>NW_028277113.1:28447500-29841250 GCF_059951505.1 Python bivittatus | reverse complement strand
CACTGCCCCCTTTCGGGACCAGTTAGGGGGTCTGGTTATTGGAGGTCACTGGGCCCCATCCTTCATGTGGCGTGTTGGGTTGTCCTGCTCCAAGGGTCACTGCACTGCCCTGTGCCCCTTCCCTCCGCATTGGTAACACAGACCTGCCTTCTGCCGGGCTTCTCTGTCGTCGGGTCCCTGCCTTTGGCTCCCGCGCCTCATCTCTGGGTTCGCCTCGCCACAGTCGGGTCTGGCTGGTTTCTGGGCTTGGGTCCTCTGCTTAATCTGGTCCCAGGTGGCTTCTGCCGTCCCTGCCAGCCAGATCCATTCCTTTAGGGTCTCTGGGTCATCCCGGCTGAGCACTTTCTCTAGGATCTCTGGGTGGAGCCCATGTTGGAAATAGTCCACCTTCAGGGACTCTGGCTAGTCAGGCAGCTTCTCCATGAGGCACCTGAATTCCAGGGCATATTTGGATACCGACCTTTCCCCTTGGCGCAGTCGGCGAATCTCCTCCCTGGCTCGCCTGGCGCTCAGTATGTCCTCGAATCTGCCCCTGAGCGCTTGCATGAACTCAGGGAAATTCCCTAGTTCTGAGGCATTGGTGTCATGCAGGCAGACGACCCAGCTGGCCACCCGCCCCTCCAGCAGGTTGGCCACATAGGCAACCCGTTCCCTGTCACTGTCAAACAAGTGCCCACTGCGGTCCATGAAGCAGGGATGAGGGCAGTTGCTTGGGGTCCCCCGAGAACTTACTTTTCAGGTTCCTAAACCTGAGTGCCTCCGCTGAACATCGGTTCTCTTTGCCAGTCGTCGGTCGTCCCACCATACCTCCCGTGGGTCTAGCCATTGCTGCTGGTCCGGTGTGGGCTCTATGCTGACTCCTCCCTTGTTGCCTTCCTGGGCTCCCCTAGCCAGGGCCCTGGGGCCAAGAAACAGTGTCTACAGCACCCCTTGCATGGTCGCCAACTGACATCTGAAGTCGTCCTCCATTTGGGGTATCCGACTCTCCAGCTCCCTGTTCCAGGAGCTTGCACCCCACCACGTGATGACTCTGGATCCTGGCAGGCCCCTGGGCCCCAACCCCACACCTGTTGACCACCTCATGTTGCCAGGTGTTGGCGGGATGGGCTCTGTCCTCCTCTTCGTTTGGACTGTCTCCTTCCCCTCCGGGGTCTCTGGTCCGGATTCTGTGCCGTCCCACCCACTTGCACCCACGCTGTCACTTGCTATCGCTCTGTGAAGTTGAACAGGCTCAGTAGGTCGTTGGCAAAAGAAAGAACATGAGTGTTCCTCGGTAGGGTTACTCCGGGTGGAGCTCAAGAGCAATCCTGGCTTTATGTAAAAAACAATTATCATCTGTTTCTTTGATGTGAGAAGAATTGTGCACTCAGAATTTGTTCCTCCGGGTAAAACAGTCAACCAAAGTTTTTATCTGGAAGTTTTGAGAAGGTTGTGTCACGATTTGCAGAAGAAACGTCCCCAGTTGTGGCAAACAGGTGACTGGTTCTTCCACCGTGACAATGCACCTGCACATACCACGCTGAGTGTTCAGCAGTTTTTGACCAAAAACAGCATGACCCTTGTGCTCCGCCTTGCCTATTCACCCGATCTCGCCCCATGCAACTTTTTTTTGTTTCCCCAGATGAAGAAAGTCCTCAAAGGGAAGCGTTTTGGCAATGTGGAGGAGGTGAAGCACTAAAAGGCATCAAAACTGATGAATTCAAAACCTGTTTTGAGCAGTGGAAAAAACGTTTCGATAGGTGTATTGCATCAAACGGAGAGTACTTTGAAGGTGACTGAAGTTTGAACATGTAAAAATAAATACACAATTTTTTATAAATAAATTCTGCGGGTTTTTTGGGTCCCCCTTCATATAAAGATATAGCTAGCTGAGTTAATCCAAGGAGCTGAGCTTCTGCCTGGTTAATCCAAGGAGCTGAGCTAAGATACAAAGTGTCAAAAAATATGTGATTTACTGCTGAATCCAGGTGGGGAAAGCCTTGACAATTAGCATTTAAAATTCCTATTTTTATATAAATAATATGTAAGTGAAAATGTCAGTGTCTGCTTGATTGCAATTATAAGAACAGGAATCACCCTCCCTCCCCCATAAAAATGACGGCTCAGGAAGGTAGCCTGTTATATTACACGTGTTTTATTGGGAGCGATTTGGAGTTTGTGTGCATCATTTTGTTTTTCCCATCATGCCATGTTTTATAGTCCTATGGGGAAAACTTCTCTTACTAATGTCTGCCTCCTTTCCAAAACAAATACCTGTAGAAGAATTTCCTGCCAGAAAATGTAGGTATCTGCTTGAGAATGCAGTCAGAAGCTCTGTGAGAAAAATAGATTTGAACTCTTTATAGACAATAAATGTTGGAATAGGTCTTTTAATGTGTCTGTGTCTGTGGTTTGCTTTGGTTTGTTTTTTTGTCAGTTTGCATTTTTCTCTACAGCTGTAGATGTTTAAAAAGCAACATTTTGGAGTAGGGGAAAATTATAATTTTCAGCTTCCAGTCCATGTATTGGTACAGTATGGACAGTAGTGTTTAACAGCAACAATATGCCTTTGACTTTTTAACTGAGGCCTAGAAGACCCACCTGAGTTTATCTTTTAAATTTTAGATGGTTTGATTTAATAAATAAATGGGGAGCTAGATTGTTGATAAGCAAAGTGTCAGCCTCTAACATAACTTTATTTGCAGAAGGGTGTCATAAAACCCACAGATGTTCTTACATTTTTTAAAAATAGTAAGTGGCTGCAGTCTAGTGCATTAGTTAGTAGGATATCCTCTTGCCCAGAAGGCATGAGGCCTTTTCTTCAAACTCATCCCTTTCCTTGCATCTGAGGAACCTGAAATCCATCTCTTACATCCTTGGTACTAATAATGTGATGTCATTAGTAGGTATTTGCGGGTGGACTTTGGTTTATTCCTTTATGTATATAAGTGAAAGAAAATGTGTAGGAGTGAGTGTCTATAGATGGGTGTGTGGGAGTATCAGAATTGTTTGTGTGATGGGTTTGTGGGCAGTGTGGATACATATGCACTCACATGCTTTTACAAAGATGGCTAAAAATTGTCAGTTCCTCAACTATGCACTTCAGGTTAAAACCAGTAATTTAAACTGTACCTAAAAGGACAGTAGCTGTTCAGTGTGGGTTTTATGCTGTGAAGAGACCCTTATAAAATAAGCTGTGATAAAAATAGATGAACTACCTTTAAGAATTACCATAAATAGAAAGGAAAATGTTAGGCAACAGTTTGTGACTTTTTTCATGAAGTTATTAAGCTCTGAAACACTTAGCAAGATGTACAGTATTAAGATTAACACTTCTTAAAAGGGTGTGATGATATTCAAGGTACCATGCTCTAAGGTCAAATATATTATATTTTAAGAGGTATATTATGAATAAGGCTTATATACTTGTGATATAGTTTTACTTATAAGGAACAGTTAAATTGTAATATGATTTGAAACTAGATCTTAAATTAAGCTCTCCACAGTGATCACCTACTTATTTTTATGTATTAGTAAATAACATTGCTCTGGTTTGCCTGATTGAACAGATACATGGCAGAATGAAGAGCTGGTGAGTAGACTGTCTCTTTATAATTCCTCTCTGGACAAGGGGAGGACTTGAAATTACCCACAAATGCTCCATATAGTCTCTCACGAGGAGGCATAAATTGGGTTTATTTGATCAAGGTTAAAAAAGATATGTTGTTATCTCTGGTAACCCTTAATGGACTTTTGTTGATCAGGACTGAATGACAAGGCTTTAAGGATATATTTATAGATAAGAGATGGGATATGGAAAGAAGAGATCATTTGTTGTATTTTAAGAGAAGGTGATAAGTTGCTAAAATTGTGGTGAAGGGGGAAGTCATTTCTTTATATATTTTTCCCTTTTTCTTTACTATATTCTTATTTTTTCTTTTTTCTTTTTTTTCCTTTCTATTCTTTTTTTTCCCTAGTTTGTATCAGTTTTTATCTTTTTAATTGTAACTTTTAATAACATTACTATTAAAAAAAGAGAATAGCAGGATTCTGGACTTCCGGGGAAGAAATGGTAGTCTGTCTCTTCAGTAATTCCTCTCCAGACAAAGAGAGCATTTGAGATCACCCACAAGTGGTCCAGACAGTTGCTCCTCATGAGGAGTCTGCAATACAGCAGTCTTTGGAAGGTTTAGAGCTCTGGGAGACAAGGAAATAGTCATCTTTTTGCTCAGACCACAGTTGGCACCTTCAAAAGGATAATGGTTCACATACTTTCTTTTCTAATCATTTTTGGAAATTGCTTGTTAACTGCTTTTCAGCTATTAGGAACTTTTGGATCAACAAGTTTTACAGCACCAGGTGAGTTTCCTTCAAACCTTAGCAAAAGAAGTTTTAACTACAAATTTAAGGACTTAAAATGTGTGTTTCTTTTGGAATAAACAGCACAAGGGTGATTAGAACTTTGATTTTGGAAAGTTATAAATAGACTAAGAGTCCAGATGTATTTGAAATAAGATTTTGGAATTAATTATAAAAATCTTTCCTATAGGAAAATGCTTTTGTTTTGAATTCTCTTTAAAAAAAAAAAAAACATGATAGGATGAGACTTTGGAGGTTGCACACTAGAGGGAACCAGAGGGAACTAAAGATTACAATTAAAGAAGAACATTTAAATTTGACTTACTAATACAGAATGAAGCAAAATATTTTAACATTGGACATATTGAAGGATATTTTTGGACCCAGAAGTTAATTTTAAGAGTATCTTCCTCTCTCTATAGACTGTTTCAAAGATGTTATGAAAGAAGAACACATTTTACCTGACAAGACTGAGATCGATCTGAAAATGGATTTAAAAATGACAGACTACAAGAATGATATGGAAAAACATGCTACACTGGACATACAAAAGAAACTGGCTGATGTCTTAATAATTAAAAGGGATATACATATAACAAACCAAGAGAGTGATCTGGATAATTTTCCCATATTGGATTTACAAAAGAGTCTTGTTAAAGCTTTGAAGAATTTTGTGAGAAGGAACAAAGAAAAAATGAAAAGAAATCAAGTTCTAGGACATTATTTGAAGGGATTAAAGATCAAGATTGTTAAATGTAAAAGGAAGGAATATAAGATTGGTTTGATCAAGGTTAAAATAGATATGTTGTTATCTCTGGTAATCCTTAATGGACTTTTGCTGATCAGGACTGAAATGACGAAGCTTTAAGGATTTCTTTAAAGATAAGAGATGGAATATGGGAAGAAGAGATCATTTGTTGTATTTTAACAGAAGGTGATAAGTTACTAAAATTGTTTATACTTCTTGTGATGAAGGGGGAAATTATTTCTTTATATATATCTTTTACTATATTCTTATTTTTTTCTTTTCTGTTTTTTCTTTCTGCACTTTCTATTTTTTCTTTTTATTCTTTTATTTGTTTTCAGTTTTTATTTTTTTAATTGTAACTTTTAATAAAATAATTATAAAAAGAGACAGAATAGCAGAGTTCCAACAGAGCACCCTGGAGCAAACACATTACCTACACCCTTTTCAGTTAGGATTCAGACTTCTGTGTGGGACAGAAACTGCATTGGTTTTTACATCTGTTGGGACCTAGATGGAGGGAGTGCAGCCATTGGGTTCTGTGGGTTCTTCTAGATCTCTCAGCAGCTTTTAATACTATCGACTATGACACGTTTCTGGGTGGATAGTAGTAGTCAGTGGTGGTAGAAGATGAGTGATGGTACACTTTAACATCTACATGAAACTACTGGAGAAGGTCAAATGGTAATCACCTTCCAGGTTAAATGGCTGCAGTCTAATTTTCTGGTATCCTGACATTTCACCAGAAGCTGTGGCTGGCATCTTCAGAGGCAAAATGATCTGCTCCATAGAGTACTTCTTGATAGCTCATAGACAACTGAGCAGAAACTATCTAGGCTCTTGTATCTGTAGGTAGATAATCTAGCCTCTGACTGATCTTTCCAGTTGAGCTAATCTCTAATCGGACCATGACACGGTAAAGCTGGGATCCAGGCTTTGTTGACCGTCAGAATCTCCTCCTTCTTGTTAAAGTTGTTAGCATGTTTATGAATGTAATAGCTTCTCTGTGCAGTCACATATAATGGTTTGATGTGGCTGCCAGTAGTTGTGTATCTTCAAATTGGATCCTATGTCCATTATGTAGCAGTGTGTGTTCTACTATTGCTGATTTTTCAGGCTGTTCTAGCTGAGAATGCCTTTTGTGTTATTTAAATTCATCCATGTCTCAATTCAAACTGGGAAAAATCCAGATAATTTGTTTCTCTAAGAGTTCTTTGAGGAACGGCATCAGTCCCATCTCCATTGACTAAATGTGGGATTTGGACATCAGAGGGGCCAAATATCTTTTTTAACCAGATGCCTTACTATTGTTTTATTAATGGTGACAAGGAGCTCAGCTTACCAAATTGAAATATGAATAATGTTAGAATTCATTGATAAGATGTAGTCCCTGATGGTATAAAGACCATATTTCAGAGAAAGGAATCTGATAGGCAGCTGTGTGCAAACAGATCCAAGAACTTCCTTGAGAAACAAGCCTTGGCTTTCACAGAAGGTATCAAACAATGTATTGGACATCTATAGTACGGTATCACTCAAGAGGTTATCAACACAGCAATGAGATTAAGCATAATCTTTACAAATAAAATAAGTTTTAAAAAATCACATAAAAGTAGCAAAAAAAGCATATAGATGTTTAAGTCCTTGGGAAGTATGGCAGCACAGATATACAATAAATAATTAATTAAATGAATAAATGGCCAGCCAAATAAAAAAATATTGTTGTTTAGCAAAAAAAAAAAAGTGACCATAGGTGATGGGAAAACCTCTGTGGGGACACATTTCCAGATAGTGGAAAACACTTTTAGTTAGTTGTCATTTGCCTTATTTCAGTAGAAGCACTTGGAAGAAGCCATCCACAAGTAGTGATAATGTTGAGATGGTTAATATGGAAGCAGGTGTTTCTTCAAATATTTGAGGTCAAATCATGTAGATTTTATAGGTAATCATGAGCATCTGAAACTGAGCTCAGAAACAGAATGAACTCAGTCACTAGCAGATGCTGTTGAACTAATAGAGCTTCTGAACTATATTCAAGGGCATCCTGGCATAATTTATAGCAGTAATTTAAATGGGAAATGACCAGTATGGAATAGTATGGGTTTTTCTCTCCTGCACAGCCTTGAATATATCAGTGAAAAGAGAGCAGAACTCATGAGTGAAGTTCTGCTCAGAATTTTCTGGATGAAAAAAAATGGCCAATTGTGCTTAGAAGTTACCCAGCCCTCTGGAGTAGATTTCCTGGGAGCAAGGGGGATTGAAAAAAGGAATTGGTGAATTCTGTCAACAGAAACGCTTTGCTAGATCAGAAGCCTTCCATGGATTGAAAAAGTCCTTCCATCCACAGAAGGTCTCCTTTGGATCTAAACAGTGATTCATAGATTTGGGGCAAGATGGCTGAAGAATAGGCAGATACCGTCATGCACATGCCCTTTCTTTTCCAGGGAAGCTCTCCATCATCTTCCAAAACAAAACAGAGAGCAAATCTCACAATCTTTAAGAAAAAGAAATGAATCCTATAGTTGGAAAACACCAGATGCTGCAAAACTAATGAAAACAAGGAGATCTGATTCTGGATCAGAGACCATATGGCATTTCACATAAGGATCAGATATACAGATAGCAATATTGTTAAAAACTCACAAGGAAGTTCATCTTCCCTCCCTTCTTCAGGCTCTACAATATAATCAGGATATTCTAGTTGGTATCTATTTGAATAGCAAAGAAATGTTTGCTGTTTTCCCCTAAACTTGCTAATCCACTGGTGAATTTGTTTAGTCTTTCTATCAAAAGTGGAGAAAGGACTGGAATTGCAAGGGTCTAGCGTTCCATAGACAATTTTTGTCAAAAAGGAATAGAGTGCTATTGCTGAACTTAGTTTTTTTTACACCGGGCTGTGTTTGGCCTGTACCAAGCTGCTGAAGCTAAGAACTGAAAACTTTTTTTTTTCTTGAAGATTTATTAAGCTTGGCACAAAATCCCTCTTCTTACTAAGGATTAGGAGCTTGCCAGGTTTAAATTCTTTTAACTTTAGTCATGTGATTAGAATAGACTGTTTTAAACAGGAGATGGAATTTTTCATTCTCCCAGTAAGTGAAACCAGTGGAAAATGTTTCTCATAAAGCCTTCGGAAATGTTTTTACATAGAAGCCAGGCTCAGGAAAATATACTCTTAAATGTTATGAGTGTTAAGACTAGGCTAATAATGAGATCTGTTTCTGACCTTATCAAGTTATTATTTCAGGAGGTTGTTGGACTATTATTGCTCATTGAATAGGCCTCAAAACGTCCAGTGCAACACTAGAAAACAGAATTTTCATCTCAAAGTTCCAGCTCTCCAATTGTAATAAACATGTGCTTTCAGTTCCCAATGTGTCTTATAAGGGTTCAAACAAAATTACATTCTTGCTTCTGAAACAGAGAATAGCAGTGTTGTTGTAGCTGCTCTGGGGCCTCCTCTTCTTATAAAATATAGATGTAGTTTGCCATCAACTGTAAATGGCAACAAGATCTGGTCATTAGTAGGCTATTTCTTCACCTTGGTTATTTACAACCTCCACAATTCATAACCTCCCTGCAGGCTTTCTAAAATGCCAGGCTGTTAACATGGCACATTCTTGCTTCAATCCTCTTTATTTCAGGATCCAGTTCACACTTTTTATTTCTATGTCCAGCATCTGCCTTTCCCTCACTCCAGAATCTTTTTTTCTTCCTCAGGCAACTTATTTGTTTCTATCTTATGCCCCAGGCCATTTAATTTTATACAGTTTATACATTCCAGTTCCAATAATTAGGTTATTTCTATTTCATCCATGAAAAATAATCCATTTTCTTCCAGACTGTACGCAAAGATGCAGAGTATTAACAAACTGTCTGATGTGAGTGGAATTTTGATAAAATATATTCTGCTGAGTAGCATGTTTATTGCTTCTAAAGCCCACGTTAGATTGCATATATGAAGTTCTTTCCTAATATTTCCATAACAACAGTCCTGTGAAGTAGGTTGGGATGAGGGAGAGTGTGAGTGGCATAAAGTTACCCTCAGGATTAACAGGGTGTCCCTGTTTCAATTCTAAAACCAAGTCTAAAATCACTACACTACCGGATTCTCTAAAGAAGATAATGACTGTAATTAAATAAACTTTATTCCAGTGATTCTAAACTGGGAAGGCTGTTTAATATTTGAGTAATATTTATGCATGACATATTTAACTAATTACATACATAATTTTAATACTTTGAAGCTTTTGTTAACAGCAGTGGTACTGGCACAAAAATGTTTGTCCCTCTCAGCCAGACACACTATGAAACCCAAAGCAAGATTATGAAGTATTGCACAGACAGACATATGGCATTCTTGCTTCTCCTTTGTGGTTGGAACCAACACTCAGGGGTGGCTCAGAGCTGTCTGCAATAACTATACATACTTTCTGCATCTGAGTGAGTCAGGAAGTGTCTGTTGTTCTGTGGTTTTAGCTGGCTCACAATGCCACAAAATGTCTAGTTTCTAACTGTGGCAAAGTTCAATGAAGTTTTAAAAACAGCAGGTGTTTTCCACTTTCCTAACAAGACAGGGTAGCTTCAATAGAAGGTAGTTGGCAATGAGTGAGTCAACTTGGTTTTTAAAAAATATTAATGAAAACCCTAAAAGCCCCTTTAACTCTGCCTTTAGAAGTAATGTTGACGTAGCTAATATACTGAGTCTAGACAGAAGGATCCTGCTAAAATACTTGTTTGTTGCAGTAAACGGACTTGGCAAATCACTGTTATCTGGATACAAACAACTTCTGATCTAATAAATTTCACCGGTATGAAAACTGATAGCACTGCATTACTATCTCGTGCTGTGATTTTTGTTTTTAAATATGCAGTTATAAGGATATTAAAAGCCATTGTAATACATTGTCTAGAATATTCAATGGAGATAGGAGAGATTGGAGTTCAGATCTCTGATCAGTCATGAGGTGATTATTGGGCTAGTAGCTAACTTTTAAAGATTTTTGGAGGAATAAAAGTCTAGCCTGATTTTTTTTGGTAAGAAAGGCAGGATGGAAATGTAATGAATGTTAAGCATTTGGTATGGTTTTTATAAGCATAATGACTGAGGAGAAACAAATCATTTCTAAACTGGTCTGCCCTGAGAATGGAGTGTAATGATTTGTAAATATGCAGTATTCAGTAACTATCCTTGAGGGACACATGTGCTGCTAGGAGCTGTTGTGGCCTTTCCTGATTCCTGTTTAGAGTTTACATAAACTAGCAGAATTAGGGTTGGGGTTTTTTTTACAGATAATGATGGGACAGAAAACATTGAAATTAATTATTCTGTCATGGGCAATGATAGATCTTAGCATCATGTGAACACTATTTCAGGAAAATCACAGAATCTAATGTTTCAACATTACAGTATCATTATGTTATTTCTCTTTAGAACAAGTCATCTTAAAACACATACCATCTACGGTTCCTTAGTACTCTACATCCTGTTCTCTTTCTCTTTCACCATCTCTGCCAAATGACTTGCTAACAATTCAGTTTCATTTTACCTATTATGAGCTACACTGTAGCCCCAAAGGGACTAATTTTAGGGGAAAAGTGAATACTCTTTTGTGAGTAAAATGCTGTTAATGGTTTGTTTAGTGACATATATTTCAACAACATGGCTTTTAGTTTTTAAATCAAGGAAGAATAAAATACTTGCATTTGCAGAGATCCTGGAATGGTGGCACCCCTGCTAATTCTGTCTTTGGTTATTCACTTTTAGCTGTGATATTTCTATGGAAGGATAATAAATGAGGTGCCGTCTCAGATTTTTAATGCAGATCCCTGATGCATCTTTTTAGTTACTGTTTGAATGAAATGAAAAGAATGAGGATGAACTCTCCTTTTGGTAGTTAAATGGAGGAAAATCCTAAATGCTATCATTTCTTCTTAAATAGGAATAGAGGATTATGCTTGATATTTAATCATAAGCAACTGTAGATCAAATAGATGAGTACCAAAATGTCTTCATAAAATACATTGCCACCATCTTGGAATGCTTCTTTACTAAGTCTAGTTTTACTTATGTAGTAAGCCTGTGTGTTGAATAATACGAATAAACATTGCTGCTGGATTTTTATGAATTAATATTTTTCCATACTCCTCTCCCTAAATCAAACAACAGCACATTGAAAACTACATGAAGGAGAGAGAAGCATCATTTTTGATAAGCCTCAGTGGCCGTTGAGAATCCCAATGCAGTTTTGCAGAATTAATTACAACCACAGTGTTTTATAAAGACTGTTGCACTGGGAGACCATGAGTTCTAGTTCTGCTTTAGGCATGAAAGCTGGACGGGTGACTTTGGGCCAGTCATTCTTTCGTAGGCCAGTTCACCTCACAGGGCTGCTGCTGTAGGGGAAAATATGAGGCAGGAGCATTATTAAATTGTACAAAATGAAGGTGGGATATAAATCTCTACTCATCTACATGACACATACAGTAAGTTTTTTGTGTTGGCATTTTCTTTCCTTCTTGTTCTTTGCATTATGGAATACTTCAGTCAGAGTATCCCCTCACTTACATTTTAATGTGCTATAGCTCAGACATAGGCTTAATGCTACAGAAGAACTGGCCATAGATCAAAGAGTTGTTAAAAGGCACACCTGGCTGTTCAGTTCCTCTGTCTTAAGGCATGCTCCTCCACAAGTTGACACACATCCATACTCCATATGAACCCACATCACAAAAATATAGAAAAGGAGTGCTGTATACCAAAGGCACCTGCTCAATTAACAGTTTTATTTCCAGTCTTTTTGTTGACTGGCTTGGCATGTGTGGTTTTTCCTGTTACTTCAGTAGGAAGTCTTGCATAGCCAAAGATACTAGCTCATCTCACCAAGTAGCCATAATACAAAGAAATGTGATTCCTGTAAAAGGAGGAAATCATTTGTGCCTTTCTGGGTAAGGATTGTAATGAAATCAAATGGATGACTGAATTAGCCAGTAATTGAATTGAATGAAAGTAACTCTAAACTAATGTTCAACATTACAGCTGCCTACACAGAATTTTGATTCTTATTCAGTCTGGCATTTTAGGGATTGTCTCACGTGAAAAAAACTGAATCAATTATCATGGGCCAGTTTATACATACCCTTTTTTCTCTATTATGCTCTATTAATTTGTGGTGAGAAATGCCTTACATTTTAATCTGTTTATTACATTTCTGTCACACCCTTCCTCCAAGGAAATCAAAAACATATGGAGAGGTGATCCCTAGTGTGACTGAGAAACAATTGTTGTATAGATTAACATGTTTCAGACCTTAGGTCTTATATTAAGGACACTAAAATTGACTTTGCAAAAGGCATTTATTTAAAATAAAGGAGTATAAACATATTATTTTCTGTGAATATTTTACATTCCAGACATGGAGTATGAAACAATAACAAACTTTAATAATGTGTTTTTTATTTGTTAAAAGACATGTTTTGTTTCAAAAAATGAGGTGATATTCTACAGGAAACATTTACAAAATGTGATTCTCTGAAGATACCAACTCTATCTTATTTGCTAGTTAACAATACTTTCTAACCCTGATAGAAAAAGTCCACTTGTTTGGTGAGTGAAATATCAGAAGCTCTGCTTTATTTTAGTTGTATACAGTTTGCTTGCTTTTTCGTGCTTATGTAATCTAAACTGGGTTTTAGTTGTTTTATCTCTAGTGCCTCAAGGGTACTTTAGAAATGCTTTTTTTTTGCATTTATTTATGCTTTTTTCCTGAGTATGAGGGCAGGAGACAGAATCAAAAGGAAGGGAAAAAAAGGTATATATTTATTTATTCTCTGTTAGAATGAAATCCTGCTTTTAGTCATAAATTGAAGATAAAAAGTTAATACTCCCTCAAGTCAAACTTGAAAAAGTAGGTGATGGCAAGTGGACTCTAGTGATAGTATCCATGCAGTTTTCTTAGTTGTATTATGGAAGTTGTGGAAGGGAAGCTGCTTGCCCCTGTCTTCTGCTACCTTAATGTTTTTAACTTCCTATCCAGAAGCCCTGGAACTCTACATCCAAGTATTAACCAGGGCTAATCCTTCTAAGTTTCTGAAATCAACCAAGGTCCATTAGGTGCTATCACCTTGGAAGGCATCATAGGTAAAAGACAGATTGCTAAATTAATCACCAACGGGAGGAAGGCACTCTGATCCATGACATTAGATTAATGGTAGGCACTGTGCCTCCTCATTTCATCTCTTGTGAATTAAGCTATGTAACCTCAGGATCCATTTTATTTTTTAAAAATAGACCTCTCTCATTCCTCCCTTTAACTTGTTCCACAGCCTAGAATTTGAGATCTCATACTGTTTTTCTAGGAAATACCCCTCTAACAATTGATACTGTGCAATTGGTGGTCTATTTTTTCATTGATATTTTATTCTCTCCATGAAGAAAACTGGATGTCTTGTAGGTGCTTGTATACAATGATGTAGCATCTAAGGCCACCCATTTGTCTTTGACGTCAATATGAAGTTTGTTTTTTCTATAAACTGATAATTTTTAACATATGAGGGTATAAAGAAATGTTTCAAAAAATAATCCACATATTGGGATAATGGTTTCAAAATGGAATATTTTCCCATTATGATGTAACTAGGTGGTATGTAGAGTTTCCTTTGTATCTTGAGGAATACATAGAACAGTGGCAAATGAACACTAGATTTATAGAGCAAGGCTTGTTCCACAAGGAAATGTATCTTTTGTTGCAGCCCTTTTTCAAAAGCACAGAAATCTGTTTTTTGTATTTGGGAGTTGAATCTTTTGGCACATTACGTAGGAAGATAGTTGTGTGGCAATGTGTGGTAACTTTTTCTCATAAATCTAAAAAACGCTTTAGTTAGAAGGTAGAATTCGAGCTAGTGCCTTAGGAAAATCATGCTCTGTAACAAGTATACGTTGTTTCTTCAGTACATTCATTTAGACTTCTAAAGAGAAAAAAATACTCATGTTGGGGAGGCAAAACATCTCTCTTAACAAATAGTGAACACATAATATATAACTGTGTTGTAGCTTCAGGCTCCATGCCAGGAATCAAAAATATTCTCAGTATGTTTTCACAATTCTAATGGCTTGTATAGAAGTAGAATGTTTATACTTCATTTTAAACAAATGATTTTTTCGGTAAACATTCAATTTATACTGCCCTTGATAAAGAACTTCGGTTCTGGAATCTTTGGGCTATACAGCAAACACTTCTCAGATGGATTGCTTCTCCATCTGTCTTTGACTGTGCCCACTCTCTTGGTTTAGATTTTCCCAAGGACATAGGCTGCCATATATAACCTTCCAAGGAAATCAGGCTGGCAAAATATGTTGTACAGATTCTCTTATTCCAAAATGATTCCAATCTGGCATATATATCCTCATGATTGTGAAGTTTGAAAATAGACAAGGAGTGTATGCTTATTACTCTCATTTGCATAGCTAGAACTTTCAGTACAAATTGCTTTACAAATTAAATCTTGTTAATTCTGACAGTTTGTAGATTTTTTTGTTTTGTTTTTGGTATTTGAGGTTATAGATGATATAAATTGCTCTAGAAGCAAAGGCCCTTCATGGATAAAGTGGGATTTTAAACCTTGATCTTCTATGTCCATGTGGATACATCTCAGTCTTATCTTAAAATGGCTTTTGAAGGGATGAGGTTCATTTTTTCTGCAGAGCATAATAGATTCAGCCAGATGAGGCATTAAATGGAAGTATATGGCCTGTGGGTGGACCCGTGTGGATCAAGCACAGCTGTGTTTATCTATGAAATGAGATTTTAAGGGAGATTTAGTCAAACCTTGGAAAGATTTTTTTAAAATTTATGTTACTTTTCAAAGTAGTTATTAATAATATCTTTAAAAAAAAAAAGCTTTAATGCTGAGTTAATATAGATGCCTAAACACTTGACTTTCATTTTAAATCCTTCCTCCAAACTTATTTCTTCTGGCTTCTGTTTCTAATCTCCAAGCTGGTGCCATCTGTTTACTTGCTCACACCTAATCGCATTAAAACTAAAATAAAATATTATTTGAAATGATAAAAAGAGGAAGAGGAACAGTCACATTTATTTCTATTTCTTTTTAAAATGTTCCCTCATCTTCCCTTGTTTACCTAGTCCTGGAGCCAACTGTAATGCGTTTGCAGGACACAGGACCCCTTGAGACATTCCTTGGCACCTGCCTAGGCCCTTTACTACACCCAATTAAAACATTATAAACTTTTAACAATAAAAAAAAATGTTTTTATAACCTCATCTGAGCTCCAGCTGTCCTTCCATTTTTCTTCTGGCACAGGAAGGAAGGAAGGAAGGGCATTCCCCACAACTGCCAAAAGTTTTTTTTTCATGTGATACCATGAAAGACCAGTAGGATGGAAATTAATGCTAAGCAGAAGTTCCAAATGATCAAGTGGAAAGTAGAAGAAATTTGTATATAGTAGGGGTGTGTGTGTGTGTGTGTGTGTGAGAGAGAGAGAGAGAGAGAGAGAGTTGTTTCAGGGTTCATCTTGTGTCAGATGTATGGATGTATACTAAGAGCATGGGGCATATGCCCAGGATTCACACATCACAGGGTCTTCGCATCCTGGACCTCTTTCCTGCCACTGAGTAGTCCCTTGGTAGTTCCTGATGCCACCACCACTTACAGTATTTTCCAGGTTGTGCCTCAGCTGACATTGTCCTCCTAACCCTGAATGTCAGTCCTTTGAGGAAAGCCAGATCAGGAAAAAGTGCAAGGATTATAGGAATACTACCCTAACAGTATCTTGAAAGCCTGCTGGTTTCCCTCTGCCCTCTCTTCCATCAAATAGAATCAAGGCAGGGTTATATTGAGTCCCTTTCTCATGCCTTCTCCATTTCTAGGAGTAACTTGTATTTTATTCTTCCTTACTTGTTCCTGCCTTACTTTTTTCAAGGTTATATCCCCATTCCTCTACCCAAAGAGACTGCCCCCTCATAATCTATGCTGCTTTTCTGGTAATTAAAAGGTAACATAATGAAAAAGTGAAATGATTTCAATAGTGCTACTACCTGGTTGAATATTGTAAAGGTCTGCGACTTGAAAATTCAGCCTTTCTGCTCAACTCCCCTCCCCCACATTTGATAGCGATTAATCTCAGAAAAGCTAAATAAAATCAAAGTACGTATGTTTTTAAAAAGATAAAATGTGGTGCAGTGGTAGTCTGGAACAAATTTCTCAGACTCTCCAGAAAGCTAATCTTCCCACTTTTCCTCTCCCGTAAAAGAAAGAATCCTGTTTTAATTCCACCTGTGCTCATTCAAGGCTATTTTCATACAGTAGACAGTGTAGCAGAAAAGCTATGGCACTAAAAGCAATACCCTTTTTGAGCCTAAAAAACAGGAATATTATATACTGGGTTTTTTTTCCCCTTAAAAACAGTGTAGCCCAAATCCTTTCTTAGATTATACCAAGAAAAATGACAGCTGCGTGTCTTTTGTGTTTGAATCCAAGTCTAAGTCTTTATCTGCTGTTAAATGTAGTTCAAATTAGGCTGTACAAAGAGCCACTTTTAATCGCTTAGGTTGTAATTACATGTGAGTCAAAGATACAAGGAGGGCTATATATAGTTACATACAGCAGTCGTGAGCAGTTGTTCCAAACTGGAGAGTGGAATAGGTAAGGCACATATTCATACATTTTACTTCCAGCTACAGCAGGGAGAGAAACCTGCCCAAGGAAACTGAGGAAGGGTCATCGGATGAAACACTGACAGTGGCTGGTCAGGGAATCCAATTCTACCGATACACACACGCGTCTATTCCCCCTCTCTTTTTCTGAAAAGCCGGAAAGGCGAGTGATTGCCTCAGAGCTTGGCAGGCGGCCAGGCTCTCTTTTTAACCTCCCCAAGCGTTTCGTACAGAAATCGGCCGGCGGCCGGGCGACTGGACAGAAGGCCACAGCAATCTTTGCCTTCATAACGACCGGCAGCCGGCCGAAGCGACGGGCTCCATCCGCGCCGGCATAGGACACGTGCGAGCGTTTCCCAATAGCTGGAGAGCGGGGAGGGCGCCCCGCCAAGGCTCTTCCTAGAGCGGCCCCGGCGGTCGCCGCGCCTGGGGCTGGAGTGACGCATGTCGCGTCGGAGCAGAAACGCGGAAGAGAGAGGAGCCTGCGAAGTGTCAGCTGGGGTTGGTTGAAAGTGCGAGGCAGCTGAGGCGGCGAGGCAGTTGCGTGCGGGAAGTTGGTAAGAACGGCGTCGTCCTTGGCTTGCTTTCTCCTCACTCCTTGCCCAACTTTCTCCCCCCCTCCTCCAGCCTGTAAAAAACGAATGGCGCTCCTTTTGACATGATGGCTCTTCTCTCCCCGGTCTTTTAACTCGGGGGCACGCGGTGTATCCCCCGGGAGCACGTTGACACGGGAGCGCCTTGCTCCGTGTTGCCGTTCTTTCTGCGGGGACTTCGGCGCCCGAGTCGGTGGCTTTTAGGGCGGCCGAGGGGCGTCTTGGGGGCTCCGCTTCCGTCGGGGAAGCATGAGAGGCCCCAGCGAAGCGTTCCTTCCTCGCCGACCTCCCTGCTGCCTCCGGGTCCTCATTCGCGGCCCTGATTCTCCGCTGCGCCAGCAACTCTCGGGAACCGGGCGCCACCGCGTGCCGTTTGGAGCCCCCCGACCGAGTAGCGTCTAGCGCTCGGTGCCGTTGTCTGCCGGGCGAGGGCGAGACGCAGCTGCCGAGGCGAGCAGGGGAGTCTGGAAGAGCACCGCTAGACTGCCGCTTGGAGCCCGAAGCGATGCTCTGCTCGCTGCAGGGCTCCTACTCCGGCGGAGAAGGACACAATTATGTCCGCTGAGGAGCTTAACGCTACCACTTTGAAGGATGCTCGGTTGAAAGACCTGCTTTTGCACAGAGGTATTCTGGCGTCCCTCTCTTTCTCGCGTAGTTCTTGCTTTGTAATTTCTTCTGAAGGTTACTTTTAATTGTACCCGTGCCTCATTGCTTACACTTTCTCTCGTAATTATTTCTCTCTGTGTAGTTTATAAACATATGGGCAACATGCTGCCCCGTCTCGGTACCTCCTCACTCAGAAATGGGCAGTGTGGTGTCTCCTTACGCGATGGACTTAACTGCCCATCAGGCCAGACGGCATGACCAAGGGCAAGGAACATGGGGGATGTTTCCCAGACTGTCTGGAGGGCACCAGGTTGCTTTCCTCTGGCCTAACAGATCATTTCAGTCAGCCCTGCTTACAGTCAGGGCAGAATAATAATAATAATAATAATAATAATAATAATAATAATAATAATAATAATAATATACTTTCTCCCTCTAGTGCATGCTTATAGGTGATGATATCTATGTATAGCAAAGGGTTATATTTATTATAGACTAATGAGCAGGACAAGCATGTTTTAGAATAATATCAAAGTGAGGATCTTAAGGAATTCTCTTGATTTGTATCTTTGGACTTTAATTGATTTACTTTTTTATTTTCAGCTTCACTTTTTTCTGTGTACCCAAAGGCTACTGGATATTTTAACAAATCTCTGTAATATGCCAGTCTTTTATAACATTGTTGCTTTAATGAGAAATTGTTCACAGTCAGAATAAGTTTTTGCACTTAGCAGATACCCACTAATGTTCCCTTACTGAATGGATCATTGTGAGATTGATAAGAAGAAAGGGGAGAAAGAACCAAAGCCATCTCTTTATAGTTTGCAAAACAAATTAAGTATTTTGTTACCCAAATTTTCAGAGTGGAGACTCTCTTCCTCCCTCCCTGCACCTACAATTAAATAACTTTTGGGGCATCATTGTAATGCTCAGAGAAAAAGAGGAATTGTTTTTTTGTAAAAAGAGGAAATGCTCTTCTGTAAAAATATGCACAGCCCTTGATTAAGTTTAGAAAACTACACTTTTGGCAGATGCAGAAGTAGTAGCATTCCAGCCATCACTGCATTCTAGGAAAGCCTAAATCAACAGTACTAAATTTATTCATGTCTGTTTCACAATAATGCAATTGGGTCAACTGTTGGGTTATTGGCCCTTGAAGTAGTTAATATTCAAAAATCCTTTAGTTCAGGAATAGTTGCTTTTAAAACTGAAATTTGTTTTCTAGCAGAAGGAAGAGAACTCACAGGACACAGAATCAAAGAGAACATTCTGTACCTTCCTGTCACTAATTAGAAGTACAAAGACCTGAAGAAAAATAAAATGTACAGTTGCATATAGAGTTTTTGAGGGAAGCAGAGGAGATCTGTAATTGGCTAAATTAAAATTGTATCTAGCTAGTACTGTTCATTGTGAGGAAGTAGTTTGTAAAGCAAAAAAGGATAAATGATTAGTATATTTTCTTCAATTGCATAACAAAATTCTTTTAATCTTAAAAGTGTAAATAACACAGTATGTAAGTAATAAGATTTCCTGCACAGTTTTGTCTATTTAAGAAGTGTAACTTAGAACATGTGCCCTTACTGGAAATGTTATTAGGTTCTGTCACTAACCCATTTATACATTTTTGATATTAACAGAGAAGAGGAAGTTGACCAATACTCTTTTTAAAAGTGTTATTCTTCCCCAAATCATTGGAAATAATACTGAATGCAAGAAAAATACTTACTTTACTACATGTTATACTTTTAAAAGTTTTACATCTACCTGGCCTAACTTGTAAGAAAAGAAATGCTGATACACTCTTATCTGTGCTTTTATGTAATTATTTTTAGAAATAATTGGAATGTTTTGCAATCTGAATTTCATATTCCTTCTGTGAAACTGAATGTTTTTGTGAATTACAGAATTTATTGCAAGAGATTATAATCATTAGCATGTTAGCAAATTGTGCATTTTGCCTTTGGTTCACCATTCCCATTACAGGGTATATATTGGCAATGGTCAAAGGCATGTTTTGGTTGAAATATGACTGAATTCTAGCTTATATGTGGGCAGCTGAAGACTTGAATTTTGAAGAGTTCTTACACACACAGACAAGTACATTATCTGTCATTGATGTGCTTTTTTTTCTGTTAATTTGAACAGCTAAAGGTGTGATCCTTCAAGATTAATGATGCGACAGGTTTGTCCCAAAGTGCCATCATTTTAATTGATGCTGTAATTGAATCTGAGGCGTGTAAAGCAATTATCATGTCTTCCAAAAGGAAAACATTTATAATACCCATGGGCATTTTTTTTTAATCTTTAAGACTTTTGGGGGGCATTGCGACTTTGAAAAACTACAGTGACTTTCTAGGTTAATCTCTCATCACCATGGTTTCACTGAAATACGAAAACAAAAAAAAAAGCATAGTGATATAAGCAAAGGCAGTCCCTGTTCATTTTTTTTGTTATTACCTTTAATGAGAGCTTTGCATATTAAGGATTTGTTTTTGTTTTTTTAACTCAGTCCTTCTGGTTATTAACTTCCATTATAAAATGATAGCCGGAGTAGCTGTTTACACATATGAGTATAAGAGCACTAATGATACCATGATGATGGTTTTCTTCTGTGACCTGTTCTGGATTTTTTAAAAAAATTAGTAATATGTAGTACTTAATTAGTGAATGTTACATAGCCAGAGGATAATCTTTAGAACTATATGTGGAAACATTTGTGTGAAGACTGCATTTCTTTGCCTTGAACATAGTATATCAGCTTTAGCTATTGTTCCTCTCTTCTTATAGCATGAGGTATATGACCTGTTGCAATAATAAATAGTATTATTTTTAATATCTGTATCTTTTTATTTCTGCCTTGAAGGATATGTCTTCGCAGGGTCCTAATATTGGTTTACTTTTTAGTGTGTTCACTATGTACTTTCTAAATGCAATAAGAATTGTATATCTAGATGATGCATCAAGTATCTCATAACAGTTAAGCTTTTTTATATTTTATTACATCCTTGATCTAGATCTGTTTCCTTAATTACCCCTGAGGTCTACACGTGATGAAATCACTTTCAAAAGAAGTCATATTTACACTGAACTGTGAGATATGTACTGTTACAGTTCTAAACTCAAAGCTGGTGGAAACTGTCTTCTAAACTATGGAGGGGAGCAAATCTCCAATAGTGAAGACATAAACATCTCATCACTACTATTCCATTGCTATTCAATGCTTAACTATCCATAAACAATTTATTTTTTTTCTTCATCTTGGGAACATTTTTATTACTGTAAAGGGTATAATTTTTTCTTTGACACAGTCTGCAATTTATATGTATCAGCAAATATTGATCTATTGGGGCTTTGTACCTCTGGTTTTGGTTTTTTACATGCTGTTTGTTTGTTTGTTTGTTTGTTCTGGCTTAAAATGATATTTTTTTTCTTTTCCCTACAGCGGAACTAGAATTTATTCAGATTATCATCATCATTGTGGTGATAACTGTTATGATAGTAGTAATCATCTGCTTGCTGAATCATTATAAAGTGTCAACACGGTCCTTCATCAGCCGTCAGAGCCAAAGCAGGAGGCAAGAGGAATCTTTACAACCGGTGAGTTTAAATTTTTACATATCACTTACCTTGGGTACAAGGAGCATTTCTTTTGTAGCAGTTTGCTTAGTCTTCTTCACTTGGCACACTCCACATGTGTTGGTACTTCAACTCCTTCTTGGATTTATATCTTCAGTAGAACTAGAGGACACCTGGTGGCAAAAGCTAATTTTCTTGTTTATAGGTAGTTGATTGCGAAGAGAAGGAAATAATAGCAATAGTCTCTATTGGATCTCCATATTATTTAATCAAGTCTGGACTTGCACAGAAGGAAATGACATGTTTGGTTTGGGTGGTATTTTGCGTCATGCATGTTCCAAATAATCTGTTTCCTTTCTAATCCAAATTTCTGCATAGTCCTTTATAATGGATGTGCAGTCGGTGTTCACTTGTTTATGCCAATTGATACAGCAAAATATGTTGTTATTTGGGAGGTTTTTTTCTTGGAACTGATAAGTAGACTGAAACATGGACAGTGTTTATATATTAGTAATGCTTTGAAGGTAAAGATGAAGTCAGTGACCTGGTTACTTCATGGACATTTTCATGTTGTTTTCTGACAGCTATATGGAAATGGTTTTGCCATTGCCGCCTTATGTTTTCTTTTTAACTTTGCAGTCTAGCCTACAGCCTGGTCTTTACTAACCAGGCTGAACGCTGCTTAGCTTTCCAAGATTATCCAAGATCAGCTAATACATTTGCTGTTTTGAAATTAATTTTAAGAGGTATCTGCATTTTGTACAGCTCTTTAAAAGCTTTCTTTGAAATCTCATGTCCAGCATACTATAACCTACTCATAAAGAGACTTGGGACAGTCATTCTGCAGGATTCCTATAGGTGAGCTAATTGGAGAGACAGCGTCAAATCAACCGTTCAGCTTTATGCATAATAGAGGTTTTTGGTTTTTTTTAATCTCTATCCCAAACGAGGACCATCAAGAGAAGCTTAGTTACCATGGGGAATAATGTGTCTTATATTTGGTGCAGCGGATTGGATTGGATTGGTTTTGCTTTTGAGTGGGGTGTGTATGTGTGTGGAACAGTGGCCTACCAAACTGGCTCTTCTGCTCATGGCAAATTATTTATAGGATTTGGCCTCTATGAATAGAGTTTGTGTGCCTAGTGAACAAAGAAAGATGTCACTGTTACTAAGAACAGAAATGGAAATGACACTATATATGAAATAAGAAACTTTGCCTTTTTGTTTTAGCTACTTCTGCTTTGTTAAAAAAGTTATATTCTAACAACTGCTGTTTCAATTAATTAAGAAACGCTTGCAAAGGCTAGTTCATTTCCCTCTGGGACACATCTTGATGCAGGAGAAATAGGTTTGAGCAGATATAAATGTTTCTTTAAAAATAAACATTTAAAACCTATTTTATTGCTTGACTTTCCTATACAAATTTTTTGACAATGTGATTTCATTTTAATGGTTGTGTGTGGTTGCCTCTGTTGCATGTGTGTTTATTTTAGTGCAGCAATCCAGTTTCATAGGAGAAAATATGATTTGGAGCACAGAGGGGCACCTAGTGTCTGTGAGCTAATCCTTAAAGAACCTGCATCTTTTCCTGGACTTGCACAGAAGGAAATGACATGTTTGATTTAGGGTGGTACCATGTGTGCACCCATGCATGCTCCAAATAATCTGTTTCCTCTCTAATTCAAATTTCTGCATAGGCCTTTATAATGGATGTACAGATTCTATTATTAGGTTTAGATTCTATTTAGATTATTAGATTTATTTAGATTTGCAGATTAATAATGCTAAGGCTACTACAAACTTCTTAGCAGTGGAAAAACTCATATGGGAATCCATTTTTTAATTTAAAATTTTTTTTTCTCAATGGATTCATATTTGAAATAAAAATGTTCCCTTTGATTCTGCTAGAGTATAACATTAATTTTTAAAGGAAATCTGACCACTTTGAATAATCACCATGTGAAGAAACTGCCCTGTATGCTTGCAAACTATTGGCCCATTTAGATTCATTGTCAGCTTTGTATGGCAGTAATTTCAGGGCTTTTCATGGTATTAGGTGGTGAGATAAAGAGAAGAGGTAGTTCTGCAATGGGATGGTAAAGCAGCTATTTTCAGTAGGAAGGTAAAAGACAGGAACAGACATTCCCCTTAGCAGCTGCTGAGAATTGGACAGATTTCAGCTGACAGAGGAAATAGGGAGGGCAGGATGTGAAACTCCTCTCTCACCAGTCCTTTCATTTTCTTTAGAATCACTTTTTAGACATTTGTGCATTGAATCAGTGTATGACTAAGGGGATGAGTGTTCTGACCTCAGCCTTCCTCCTGATACTGTACTTACTAGTTTGGACTATTGCTGGATGTCTGTTTATATGAACGTCTGCAGGGCAGAAGCCTTCATACACAAGTTGTAAGCCTGGAAGCTTGGGAATGGCACATTGCTGATCCTACCCAGCCGTCAAAGTCAACCCCCAACTCCATTTTTCCACATTTGAAAAATAGAGTGCTAGGTAACATAATTGAATAGACTAAAAGGAAAGCAGTAATAAATGAATACCAGTAATGTGTGTTCCCTTTTTGTATGATATCAGTTTGAGTCATTGTATAGCACTATATATAGCCTAGTTGTTTAAGAAAACAGACCACTTAAAATTCTCATCTTGTGAAAATATTTCCCAGTCTTTTCAGATTTTTTTTCAAGTTTTCAGCAAACTTCACTCTAGCTCATTACTTTGTGTTTATGTGATTCTATATTTTTTCCTGAATTTGTCAAATATGACTTCCTTCAAACTATATGCTTAGAATAGCTTGTCCATTGTAATGCATTGTGAATGTGCACTTCAAAGAAATATTTTTAAAGAAATAAAATGGGTCTCTTCTCTGCCCCAAGGGAGAGCTAGACTGTATCTAGGACAAAAGCAGGGCTTTGGTGTACGGCAGTAATATTCAATATTTCAGACCTCTTGCTGCCACCTAGGGATAACATTAAAAATAATACTCTAATCCCTTTATTGGTGAATGCGATAAAACTTTATATATTACAGTAAATATATTTTTGTGTCTCATATATGCATTTTAAGACTGTTGAAAGAATCCAGGGTTTAGAAATATTAAAAAAAAGAATGCATGAAGGTCAGGATGTATACAATGTTTCCTTCATTGCTGCAGGAAATCTTTATGTCAGGATGTATACAAATTCCCATCTATTATAGGTGCCCATTTTTGTTTGTCCTTGAAAAGCTTTAACCTGTAAGCATCCATATCTGAAATGGGCACACCTACAGTGCATTCGGAAAGTATTCAGACCCCCTTCACTTTTTTTCAATTTTGTTATGTTGCAGCCTGATACTACAATCGTTCAAATTCATTTTTTTTTCTCATTAATCTACACTCAGTGCCCCATAATGACAAAGTGAAAACAGAATTTTAGAAATGTTTGCAAATGTATGAAAAAGGAAAAACTGAAGTATCACATTGGTATAAGTATTCAGACCCTTTGCAACAACACTTGAAATTTAGGTCAGGTGCCTCCCATTTCTCTTGATCATTGCTGAGCTGTTTCTACACCTTGATTGGAGTCTACCTGTGGTAAATTAAATTGATTGGACATGATTTGGAAAGGCACACACCTCTCTGTAGAAGGCCTCACAGCTGATAGTGCATACTGTATCAGAGCAAAAGCCATGAGGTCAAAGGAACTGCCTGCAGAGCTCAGAGGCAGGATTATTGCAAGACACAGATCTGGGGAAGGCTACAAAAAAATTTCTGCTGCACTGAAGGTTCCCAAGAGCACAGTGGCCTCCATAATTCTCAAATGGAAAATGTTTGGCACAACCAGGACTCTTCCAAGAGCTGGTCGCCCGTCCAAACTGAGCAATCGGGGAAGAAGAGCCTTAATAAGAGAGGTGACCGAGAACCCAATGGTCACTCTGACTGAGCTCTGGAGATCCTGTGTGGAGATGGGACAAAGTTCCAGAAGGACAACCATCACTGCAGCCCTCCACTGATCTGGGCTTTCTGGCAGAGTGGCTAGACGGAAGCCTCTCCTCAGTGCAAAACATATGAAAGCCCGCTTGGAGTTTGCAAAAAAGCACCTGAAGGACTCTCAGACTGTGAGGAAGAAGATTCTCTGGTCTGATGAAACCAAGATTGAACTGTTTGGCCTCAATTCTAAATGTTATGTCTGGAGGAAACCAGGCACCACTCATCACCTGCCCAATACCATCCCAACAGTGAAGCATGATGGTGGCAGCATCATGCTGTGGGGGTGTTTTTCAGCAGCAGGGACTGGGAGACTGGTCAAAGTTCAGGGAAAGCCAAATCGAGCAAAGTACAGAGATATCCTCAATGAAAACCTGTTCCACAGCGCTCAGGACCTCAGACTGGGTCGAAGGTTCACCTTCCAACATGACAACGATCCTAAGGACACAGCCAAGACAACACAGGAATGGCTTAGGGACAACTCTGTGAATGTCCTAGAGTGGCCCAGCCAGAGCCCTGACTTGAACCCTATTGAACATCTCTGGAGAGACCTGAAAATGGCTGTCCACCAACGGTCCCCATCCAACCTGACTGAGCTTGAGAGGATTTGCAAAGAAGAATGGCAGAAAATCCCCCAATCCAGGTGTGCAGAGCTTGTCGTGTCATACCGAAAAAGACTCAAGGCTATCATTGCTGCCAAAGGTGCTTCAACAAAGTACTGAGTAAAGGGTCTGAATACTTAAGTACATGTGATATTTCAGTTTTTTCTTTTTAATAAATTTACAGACATTTCTAAAATTCTGTTTCCATTTTGTCATTATGGGATACTAAGTATAGATTAATGAGAAAAAAAATGAATTTGAACGATTGTAGTATCAGGCTGCAAAATAACAAAATTGAAAAAAGTGAAGGGGTTGAATACTTTCCGAATGCACTGTATATACTTTAGTCCAAGGTACAGATCATATGACTGTATAACAGAGTTGTACAAATTGCTGAATGCATATTTATAATCCTGTGCAGGGTAGGCCCCAGCAGGGTGCCAGAAATGGAAACTGCTTTGGTTCTGAGAAATTGCTGTTCTGAAATTCTGGTTCTGAAGAGGAATTATTCTGTAAGGGTAATCTTTAGGAATAGTGGAGAGTGAAGAACATCACCATCCAAAGGAAAGATGGAGGAGAAAACAAACTCTTATTTGTGTTATTCACAAATGTCTTAATTTATATAGTGGATTAGGCAGAATTAATAATATTTTATGAATCATAATCCGATGCAAGCACCATTAACATTTATTTATTTGTAAACTAGAGTGTGGCAACACTAAATTTAGTTAAATTTTAAAATCCATTTGCTTCAGATTCCCAAGTTCTTTGTTTATATTATCCATGTTCACACATTACTAAAACTAGCACGCTTGTATACTTAATGATCTTTGCCACCTGCTGATTTGATTGACGTGACATCAGTTTCCTGCTGTTTTCAGGAGAGCTTGTACTTGTGTATGCACATTGGCTTTCACATGAGACAGGATTCTGCACAGAGTCTTAACTCATATGGAAAACAAGTCACCTTCATTCCTACGGATAATAACACTGATGTTTGGAGGAAAGCGGACATCACTAGATCAACACTGGCCAGGGATTATCCAGAATGGTCATATAACAAGCACTTTGAATTCATAATAGGGCTGTGAAGTACTTTGCATTCAAAGGGAAAAATGGTGTGATGGATTGTGCATGGTTGTGCACATAGCACCCATCAGAGCATGACTTTTTCCAGGATTAGACTACATCTATGGAGGGTGGTCTTATAATGTCAGAAAAATATGCAGCTGCTTTAAAGAGTTGCTGGTAGGTTCTACATAAGCACCATGCACACTCCAATGTACTTTTTGATGTACATTGATTATAGCAGGGAAGTTTCTCAACTAATCATAAACATTTACAGTTATAGATAATTTTGACTATAAACATTAGCGTTAGCTATTTTAAAAGGGAGTAGTGTGTATTTAATATATACTTTTGATCGTTGGATTAACATTGATCCCATTGCCCCAAATTCCTTTTTTTTTGTTCATTATTATTCATAACTTGCATTGTAGTAATAAAATTAGATCAGTAGCCAAATGTGAAAAGTGCCTTTGATAACCTTGTAAAAGTACATTACTAAAATAATAACTACTTCCTGTAGTACATCAGACAAATTTATCTTAAATGCAGAATCAATTTTTCAGGTATTAAATATCTGAATTTTCTGAGACTTTACAATTCTTATGACCTCCAGATTTGTTGCACTCCAACTTCCAGAATGCTGAGCTATTGGCTCTTTGATAGGACATTCTGCAAGCTGTATGCAGTCATGTCTAGAGAACGCCCTGTTGGGAAGACTGATGTAACATATTTCATAATGAAAGTCAAAGCAGAAGTCTGTTTTACCAGTAGTTTCTAACTCCTAAATTACATCCCAAGATATTACCTGTTAGATAGGAGTCAGAAAAGCAAATATTACCCCAGTCCAACAAAAAATGGATTACCTATCTGGGAATACACATACTCCTCTCCTTTGCCCAGCTTCAGCAGAGATTTTCTGATTCTTTAAGCCACTTTCTGTTGATGCCCATCTACAAAACTATGGCTCACAGTATAATCCTACTCAAAAGTAAGTTCTGTTGAATTCAGTTGGTCTTGTTCCTTAGTAAATGGAACTATAACTATGGTCTTAAGAAATTAGAATTTCAGGGGCAAGGAGAATAGAACAAAAAGCATATGCATGTAGCTTTTTTCTGGGACTGGTAAACCATGGTTTATGAGTTGAGGATAACAATAACAAGAATTGGGCCAAGGAGCTTGAATTCACTTTCAGATAATGTAGAGATTCATGGCATTTCTAGTATTATAAACACAGTAATTAAACAACCATTGCATTTCTAATAATTAAACCACAATTTTATTCCCACTGATTACAGTTAAGAATTGGATACAAATCCTATATTGACAAAATCCTGTGTATATGGAAGCAAACCCTTATTTGTACACATTTTTCATTAGAGTAATTTTGCTAACAGTGTCACTGTTGTAATCTTTGATAGTTTGCAGCAAGTTTATGGATTCAGGATATCATGTTTGTGAAGAAAAGGGGTCTTAACCCATAGATTCTTCAGCCAAGTAAACATAAAGTGAAGATACTGAATTAGAGTAATGACTCTTCAATGTCTTGTTGGTGGAAGCAAAGATCAAAGCTCCTTTATTTGAAATAAAATTATTTCACCCTTTTAACATGTAAATGGTTAGCTTAAAACTTTTGTCTATTTCCTGATCATATGATAGTAAAAATAAAACAACTATACAGAAATTGAGACATAGATTAAACAAGGAACAAGAGTATATAGTACCATGTATATAATACTATGAAATCTTTATAATAATTTATTTTCATTAATGTAGATTGAGTTTCCACAGTAACTGGATCAGAAATTTTGCACAATGATCAGGATCTTGCATATGGAATTCTTGTTCTTGCTGCAAGTGTGGGGGGCCTGACCCCACCTTGTTTACAAAAAACAGTTACTGCTTTCTAAAGGCTTTTTTTTAGGTGTACAACTTTTAGAAAAGCAAAAATCCAGAAAAATTTTCATACTCTGAAAAGATACCAGGGCCATCTCCAGTTGCATTTAATCATGTAACAAACATGACCTGCCAACATATTTTTTAATGCCATCCCCATGACATTGCTTTCATCTGTCCTCAACTCATAAGTGAGCCAGGCTAGCAGTACCAGTTTTAAAGCAATATATTTTGCTTTATTCTGCACCAATCAAGGGCAGTCACAAGATGCAAAAACCTTGTTAGACTTAGTGTGGTGACAGTCAGATGACTGTACTGACTTGAGAGAATGGTGGTAGATGCAGGATAGGAATCAGCAGTGGGGATTACTAATTGTAGATTGATTTATTCTGAGCAGAGAGCACTTCAGCTTAGCAGTGGAGAAAGGTCTATAGCCTTGTTAGGAGAAAAAGCTGTGTGTTTGTGTATGTAATTGAGGGGTGAGTTGCAAGAGCAGTTTAATTAAAGTAGATGATGTTAAACTAGATGATGTCAAAATTGTATGCAAAGTAGTTTAGTGGAACTGAACTCAGCATGGGGAAAACAGTGAATATCTCCTTGCCTCTCTAATCATGCTGCACACATCATTGAACAGGCAGTCCTCATGGTCTTCTATGAGACTTTGGAAGATCCCATGATCTTTATGACTTTGTACTGTGCCAAAGCCTCTGTTACACTGTAGGTTTCACCTTACACGGCAGAATTCATATGTAGAGGAATGGTGCTTGCTGCAAACAATTGCTGGAACCTGTGGATACTAACTCTTTAATGATGCCTCTTTAATGATGATATTGCACAGCAGAATTTCCTGTCCAATATGATCTGGAAGGGAGGGATCCCTGTTTTAAAGTAGTCTTACCATCAGGGGCCATGAAGGCAACTTTTTTCCCTTCTGTGAAACAGCATTCCCACAGGGATTACATCAGCACCAACCCTGTTGGCATTTAGGAAAGGCATTGAGACCTGGTTCTTCTAGGAGGCATTTAGGGACTGGTTTGAAAGATGAAATTTCCCCCCTACACTAAGCAATGCTTTATCTTATTCCTCGGTGTGGTATGATTAAATTATGTTATGCTTTCTATTTTGTTACTCTATTTTTTAAAATCTGTTTACTGAATTGGAATGGACAGTGCCTAAAGTCAGTTGCAATTGAATTATCTGATGAGCCTGAGTAAGAAATAAAAATAAAGCGTGTAGATTTAGCATGGTAGGCCTTAGTTTAAAACATACTCACCACAGAATCAGCCCCAAGCTATTATGGTATAAAAAAACAAAAGTCTAAAATATGTATGCTTAAGTAGAAATTATACACTAATGTTGAAGCAAGACATGTCAGGGCTGTGTAGCACTTAAATGCTGAAGATTTTTTTCTCTCTCTGTGACCTAGGAAGGGTGTCTGTGGCCTTCTGACAACTCATCTTCTCGACAGGGACCTTCAGAGGTAAGCCTCAGGGGCTTCAGGAGCATCAGAGGTTCATTCCTAATTTGAAATTTCAGTTATCTTGATTCTTAATAAGGGGGTGGGGGAGCCAGTTATGATATGGAAGTCACATGTGACAATTATGTTGCAGCTCTTGGCTTCAAGCATATAGATTTCAGAATTAAAAAGCATCACTGAAGGAAAAGAAAGTTGATTGCTGTTGTTGCATATTTATCTGCGCTTCAGTTTTCCTGTGATACTGAATTGACAAATGCTACAAAAAGTGCATGGAAGATTTCATGGGAATATGCTTTCTTATAGAATTGTTCTGATTTTAGATTAGTATTTGTAAATTTGTAAAGTAGTATGTTAAGACCTCTTAAGGAATTTTTCCCCCCCCAAAATTGTTTCAAGATCAGGTTTGGTGTGTGTGTATGTATGTGCACACACTGAATGTTGCATGTGTTTCTGAATTTAAGTTTGATCGTACTGATTACTTTATATTGCAGATTATGTATGCCCCACGGTCCAGGGACAGATTTACTGCTCCATCCTTTATGCAGAGAGAACATTTCAGTCGCTTCCAGCCAACTTATCCATATGTGCAGCATGAGATTGATCTTCCTCCTACAATCTCTCTCTCTGATGGTGAAGAGCCTCCACCGTATCAAGGGCCATGCACACTGCAGCTTCGGGATCCAGAACAACAGATGGAACTCAACAGAGAATCCGTGAGAGCACCACCAAACAGGACTATCTTTGACAGCGACTTGATAGATATTTCAGTATACAATGCGGGCCCTTGCCCACCAAGCAGCAATTCGGGAATAAGTGCAACCAATTATAGCAGTAATGGAAGGATGGAAGGACCACCCCCAACTTACAGTGAGGTCATGGGGCATTATCCAGGTTCCTCTTTTTTCCATCACCAGCAAAGCAATGCACCTTCTTCATCACAGAGGGGGAGCAGACTTCAATTTCAGCAGAACAATTCAGAGAGCACAATAGTCCCTATTGAAAGCAAAGACAAGAAACCAGGAAACTTTGTCTAGTTTCTTTTTCCATGTGCACTTGAAGAGAGATGGGAGAATCAAGCAGGAGCAGAATGGAAACTTCTATGTCCCTGTGCACAATGTTAAAAGTTTCATGTGACACAATTTAGTAAAACCAAACGTACAAGGCCGTTCTTTATTTCTGATTCCTTTAAGGGGAATTGCATGAAAATTGTTTTGAAATAATTGCATCCTTCCATTCAGTTTGGCCACGAGCAGTGTTTTTTAAAAATATATTATTTTTTTAATAATGTATTTGAATTATTTAATTTTAAGAAGTAACTTAGGCACAGAAACATGGCTTGATTGGCCTGTTTTATAGTAAGTTAAAGGCTAAAAGAAGAGAGTAAGAAAGATTATTAGATAAATGGGGGCAAAATTGGCCAGTTTGCTTTCCCTCCCCTCTCCCAGAATATATAATTTCTTTTTTCCTGTCTCCACATTTATGTTGTGTGCCAAGTTTTTTTTTAAACTAAATGAATACAAGGAGTTAATTTCTGTTGTGATACCAGTGTGTTAAATTTGCACTATCTTTAATGTTTTAAATATATGCGAGGGAACTGTTTTACCTAAGGTTCTTCTATACATTGTCTTTTCACCTGTGGAAAGATTATTAGCCCCTAGGACTTTGCCCAGGCCTCTATTGATAATCACCATTTTGGGACAAATAGATTTAAATAGATCTCTTATCATTTTACATAACTAAGAATAAATGATAGAAGACATTTTAACACATTACTGTTTGCAATAATTTTGCATTCAAATAGGGTATCAGCAAATTGTCTTAGAAACTTATAGATGGAAGAAAGCAAATGTGAAAATACCGAAGCACCTTCTTTAGGTGGTTTTAGCTATAAGCCATTTGTTTCACTAGAAGCAGATTAAAATGCCACATTTACTTTTTTTGTAATTACAGCTATATCTTAACTGCTTGTCACCCTTTTTTTATACAATTCAGTGTCAGCAGTACTTAAAGCTTTTGCAAATTTTTATCTCCAGTGTAGCCCATAATATATTCAGTCATATAGCCTTACATCATACAATAAATGATTTTAAAAGTACAACATGGATTCTGCTGTTAAATTATAATTTTGTTGTGGTTTAATATTAATTTTTGTGTTTTACTTTCTAAAGACAGTGGATCTCTTTCTTCTCAGTCTGTATTTCTTAACTGATAATGCGAAAATAATTGATTGCAGAATGCTACTAGGAACTGTTTCAGAATATTAATCAGTTTTACAATTGGTTAATGTCATCCTTCTGCATCAATCTGATTTTATATCAATTGTGCAAGCAATCATATGTTTTAGGATCCTGTTTTCGTAACTGAAATTGTCTTATCCTCTTGAATGGCACATTAGGACTGCTCCAGTTTTTTAGAATTGGACTCTAAAGTATTCTAGCAACTTTGACCTGTTTGGGAATTATAGGTTATTGGCTTTTACGCTTGATCTCTGTGTTTTAAGTAAATTGAAAGAGTTTTGAAGGAAATGGTTTTCAATTCAAAAGCACACCTAAAGCACAACAGGCACTTCAAATATGGTTAGTGAATGAACTTTAAAAGAAAACAGAAGAAAATCTAGAGTCTTGATTCTGATATTCTGGGCAAAATTGCAGTTGCGCAGCGAATTTCCCTCAAAGTTTCCCTTTTCTATGGTTTTATAGGCAACGTTTTCCTAACTGAAGTAATCTGACAAGTGCACCAGCTGCACTATAGTAACGTACTGTACTGATATGTTTGTTCTGTTTGCAGAAGTTTTTCTCTTTCTGGAGGACTTCTATAACCTGAAGTGAGTTAGACTGAAATCTGAACGAGTTTCTGATCTATGCAGAGTTTTTATGCCAAAATAGCATGTGTGGTGGATGTGCGTTTTAGTTGCATCTCTGTCTGGATGCTTCCATGGCTCATGAACTTGATGACTAGCTCGAAGAACGCCCTTAAATAACAATTCTGTTCTAAAGATAGAACCCTGTTTTTGTAGTTGGCTAGAATCTGCTTGTGTACTGGTTACGTAGCCATGATTTAGAAGCTGTTTTTATGATCCATGTGATCTCTGCTGATTCACATATCTGTCATGTGATAACTGTAAACATTTTGTGATAACTGTGTGAAACAGCCATTACAAGTTGGCATCTTCAGAGTTCTCATATTTGGTGAATATTGTTTCTTTCAATGGATGTGAGCTTTTAATATTATTTGGTATTGCCCATTTAAAGATGTAAGACTGAAGTTCAGTGAATCTGTTTTTGAAACCCTGATCTCCAAATGAAATTTCTCTGAACTAACACTCAGAATGACATGGTCATATACTGAATATGACATATCTTAAATTACAACTTGGATTTAGCTGAGAGGGCAAAAGAGCTAAACTCATGTTAATACAATTTATAGCTATAAAATAATTTTTATTGTATGAATGGATAATTAAGTCAAGCCTAGTTTTTGAATTTGGAAATTGCCAGTCTTAAATATGGAAACTATTGAATATGTAGATGGGAAGTGGGTGTAGTGATTAAACTGCTTGGAATTGAAATTTATGTACTATTTATTCAAAATGACATTTCATAAAAAGTAATTTTATTTGATGTTAAACCAGATTTTAATTTAAGCACTGACTTGTTCAATTTTTAGATTATTACTAGAAAACTCCCTCAAGTTACTAAAACTCTATTTCCTTTATTTTATTCAAATGTTTTATTATTTTGGTCCTGTTATTGCTGAAAGCTCTAGATAGCTCATGTATTAGGATTCAAAATGTGTTATAATGTGTAGGAACAGATGCTTACTTTAGAAATGAGCCTTTCCTTATGCAACCTCTTGTATAATTCCTGGATCTTGCTTTAAATAATGCCATCCTGGAATAGTGCCACAACAATCTCAGTAGGTTGATTGGATGGTTCTTTTATTCTTTCTTTCTTTCTGACTCTTTTTTGAATCTGGCACCTCTGCATATTAAGAGGATTATCTTCTCTTACTACTGCTATATTCGTATTTTCCACAAATACAAATTTGTTTGAAAGCTTTATCCCAAATTCATATGAAAGCAGTTTGGTTAGGAGTTAGGATAAGAATGACTGGGGAGTGTTAATTCTAGAGTGCTGCTTCAGATATTGTATCTTAATATTTGATATGGCAAGTACTTTTAATGAGAAGTTCATAGGAATGGAGTACTTGTGGTTTTTCAAATTCAAAACTATTTGTCCCTCTTTTAATGGTGAAAATGCTCTAAACTTAAACCTGAAATTGAGTCATTGCTTTTAGGATCCAGATGAAATGTCTTGGAAGTATCAGTTGTAGTGATAAGTCAGACTCAAGACATTTTCCTTCCTAAGGTGGAGCATCAAATGGCACCCTCCCCAAATCGATATTCGCGCTACTAAAAGTTGTAAGTTACTTGTAGCTCCTGAAGCAGGAAATGCCATAAGTGTACTTTCCTGCAGCCAGGCAGTCAAAACAGAGTAGTAATGTCCTTTTCATGACCCTTTCAGAACTGGTTGTCTGAGGTTATGACGTCACTCTCCCTAATAATAGGTTGGCCTTGTCCAGTGGCTGGCAATGCAAAACATGCAAGCCACATATAGATAACAAAATGATTGTAATAAAGTTAATTTCATGTTTTTCATTTTTCAAGGAGAAGCAACTTCCTTTTATAGACAAACCAGCCTGTGAGAAAAAGACAAGCAGTCTATTCAAAATTGTATAAATTAGTAATTTTTTTTTTTTTAACCTACATGTGCAACTCCAACTTTTGAACAATGCAGTCCATGGAAATTTTCTTTTGTTACTAAGTACAATTATGTGCAGCTCTGAACCACCTAAATAACATTGTTTTTTATAACATTGACACATACACATATACATGAACACCTTTTTTTTTTTTTTTACTTAGGTCATCTTTTAATTAGGATAGATGCTCTTGCTTAATCCAGGTATTGTGGCTGTTCGTTTATTTTCAGCTTAGAATCCAGTTAGACTTTCTTAACAATTTTTTTATCCCCCCCCCGCCCCCAAATTCTTAGTATAACTTCTCTGTTTTCAAAGAAGAGACATGAGAATGCACAGGGATTAATAACAGAATTAACCCCAACACTCTCTTAATTAATGAAGGTTTCATCTGTACTGAATACCTTTGTTTCCTCAAGAAAATAGTATGCAGGTTTATAGAGCATGTTTGGTTAGGAGCCCAAAAGTCTAGCTTTAACCTCAGAGTTCTTTACTTGCCAAAAATATTGCAAAGAAATAAATGGCTTTAATCTAAATTTAAACTACACAATTAAAGCCCACCTTCCCCTTCTTTTCCCTTTTTGCAATTGTGATTACTTGTAGTAATCTATGTACGTCTATTCAGATAGAAGTCCTGTGGTTTGTTTTGCTATAAATAACCACGTACAGGCTTACAAGCTCAATGTTATTAATTAAGTCTCATTAACTCAATTCATCATACCCACATGTACATTTCCAAGAATTTAGCCCATGTGTCTGTTGTTGTGTATGAAACACAGCAATGTGCATTACACCTTCAGTTTCTTCCTATGAAGTACTTATTTAAGATCCTTGTGTAACGCAGATACAGATACAGGATTCTTTCTCTGTATACTTTATGTTCCATAACTTCAGATACTTTGCACAGAAGCTCAGGATCATAAGACTGGGGAAGGAAGAAGGGAAATGATTTTATATGTGAGGTTTAAAGTATTTGTGAAGTAAATTTGGTTAGTTTTCACTGATCAAATTTATTGATCTTTCGAAAAGCATGTTGCATTTTTCTAAACATTGGTGGGGGAGATTTTCTTCTAAACTGAAGAAAAACAAATACAAATCTCAATTTCAAGTAATTTCAGTCTAAATCTCTGAGATTGTGATATTAAAAGGACAATTAAATGGACAATTTGTATTTATAAACTAACAAGGGAATTTGACCAAAACATTTAAAACACTTTAATGTTGAAAACTACATTGTCATGAAGACATGTTTGATTATACTTATACCCAAAGTTCTGGACAGGAAACACAAGGTTGTTGTAGTGCTTGTTAAGATGCGTTAATGCTGCTATAGAAAGGAAATCAGTCTATTATTGATACTGAAAATGAGACAGAAATTACTCTGCCGCATATTAAATGCATAAATACATATTTAATGGGTTAATTTGACCCCATGGAAGCAGAGAGATTGCAATGGCAAATGACTTATAACCATTTCCCAGACTTACTAGAGATGGGTTTAATTTGTATATAATAGAACACAATAAATTTATCATATTGTTCTTTTCTAAAACAAAACTATATTGCAGTTATCTACATTGAAACCTTGATCATATTGAAAAGCCAGCCTGGTAAGTCCTAAATATATAATAATAAATAATAATAGAGATAAACAATATAAGAAATATGCCGTGAGACCTTTATTTTTGAAGGAAGAGACAATTTACCATAATTTCAGGAACATACATTTTCCATGACCCATTATCTCTAAAATTCGTAATGTGTGGGTTTGAAATTTCTGTATAAGAACAGATACATTTCAATTCTGGAATATGTCTGTGGCTAAAATAAAGGGTAAAACTTTGCATGTTTCTTTAACTGTGTAATTTTTATTTAGCAGAGTTAGTCTAAGTACACATGCACATGGATGGATATTTTGCAGTATTACTTGGCGTGGGGAAGGAGAGATCTGAATTTGCAAGCTACTAAGGAATTGTGTTAATTCTGTGTTAATATAAATAGACAAAGATGAGAAATTCTAAATAATTTACTAAGGGCTTAATGTGTTGTTTCTGAAGTTGGGATGATACATAGCTCACCTATCCATACCACCTCGTATATGTGGCAATCTCATCCCATATATATATATATATATATATATATATATATAATCTCTTGAATTGTGAGATAATTCTGTATGTTATATTTTTGGCTTTTTTCAAAATTACTCTGTGGTTATATTGGGATTTTTCTGCCAAACTTCTAAATTCTGCCTGTTCAACATAAAACCATGCAGAGTTTGCTGTATTTGCTATTTTGTAGATTAATAAACATATTACTCTTTATATGAAGATCTTAAGAAAGATATTACCCTGTTCATATTTCAATTAAGGAACAAAACATAATGTAAACATTTTATAAGTAAACTCCCTCAAAGCTTTATTATTTTGGGAGTCATTTTTCATTGCAAAAATAATGAATTATATATTATACTCTTCAAAAACTTTTCATTTTTTTATTATTACTTTTTTTTAGAAGGATCGTGTTTAGGATAGTACAATACTATCTTATTTTATAAACCTTCTGTACCTGGTGATGCAGAATGCATTGCTATACAGTAGTCTGAGATGTCTAGAAAGCATCAAGGCTTCATCTTGGGTGTGTGGGGGGAATGAGGGGTGGGGAGATCCCTCCTGCTTTGAGCCACTATAAAATTGGAGTACTTGCTATGTGAGTGCTCCAGTTACCCCTCCCCCTTTCCATACAACATTGCTCCTGCAGACCAATATCTGTGATGTATTCAGCTTGAAAGTTTGAAGAACATTATTGGCAAGGGATGGGAGGGCTGGTAGCAGCTTAGCACATATTTTGGAAGGAGCAGAGGTCACAGGGAAGTATAGATTTTCTGGGCTCTCAAACTACAAGTCCTACTTTAACTATATTGTCTGTTGCTGGCAACAGCAGACCCCTGTTTTGAATGTTACTTGTTTTGTTCTAGCACTTCCTCACATTCTTCACTACATCTCACAAGAACTGAACAAGCTATATAGGTAGGGACAATTATGTTTCCATCAGCAACCTCAAATATAATTAATTATTTCTTTGGTCTTGCTTTTTTCCTACTGATAGTAAAGAAGTTGCATTTCTGGCTTGGCTGTAAATAATGTGAATCTGTCCCATCTTTGGATCCTAATTGTAACCAGTATTGTGCTTCTTACCACCATCTCTTTCTTAATTCCATTCTCCATTCTTATTTCCATTCAGCACTGGTGAGTGTTGTTGTCAAAACACAGTTTCAGCCATTTGATAAGTCCAATCTGGACAGTTCCATTCTAATGTTCAGAAATGTTTGAGGTAGGAACTACGTTAAGTCCTGGAAGGTCCTTGTGCTATCTAGAATCAAATCAATCACTACATCACCATTTCTTCTGTTTCTATGGCTAAATGTAATATGTGGCATGAAGACTGATGCAGTATTAAATTTGATAGAAATAATTGAATTAAAATAATAGGGGTGGGGAGAAGGGAAGATGAGGTGCACAGAAATTGCCCTGCAATATTCCTTTTAAACGTATGAAACTCTTATTCAATAATACTTGTGTGTAAGATTAAATGCCCACATTAAACTCTTTGTGAGTCATCAAATGTACTTGTTCCACAAGATATTGCAGTAAAATCAATAGATCTTTTTAATATTTTGTTTATGTACTATTTTTAATGCTTGGTCTATTCAAACATAGGTTTATGGCATTCTCCTAGAGATGAGACATGGATTTAATTAATAGTACAACCAGTTAAAAATGCCTTTTTATCCTTGAAGACTTGAGGAAATTCAGCTTTTCACTGCAGAAGTGTTTTTGAGAATGCATGAACTATTTCACCTGCAGTCAAATTCCCATTATTTCATCTTCAGCATATACATTCTCATCTCCTTGGCTTCCATCAGCTAACTTGTTTTCTTTGGTTAGTGTCAATATGTTTTTCTCATTTTCCAGGGACTCTCTTTATATTACAGCAGGTAGCAAAGCCTCCCGCTGAATTGTTTATAGCAGATGTCTTTTGATTAGGGATCTTTTCTTTCCTTTTCTTTGAATATAATTCAACCCATATGTGCATGTAAATTTTACCCTCTTGTTCAATGTATAGATGTGGGGGGAAAAATGGTAAAATCAGTATCCTTTAAATGATAAGGAAGGAAATCAGATTACTGTTACTTAAAAGAACCTCCTAAATTCATGACTGTCATTCTGAACAATCTGCTTTCCCTAGTACTTGAAAGGAGTATGGTCCATGTGCCATGCTGTATGGTTTGGACAGGAAGAATATAAATATACACTTCCTCTTTCAGGGAAGTCTGTGACATTTGGCTTGGATAAGCCATGACCCAAGTTCTATGTGAGAACCTTCTTCTAAAATTTGTAATATTATTGTTCCTCTACATCTTTCTAAAGAGAAACAAGGCTCATTCATTAAATCATTGTTTGGCACACTACCAATTTGACTTGAATGTGCAATGTCATAATGTACAGAGAGGTTTCAGTCTGGGAAATAAGAAAGAATCACCCACTACCTCAGATTCAATGCCCTTTAAGTATACTAATTTTACAGGTTAGTAGCTTACCTGCTTCTGACATTGCCTTCCTACTAAATGGACAGTGATAACAACTAGAACAACTACACTGGAGAAAGCGCTAATGCTGGCTTCTCTACCATTCCAGAAATATTGCATTGCAACTTCCATCTTCTCCATTTAAAAAAGAAGAAAAGTAGTGGTTAAGGCACCTGGCTAGAAACGAGGGGACTCTGAGTTCTAGCCCCACCTTAGGCATGCAAGCTTCTCTCTCAGCCCAACTCACCTCAGAGGGTAGTAGTTATGGGGAAAATAGGAGGAGGAAGGAGTATTAGGTATGTTCACCGCCTTGACTTATTTATAAAAAAAAAGTGGGATAAAAAAATTAGAAAAGAAAAGAAAAAGTGGGTGGCAAAAGTGAAAAAAAAACTCTTGAGAAATTGTCTCAACTGCCACTAGGGGAAAAAAAAAAAATGGAAACCTCATGCAAGTCCTTTATCAAGAGCGTTTCAAAAGAAAAAAAAAACATACAAAACTTACACAATTTAATCCATCTTAAAGACATTCACATGTAGAAAAGACCATCTCTTGGCACTATATTGTTTGGAATTTGCAGCAGAAGGAGCACATTTTAAAAACCTTTTAAAATTAGTTTTATTATCGCTTTAAAGCTAAACCAAAACACAGAAGTCAATATAGCAAAAATACCTTAGAGCTATAAAAAGAACTCCCATTAAAAGAATGGAAGACCTGTACATTAAGAGAGGACAATAAGACTTCACAAATTCATATTTGAAATGATTTTGTTGGTTCATCTTTTGCCTCTTTTTAATTATGCTTTATATATATATATTTATAAAATACAATAGCCCCAGTTTCTCCACCAGGTCACTGCAAATACCTAGATAATTTTTGCTGTTCTTCTGGTTATTAACAATGCTGTTTTGATGTATACTACTTTGAGAGAAAAAAGACGTAAGAGGAAGAATCCACAAAAGAGAAGTATTTTGCATATTTATCTTTCCTGTGCTAAATCATTTCAATTAAAGGATTCTGTCAGACTTGCTTGAAGGGGAGTAGCTATTTAACCTCATAGCGTTAATCAGTGCTTTTATTATATAAAGATGTTTTCCCTTTAAAAGGAAATCGACTTGGTATGTCTTACTGAAAAAAATTATAAGGCTGGAAATGAAGGAATGCATCGTTTTGTTGTGCAAGAAAAATATTTTAGGTATATGCTTTGGAGAGAAAAGGAAAGGCAAAGGCAAAGGGAATGAAAAGTGCAGTATCTGAGGATCCAATCAATAGTAAATATTGGCTGTCCTCATTTTGTCCCCTGGGGATTAAACTATTTAAGAATAACATGTTTTTGTTTTCTTAATAAAATTTTTATTACTGTGTTTACTTTGCTTTGTAATCCAGAAACATAGTTTTGAAATTTGATGTCTTTATTTCCATTAAATGCTTTACTAAATTGGCTCTTATCTTCTGGTTTTTATGTTCCCTAAATAATCCCCAGTACATAATTCAAGAGCTCTAATTGTTTTACCCACATAAATGTTGCGACATGAGCTTTGTATTATATATACAACATTTATACTGTAACACATTGTGAACTTTGTGAGTGATGTCTCTGCCCATCTACTGGATTAATTAATTATTTTACAAGTGGATTGGCGTGCCCACAAGGGAAATGGCCTTCTATTTGGGAAGTCTTGTGGTAATTCTGTTTTGTGATGGGGTGTTGCTTACATTAAAATCACTTCTAACCAGAAGTGTTAGAAGTAGGGAAAATGGGAAGTGCTGTTCTCTTCATTTGGAGGTCACTAAGTTGAGGAAGGCTACAGTTGGAAAGGTAAACAGGAATATTGAAGGAAGGTGGAGCTAACTATGTCTGCTTTAGTAATGAACTTCAGAGGTTTATGATTAGGGAATACTTATTTAGGGTTTGTCATTAACATCCCTCAATGCTAGAAAACTCACCCTGGGTTTTGGGGGAGAAAATGAATCTAGTTAATCCTACCAAAGCATTTATTGACTGGGATGGCTGTTACAAATGCTGCAGCCCTGAATTTCCTGGCTTGGAAGTGGGTGCTATAAAAATCTGGAGGATTTGTCTCCAGGTAATTTTGGGTAGGAGAAATGATTTGTTGCTATTTTGATGCTGCTTTGAATATTTGTGAGATTGTGTGGAGACAATATGGCATATGCTAGGATCTAATGGATGTTTCTGTGTCTCTTCCTTTCCCTCTGCCTTCCCCCCCTCCCCCCTTGGTTGATTGGTCTCCTATGTTCCTCTAGGGATATTACCTCTACATATAAATGCATGTCTGTAAACGAGGATATAGTTCGAAGGATTCTGCATGTTCATAGTTTGTAAAGTAACTCAGGTGCCTCCTGCTGAGCAGACCAAGCCCCTGTCCCCCAGCAGTCTCTGAATCATCAATGTCCATTGAAATCAATGGAGAGATTTCCGTGGACTCAAATGACTCTTTGGAGCTAGCGTTATGCTCCCTTTTTGTTGTGCCTCACTTAAAATGGTGCTTTTCTTTTTTTTTTGGCCACTTGTCTCTTCTGGTTTTGATTTTTAAGGTGCTGTATATAACATGAAAAGATCATGCACATATCCTACCCAATGGGTATAACAAAATGAAATCCATTTTTAATATTGTAAAATACTCTGCTGTATAGAAGATAACTGTTTTAATACAAAAAGACATACAACTTGTTAATAGCTGCTTACACATCTTTCATCTGTGTTTTGTAAGAGAATTTGCAATGGAATGCATACACAAAGTGAGAAATCCATGTATTTTTATTTTATTATGAAATATCCAAATGCTATAAGGGAAAAAGAAAACCTGGAACAAACCACTTCAACTAGTCTGTAGACGGTAATCGATCCATGGATCTTTATTTGTAAGGAGACTTTTGTGAGTACAGTATGTTTATATCTGTCACTTTAAAAAAAATCAATTTTAACTGTAAGTAGCTGCTAGTTTCATTTTTTCCCCTGTTCTTAATGAAATTGGACCAGTATTCAACCTATTATTTATTCTTCTCTATCAATCTCAATATGGACCAGATCTCTTGAGCCATTGTTTCTGAAATACCAATATTTTTTAAAAAATATATTATGAATCTGATTTCAAATCATCCCTGAAAAATATAAGGTGGATAATTTTATAAGATAAAGATTTTTTTAAAAATGCCATTTCTACTTTTAAAATTTTTAAAGTGGTGTTTTTAAGGGGAACATGTTTGTATTTAGTGTACATCTTTTCTACATATATTATATATTGTACGTTCACAATACATGCTACAGTGCACTATGAGATGATCTGAAACAGCATTCATAGCATCCCCAAAACAACTGCATTTTCTAGTTTACCCACTCCATTAACGCTGCATTTTTTATTTGATGTGCAACACTGTCATACTGCTGTGTCTTTTCCTATGTTAGTGTGTGATTTTTTTAAAAAAAAGTTTGCCTGAATGTTACATGTTGATATTTGGAATACTTTAAATTATGATGACTTCTGAAGGATGTGGGTTACAATTTTTCTGTGTTTCCATCTTACAGGTTCTCTCATTTCCTGGTTGATGATTTAAATATTGCAAACATCCTACTGAATCTAAGTAATACATTTGGGTGCTTTGATTTTCATTTGAAGAATGAGATGTGTTTTAGTTTCTGGATTACACCAGAAAAACACTCTTCTATCTGACAGATACTGATCTCAGCATGATTGCCTTGGCAGGGCACGTTTACCATCTGTCCATGCCAAGGTCTGCTTTGAGAGCTTATCTTGTTGGGCAAAGTAGATATTTCAGAAAAATAAAACAGGTTTTAACACTGAAAACACCTGAACGTCTTTTTCCCCTTAAGAACCTCATTCAGTATCCTATGATTTAGCAATGGGAGTGGGGTCTATTGATCTACAGAGTTTTTCCATTTTGAATGGTAAGGTAAGCGTAGGGACCTCTTCAGGTTTAACTTGGTAGAACTGTCCCACTCTGCTCATATTTTAAATTTATCCTCTAGCTGCTACAGTCTGGGACCACAAAGTAATGGATCATGCCACAAACTCTCCACTATTGTCATAACAGGTGGCCACAAAAAGTTTCCTGTACCTATTAGTAGTTTGGCCATCTTTTAGGCACAGACAGAGCAAAATGGTCTCAAGTATATATGTTAACAGAGTACTGATGTTTGACTGCCATGAACTGAAGCCATCACCAAACTGTTTTTGGGAAGGACTGATCTTAAGATGAAATAGATGGTCTTCACAGGGCAATTATCATAGTCAAAGAAGTTCAGAAATATGTTTTTACCCTGTTCTTACTAGATAGCTGGCATAGAATTCTGGGTGTTTTAGTGGAACACATCTGGAAGAGAACATGCTAGGAAAGTTATATTCGTTTATCTTAATTTTTATATGGACCTGCACTAGTGTTTTGCTAATATCTTCATAGGTGTAGACAGTATACTTCTGTCCTGTACTAGGATACTGTTTGATATACAATCCTCCATGTAGTGTGAGGTTTTCATCTACAAATGGACTGTTCTATTATTCCACCTCCTTCACATATGATGCAATTAGGTTGTTCACAAAAAAAAACAAAAACAAATCAAATATGCCTAATTAATTGGTATTGATTGAAGGGGACATGAAATTCTAACGTATTAGTCTGATGTATTGGTCAGTTCTGTGTTTACCATGCATTATGGCAATGCTTTGCAGAGTACAGAAAACTTGCATCTGAATGAATGATATGCCAGGTGCAAGTTGCCAGCTGCAATAACATTTGCTGTGTATAGCCAGAGGACCAAACAAGATGCTGCTCCTTTCAAAGTTGCCAGCCTGTGAAGCTGCAGTGGTGGAAGGTATGACAGAATGTATTGTTAGAAGTCACTCATATTTTAGGGCAAACCCAAAGACGCACGCACACTTTTCAGTGGAAATAACATTCAAGGCATATTACCCATCAAGCAAAAAGACATTTCAACAGAGTAATCATTGCTTTACCTCTAGTACAAAAGCAATTTACACATTACCAGCAAATGATCTTCAAGTTAGCTGTTAGATAACTTTGATGCAGAAAATGTCATAGTATTTACAGAAACCTGTCTATTAGCTATTGGGTTCCATTCACAGAACAAACAAGACCTTTTGGAGGATTACTTCTGTAGGAAGAAGGTGGACAATCTCCACTTAATTCCCCTCCTGCAAGGTCTGTGTTGCCTCTCCATAAAGTCTCCAAGGGCATTTTAGATGGCCCAGAGCCTGCTAGGGAAAGGCAGGATCACATCTCTCTGCTCCATTGAATTCATGCCTGCTTTCAGCACACTGTTTAGTTACATAGTAATGCTAATTTTGCCTCTAATATTATTCCCCAATAAGGCTGTTGCTTTTCCCACTGGATCATATTTCTCGCTTTTGTATCTACCCTGGTTGCTTGGTGTGTATTCAGTTTGTTTCAAGTTTTTTTTTTTAAATGACAATAAAATACAGCACTATTCTCGATATTTAGCCTTTCATTTAAAGTTTGCTTTTTAAATGTTTTAAAAAGGGAAAATATGTTGTGGTTTTTATTGCAACTTCTCAACAGCTGTTCATGTGAAGCTACATGAATCTTGGTTTGCTTTAAGAGTCTTTCCCTTTAACCCAGCTTAATCCCAATCTGGAGACTTCCTGTTTGTTTGTTTGTTTTTTACTAGAGCTCCCAATGTCCCCAGCCAGCATGGATAACAGGAACTGTAGCTGAACATACCTTCAATGCACCAGATTGGGAAAGATCCTTTTAAACTAATCTGTTTGCTATTTAATTTTAATGTAACTTGTGGTTATATGCAGAAAAAGACTTTTAACAGTTGTGTACCTGCCTCCTTCTAACTGAGCAAATGGTGATGTTTTAATTTTTAGACCTAAGGTCTGTTCTTGCAATACTTTTAAAGGAAAATGTTGCTCTAAGTGCTATTGTTAGTTTTAAATACAGATTTTATGCTTGTTCTTAAGAAGCTGTGGTCAAACTGCAGAACAAAACTATTAAAAAAATGCAGACATTAATTGGTCTCTTGTTTTTTTCCCCCCCTATTTACTCAGATTATATTCTAAACTAGAAACAACCTAGGGTGCTACTGATAGGCACCCCTATTTCTTGGCTGAGAAATGCCATTGCAGTAGGAATAAGGGTAAGGGAAAAGATTTGTTTATTTATTAGATTTGTATCCTCCTTTTCTCCCAGAGTAAGACAGTGTACATGACATTTTCGCCTCTAATTTCTGCATACAAGATCCCTGTCAGGTAGGTTGGGGTGAGAGATAGAGACTGCCCTGAAATCATCCCGTGAGTCTGCATGGTTGAGAGTGGGTTAGAATCAGAGTTTCCCCAATCCTAGTCCAGCCTCTTAACCACTATACCACATTGCTGTCTGGATAAAAGATAAAGCTGGCCTATTTGCTCTAGAATTCATTGTATGGATTAGTGCAGGGTTCCTCAACCTTGGCAACTTTAAGACGAGTGGACTTCAACTCCCAGAATTCCCTAGCCAGCCTTAATGGTCCCTGGGCATATCTATCAAATAAGATTATAGACAGCCATGTTCTGTTAAATACTCCTGTCCTTGTCTGTAGCATAATAGATGGATGTGCACGTTCAACTACATAAGGATGTGCATCAAAATCATGTGTTAAAAGAATCTGGACCTTTTCACTATTAAGTCAACATTGTTAGCTGACTTAACTATTGAAATTGGCAGTTTTCCTTAATTTAAAATGTATTGTTTTGACAGTGGCACAATTATTTTAAAATGATAGTTGTTTGTATATGTGCCACAGCCAGGTTAACCATTGATATCCCCAGAAAGGAAAATTTCAGAGATAATATGGAGGGCCGTGCAACACTCATGGGGACCTTTTGCCAGCTCCTTAAACCAGAGGTTCCCAAACTTTCTCAATTCACAGCGCCCTCAGTTTCTCAGTAATCTGTTGTGGTTCCCAAACTCTGCACCCCAGGACACTGCAGCACATACTTTGGGAACTCTGGACTTAAGAGGAATAGCTGACTTGGGGCTGCCGCCGGATAGTTTAAATTTAAAAACCCAGCAAAGCTAGTCTAGTAGTTCATGTGGTTTCCAACATATGTTGAGCATTGCTGTGTTTCCCTCAAAAATGTGAATATCCTGTGGTGCCCCTGTAAATTTGTTGTGGTGCTCTAGGGTGCTGCAGTGCAGAGTTTGAGAACGTCAGCCTTAACCCAAATGTGGCATTAGTCAGGTTCATGCTGTGGCTGTGGAGGGGTGTCATGTGATTCTAATCCTGCTGCTTGAAGGAGCTGCTGACAGGTGCCCACTCTGAAACCCCTTCTTGTTTCTAGCTCAACAGCACATTGGAAGAAAGCTAAGTGTAGGGATTGGAACCCTGCCTGTTTGTCCACCATCAGGGTGACTGAAAACTGAACAGTATGGAACCAAATTTGGTCCATGGGGAGAAGACGGCAAAGGAATGGGACACATTCAACAAGGGGCTGAGAAGAGAAGCAAAATCTCCAGTTCTCCCAATAGATTCCTGTGAATAGGCAGTTCAGCGGTGGCTAGGAAAATTGGCAGCTGCTCCAGGCTAAGTTGTCTTCCTGCTGTCCAACTGCTAAGTTGTCTTCTTGATCAGAAAATCCAGAAGATCCACTCTGAAGGGGTTGGAAAGAATTCCAGAAGCCATTCCCTGCATACTTTTCCCTATCTTGCTCCTCTGGAATCTGAGATGCTACATAACCCTAGTGATTTGTGGTGGATACCATTGCTGATGTAGAAATAGGAGAAGCGTAATATATTATGAACCACTTTGTAATTACTGAGAAAATATATATATTTTCCCCCCAGTCTCCAGGGTGTTTCTCAGAGCACCACTTTTCAGGGCTCTTTCTCTCTCCTCTTCAACTTCAAGTTATGGGTACCATAAAAATTAAAGCTAATTTAAGGGTTAAAAACTAGCTAATTATAGCCAGTATTTAAACCCTGGTCCCAAATCCCAGATGCACAGGTGAATGTAAAGCTTAATTTCTGAAAACAGTTTAATCTTTTCTCTCATCCATTTCTGACAGTAATTATTATGGTTTTCATTTATTTTTGCCTTTTGATATCTTTTGTCTATGGACCAAAGATGTGTTATTTTATCTCCATAGGAGGTTTTCTGCTGGAAGATTAATCCAGTGTCTGCTGCTGGGCAATAAAATGTTCAGGTTTCACTTTCAGTCTCCCAAGCATATTGCTGTTCGATAAATACATTTTTTAAAATAATTTCAATATCTTTTCTAGCCAAAGTTCCTTTTCTAATAGGATTTTACTGCTTTAGGAAGAAAAAAAAAGACATTTTCCTTATCACTGTTTTGATCTGCAGTGCTTTGAGTTGGCTCTGATTAAGCTGCAGTTTTTTTTTAAAGTTTCTGTATCATCTTCTTAAATGACCCCATATGCATGCCATTAAGATGAGACCAATTTTTATTTTGAAAAGTGATAAATTTAGACATTATGGCTTTTCATCCCAGGTGTCCTTAAATCTGGTGTCTAGAAAAGATTGACAATGGCTAATGTTCAACATGAGGACAAAATGCATTTGGAAAACACTGTAGCCTGGGGGTATATGATCATTACACATGCAAAACCTACCTTTACTCTGCCTTCAAGATAAAAGAATGGCCAAGGAGCACCAGAAACCCATTTCCACAACCCCCCTGTGATTAATGTATTGATAACAGCAGGATGAAATCAAAGAGTTCTGGCATTGGACTTGGGAGGGTGGAAAATGATGGCCGAGTCCCATCTGATTCATGCTGGAAAGACCTTCCTTCCCAGTGATTTGTTGGAAGAACTCTTAGGCATCTCAACCAATATTTCCTTCTGAAAAGCAGACTACCAAAGTTCTTCTGGGGAGGCACACCAGACCCGCGTGCCTTGCTCTGACAGGTAATCAGTGTGAGGCATCTTGGTAAAACCTGTTGTAGTGGCTGCCTTTACTGGGTTAGCACAAACAGAATCACCCCGTACCATTTGTAAAACTAGGTGAGGGTCTACACTGAGTATACATACATGCCAAAGGTCTCCAGTGCAATCCTGAGATCTCCAAGTAATCCTCAGGCTTCCCAGACTGAGCTCACCAAAAGCTACCCAGACATTCAACCCAGTATAGGTAGAGATATATTTCATTTTCAAACTACTGCAATCCTATGACTCTAAGAAGTGTACCAATATGTATTGCATATTAGGATGAAGGCCTGTTAAGCCCTAGACTTTTCTACCTCAACATGACAGCACAGTTCTCTGCACTTTTTTTTGCCACCTTTCCTCAATCTCAACTTACACCTTGTTTTGTGAATTTGAGAGTTGGGGCTAATGGCTATTGGTTGCTGGCATAACTGGCATTCCAGCTCTGGGTGCCTCTAGCTTTCACAGCACCCATAGAAAGGTGGGAATGACATTCCAAAAGCCAGGAGGATGAAACTCAGCCATGTGATGGTACTGAGAATGATGGCTCAACCCACCCATTCACTACAAGAGTGTCTTGTTATGAACTAAAGGTTTGGGATGTTAATGCTGCAGGAATTATTTATGATGACAGACATGTTGCTATATACAGTGGTATCTCGGGTCATGAACGCTTCTGTTCACGAACAATTTGGTTCACAAACAGCACCGTTCGCAAAATTTTGCTTCCATTCGCGAACTCCGCATCGGGTGACAAACAGGATCCACGGCCATTTTCCCTGGTCGTGGCTTCCTGTAGGGAGGGGGACTCTCCCTCCAAACAATAACCGCCTCCCCACCCGCCTTCCTGTCCTCCACGCCAGAAGTCGCCTCGAGCAAGGTTAGTGTTCTCTCTCTTCGTACTGTACTGTATTGTACTTGTTTCATATTTTTGTGGTTTAAAAAAAATACATATGGTTCAGAACAGATTAACCGTATTTACATTGAACCTTATGGGAAAATTTGATTCGGGTCGCGACCAATTCAGGTCGCAACCAGAGTTGCGGAACGAATTGAGTTCATGACCCGAGGTACCACTGTATATCCCAAACCACATATTTAGGTGGACTAATCATGTAAATTATGCCATTTTCACACATTAAGAAAAAAACAGTCTTAACGGCCTCTTTTTCTTTCTCCAACCTTCCTGCTCTCTCTTCTGTTCAGGCTGCTGGGGGAAATGCCGGAACGTAAGAGCTTCTTAGTGATAGATGCACTACTTTTCCTCCTCCCCAACTATAAGCCTCAGCAACATTCAAGAGCTCAAGAAATCCTTACGAATCAGCTTCATCTCACTCCTAATTAATTAAACTTTTGCTGATATTGACAGTTAAGTTATAAGCAAAACACACACGTGCACCCCTGTTTAATCTAGCATTGACTAGATCAGTGTTTCTCAACCTCAACAACTTCAAGATGCTTGGACTTCAACTCCCAGAATTCCCCAGCCAGCATGCTGGCTGGGGAATTCTGGGAGTTGAAGTCTATGCATCTTGAAGTTGCTGAGGTTGAGAAACACTGGACTAGATGCTGCAGACACAGCTTCAGACAGCTTGACCCACATTTAACCCCCTGCACTCCGAATCTCTTAGTCAAGCTTGGCTAAAATAAACCATGTTCGTTCATTGTAGGAAGGATTTTTCTAAAGCTTAAGGGCGGGGCAATTTTTCCATGATTTTTCTGTTTCTCATTTACCAATCATGCATTTATTACAGCCTCTTTCCAGGTCATCTCGTAAACTAAGAAAATGTTTGCACAAATTTAGTAAGAATAATTTTGCATTGCCCTCCTAATGTACTGTATATATTTTTGTGCACATTTCCTAGGTTGAGCACTTTTTAATAGAATAATTCTGTTTATAGTTTTGCACATGATTTTGCTACAACAAAATGTGCATTTATGTAAATGTACAGTATATATTTTGTGCACACTTTTTAGATGCAGAATGCATTACAAAGTCCAGAAAACTACAGATTTTGGTATGCAAAGGAGTTCTAATATGCAATTAAATGATTAAATCAATTCATAGAAATTATGAATGGAATTATCTAACAGAAAAATTAGCCTGAACATATTCCTTTTATTCACTTACACTGTGGTGACTATGATATGCCCTCTGTCCCCTCCTCCTTGTTTTAGCATTACTTAGTGTTTAACTATTTTTTAAAGATAATTTTACAAGTTCATATCAAAGGGTCCAGAAATTATTGTTCTATTGTTTTCCCATTGCGTGAAAGAAAATAAGCACAGGCAAGTAAGTGGAGCTCTTAGGCTATCCAGTCTAACTCCAAAGTATTTGCAGTTAAAACTATTCAGTAGTCCCTACAGTTTAGCAAAGTATTTAATGTGATTCAGATTCATTAGCATAAACAGGATTACATACCTATTCAGGTAAACCCTTTAGCTTAACTGGGTTGAGCACCGTGTGTCATGTTCTTAACGTCAAAATCTTCCTGGACTGTATTTACCAACTGAAAAATAAATCTCACTTATTTTGCTAGCTTAATGCTTTCTACCACCACAATATGGCAAAGTAGCAGCAACACATTTAATCTGCCTAGTCCTTATATAGTCCAGCTATAATCCACTTTCTCTAACCTGTATTGATTAATAGGCTGAATTGCTACTCCCCACCCCCCCATCAGGATAATCTATTTTTTAATCACATTTTATATTGGGTTTATTCCTATGCATACTGTTGAAAGAAACCCTTGAGATGGTTTTTATAAGGACTCTTTCATAAACGGCTCCTTACAAAATTCTGATTTACCAGTTCCTACTTCAAGAAATGTATATATTAAAAATATGATATTCAGTCACATACATTGGTCAGATCAGGGAAAAAAGTACAATACCTATAACAAACTATTGCTCCATTGAAGTTAACATTCTTTCTTTTTTTTGGTACCTTTGAATCAGTGTTGACTCCTGGCGACTGCCTGGACTAGTTCCTGCAATTTTCTTGGCAAGATTTTGGAGGTGGTTTGCCATTGCCTCCTTCCTAGGGCTGAGAGAGAGTGACTGGCCCAAGGACACCCAGCTGGCTTTGGATCTAAGGCAGGACTAGAATTCACGGTCTCCCGGTTCCTAGCCTGGTGCCTTCACCACTACACTAAACTGGCTTTAATATTCATACTGTGTTGATTCTGGATATGTGCACTATATTTACCGAAGGATGTTGAAGGCTTATGGAGGCTTCAGAGGAGGGTAATGGCAACCTGAACCTGAAGGCATGCCTTAGGAGGACAGGCTGAAGGAACTGGGGATATTCAGCCTGCAGAAAAGAAGACCCAGGGGAGATCTCATAGCTATGTTCAGGTACATAAAGGAAAGCTACGAGGAAGATGATGAACTATTTTCTATAGCCACAGAAACTAGAAGCAGAAATAAGCATAAGTTGCAGTTACCTAGGTTCCATTTCAATAAAGGGGGAATAAAAACTTCCTAAAGTTGATAAATCATAGGATTGTAGCTTCAATCCAATGAGCAGCTGCTAGTTCCTGCTGTGAACCTCAGTAGCTTCTTGTATGATGTTGCATGACTTCCCCATTATCTGTTTATTCTACTTAAATATGTAGGTTTGTCGACATGCACTTTTTGCTCCCTTAACCACAGTCTGCCGCAGATTTGTGTCCTTTTAATAAATGATTAATCACAATTCCCACCCCCACCTTTAAAAAAATAAAAAGACTGCTGACACACACAATCTCTTGTGTTTGTCTGATTTATTAATTAGGCTGGGAAGCAAACTCAAAGTTACCCTTGTGGCTTATACAATTAAGATGTGTTATTTCTACAGCTTTATCAAAACTGTCAGATCATTGCTAAAAGTAATTAAGTTTGTGTAATTGTTATAGTTGACAGGAAAGATTTATCAGAAAAAATGGAGGCTTTTTTTTTTTCAGTAAGTGCAAACCCTAGTGGAGTTGCAAAAGGGGACCAGAATATTAAACAAATGTGACACCCCGTGCTCCAAAATCATGAGAAGAAAAATATACCAGTCTGAAAGTGGACAGAATATGTGGTGTGAAGACCTTGGGCATATATTAGAGAGCATCTTATTATAATGACACATGGGACCAGTAAAATATAGTATACCTTTAACTTTGACAAGAGGGTCATTAGATGCAGTACCAAGCTAAAGTAAAACTAGATCCATTTTGTTTATTGACCCTTTTCAGAATTCAAAATTGAAAAAAAAAAATCTCAAATCTTGGTGGACTCCTTCCTCAAGAGGTCATTCTTGGACCCAATGGTTTTTGATAACTATTGACCAGTCTCCAACTTTCCCTTTTTGAGGAAGGTTGTTGAGAAGATGGTTGGTCTGCAGCTAAGGAAAACCTTGGACCAAATAGATTAACTAGACCCATTTGTCTGGTTTCAGGCTGGGACTTAATGCTGAGACAACTTTGATTGCATTTGTAGATGATCTGTGGCAGAACTGGGATGGAGGTGGTGCATCAGGCTTTTGATACCATGGCATCCTTCTGAAATGGCTCCATGGGTTGGGGATTGGGGGCACTGTTTTATGGTGGTTCTCTTCCTTTCTCTAGAGGTGGTTCCAATTGGCGTTGGTTGAAGGGGGGAGAAATAATTCCACAGGCCCCTCCTTTGTTGGGTGCCTCAGTGTTCCATTCTCTCTCCCCTTCTTAACAACCTCTGCATGAAACTGCTGGGTGCAGTCATCTGCCAGCTTGGGGCTTGGTATGATAAATATTTTGATGATATCCAATTATATCTTTCAACCCCTAGCTGGCCAAGTAAAGCTATCAAGGTTCTCTCCAGTGCCTGGAGGCTGTGCAGGTTTGGACGGGGAGGAACCACCTCTGACTCAATCCTACCAAGACTGAGTGGCTGTAGGTGTTTGGACCATTCAGATCTGGGGATATTCCATCTCTGACCTTGGATGGGATTGCACTTCCCCATTCAAGGGCAGTGTGCAATCTGGGACTCTTCCTGGACTCTCAGCTCCTGCTCAATTAGCAGGTGGCAGCCATGGCCAGGAAGGCCTTTGCACAGCTTCATCTGGCACACCAGTTACATGCTTTCCTAGATTGGGGGCCCTTCAGACAGTCACTTATGCCCTGGTCATATCATCGCTTGATTATTGCAATGTACTCTCCATTGGGCTGCCCTTAAAGACCACACAGAAGCATCAGCTGGTGTAGAATGCAGTGGCACAAGCAGCAATGGACATACCTTGATATGCCCATGTTACATCTCTGGTTCACACACTGCACTGGTTGCCAGTTTGCTTCTGTGTGCAATTCAAAATGTTGCTTGTTACCTATACAGCCCTGGTTTGGTCTGGTTACTTGAAGGATTCCCTGTTTCCCATAGTATCTGCCTGGCCAATTCAATTGGGCAGGGTTGGTGCACTCTGGGTTCCTTCTATTAAACAATGCCATCAGGACCCCAGAAGTGTGCCTTCTCTGTAGCAGCACATACCCTCTGGAATGAGGGTCCCCCCAAGATCTGGACTGCTCCCACCCTGCTGGTGTTATGAATGGCCTTGGAGACCTGGCTCTTCGCCCAAGCCTTGTGAAGCCTCCTTTGGATTGTGAGGGCTTGTTTCTTTGGGTCATCCTTGCTATCTTTACTCTTCATTTTTGTCTATCATATTTTTTCTTGTTTCTAATGTTTTTATTTGTAACTGCTCAGAGTCACTGGGAGTCGGACAACATATAAATTTAATACATAATAATAATCTTTGAGAATTAATTACAAAAAGGTTTAACAGTTTAGTTAAGCCAGTGATGGACCCCAGTTCTAGGCAGGCACTGCTTTTCAAATGATGAAGAAAGCCACAAACAAAAGCTGATAATTTATAGATATGATTATACATCCATATTAAAACTAATTTGCTTTTTAGTGAGATTAAATTATATGAAATTATTATACAGTTTTGTATACCAACTCCCCCCCCTTTTAAAAAAAGGTTGATTGGAAAGCCCTTTGGACCACTCAACATTTTCCTTTGTATGGTTTCCTGTAAATGTTACTTTTTTTTCAACAATGGAGAACCCCTTTTGGCAATGTATTTTTATGTTATTGGAAAAACAGAGCTTGAAAGCCAGTTTGAACCTGTAGCACATACATTTATGTATGTACATGCAGTCCCAGAATCAAGTTATTTTCTCATATAAGGCAGTCTTTGTTTATCAACCACAATTGGGACTGGCAACTCAGTCGTTGAACAAAGCAGTCGCTAAGTGAAACCATGACTGTGCTTATGATCTTACTGCAGCTTTTGCTTTACAGACCTGCAAAGGTCGTAAATGTGAAGATTGGTTGAAAATTACTTTTTTTTATCATCACTGTAATTGCAAAGTCACTGTACAAGATAGTTGCTAAATGAGGACTATCTGTATATACTATGCCTTTGCTCTTAAAAACCAACCAAGCAAGCAGGAAGAAATACTTCCAGTATTGTGTATCAAATCAGTAGTGTACTATACTATGCAGAGATAATTCAGTCTGTTTCTCAGATATAGGAATCCTACTTAAATCTTGAAAATTTTACTATGTAAAATTCATCTTTTAAAATTCACTTTCATCTTTTACTATATACAGGTGAAACTCGAAAAATTAGAATATCGTGCAAATGTTCATTTATGTCAGTATGGCAACTCAAAAGGTGAAACCAATACATGAGATAGACGCATTACATGCAAAGCGAGATATGTCAAGCCTTACTTTGGTATAATTGTGATGATTATGGCGTACAGATTATGAAAACCCCAAATTCACAAACTCAGAAAATTAGAATAGTGTGAAAAGGTTCAATATTCTAGGCTCAAAGTGTCCCACTCTAATCAGCTAATGAATCCATAACACCTGCAAAGGGTTCCTGAGCCTTTAAATGGTCTCTCAGGCTGGTTCAGTAGGAATCACAAGCATGGGAAAGACTGCTGACCTGACAGTTGTGCAGAAAACCATCATTGACACCCTCCATAAGGAGGGAAAGCCCCAAAAGGTAATTGCAAAAGAAGTTGGATGTTCCCAAAGTGCTGTATCAAAGCACATCAATAGAAGGTTATGTGGAAGGGAAAAGTGTGGTAGAAAAAGGTGCACAAGCAGCAGGGATGACCGCAGCCTGGAGAGGATTGTCAGGAAAAGGCCATTCAAAAGCGTTGGGGACTTTCACAAGGAGTGGACTGAGGCTGAAGTTAGTGCATCAAGAGCCACCACACACAGGCGGATCCTGGACATGGGCTTCAAATGTCGTATTCCTCGTCAAGCCACTCCTGAACAACAAACATCAGAAGCGTCTTACCTGGGCTACAGAAAAAAAGAACTCGTCTGTTGCCCAGTGGTCCAAAGTCCTCTTTTCTGATGAGAGCAACTTTTGCATCTCATTTGGGAACCAAGGACCCAGAGTCTGGAGAAGAATGGAGAGGCACACAATGCACGATGCTTGAAGTCCAGTGTGAAGTTTCCACAGTCTGTGTTGATTTGGGGAGCCATGTCACCTGCTGGTGTTGGTCCACTGTGCTTCATTAAGTCCAGGGTCAACGCAGCCATCTATCAGGAGATTTTGGAGCACTTCATGCTTCCTTCAGCAGACGAGCTTTATGGGGATGCTGACTTCATTTTCCAGCAGGACTTGGCACCTGCCCACACTGCCAAAAGTACCAAAACCTGGTTCAATGACCATGGGATTACTGTGCTTGATTGGCCAGCAAACTCGCCTGACCTGAACCCCATAGAGAATCTATGGGGCATTGCCAAGAGAAAGATGAGGGACATGAGACCGAACAATGCAGCGGAGCTGAAGGCCGCTATTGAAGCATCCTGGTCTTCCATAACACCTCAGCAGTGCCACAGGCTGATAGCATCCATGTCACGCCGCATTGCGGCAGTCATTGCTGCGAAAGGGGCCCAAACCAAGTACTGAGTACATATGCATGCTTATACTTTGCAGAGGTCCGATATTATTCTATTTCCAGTCCTTGTGTTATTGATGTCATGTAATATTCTAATTTTCTGAGATTGTGAATTTGGGGTTTTCATAATCTGTACGCCATAATCATCACAATTATACCAAAGTAAGGCTTGATATATCTCGCTTTGCATGTAATGTGTCTATCTCATATATTGGTTTCACCTTTTGAATTACCATACTGACATAAATGAACATTTGCACGATATTCTAATTTTTCGAGTTTCACCTGTAACAGTAAACTATGAGATTTGCACATTTGATGCTGCCATTTGGACAGTATGTATTAGTTCTGTGAATCTTAAGATGCAGAATATGTACAAAATAATACATATACTAGTTCCCTATTTACAAGCAGAAATCTGGAAGGCAATTCTATTTGCAGATAGAAGTTTAGAATAAACAAAAGCTAAATTGACTGAAATGTGTAAGTTCTTTTACAGACTTGCCGAAATACAGCTGACATGAAGCCTGAAATGTTTTGAATATAATTTCTACAGTATTATGAAGCGTTTTTATACACAACTATTATAGATAGCAATCCGGTAGCTAAAAGGGCTGAAATAGCAAATATCTTGTCTTCTTTAATGTTCATTCCTAAGAGTTCAAAACCACTGCACCTCTAAAGCAGCAGCATTTTATATCAAAATATTGAGTCAAGATATCACAAGTGTTTTTCTGTAGATAGCTAAGGAATTGCTAAGGAATATTTCATTCTCTTTGGATACGAAGAGTCCTGATAATTCTTGCTTGAACCAAAGTTCTACAATTAGTATCAGCTCAGCCCGTTACTAGAGTTAAAATTCTGCTTAAAATATAGTCAGAGATTATATGTCAAGTAGAAAAATTAAATGAACTATACAGGCTGCATGCTCACTATATATGACATTGTATGCCAATCTGAATTTTAATCTATAACTTAAAGAGGAAAAAACATGTACTGCTCTGCCCAATATGTGACGGAATTCAATGCTTCCTTTTTACCCTTGGAACTGTTGCCAGGAGAAGGCCATAGCTCCCCATTCTTCTTTAGACCTCCCCCATCTGCTCTAGGAGCCTTTCCCCATCTGTAGAGAGATTTGGTGGGTCAAAGCAGACGGTCCAACTGTTTTGGTTGATAAAGCTAGTTCCCTCAGCAAAGCAGCAGCACTGAAGTGCCCCCAGCATTGTCGAAGTCCACTGTGAGTAAGCAAGCTTCCAGAGTGATCATTTTAACACTGCTTTCAAGTTTGGGAAGTACAAACACTAGTGTAAAGTGTGTGCATGTGATTTGTAGCAGCTTGTTTGGAGAATGGTAAAATGGTGTTAGAACTAACCGGTACCCTGAGCCAATTATTCAAAAGGAAAACACAATGTGGTGTAGCAGGAGTATTTTAAATCCATTAGTGTCATTTGTACTATTAAAGAACAATTCCTCTGCAGTGAATATTATGAAAACAAACTTATGAAAGAATTGAGCAGTGGTTGGATGAATACTATTAAATACTGTTTAGCCCACTCTGTTTAATGTGTTTAGCAATAGGCCAATACTGCTTCCATTTACATCAGCTCCGAACTATTACGTTTAAATTCCTAAAGCTATTACCAAAATCAAGTTCAAATACTGGAAGAGACACATTTTCATTCTGAATACACTGGCATTAAATCAGAACCCATTCTTTAAAAAATTACTTGAAAGTACAGAAACAAGGGAAATATTTTATTCACTTTTTTCTTAGGGGACAGTCCTCACATTATTTCCTGTTGTGCCATTTGATCATGTCTGCTAATTTTACATTACATATAACCAAAAAGAGGCCTACAGTTGCAAGGAAATTAATAACCATGGAATTATGGATGAACAAGTTTCCAAAATGCTGCTTCTACAAAAATGGAATATGCTTAAGTCCAAACCTGCTTTTCCAAAATTTACTTGCAGACAAGGCTCTGCATTGTACCATCTGTTTTGTGCCCTTTTCTTTTGATGGCTTTTGCTAGTTGCCAAATCATTTAATTTTAAGCTTCAAAAGTTAGCATTCTTCTGCAGACAGATTTAGGAAAGTTGCTGTGAATCTACTAAAGGAGAAATAGGCTGATGTTTGCAAAACACAAGGATGGTAAGTTATATTTAATAAATAAGTAGCAACCTATTTTACATACAACAGCTTATAGGGGCACATCATGGACGTAATATTGGCCAAGACAATGTCCTACTTTTATCAAGCATCTCTTTGATAGGTCAGAAAAGCAGAGTTCTGTGAAGCTTGTGTCACTGTTAGAATTTACTGACAATGCTAGGATAGCAACAGGCAGTAAGAATATTTGCTGAGTACAATATATTTGTATTTGTATATAAGTTTATAAGAAGCATACAATTTTTAAACTTATCTGCACATTAAGCATCTGAAATAAGTATTCTGCAGGAGTAAAACTGTGCTTGAAAACAATTGTAAGATCTCGCTCATCAAAAGAACTATTGAGTAAATATAGCAGGGTTTTGTTTCATGGTTTCACACAGAATGACTTCACGGGACACATCTCTCCACTGTAAGCTTACGAGAGTACTCAGCAGTGCTATGATAAGAGAATATAACCTCATAGCCAATCCTCAAAATCATTATTTTGCTTTTACACAAATATTGTTTAATGGTATAGTGCTTTTATGCTATATAAAACTTTACCAATTAATAAAATACATTTTCTAAACCAACTGCTTTAAAGGTAGGCGAGGTTGATTTTGGTAATTGGCTCATAGTGGTCTCCTGGGTCCACTAACCACTTTTTTAACGCTTCTTGAACAGAGAGCTTTTAAGACTAACTAGTGTCAGATATTTTGTTTTAATTTAACAGAAATGAAAGAAGCAAATCAGATTTTAAAAAATAATAATCATACAGTTCCAAAGTAATTGAATTATAAACTGGACAAAGTGTTTGAGTTACATTAATGTGAAGTACTTTGAAACCATTCCTTCAACTCACAACAGAGGTAGTGATATAAACCATGGATCTTAACATGGATGCAACAGTCATTTCTAAGGTTCTTCTCACCCTGATGCTTCCATTCCTTATACCGTCACCTGCCCATGACCTTTTCTTTCAACACAAGAGAAATACCTGGAATGCCAATGTTCAAAGCTATGGTCACTCAAACAATACAAAACATGGAAATGCCTCTTGATCTTGTCCACCCCCCCGCCAAAAAAATCCAAGGCACACACCTGAGATGAATCCATAGCATTCAATAGCACAATAATGTTGTGTTTAGCCTCTAATAGAAATATTGGAGGATTTTCTATGAAAATGGTGTGTTTCATTTTTTTCACTAAGCAGAGTTACAGAGATGTAAATATTTATTCCATGAACAAAGATAGATCTATCGCTTTCCTTTTTAAATATTTATCAGTGACATGAAATGTAATACTTATTTTAGCCTAATTTCGTAAAATAAATATGCAATTATATTTAGTACCATTTCACTGAGCCTCACACATCATTTTAAGTCAAGTTTTTTATAACAGGAATATGGAACATAATATAGTTTTCTAATTACCTGATCTTCCTAGAGATAGTAAGTTTAATTAATATACAAATATTGACACAATTTCGAATATTCAAGACACTGTTTACATGACCCAGCCATTTTAATACTTTGTTTTACAGCAGGTGAATAATGCCAGGTAAGAATGTCAGCTCCATCAGATGTGCAGACAGTATTTGTCTCTCCATAAATCCAGTCAAGCCACTGATGGGACAACCACAGAATATTCTTCAGGAACTCAATTGTGGAGAAAGCTGTTGCATTTACCATATCCTACATTGAAAAACGTTGGATAATTTTTATTAAGGCGAGTGCAAGTCTTAAATGTTATATTTTTAGCTTTCAAATTTCTAGTCAGCCTACAACAAAGTAGAAATGAATAGTAGCAAGAACATATATTTCAGATATTCTAAAGGGTTAAAAATGTCACCTCTCATGCCAACTTTCCTATTCTTTCTTCTTTATAAATGAAACTTTCTCTTTGGTTTCTTGTATCTTTTCAGTTATCCTCTCTTTTGTTTCTTCCATTTTCTCAGTTAATTTTTCTTTTGTTTCTTCCATTTTCTCAGTTAATTTTTCTTTTGTTTCTTCCATTTTGCCACTAATCATGTCTCTTGTTTCCTCCATTTTTCCTGAGAGTCGCTCTTTTGTTTCTTCCATTCGGTCCTGAATATATTCCTTCACAGGTGGTGGTGTGGACATATACCCATGCTTGCGAAGATACTTCACGGTGATGGACGTTCCTCCTAACGTCACTGTGTATCGGGCTGGAGTTGCAATCTTGCCAATAAAAATAAAAGGGTGTGTGTATAGGTATATGAAAACATTAAGGACTTAAATGACTTTAAAAATGAAGAAAAGGCATTCTACTGACCAAGTGATAGCATTCTCAGGCTTGGCTTTAGCTGCAGCTCTTTAGATAATGACTGCGCTCATGAAGTTAAAGTACTAACACAACCCTAGCAAGGAAGCTGTCCATACTATCCGGGGCATTTCTTCAAGAGACAGCTATAGGTCTATGCCACTTTGATAAGTCACTCAGTCCCTACAAGAACAAGCTGCTCCCTACTGCAGTGTCTATGCCTCCCAAAATCTGCTCTGAAGTGTGGAGTGCATCAACTGCAGAATATTGTAAGGGAACAGGTCACTTCTGAAGAAGGAAGGGAAAACAGGATGCAGTCTCATGGGCTGCCTGAATTACTTTACTGCTCTTAAAGTTTTGATAGCTGAGTTGTGCAGTTTCATTGGAATATAGATAAAAATAAAATGTAGCCACTGAAAGATAATTAATTTTCTGTGGAGATGCAATGAAAACTTTGTCTAGAAGTGATTCCTGAAGACTGGATGAAAACTTTCAAAATATTCAAAGAAGGAAGAAAACATTATCCCTGTATGAATTAAATGTGATCTTTATGCAGTTTTGATTGTCCTTTCCAATTTTGTACCCTGTGTGCTCCTTCATTCTTTCCTCCTACCCAAATAATTATTTCAGTTTTGAGTTCTACATAATGACATATCATGAGGAATTAAGTGGAGGACATAAACAAACTCCTTGGTTGATGGTTTGGCATTTTATATTCATTTAAACATTCTCTCTACCTCTTGTTTAAGAATAGCTTTACTTTATTTAACAGTGTCTTATTGGAAAATATTTAGCAAATATTTCAGCAGTGGATGAAAGAGATTCAGCTCAAAGACAGTCAAGTGTGTCTCTCATTAGGCAGAGAAAGAGAGATCCGAGAAAAATAAAAAAGCACTTAATACATGTGTGTGCATGTATATATTCAAAATCTTAAATTCTACTGAGACAGGAAAGTGGTTCTTTGTCATGCAGTAAAGCAAAACTTTTGCCTTTAAAGTACTGGGATAGTACTTTAAAAAAATTAAAGTGATGCTTTTTAGTAAGAAAAAATGATTTTTCAAGGCTGTCTTCAAGGCTGAAAATCAAGCAATTCATGCCTTAGACACACCATTTTAAAATAGTTATTACCAGAAAAGATATTTAAGCCTAAAATTTAGAATTTAACAGGATTTTAAGTCTGGGCATTTTTGTACTATTTTAAATAGATAACTTAAATTATTGATAATTCCACAGAGCCAGCAACTGATAGTGACAGTTTAAGCCATAGTGTCATAAGCAAACAGGCACATTAGCAAATTAAATAGTATTGCTTTGCAATGAATTTTGCCCTTTTTTATTTATATAAAAAGGTCAGGATTCATTGCAAAGCAATACTATTTACATTCTATTATTCTTCCACTGTGTGGCACTAATGGGAGTGCCATAGTAGTAATGGAAACACTGATATGGAAAAGCAAGTTCTGTCATGCCCAAAGGCTAATACAGGGTATTGCAAACGAGGTTCCTGGAGCAACACATCAAGGCATAAAATCTTACACAGCCTGTTAAGGTCTCTGAATGTTAAAAAAAAGAGAAATATTTTACTAAGTCTGTGACAACTAGAGTTTGCAAAAATTGCAGAATCATATTTTATTAAACAAGATGATATATAATAAAAGTTGTGAAATATAGAAAATTTAAGTGAAATATTTTCCCTGATAATAAATGTTTTACAGATAATGATACAAAGTGTAAACTCAGTGGGTCTGCTATAGAAGTGGACTTGGGCAAAGTGATTATCTAAGGTTCTACCGTCCCTGTATTGACAATTGCATCCCAAATCTCTAGTGGATCACAATGGATTCAGGGAGGAAGAATGCTATCTAATGAGCAGAATGCCATTAAATACAATCCAGTGCCTTCTTCATTTCTAAATAGATGTCTCTCCTCATTATGCACCTTCTTCCTTTTTACTCCTCCAGCAGTCTCTTTACTTTCTTATAAACTGCTTTTTAACTATGTTTGCATCCAACTAAATATTTTCACTGTTAGAAACTTCGAATTATATAAATGAGTCTTTAACATGGTTTCTCTTCTTTTACCACCATACAGAGTAGAATTTATCTTATTAATTATAGCATTAGAGCCCTTGTGACAGAATCTATTTTTCAATAATTATACACACACACAATTGCATATTTTGAATGCAGAATCCCAGAGTCTCATTTCTAATTCTGCAGGCATAGCCTGAGGTTGGTTAATTCAGCTTTCTTTAACCTGCCTCTGTCCACAAATTCTAGCAGACTGCCATGCATTAGAAGGGCCCTTGAGTTAGGGAAGCCTGAATTAATTAACCGTAAATTCTTGGAGCTCTCTGAGCTTGGTTTTTTGCTTGCAGACATTTTGTTACCTGACTAGGTGATAACATCAGTGCTAGTGAGTGTGGGGTTTGTTCCCTTTTTTTTATATAGTAGCTTGCCCTGCCAGTGTTGGTGGGGCTGTGGTTTTCTCCTTAGTAATTCCTTGATTAGGGTATTGCTTTTTGCTTGTTTGTCTGATGTTAATCCCTGCTTATCTGGGCGTTGGCTGGGGGAGAGGATGTGTTCTGGTCTTTTTGTTTCCTTCTTAGCTTTATTGTCTCTTTTGAATGGTGCGTAAATGTGGTTTATCTCTATGTATCTACTGATGGCTGATTGTCTGAATGCCAAGCTTCCAGGAATTCCCTAGTGTTTTTAGATTTAGCTTGTTCTAGGATGCTCAGAGTTTCCCAGTTGAAACTATGGCTGAATCTGCCCTTGAGTTATGAGATTAAGGAGTTTTTGTCATGTCTTCTAACTGCTAGTTGGTGTTCAGAGATGTGCACAAACCCCACACTCACTAGCACTGATGATATTACCTAGTCAGGTAATGAAACGTCTGCAAGACAACCAAGCTCAGAGACCACTAAGGACTCCATAGGTCAACCTGAGCTATAGATATTTTCTTCTATCGTAAATGTAAACTGAAATGTTTCTGTGGGTAGAGTTAAGAAACCTATGCATCTACTTACCTTATACAATGCATAGGCAGTTAATGCATTTCCACTTTGAGACTGCTTTAGAATGTTTATAATGCTTTCAGGCAACCCTATGAATTCAAGAAATGGAACGACATTTATTCCCCTGTGAAATAAAGACATATTAAGATAAATTACATCATTCATATTTCTGTAAACTTTTTTTGTGCAGCTATCAAAATGATTTTTATATTTGATAACAAACCACTTGTTTTTTCCTGGACTGATACAGAGTAGTGATTCAAGTGTCAACAGGTCATAAGGAGGAAAACATGAAAGTGCATAACTTGCAGAACATTTCCAGTTTTGAAATATTATTTCAATATCCTAAAATATGCTCCATGACCACTAGAAGTCTGGGAGGGTACTGTACGCGATCTATGGTACAGGTACCAAAGTAAATTTCTATATATATATTTGTGTGTATATATATGTATAAACATACTTAAATGGCAAAAATCTCACCAGATTGTCAATTTGGTATTTCAGGTGGGAAAACCAACAGCTTGGAAGATGTAGTGCTTTTGTATGGCTATGCTTATTTTTATTTAATTGGGGAGTCCTAAGGACATCACATGGAAGGGATCAAGCATGACATAGTACCTGCAGGTGCCAGGTTGATGATCTTTGGCTTATATAGTGGCCTTCAGAAGCATTTGATGATGCAGTGGTTTGCATTAAAAAGTTAGGAATCATTGCTCTAAACTTCTTGGAGCTATTTTACTATTGCCTTTTCTCTACTGTGATAACTCAAGGCCAAGATGAATGAAAGTGTTAGGCCGCAAGGGCAGACTATATGATTTGCATTAAAAGGATGTTGGAAGCCGTGAAAGTTAATGCTGAAATAGATAATACCAGGTTAAAAAAATCAAAATTCTTTCTTGCATATAGCAACTTCATTTCTAAACAAATCACACAATTAGTTAACATGTCTTAAGAGAAAATGTATTCAAGTTTTTCTGAAAAATATGGATTAAAGATTATCCTGAACATGTAGCCCCCATTCAGTTGTTCTGTTTCACTATTTGACAATATCAAAGACTGAACTGACTGAAAAAATAATTTGAATGCAAATACGAATGTATGGAACAATGTAAATCTTGTCTGATACACATGTATTCAGACCATATTAATTTATTTTAATTATTTATTTATTATTTTTAAAGCTAAAGAAAACAGCTATATGTGACTTTCTCTAAAAGCCAATTTTGTATGTAATACTATCTATAGTTTTTTTGGCATCTTTTCCAAATATATGAATTAAAATTGGGTATCAAATTTTGAGCCTAGTCCATTTGAGCCAATGGACATTAGCTGAATTCACAGAATACTTTCACCTGTGCCTCGGCAGAGTTAATATTGTTGGAAACTTTACTGGGTCTAACTCACAATATGAAAAATTCAAACAATGAAACAATTCTTGAAGTAAGGTCACAATTCCTACATGTAGAAATTTAACTGTTGTTCTCTTTGGAAAGGGGTGGTCATTAGGATAAGCAGCTACTATGGCACTTACTAGCAATGCCCAAGCCAAGATTTCTCAGCTTTAAGTAAGTTATAATGTTTGGATTATCATAGAAGAGGTGGAACAATTGGTGACTAGAAGCATGAGTCTCTGACATCAGAAGGTATTATAACTGTTTTAGTTATTCTAACCAGATGGCATCAAGTGCCCTTTCTAAAAGCAATAGGTTTAAATGTCATTCTAAATTTATTCCTTCTCAGAGTAATAAAGATCCAAACTGTTTAAAATTTTGTTTTAGTGGTATCCAGATAAATATTTATCTCCAGTTATTTCAGAAAGAATAAATAGCTGGTTTTTCTTAGATACTATTGGCATTAAGCACATTTAGTTACTGGCATTTTGAACTAGAAATTAATCAGATAATTTTGCCCAGTAAAATATACTTCTTTATCATACAGCTTGATATAGATTTAAACAAATCTAACGATCTAAATTGGGAAGTAAGAATACTGATGCTTGGGATCATTGTTCATAGTCTTAAATAAGATATTAAGTTTTAAATATAAAAAGAAGATTCAATATATTTAGGATCCTTCTTGTAGAACTTATATGGCAGGGGTTCCAATTTTATAAGACTGATATTTTAAACATTTACTAGTAACTCTCAGACTATGCATGCAAGCATGCAGCCAAAAATACTGAGCAAAGATCCTCTACATTAAGTTCACAGGGCATGGGGATATTTTCTTATGGTATTAGTCCGTACTACTTATTCTAGCTTCATCATTAACGTTTTTACATATTATACAATACAAGAAACTGCTCACCTTTTGAAATAAAGCTAGGATTGAAACAGAAAATAAAACATTAGAACTGCTATAAACAAATATTCTCCATTAAACAAGTACACCTTTCTATTTTATGAATAGACTCCCTCATATTGATACTGTTTTTTCATAAAATGACATCTCATCAACTGTCTTTTTACTTTTACTTTTAATACAAACACCTTATTTTTAAAACCTCATGTTTGTTTTATTGTGCAAAGTAAATACATACTTAATGCTGACTTTTTTTGGAAAAAATGCTGAATTTTTTTTGGAAAAATAATAAAGATAGTAGCGATTTAAAAATTGCTGTTTCTTCCTAACTGGTAGACCCAGGAACTAAATTTGGAGGGTATTTTTAACCCAACAGAAATGTGTTATTACAGAATTTGTCGGCCTGCTGGCACATGGAAATAAATGAGGGATGGCATCTAACACAGATTTTATTCACTACCCACAAATTCTACTTTCTACTAATCAGTAAAGTAGAACAGGAGTGAGGAAAGGGGACCTCTAACAGAAACATCAAATTTAATAAATTTAGGTAAGAAGATCACAGTGCAATTCTATAGATTTGTATTAAAATTCCCATTGAATTCAAGGGGCTATTGGTATAAAGTTACAACTTAAGTTAACCTATCAAAATCAACTTTATTTTACAGTATGAACAGACGCTTTATGTTTATTTGAGCTTCCTAGTCAGATAAGCTACAATTTCCTTAACATTTCATTACTTCTCTTGCATATCGATATGCACGGTTCCTTTTCTCATACAAAATCAAGTCTTTTCATAGCAATTGTTCAAGCAGGATCCCAGATTTCTGTTAATGTTTTAAGATTTTTCTAATTTTAATTATGATAGGCTCCAGTCTCTTTAATTATGCTATTCTCGGAGATAGCTAAGGCTTTCAAAAAGCAAAACAGTGTTTGTTAATTCTCAGCATTATGGCAACCTTTAATAACTATCCTGTGCTAAACTTGTTCAATCTATCCTTCCATTGAATGCTTGATCACTCAAGATAACATACACTCTTGTTTTGAAATGAAGCCCAGGATAGTGCTGCCTCTTCCCCACCTTTTCCTTCCTTCTGGTCCATCCTTCCCAAATCTATATACTCCTGACTGATTAGACTGATGCTCTCATGATTACCACTAATACAATAACACAAATGTACATATTTATTCAACTTTGCATTGCTTCTGAAACAGAACATCATTGCTTTTCCCAGGCTTTTAGGATTTAGGATTATAGAAAGTAGTATTTGTAATGGAAGGTTAATTTTTTAAGAAAAAAGTACACAACATGAACTACAACACAGAAATGATCATCTGTGTTCCAGCTAATATTTCTACACTTACTTTAAAGCTGCATAGTAAAAAGTTCCAAACCATATGCTGGAAGTGAAAAGATGCACTGGAATCAGAACTTTGCCATACTGTTTAAAAGTTTTCTTGAATCTCTGCACAAGACTAATTGATTTATCTTGTAAAGGGTCAAGCTCTACAGAACTGGGCTCTATAGGTGTTCCCTTGGCAAAACTACCAGCTGATGTGGTAAGATCTTCTCTGTTCAGTTCTTTATTGTGAGGGTCTTCAGGTTGGGAAGATGTCTTGCCCACGAAGCCCCCTTCCTTGGAAACACAAAGAGGAGCAGACATGTGTAGATTTTGGCTTTGGCAGCTGAGGACCAAGGAGATCGTTTTCTGTCTCATAGGATGTAAGAATGTTTTTTCTTTTATGCATGTAAAGATATAGGAGCGATAGGATAGCAGACAGGTCCTATATGCCAGCTGAAACGTTTTTTGCATTTTGGTCGACGGTAGCAGCATTGTGCTGATACTGTTGTATATTGCTCCTAAGAAATATTAACAGTTGAATTGTTAAATTAAGCAAAGAATTATCCCTGGTATCATAATTACAAAATAAAAGCAAGAAAAATTGAGTCACTGCTTTAATCAAATTGTAAATTATTATAATCAAATGTTGAGGTATATAATTTGCTAATCTGACTTATACAAAATCCACATGCAGTGCTTAGAAGTTTAAATGGTGAACAGTCCCTTTTTCCAAGAATTCAGTCTTCCTGATCTGGCTTGCTCATCTATCATTTATGTACAAATAACGTAGTAATACTACTCATTCTCCATATTTCATATAGTTCATAATACGAATACATAGATAAAATAGCATCAGAATCCACCCGCATTTAGTACTGAGAATTAAATCCAGCACATATATTGAAACACTTTTTATATTAAAACCTTTCACAGTTATTTCAGCTATAATGTCCTTGCACTTTATAAGGAATCGAAGAAGCCCAGGTATATGTAAAAGACCAAAAATGTTAATTATGTTCCACTGACTAATGCTTATGTTACACTTTAGTATAATTTGCAAATGTTTACAATACACTAGACACACCAACCTGAAGTTATAGCCTGCCCTCTAATGTATCATTTTAGCACTACAACTAGTGTTGTGAACTTACTTTGACCAGTATAACAACCTTTTCTCATATAACGATTTTATAATGGCCAAGTTACAGTGTAATTGTGGTTTTACTTTCTTTTTCCTAAACAACAATTGTATAACATTCTCTGAGCGATGTTAACCCCACCTCTAATTAAATATCTTAGTCACTCTGATCAGTTTTATTTAAAATCGTTACTTTCAGATTAAAATGATTCAATTTTCTTAAGTGTGACCAAATTTTGTCATGTAATACATAAGATGTGCAGCAGTTTGACTTATCTGTTTACCTAATATCAGTTTTAGGCATGCCATGTGTTTTATGTACTGGCCCATAATGGTTCAGCTTCTTCATCTAAAATTCTCTCTGTTTACATAACATGCATATGAAAGAGGGGTAGCCTCTTAATTTACATAATTGTATTCCAAAGTCAATATGTAGGTTATGTAAAGAATAATGCCAGCAATAATAATTTATCAAATATACCGAAGTAAAAATTGAACTCTTAGTTTGAACTTGAATTCAGATCAAAGTTATCTCTCAAAACTGGATTTAATTTGTTTTATAGACTTGAGCATTAAACATACCATGACTGAAAGTTCTATGGAAAGTCAAGTTATACATGTTCAAACCGTACAGAAAATGGTAATTAAAATCTTGTATTACTACTTAAATAATGCAGTCACTTCTTTGAACAAGTATCTTTCCTGCTTTTAGAAGAACATTCCAAAGTCCCAATATAGTACAGTCAGGCTTTCCATTGACTATCAGTAAAAAGTACCATAAGCAGGAGAAATTGCACAATGCTATCAATACTACATAGTACTTATTACAAGGATTAGAAAGATATTACAAAGGAAATTTACAATACAACTTATTAGCACCAGATAAAAGTCAAGTGATTTTTCTGTAATAAATTAACAGCACAAGCCATATCATCATCAGTTTGGTGGCATACAAAAAAGCCATCTGAATTTCAGAAATACTGAACTACTTCAATTCATTTTTATTAGCCATACTCAATTCCAGTAGGTTCAAATCACTTAGTTTTAAATTTAGTACTTTCAGCCCCTCACTTCAAACAAGTGATAACATTTATGGCTTATTTCCACTACATGCTAATCTTGTTGCCAATACAGAAAAATCCTGCCTTCAATTACATACCCATAATAATTCTGTCTTTAAAAAGGACAGCCAACAGAACTACAGAACCTAAGTAAAGCTTGTTGATCAACAGCATCACCCACAAGTTTGGAGCAGAAATACAATAACTTGAATACTTGAAAATCTTAAGTGCTCAAGTAAGTCACATTTAATTGTGAGAGGATCACTGGAAAGCACACACATACTCACTTGAAAGAGAATGATATACTATGCTGCCTTTATGTCCAAATATGTCATTGTCATCACATGATGACATGGATATAATATCAAAGGCTTATCTAATTTGACAATAGTTGTACAAAGAAAGCTACAGTGTTAATTTTAAGGAGAAACAATTCCTCACCAGTTTATAGCACTCTTGGAACCAAAAAATTGCCACTAGGGCAAAACATTGCAAATGTATTATACTGTTGGAGGAGAATCATAATCAAATCATTGTCTTCAGGTATGTCACGAAAGGTCACAGAGAATAGATCAGAACATTCCTTCAACAAAAAGGCTCTTCAGCTTCCAGTAAGAGCAAAACCTACAAAAAAAAGTAGACATTTTCAAAACTATGATAACAATGTCCACAAGTACATTATACAATAAATTATCTACTTTAGCTTCCATTGTAGACTAGGTCAGACTTGTTGTCAACTACAGTGGTACCTCTACTTACAAACGTCCCTACTTACGAAATTTTCGAGATACGACCAGCTCCGGCCCCAAAAATTTACCTCTACTTACGAACTCGCCTCGACTTACGAACCGGATCCGTGGCCATTTTCCCTGCTGCCACGCGGTCGCGGCTTCCTGTGGGCGAGATCGCGGTAGCAAGGAGACATTCGGTGAAGCTTGTGGTGTGTTTTGTGGCGTTTTGGAAGGTTTGGGAAGATGTTTGGTGTGCTTGTTAGCATGGCTCCAAAGAAAATGCAGAGCAGGCTTGGCAAGAATAAGGCTTTGAAGAAAAAAGTGACGATCGAACTGAAGAAGGACATTATAGAAAAGCACGATCGTGGTATTCGTGTGACTGATCTGGCCTCGGAGTACAAGATGGCGAAGTCGAGCATCTCGACTATTTTGAAGAATAAAGATGCCATCAGAGGAGCTGATGTGGCAAAAGGAGTGACAATCTTAATGAGGAAGAGGACACAAGTGGTGGAAGAGGTGGAAAAGCTGTTGTTGGTGTGGCTGAATGAGAAACAGCTGGCAGGTGACAGCGTGAGTGAAGCTATCATCTGTGAAAAAGCCAGGAAGCTGCACAGTGATTTACTGTGGGAAAACCCCTCTACCAGTGCAGCAAGTGAGGAATTTAAAGCCAGCAGAGGCTGGTTTGAGAAATTCCAAAAGAGAAGTGGCATCCACAGTGTGGCAAGACATGGTGAGGCTTCCAGTTCTGACAAGGCTGCTGCAGAAGCCTACAAGAAAGACTTTGAGGACTTCGTGAAGGCGGAAGGATACGTCGCTCAGCAAGTGTTCAACTGTGATGAGACAGGGCTCTTCTGGAAGAAGATGCCAAACAGAACCTACATCACATGGGAGGAAAAGGCACTGCCAGGGCACAAGCCCATGAAGGACAAATTGACCCTTTTGCTGTGTGCGAATGCCAGCGGCGACCTGAAGATTAAGCCGCTGCTCGTGTACCATTCCCAGACCCCTCGTGCGTTCAGGGACCACAATGTGAACAAGGCCAGACTGCCTGTCATGAGGAGGGCCAATGCGAGACCGTGGGTCCATGGAATGGCTGCACGAGGTGTTCACACCCTGCGTTAAAAAATACCTGTCTGACAACCAGCTGCCTGAAAGGTGCCTTCTCCTGATGGACAATGCCCCGGCACACCCTCCAGCCTTGGTGGATGACACAGACGCCGAGTACGACTTCATAAAGGTCAAGTTCCTCCCCCCCAACACGACACCTCTTCTGCAGCCCATGGACCAGCAAGTGATCTGCAACTTTAAGAAGTTGTACACAAAGGTGCTCTTCACCAGGTGTTTCAATGTCACCGAAGAAACATCCTTGACTCTCAAAGAGTTTTGGAAAAAACATTTCAATGTCCTCCACTGCATCAGCCTAATTGACAAAGCCTGGGAAGATGTCACCTGCCGGACCTTAAACTCAGCCTGGAGGAAACTGTGGCCAGAATGTGTTGCTGAACCTGAGTTTGAAGGGTGTGATGCAGAGGTAGTGGAGGAGATTGTGTCCATGGGCAAGAGCATGGGTCTGGTTGTGGATGATGCGGACATAGAGGAGCTTGTTGAGGATCATAAGGAGGAGCTGACCACAAAAGAACTTGCTGAGCTCCAGAGTGAGAAACAGAAAGCGCTTGGCGAGGAGCATTCCACTGAGGAAGAGGAGGAGGGGGAGGAGGTGAGCAGTGATGTGATAAAATCCATCATGCAGAAATGGAATGAGTGCCAGGATTTCATTGAGAAGCACCACCCCAACAGAACCGTGACAACCAGAGCGTTGAACATGATGAACGACAACGTGTTCTCTCATTTCTGGAGGGTTATCCAGCGCAGGAAAAAACAACTGACTTTAGACAGGTTTTTCCCCAGAACTGAGCCTGCAGCTAAGAGGCAAAGAAGAGAGGAAACCCCTGAAGGAGATCTCCCTGATGTCCTTTTGGAGGGGGACTCTCCCTCCAAACAATAACTGCCTCCCCACCCCATTCTCCCTCTTCATACTGTGCTTTTTTTCATGTTTTTGTGGTTTAAAAATAAAATGCATATGTTTCAAAACTGTTTAACCGTATGTATTTACATTGAACCTTATGGGGGAAATGTGCCTCGACTTGCGACCAAATTTGGAGGGTGGGTTAGCCGTATTTACATTGAACCTTATGGGGATATTTGCCTCGTGGTGTGACCAAATTCGGAGGGCGGAATGGATTAACCGTATTTACATTGAACCTTATGGGAAAATTTACCTCGACTTGCAACCAACTCGACTTGCGATCAGAGTCACGGAACGGATTAAGTTCGTAAGTAGAGGTACCACTGTACTTGGCATTACACAGCATTAATTCTGAAGTACAAGACAGAGACAGTATTGTGATTATAAGCTATGATAAAATGCACTCTTGAAGGTGTCTGAAATCTAAATTGTAAAGGAAATTTTCACAGTCTTAATAGCAAGTTTTCCATTTCTTGGAAACCATAAGGACTCAATGTAATGTATCTTTTTTAGCACTACAACTCTCTCTATTGTTGCTTTCAGTTAAGTGCAAGCAGAAGTTCCTCACAATTGCAGATTCTATCTTCGCAAGGACACTTTCTAAACTAACTCTGCTATAGAGGATGGAGCTACCATAAGCAATATATCTCCCATCCCCTCTGAGCACTCACGTGTTCTGAGAAACATGAATAGAAGGATCATATACTATATGGAGCATTGGGAAACCAAAGACACTGGAGATTCTGGTACTGAACTAATCAACTTGCATTATCCACAAGGTTTCTTGGACAAATAACTACCATATTGAAATATGAAAAGTTTCCATTTACACAACGGAATTGTATTGAGACTTCGTAACCTGCTGAGATTGATTCTGAACTGAATCCAATTACACTGCACACAGAACAAATATGGAAGCAGATGATGAATTAAACGGTCGAGAAGAAATGGGCCCTTTGCCATATTTACCTGGAAGGAAGACAACCCTGAATTTAAGCTAAAGGATCCCCATTGCCATGCTTCCAAAGCACCCCAAATTAAAATTTGAGTGAAAAACTAAGCTGCCTTTCAAGTATTTGTGTTTCTTAGAGAAGGCAGGGTACTTAACTGCCTCCATCTATGGTTTTTGGCTTCTCATTCAGTTTGAACACAGATATGTTTTTAAGTGGTCATTTCAGTCCAGATAGATGGCTTAAGTAGTGATGACAGGCCTCAAAACCTCTCTGAGACCTTTTAAATTGTGTTTGGCAGAAAATCCTTACTATTTAATTGACCACAGTAATTGAAAAGAATATACCAATCATAATACAGCTTTGAGAGCCAGTGTGGTGTAGCAGTTAAGGTATCAGACTAGAAATCGGGAGTTCTAGTCCTACCTTAGGCTCAAAGCCAGCTGCGTGACCCTGGGCCAGTTACACTCTCTCAGCCTAGGAAGGAGGCAACTGCAAGCCACTTCAGAAAATCTTGCTAAGAAAACTGCAAAGACTAGTCCAGGCAGTTGCCAGGTGTCAACAATGATTCAAAGGCACAAATAACACACATTTACACACATATATAGACACACACACACGTATATATACACACACATATATATACAGCTTTATTGGTCTCACATTACAGGTAATCCTCACTTAATTACAGTAATTGGTAGTGGAATTTCCACTGCTAAGCAATGTGGTTGTAAAGTGCAACATCACGTGACTGTGCCACTTAGTGATGGAAATACTGGCACTCTCAGTTGCCATTGTTAAGTGAATTCCCGAAGGTCATTAAGCAAGGATATCACATGGTCGCCATTTGCAACCTTCTGCCGGCTTCCCCATTACCTTTGCTTGTGATCACAGGACGCTGCAAAGATGTAATTGTGAATTGGGCACCAAAGGCCCAGATCGTGATCATGTGACTGTGGGAGTGCTGTGATTGATGTAAGTATGAGGACTGGTTGTAACTACCACTTGTTCAGTGTCACTGTAAGTTTGAACAGTTGCCGAACAATGGGTCCTTAAACAAGAACCACTTGTACTTATTAGACTGTAACAGAATTCAAAATGGGTGTTTCATGAATTTCAGTTGCTCAAGTGAAGTATCCTTTTTTGTAGCATTAAAGTAGCCATGTCTTCCAGAAGGGCTCGGGTTTGGAGGCTTTTATATGCATGTATGCCCAAACAGTTGGGAGAAGCCTTTGAAGCAGCTGTGCTGACTCTTCTAGAGGATGCAGCTGCTTTAATTTTTGAGAAGAGAAACTTCATTTATGCCTATGCACTTTGCAAAGTGCCTTTTCTGAATCTCTGCACAGTTCTATTATTTATATATGGATATGAGCTGCTACCTACTATAATACAGTAATCAAAACAACTAAGGTAGAATTCAGGCAAGATGGAGATGATATCAACAGATTCTGTGATTGGAAAAATTGTTCTATAACCTCCTCAAGTGTTTAAATCAGAAGTAGGACGATTCTATTAAATCTGAAAGTCAAGACGTACTCAACAGCTATACTAGATAAGAACCAGTGCTTTCCCTATCTCATTATAAGGTAACAATTAACGTTCATAATTTTCTGCATCTTCAGGCTAAACCATTAGATATTTTATACAATGTAAGTGTATCACATTGCATTCAAGGTCAGTACTGACTTCTCTAATACCTTTTAATTTCACTTCATGGTTTGATCTTACACTCTAAATGTCTATAAACATGGAACAGGAGAGAAGTCCTCTCCTGAGAAGTCAGTTTTCATGATGTAACCATGTTACTCATTAGCCAGATCTAAAACAACTATCAACCTGTAAAGCTTTTTAATCTTCTAACTCAAAACAGGAAATAATAAAAAATCTTAAGACTGCAAACTTTTGTCAAATGAGAAATTGTCTCTGAAACTCATTCAAAGATGAGTTGATGCAGCCAAAGATGATAAATAAGGATTCCATACATGAATTGTTCTAAACATACAATAGTTGATAATGGATGCCTATGTCAGATCTGAACACATAAGTTACTGAAGTTCTGTTTTGGACAGGGGCTGGAGTGAGGCTGGTTAGTTTCAGATATGATCTGATGCATGGCTGTCAAGACAAAACCATTTTAAGTGTTCCATGCTGTTTTACCCACTGTGATTGAAGCTGTTGTCTCATGCAACTGCAATGTTATATTTTGAAGCTGCCTATCTGAACCAGTATAAGAGGAGGGAATGGTCATGTTTCTACTACTATTGGTTTAGGCAAGATGGGGATTGATCTGGATGGAGTTTTGGAGCAAAGCAACTAGCATTTAAGCAGGTCATGGCACATAAAGGGGGCCACTTTGGATTTGACTGCAGTTGGAGAAACTGGAAAGCAATCTTCCAGAGGAAGAAGTCACTGCAAGGGACCACTGAACTTAGTGCTGTGCTACAATGATGGAGATGGGTGATTCATCATGAAGAATGGCTCAAGCGTAGACATTGCCTTAGGGGCATCCAGCCCTACTTGTCCGCCTCTGAGACAATCTTCATAGTTCCCATCCCACTTAGTTTAAATTCTTAGTTTAAATTTTGATTCAGTGTAGTGGGCTAGGTGTGATTTTAGTAAGATAGAAAGAAAAAGAGGAATTTCCCCATCCTCTCAATTCCTTGCTTTTCAAACAGCTCTGTTTGAATTTAAAATAACACCCCCAGTCCCCCCCGCAAAATCTTCCTCCTGCTTATTTGGTAAATTAATTCCAATTAGGGTGAACCTGACTTAACATGGGAATAACCTCATGTTTGAGCTTACACCATGGTTATAAGAGAGGCACCTTTCTTACTGCACTGGTGAGCTGCTAGCCAGTGGTCCTGTTTAGGATAGTCAACTTCCTTTGGGGACGAATGCCCACCCACCTAACTGCTATGTCTAGTTTACACAGTATTTTGCTAAAGTTGCTGTATTCACCAAATTCCTGACTTTCCATGGGTGAAATTGGATGGTGTGACTGGGGAAACATTGTGCTAGGTCATCTGGGACCTTTTTTGGTTCATGGATTCCAAGGAATTGGATTAGGTGCTATCTAATCAGTTCTCAACCATTTACAGCTCATATTCCTGCCCCTCTTAGCTCTTTTATGGGGTGAGGAGCATATGTAACAAGCTGGCTCCAACACAGCAGTGCATCCTGTCCTTAGGAGATGTCCTCTGGACCCAGTTGTCCTTTTTTTTTCAAGTAAGTTTATTAGATTTTTAAAATAAAGAGATAAAAACTAACAAGAACTAATAAAGATAGAAAGTAGAAAAGAGAAAAAGGTAAAGAATGAAAGAATGAAAAAGAAAACAAGGTCAAAAATGCAGAAAGAAAAAGTACAAAAAAAGACTTCTGACTTTCTTTTACAACAGATATAAGTATAAATTTGTTTTAAGGTCTTACTCTAAGTTTACAACATAACTTTCATTTTTTCTATTTCTACTATTATTTCTAATCGTCAAATCCATGTATCATGATTTCATTTTTTGCCTCATGTAAAAAGTACAAAAGGAGTTTCCAATCAGCATTAAAGTTAGTCAATGTCTTTTCTCTAATCAGAGCTGTCAATTTCACCATCTCAGCTAGCTCCATCAATTTCACCATCCATTCTTCCACTGTAGCTAATGTCAAATCTTTCCACTGTTGTGCATATAAAAGTCTTGCTGTTATTATATATATAAAAACAAAGTTCCATGGGTTTTTTCCAACTGTTTATCTATCAGTCCCAAAATAAATGTCTCTGGTTTCAACTGTATCTTTAAAATGTTCTGAATATATGTATTTGAGTCCAAAATTTTTTAGCTTTTTTACATGTCCACCAAACATGATAAAAAGGCTCCTCTTGATGTTCACATTTCCAACATACATTCAAAGTACCTTTATACATTTTAGACAATTTTTCTGGTGACAAATACCAATGGTACATCATTTTATAAAAATTCTCTTTAAGATTATAACACAATGTAAATTTCAATCCTTTCCTTCACATATTCTCCAACTATATATTATACCCAAAGTTTTTAGCCCATTTTATCATACATCCTTTCACTTGTTCATCTTCTATTTCAAATTTCAATAACATGTTCATCATTTGTACATAATTCTATTTCAAATTCAGTCTTACCATATTAAAAACCAAAAATCCTTTTATCTATTTTAAATCTTTCTAGTAATTGTACTGGACCTTGCTGTCCTTGATAATTATCATTCTATCCTACACTTTGTGTGTGAGTGTGCCTTCAAGTCATTCTTGACTCCTGACAACCACTAGGATTAATCCCTGCACTCTTCTTGGCAAGACTTGCAGAAGTGGTTTGCCACTGCCTTCTTCCTTAGGGTTGAGAGAGAGAGACTGGCCCAAGGTTACCCAGCTGGCTTTGTGCCTAAGGTTGGACTAGAACACATGGTTTCTAGCCTGGTGCCTTAACCGCTATACCAAACTGACTCTCAAAGCTGTTAAATCTCAACTGTGGGTTCATGGTCAGAGACTAGTAGGCCCAACATGCGAAGGGAACTTGTCAGGTTAACTTTGTTGGCACCAGCTGCATTATTCATAAACTGCATCTGATTGTGAGGGATTATCCTGGCCAGGAGGGAATCAGGTTGAGCTTCAGCTACCTGAATAACTGATTCCTCAGGATGTCTCCACTTGCTGGAACCCCACATACTTGTTGTTCAAAACAACTTGCTTGAACAACATGTGTTGAAGTACAACATGGATTAGAATTCAGCCCTCTCTAACTCCCAGGGCTGGATGCGCCTAACCAAGGCAGCTTCTGCACTTGAGCCATTCTTCTTCATGATGAATCTGTTAAGTGCAAAGACAGGCTCTGAGTCAGGTTCTGCCCTTGGGTTCCAAAGGTATCAGTCTTAGTAGCCTGACTTACACTGGAATTGTGCAGTGGCTGATATCCTTGGAATCTGAACAAGAATTCATGTTTGCCAGCCTGTGGGAACCAAGGGTGACTGTCGGCACTGACAGTCTACCTCAGTAGAGGCAGCTCTTGGTTGTGGAAATGGCACAGATAGGGAAGATTAAGTCACAGCTAGGAGGGGAGGGAGGGAGTTGGGGGACCCAGCATGTGTTTTTCCTGTAGCAGCAGCAGTAGAAAGGGTCCCAGTTCTGGTATGGGATTCTCCGTGGCAAGCCCAAACACAGCAACCTTAAACTTTGGCAACATGTTTGGTGCATTGCCAGGGGGAACAGAAGGGTTATCAATAGACTTTTCCTTATGAGCAAGCCAAAAGGTGAGGGATAGGCCTCATTCATCTTCAGGTAAACAATATCAAGGTGTACCTGGCAACAGTTGTCTGGTAGTTTATCTGTTGCCCACCAACCAATGTGTATATGGATTGCTTACTTTGATTTGGGACTTTAAAGTTGACTTTGGTGTCATCATTCATTCATCTTCTTGCACTATGCACACCTCATTCGCCCATGTGTTCCCCTCTTTTTAATGGGATTTCAAAATGCACTTAAACATGCCAAAAGATTCTGCACTGTTCACCTGTTAAGTTTAGGTGCCTGTGTACTTTGTGTGTGGTCTTAGTTCTTGCAGATATTTGGATTCAGGATGCCAGTGTAATGAGTATCTCATCTTCAGAGACACCCTAAAAGCTCAATAATCAACAGGATAAAAAGCAGGTAGAAGGTGCATTTTTACCTAAGCTCATCAACATTATCTTTTTTTCCCCACAAGTTGTGTGTTGATGGTTTGCTTTAATTTGTGGAGTCATTGGGGTTCTCTGTGCTTGGTTGTTTTCTTGCAAACATTTCTTTACCCAGCTAGGTAACATCTTCAGTGCCAGAATGGAGTGGGGTTTGCTCTGTTATATACAGTAGCTTGCCCTGCCAGTGTTGGTGGGGGTATGGGTTTTTTCTTGGTAGCTCCTTGATTAGGGTATTGTTTACTGCTTGATGGTTTGTCTGGTGTTAATTTTGGTGTTAAACTCTGGTTATCTGGGTGATGATTGCTGGCAAGGTTGCCAGCAATCATCACCCAGATAACCAGAGATTAACACTAAGATGTTACCTAGCCAGGTAAAGAAAAGTTTGCAAGAAAATAACCAAGCTTAGAGAACTCCAAGGACTCCACGGTTCAATTCTGAGCTAAATATATTCCCTTCTATTGGTGCTTTAATTTGGTCAGCTCTATTGGAGTTTTTGATTTTGGTGTTGTAGGAAATCATTGAATTATCTAAGTTATACCCTTTTGCTTGTGGCAATATCAAAGTGCATTTAAAAGCAGATTGGCCTGCTGAAATTAAGTATGTGTATATGTGCGCTCTGTCTATGGTAATCTGTACTGTGATGAAGTCTATAGTGTATTTTGCTGCAAAGACATGTTTGAATTTGCTGGTTTCATTTGTTTGCCTCACTTTTTTTTTTAGTACTTCAAGTGTAAAACTTTTCCCTGAGTGTGTATATATGACTCATGACTATTCTTTTGTTCTGTGTTGTACTGACCATGCATATGTAATTTATGTTTAGGAATGATGGTAGCTAAATATGGAGGGATTTTTATATCCCAGGGCAGATCTTTTTCTTGGGTAGTAGCCTTTGCTCATGCTATCAGATAGAAACTGTATTTTTTGGCAGCCAGCCAGAGAAAAAGGGATAACTTTAGAGATAAACCTTTAAATAAAGGGGTGGAGGGGGACAGCAGGTCACATTTCTGTGAATGCCTGCAATATTAGGTTCAGGCATAGACAGCTCTTTTTTTATGCAAGTTAGTCTTGACTCCTGGAGACCGTCTGGACACTCCTGCAGTTTTCTTGGCAAGATTTCAGAAGTGGTTTGCCATTGCTGCTTTCCTAGGGCTGAGACAGAATGACTGGCTCAGGGTTACCCAGGTGGCTTCATGACTAAGGTGGGACTAGAATTCATGGTCTCCGGATTTCTAGCCTAATGCCTTAACCACTACATCAAACTGGGTCATATATATTTAGATGAGGTTTATTTTAAATCATTTTTAAAGTAACTTCTCAACTGACTGATTGGATACAATTTAATATATAATGCCAGGATGTTCTCCTGCCCTGGAAAGAGGCAATTGCTTAAAAGGATTGTGTCTTGTGTGAGAGATCAAAAACACGTAACCAGTCTGTCTATGGAGTCCTTGATGCTCTCTGAACTTGGTTGTTTGCTTGCAGACTTTTCATTAACCAACTAGGTAACATCATCAGTGCTAGTGAGTGTGGGGATTCACTAAGGACAAAACTCCAAATCAAACTGCTCAAGCTAAACCCCAGAAGCAAAGAGGTACCTGAACCCAAATGGGTAGTCCAGCAGCCCATTATCTACCACAGAACACAATATACTCCAGAAAGGCTCCAATTATAACATAGACGATGCTAATCAGTTAGAATTCTTTGCAACCTTAGAAGTAGCATTTAAAACCACAGGACTTGCCACAGAGACCCAAGAAAGCATAAGGCAGATAATCATACCACAGACTAGAAGAACACAGAATCAGAACCAACCCAAAGCAGAGGTCAGAGCAGCCCTCAAAAACCTAAAAGAAGGACCACACCATCACCATCCTCCCAGCAGACAAAGGCCGAACCATGGTTATCATGGACACAACACAATAAATAGAAAAAGCTAAAGAATTACTGGAGGACAAGGAAACCTACGTCCCAGTAAACACCAATCCAATACAGAAATTAGACAACCTGATCAACAGAACACTTAATGACCTAACCAAGAAAGGAAAGATCACAAAAGAGGAACAGTGGTGGATGAAAAGCAGTGGACCCATCCTCCCATGCTTCTATGGACACCCAAAAATATACAAGCCTGACATTTTGTCCAATTGTATTGTTACCAGGCACCCCAACATGCAACATAGCCAAAGAACTTACAAAAAAGTTTGGACATCTCACAGAGGGGAGCGAATATTCTATCAACTCCCCAATACAATGCCTCCAGAAAATCAAAGGTCTAAAAACAGAAGAAGAAATTATGGTTTCATTCGATGTCACAGCACTCTTTACATCCATAGATTCAGAACTAGCAAAATAATCCAAGGCAGCAGTATTACGCAACAGACTTGACCAGGCACATACACTAAGATCAAAATGCCCAGAATCATAGACCCCATCAACCTCTGCCTCACTACCTAGTTTGATGGATAAATATACCGACAAATCAAAGGAACACCCATGGGATCACCACTCTCCAAACTCATAGCAGTGGCTGTAATGCAGTGTCTAGAAACTACAGCCCTCCTACACATATAACCAAAAGTATGGATCTAGTATGTATGGATCTAGTAGACAACACCTCATCATAATAAAAAAGGAACAACTAGAGAAGACACATGAACAATCAACATCTTCAAAGGAATAAAATTCACAAGGGAAGAAGAAAACAACAACACACTACCCTTCCTGGACATCCTCATCAGCAGAGGAAACGATGGGAAATTAGAAATGCAAGTCTACTGAAAAACAACCCACACTAACCAAGTGCTCCATTACCAAAGTAACAACCCAACCTCCCAGAAGAGGAGCTGTGTAAGAACATTATTGATATGAGTATAAAAGCACTACAGCAACCCAGAAAAAGGAAACAGACCACCTTTTGGAGGCAGTCCCTTACCTTACTGAGATTTGGGGCTGGGAGGGACCAAGCCTGGAATGGATGGGATGAGTACTCACTTAATGATCTGCAATTCTCAGTTAATGATGGCAACTGGGACTACTGGGTTTGCTAAGCGATGTGGTTACGTGATGTCTCGCTTTACAACTGCACTGCTTAGTGACAGAAATTCCGGCCCCAATTGTGATCATAAGTCAAGGACTTCCTGTATATAAACAGAGAGCAAACCCCACCCTCACTAGCACTGATGTTACCTCATCAGTAATGAAACATCTGCAAGCAAACAACCAAGCTCAGAGAGCACCAGGAACATCACAGTTTAACCCTCAGCTGTTACATATATTTTCCTCTGTTGGAAGTCAGTCTACCTCTCTTTACATTTTGTTTAGCTAGAGTATCTGTATATTCATGGCAAATGGTTGCTGTAAATTCAAGACTAGGGCTAATTCTGGCCTGTAAAATTTTAACAACTACTAGAAGGCAGTCCTGTTTATTTGCTACCTTCTAACAGTCATCCAGATTTTTGCAGCCCAAGAGGCTTCTCCTAAACCTCATTGTCTCTCATGCCTAAAACTGTTCTGGGGTTTTATGCGGCTGATGCCCAGACAGGCAAATTAATATAGATTTTATTTCACCTGGATTGCTTTTTCTCTTTCATGCATACCCCTGAAATATGACTTTTTCTTTCCTAAATACTCCAACAAATATTGTTATTGTAACCACTTTGAAACAAACAAACAGTCATTCTTCGGGAAAAAAAGCTACAATAAGCTAATGAATATATCAAACCTGAAAAAAAGTTTTGTTGAATTTCGCACTTCACTTGATTTGCTGGGAAAGTGGGAATTTCCACAACTTACGTGCAACAAACATTTCCAAAGAGATACAGCAGAAACCCTTTAGTACTCTCACACTACATAGGCTACCACACAGAGAGAAAAACATCAGCCCAAGCTATGCCAAACCTTTAGGAAGGCGTTTCTAAACCCACGCTGGGGAAAGCCTACTGGCTCCGTATCTCTCACGTACTCCAAGTAAATAATGGAGCTCTTGTCATTCAGGAACCTCCCCCCCCCCCCCCCGTTTCCAACTTTAGGCACTGAAATACTACCTGGCGCTGCGGTCACCGCCGAGGGCGTTTAAGGCGGCCTTTTCTGACCTTAAGCATTGCAGGTGCGTGGGGGCTGCAAGTCCCAACACGCGCACATGCCGGCTGGGTGCTATGGGGGTCGGAATCTCAGCATCCTTGATGGGCTTCAGATGGGGAAGGCTGACGTAATGGTACATCAAGGCTGGGGGCAGCATTCGCGGAGTTAAGAAATTCCCTCCCCACAGCTCTCCCGACAGGGGCTTTCTGAAAAGCAGCCCAGGACACAGAAGGCGCCCCCTCCCCCACGTGCTGGCTCCGGGAGCAGAAAAGATGAACATCGCCTCCTTTCTACGCACTGCTCGCTACCTTTTGAAGAAATCGCCCTCCTCGCAGGTACAGGACAGCCACGGGACGCGCTAGGCCCACCTCTCTCCCGGCTGCCACTGACTCAGGGGGACCACGTGCCCTCGGACGTCCCGACCCCTCCGCGCACGTTCTCCGCGAGAGTCTTCTAGGACCTTTTCCGCTTCCCGCCCTACCGCCCGCCCACTTCTCCTGACCTTTCCGAAGAGGAAGTGGCAGGGGTGACCCCGGATGGAAAGCGGAGAGCGGTAGCGCCTCATTTCCTGGGAGCGGGACGCAAACGTCTCAGCTTTGGTGGACGAGGAGGGTGAGCTGCGCGCTGCGTCAGGGAGACGCCGTTGTTGCCTGGCCCAGTTCGGCGCCTTTCCTCCAGGCCGCGAGCAGGGCCCCGCTTCTTCCCTCGGTGCGCCCGTTTCCTCCGCAGAAGGCCTTAAAGTTTCGTGCTAGGGAAAGTGGGGCTGGGCTGCTCCAGTAATGTTGGGCGCTTCTCTCGCTCTCTTTTCTGTCGTGTCTCCTGAAGGTCTGGGAGATGGGGCGCCTACTTCTGGGGTCAATCAAGAACCGAGGCGAGAGAGGAGCTGCTCGCAGTCAATCAACTGGACGGCAGTCTCCCGATGTTAAGGACTATTATTATTAGATTTTTATCCCACCTTTTTAATATGTAACTCAAGGCGACGAACATATTTAATATTCCTGCCTCTTATTTTCCCCCAACAACAACCTGCGAGGTGGGCTGGGCTGAGAGAGAGTGACTGGCCCAAAGTCACTCAGCCGGCTTTCATGCCTAAGGGAGGCTGAGAACTCGGAGTCTCCTGGTTTCTAGGCCAGCACCTTAACTACTACACCAAACTGGCTCTCAGGATGCTTGCTTTCACCTCTTTCAGGGTCCAAATAGCCAGGAACAGGCTCTCTAGATCCTTCTAGTTAGAGCAAGACATGGGAGTTTTTCCTGTGTGGTTTACGCTGCTTTGTTTTGTGCAGCTACTGGGGTGAGCAGAGCCAGTTTGGTGTAGTGGTTAAGGCATCAGGCCAGAAAATGGGGGACCATGAATTCTAGTCCTGCCTTAGCACAAAGCCAGCTGGGTGACCTTGGGCCAGTCACACTCTCTCAGCTCTAGGACAAAGGTAATGGCAAGCCACTTCTGAAATCTTGCCAAAAAAACTGCAGGGAATGTCCAGGCGGTCACCAGGAGTCAAGACTGACTCGGCATAAAAAAAAATCTGTCTATGCCTGAACCTAACATTGCAGGCATTCAGAGAAAACTTCCTTTCTGTAAGGCAGTTGTTCTGATGGTGAGGCACAATGGGTTTATTATTTTCCCAACTCTGACCTGTGCCACTGCTTTACAAGCCCTTGATTTCATTTCCACTCTCCATGAATTAGCTACCATGACAGAAAGGTAGCAAGGCCAAGGCAATCTTTCCCTTTCCATCTCCCTACCTACTGATATGGAGAAAACGAAGTGAGAGATAGCTTAGGATATTAAAAGCTAGGATCGTGTGGAGCGCTTTTGCAATGCACATTAATAAGAATGAAGCATTAAATATTAATAAAAATAATAATAATAAAAATAATAAAAGCATTAACTATGAATTAATAAAGCAGCCTTTTTTTTTTTTTGCAAGACTAATGAAGCTGCTTCAAAGCTAGCCTCGTTTCTTTATGTGCATGCACAAGCAACATTTCTGGTGGGTCTACCAGTAAAATGGCTGCATGTACCCAAATATGTGGGGATAGCTGTCAATCAGCTGTGTGAACCTTGCAAAGGATGTGCTGGTTTAATTATGTGAAAGGAGATTGTTTGCATTAATAGGTTATGAAGAAACTTTTTTGACTATTTTGCACAGACCTTTTAACAGTTATACAGACGGATCATCCCCAATACCCTTTCTTTTAAAGATATTGGAAAAGCTGGGTGGTATTTGGATTTATGTAGAAGGGACCTAAGAGTATAAACCTTGTGTCCAAATAATCTAGCGTGGGTTAAGTTGCTTGGAAAATACAAAATACTGAGGAGGCATGTGAAAAGAAAACTTGGTTGGGTAGGGTGGGAAAGAATTGTAATAGAATATGCTGGAAAAAGGTATAGGAATAAGCTCAATGTGTGTGATTTGTTTGGCAAAGCAGAGCCTACCATTGCCTTTATTTAGCAGAGTAACCAAAAGAACTCTTTGCAGTAGAAGTTGATGTGGATATAAATGAGTTGATGCAATTAAGATTAGATCGCTGTGTGTTGCTTTAAGTAGGTTTTAGTATCAATCATTTTAATTTGTTTCTATTTAAAATATTTAGTAAGAGATACAAGGCTGATTATTTAAATAATGTGATAGGTCTTGTGGTTCAAAATCAATTTTGACAGAATATGAACTTGTTTTAAAATGTAATTCAAATATAATTCAAATTTGACATGATTCTTTAACAACATTAATACGCTATCATAATTAAAGTTTAGGTTTAAGATTTGTTGTTCAGTTGATTCTAATGCTTTATGACCCAGTAGACATCAGTTTATCAGAATGCTCTGTCAGTGAGGTCTTGTTTAATAATAATAGAATTTTTTTTTTTGTTTGCAGCTGTAACAGAAGAACAGGCTCTTTAGTTAATATGGCTGAGGTAGTAGGGAGAGGAAAGAGAAAGTTTGTTGAAGAAGCTGATAGCATAACTGCTAAACGCCCACATACCGATTCTCTTGTTGAAAATGATGATAAAACTGCAGATAAAAAGTGTTGTGATGAAGGTCAAACAGGAGATAGAAGCACTCTTCATCGTGAAATAAAAACTGAAGAAACTGAAGAGGTTCCTAGAAAAAGAACAGTGAGTGTTTCAAATATTAATTTTTACGGTAATAAAATTCTTCCAGGCACTTTTCCCCTACGTTTGAGGATAATTAAAATGTAGGCTACTATTTGGATAGAACTTTAAAAACATATACAACTTTATGTTCTAGGCTGTTTTGTTAAACTTGTTGACCTTTTGGGTATAATTGCATAGGATACTGCTGTTACGGACAAAATCAAAACTTCACTATTCACTAGAATAGATGGATATTGGGAACTTCAGACTAAATTGATAGCCATACCCGGGAAGATTTTATAAAACAGTGTAGTGTACTAGTAGTGATTCCTAGAAGTCAGGATGGATTTGTCGAGGACAGGTTTGCCAGACTAATCTTACTGCATTTTTTGTTCATATCAATTTCTTAGTGGATTGTGGGGATGCTGTGCACATAATATATTTATACTTCAGAAAAACATTTAACAAAGTGCATCATGATATCCTGATGGATATGTCTGGTGGATTCATAGCTGATTTGAAAACTATAATCAAAGAGTGCTAATATATAGCTGTCATTGAAATGCAATGAAATATTAAGTGGGGGTGGTACAGAGTTCAGAATGCTCTTTAACATTTTCATTGATGATTTGGATGAAGAAGTGGGAATGCTTGTCAAATTGACAAAAAACTGGGTAAGATAGGAGCAGGAACAAGATTTAAGGTGATTGGACCTTTCCAACTTAATGAATGTATGAAACAAGAGCAGAATGTTTGCTTTTAAATAATAATAATAATATATTAAATTTGTATGCTGCCTGATTCTCATTGACTCTGGGTGGCTCACAACAATCAAACAAAGAAATTTCAATGAAATCAATAAAACATAGAAGATAAAAGATGTCAAGTGCAGTGAAGCAAGAGGTCTCTCTTTCTCCCTCACCAAAAGCCTGGGTAAAGACCCAGATCTTCACAGCTCTTTTAAACAGTAGGGAGTTACATGTGAAGAAAATGAAGCGACTTTAGAGTGTTCTTCAAACCAGTATTGCTTTTGATGATAAAGTAGCAGCAATATCCAAAAAATACCTTTGCCAGCATAAACACCATCTTCATGTTGTTCCCCTTTATATATAATATATCAGGAGGAGAAAGAATATCTGGTTATAGTCATACACATCTTATTTATACTTTATATTTATTTATATTTTGAAGAATATATAGAACTTTGCCTGATTCAAAATACAATACTGCAGTAAGATGCTTACATAAGTTTGCTTAATCATCTTTCAGTATTTGTTTAATATGATCTTTTTCATGTTTCCTCTAGTCAAAATTTTATAGTTTTGCTCTCTTTTTTTCTGTACTGTTTTATTTTGTTTTTTTAGTGGATTGGAAAGAATTTGGCAGGAAAGATAAGCTCCAGATGTAAAGATGTAATTTTTTGATGTGAACTCTATTACTGTGAAAAGGAATCCATCAAATAAAAAATATTGGAACTTAGCTATCACCTAAATGTATATAAATATTTACATGCTATACTTAATCTTTTATTTTATGTTTTATGTAGCATGCAGAAGCTGTAGCAGCACATTATAATAAGCTTGAAGAGATTGGATTGGAACAGCGTAGCATGAGTCGCATCTTCTATCTCCGAAACTTTAACAATTGGGTAAAGAGTGTGCTAATTGGTATGTCTGTGTTTTAAAAACACCGTTCAAAGTATTTGTATATTCAGACATTCACTTTTTGGGGAAAAATTGACTGGTAGTACAACTGGCTATGAGAAACAAATGTCAAACTTAATTTCTGAGTTCTAAATATTAGATTTTATATTAGAAAATTAATATTTTGACCGCACAAAAAATTAGGACTGCACTCCTCACTGTTGCTCTATAATGCAAGCATTGCATGTATTTGTCAGAGTATTTTTCTGTTTACTGTTTTGGTCTTAAAAATGTGAGATTATAGTCATGAATATATTGGAAGGTAAAAGTAATACTTTTTGTCAAATGTATACCTCAGCCCAAACTAGTTTGGATATTACTAAAATTAATCATTGGGATCCTGAGAATTCAGTGATGAAAATAGCTTTCCTAAGATTTAGCACATAAAATAGAAACATTCTGATGTGAATTAAGTTTTCTTGGGATGCAGTCCTATACACTTAACTACAAATAAATTCCATTGAGCACACTGAAGCTAACTTCTGAGATGAAAACTCTGGCTCCATGCAAGCGTACTGTGATTATCTCATCATCTGAAATATAGGAACAATACACTGGAGCTCTAAAGCTCTCAAAATAATCAGGGAGCTGTATTCTAATACAGGGAGAACATTTCAAATTCTGAGGATTATTATTTTTTCTTTTAGGTGAATTCCTTGATAGGGTACGACAGAGAAAACAAAACATTATGGTGTTAGACTTGGGATGTGGAAAAGGTGGGGACTTGCAGAAATGGAGAAAAGGCCGAATAAGTAAGCTTGTATGTACAGGTAAGAAAACAAATTAATATGATATGGGAATCATGTTAAATTGTTGAGTAAAGTAGAAAAGGAAGTTTGAGATATCTTTAGTGACTTTTATTGTGCAAATATTATTTGTAAAAACAATAAGAAAATACTTTAAATCCAGATATAGGATAAACTAGCTTAATAGTACCTGGCTCTGCTGGGGTGAAGGAGTGGAAAAAAAGTCCAAAGGCATATTTATATCCATTTTATGCTTCTGTACACTCAAAATGGCTAATAGTGAAAACAATTCTGAAATTGAATGAAACTTGGATATTGTATGACTAAAACAGAATAAAAGTAGCAACTCTAGAATCTGGTGTCTTCCTGTGCAGTGGTCTAAAACAATTTCTCTTTGCATACCACCATGAAGAGGAAAGCAAGACCTTTCCTACAGGTGGGGAGATTTAAACTCTGCTTCAGGTATGTAGTTTCTTGAGTGGTGTAAGTAAAACCAGTTCTGCACTACTTAACAGTATATACTAGAAGGGATGTTTTAAATAGCACACCAAATGAAGTTGACAGAGGTTCCTTGTATTTGGCTGATTTTACAGCTGGAATTCTATTCGTCTTGCCAACCTACTAGATTCCTATCTGGAATCATAAGATGCATTATTGACCTCACAGAAAATGTTGCCACACATACAGTAAATAAATAGCACATGTTCTCACTGAAATGCTCTGTCATTGTTCTTTAATTGGATCTCCTCGATGCAGACGTTCCATTTCTAAGGTCTCTTAAATTCTATTTGATACATGGTTAACAAACATAAGCCCCCATATTCCTCAAAATATTCAAATCACTAGCAACTAGAATAGCAGTGAAATATTTGATTCAAAAGGCTTGTTTAGGATCTGAGGTTAGTTTTCCAGTAGCAGTGACAAGCCTTGACTAACTTTGTCTGACAGTAATGATGGTAGATCCTCCCTGGTGACCTTCTGGGTCAAATATAACAATGTCACTGTTTATCTTCCCACTTTTCCAGCTATGGAATCCTGCTGAATAATGTCTTAATATTAAAAGAGAAATGTAATTGATGTCTTTTTGATCGTGATTAATTTTCAGGGTGGTCCTGCCTTTTCCTGATGAGAGTAATGCTGTCTAGATCAGAGACAAGCCAAGAGCGGTGGCATCTTTGGCTTGACCTGATTTTTACTTTCCCTCCTTGCTACAATTATTCATACATATATATTCTCATATCAGGGTAATGTCTATAGAAAGCTCAACTATGCAGAAGCATATATATGTATATATACAGTCACAGACACACAGACACAAAAGGCATCCCATAAGACCAGGTGTATCTAATTTTACTTATGTTTTGTTTGTGTGTGTGTGTGTGTATATAAAACGTTATTTATATTTGTGTGTGTGTGTATATATATATATATAGTAATCCTTTGTGTTCGGAGAAGACATGCTATTGTGCAGTTAATCTGTGGACATGGCTCTGCAGTCCCAGTCTAGAAGTGCAGAGTCCAGCACAATAGGGACACTGGAAGTCCATTGTTGTAGTAACTGTGGGTGCTATTCTGTGATGCCGCTCACAGTTTTCTATCAGCTTTTGGTGGCGCCTGTCTTCAAAGCTACCAGTGGGTTCTGTCAGCAGCTGCAGCTTCTAGTTCCATTGGCTGGATGTCACAGTAGGGTTTCTTTCACAGTGTCTTTGTAGTGCTTGTGTGGTCGACCTTGAGATCTCTTCCCAGACTCCAGGATACTATAGAGCAACTGGCAAGGGATACAGTGGTCATCCATTCTGATGATGTGTCCCACCCACCGCATCTGAGCTCTGATAATCAGGGACTCATTGCTGGTGGACTCCATGTAATCCAAGACCTCCAGGTTGGAGACACAGTCTTGCCAACAAATGCTAAGGATGGAGTGGAGAGCGTGCATGTGAAATTTTTCCAGTCATTGGATGTGTCTTTGGAACAGAGTCTAGGACTCATATCCATATAGGAGAGAAAGGATAACCACAGCTCTGTAGACTTTCAGCTTTGTGGAGATACAGATGTTGTGTTAATTGAGCACTCTACTATGCAGCTGCCCCAATATCTGGCTGCTCTTATTGATCCTGGAGTTAATTTCTTTGTCCAGAAACAATTGCTTGAGATGATGCTTCCCAAGTATTTGAAGCTGTTTACATTTGTCAGCTGGATGTCGTCAGCAATGATTTTTGGTTCTGTGGGGTTGGTGTTTGGCACAGGCTGGTAAAGTACTTCAGTCTTGTACAGGCTGATAGTCAGGCCGAAGAGCATAGCAGCATCTGAGAATTTGTTCAGCATCAACTATAGATCACTGTCTTTGTGTGCCAGGAGTGCACAGTCATCAGCAAAGAGGGTTTCTTGGATTACTGTATAGAGGCACTTCATCCATGGGAGGTCAAAGAGAGCGCCGTCAAATCGGTACCTGATGTACACTCCTTCCTTCAGACCCTGGACAGCATGTGGCAGCATGCAAGGGAAGAACAGATTGAACAGGACTGGGGCAAGCACACAACCCTGTTTTACCTCATTGGAAATGGCAAATGCAGCTGATGCATCACTGTTGTAAAGAACCTGTCATTCCGTCATGGAATAGCTGAATCAACTTCACAAATTTTCTCGGGCGTCCATAACGTGTCAGGATGATCCAGAGAGCCTCCCTGTTTATAGTGTCAAATACTTTGTCAGGTCAATGAAGACAGAGTAAAGAGGCTTGTTCTGCTTGATGCATTTCTCCTGGACTTGTCTCATGGCAGATATCATGTCTGCTGTACTCTGTTCTGGCCGAAAGCCGCACTGCACCTTGGGGAGGTTCCTATCTGAGACAGTGACAAGTCTGTTCACAAGAATGTGGGCAAAGATCTTGCCTGCAATGGACAGCAAAGAGATACCCCTGTAGTTTCCACAATCTGATTTGCTTCCCTTATTTTTATAGAGAGCCATAATGAGAGCATCAAGGAAGTTGTCAGGCATCTCCTCTATGGACCAAATGTCTTCCAAGATGTCCTGGAATGCCTGTAAGGTGTTTGGGTCTAGTGCCTGTAGATCTCAGCAGGAATGTCATCCTGTCCTGTTGCTTTATTTGAGGTCATCTGCGAGATCGCTTTCTTGATCTTATCAGTAGAGGGAGGCAGGTCTAAAGCATCCAAGACTGGCAGCTGAGGAGTCTGCTGTAAGACATCATGATCAAATGTGGATGGCCTATTGAGTATAAATATATTTATTGAGTATAAATATATCCCATATTTGCCGATGTGATCTTTTACACTTAGTTCCTGGATCGAGTGCAACACAGAATAAAGTCACAAAGGACAAGTGATGTAACAAATGGAAAAATTGAGTAGGGAGATAGTACATATGAATAAGAATCATTGGACAAAGTGCCAAATGGCAAATACATAAGCATTGAAAAGAAAGGTGGAAGTCATTATGGATGTTCATGTTGTTGTTGTTCAGTCGTTAAGTCGTGTCCAACTCTTCGTGACCCCATGAACCATATTGCGCCAGGCCTTCCTGTCCTTCACTGCCTCCCTGAGTTTGCTCAGTTTCATGCTCATGTTCATGTTACACCAGTGGTAACCAGTAATCAGCTTCATAAAAAAAAAGTCTATAGGTTCTGAAAGATTCTTGGATGCTTTAATATGAAAATGCACCATATAAATAGTAAGGCCTGGAAAGCTATTTTCTGAATATTTCTAAAGCTGTGTTTGAATGCATGGTTAAGTAGATAAACAGAAGTTCAGTTTCTTCAATCAGTTTGGTTCTATTCATAAAATAGCCCAGTTTTCTAGTGAATCATTATTCTCAGTGTAGAAAATAAATGTTTGAGGCTGCTTGTCTTTAAATTTAGAACAAAGGCCTCTCTTAAAATCCCCAATCTCCCCACAAATAAAAGGAAACTGAAAATGGTAAACTTATTGTCTTTTATAGTCCTCATTTAGCGACCACAGTTGGGACTAGCAACTTGGTCGTTAAGTGAAGAGGTTGCTAAGATTTTTACTTCAGCTTTCCTTTGCTTTATAGACCTGTGAAAGTCGTAAATGCTAGGACTGGTTGCAAAGTTACTTTTTCATCACCATCATAACTGCGAACGGTCTCTGTATCATATATCCTGGTAAAATTTGAGACCCAAACAATAAAACAAAATGCATCCATTGGCAATAAAAAAGCTAACTGCATTGTCCTGTACTGTGCTCACTGCAAACAATTGTGTTAAACACTTGCCAAAGGTATTACTTTTAGGTTTGATCTAATATTTGCTCTGAATAAACATCACTGAATACTGGTACCTATGTACTATAAATAAGAACTATTGAACACATGTTCTAAACAGAAAGGTATTGATTTGCATTAAGCCTCCATTTTTGCTAAATGTCAGCCTTCGAATGAGTGATCTATTTAAGATTTTTACTGTTGTTTTTTTTAATAGATATTGCTGGCATATCTGTGCAACAGTGTGAACAGCGTTATCAATATATGAGAAATCGTGGTCGCCAGAATGATAGATTTTTCAATGCAGAATTTATAACTGCTGATAGTACCAAGGTATAGTAGTTTCACACTCTTATTTTATTTGTATTCCTTTGAGATTTGTTGTTCTTAGTGTAAAATGTAGAAAGTAGTTATATTATGAGTGAAGCAAAAATTTAGAAAAAGGTGTGGAAGAACACTTTTAAGTAAAATAGTTGCATATATTACAGACTGAATAATTAAAAGTCTTACTGCCGGGGGGGAATCAGGAACCTACAAGGAATTAGTCTTAAACATTCCCTCTCTAAAACTGTCAAGATTTGTGGTATATCAATGAATAAAGTACAAATTTATAATTTGTATCATATGAAACCATGTGTTCAGAAATTCAGAAGTTTATGAAACCGTTTTCCTATATAATACCACATCACAAATCAACATGTGGTTTGACTAAAATTGTTCTCTTCATTGTTGTTTTCTTTCCTGGGGGAAAAAACCCCCCTCCAAATGTTATTTTTTTAGGATTCAGTTCATAAAGATATAACAGTTATTAGTAGATATAAAAAGGTATTTTACTTAGGTTTTCAAAAAGTTTTGTAGTTAGGATGCTGGAATAATACACATTTGTTTTTACTTTTCTTTTTTGTTTGCTTCAGGAACTTCTGTCTAAAAAATACAGGGATAGCAATATATACTTTGACATTTGCAGCTGTCAGTTTGTGTATCATTATTCATTTGAGACCTATGAGCAAGCGGATATGATGCTTAAAAATGCTTGTGAGCGACTTTCCCCTGGAGGATACTTCATTGGCACAACTCCAGATAGTTATGAACTTGTGTAAGTGGGTGAGAATGAATTATGCTAGAGCAAACAAAGGAAATACTTTTTAAGTCAAATATTTTAAAATGTAAGCTTTTTTGGAATCGATTGGACAAACCATTCCTGCCATAACAATGATGAATATTCAACTGCTCATATTCACCTTGACTTTCATTTGTTTGTCTGCCTCCAGCTTTTCCCTTATTTTTTTTTACAACTGTTGTTGTATAAGTACAATTGGAGCAGTAAATTTTCTCCATAACAGAAGAGGACAGATGATGATCACCATTATTTTCTGTCAGTTATTAATTGCAATAACATATGTCTTTTTCCCCCATCCCACATTATAAAGCTTGAATGAAAGAAGCTTAATAGATTTTTCTATGAAAGGACTGAGTTCCATTTCATTCTGGTATTCCAAAATCAATTGCAGGACTCAGAATTATGCTTCATGTATATTGGTCCAGTGTATATCTATGTGGTTGCTAGGAATCAAATATTACTTGATGGCACATAATTAATACTGATCCAGCTCCAGTTTGTGGACCTTGTGGTTATAATCTAGTTTAATCCTATAAATCATGTAAATTAGAAATACGTCTGGTTTGAATCTGTATCATATTAGCCCACATGATTCCTAACACTTTTAAATTCTCAGATTCCCTCTTAAATAACCAACTCACCCTCTTAAGATATAGAAAAGCATTTTCTGCTCATTAAAATACCCCATCATGTATTTCACTGTTCCAAGCACTGAGTATGAAACCATGAGATAATGGACAATTGGAGCTATAAATAGAAACTCTTATCTTTTTTAAAAAATACAGTTAATAAATATGGCTGTGTGGCACTTCGGATGTGAAAGCAAGAATATGACAGGTGATGCTAGGAAGACACAAGTCTTTTGGTTTAAGGTCTTGCAGAAATATGCTATTTTTGCATCTCCCCATATTCTGAAGCACCATTTTGCTTTCTCATTTGAAGCACTACACAGCCATTACACTTTGGCTACTCTTTATTAACTAACTAACTTATTCAGGATATCCAAAGACATGTGGCCACCACGTTTCTGCGAGAGCCTGTTGAAAGGTCGCTTCTCAATGCGTGTTGGGGCAAGTCAGATGCCCCTTACTGAAGTGTCAAGACAGTTGCATTTTCCACAGCTGCTCCACTATGCCAGCAGTCTCAGCAGGAGTGATTTCCACATGCACAAATGTGCAGACAATCTGGAAAAGCCCTCTGAGCAGCTGCACCAAGCCTTTTGGAGAGTGTGGCTTCTTCACTGCTTCGAATATACTTTGTTCTGTTCAACAGGATTTTTTCATTATTTTATTTGGCTTCTTAGTGATCTTTGGATAGGCTGTACGATTCTACTTAAGTTTAACCAAATGTTGTAATTGTTTTTTTTAATGTTTTGCCATAGAAAACGCCTTGAATCTTCAGAAACAAACTCATTTGGGAATGAAATATATACTGTAAAGTTTCAGAAGAAGGGAGACTATCCCTTGTTTGGTTGCAAATATGACTTCCACTTGGAAGAAGTGGTTGATGTCCCAGAATTCCTGGTTTATTTTCCACTGATGGTAGAGTAAGTTTTAGTTAATACTCTTTTTGCATGTTAATTTAGTTTGGTTTTAATTTTTTTAACCTCTGCTCTGTATTTTAAGTATTGTCAGCTAATTTGAGTAGTTGACAAAGTAGAAAGATAAGTTATAAAACAACAATAACAAAAGTAATACTGTGTTTTATTTAAATGTTTGTCAGAGTTGCCCATAAGTTGGCTTTGCCTATTTTAAGTTTCTTTGAGGAGTAACAGAGCCAATGGTAGCCTATGAATTCAAACAAGCAGTGGACTTTGAATTCCCTTATATAGGTAGTCCTTGGATTATGTCCATTTGTTCAGCAACTGCTCAGAATTATGATGGTGCTGAAAAAATGGACTTAAGACAGGTCCTCAAAGTTCCTGCTGTTGCAGCGCCTTTGGTCATGTGATCATAATTCAGTCTGGCCTGCATTGATGACCACCCCCTTGCTGCCCCCCAAACACCCCACCTATGATTCCTAGCACCTGCCTGTAGCATCCCCCCACCCTTAGTTGTCACCTGCAGCTCTCACCCACTGGCCTGCTTGCCTGGGACTTTTGTCTCTTCTCATATCACAGTCACATGACCTCCTCACTTAATGACCTACATGGTTCTGTGGTTACAATGGAACCAAGTTTGCCTTTGTTAAGACATGCGGTCATGTGACATCACACTTTACAACTGCATCGCTTAGTGACGGCAATTCCGGTCCCAGTTGAGGACTACCTGTATCTTTCGTCTTCATTCCTGTCAGCCTCCTAGGTAGATCAGACAGAAACACAAGATGAGCTGATTCTACTTTATTGTAAGGCTACATTAACCGAATCCTGAAAGTATGAAAGTATGAATCTCCCACCATCTCTTTTTACAACATGATAAGTTAGGGTAGATCCTTTCTAAGTTTCTTTCTGTGCCAGTTATGCAGCTGCGGGCTCCTCCCTCTTTTATCTGATCATTCCCTAGGCAGCATCTCTTCCCCTCATCTCTCAGGGTCATTCCCACATACCATTACATCACCTTCCCCTCCAGACTCATCCTCCCCCTTGTGAGTTCCCAGGGGAAACAGGTTGTGAGCTGTGAGAATGAAATGTAGCTATGTCGCTCCCCTCTTCTCCTGGTAATTCCCTGAGATTGCATGAGATGTCCCGTAAATCATTTGCCCTAGTTGAGGTGACAGCTACCCCTCCTTCAGGAATTTGTTGGTCTCCCCCCCCCCCAATGCTATCCACTGCTACCAATACAGTAGTATATTCTTGCACTGGGGAAGGTCAGTGATGAAATCTAGAGAAACAGTGTCCCCGTAGCTATGACGGGGTCTCTAATGGTTGCAATAAGCCAGCTGGCTTATTAGGGATTGGTTTTGCTCTCTGACAGACATGACAAGAGGAAACATAATCCTTAATGTCAACATGGACTCTCGGACACCAAAATTCTCTGAAAAATCTATGTTGGGCTTTAAATGCCCCCCCCCATGCCCTGCTGTTTTGTTGTCGTGGCATAGCTGTAGTACTTCTTCCCTTAAGGTGAGGGGGCACATATAAAAGTCCATTGTGCAACAGCTGCCCTCTCTCCACTGTGAAAGGCAAAACGGTACCTTGTTGGGCTCCCTGGAGTTCATCTGGGCCCTGGCATATGCATGTGCTGCTGCTGTGCCTTAAATCTAATAAAACTGGTCAACAGCATATTCCTGCTCCCAGCGTTTCATGTTGGTCTGATTGATGGTGCGACTCAAAGTTGCATGGCTGGAGTATTGTTGCTGGGGCGGGGGGTGATTGTGGGACCTCATACTCTGGCTTATGTGAGAGGGCATCTGGAAGCTTGTTCTGGGAGACTGGGACTCATGAGATGTAAAAATCAAAATGGGAGAAAAATTCTGCCCATCTGATTTGCCGAGGGGTGAGGGATTGGGTCTTTTGCAGAACCTCTATGTTCTTATGGTCTGTACAAAGTTGTATAGGGTGGGCTTCTCCTTTCAGTAGGTGTCTCCGTTGTTGAGGCATTTTTTACTGCTGTAAGTTCTGTTCTGCTGGAAGGAGCACTCTGAAGTAAAAGGCACATGGTAGTAAATCTGCTCCTACTTCCTTCTCTGCCTGGAGTAGAACTGCTCCTACCCCCACTTCAGAGGCGTCTATCTGCACAACAAAGGGATGGAAGGGGTTGGGGTGGTGGAGGAGGGGTTGAGAAGCAAAGAACTGTTTTAACTCTTGAAATGCCAATTGTTTTTGGGTTGACCAGGAGAATCATGGACCCTTTTTTAAGAGCTGGGACAGCTGTTTTACAAAGTCAGCAAAATTAGGAATAAATTTCCTGTAGAAGTTAGTAACGCCCAGAAAGTGCTGGACATCTTTTGCATCACTGGGGGCAGGGATGTGTATGCCATGATAGAATAGTCTGTACCTTTGCTGGATCCATCTGTATGCCTTCCGTGGAGGTTCTGTGGTCTAAATAGTCTAGCTGAGGCTGGTCAAATGTGGATTTTTCTAGCTGGCAAGAGCTTGTTGTCCCATAATTTTTGTAGTACATTTCTGACATGGGTGACATGCAAGGAGGGTCTTTGGAATAAACTAATATGTCACCTGAGTACATCACCACATATTTATCTAAAATGTCTGAAAATATTTCGTTCATTAATCTAGAAAAAACAGCTCAACAGTTAACCAGGCTGAAAGGCATTACTATGTATTCAAACTTGCCATGCCTTGTATCAAAGGTTGTTAAATGGTTGTGTCCTTTCAATTCTGATTAGGTTGTAAGCACTCCTCAAAACTAGTTTTGTAAAGATATGTGCCTTTTGTAGCCGGTCTAGTAGATCTGAGATAAGTGGGAGTGGATAATGGTCTCTAGTTGTCACCCTGTTCAGGTCTTTGTAGTCATGGATGGTATGCATGGGGGCTCCCTCCTTTCCCTTCCGAGTGGTTGCTGCTTCTCCTTCTTGTTTTTTGGGACGCTGGCTTTAGGGAAGGAACGAGAGGTGTGGCTTGGGGGAGGAATGGGACGGCTTCTTGCATGTGTGGGACATATGGTTTGGGGAAGGAATGAGAGGCATGGTTTGAGGAAGGAATGGGATGTGCGGCTTGCAGAAGGTATGGGACATATGGCTTGGGGAAGGAATGGGACGTTGGCATTAGAGAAAGAACGAGAAGCATGGCTTGGGGAATGGTGTGAGACGGTGAAGGCCAGCGGTGTGGGGCTTCAGGTGGCAGTTCTCAGTGGCAACGGTGGTGCTGGGGCTGAATTTGAGGCCTGGGGGCAGTAGCAGCTGGCTGAGACTGCTGAAGGCCTTGGGCCTCTACTTCAGCCCCAGCCCTGGTGCTGCCTCCACCAAGTGCCACTGTGCAGGGCAGCTAGAAGGGCATAGATGTGGGGGAGATGGGACTTGCAGTGCCCTTGCAGTTGTAAGTGCAGGGGAGCTGCCAAGCACCCAACTTTTGATCATGTGACCATGGGGGCAGTGCAATGGCCGTACCTTCGGTCATGAGTCGTAAGTTCAATTTTTCAGTGCCATCATAGTTTTGAACAGTCACTGAATGAATTGTTAAGTGAGGACACCTGTACTGAATTCCAGCTTACTTTCCAGTGTCCATAGAATCAGCAGTATGATGTGCCTTCAAAAAAAGGCAAATGTAATTTAAGGCTGCTTGTATAAAAGTCCAGTTTCCCAAATCATGGAAAATAATTGTTTCTCTGCATTAGTCATATTCCACCTCAAGTATTGCTTCCAGCACTGGATGCAGTATTTTAAAAGGCAATTTGGAACAAGTGTAAAATGGCAAAGAGGATGACTGAGGACTAGAAATTAAGATTTTCCAGAAACAAGACAACTGAAGATTTTAATCCTGAGAAAATATGCCTTATCAAGTACCAGAAGAAGCATCACACAAAAAGAATGCCACAACATGTTCTCTGTTGTCTCAGAGTCAGAAAATAGAATAATGGTATTCAGTTATGGGAAGGTAGATTCCAATTAAATGCTGGACAAATTTCTTTACAGTAAGATCAGTTTGACAGTGAAACTCACTATTCAAGGAGGCAGTGGGCTGGATATCTTCAAGCAAAATTTAGACAGGCATTTTTAACAGATGCTTTAATTTTGATTTCCACATGGAGCACAGTATTAGACTTGGTGGCCTAAATAATTCCTTCTGATCCTGTAATGCATGTAGAAGAATTGCTGCAGTTTTGATGCAGATCACATGGCATCTCTGTGATACAGAAATAGTATTTGAAAACTTAGACAGTATTTTGAGGATAATAATAGTAATTTCATGATATGTTACTAAATTTACTCTGCAGCATGGCAAAAAAGTATGGAATGAAACTAGTCTATAAAAAAACGTTTCGGGAGTTTTATGAAGAAAAAGTGAAGAATGTGGAACATAAAATGCTTCTGCAACAAATGATGGCATTGGAGGTAACTGCTCAATATAGGTATAGAAGTGTACTATATTAAATTGTTGGTCTGGTCAAGTGTCAGGTACTTTTCAAATGATGTACTGTCATTAGATTAAAAGTGAATTTTGTAGTAGTAGTAGTATGTTAATTTGCATATGAATCAAATTTATTTATTTCAAGGTTTTAGCTTGTACTATTGGCTAACCACTTCTGTAATAAACATTAAAACATGGTATTTAAAATCTAATTGATGCATGGATACAACAATAGGACTAACCTACTGTAAAATGTTTTAAGTGTGTTATTGACAGATCCTAAGTCAGTCGTCCCCATTTAGATGTCATCAATCATGCTCACTGGAAATTATAAGAAATGTAGTTCCAACACATTTGGACAGCATCAGATTGCAGAAGGAGAATAGAATAGAATAGAATAGAATAGAATAGAATAGAATAGAATAGAATAGAATAGAATAGAATAGAATAGAATAGAATAGAATAGAAATCTTTATTGTCATTGTACTACTTGTACAATGAAATTAAATGCCACCCCAGTGCAGCTTTAAAAATATAAAAACCATAGAACACATAAAACACATAAAACACATATCACACATAAAACATATAACACAACCTTCACATTCCATATTGCACAACCCCTGATGCTGCATTAATACTGCACTATACGATAGAATTCAGTATAGTTACAGCTCTAAGATAGAAGCTATTCTTCAGCCTATTCGTCCTTGTTTTTATTATCCTGTACCGTCTGCCAGATGGTAATAGTTCAAAGAAAGAATGTCCCGGGTAGGATGGATCCTTAAGAATGTTTTGAGCCTTCTTAAGGCAGCGGGAACTATACAGTTCTTCCAAAGAGGGGAGAGGGCAACCAATGATCCTCTGGGCAGTGATGGTAACCCTCTGGAGCGCTTTCCTATCTGCCACTGTGCAGTTAGCAAACCATACACAGGTGCAGTAGGTCAAAATGCTCTCAATGGTACAGCGGTAGAAGGTCACCAGCAGTTTTTCATTCAGTTGTTGTTTCCTGAGAAGTCTCAGGTAGTATAATCTCTGCTGGGCCCTCTTAACCAAGGCTGCAATATGAGCACCCCAGGTCAAGTCCTCCTTTATAGTAACACCCAGAAACTTAAAACTGGCTACCCGCTCCACTCAGTCTCCATTGATAACCAGGGGCTGGACATCTAATCTATTCCTCCTATAGTCCACTATAAGCTCCTTGGTCTTACTGATATTAAGAGCCAAATTATTGTCTCCGCACCACAAAAGCAACCGGTCCACCTCATCCCGGTAGGCAGACTCATCTCCTTTGGAGATAAGCCCCACCACTGTTGTATCATCTGCGAATTTAATGATAATATTGCTGAAGTGAGTGGGGGTACAGTCATATGTATAAAGAGTGTAAAGTAAGGGACTCAACACGCAGCCCTGTGGTGAACCAGTGTTGAGAGTAAGAGCTGAGGAGATATAATTGCCTAATCTAATTCTCTGGGAGCGGCCAGACAGGAAGTCCAAAATCCAAGAACAGATTGAATATGGAAGCTCAAGATCCATAAGTTTAGACACCAGTCTATGTGGAAGGATTGTATTGAATGCAGAGCTAAAGTCTACAAAAAGCATCCTCACAGAGGTCCCCCGCTGTTCCAGATGAGTCAGAGCAGCGTGGAGAGTGATGGCTATAGCGTCCTCTGTGGATCTATTAGTTCTATATGCAAACTGATGTTTATCAAATGTATGTGGAAGGCAGGAAATGATGTGCCTACAGACCAATTTTTCAAAGCACTTCATGATGATAGGCGTGAGTGCCACTGGTCTGTAGTCGCTGAGGTTGTTAATAGGGAACTTCTTTGGCAGCGCAACAATGATGGAAGCCTTCAGACAGGATGGAATAATGGACTGGGATAAAGACCGATTAAAGATCTTGGTGAAAACCCCAGCCAACTGGTCAGCACAGTCTTTAAGCACCCGGCCAGAGATGCCATCAGGGCCGGCAGCCTTTCTAGGGTCCACAGCCCTCAAAATACTCCTCACCTCGTGCTCCTCCACGGTGAGGCAGGGGCTATATTGGACCAATGGCTGTACTCTAGCTGCCTCTGGTGGCTCCACTTCAAAACGGGCAAAAAAATGATTCAGCTTCTCTACCAATGAAGCATCCCCGTCAGCAGAAATGACATTATTCGGTCTATAGTTGGTAATTTGTTGAATCCCCTGCCACACCTGCCTTGTGTTGTTGCTATGAAAATGATCCTCAATCTTCATCTTATAATCTGTCTTGGCCTGCTGGATGCCTCTCTTCAGACTGGCTCTAGCAGCACTGTATTTTGCCCCATCACCGGACCTGAAGGCATTGTTCCTGTCACGCAGGAGACGCTGGACTCCCTTAGTCATCCAGGGTTTCTGGTTGGGATAGATCCGGACGCATTTGTCCACAATGAGAGTATCTGTGCAGTGTTTAATACAGCGCAGAACAGCTGCAGTGTGCTCCTCCAGATCTGGATGGTAAAAATTATATTTATTTAATTGCAGAATTAATTAATTAATTAATTAATTAAAGAATTAATTGCAGATTGCAGAAGGTTAATCTGAGATATGGGCTGTGGACACAAAAGTGTAGTACCATGCCAAAGCTAAATAGGTCTCATTCTGTTAAGAGCCTCAATAGAAACCACTTCTACCTCCCTTAGTTCCATATGGGTGAAAGGAAGTATATAAACATAGATTGGCAGATACAGGTGTTATGAAACAGTACATTTTGTTATGGAGATGATTACCTGCCCATATAATTTTTAGTTTGCTGTCCTTGGGTTATATTTGCATTAATTCTGTCTAAGCTGTTTTTCAGAAATACCCTCCTGATGAAGGCTCCAGATTGGCCTCACATATAAAAGAGGATTATGAGCATGCGGAAATGTTCAAGAAGGATGGAAAAGCAAAGCTACCTCTTGTAAGTATTTGCAAAATTGTATTTCTTCGCCTGAAGCACAAGATCAGGTTTTTCAAAGGCACGATAACTATCTAAGTCAATGTGATTACTGCAGTATCCTGTCTTTTGACCAGATAATTTTGGTTGAAGTCTTGCAATTCAAGGTATTTTTCTTCTCCATCTTCCCTCTGTTGGGCAGGCTTAAGACTCAATAAACATCTCTGTGTTAGATGGCGTATTGCACACATTCTCTTCTCTTCTGGTGGCACTGTGAAGCAAAGATATTTTCTCAGATTGCTTTCTTGGCTACAAATTGTGAAGCCAGCCTGTCTAATTGCCCAAATGTCAGGGATGGAATTTTTCCTTAATTTCTGTAAAATTGTGAAACTATTAATATTTTGTTACTGGTTTCTGTGTGCAGAAAGAGTAAGAAAGTACAGAAACTATTTTATATAGTGTTATGTATAGAACGTTAATGTTAGGTTTGCTTATGCAGCAGATAGCTTTTTTACAGTTATTATTTGAAACATCTGAGCCTTAAAAGGACAAAAAATGTGTGTAGGTATTTTGTTTAAGGTCTGATATTAGCATATGGTAACTTAAAAGGGTGTGTTTATGTATAACCAGGGGTGTTCAAAATGAGATAACGTCAGCCTTATAGATGCATTTTTAAAAATTGCTAGCTTATATAACTTTGTTTATCTATCTAGAACATAGTAATTTAAGAGAATTCAACTACTGCTTGAAAACAGAAGTAATATAGAAATAAATTGAATTGACAAAACCCTTTGTGTCCTTATTCCTGAAAGTGGTTTTTGCTCCAGGTGGCAAATAGTTATATTCAAGTCAGTTGCTATCCTTGTATGCCTGAGTATGCTTTAATATATGTGGAGAGTTGCAGACCATTTTTTTACTAAGAGAATACAGGTAGTCCTCACTTAGCGACTGTTCAAAGTTACAAAGGTGATGAAAAAGAAACTTTATGACTAATCCTTGAATTTATGACCTGTGCGGGTAAAGCAAAGGAAAGCTGAAGTAAGATCATAAGCAAAGTCGTGGTTTCACTTAGTGACTACTTCACTTAACAACCGAGTTGCTGGTCCCAATTGTGGTCACTAAACGAGGACTATCTGTACTAATATTAAGAAATTAGGGAATATTGTTATTACCTAGGTAAAAAAAGGTAAGAAACTAGGTAATATTATTATTACCTGTTGACATTAAGAAACTAGCTCTAACATTAAGAAACTGCTCCAGGTAGACAAATAGTTATATTCAAGCCAATTGCTATCTTTGTTTGCCACAGTATGATTTAATATTTGTGGAGAGTTGCAGACAACCTTTTTACCATGAGAATATTAATATTAAGGAACTAACTAGCAGTGGTCCAATATTATGCACTGTATATTGAGCAGTTGTAGGGTTATATATTACTATTTGTTAAATGATTTATTGGTGCTTGAAACAAAGGATAACATAGCATAAGCTTAGAGTAAACTTAAAGATGTCCTTGAGTTAAATTTGTCTACCATGTAGTTTTTTGGGAGGAACAGTATGGAATTGGTTTACCATTGTTGTTTTCCAAAATATTTTTTGCTTCTTATTCTTGCCTACTGCCTTGGTGGTCCCTGATCTAAGTACTGATCAGGGACTGAATCTGCTTAGTTTCTAAGACTAGATAAGGTATTCTAGGTGCTGTTAGCATATATATAACAAAACTCATTCCTGCCTTAAATTTTCTTCATGTAAAAATGGTATTTTAACTTCAGAGAGATGGAATTTCTCAACTATCTATAATTGGGTGTTATTTATTTATTTCGCCCATCTCATTTGTGAGGCTCTTGCCAGGTTACACTTTCAACAACAAAAAAATAAATAAATAAATCCACAGTACAATTGATTTTACATAATAATAAACAATAATTAAATCACAGAGAAAATTATAAGACAACCAATAACAATACATGTAAATGGCAACTTCTATAACCAAAGGTCTTAAAGTGAGCTGCCCAGAGTCATTGAGAGTCAGGCAGCATACAAGTTTAAATAATAATAGTAATAGTAATAGTAATAATAATAAGCCCCCAGTGATGCACTAACTTAACGTGGTTGTGGGGCTTGAGTGCTCTAAGGAGGATGAGAGCTATGCTAGAGGTTCAACCATACTGGACAGGTCTCATCAGAGGAGCCAGATGAAGAGTGCCTCTCCCATAAACAGTATGATGAGACGTAATTTACAGAAACCTATATTGGATCAGTCATTGCCTGGGTCAACAAGGACCGCACTAAGTGTTCTAGTTCTGGACATCTGGTGACAAGTGGGCTATAGGACTCAAGACTGTTGGCTGAGCAACCAGGGCCAGCAGATATAGGACTACTGGAAGAAAAGTTGATTACCTGTCGCAAATATGCAAAGACTGAAAACAAATAATGATCTGCTATTACAAATCAAGTCCAATGAGAAGAGGATATCTGAAAGAGTGCACCAGTTCTGGAAAGAACAACATCTAGAATCAGAAATGACAGAACAGAGGCTAGCAGATCAATGTTGATTTATTATATGAAATAAAGTATTCACAGAAGTAGAATTGGAAGAACTACAAAGGTCTACCTAGGGGAAAGAAACCGAAGCCTTGCCAGAAATAGCTCAGATGGTAGAGGCAAACCGGGGGAATCGGCAGTAGAGGAAGCCAGCATAGCGGTTGAATCGTTTTCATCCCCAAACCAGGCACCCTCTCCTCTGCCTTCTCAGAAAGAACAAAGCTCTCTAACTAAAGAACAAGAGAAATTGAAATAAAGAATAACTGAGCGTCTAGAACAGCACAAAAAGAAAAGAATAAGGTTCCCTGCATTGAAGCTTGTTATAAAGAAACAGCTAGCACAAGTATTAAAAGATGCCAATATTGTGATATTATATATAAGCACCAGATCACTGCAAGAAACAAACCAACTAATGTACAGCACTGCTGCAGTTATAACTGAATACTTTGGATGCAAAATGAACCAAAAAAAAAAAAAGCCAAACAGTGCACCGCCAAAATGGAAGATCAGGTTGGAAAATAAGATCAGCATGCTAAGATGAGATGCAAGCAAGCTAGAATAGATGAAAGAAGCAAGAAAGCTAAAGAAAAAACCAATGAATACCTGATCAAGAAATATCACCTAGAAACAAGAAAGATCAAGGAAGCACTGGAAATAATAAAGCAGCATATAACAGTCATAGACAAGAAGATCAGCAGATACGAAGCTCGAATTGTACACTATAGGCAGAATCTCCAATTTCGGTCGAATCAGAAACGTTTCTATCAATCCATCAATGGAGAGACTGCAGTGAACTGACACTGACAAAGAAGAATCAGTGCAGTTCTGGGCACAGCTATGGGACAACCCAAAGAAATACAACAAGAATGCAGCTTGGATAAAGGAGGTGGATAAGAATAAAAAAGAAGCTGACGTGAAGGAGCTTGTAATAACAGCAGAAATGGTGGAGAAAAGGGCAAGGAAGATCAAGAATTGGTCAGCATCAGGTGAAAATGAACTGCATAGTTTTTGGTTGAAACATCTGACTAGTCTGCATCCAGTCATTGCCAAGCAGTTTAACAACATACTGCAAGGAAGTAAAATTGAAGATTGGTTAACATCTGGTAAAACCTACCTGATAATGAAAGATCCAACAAAAGGGGCAACACCAGGCAACTACAGACCATTTACCTGTTTACCAACAACTTTCAAATTGCTAATTGGTGTGGTAGCTGATGCAGTCCAACAGCATCTAGTTGAAAACAAGCTCTTTCCATCTGAGCAGAAAGGAAACTGTGTAAATAGCAAAGGAACAAAAGATCAGCTCCTAATTGACAAGATGATTCTGGAAAACTGCAAGAGAAGGAGGACCAACTTGAATGTAGCTTGGATTGATTACAAGAAGGCATTCGACTCCCTGCCACACGATTGGATAATCAAGGGCCTAGAAATAACAGGACTCAGTAGAAACATCAGAAGCTTTGCGCAAAGATCAGTGGCACAGTGGAAGACACAGTTGCTGGTCAATGGTGATAGACTGGGAGAGGTTAATATCAAGAGAGGGATCTTTCAAGGAGACCCACTATCACCACTCCTGTTTGTCATTGCATTGATTCCTCTGTCAAGAATATTGAACAAGTCAGATCATGGCTATCAAACATCAAAAACATCTATCAGGCTATCCTACCTCTTTACATGGACAGTCCGAAGCTGTATGGAAAAACACCATCTGAAATGGAATCACTGCTCAACACTCACTGAATATACAGCCAAGATATTGCAGTGGAGTTTGGACTGGACAAACGTGCTACCCTTACCATCAACAGGGGAGAAATATCGAAAACTGGAGGAATCAAGATGCCCAATGGAAATAATATCAAGAGTCTGGATGAAGAAGATCACTACCTGGGCATCCTTCAAGCTGACAACATCAAGCACATTGAAGTCAAGAAGAAGAAAGTTAGTAGTGAATACATCATGAGAGAAGATTTTAAAGTCCAAACTCAGTGGAAGAAATACCATCAAGGCAATTAACACTTGGGCAATTCCAGTCATTAGATACACAGCTGGAATAGTGGACTGGACTCAAGCAGAACTAGAAGCCCTGGATAGGAAGTCCAGAATAATGACAGTGAATCATGCCCTTCATTGACACAGCAACATTGACAGGCTCAACTTACCAAGGAGCATTGGTGGGTGTGGAATGTTGCAAGTACACCAGACATATGAAGAAGAAAAAAGGGCATTGGAAGAATATAAAGACCAAATGAAGAATAGAAAAGAGACATGGCAAGGCAAAGTATTGCATGGCCAGTACACAAAAGAACTAGCAGGCAAAGCAGATAACAACAAGACCTGGCAATGGCTAGGAGCAGGAAAGCTGAAGAAAGAGACGGGTGAATTCTGGCTACACAAGACCAAGCCTTAGGAACAAATGCATACAAAGCCAGGATTGAGAAGACAGCAATAGACAGCAAATGCCACCTTGCAAAGAAGCTGAAGGAACAGTGGACCACCTAGTCAGCTGCTGCAAGAAGATTGCACAGACCGACTACGAACAACAGCATGACAAAGTAGCAACATGGTGCACTGGAATATCTGCAAGAAATACCATTTGCCTGCAAGCAAAAACGGTGGGATCATAAAACAAAGTAATAGAACATGAAAAAGCTAAAGTGCTCTGGGACTTTAGAATTCAAACAGACAAGCACCTACCGCATAACACCCCAGACTTAACAATTGTTGATAAGAAAGGCAAAAAAGTCTGGATAACAGACATCGCAATACCTGGAGACAGCAGATTAGAAGAGGAAGAACTGGAAAAAATCACAAAATACTAAGACCTGCAAATAGAACAACTGTGGCAAAAGGAAACAAAGATAATACCAATAGTAATAGGCACCTTGGGTGCAATCCTAAAACATCTGGAGCACCATGTGAACCCCATCGGCATTGACAAAATCACCATCAATCAGTTGCAAAAGGCAGCTTTACTTGGAACAGCTTACATCCTATGACAATACCTTTAACACCATCAAATAACAACATCTGCCTATCCCAGGTCCTTGGGAAGGACTTGATAGGTGGATAAAAATGGGAAATCCAGTCTAAACAACTGGCTGACTGTGCGACCAATAATATTAATACCTGTTTTTAATAATTTCTTGAAGCTTAACAAAACAATTGATCAGATTTCAAAGGGCAGGGAATTGAATAACATTGCTCCCACGATGGAAAACAATCTTTGTATCCTCCATTCCTGGTGCTCATAGATTCTCCTGGGAGCTTAACTTCAGATGGGTTGAAATTGAAACCTGGCACAGGGTTTTTGGCTGTTTTAAAGTTATGAGATTTTTGTATTAATTCATTGATCAGCTTCTAAATATGCTTAGAAAATCTTCCTGGTTCAAAGAAAATGCTTAAGAAAAAAAAATGCTTATTGGAGAACATAGTTTGGCTTTCTGAAATACAGGAAAGCTTAAGAGAAAAAAATCATTGCTTTAGCAATGTTAAGCGAAGCATTAAATAAAGGGAAAAAAAGTTAATCAATGATCAGCCTTTGTTGATAATTGCTTGATCCTTGTTAATTTCTCTCTTTTCTTTTAGGGAACTCTGAGTAAATCTGAATGGGAAGCAACAAGTATGTATTGCAAGCAGTGTTTGAAAATTCCTGGAATAGTTCACTTATCTTCAAATATCTATCAAATATACATGTGTTCACTTAGCAGCATTTCTGCAGTTGTCATGCTATTGTGCTATTATGATGAATTTCTTTAGAAGGAATATTTCATAAATAAATCTACAAAGTGCAATTTTTGCAGAAAAAGACTTCTTATTCATAGTAATATGTGCAAATTGATCAGAGCCTTATTCAGCATAGGTACTTAGATTAAATTCATGAGAGTGTATTTGAAGATAGCTTGTGAGAGAGTACTGATCTTGAAAAAAGCTAACTGGGTCAGACTTAATTAGAATTTGGATGAAAGATCACCAGAGTATCAGAGGACTATAGGTTAGACTTTGAAGTAAAAAAAAAACCCACCCAAGAACAAGGAAATGAAAATCATCTTCATATTGTTGTCAAGAAAACACTGTGGATATATCCAAGAAAACACTGTGGATGTATCCATGAAGTGACCAGGAGCTGAGTGTATCTGGAAGGTGTCTTTACCTTTCAAAACCCTAACTGTATTCCAGAATCAATTATTTATATAAATCGGCATTAAAATTTCAGTTCAGGTAATTAATTTCCCTGATGTGTTGGATGTTGTTTGGCAGAAGAGAAGAGCTGAGGAATAAAGTTCAATAAAGTTATATTAGTATGTTTTCTAAAAAGTTAAATGATTAAAACTGAATTATTATACAATTATTGGTTTTAAAATTTTTGAAAACTATGAGACATGCTTGGTTATGCTTTCCTCTTGAAATTTAAAACAGGAAGCTGTGAGCTAGTAATATAGTCATTTAGTTGCTGAGGGTGATCAGCCTAGCATCTGTATATTTTGTGACATTACCTTAGCCTACATGACATGAACCGTATGTGTTAAGTGCAATCATATACATTATTATTCATACCATTAATAGATTTACAGAAGTGATCCCCATCAGTGTAGATACTGTAGTTATAGCAAAATAAAAAAGTATAAGGTTGAGACAAACTGATTTTAATTTAAATTTAAAAAATCAATAATTACTTTCTAGATATGCAATAAGTTTTGTAATTTGTGTCATTATAAATTAAAATGCACTAGCAACTGTTACAGAAATCCTGGGGCTGTAGCCAAGGCTTGGGTAAAGGGCACTGCAGATTCTATGCTGCTATACTAAGACAGCACATGGATTTACAATAGTTAAATGTAGTTGGATATGTAATTTAATTACCTTGCCAAATGATATGTGGTATTTAAAAAAAAACCCTCTCTTTTCTTAAAACTATGCCACCGAGTACAGAAGCTTTCCATGTATCCACACATTACTGGAAGTACTTTAGTCCACTGGCTATATTATGATTAATAATAATAATAATAATAATAATAATAATAATAATAATCTGCAAATAGAAATAGAACGACTGTGGCAAAAGAAGACAAAGATAGTACCAGTAGTTATAGGCGCCTTAGGTGCAATCCCAAAACATCCGGAGTACCACTTGAACACCATTGGCATTGATGAAATCACCATCAGTCATTTGCAAAAGGAAGCTTTCCTTGGAACACCTTACATCCTGTAATGATATCTTTAACATCAAACAACAACATCTGCCTATCCTGAGTCCTTGGGAAGGACTCGCTAAGTGGATAAAAATGCCAGACCCAGTCTAAACAGCTGGCTGACTCTGCGACCAACCATAATAATCATAGTTTTACTTTAGTAGATACGAATAGGACATGCATAGTTTCAGATTTGTATATGTAAGGAATGAAATGAGAATTAGAAATAATTGTGCTAAAATTTTTGAAATGAGATCAGGCTATTCATGTTTGTTTGTTTGTTTTCCTCCAGGTATATACTTGATTTTTGCATTTGAAAAACTTTAAAAGGAAAAAGAAAACAATGAAATACAGATGAAGTGATCTAGCATCCAAAGTGACAGCTATATTATATTTTTATGTTTAAGAGTGTGCAGGACACAACCAAAATTGGGCAAGCTTACATTTGAGTTATGGCTGCCTGTCTGTGACAGATGGAATTTTTTTTTGTGTGTGGTATATATATGTGTTATATACCCATGAAATAGGAATTGGAATTTACCTTTTGTGTGGGATGTTTGGGTTCCTACTATTAACAAAAGACGAATTTTCTGAAATACTCAGGGTACTTTCAGGCACAGAGTTGCCACTTACTCCTTAAAGCTGTATCATGACAGTTGTCACAGTACTGTATGAAGATCTGATCATAATGTAGTAATATGATAATGTAACTGTTGCCAACTAAAACATTTAAGGAATCAAGGATTTGGTAATTAGATTGCCAGGGACTACGAATAACCAGCTCTACTTACTGTTACAGTTGTTGCAAAATAAACTTTCAAGGGTTTATCACTTGAGATCCCTTGCCGCAAGATGTTCAGTTCTATAAAATTGTAGGCTAGTAAATGTATAAGCACTGAAATGTGAGCCTGGATCCAGTACCCACTGCAATCAATAGAAATGTTATTACCCTGTTTTGGAATTATATTAGTGGGCATTTTCTTTCAGACAACTTTGTAAAGGTGTTTAAGTGATTCAAAAGCTCTTGCATGCTTGTGAGCTCTGTATGTGTCAGGTTACCAGAAGTTCATTATTAATGGCTTGGATTTTCTATTTCACAATACATTACTTTCAGTGCTAAATTAATTGTGGTTGATATGTAGGGTGGATAATATTTGGAGAAATACTAATTTGCTGTTTGTATTCCTTAGCGTGTAATTTCTTTTCAAATAGGTAATGAAATTAAAGATATTTCTGTTCTTATCATTTACATGATCTGAGAAGTTGGATTTCTAACTGTATGACTGTTCACATATACTCTGAAAATTTGAGAGATATAAGTAGCAAAAGCCATTGCCAGTAGAATGTTTACAAATACTTTGTTTTGCCAGTCAGAATTCTACAAATCATGATTTTTCTGAGCTGTGTTTAATTGGATATACCCTTTTAAATGAGAAATTTGTGGGTTGAGACTACAATGAATGATGGTAGCTGCATGCAGGAATGTGTATTGTCTGGCCTTGGTGTTCCAGATGAAACAAGCCAGTTTTATACCATGCAAAACACTACATCCTGTTTCTGGTTCAGGGGTTTAACTTCTGGAAAACTGCTGGGCAATGGCTGGATAAGCATGGTCTGGAGAACTGGAACATTGTGGAGTTCGTGGAATCATAGGATTTTAACATTTTTATATGATTGCACATATAAACATTGTTTGTGGTTCATAGCACACTTTTCTGATATGTGACAGATATATATGAAGAGATGAGACTTATTTTTTTGAAATGAGAGAAAAGACTTTTGCTTATGTCCTTCCCACCAAATTCTATACATAGAGAGTTTTATTGTAACAATAGCTTTGAGCTGTAATCTTAAAAAATGGATTCACCGCTCAACTGCTACAAGATGCATTGATTTGGGGTAACCTTTTAGCATGTGACAAACTGTATGACCTTAAATGAACAATTTCAGAGCGTTCAATCACACTTAGCTTGCATATTTGTTCTTGGGCCCTATTTTGTTCTCCATACTTCGTTATACTAACCCCTTCCAAGTGGTCAGTTTTCATAATAAAGTTATTTACAGCTGCTGGAAAGGTGGATTATATTATTGCGGTGCGAATCTTGTAGAGATGCTTTGGAACAAGAACTTGTACAAAGCACCTGCTTGGGAAACTGCTCCTGGCTCTTTGCACACGCATGCATAGCTAGTTTTCTTCCCTGACAAAAATATTTTCTGTATTCTGTTGCCTAATTTCTTAAGCACCCAGTAACTTTTCTCTTGACAAGACCCTGTTCTAAATTTGTATATTCAAGATAACCATTAGCTTGTCACTAATTAAAAGAAAGCTGAGCAATAGTAATTAAAGATCAGTCACATTTTGTCCCCTTTCTTATTTATTTTATACATTTACTCTGTCCAGATTTAATTGTATCTCTCTCCCAGAGAAATGAAAGAAAAGTCTAATGTTAGTTGCCAGGCTTCTGTTCCCAGTAGTAAACTTGGGTGTAATATTAGTCCTGGCCCCTGTTTTGGGGCCTAATATTAGCAACTGGTGCGGCTCTGGGAGAATTCCTTCCTCATCCCTGCTTTCTCTGCTCTAAAAGAGGTATGGGGTATATTTCAAACTTTTATAATGATAAAAGCCTTGAGGGTATCTAATTGAAACTTGGGTGAGTTAATATCTTCTACCATTCCTATTATTGTTGTCCTATTCTGCCAAAAAATGAATGGGCATCTCTTACCGTTCACAAATCTTTTTTCAAATTGAAGATCATACTGCCTTGAACCAAAATAGGTATCTCTCAGATCACATGTTCAGATAAAATCATCCACTTTTCAAATCTTGAACTGAAACTGAATCAGAGCTGTACCTAAAAATGATGCATTCATAAACTATTACTTCACAGATGTGCCCCATGTATGTGGTCCATAGTTCTTGGGCCTGCTGGACACTGATAGGACTTTTTCTCATGGGAGGTTGATTTAATCCCAATTTAGCCATGGCATTCATGGATGAGATTAGGTTGAGTATATCAATTTCATTTTATTGTGAAGGTAAAAATGGGATTATCCTATATATTCTTTCTTGAAGAATGGGGAAAATCAAATATGTATTTCAGAAAATACATATATATCTAAAGGTGAAAATACAGAGATTCGTAAAATAGTTTGAGCTATCTTGTATAGATCCATATTTTAAACCTGCCTTTCTCATTATTCCTCCAGATTTTTCGAAGTAAAACTATCACAGTTCCTACCCACTTTGACATGAGGGATGTGAGTTATATAGGCAAAAACTAAAGGTGAGGTATCAGTAACAATAGCTAAACATCATTATGTATTCAGAATTGGAACACATTTGGCCAAGGGAAATTCAAGGGCTTCTGTGGTATTAAAATCCAGGAAGAACTTGCCATCACTTAAGTAAGGAACTTTAATAACAATACAGGTGCTTGAAATAGAAGTGTAGTAGTAAATATGGTAAACATGAAGGCTTTTTCTCAACTTTAACAATTTTAAGATGTGTGGGCTTCAACTCCCATGCTGGCTGGGGAATTCTGGGAGTTCACACATCTTAAAATTGTCAAGGTTGAGAAACACTGTTTAGATTTATGGCAACTAGCATATTTCCAACTTCTGTTACTGCCAACAACAGAATATACATACAGACATTAAATCTCTCACTGTACATGAATTCCAAGATCTCTGTAGCATAAGAATGACTTTAAAAGCAATAGAATTTGTAGTCATCTCTATTTCCCTCCCAACTAATTAGGAGAGTGTATTTGCCTGATATAACAATGAACCAGCAAGCACAAGCTTTTTCTGTAGCAACTTGCTGCAGATGAGACTGATATCAACCCCCAAGAGTACAGAGATGGAGGTGTGTCCAGACCTTCTTATCCCTGAGGAAGCAAGAAAGGCAGGAAGCACTGAAAGCATGAAGCAAAATCACATGGTAGAATGGGCACTAGCATTTCAGCCTTGCCCCTATGCAAGGAGAAAAAGGATAAATCACAGAAGCACGTTATATTCCAGTCTTTAGTTTGCTGTGCTGGATTTCTCTTGGCAATTATTAGTATTTTTTAAAGTAAAGTCTGACGTACTTGAAGCTATTCTAACATGCTGCCACCTCATGCTTAACAGCAGGTGTATATTTATGGTTTTAATCCTGAACAGACTTTTAGACATTGACAGAAGGCATGTGGGCAATAAAGAGATCAGATGTTCAGTATGAGTCACTACTATGCCACAAATATAAAGCAAAGTCTGAATCTATTTCATATTTTCCATGAAAAGACTAATGAAAGAGGCAGACTCGAGACATTATTTTGTGGCATTTTCAATGGCCGACTGGCATTTTCCATGGCATTTTTCATGCCCAACTTTGTTTTCCTTCGGATGTCAACTGTGTGAATCTTAATTCAACTTGAAATGATGAGGCATCTCTTAACTACTAGAAATTCTAGCTACTGATAGTTACATCTTGTTTTGATTATTGCAACGTAGTCAACACTGGGCTACCTCTGAGGAATGTGTGGAAACTTCATTTGATGCAAAATGCGGCAGCCAAGAAACCTCTTATGGACTTTTTGCTGAATATGGAAAAAACGAATTTGTGATTGATGGATTTGCTGATTAAAAAGTGTTGAATATGGGAAGACGGGAACCATGTAATGTAATGTTAAAGAGGGAGGAGAGAGAATAAGTTTGTAACTGCTATGAAGAAGATTGGAAGTCACTGCTTTATATATGTTTTCCTTTTTTTCTTTTCTATCTGCACTTTTTTCTTTTTCTTAATTTTTCTTTATATATTTTATGTTCATATTTAACTTATGTAAAATCTCTCTCTCTCTCTCTCTCTCTCTCTCAACAAAAGCAAAATGCAGCAGCAAGGTCGCTAACTGGTTCAGAGACTAGGAGCACATTAACCCACATTGATAGACCTGCATTTATTGCCACATGTTTTGCAGATACAATTTAAGATACCATTTGATTTATGAAACTCTAAATAGCTTGGGATTGATTATCTCGGTATGATGATAGACTATGCTTCAATTATCAAAAGGCTTTCTGCTCATAAAAATCCATCGGTGGTTTAGGAGAGTGAAACAATCATTTTGTGAAGACTAAATAGTTATATATGCAGAACTAAGGCTAGGAAAAAGTGAACCATTTTAACTATGGAATAGATTAAATGTTGTGCTTCTTTGAGGATCTTTTTTGTTGTTTGGTTCACATGAATTATGCAGTCTAATCACTGTAGCTGAAAACTAGGGAAACATACAATAAAATGGATAATGAAATACATTCTCAATATATTTTGTTCACTTTCCAGTTGTCTCAAGAAATTCTCAGGAGTGTTTTAGAGAAATGTTGAGTGTAGTGTTGCTACATTAATGAGTGTGGCATTATACAGTAGCTTTCATTGTATAATGTTGTCTTCAGCAGTCTGCAGCCTCCCTGGGTCCCCATCCTTCGCTAGACTCTTTCATAAGAACATCTCATGAAGGAACCTTCCAGCTGGGCTTTTTCTGTGGCAGTGCTGCTGTGACCACTAGGGGATTTTTCTGTATTTCAGAAACTTCAGAAGGCTATTCCAGTGACATCCCAACATCAGTAGATAGGCCTCCTAGAGCAAAGTAGTTAGTCACAATGTGACTCCAAAGCCAAACATTGTTACTCAACCCTGTTACACGATCAACCAAGACTGGCTCTCTCACAATCTTGTATCATTTGTAGAATCAATTCTATAAGAAATATCCAGTGCCTTAAAAAGGATTACAGAAGAGGTCCAAGGCAAGATAATGACTGATATAAAGCAATACATTCAGGTTTAATTGTTTTATTTTCAAAGGTCTTGTATTTTTACTTATCAGTATCAATGGTACACTTCCTTTTTTTTCTTTGAGGTTGATTTGGGCCTTGGCCAGCATGATTCAGTGGCCTGTTTTTCTCTACTAAAGAACGCAATCCCTGTTAATTCCTTTCTTGTTGATGGTCATGCTGACAAAAGGGAAATAGTCAATCTTCATACTTCATATGTGAGCAGGGCTAGTGATGGTGATCTTGCTGTTGGTAATGATGATGACGATGGGAATTCAAAGCTGTAGAATTTGCCCAAGTTTCAAAACAAACTTGTCACATTAGGAATGGGGCATTGATGTTGAAGGGAGAAGAGTGTTTGGATCTCAAAGCCATCATTCCTCTGTGCTAATGATACAAAAGCAATGCTATGGGCAGCCTGTTGATCACAGTCCCTGGGCCAGTTAAAATATTCCTGGCAGGTTGAGCTCACTTTCTGAAAAGCAAAGCCTGCTAATGTGCTTGGGGATTTGTGCTTCCAAAGGGTAAGTTCTTCCTTGGGCAGCACATTATGAGTAAAAAGAGATGATACATCTAGTACTAAGCACTGATTGCTAAAGTATGATTTGTACAGTACAGGTAGTCCCCAGATTAAGAACGCCTGGGTTACAGACAACGCATAGTTAAGAATGGAGCCTATTGTAGCAAAATTCAAGTTAAATACACAATGATTCAAATTAAATACACAATGGTTCGAGTTCATTACACAATACTACTTACACACTATTATATAACAATACTGTTCCAGCTTACATACAAATTCGACTTAAGGATAGACCTTGGGAATGGAACTTGTTCTTCAACTGGGGAACTACCTGTACTTTTCAATACTGATATAAGTTGATTAAAAAGATGGCTGCTTATTTAAAGTTTATACCCCATGACATTAAAGAGGCAAAAAAGGAAGAAATGCATGTGATAGACTATTATAATGTCTTACTTAAATTACAAATGAAATATTTTCTTCCCTGCTTTTTATGTAGCCCAGCCCTACTTTAACCATGGCTATAATGTACAATATCACATTTATGGGCTCCCTAGCACATGCTGTACAAGCTGTATAATAAGAAAAAAATGCCAAGAGGTATTGGTGGAAACAAAATTTATTCAGGTTAAGCGTTTGATACTTCCATACCATTTGTATTATGTAATTACACAGTGCAAAAGACTCTGGAAGATGGATTAATGCTGTGTTTTTCAACCTCAGCAACTTTAAGCTGTATGGACTCCAAGTCCCAGAATTTCCCAGCCAGCTTAAAGTTGCTGAGGTTGAGAAACCCTGGATTACAGGCATCAGATATATTCTTTTGACCTTTCCAAGTATCTCAGAACTGGATATAGTTTAAGTATTTGTTCATAGTTACATTTTAAAGAGATTCTAAAATAGCTTCCCGAGTTCATGTATCTGCCTACATTGAGATGATCTCCTTAAACGTCTATGCAACAAGTACATGCAGAACGTTCATCATAAGAGCTGTAGGGTACTTGGAAAATCAAGCTGTTAGAGATTAGGAGCTTTGTTAGTTCTTGCACATTGGACAAGAATTCCAGCTGTCTAATGACATACACAGTGCTTGTCACGCATATTTTAGAATGGTGCTTACAGAAGAACCAACAATTCAGGGTCCCCTTCCATTTTTAGTTCTTTTCTTGTTTTAGACACTACTTGATACAACTGTGGTTATCTCTAGTTCCTGCAAGGAAGCCTACTGTCATAACAGTGTTATTGTTTCACATTCTAGACATGATAGTTATTATCTGCTCATTATACAATGGAACTTAAATGCATTTAACAATTTCTGAATCTTTCCCAGAAGAACATAAAAAATAAAATAAGTTGAGATACAGTATCTTTAATGTACACATATAGGCAGACTTCCTGTCTTCCTGTCATTTTTTCTCCTACGTTAAGATATATCTTATTACATCTTGAGGGGTGGGCAAGAAATGGATGTCAAGATGGCTAAAATACCATTACTGGATCTGCTGTTTGTGTTAACTTTTATTGTGTTATTTATGAGTCCATACAAAATAAAATATTATAGTTTCTCTGGAACAAGAAGAGGCTGATAAGCTTTTTGTTAATACACAGAATTATAATGGAATATACAAAGTATACAGGAAAAATGATGAAAGGGGAACATTAGAAATTAAATCTAAACAAACAATAAAAAAGTAGGGATTAAGTACTATGACCAGTCCTTAAAAGAATACATTGGTACAGTGACTATCCTGTTGAAAGATTTTGTCCAAGTGGAAGTGGTATTGCTTTTAGGGGATGTGTGTGTGCGTGCGTGCGTGTGCATGTAGAAATAGGATTAGAAATGATGGAGAAACACAAAACAAATCAAAACAAAAAATACCTCCATGGTATATGGAAGAACCAGAAGAAAATGACAGGAAGGACATTATGTTGTTCTGCTTGGTGAATTTGAACTGAAAATGCTGCCCTGTAAAAGACATTTATGCTTTCAAGACGCCTTGGTATACTGTAATGGAGTAGCACTATGTCTGAATAACTAAGAAAATGGTACTCAAGGATAGTTTTTAATTTGGCTGCAGTCAAGAAGGATTAGAAACACAGCTGGATTAATTGCTTTTTTCTTCCAGGCACTTTTAATGAGATCAACCTTGGGAGTAGATAAATAAGGCATTCTGTGTAGTATTACATCCAGATCAGGAAGATGAAGTTCTATTTCATAGGAGAGGGTCACTCTACCATGGGGTGAGGATGGGGACGAGATTGACAGAGAAAAAGAAAACAAATATGCTGTTTTGGGAAAGAAGACCTTTTCCTAGGGAAAGTGTTAAAAGGATGTGAGAAATGTAAGAACTGAAGATTATAAATGAAATAATTGAAGATCTAGTGTGGTGTAGTGATTAAGCTGTTTGGGTAGGAAAGGGAAGAGTCAGGTTCCAGTCTACTCCTAGAAACAGTAATTATTGTTTCTCAACCCAACCTATCTAACAGGTTTTTTGGGGAGAAAAAGGGCCTTGTGCTACACTTCGATATAAGCTTGCTTGCTTATTTATTTATTTAGGTGCTTTCAAGTCAGTCTTGACTCTTAGTGACTGCCTGGACAAATCCCTGCAGTTTTCTTGGTCTTTTAGTGTATTATTTTATCAATATCTTTTACTCTGTCATTGTGCTCTTAAATTTGCTGGTCACTGACCAACTAAAGACATGTTCTGTTCCTGGCAACATTTTCAGAAGTGGTTTGCTATTGCCTTCTTCCTAGGGCTGAGGGAGAGAGTGACTGGCCCAAGGTCATCCAATTGATTTTGTGCCTAAGGTAGAACTAGAATTCACAGTCTCCTGGTTCCTAGCTTGGGACCTTAAACCACTACACCAAACTGATGCTGTATATGCATTTACTAAATCCAAACAACACGAATGGGAACAAAACTATTAAAATTTTCCCCAAAAGTAAAACTATTACCCAATATATAAGTTGGTCAGTGTTTTAAAAAAAAAGGTTTTACTAGCAATATTAGCATCAAGCGTTTCCTGAGGAAGTGGATGGGATCTTCTGTGGTATAAGTTTGGCCATGTTAGATTAGGATCCATCCCGTACCTGGAGAGTGAAAGCTGCCAGGGAGGTTATAGGAAGCTGAGTTCATCCTTGAGGGAGAGACATTTACATCCTGCTTTGAAAGAGGTGGTGGTGCACCACTTTCTCAATAAGCCATTGCTCAACCTGGCTATTTTAGACCATTATAGTTCTGTCTCCTACCTTTAGTTTGAAGTAAAGGTTGTCGTCAGGCCCAGCCCACGAACAACAGGGAAACAGTCCAGCCAAGTTCAGCAGGTTCTCAGGAAGGAGGGAGCACATTCCAGGTAGGAGGGCAAGACAAAAGACAGCACAGTCTGGAGCAGGAGTGTGGGAAGAGGGAGAGATTTAGGATAGCCACTCCCTAGAATCTCCCAGGGTATATCCACTAGGTTAGAGTAGTACAGATTTAATCTGGCAAGATTCTGTCTATATGGTGTAAACAATAAAAGAACTGAACTATCAGTGATGGATCCCTCTTCTATGGAACAGCTGGTTTCCTCCTTTTTGAGTGTCTGAAGAGCCTTGGAGATATGACTCTTCAGGAAAACATTTGGAAACAATGAGGATAGATTGGCTGGTGCTATTAGGAGCTAGCATTTTAATAGCAGCCCAGAGTCCCCTATTAGGGGGAGATGGGCAGAGATAAATCTAATAAATAAATAAATAAAATAAAATAATTATTATAATTCTATTTTAATGTTTTTGTTGTTTGCTGTATGCCACTCTGAACCACTTGGAACTGAGTATAATTGTATAATTTAGAACAGAAGAAAGAATACAAGACATGGTACCTAAGTAAGTAAGTAAGTAGTTTTTCCCACATGTGATTATTTCATATGCTGAAAGACTGAGCTGAGTTTGTGAATTAAAACTGGACTGCAACATTAGACAGATAGTTTGTACACCATGTAAGGCTTAACATCCAAACAATATGGATCAATGTAGTTCTAAAATAGATTTTCTTTTAGCTTTTTGTGATGCCTTTTAAACTCAGAGATAGGCTTTTTGGAGGTTTGCTGTGAATTGATTTACTGACCTTTTTTATAAATATATTTCATGCTTATTTTAATGTATGTCTGTAACCTTTGTCATAGACAATGTATTCAGAGAGTATGCAGCAAAAGGAAGACTACAATTCCCATCCATCTCCATTTCTTTTACAGCTCAGGCTGAATTTTTGTAGGAGCACCCTAGATTAGTCATTAATAAATGCCAAATTCTAGGTTTTCCCTTATTAAAGCCAATAAACAAAGCAGCAAAACTCAGATTACACATAAGTATACACAGAGGATGAGCAGAAGGAATTTTGTACATGCTCAGAGGCTGATATTAGGAAAGAGCCCCGATACTGAAAACAGATGCAGGGGCTAAGGGCATGGGAACTCTGATTCAAATTAAATCTTGCAGAGTAAATATATGAAATAGGTTGTTTTAAAAACAGAAAGCCCAGATAATTTTTTTAAATGTTTACAGTTTGGGATAGGAGAAAAGGGAATAAATAACATTATAGGGATGGTTTCTAATAAAAAAGCAGCCATGTGGGGAGGAGGAGGAGGAGGAGGAGGAGGTGCATCTCCAGTATTAGCCATGAGGTGGCACTAAACATTCAAGTCTTTGCATCTTTGGGAAGTCGGTGAGAAGTTAGGTGAAAGGAGGGGTATAGGAGGAGCTGAAAGCTGGAGCATTGAAATCATTTTAACTCTTGAGACTATAAAAAGGCAGGTCCTTAGTAACTAATTTATAACACAAGCAGCCCTGTCTTTTTGGACGTGAATTGTGCATTTCTCCTGGCATGGCACCTACGCCCGCAAATAACCTAAGAAGCTTTGATGGTGTATGGATAGAGCAAGAGAAACTTCTGACACCCAGACGAACATATACAAGGTCTGAAGAGAAATAGGATCAGAACAAATAACAGGACTTGGTAAATAGCTAAAGATCTTCTTTATTTGCAAATTAAGTCTTTGTGGAATACTGGGATTCTCTCAATATTATTGCTTAGACTAAGAATCTAAATATATTGTCAGCATGAATGGTCTGAACAGCTTACGTTTTTTTTATATAATGATCCTGCCGTGTCAAAGAAATCTGAATTCAAGCACCCATTGTCAGGCTAAAATTCAGATCAAACTGATGTATTGGGCTAAAGAACAAAAAAGCTATATAATACACCGTTGAATATCAATATATTATTAGAAGTGTGAGATTTGCTGCAAGGAAGCTGACAGGCAGCTGTATGTATCATTGTTTAATAGATGGAAAGATCAAGGAAAATACTTAAACCCTGTTGCTTTATGGTGTAGAAGGCAATTGAAGAAATGCATACTTTTATATAATTTAGAACAGTGGAGCAGATAAACACTGACCTAGAGATTTAATGGTGATCAATTATGCAGTATTATTTGCTAATCTAGAAATGTTAGCATATTAATATTCCCTTGAATCCATAAAAAATCATCCATCAGGTGAAAGTAGCTGGATGGAGGGGCAGGAAGGAAGCACTTTGGGGAAGAGACAAGTGGGAGACAGGTGGATCACCACCACTCCCTTTGGATTCTTGTATTCTGTATTTTTCCCTCTCCCTGGCTTTAGATGAGCTCAGAGACAATGTCTTTAGATTCCATTTCTTTTCCTGGTATCAGACTACTTCTGGTCATTCTTTTTGCAGGAACTTCCACATTTCTGGTAATTGCCTTTCCAAGATTATGTTCTGACAAGCCTCCCAGACTGAAAAGACCATCTTAAAAGAGCATAATTGGCAGCAGAGATGAATTTATCTGACCAACCCAACATTCTAGACCCTAACTTCACTACTCTTGGGAGCAACTTCACCATCCCAACAGCCAGGACAAATCCATCAACATGTGACCAAGTGGTTATAGCAGCTGAAGTGTTTCTCATGCTTGGTATTGTTAGCCTTCTTGAAAACATCCTTGTCATCTGTGCCATAGTTAAGAACAAGAACTTGCACTCTCCTATGTATTTCTTTGTATGCAGTTTAGCGGTTGCTGACATGCTGGTCAGTGTGTCAAATGCCTGGGAGACTATAACTATATATTTATTAAACAATAGGCATCTTATTATTGAAGATGTGTTTGTACGTCACATAGATAATGTTTTTGATTCAATGATCTGCATATCTGTGGTGGCTTCCATGTGCAGTCTGCTAGCAATAGCTGTTGACAGGTACATCACCATCTTCTATGCCCTCCGTTATCATAATATCATGACTGTGAGAAGATCAGGGCTCATCATTGCATGCATATGGACTTTCTGCACTGGCTGTGGAATCATCTTCATCCTTTATTATGAATCAAAGTATGTAATCATGTGTCTCATCACAATGTTCTTCACCATGTTGTTTCTCATGGTGTCTCTTTACATACACATGTTTCTTTTGGCTCGTACTCATGTTAAGAGGATAGCAGCTTTGCCAGGATATAATTCTGTCCATCAAAGGACTAGCATGAAAGGGGCTATCACTTTGACAATACTACTGGGCATCTTCATTGTATGCTGGGCTCCCTTTTTCCTCCATCTCATCCTGATGATCTCCTGCCCTCAGAACCTCTACTGTGTTTGCTTCATGTCTCATTTCAACATGTACCTCATTCTCATAATGTGCAATTCAGTTATTGATCCCTTGATCTATGCCTTTCGGAGCCAGGAAATGTGGAAGACTTTTAAGGAGATCATCTGCTGCTATAGCATAAGCATGGCCTGTGGACTACCCAGCAAATGTTAGAAAACAGAACTGGATCATAGACTGTGAGAACTTTTAAGAAATAACACCTAGCCTAAATACAGTTACCTGAAAGCTAATTCAGTGGTGCTTATTTGTGAGTAAACATGCATAAGATTGTCTGTTAGTTTACAAACTAAATTACTGCTTTTCTCTTCTTGTTCCTTATGAGCTGCTACACTTTTAACTTGTGATCCTTGCTGATAGTTTGTGAGGAAAACAAGTATTTTTCTATTTGTATTACCATTTTTGGATGATTTTCTCTTCCTTGAGCAAGCATGAATACGATACATGTTAATTATTTACAGAAATACAAACAATTGTTTTGTTTGGTTTTATAATGGTGGACAAACATGGTAAATTGTCTTTGTACTTCCTGAAATCCAGATGAATCTTTTAAACAACAATACTTAAGAATCATATTGTTCCCTAAAAAATATCTTTGCTAAACTCTATGCATGAATGTAATTTGTAAATAATTTGTAAGTATCAGGATCTGTGTGACTCGGCCTCCATGAGAAAAGTCACACGTTATCTATATGTGAACTCAGTTCTTTATGAGAAAAGAGAAGCCAAAGTGTAAGAAAAGCACAATGGATTACTAAATGTAAGTAAAATAATTTCATATTTATTTATTTAAAAATTTATAAAGCCACTCATACCATGTGTGGTATGAATTCTTTGATATTTATTGATATCTGTTCTTGTGTCCTTTTTTCTTATCTATGAAAAATAGCTAAGAATAACTTGCCCTCTATAGATCTAGGATAGATGTGCCTTAATCTGACCACTGGGGGTTGAATGGGAATGAATGCTGCAGGCCGACAGTGGTCTGTGGCTTGATCCTATACATTTACAACCATTACTGCTATATTGCTGTTTCTCCTGTATGTCATATGTCTGGAATAAACAGCATAGGAGAGAATCCAGCAACAGCCCATTGAGGCATCTTAAAGCTTCTTCACTGCTTTAGCAGGGAGCAGCAGACTACTTAGGTACGGCTGTTTATTAGTGGTAAATCCCTATCATTATTACTATTTTTAAAAGCAACAATCTATAATTGTGCTAGAATAAGATACACCTTTTATTTGTCACGTAGGGGTAGCAGTTTAAGCAAATGTTGGCACAGTGACTACAGTTTACCATCAGACAGATATTTAAGTGTGCATTTCTAATCTGAATGTTGTTTGCTGAGCCAACATTTACAAGGATGGATGGATTTTTCCTTGAAAAAAAAATACATTTTGCATGTGGAAAGTGTTGAACTTTGTGCAACTTTATACATATACTAGAAACAGAAATGGTTGTAAAGTGTGTCACAATCAGAAAGGTGAGTAGAATATATAAGGGTCATGCATTAACATATGTTTCAAGTCTCTAGTTGCAAAAACTATAACTTTTATTGGAAATGATGGCAAAGTCTGAATGATGCTATGATCCAAGCATGATTTGCATTGTTTCCCATAAAAAACTATATATATTTTTTTAAATGTCATGCTTAGAATAATTAGGGTATGATTATTGTGAAGAACTTTAATTGTTCCATTGATTTCAGTAATAAAGTTTAAATACATGGTAATATCTGTAACAAATTATATGGGGTTTAATGTTGGCTGGATGAATATCCTAGATTCTTAATTGCTCAAGGAAGACTATTGTAGAATGCAGTTTTTTCTATCTACAAGCATACATTTCACAATCAGCTATAGTGACTAGGATGTTGCTATATTTGCAGTTGTTCCAAGGTTGATGTTAAGAAATAATAGATCACTTTTTCTTCTAAAAAATATACAGCAAGTCCATAATTAGCCTTGGAGGTAATTTTAGAAAAAATGTGGACCAACAAACTTGTAGAATTCATACTTATAATGAACAAGTGCTTCCAGAAACAAAGAAATATGTTTCCAGGAACAGCCTTAAAAATAACATAGTAATTACCAGATGTTAACATGGCAAATAAGTCTTATCTAATAATTTCCTTAGTAGACTGTGGGAATCTGTAGATGAGACTTATATTGATTTCACCAAAATGTGTGATGAAGTATTCCATGACACTCTAATTAACAAACTAATTAAGTATGGGATGGTATGACAATGCATAGAGTGGTGGGCTCACCTTCACTGGATATGTTCAGACAGGAGCTAGACAATCATATATTGGTATGCCTTAATTCTGATTCCTGTTCTGAGCAAGGGACAGTATTCAGTAGAGGGCCACCCAAGTCTATGATTCTACTTCCCGCTGAAAATATACCAAGTCTTCTAGGAAATGTGCTACTTTTTCAAGATATTTTTCTGATTATAGATTTTAAAGTAACAAATAATTACTTCTTTCATAATTTTTGTTTGAAATATTCCTTAGTTTTAATGCAGTTTATAGATCCCAAAATATAGGTAGATTTAAAATCTACACAAAGGTTTTGCAGATCTCCTGTAGTCCTTTACTTATTGGAAGATGTTTTATCCAAATTTCTTTCCTATGGAACTTCTGGTTGAAAACCATATGACTGAAATGTTGCCAAAAAGGTTTGCAGTGTAATTGTACTCAAATAAACAAACAAACAAATAAACAACTTTGCTTTTAAATAGATTACCATATCAAAATTACTCTCTTAGCGAAGGATTTTGAATAATCTTATTTTGCTGAAATATAACTCTTATTGAAACGACTGCATTGACTCAAGCCCTACCCTGAATAAGGTAGTTATATACTGCTATACAAATAGATCTTTTGTGTTGTAGTAAATTTTGTTGTAGGATGAAGATTGAACAATTTGTAATAATATTGTCTCAAGCAGAAGGCGATGTTCGGGTTGTTACAAAAGGAAACCATGCATATTCAAAGGATATTCTATTTCCATGTGATATAGAGTATGTTGTAAATTGGAATTGTAGTATAGGAAATTTGAAGCTGTGTAAACTTGTTGAAAGTATGTTGCTTAATTTGCTCTGGAATTTTACTTGAAATAAACATGCAAGCATTTGAGCTAACAATTAAAGTTGTTGGAATGGAATTAATTATGATTCACATTATTTTGCCTGATAATGATGGCACCTTTTAAAGTCACTGGTAAAAGAGTTCATAAAATTTCAAAACATACAGTATTTTAGTAAAATGTCTGTGTAGAGTAAAATTTCAAAGTTCTTTGGTTCAATTTAAATGCATGTGCTAAATGGATCCATCGATTTTGGGTTTCATTCCTGAATGCAAAGAAATAATCTAACAAAAACCAGATAACAAACTAGAAACCAGGAAAATATAAATTGACCAAAGATTAGTTAACAATAACAATAGTATTTAAACATACCGTTGCATGCAAATTTAGATACTTCTGGTCAAACTGTATGTTTCAGTGAATCCCTAAATGAATAGAACACATTGTCTACCTAGTTAAATGTTAAATGCAAAATTTTGTTGTAGATTTGAATGCAGACATACTATTTATGTACACTAGTTTACAATTTCACAATAAAAAAAATGTGAATATGGAGAGCAAAAGTTGGGACACTTTTTAGTTATGGGTAATCCTCAGTTAATGATGGCAATTGGGACCAGAATTGCTGTTGCTAAGTGATGCAGTTGTAAAGCATAATGTCATGTGACCGTGCCACCTAGCAATGGCCTGGTTGCCATCATTAAGCAAATTGCTGTGGGTTGTTAAGCATCACATGGTCGCCATTTGTGACCTCCTGCCAGCTTCCCATTGACTTTCCTTGTGGAAGCTGGCAGGGAAGGTTGTAAATGGCAATCATGTGACCGTGGGACGCTGCAACCCTTGTAAGTATGAGCCAGTTGCCAAGTGCCCAGATTGTGATCATGTGACTATGGGGGTGCTGTGACAGCTGGCACTTTGAGGACTGGTTGTAAGTACTACTTGTTTGGCACCGCCGCAAGTTCAAATGGTCACTGAACAAGCGGTCGTTAAGCAAGGACCACCTGTTGTACTTTCTAACACCCCCACTGGCAGAAATAAAGGCTTCCAATGTTGCCTATAGCCAGCTTTTCAACTTTTCCTATTGGACTCGCAGAAATCTAGTTAAGTAATATTTCTAGGTCTCTTGGATGCACTGTATGTTTAAGATGTCACAGATTTTTAGTATTATTTGTATCCAGGAGCTGCAGAGGCCATTTCAAAACCTTTATTTTTCTTTCCTGTATGTATGTCATGGCTATTTTGGAAATATGTTTCAGACTGTGTCTTGCTGAACCGTTTAGTCTCTTTTCAGCTTCAGTTTGTTCACTGAGGAAGATTAGCTTTGAGGATATGTTGATATTTAGTTGAATCCGTGCTTCTTTATATCTATATATAATACTTTTTGTGCTACTGGCTGACACGTAACACCCAAGCATAATAGAGCCCCACCAGTGTTTGAAAGTGTTCTGTTCTTTGCATGGTACATTTTTTGGTCTCCAAATGTATCTTGCATAGTCGTGATCAAAGAGTTCAATTTTTGTTTCATCAATCCAAAGCACTTTGTTCCAAAACACATCAGAGTGCTCTTTTGATGACTTAAATTATGACCTCTGTGATGAAAAGGTTTCTTTTTGTAACTCTCCTGTGTAGATTATAGTTGTCCTGAAGGCCTGTTGGCAGTTACCCTAATGTCAGCTAAATTTTTCAGCAGGGTATTGGAAAAGAACTGCTGGTTCAGTTTAGCAGATCTAACCAGGTTTTGACCAATTCTAGCAGGTATTTTCCTTGGTGGTCCAGATCTTGCTTTGGCTTCAACAATTCCAACTGAGTCCAGTTTTTTAAATAATGCTTATCACCACTGAAATGGCCAGTTGGAAGCAATTAGATATTTTATAGCCTTCCTTTGCTGTGTAAGAGTTAATTAACTTCATTTTCAAATGCTCTGACAGCTGCTTAGAGAAGTCCATGGTGGCTGAAAGCAGGCAGAATAATAATCACAACCTGAGACATTAAAAGGATCAGAGAATTTGTTCACCTGTGAAATTGTCTTCACCTGACTAATAACAGTATAGGCCTAACAAGTTAATCACCATTTTGGGTCTTATTAAAACTTTACATTGAGCCAACATAGCACTACATCAAGTGGAAGCATGTCCAAACATCTATACCTATCATATTTACTGTTTTCTTATTCTGGATTTATAAACAGATGCACATACATAGTAAGGATATATTCACATTTGCAGAAAGATGTCATGTTTAACTTTGTATCATGCAGTGATTATATCAGCTTTTGTTTACTTATATATTCACTGAAACTTACATTTTGACCAGGGGCTTCTAAATTTTTGCAGATAACTCAAGATTTGAAGTAGAAATAAAAAAAATTAAATATATACAGTATTTAAAAAGATTCTGAGTATTGGAAATAAACTACAGTTAAAGAAAACCCTTGATATTTCAGGTTAATGCTCTTGCTCAAGCAATATAATGAGCCTGGTTTATAATAAAGTTAGACACAGCATGTTGAAGACCTAAATCCAATGACACTTCAGCACTACTGACTATAAGAAGACAGCAGAATGTAGATAGGGTGTTAAGAATTTACTCTGTGTCCTCTCTTTTTCTATCACTCTGCCTACTCTTTTTCTAAGAGATTGCTAAAATGAGGCTACTTCCTTTTCTTTGTAGATGTGCGTGCACACATACACACACAGACCACATGCTCTTATATTCTTCTCCTAGAATGATGTAGTTAGCTTGGTGCTAGGCTTTGCCTATCTTCATAGTTTACTCCTTGTAAATAAATCTGTTTTCTGTAAGTTATAAAACCTATTTCACTAATCATTGCTCAGATCGGATTCTCGCTCTCAGGAACACTCACATGCACACGCAGAATGCACGTACATTAAAATAAAAAAGACTGGCCTTAGAACAGTTGATCTGAGCTTCACGCTGCTGCATCCTTTGATCAATAATATGCATGTTGGTAGGAATCAATGCCATGGATAGTAGCATATATTTATTACAGATATCTCCAGGCAAAAAGGTATCTTCAGTACCTTAAGCTCTACATTGCATATTGCCTCTTACAGGGGGAATGGATGAAGTCACTGCATTTTGCCCTGATCTATAATAAGGTATTGAAGTAGAATTATGGAGTCCACTCTCAATCATGGAGATTCATTGGGTGACTTTGGGCCTGTCACTCTCCTTCAGCTCAAGTTACTCACCGGGGACTTGCAGGAAAGGAATGCAAGAAAGCTGTGTGTGTTGTTATGTGCCCCTGGATGGAAAGTGGGATAGAAATAATAACACTAATGGAATCATAGAGTTGGAAGGGATCATTCAAGACTTTGAGACCAATCTGTTATTCCTGCAGGACTCCAAACTGAAGCATCCAAATGCAGCAGCACCTGTAACCAACCATAATGAGGTCAAAATGATGACACATGCATCATGACATCATCATTCACAAAGAATATGCTTATGTAATGGTGAGCATGTGTGCATGGATGGCTATCTAGCTTTTGCTTGACCACATCCATTAAAAAGAAGCCAGTCATCTCTGAATATCTGGTTTAATTGTCAAACTATTCAGGGGACTTTTCCTAACATTCAACAGGAATTTGCTTTCTTCTTACTACAATCCATTATTTTGTAAACTAACTTCTGGGGTGATCATGCTTTCCTTCTAAAAGGCTTTTTGTAGAATATTTTGGAAGCTGTTTAGAGTATTTGTGAAGCTGGGCACTCATTTTGATTTCCATGTTTAATACCTGCACTTCAAATGCATAATCCTTGGCTATGAAAGCTCAAGATGAGGCTAATGGGATTTGCTCTGATCAATTTAAAGCTCTGATTACATGTTGTAATATAGCTGCCAACACTTCAGAATCAGAAACAGGGATGTGATTATTTCAACACATTTCCCTTTTGCTTCTTCCTCCCTGCATCTGTTCAGATTCCCATTCTCACAAATACTACACAGACTATGTTGAAACAGAGCCAACCAAATGAGTGATCCAATTAATGCTTTTAATATGTTTACATCAAAAGAGGTAACTTTTACAACCCAATTCTGGGAAAAGCTTTGAGGATCACTTCTCCCTGCATGGCTACTTAGGAGCAGGGGCATCAAATGAAAAAGCTACACTTCTGCTTTTTTTGTTTTTTGGCCTTTAAGCCTACTGGTAATTATGTGGAAAAGTCAATGTAGTTTTCTAGACAGCATTTTGGAAGTGGTTTTCCACTGTCTTTTTCCTAGGGCTAAGAAAGAATGACTAGCCCAAGGTGACCCAGCTGGCTTTATGCCTAAGGTGGGACTAAAACTCAGATTTCCCCACTCCTATTCTAATATCTTATCTCCTTAGCTACATAATGTTCTTTACATTCTTAGACATCCTGTCACAGTTAAGAAAGAAAGGATGGATGTAGAACAGTGGAAATCCCTACTGATGCTGACCTGAGGTAAATACAATTATTTTGTAGCCCAGCATTTCATGAATGAAGCAACTGCTTTAGGACTGAGGGACTAAATCTGAGGCTGCAGGGTGCAAACATGAAGTAGGAATTTTCTTTATTCCAATCCATTCCTTTCATTCTAATCCAAGCAGCTTCCCTCTTGCCACTAGGTTTTGAGAGAGAGAGAAAAAAGACACTGGGACCCAATGGCCTCCAAGGGGCGGGGATCAAAAAGGTCAAGATGGCAGCCATGACCACACGATTGAAGCTCCTAGACCAGTGTTGTCCAAACTTGGCCACTTTAAGATGAGTGGACTTCAACTCCCAGAATTCCCCAGCCAGCATGGCTGGCTGGGGAATTCTGGGAGTTGAAGTCCACTCATCTTAAAGTGGCCAAGTTTGGACAACACTGCCCTAGACACTTAAAAGGGGGTGATATTTCAATGGAGGGTTTATGCCACCATATTGTCTGTTTTTGACTCATTCTGCAGATTCTCCTGCTGAAAGTGCTAACCAAAGAGGGAGGTGTACTTTGAATCTCTAGCTAAAATCATCATTCTGCTGCCCTGGTGGTGAAACTTATTTATATTACAAGGTGAAGCTGAGCTTGGCTCCAGATGACGACACGCACAGGTCCATAGTTTTCCTGACAGCAACATAGAAGGGTTTTGTTCTCACCTTTTTGTGGGATGTTTTCCAATTTCTCAATATGGTCTGCAACCCGTGATTTCCTGCTGCTCTCCCATCTAAGCATTACAGTAATCCAGCCCGACCCTGTTTCGCTTTTTCAACAGCAGCCCAAGTCAGCCAGTTGCTGCCAATTGCTTAGCTGTCTATAAGTCACAAAAATAAGTATGTTGAGGTTCAGGAACGGAGGGTACTCATTGGACATTATTAATATTAATTATTAATATCATTAATATTATGTTGAAATCTGATTTTTAATTTCCTGAAAGTTTTCTTCTCTCATATAAAGAAGAAATTCTGTTTTTATGTCTTATTCTAACAGGAATAAGCTGTGAGGATGGCATATTTTCCTTTGCCAAGGGAGGAGGTTGTGAAGTAGGTGGTGCTGTATCTTGTAGATGGTGGAGGTGGGATTTTCCAGTTTTTTTCTTCTTTAGGGTTCTTTTTTAAAAAGAGGGGTAGGCATCCTGTTTTAGGGGTTTCTCTTCAAAAGGCAGGAAGCTATGCTACCAATTTAGGCAAGCATGCTATTGAAATTTAGGAATGCAGCTGAATGGCTGTCTTGGGGCTGCACAAAATGAATTGTGAGATCCCAGATCACCTATTCATGCTTTAGAATGCTCTGTGGAATTGTTTCTGAGCTTATTCTATTATTGTTGGTGGCCAACTTTTGTTCTCGTTGGTTTTTCTATTACATGCCTCCTTCTCAATCTACAATCTTTCTGAAAAGAGGCCGGATAGAAGGAAGAGAATTTTATCATGAAAAATATTTACATACCCATACTGTCTAATTTAAGTAAGTGCAAAAATATCACATCCCACCCCTAAGAATATAATCTCTAGAAAAACTAGATAAAACATAAATTTCTTTTTTTAATCACGACCCTAAGTGCTATTTGGGGAGGAGAATTCTCCATCCCATTTTTAAGAATGGATTCTTTTTGTGTCTCACATCTGATAATAGAAACTCATTGAGATTCAACTGTTTGTTAAAGTTGCTTACAAATTACAGTAAATATAGGATTTTGCTTGGTCTTACAATCTTATTTTAATTCTGATTTGTTCATGGCCAGTGTATACAGGATAAAGTTGGAAGTAGAAGAAAGCACTAACTCACACTTTCTTGTGTAAATGTGTTCCTTGTTTTCGCTTGGTATCCTGATGAATAATTTCATAGAGCACCTTAAGACTTGCTAGATTGTTTATTGATCATTCTGCTTTCTTTCTTTTTTTTTTCCCCCTGAAGAGCATAATTTGCAGAAGGGTCTCAGGAGAATGAGTGAAGCTACAAGGAAACTAGATTAGAGGAAGCAAGTTAGATTAAGAAATGATTCAAGTGTAGCTCAGGTGAGAAGATGGACAGACTAAAAAAAAAGTGTGTTGCATACATGTGAAGTCTGAAAAATGAAAAATTGGGAAAAAATGGCTGTCACTTGTCACTAGTCACTTTTTAATTTTTATATAATATTTTTATTAGAGTTTTACATAGTTAAAAGCTAATACAGAATTAGAAAAGATATACACACGAAACAAAAGCAAGAGAACGAGAGAAAGAAAAGAAAAGAAAGAAAAAGAAAGATGTATAAAAAGTGACTCCCCCCACTTCAAACAAGTGTAAGCATTTACAGTAACTTAACATCTTGTCTAATATTACAGAAGGAAAAAAAACCCTCTTCTTCCCATTTCTCATCACTAAACAATAACCAAATTATAAAAAGATTCATTGATCAGTTTTACTCAGCAAAAGCATTAAGAGTACCAGTAGGTACTATGTTTTAAGCTTAGACAAGTATATCTATTTGCATTTTGACTTATAACTTTCTCTAATAAGTAAGACATAAAAGATTTATCCACATAGGTATAAAGAATATCAATAATAGTAACATATATATTTTAAACTAGATCCAATAGGTCCCTTTTATATTCTAACCCATAACTTTCTCTAACAAGTAGGAGGTAAAAGATTTATCCCCATATGGAACATTCTTTACATTGTCTTGTAATCCTGATAAAACAAAGGTTCCAATAATAACAACCCAAAATAAAAATTTATACAATTTAACCCAGGTCAAATAAGTCCACTCTGAACTCTTTTTTCTTCAAATAAAGACCCGCATAATGATTTCTTATCATTTTCTCCCTGCCTTTTTTCAGTAGCAACCTCAGAGGTGTAGTGCTTCCCTTCTGTGGATCCAAAATAAGATAACTCTCCAAGTCACTGTTCTGATTTATAATCAGGATATCCCCTATAACTGTTAAAACATCAGCCCACATAGTTTATATATTTATTACAACTTCTTTCTCCATGTCACTCTTGTAGTCAAACACTTTTAAGTCCATTTTAAAATCCACAACATCTTTTTCCATATCTTCCATATCTCTTAGTCTGGCAATTCTTTAAAATCAATTTTAAAATCCCTATTCAAATCATCCTCAGCTTCTGTTTTATCCAGCAGAATTTTTTCTTTTTCTATAACCTCTGTTAGATCCAGTCTTAAAAATAAGTCCTGAACACATTGTTCCTGAACAGATTTAAATTCTTCTATAGTAAAACAATATTCCTCCATTATGTTAGGAAGTATATTTTCCTTTAATTGCACTCTGGTTTCCTCTAGTTAACCTTCAAACCCAGTCTTATCTTCTGTTCATTTTCAGAGCCAAAACGTTCCCACAATAAGTTTTCTTGCAGTTAATTCCAAAATAATTTGCTATATTTTTATAAAATTTAAAACAGTCCATAAAAAAACCTATTCTTTCAAATCCATTTGGTCCCTTAACTGTCCACATCCAACATTCTTAATTCCCTTTTGCTGTTTTCCAAAAGTTAAAATTTTTCTTTTTAATCTCAAAATTTACTTAAATCTTCTTTCTCCTAGGATAGAAGGAAATTTTCCCAGTGTACAGCAACTTGCCTTTCAGAAGGCGTTTAATTTCCAAGTAAATCACTAATAAGTAATTTCCAGTGTTAATTAAAAGAGGAAGTGAAAGCAAATCTAGGGTCTCTTTGGAGGCTCTGAACTGCAGCTTGGGCTCAATGTTTCCCGCAATTCCCTGAGCACTCAATCTGCTGGAGATTGCTAAATTGCGGTATCTTCACAGCTTCTGTGAGGAGTACTTGTGGGTGATCTTGTCATCTCCTTTGTCTGGAGATGGTTCTGAAGAGCTGGACTTTTCACCAGCTCCTTTTAACTGCTGTGTTGTTGGCTCTGTGAAAATGAAACCATCTTCAATCCACCATTACTCCCTTGGAAGTCAATAGTCACTTGGTAAACTTCAATCTGAATGGCAACAGTAGCTTGGAAAGTTTTCTGATGTCTCCCCTCCCTGCCCTTGACCAATACATATGCCCTCTTTAGGCATTTTTCTAAATATGTGAGGGCTACAAACTGTGCAAGGCAACTTTCCCTTCCACATATGTGGTCTTCAATTCTGAGAATGTTCAGCTGACTGGGAAATTTTGGGACTGGAGGTCCATACATCAGGGAAAGGCTGATATAAACTAGCTGATATAAACTCACAAGCTGGCCCGATCCTTACACTGTCCCTGCATACCTTCCCTGCTTCATCTCTTGCTAACTATGCTATATTAAGTTGGCAGTAGTGAAGAGGAGGAATTCTGCTCATATTTTTTTGAATGTGAGTAAACTCTCATCATGATCACAAAGATTGCTTGATTGGGGTCATGAGAAAACACACTGGGGAGAGAGAGTTTCACATTCAGATGAATGAAACCAGAATTTGCAGTTTGATAGTAGAAGCAATTACTTATAGAAATGTTGGGCTCCCCTTTATTTGATATGTTCAAGCAGAGGATAAATAGCCACATTTCAGGGATACTTTAAACTGGATATCTGCATTGATTCAGATTTCTGTTGGACTCAGTGTCCTAAAACTCTCCTTCTTATGCTATGGTTCTCTGATTCCTCATGAGATTGGTGCTCAATGCTGAAAGGGCTGCAGTTGAGGGGGTGAGATGGTTTCCAGGAACAAATGGGATGAAACTAACATGAAAGACTTTGCTGCTCTGTCCAATTTGTAGTCTTCATGCAAGCTGGTGAATGTCCAATGTGGGTTATGGTATCAGGCAAGCAACGCCCCTGCATTGGCATAATGACATTAACTTTTCATTTGATTCCGTCCCAGTACTACTTATTAACTTTACAGATGTAAACAATTTAGGTTTCTCTGTTTGAAGCAGAAGTCTCTATAGCCTTTTGCACATCTGGAAATTTGATAGAATATTGTGGGCACTCTCAGAAAAAGGCTACCATGTTTGATATGGTCTCTCACAAAACACCCATTTACTAGTAGGCAAACTAGTAACGTACTGTATCACCCTTTCTAACCTCCCAGGATGGTCTCTACAATCCACATTTATTCCTATCCTTTTTCTGGGCAGATAGACATCCTTCTAAACAAAGCACTGGCTTGTATTCATGTTTATTTCCTAAGAAAGCTTGCAGTGCCCAGAAGTTTGAAGCTTGCATTGGCTGTGCAGCATGTCTCATTTTTTTTTTTAAGATAAAGGATTAAAAATAAATAAATAAATAAATGGGTCATGGAGTCAAGCAGGTGCTAAGGAAAATGTCAATAGGCACATTAGGTTCTTCCAATCACTGAAAATCTTCTCATTCTGCACTCTTTTATGTAACTATTGTTACAGAAGTCAAATCCATGAAAAAATGAGACAGTACTTCTCTAGTGGTGGCTTTATAGGGAATGGGACAATCATGTGAATTAAAAACAGTATCTACTGCTGTCTCGCCAACTCGGAGACTAATATCAGCACAGCTTATTCTTAATAGATGACATGCTGTGATTTAATGCTGTTCAGAGTTTTGAAAGAAAAATATAGTGATGATTTTCATGAAATATCTTGGCAAGATTAGTTGAAAGAGTTTAAGGAGGTTTTACAGGAGATAATCCATTCATTTAGGGCTTGATGATGGGATTAAATATTTTTTTTAAATAGCAAGCCCAAATCTGTCCAAGCAGAAAGGTGCTAAAGATAACTTCATTGCCTGAATATTGACCCTAGGATTTCAGATAATGTTACTTCAGTGATTGCCTCCAATTTGCAACATAATTTTCAGGACTCGATAGTAGAAGGTAAATCTCGGTCAGCTAAAATTGTATCTAGAAAGTGTCATCACAGTAAAGCTCACCATGACATTTGACATTAATGGTTCAAAGAAACTCAAGATAACCAGCTCTTCTGGCATAAAAATCTACACTCCAGTAGGATCCAACAGCCTTTACAGACAGGCTGACATTTGAAGAAAAGAGACTGGTTGTTCATTTGATTTGGAGAACAACTTTTGTTCCATATGAACTTAACAAAACTCTTCAAACTGGAAATTCTTAGCCTATTAGCTTGGAAGAATTCTTTACTCAAAATCTCTAGCCTCTTCCCAGAGGATAATTTTTAAACACTTTTAGCCAGGTAGTACAACAGTTCTTATTTGCTTATTTTTAAGTTGCCTTTCTAATCTCCAAAGTGTGGTAAAATATAATAGCAGTCAAGTAATAATTACAGATATAAGATACAAAACAAATTATAATTATAATTATAGGACAAAACACAAAAAGTATCAGTTAAAATACCACCAAAACGAATTTATATATATAAAAAAACTTAAAGAAGATAAAGCCGTCCAAAAGAAGTGTGTGCTGTGCCAGAGTTAACCAGCTCAGATGCTCCTTTATATTTGCAGTGTAGACATTTTTGCACACTTACAGCTGCAGAATGAGAAGAACAGAGAGACTTTTAAGAAGAGTAGCACCATCATTTCTGAGCTCAATTCCATAAACCAGTTTGAACCTTTAAAGCCATAAATGATTTCAGATCTCAGTATCTTAACAGTCACTTTTTATTTTTCTTCTGTGTTCAAACTTTGAACCTTCTGAATGAAACATGATTCCTATTGCTCTCCCCCCTCAACTCCATGAATTTAAAAATAAATACTACCATGTTCCTGCATTACTCAGGGTTATCCTTTCTTTCCCAATTTTTTGGCAAGCATATAGGACGTAGCATCCTACATAATGGAATAACATTTTTTCCTTTCTTTCCTGCTCAGGTTTTTTTTTGGAAGGGGGCTTAACTGTTTCAGTCCCATGGTTACAGACAATCATTTTCTCCAGTTCCTTGGTGTCATAAGTATGTGGATCCAAACCTTTCCCTGAACCACCATTACTAACTCCTGCAACCGCCTATTTGCTTCCATCTATGTAGGAGAAGCAAGAACTTGTGTACAGTATGTGTGAATCAAATTTTTGTCTCTGTTTTTAGACTGGGAAATAGGAAATATCCTATTGTCTTTGGCTGCTATGCTCTCTTTCAGATTACAGCCCAGGGACATCATGGTGGGGGGTGAGGGCTGGGAAGGTCAAAATATTCAGGATAGTGGCCGTGGCAGTGCAGTTGAAGCCCTGATTCTTTTAAATCACTTGCAAAGGTTATACTACAAATTATGTTAAATTCTACAACTGACTCTCTACTTCTGAAATGAAATGACTCTGTGTAAGAAGAAGATATTTAAATGTTCTCCTTCATCCACTCCCTTTCAATATTTGTTCCCTGCTATATTTTTATAGAAATATTACAATTACATTTATGGCTGTTAAGGGAACTAGCAAGGGGACCAATGAGTCATCTGGAAAAAGGCATTTCTGAAAAATGAGTTTTCTTTACTTTTGCTTAGAAATTATTCAATCTCTTAATATCTAAAGTACTGGGAAAATTATTATTTGTTTACATGGTAACCAGGATGAGGTTTATTGAAATTGTTATTTATATATTGAAAATTAGATTGATTCTAAGAAAGTGCATCATTCTGATCATAATATTTAACTAATTTGAAAAATGCTGCATAGTTTGTGATTATGGTCATATTATTAATAGCCATTTTTGTCACATAGAAAGGATACAATAGATGCAAATCTCTCTTTAAAAAAATATGCACTTGTTCAGACCTGTTCAAAAGGCCATAGAAAGTATTTTCAGTTTTTCTTAAGTCCCAAAGATGAAATTCCCCACTTTCAATAAGTTCAGTTCAATATTTCTATTTTGTATATTTATATTACTTCTATATTACAGTTTTTGTAAACTGTAGACACTTGATGCTGTCTGAGTACTTTGTCTGAAAAATTTAAACTGTAGAAGATCATGGTGATAGAATGTGAATGTCCACATCTTCACAATTACAACTTAATGTTTATTTTGTGCCTTTGAATCAATCATGGGTCCTATGCCATTATCTTGGCAGAATTTTTTGGAATTGCCATTGCCTTATTCCTAGGGCTGAGAAAGAGTGCCTGGAACAAAGCCATCCAGCTGGGTTTGTGCCAAGGCAGGACTAGAACTCACAGTTGCCTGGTTTTTAGCCCAGTACCTCACATAGCCTGGTGATCTCTAATTTTTATTATGCCATACCTATCTATTTCTACTAGGTGGCAGCACCTAGTTAACTTTGACTAATTTTGAGAAGTTATGGGGTCAGACCTGATTAGTACTTGAATGGGAGAAGAAAATTCCTGGGCTATAGGGTAGACTAGGAAGTTAAATTCAAAGACTGGATGATAGTATGCTAATGCAAGCATGAGGAACAGCCTATAGATGTGTATCTCCTATGAAAGAATGCCATGGGGAGTGTGGGACTTCACTTTTTCTTCTGATGGAGAGTTGGATTCCAACCATATTATTTGTGGATGTACTGTATAATTTCTCTGTTAGGAGCCACTACCTCATTATTTATTTATGTGATCGAACTCTTGGAATTGAAATAAAACTTGGTCCCACAAAGAAGTGTAGATTCCCATGATGGAAAAGTGTCTTCTGGTATAGATGTGTTTATCTAATACAGACATTTTTTTTTTTTTAATAAAAATGTCCTAGAACCATTAGGAACGGATTTTCATTGAGTGTAGACAGCAGTTCATTATGATAGCATCTAGTCTGTACCTCCAAATCAATATAATAGTTTTTGAATTAACTATTCACCTATTTCTTTATTGGATAAACTATTTCTTTATTGGAGGATAGGTGTAATAAAAGGTTCATGACCTTTTTGTCTGGAGGGGAAATTCTAAATAGATTGAATATATCAATTCCGAAAACTCAACCAATAGAGTTTTCTTTCCAGTCTCAGTACTCTCACTTTTCAAACAGATCTGTGTAAGAGGTATGGTTACCCAGTGCCCTCTCCCTTATATTTAATCCTCTTTTCACAAGACTCTGCTCTCTTTCCTGGTTCTGTGCTTGTCTTTGGCTCAGCCAGTATAAATCTTTCTTTTTCCCCCATGGCTCATTGGCAAATCTAGGCAAGAGCAACCAACAGAATATGTTTATCACTGAAAGCAATGCTGAGCATTAGTCCATCCTACATACCCATTTGGATGCCTACACCTCTACTCAACCAGCAGATGTTTTCCACAAGTGGATGCTTACATCTAACTAATTGAAATTCATTGTCTGTCACTTGATTAATTACTTTGATTGGTGTACTTCTGCTTCAAAGCTGGCAGAGGTTAATTACTCTGAGTAGTCCATAATGAGAATTTCCAGAACTCTGTGTAAAGACAATTTAATTATGCAGCCTACAAAGGACAGTCAATAACTGCTGAACAACTTCACAAATGATGGCCATGGTACATAAAAGAATAATGCCTGAATTTTGAGGTACAGACGGGATGCTATCATAGTGGATTGCTGTCCAGGCTCAGTGAAAATCTATTCTCTCTGGTGCTGGGAAAGTGATTTCTGAGGTGCACTGTAATAAATGGCCTGATAGTAATTTAGTAAACACTTTCATAACCCATAATCTGCAAAAAAGTCAATAGCAGTTTCCTGACCTTTTCATTATTGTACTTCTTCACCTTCAGAAACAGTTTAAAAGATTTCATTCATCACTGTGAGGAATATAACACAGAACTTACAGCTGTTTGATTTTCCTTCTGTTGTATCTGATCTCACCCTGAGGTAATAGTTATGTACATATGTCTTGCTAAAACAAGGATTTTTTTTTGAAAATAACACTTTTCTATTGCCTTTTGGCAAATGTTTCAGCCTCCAGATACTGTTTATAAGAAATCAGCTCAAGAGTTATGCTTCCCAGTGATGAATGTTTATTGCTACCATGTGAAGATTGTCTAACCAAGTAGCATTCTCTGCTCTAATCCTTTCCAACGTCTTCAGTAGACAGAAAAAAATAACATGTCTGATGTTTGTGTGTGCATGTTATTTTTAAGGAAATAATAACATAATTGATTTTTCCAGCTTTAACAATTGCATTGGCAGATACACATTTAACACACTATTTTCCCATTCCTTTTGAGTGGTGCCAACCATCACTGAACTATCTCAAAACTTACATGGAGCCTGCAAACATCCAATCAGTTGTGGTTTTGGTCAAGATTCCAGCAAGGACTGATGGCAACAGATGTTGCCGGAGATGCTGGAGTTCTAAAGACTGTACACTTCATATACTGTTGCATATGTAGGAATATAACTCTTGTGGAATTCCAAGTCTGAAAGCACCTTGCAGATCTGTCATACCTGGACAGCATTAAGTTAGGAAGACTGTGTTGGATCCTGCTAGACAAAATACTTGTCAGGTTTCTCCCAGAAGGCTAGGTGGGAATCAATTAAGCATGCAAACAAGAATTCAGGAACTTTGGATAAATAGTTTTATTATAGAAAAGCTAATAAGCCATTTCAAAGGAATTCCAATGACTGCTGTATATTCAATATGAGACCAAGTTATAGTGAAATTAATGTTCAAATTCTTATGTCTCTTTCTTCCGCACAAGCTATGCAATGGTCTGGAAGGCCCTCTCTTTTGGGTGGGTGACCCAATTTCCACTGCCTTTTGTTAATAGACAGTACTGATATCAGGTTGCGTTCCTCTGATCGTGTGTGAACTCATTCTGATAATATTATAGCTGAGTTCATAGTATAATGAACTCCAATAGGCATCTAATATATTATTCTTAGCTCAGGACTACATTTTTTTTCAGATATTCAAATTCTATTAAGTTGGTGCTCATTGAAAAAGGTGAGACTACAGGTGTTTGAAAGATTTTGGAGAAATTTCTGACATGTTCTGAAAGTTAAAAACATTTTCAATACAAAGTAATTTAATATTAATAGAAACCATATGATATGTTTTAGTGCAAGTTAGAGATTTGGGCTACTAGTATTTCATTTAAAAAGCACTGGCTCCCTATAGATTTAGTTTTTATCTGTTCACTGTTGCAATTTAAAAATTAAAGACTTAAAAAATTCTTCTACTTTGTTAACAAAGCATGCCATAGTTTGACATTATATCTTAAAGTATTTGTTACTGTCTCTCATGATCATTTTAAAGGAAGAAGATAAATAGAAAAAACAAGTTAGTTAATTGGGCAGCTTTAAAATGAATCAAATAAAACCTGAAATAACAGAGATAATTTTTGACTAAGCACATTTTTTGTCTCTGCTTAGGTTCCTCTCTTCCAGATATAGTGTCTAAGATGGACACAGCAGCTAGTTTGTAAAATATTTTGCTACATTTACAGTTCATCTAAATAACAAATACAATAGGAAGTCTGAAGTTTATGTTTTATTAGTTAACAATTTTATTGATGTTATTTATTGATTATTTTGTTCATTGTAATACTCCTGTTATCAATCCTGTGATATTTTAATGAAGAGATAACACAAATAGATGATGATGATGATGATAATAGCAGCAACAATTCTTGGGTCAGAGTAAGGCAGTAATTAAGGATCTAACTTGTTTTTAAAGAGAAGAACCACAGCACAAATAATGTGTGTTACGTGTAGCCACCTGTTTATGGAAAGGCATCATTATGGGGGATAAAACTTTATGTAGTCCATTAACTTATTTCCTTAGTGACCTCTCAGGTATCTATGGCATGTCAATCAGGACATGCATGTAGTAACATATCCCAATGTATTTCCAAGAAATTAGTAGTGAGGGAGGTGATGGCTTTGTATATGGAGGTAAGATATATCAGTCATGACTACAGGTCACTATATTTTGCAGATACTTCTTATGTTTCCTGAATGTTGACCCTAGATTACAGCATCGTCTAGGGGTCTGAACCTTGGCTATTCTTTAGCTGTATTTTTCAAATCAGTTATGCACATTGTCTTTTATAAGAGGGAGTTGGAACTAAAGAAAACCTACCTAAAACAAAAGAAAAAAAAATCAAATCGTGCAATCTGATTCTTGTTTAACACTGCAGCGTATGGTGCAATGTACATATTTGAGCAAAATCTTATTACTAGGTGGATAGAATAAAGGATAATTAAGTGAACTATCTCAAAGAATTTCTTAGCTGGTTAGAGAAAACACATATGTTTATCACCAATAAATAATATAGCAGCTTCAGCTGTAATACCATATTACTGTAGACTCCTTTTGCAAACTCTAATGAAGTTAATTGTTTACGTGCAAAGACCTGAATGAGGCCTATGTCTGATGGTGGTCTAATTACAGAAGTTAAGCTTGGAGGAGCAGTCTTGGTAATCTATATGTCTAGATCCTTTAGAATCCTTGGGATCCTACATGATAAATTGCTCACTGGAGTTTTGAATTTCTAGTAGCTAAGCCCAGCTAGGCTGCCAGCAGCAGAACAATCTCTTAAATGTACTTCTCAGTTCCGGGCTTCGAAATGCATAAATCATGGGATCAATAACAGCATTAAACATGATTAATATACCATTCACATGAAAGATGGACAAATAGCAAACACAGTAAGGGTTTTCAGGGCAAAAACGTATTAGAAGCATGTGAAGAACAAAGGGAGCCCAACAGCAGAGAAAAACACCAAGTAATAGTGTTAATGTAATGGCTCCTTTCACGCTAGCTCTCTGGTGGACAGAACTTGCAGGCATCAAGGCAATCTTCATGGCGTGGGAACGGGCAAGCAGAAACATATGGATGTAAAGGCAGAGGTTAAAAATGAGCATAAAATAAAATAGAGCACTGAAAGATACAATAGTGGCAATATCATGGGAGAAAATCACTACTGCTATGCTGCTCCCAGCACAGAATGCCCAAATTACTAGCAAAATCAGTAAAGCACGCCTTTGAGTCATGATGTTATGGTAACGCAGCGCATAGAATATAGTGATATATCGATCAGCAGCAATGGCCAAAAGACTAAAAATCGATCCCAGTAAAGATAAAATAAATATGAAATCTACAATATCATCCAGAGTTGTTACCATTTTTCCACGACATGGAAGGTGTCTCATTTTGCAAAATATGATATATAAGATGTTCTCCAGAGTCTTGGACAAACTTCCTAGCATGTCTGAAACAGCTAAACTGCAAATGAAAATATACATGGGGGAATGCAGATTCTTATTCCTCCCTACTGCAATAAGCACTAGCAGGTTTTCCAGGATTCCTACTATAGCAATGGTGAAGAAGATTTCCTCTGGCACAGCAATTGTCATACAATCGGAGACGTTCAGAGATTGCTCACTGTTGTTTTCAAAGACATGAATGCTTGTCTGCTCCAGAAGTCTTATTATTTCGGAAGCTGTGTTGGTCTTCATCTTCTTAACCTTTTTGATTTGGTGGTGGGGGTAGGGGTGGGTGGGTAGAGAGAAATGCATGAAAATTACTCACTCTGCCTTGATTACATAACTGCAAATATGTCAAACTGAACGTCTTATTATGGTGAAATCACTTCAGCTGGATCTGGGAGAATTGCTACAAGGTGATCGATTAGTAATTGCCCTCCTCATACATTATCCGTGAACAGAGAATTGCAATGTATACTGGGGTATGGAATGGCCTGCATCTCATCCCTAAGAGCACAATGGGATGCACACACAGCTGTATGATCCTCCCCACTTGACCTCACCTTCCCACGTAAACAAAAAGTTTGAAAAAGATTGTTTTATCTGGATTCCAAATTTCCTGGACTCATCTAGAAGCATTCAGCCGAGTGCTTGTATGAACCCCCTTAAGACCTTCCCATGCAATCGAGAAAGATCAAAGTAGAAAAGATGAGTTTGGGATATAGCTGGGGCTGCAGCTTTCTTATGAGACACCAGGATTAGAATGAGTTTATAAAAAATTACTGTGAAACAGATAATTGCATTCTGGAATCATAGATATTTGTTCTTAGCTGCAGTTAGATGGACTCCTTTAGTCCCAGCTGGGTAGAAGCAATGGAAGACCAACACAAGGCATTCACTGCTGGGTTTGTTTATATCTTATATTTGGATGAAATAGATTATTCTGCTGTAACCTTTGGACAAAGTATATACACATTTGAGTTGTCTTTGTCACTTAGAAGTCTTTTAGCTATTTTGACAGTAGGCAAATGTTTCCCTCCAAGGTTTTCTAGTAAGCAGAGTGTTTTGAGTACTACTACTACTACTATATTCTTCTCTTGCCAGTAGATTGGCAGAAAGATATCATTTCTTTCTCTCAACAAGATCTTACAAATTCAAAAAAAAAAAAAAAGATCTTACAAATTTAATTTCAGAGAAAAAAAATCCTTACTGAATAAGGCTGTCATATTCTGCAAGATAAATAAATGAGAAAGATAAAATATACGGGATAGACATAAATAATTTGCTCTAGATAAAATATTTTCCCCAGTACAATAGGATGGCCGTCTACCTAGAAGAAAGCCTTGCTGGGTTCCATGGGACTAATGTCACAGTGAATCTAGAACTTTAAAGTCTCCCTTGAATTGTGCTCAACTCTTGGTGATTTGGACACATTTTGGGGGGATTGAGGGAGAGTTATTATAGAGGTGGTTTAACATTGGCTTGTTCTGCAATGTGTTTTTGACTTCTGAGTCTATATAACTCTGATATTTCCATATGTATGATCACTCAGAATTAAGCCAAAATGGATTTGAAGGGGCTTACCACATTTTCACTATGTATAGATTTGAAACTATGCATTTTATAAATCTTTTCCTTCTTTCTTGGCAAGCTTCATTTGCCCCAAAACATTTCTTAATCATTCAGACTTCAGGGCTAATTATATCTTTAGACACAAGTTAGACAAATCCTGAAGCTACTATAGGACTGATAATGTATTTATTGCCACATAAACTGTCAATATTGCTAGTTTTCTATATGCTAAATATCAGATTTGTAAATACTGATGCCTTCAATTTAGGGACGCATTTGCTAGAAGCCCAAAGGCCAGCTTTAGTCAATTAAAGCAATTAAGAAAGAAAATGTAAGAGGAGTATAGACTCCAAATCTCAGGAATTAATTGTCCCACCCTACTCAGTTTTGGTCAGACTCATCCAACTTAGTATATTTATGGTGAAACTGCAAGGGAATATGCTTAATTTATTCTCCAACATATTTTTTCTGGGCAAAAACCACATGCGTTTTGTTTATTTTAAAAGACTTATGTAGCTGCCCATATTGTAACACCAACCCTGAGCGGTGCACAAAACAGTAAAAACAACAGAAGCCCCCAAACCATAAAATAATAACAACAACAAAAAAACATTAATCACTCTATTAGAATCCTGGAAGGGTGGGTGAGAAGGTAATAGAGGGGAAGAAATTGCAATGAAAAATAATTTAAAAAATCATTTCCCATTCTGCCCCCCAGGGGGGTCTATAGCAGAGCATGACAAGTTATGGCAAGCCCCATCTCACAACGACATCACTGCACAAGTGCCTGCTTCACATGCTTGCATGGGGATACCACTGCAACTGCAGAGTTTGGGTACCGTTGCACTGCACCTGCTCAGACACAGCAAAAAGCACATTTTGTTCCTTGCTTGTTGGCAACAAAACAGGCCTGATGCCCTCCTCCCTGCATTCATGTAACAGTTGCTTTATAGGATTTTCCATGGACAGGTCAAGGACCTCCTCATAATGATGCCAGTGGGACAAGCCATTTTGGAAAGCAGTGTGACTTAAGTGTAATAAAATCATTTTCAGTGTGCCTTAATCCCAGTAAAAGAGCATGACCCAATGCCCGCCCCCCTTCTGATCCATCAGAGACGTGGCTGCTTAATAACATCAGAGCACTCCAAGCAACTCAGTAACTTGCCAGAGATGGATCAGCAGAGTAGAAGGGAGAGAAGAAAAGTGGAATATCTTCCCCTCCCTGCCTTTTTAGATGAGACATGGGAAGGAATTGCGACCAGGAAAATATTTTTTCTCCTCTGGGCTGGGGAAAAGATAGGAGAGAAGCAGGGATTTGAATCCTGAGAATCTTCGGCCTTTTCTCATCTGCTCAGGTTTTGCTTCTCCATTCCTGTTTTCCAACCTCAAGAAAGATAGGAATGTCTGTGAAAATAATGCCCCTGTAGGAATTAAGGGGGAAATCTGACAAGCATAGGCCTATAAACTGAAGATACCATAATACTATACGAAAAGGGGAGGGCAGTTTTAGAAATATTTTTGGTTGAGGGAGAAGAAATCTTGAAAGACAATATTTGTCTGTGTCTGAAAATGAAAATGAAAAGGTGCCTCTTCTTTGAAGCCAGGGCAGTTGGTGACTCAGAAAAGCTTCATGACGAGAAGCCAGCAAATGACTTCAGGCCAAATTATTCAGCAGCTGCTTGTTGGAATGAAGCTAGTTGAAGCTGCAGTTCAGCTGGATTTGAAGAGGACAACTCTGTCAGGCAAAAGGTTAATTACATATTTTTCCCCTGCATAGGGACTCTTTCTCATAACTGTAATAGATACAGTATTTTTGTGCTCAGTTCAAATTAATGAGGAAAAAAACCTGAAATACAGAAAACAAGTGGACATTAAAAAGCAGAGGATGGTAATTGTATGGCGCACAACTAGAAATATACACATTCCTTTACCATTCTAAAGATTTCCACATCTCTAAGGAATGATTCTACTGGAAGCATTTTAAATTATACCATCATGAGACCACACTATATAAGAACCCTCACAAAAATGAGTGTTCTGAGATCATCATTCAAATAAAGGGCAATTGGCAACTTCATTTATTAGTGTCTCTAGTCTATAGTGAACCAACGGGTTCATTATAGCTAAGACTGCATGAAGCAATTCATTTATGGCTCAGTATGGAGGGAAATAGGAATGAATATGGCATTCACATATCCTTTTTAGTGAGTATTTATGTGCAGGAATGCCCACAGATGTCCACTTTTGGGATCTCTTTAGTCCCCTTTGTTTGGATAGTACATATAAGGCAACCAGGGCTTCTTCTGATGTGCGAGTACAGAAACTGGGAAATGTGGGAGTTGTAGTCCTAAGGCATCTTGAAGGTGCCAAATTAGTGAAAGGTGGGGGAAAGCACAGTACATAAAGATGGTTTTGAGTCTGAGGCTTGCTTCTGTAACAAGATGGATGTAATATACACATTTAAGTCAATGAATACCTTACCTGAACATTCGTATGATCAAACAAATGGAGAAATCATCATTTTTACTCATTTGTATATGAACTGCAAATGTTCAGGACAGTTGTATTTTTCAAATATTTATTACAGAGAAATAAATAGTCATGTAAACAGTGTTCAGGTGAAAGTGAAAGGCCAGACTGGCACTTGGTATGTCGGCTGAACAGTTGCTGCAGCTACTGCAATAACTTCTGTTTTTCATGATTTTCCATTAATGTAGATCTAATCTCCCACAGGAACATGAAAATCAGGCAAATTTATGACACAACCTTGGAACCTCGGCTGATCTTGAAAAATTAAGCAAGGTTGGACCTGCTTAATATTTGGAAAGGAGATAACTAGGAAATAGCAAGCCAGTAAGCTACACTGGGATGTCAGAAAAGCTTTCTGGAAGAAGGCAACGGCAGGACACTTTCATATGGCTGCCAAGAAAACGATGTGATAATAGTCTCTAGGAATTCAGCTGTCCTCAAGGGAATCCTTACCCTTATCTTGTAAAGTATCCACATATTTGCTTGCCATAATTTTTTTACTGACATGATTTTATGCATGTATTCATAAACCATGTTTATACCTCATAATTCTTTTTGCTGGCTTGATTTTATGTACGTACTATAACCCATGTTCTCTGAAATTTAGTGTCCTCTTCAAATGAGCAATGTGATCTTTCCCCAATAAGAAGATTTAAGATTGCAGTAAAATCTTATGAAATGAAGACTGCTTAGGAAGAATGATGTTTGGTAGCCATGACAACTAGCAGATGGCTATGTTTGCTCCTTTGTCTGCAGCAAATTTGTCCAGTTACCTAGCACCTAGTTTCTCCAATGATTTTCCAGTCCCTCCCTCAGAGGAGCTCTCAAACATCTGATTCTCCCTGTGCTACAGATCTTACTGGCAACCCACCTCCAGTTTTCTGAAAGGAAAGGTATATATTTTTTTTAAATGCTGAGAAGCAGGTTAATTTTTAAAACAATCACTCAATTGTGCATAATCCTTATTGTAAACTTATTTACTTGTAAATAGATCCCAGGGGTTTTCAGTAGAACTTTTTCCAATCACGTTTTAGTGATCTTAGAGCAAAGTTACTAAGTGGAAGAAAGAGAAGAAAATCGAAAGTATTCCCTTCTTCCTGAAAGAAACCCAGCCTGTAGGGACAGCCCAAGAGTTTTCCACTCCAGAGAAAGAGAGAAACAAAAAGAAATATCTTCCTTAGTTTCTTTCCTCTCTGTGAATAATGGGCTAAAAGTACCTTTTATTCTTTGGAGCTCTATGTGTACAACTTTCTGAGTCTCTACAATTTGTTTCTAGGTAGGAGCTTTTTTAGTTCATCTTCTGGCCTACATGACCAGTGTTCCTATCATTACTAGCTATGTCATATAACCATAGACTACATACTATGAATATATTATGCATTCATAGATAGCTATGAATAATATATTAAAAAGTGTTTGCTTACTGAAGAGATTCACCCCAGTGATTTACAGGTCACCTTGCCGCTGTTGTGGCAATATACCATTTATGTGGATAGACTTGAGATGATCGTAGGATGAGGTTATAAATTAATTAGTTAGTGTGTATAACGGCAATGCCCATGCTCCATGCTTTTTTCAGGCAATACAGAATATCTGTAAATTCATCTAGAATTGCAAGGATTACACCTGCAAAATGAAGTCTTTTTATTTTCTGGTAGCAGTCAAAAATTGCAAAAAGCTCCATCTCCCATATCTGGGTGTCTGTTTCCTCCCTCCGAGGACACTACAAACTTTGTTTGTTTTCAGAGCATCATTGGAAACTCTTGCCCTAAATGACATTGAAATAAATTCTTCAGCATTATAATTTCCAGACCTGCAGTTCCCGTATCCATTTCTTCCAAACACCTGTAAATCACACAACCTTTTCCATTAGATATCTGAGAAATTTTGATAGCTACAGATATTGTTATTGGGGAAACAGATTCAAAATTATAATTAAACTACAAGTTGGATTGTGGAAGCTTATCTTGATTGCTCTTATAGAGTTGCTGAACGCAGACCTTACATTTTTGAAGATGGTAGTTCAATTTCCTTTGTCCAAGAACCCAGGACTGATTGCAGAAAAAATATATATCTGCAAAGTTTTAATTTTATTTTTTCTCAGTGATGGCAAATTATATTTTTAGTACATCAAATGTGAACCATGCATCTTATAACTTTCAGTCTATAATTTAAATATGAAGAATGAATGTATGCAGCAATGCTGTATTTGTATTTTAGTGTTACAAAAATAATCATCTGCTTAATTGATGTGAACATAAAAACAAGACAGCCCTGAAAAATGTATATGATCCCTCTTATCTTTCTACAGCTACTTCTGTATTCTTGCATGAGTACTTAGGCTGAGTAGTGGCTTTTCATTCAGAAAGGTGAGGTGAGGTAAGGTAGCAAACTCCAACAAATATGTGCAAAGTGTATTTGTAACCCTACTGGAAACTTTAATTGAAATGGATAAGGGAGTAACAGAAAGTGTTGGTAATTTGCCTCTACATAATCAAGCTTTCTGAGGTTTATTTTATTTTAAAATTATGTGTACTGCCCTGAAACAAATAGTTTTTCAATCTGAAGACTGAATCACAACCATTTATCCAAACTACTTCAGTGGGACTATTACCTAAAATAGGGACAAGATGAGCTTCTGCTATACACACTACACAATGTATGAATCTGTTTTAGGCTAAATACTGTATATTGCTTTACATATTAAGACACATTGTGTTCTGTGACCAGCCCTGTTCCTGGATTAGGAACATGCTGTTAAAATGGAAGGTATCCCTTAAAAGAAGAAACAGCTGGCAGTTTTTCTACTCTTGTATGAAAATATTGAGTGGGCTCTAGCAATCACTTTGAATTCTGGGCAAGGTCTTGGATGAAGAACAGCTTGTAAACCTTCCAGGATGGGGACCATGCTAGTTTGTTGCAGCAAAAAGAATAAGACTCAATTCATTATGTACAGAGCTTAAAGAATAATATATTCAGGGCTTGTCAGTATATAAGATGCTATGATATTCCAGTGTTTCATAAAAGGGACACAGCTTGATTTTCCATAGTTGTTTGGCATCTAAAGGTCCTGCAGTATACATTTGTCAACCAACCCAGAGTCTGTGCTTTACAGGACTCTCAGTACTGAACTTGAAAGGCATTTCCCCATTGCTAAGTTGAAGTGCTATCCACTTATTTTTGAGCTATGGGGAAAAATTCACCAACGAGACATTTGCTGTTTCTATTGCTGATTCCTATCTTGCCTTTGCTCCCAGTCATCTGACTACTCTCCAATGTAGTGCGACAAAGCCCAACAGAAAATAATAGTTTACAAAGGCTGCCCTTGGAGGTTCTTGAAATGAAAGGGAAAAATATTAGTACTAGTAGCTGGGGAGACAGTAAGGGTGACATCATGAGAACAGTAGGAAAAAGATGCTAGCAGAGCATATTTGTGCTGTGGTTAGAGGCAAGCAGAGAAAGATGTTATGCCCCATCGATAGATGGTTTTCTACAAACTATTATAATTCTCCCTTATTTTTTATGGGTATTGTACAGATAAAGAGGATGGCAAAGTTTGGATGGAGCACCTTTTATCAAAGAACTACCCAATATTACTACTGTTGGGGCCAACCCAGAAAGTGGTAGATAATAGGGCTGTGCAGTCCATTAGATTTTATCTGCAAAAAGTGCTTTGGAGCATATGGAAGTGCCAAAGGACCACTGTCTGCAGCTCTAAGCAGCCACATCTTAGTATCCAAGGGCAGCTGCTATATCTCAGAAAAAGATGCTGTGCTACTTTACAGAATTTGCACACCCGTTGCTCCAAAACCCTTTTTGGAACTGAATCTGAAACAAGCATAACTCTGTTAGCCACCAGATTGCTTCTTTTGCTCTGCTGTCATTTAATCTTAGAAATACTTAAGTTCTTAGTTGTAGCTCTGGCTTTATCTTGTTTTAACCTTCTTACATCTAATACACTTTCTTTTTTAAAAATTATTTCATTTTACTATTTTACTATTCTATTGTTATTCTATTGTATTTTATGGCACATTATAAGCTGTGGTTACAGCAATAAACTTATTTACTTATCTAACTCTAATGGGTATAGAATTTTAGAAACGGGAGAGTTATTTTGATCACTCTTAGTTATGTCCATCCAAAATGTTTTTAATCTTCACTGCAAAGCCAGCCATGTTCTTTCCCTGTGGTGATCTTTACCTGAGAGCAGCACACAGCCTTGAAACTAGAGGCATTCGTGTTCAGATATTTACAAAACGTTTCAGCTGCATAAAATCCACCAGACCCTTTCATATTCTTAACTGGAACCATGTGTTCTCCATACTCACAGAATTTGTATGAAGCATCATCTGCAGCTCAATGATCATTGTATGTTTGCTCCTTTGTTTGAGCCCTCATATCTTCTCTATTAGGCCTTCTACTGTTCTCTTGGAGTATGCCTTATTAATGGCCTAGTAAAAATTATTCTTGTTGCTGATTAACTTCAAACTAATCAGTTATAGTGATTCCTTTATTTAGTTAACTTGTGGCTCCTGCAAGGAAAGAAAAAGAAAAAAGAATATATTTATGACCATTGATGATATGTTCCATTTAATATATTCTGCCCAATTTACATATGTCTCAAGAATACTCCTTCCGTTTTCATAATTATTCTACAAATATGTAAGATTAACTGATATAAATTCTTTTTCTATCTTAATTATAAAGGAACTGTGTGAATAATTGAGAGTACAAATGGAAAAGTTACTTCTTAAGACACCACCTTCTGTGATGTAAACATAATACCAAATGCCCTTCCAGATGTGACACATTCTTGTGAACACTATACAAATGCATATTTCCTAAAAGTAAAAATGTTTTATTACTTATTTAACTGACTGCTTATATATGCCAGAAACAAGTGGACCACAATTGTTATTGGTCATTAAAGCTTCTATAAGTCTTTTTAATAATATATAATTTGATAGAAGAGCATATTAATATCTCCCACTAGGGATGCTTGGATTGGATCAGATGAATGAGACAAATTTTAATATTTGCATTGAAAATTGTACATATATCGAATAAAAAATAAAGAGCAAATTAAGTTCCATTCATATAAGAAGCTGTTCAGAATGTAATTAGCTGCTTCCAGACAGAAGAGAAGGACAGGATTCCTGGAAGTATATCTATGAAGAACAAAAGCTGGTGACTTGGAGATTTTTCACTGACTGTAGCAAATTTAATTTTGTGAGCTCAAACATTCCTGAATTTATAGCAGATGCAGTTCAGCACCCGAATTTTGTTGAAATTGACAAAAAGTATGGGTAACTTAGAATTATTAGGAAAAAAAAAAACATACAAAAGCTATAATCCCTGAATAGATTTCCTGTTACGATAGGAAATTTTTGTGTGGTATCCTAGATCCTTAATCAGATCCATCAAGTTGCTATATATATAAAAAAAGAATCACATGCATCTTTATAGGGTTTCACAAAATATACCCATGATAAATGTTTTTTGTCAAGAAAGACTCTCTCCAAGATTTGCAAAAAGACAATGTTGACATTTTGAATTGTCAGTTATTCCCAGCATTAGTCTCTTCATCAAAGAATTTCTCTGCCTGATTTTTATCTGTAGAATAGATAAACTTGAGGTCTGCTTTGAGATTTTCATTTAACTATTGTGCAAGAGGAAAGAAAAATAGCTTCAGTGTGGCTAGTACAAAGAGTCTCTTGAGTTCACCAAAGAGATCAATCAGGAATTCTTCAGCTGCCAGTTTTTTTGGGGGAAAATTTGCTCTTTTCAACTACAAATAGTCCATAACTATTGAAGTAAAGAAGCTGACAAGAATCAGCTATAACTCAAGAGAAGCCTTAAGTGCAAAGAATGTTGTCAGTGAATGGGCTGCAAGGGTTAGAACTCTTGGTTTCTCTGAACACGCCTTTATTTCTTAGAGAATTAAGAGGCTATTGGTTATATCTGCATGAATATAACACAAGAAACAGTAAAATGGAAATAATGGATATATTAAAACCATTTTTTAGGTTCTTTCTATGGAAAACATCAAAGAAATAAGAATTTAGCATTATATTACCATCATTAAATCTTTCCTGAAGTTATAATTATATCCTATAACAAAAATAGTTAATGCTTGAACTGAAGTCTCCTACATTTCCTATAAAGTATGTTTTATTCATATCTGACATTTCTAGATATCTGAATACAAATATGGTTAACGTAAGAAGTATTCCTCATTCCATTCACATGCACAAAATTATTTAAGGGGACATTATAGTAAGGAACAAGTAGAATTAACATAAATCCAGAATGTAATACTTTGGAGAGGGATTAACACAGGTAATAATACACATAGTCCTTCCTTTAAATCATTCATGTGTACGATGGGCAAGTACAGAGATTTCCCATGTCTTCCTTTGCTAATGTGCTTTCTTGTTCTCTTCTTCTCCTCCAGTGCCAGCAATCCAATATTATGATAGGCAACCACCACCACCACGTGACCCTGGGTTCACCCATTTTAAATTATGGTTTGCTGACCAACCCACACAACTTCACAGTGATGACATGGAGGTGAACTCCTCTGTTGTGGCATGGATGGCAGATCCTTTATCTGTGACATGCCCAGATCTACCCCTAGCATCAGCTTACAAAAAACCTTTGTATACTGGTCTCCTTAGTGCCCTGTCTTTTTGAGGGATTGTTCTTATTTTTTACACGTTTACATTTAAAAATGTAAACTACATATTTAATTATAAACAAATATATTATTTTCAAGGGGGCACTTTAAATGCTGTATTCTCTTTTTTGTAATATGAATTTTCAGCAGTATTTTTTATCTTTAAAAATTATTACTTATACTGCATTTTAACAACATTTGTTTATAGTATTTGCGATATTTAATGTATTTTGTAACTTCCAAGGAATATCCTGTCACATTTAGGACATCACACTGGATTTTTGTATTTATTTATTAAATGTATATAGATATTCAAAAAGCAAGGATACAGAGGTTCATTTTTATAGTTAAGTATCTAGAGGGGCAAACATTGGAGGGTGGGAAATACAGCACATCCTCTACATTTCTATTAAAAAAAAACAACTATTGAATTCCGTGTTATTTACTCCCAGGTCACAGGACTGCTGCTTCACTGCTTTATCCATCCTAGCTCACTACTTTGGACAATACATTCAATGAACTTCACATTGCTGAGCTCTGATTTATTCCTCCTTTAACCTCATGTAAATCCTACCCCCATAGTAATATGACAGTATGCTCCTGTTGCCCCAAGCCTCCTCTCCCTCCCCTAGGTAGTTTCTTTTGACCAAAAAAGAATCTGAAAAGTAATTTCAGTAGAATCAGTTGCAGACTGTACAACTGCATCTAATAGTGCGGGAAATAGATTTTCCCCCAAATCCTGCATAGAAATAATAATCACTGGCACATAAAAACAAGTAAATGTTAGAATAGGAAGAACCCATCCCCTGGTGAGATATTGCAGGTTAAATTAGTATTTGCAAGGATAGTCAAATACAAATCTTGTAAAAAATGGACTTTAGTCCATATAGGTCTCATCTCCATCTGTATTATGTTGTAACAGAGCAACACAGCTATCTTAGCTAATAGAATAACTGAAGAAATAATCCAACATACATACAAACTTCCAGCTGCAAACCTAGTAGACAATGTAGGGGGATGAAAAGCTTTTGAGTCACTGATTCTATAACTAGCCCTAGAAACCGAGCCACAAAAGAAAAGACTCATGTACACCTTTATGGGACAAGGTTATCTGGAGTTTCCCAAGGCACTACAGAATATCAGGTACTTTCTTACAAGACTGGAATAATTAATTATTAAATCCCAAAGGAAGACTTCATTGTTGTGAGTGATTCAAACTTCTCTCTGTGCCAAACCAGAAGTAAATACTAAGAAAATACTGTTCACTACTAACCATTTCTACCCATCATTATTTAACTTCACACAATAATTACCACTCATTTCCAGTCTCTTCTTTTAGTCTTTCAGACTAATGTGATCTGACAACTTCTAAGGTAGGATGGTTTGAAAATGAGGTGAGAAACCCTCTTCCATTTCCCAATTAAAAATTCTGGCTTCAAAGGTTTTTTGGCAGGGATGCAGAACGTTTAGCCCAGAAATTACATGTAGCCTATCTCTTTTGGGATCTTACAGCCCCCACAAAGTGGGTAGGTCAAACATTGAGATCTCTTCTTTTGCATTTTTGAAGATTTTAAGGGAAAACGGGTTCTTTAAGCCCTGCAACTGTTTCACGTATCTCTAAACTGCAAAACATATTTTGCTTGAAACTCTATTGGACATCAAAAGGGGGACTGTGAACTCAGAAAGAGGAAAGATACCGATACATCTGCATTCCTAGGAGAAGAGCAACTGGAGAGGCACCATAGCTCTCTGTTGTACCAGAACAAAAGTGTTAGATTAATTCCATAGAAAGGAATTGCTTTACAAATTACAGCAGACCCGGATCCTACAAAGGGTCATGCAAGTATTCCTTTGCTCCAGTTTCACATTCAGAAAGATAATTGACCAGCTAGGAACACTGAAAAAAAGGAACAGATGATGGCTGCCACTACAGATATATAAAGAAAATGGAAATGGAGGTACATAACAATCAAAAGAGTTTGGAGAAAGAAAAAAGAGTTACATTTCTAGTTACATACATACATGACATCCCACAGATGTTCTGTAGTAAGCCTCCTTTGGAAAGAAGTCTTTCCCCCGACCTTTCCTTCTATAGCTCATTGCTTCTTTTATTTTCCATACAAACAAAAGAAATAACAGATCAGGTTAGCATGATGGCAAAGCCTGGGAGGAAGTCTGCTTTTAAAGCAATGAATAAAGGCATTGCGCAAGAAGCAGACGAAAACACTTAAGTCAGAGAGGAAAAACAGCACTGATGTTATTGCAACCTTGAGGGGCATCACTTTGAAATGAATCATGGAAACTTTTTTCTCCCAACATTGTGATAAATAATAGGAGAAAATCCATTTAATTTTTGTATATGTCAGGATTTAGAAAAATAGAAAAGGTGAAAACCTGACATTACATTGAAATCTTCAAAATAGACAAAGGATAGACAAGTGAAATGAAAAAATACTTAGCAACAATTGCTATTTCTTGTAAGGAAGCAATTCCAGCATTTGGATTATAGTATTTTGTCTCCAAACCTTTTATAGTCTTTCTAAAGTGACCCACATAGGGGCAAGCTGGGATTGTTGCTGTGGGACTGCCCCTCTGCCACACAGTGGCATCTCTGCCCAAGCTGCTGGACCTTGTCTCAGGATTTGCCATAATCATATTGATGGACTTTAAATTTGCCTCTTCCCCAGGGCTTGTCCAATATCATCAGGGTCCAGCTCATGTAGGAATATACTGTATACATTAGATCTAGATCTAGTTTTCTTCTTAAGATGGAACTTAAGGAGCTAAGATGGCAGACGGGAGCGGCCACACGGTGTGGAGCTCCTAGGTATGACTGTGGTGGTGAATGGGGGGCGGCTCCCTGATACCCTTATCTTATCTTACCTGGTTTTACCTTTACCAAGACTTTGCATCTTTGCTGGGTCTTACAGCTTTACTTGGTTTTACAACTCTACTGGGACTTTACAACTTTACCGGGACTTGTGGCCATTGAACTGGTGGTTTGGAACTCCTTGACGGGACAGGAATGGCCAGAGCACCAGGCAGGAGTGGTGGCAGCGGAGTTCTTTGGGATGGGAGCTGGAGTTGGAGAAGATGAGTGGCTGGTGGGCAGCCACCAGTGGTGGAACCCTTGAGGGGGCTGTGTGAGCAGCAGCAGCGGTGAGAGCAATGGTGACTGGAGCCCTATAGGCCTTGTAGGCCATGGGGCTCTCGCAGCCTGGATGAGTGGTGGCCAGGATGGTGGCGACTGGCGAGCAGAGGCCAGTTGCTGAAGCTCCCTATCGGACTGGCTGGTCAAGGTCTCCGCGTGGAGTCAGATTTGGCTTTGGGGTTAGGGGCTTCCCTGGTGTGGTAGGAGGGATTTTTCTTCCTCAGGGTGACAGTTGGTGGGGATGTAGCCCTTGAGAGGGGTTATTGGATGTGTGCAGAAGTGAATGTTAGTGGAGAGGGGTTCCTTTTTATCTGAGTGAGAGTTGGGGAGAGGGGAGAAGTGGATTGGGCAACACCTTACTGGTTAGTGAGAGAGGCCGTTTGGGTGGCACAGCTGGATGTGAGTTGGGTGAGTGGTTAGAGTTCTTGATGGTGCTGAGAGCAATTGCTGAAGCACCACAAGGGCTTGCCAGTACCCCTGGGTTGGTAGGGATGTTAGATAATCTAGCGTGGATGGAGCGATCTCCAGCTAGGGGTGTGGGGAAGCCGGAGTTGGGGGCTGATGAATACTCTGGGGGGCTTAGGCTGGATCAATGCATTCAGGTGGTGATGGGCATGGGCTGTTTTGGAGATGGAGGGCAGGCCATTCCAGGGGAAGATGTCCCTGGTGCCGTGTTCTGGTCCTCTGGACTCAGGCCCAGGTCAGCGGACCTACAGAGGTCCGGACTTCCAGCTGCTGACGATTAATGCCAGATTGGTTAATAATAAAGCACTCCTTATTTGTGACCTTATCAGGGATGAGCAGGCTGACCTGACATGTATTACTGAGAACTGGTTGGGGCTGGAAGCAGGGGTTTCCTTCTCTGAATTGTGCCCAGCTGGATTTAGAGTATGGCACCAGCCGAGACTCCAGGGCGGGGGAGGGGGTATAACAGTTGTCATCCAAGAATCTCTGTTGGCCTTCAGGGGTGCTGCTCCCCAAGTTGCCAGTTGTGAGACCCTGTTTTTGAAGATAGGCTGGCAGGATCAGTTGGGATTGTTGCTGCTGTACCAGCCTCCCTGCTGCATAGCAACCTCTCTGTCTGAGCTGCTGAAGGCCATCTTGGGGTTGGCTGTGGAGTTCCCCAGGTTTATGGTCTTGGGGGACTTCAATTTGCCATCCCTTTGGCGGGCCTTGGAAGGAGTTCAGGAGTTCAGGAGTTCAGGGCCACCATGGTGGCCATGGGCCTATCCCAGGACATTCATGGCCTGACTCAAAACAATGGTCACACTGGACATAGTTTTCTTGTCAGAGCAGTGGCAGTGTGATCTGATGGGGGAGTTATCTTTGTCATGGTCGGATCACACCCTTATTACTTTGCAATTCTCTTGTGCTGCCCCCCTCCTCAGGGAGACAGAACCTATTTAATGGGTCTGCCCCTGGTGAGTGATGGATGCAGTGGGGTTCCAAAGGGAACTTGGGGTTTTTCCTGAGGTTCTGCTGCATGTCCCTGCTGAGGCCTTGGCCACTGCCTGGATTAGGAAAGCGACTGAGGCCTTAGATAGATTGAACCTGTGCGACCTCTCTTGGTCCATCATTCCCATCATCCCCCATGGTTTACAGAGGAGTTGAGGGAAATGAAAAGGATCAAGAGATGTCTAGAGCACCACTGGAGGAAGTTGAGGGAGGAATCTGACCGGACGCAAGTTAGAGCCGCTAATAAAGCCTACCTTGTGGCAATAAGAGCAGAGAAACGTCATTATTTCTCTGCTCTTATTGCATCTGCAGAGTGCCACCCACTGGCCCTTTTTAGGATTACCCAGACTCTCCTGGGTAAGGGGGGCTTGGAGGTTTACCTCCAGGGCTGCACAGAGGAATTTGCTGAACATCTGGTGGATAAAATTGCTTGGATTCATTCCCAGTTGGAGGCCAACATGGCGCAGGTTTCCTGGGGAGTGCACTTGCCTGGTTATCTGGGAAGATTTTGATCCTGCTGGGCTCAAGGAAGTGGACCCTTGGGTCTTTAAGTGCAACCACCTGGAGGTTCAAGGCCACCCAGGAGGTGACATATGGGTGGGTTCAAGCAATGGTTAATTCATCCTTGAGAGAAGGGGTGTTCCCGGCTTCTTTCAAAGAGACGCTGGTTCGCCCTCTCCTCAAGAAGCCATTGCTTGACCCCCACCATTCTGGACAATTTTCGACCAGTCTCTCACCTCCCCTTTTTGGGGAAGGTGATAGAGAAGGTAGTGGTGCTGTAGCTCCAGAGGATCCTGGATGAAATAGATTATCTGGACCCCTTCCAGTCAGGTTTCAGGCCCAGATATGGGGCAGAAATGGCATTGGTTGCACTTTTAGAAGATCTCTGGCAAGAACAGGATGGGGGTAGTGCATCCATCCTGGCTCTTCTTGACCTCTCAGCAGCTTTCAATACCATTGACCATGGTATCCTTTTCAGGTTGGCTGTGGGAGTTCAGGTTGGGGGGCAAAGTTTTGTGCTAGTTCATCTCCTTCCTCCAAGGCTGATCCAAATTAGTGCTGATAGGGAACGAGAGGTCCAGCCCACAGCCCCCATTGTATAGGGTGCTGCAGGGCTTGGTACTCTCTCCACTCCTTTTTAGCATCTACATGAAGCCTCTGGGTGAGATCATCCATCACCATGGGATGAGGTATCATCAGTATGCTATTGATACTCAGTTATATTTCTCCATCCCAGGTGAATTAAGGGATGCTGTAGATGTTCTTTTGTGGTGCCTGGAGGCTGTGGGGGTCTGGATGGGGAACACCAGGCTTCAACTGAACCTTCATAAGATGGAGTGGCTGTGGCTTCAGGGCTCTTCCATATCTGGGGCCTTACCATCTTTGGTTCTGGATGGGGTTGCACTGCCCCAGATACACCTGGTGAATAATTTGGGGGTCTTCCTGGACTCATGACTCCTGCTCAAGGAGCAGGTGGCAGTCATGGCTAGGAGGGCCTTTGCTCAATTCTGTGTTGTATTCCAGCTGCACCGTTTCTTGGATCAGGAAGCCCTTCTCTCAGTTACTCATGACCTGGTCATCTCCCATATGGACTATTGCAACACACTGTACATGAAGCTACCCTTGAAAAGTATCCAGAAGCTGCAACTGGTGCAGGATGCAGAGGCTTGGGCAGTTATGGGTGCCTCTAGGACTGCACATGTAACACCTCCGCTGCACGAGTTGCATTGGGTGATGGTTTGCTTCCGGATCCAATTCAAGGTATTAGTCATGACCTTTAAAGCCCTGCATGGCATGGGCCCAAGTGACCTGAGGAACTGTCTTGTTCTGGTCACATTGGCTTGTCCCACCTGGTCTGGCAGGAAGGGCATGTTATTGACCCCATCAGCTAAAGAATTCTTTTCTGCTATCACCCTGCCCTATGGAACATCTTGCCCCTTCAGGTGAGACTGTCCCCCACTCTCCTTTCTTTCCAGAAGAGTTTTAAGACCTGGCTCTGCCACTTAGCATGGGGATCTAATGGAGGCTCGCACCAGTGGGGGTGGTTGGTGGTCTGAGGACACTCTCCCAGTCTTTTAACCCCGTATATTTCTGTAAATATTTTTTTTACTGTTTTTAATCGCTTTTTTATTTGTAAGCCCCCTAGAGTCACTTATACAGTGAGATGGGCAGGGTATAAATTTGATTAAATAAATAAATCTTGGAGCAGATGTACTGTGATCTGAAGCTGAGGGTAGTACTATCTGTCCTTTGTCACATGCTGGTTACTATGGAGTTAATTGGTGGCACGAATCTCCATAAGGAAGATGGACCTATTTAATTGGTCTGCCCCACGTACATAATGGATCCTTTTGGTTTCCATAGGGCACTTAGGGTTTTTCCTGAGGCCAGTCCTTCTGAGGTTTTAGTCATGTCCTGGAATTTGGAGGCAGCAATGGCTTTGGACAGGGTTGTACCTAAGGGGCCTCTCCCTGTTCACCAATCCAGAGAGCTTGTTGGTTCCAGGAGATGAAGCAACAGAAGAGACACTTCTGCTTCTGATGAAAGATAAGGAATGAATTCAACTGAACACAGGGAAGATCTCAGATTCAAAGTTTATACTACGGTGATAAGAACTCCATGGGTCATTGTTAATAGAAGTACTTGATATGCGGGTAAGGGAAAAAGCATTTTCTGTAGTGTCCCCTCCTTGTGAAATACCTTCCAACAGCTAGGATGGGAGTCAATGCCACAATTTTCATAGTATTTCTCTATTTGTCCAATACACATAACATGATCTGTTAATTCTTAATTAGAGTCTGAAGAGACGGAAAACAAATACATTTCCAGATACATATAAACCATCCCATAGAAATTCTGCAGTAAAAAAAAGGGAAGGTTGTAACAAATTTGAAGGAAAGTGGCCTGATGTTGTGGGTGGGGTTGATGGGAGACATAAGGGAAGTGAAGTAGATTTAATTAGGAATGAAGAGGTTACAATATACATCAGAAACTGTGAATTAGTGTCATCTGCTTTGTTGTGAGTGTGAATGAAAGTAAGACAGTTAGTGATAGTTGTATCATCAGTGACTGATGGTAATGAAAGAACCAAAGATGAATTTTGGGGGAAAATGTGCAACATTCTGGATGAATGTGATCCAGGATAAAAAAAATTATTTAGATAAGTAATGTCAATGGATGAATGGGAAGAAAATAAGAGAGTACAGCAAAAGTGATCAGGTCATTTGGAAACCCAAGAATGAATGAGAATGGTGAGTATCTGGTGAGGAAGTGTTAAGGAAAATATCTGTTTGTTTCAAATACCTGGTTTAAACTTATGCCTCTATAGAATGAGAATGTTCATGTCCTGTAAAGGCAGTAATGGTTTGGTTAATTACTGCATTCATTCTTCTGGATCACAGTTTCCCTAGCTTGTTTTATGAATCTCTACCACATAATGGAAACTTTTTATTTTTATATATACATTTCATAGTTTATAGTTCATATTTATATTTTCAGCTCTTTATAATACTTTAGGAGGAAAAGAAATGGAAATGGGACCCATTTTGTCTACAATTATGGTTAGCTGTCATTCCTGCCATATCTAAATGGGTCTGCAAAACAGATGAGCCTAGAGCTTAATCTTCTGTGATTGCTTGTAATTAAGATTCCAATTAGCAAGCATTCTTATACTGCCAGTACTCGTTTCATAGCTCATTCATCAATACTGACAAATGAATTGTGCACTAGTCTTTAATTTAAGAGAGGACACCTGTGACTTCAGAATCCCATTTAGCTTCCAGGACCTCTTAATCTTTAATGTGAAAGATCTTTTAAACTGTTTAAACTGGATTTAATTAATTGAAATTGTATTTTAAATTAAAATATATTTTTTTACCCTGGATAAAATTATAATTTAATCTAGACATTAGCCTTTTCTTTATACACATCTACTGCTTTACACATCTACAAATATAGGAATGGGGGAAGGTGTCCATACCATTGAACTACAGCTTCCAACATCTCCACCATTAGCTATGCTAGAAGGGATGCTGAATTACAGTTTGGCAACAACTGGAGGGCTACAGAGGTTTACAGTGCTAGGTAAGTCTTGAACAGCTGCACCACAAAAACCTCAGCATTTTCTGACTTTAGATGAATGTCATGATTATATTTAATAGTTTTACCCTTCTTAAGAGGTAATTTACACTTTTATAATTCTAGATATGTCCATGCTGTACACAACTCTCTTTTCTGCTTCTGAAGAGGTTAGATTGGCAATGTCATCACATAACAACAGTTGGAAAGAAAGATGAATTTCAAAATAAGAAATCTGATTTAAAACAAATATTTTAAATGTTCTTTTATTTCTTGGAAACGTAATCATTTCAGTCAATGGCTTAAGTTGCCTTAATTTATAGTAAAGTCTGTTTACATCACAAGCACCTTTTCCTTCTGTACAAATATAGAATAACTGAATATTTAAAAAGGCAGTTAAATGTGCTCATCATTCCCCATCACAGTCTGTGCTTCCCACCACTTTCTTCAAGAGTTTCTTTTGCAATTAACATGACCATTTAAGCTGAGTTTTGAAAGCAGCTTGGAAAGGGCAGTTTTAAGAGGCAGCACCAGTACAATTGATAATCAAGTGTGAACTCTTATATCAATGCTCATCATTGTTAATGGTTGGAAGGTTATTTTCCATTCCGTTTCTAATGCTTGGAAAATTATACTCTTAGTATTTGATGGGAGACATAATCTATGGGTCATACTGGATGTGGGTTTCCTAATTATCTTGAATGCTCTTAGCTAACAATTCTCAAGTGATTTCTGAAGATAAAATGCCACATGGTATCTTTACGCCAATCTTTATATTAGTTCCCCCTTTTGTGCAATTGTGATGTTAGCAGCCCCCATTGCTAAAATGACTGGTATATGAATATGTCTTATATTACAGGAGAATTGTATATTCTGTGGTATCGCAGTGGCTGCACTTGTATGACTCCCAAGGCACAGATTAATCAATTATATTCTAGCCTAGCATATGGCAGAAACTCAGCCCATATGATTAGTGTGGTATATCATGTGAATCCAGAAAATTTGAGTGAAAGGTAGTTAGGTTAGCCACTGTTAGATGTGTGAAGTTAGCACAGCCACTATGAATTTCATTTACAGTTATATGCAAACTTTCTGCCTAAAGCCCAAGAGAACATACCCAGCCGCTTCTCAAAACAACTCCTGAGGTAGATTGGGCTAAGAGGCAATGACTGGCCAATGTTATCCAGCACACTTCATCATTAATTAGAGATTTAAACCTGGGCCTCCCAGTTCAACATTCTATCTATTATGGATTCCAAGTGTCCATCTCCTCTTTTGTCAGCTTGATATAAACTATATAGACACAATGTAGTCATATTTGAATAGGTGGCCATATAAATTGAATGAATGAATGAATGAACGAATGAATGAATATTGCTGTGCTTAATTACTTTTAACTTGCGTTAGGTTTAGGTTGGCTTTTACCTCAGCTAGGCTCCCTATTGTGCAATCTTAGAGTGGTTAGTTTTGGGTTCAGTATCTGGTGTAAAGCCAGGCAATTGAGTTAATTAAATAAAGCAAGATTGAAACTTGCATGTTGTGCAAACACCATGAGCCATTGTGCAAATTCACTTGTAAATAAGCTCAGCTCTGATTTTCTCCTTGTTTTTTGCTTCTTCATCAGAGATCTTGAACATCTCATATATACATCTTATTCTCCCTTCATTATGAAAAAATGGTTAGATGCAAAGCTATGGATATAAGCAGCAAGCAATATTTGTGTGTGTAGGATTTTTATGCCATCCTTTAAGGCTGCCTTCAAACCTTGTAAATCAATAAATATAAAATTCAATCCATTAACAGTCTTTGTGCTGTGAATGTAATGAAGGCATTATGCCAGGCCTACACAACATGCAGCCCACGAAGCAACCTTGTGAGGCCCACCAACAGTTTTTAAAAAGTAGTAAATTTAAAGCCATTGCTGCCACGTTGCTGCTGCCACCAGCTCCAGCACTTCTGCCACTCCTCCTTAGCCGATTGGCACTTCCAGTATTTGTTCATGGTCCACAAGGATGTTTAATTTATCAAGGTGGCCCTTTCCCCTCAACAAGTTGTTCAGGCCTGCCTTATATAGTAGTTCCTTGAGCATCAGGGTCCCTGTACCCACAGAGCTTACAATGCAAAACAGTCTGTGTTATATTCAGTGTTGTTATTCTGCTGGTAGATAATGTCCTCCCAGTGGAACATCACTTTCCTCTGCTGATAACAAATCTTTTAATTGCTGACCCCAAAATCTGCTTTCTTGGACTGAAGAACTCTCTAGTAGGCTTTGGGAAGTGAAGTTAATGGACCTGCAGAAATTATTACCAACAAAGAACTGATGAAATACCAGCAGAACTATTTAAAGTCTTATAAGAAGATGCTATTAAAGTGCTACTTGTGGTTTATAAGCAGGTATGGAAAATATTGCAATGGCCAAGGGACTGGAGAAGATCAATTTATATTGCAATATTAAAAAAGGGTAGTGCTAAAGAATGTTCGGAATACTGGAAATTGGATACAGTATATCTCACGTACTAGTAAAATGGATCAGTGCACGGAACAAGTACTGCCAGATGTACAAACTGGATTCCAAGAAGCCAGGGTATCTGAGATCACATTCCTATTAGCTCTCAGATGTTAGTAGAGACAAAATAGTTCCAAAAACCTTATATTTTTTCTTTATTGATTATAGAAAGGTGCTTGAATGTGTAGAAAACAAATGGTAGATAGCCCTTAAAATATGACTGTATTGGACCACCTCATCTACCTATTGAAGAACCTGTATGATGACCAGAGAGCAGCAGTCAGGATGGAATATGCTGCAATTAAATGGTTCAGAATTGGGAGGAGGGTATCAAGGTCACATACTGTCATTTTGTTTATTTAACTTATATGCAGAAAAATGCTGCCCTAGAAGAAATAGAAATTAGAACTGAAATTGTTAGGAGAAATATCAACAACTATGCTAATGATAACATTTTGATGACTGGAAGTGGGGAAGATTTCACGAATCTGTTATTGAAAGTGAAGGAAGAAAGTGCAAAACCTGGTCTGCTGCTCAGTATTAAGAAAAACAAACAAAAAAACCCTAATTATATATCAACAGGCAATACCAACCCAAAGCAAATGGGTACAGCTGAAGTTGAAGTGGCAACGGAGTTCCTAGAATCAAAAATTCAGAGGAATAGTGACTATAGCTATAAAATTAGCGACTAGGTTTTTCTACTTGGGAGAAAGATTATGACAGATGTAGACAAATTAGTAAAGTGAGGAGACATCACACTGACAACCAAGTCTCTATTGTCAAGACCATATTTTTTTCAGTTGCTATCTCTGGCTGTAAAATCCATCAGAAGGCTGGATGAATTAAAATTGACTTGTGCATGAGAAAACATTTTAAGAACATGTTGGACTGTAAGAAGAACAAATAATTCAGTGATAGATCATTCCACTGCTCGCTGGAAACACTAATAATGAAGCTATAACTTAAAAATTTTGGACACATAATACAAACACAAGAGTCATGGAGAAGACCTTGGGGCTTGGAAAAACTGAAGGCAATTGAAAAAGACTCTGACAGAGACAAGGACAGTAGGTACAAACTGATTACACAACCATTAACTTACAAGAATGCCAAGAAGCAGTTACCAACAGATAATCTGAGCAAAATTATGTCAATTGAGACATGGAGAATTGGAAGTAACTGAACAACAACAGGTGCTGGGAACAGATGGATCAAGGAGAGAATAATTAGAAAACCTACTGCAGGAATAGAAGTTGACCACTGAAATATTGGAACTAGGAGTTAGGAAATTAGCAGAGGGAGAGATAAGACTAAAAAGTGAGGTATACCATGTTATGTCTACTTAAAACTGGGTTATTTTTGGGAAATGCAGGATATTTTCACACTGAGAAATTATTTATTCAAAAAACCTTTGCTACTGAATTTTCTATTCCAAATCATTATATTCTTCTCTGCATATTATCTACTGTGGGAAATCATAGTTCATAGTTAAATGTACAGGCTATTCTATTCTGATGAGTTATACTCAGAAAGCTAATTTTGGGAAGAAAATAATTTAAAAGAGCTGATAAGAAATCCCATCAGATCTCTGAAAATGTGGTAACTTGCAGTAATTTTCAAGGATGCCTCCACGAATGATCAACCTTAGGAAGATCCTAACCCTATTAAAAAGAAGATTTCTTGTTTATCTTTAAACATTTCTTAGTGCAAAAGATTTTGTAGGTTCTGAAGGTTCTCTCTTTATGAGGGATTTACTTTTTAATTATGTACTGTACTTTGTTTCCCACCTTTGCATAAAATCATCAAATAATTGGGTGTTCAATATGTAAATTTCCTAAATATGAGATTATTTAGGAAATAGATTTTGAGTATGTGGATAGAAAAATGGGGTAACATTTCTTCATTATTTGTTTTTATTATGATGTCTTTGAAAAAAAAACATTAACCATGTTAATGAGGAGCTATTTTTGTTTGGAGTTTGTGTTAAGTACTACGCATATAAATGCATGTGCAAAGTACTAATGATATTCCTAGGTAATTTTAGAATCCATAGATAATTCAAAAAAAAATTCTGGCAGAACTTTCCTTGCAACACATTCATCCCTGAGTGATGCACCAGCTTGACCACTTGAGCTTCCTGTTCATGACAGCCCTCCTCTTTACAAAACATCTTACTCTGTGTATGCTAGTTAATCCACTCTTGAGTTGCCTTTCTTGAGTAGATAAGGCCATTTTTATTCTGGCTTTGCATGTTCATATAAATATATTTTATCCATAATATATTGTATCTCTATATTACCTATAATATATACAGTAGATATGGTGGTATTGTATTGTTACATTTTAAAATGTATTTTCATGTATGTATTGTCGAAGGCTTTCACGGCCGGAATACGATGGCTGGTGTGGGTCTTCCAGGCTGTGTGGCTTCCAGAACACGGCCACACAGCCCGGAAGACCCACACCAGCCATTATTTTCATGTATTTTTATTTTATTTTCTTGAACTGTTGAGGAATTTATGACATTACTTTTAAATGGACAGAAGACTGGGTAATTAGGAATGCTTTTGGCTGGTGGGCATATCTGGAATATTGAGACTTTGGAATTTTGCAGCATGCCAGCTTCCACTTTAATTCTTTCTGAAATGAATTTTTAAGAGGCAAGGTAGCAGTGAGCTTAGCATGGATGCATTGGACTATCACAGAAAAAAGATTGTCTATTCTTGAAGTAGTTCATAAGTCCCAGAGCACAGAATAAAAATCTACACAAGGAAGTACACAGAATTATACAATTACACCCTCTAGTTCTAGCAGCATGTATCTTTTCAGTTCCTGACCTGAAAGTCTATTTAAGCAATATACGTTTTTTGTGTAGAAAAATGCATAATTAATTTTATAAGTATTGTCAAACCAAATCTGCTCCTCTCCCAGCAGCACCTCACATCCCTCAGAGACTGCAAACTTCTGAATGAATTTACCATGAACAAGCCATTTGATGCTTCCTCTGATCCGTGAATCCATTGCAAAATTGCTGCCATGGGATGTCTGCTCTGAGTTATTCCAGGCAGAGACTGTGAGCAGGGGGCAGTTTTATTTCTGCCTAAAAATGCCCTAAGCCATATCTCTTCTGCATAGTTCTGCTATACTGCTGCACAGGGGTGTCTGCAGAGGTGTCAAAAAAGTCAAGATGGGATTGTGACTGCATGATGGTAGTCCCAGCCTCTTTTATGTATGTTGCATGTGTGATGCATGTAAAAGGGGTGAGGTTTAAATCACATGATCACAGATGCCATATTGATTTTTTTTTTTTAGCTCCACTGCATGTCTCCCAGGAGGGAGGCCAATAGAGAGATGGGTATAAGCTATTTAACTATTCAAGGAACTAGGAGAGTGCAGTGATTTATACATTTGTATGGAGTTATACAAATACAGTGGTACCTCGGGTTATGAACGCCTCTGTTAACGAACTTTTCGGGTTACGACCAGCTCCGGCCGCAAAAATTTACCTCGGTTTGCTAACTCCGCCTCGGGGTATGAGCAGGATACGTGGCCATTTTCCCTCCCGTGACATGGTCCGCGGCCATTTTTCCGCCCCTGACACGTGGTCCACGGCCATTTTATGCCCCTGACACGTGGTCCGCAGCCATTTTTCTGCCCCTGACACATAGTCCGCGGCCATTTTTCTGCCCCTGACACATGGTCCGTGGCCATTTTTCCACCCCTGACACATGGTCCGTGGCCATTTTCCGCCCCTGACACGTGGTCATAGGGAGGGGGACTCTCCCTCCAAGCAATAGCCACCTCCCTGTCCTCCACGCCAGAACGGATTAACGGTAATTACATTGAACCTTACGGGGAAATTTCCTTCGGGTTGCGACCAATTCGGGTTGCGGCCAGAGTCACGGAATGAATTAAGTTTGTAAACCAAGGTTCCACTATAATAGTTATTTTTCTCATCTTAGATGGGCTATAAATAATGCATTTCTGAACATGGAAATCATCATCATCATCATCATCATCATCATCATCAACATCCTTGGAGTATGTAAGACCCACAACCACATCAAGGTAGTGCCTCACTGGGGGTATTATTATTATTGTGGTTTGTTGCACAGTCAGCCAGATACTAAGACTGTATTTGGCATTTTTATCCACCTATCAAGTTCTTCCCAAAGATTTGGGATAGGCAGATGTTGTTTGATGGTGTTAAAGGTATAGTTGCAGGATGTAAGCTGTTCCAAGTAAAATTGTCTTTTGCAATTGACTGATGGTGATTTTGTCAATGCTGAGGGTCTTCAAGTGGTGCTCCAAATGTTTTGGGATTGCATCTAAGGCTCCTATAACTATTGGTACTATCTTTGCTTTCTTTTGACTGAAAACAAAGAAATAATGATTTGCTATTACAAATCAAGTCCAATGAGAAGAGGATATCTGAAAAGAATGTACCAGTTCTGGAAAGAACAACATTGTGAATCAGAAATAATAGAACAGAGACTAGCAGATCAACGTCAATTTATAATTCAAAATAAAGTAGTCACAGAAGTAAAATTGGAAGAACTGCAAAGCTCTACCCAGGGCAAAGTTATCAAAGCCTTGCCAGAAGTAGCTCAGGTTGTAGAGGCAAACCAGAGGAAGTTGGCAGTAGAGGAAGCCAGCATAGCTATAGAATAATTTTCATTCCCAAACCAGGCACCCTCTTCTCTGCCTTCTTCTCAGAAAGAACAAAGTCCTCTAACTAAAAAACAAGAAGAATCGAAACAAAGAAAAACTGAGCATCTAGAACAGCACAAAAACGACAGAATAAGATTGCCTGCATTGAAGCTTGTTACAAAGAAACAGCTAGCACAAGTATTAAACAGTAGAAACATCAGAAGCTTTGTGCAAAGATCAGTGGCACAATGGAAGACTGGTTGCTGGTCAATGGTGATAGACTGGGAGAGGTTAATATCAAGAGAAGAATCTTTCAAGGAGACTCACTATCACCACTACTGTTTGTCATTGCATTACTCCTCTGTCAACAATACTGAACAAGTCAGATCATGGCTATCAAACATCAAAAACATCTGTCAGGCTATCCTACCTCTTTACATGGACAGTCTGAAGCTATATGGAAAAACACCATCTGAAATAGAATTGCTGCTCAACACTGTCTGAATATACAGCCAAGTTATTGCAGTGGAGTTGGAACTGGACAAATGTGCCACCCTTACCATCAACAGGGAAAAAAATAGTGAAAAGGAATCAAGATGCCCTATGGAAATAACATCAAGAGTCCGGGTGAAGAACATCACTACTACTAGCTGGGCATCTTCAGGCTGACAACACTAAAGTCAAGAAGAAGGTTAGTAGTGAATACATCATGAGAGTGAAGAAGATCTTAAAGACCAAACTCAGTGGAGGAAATGCCATTGAGGCAAGTAACATCTGGGCAATTCCAATCATTAGATATACAGCTGGAATAGTGGACTGTGCTCAAGCAGAACTAGAAGCCCTGGATAGGAAGACCAGAAAAGTAAGGACAATGAATCATGCCCTTCATCCCCATAGTGATGTTGACAGACTCTACTTACCAAGGAGCATAGGTGGGTGTGGAATGTTGCAAGTACACCAGAGAGTTGAAGAAGGAAAAAGGGCATTAGAAGAATATCTGAAGGACAGTGAAGAAGATGCACTGAAACTAGTACGCCATGAAGGCTTATGGAATACTGAAGAGACCAAACTGGCCTACAGGAAAGACCAAATGAAGAATAGAAAAGAGACATGGCAATACAAAGTATTACATGGTCCTACACAAAAAAACTAGCAGGCAAAGCAGATAACAACAAGACCTGGCAATGGCTAAGAGCAAGAAAGTTGAAGAAAAAGACAGAGGGGCTAATTCTGGCTGCACAAGGCCAAGCATTAAGAACTAATGCATACAAAGCCAGGATTGAGAAGACAGCAATAGACAGCAAATGCCACCTCTGCAAAGAAGCTGAAAAAACAGTGGACCATCTAGTTAGCTGCTGCAAGATTGCACAGAGTGACTACAAACAACAGCATGACAAAGTAGCAGCAGTGGTGCATTGGAATATCTGCAGCAAATACCATTTGCCTGCAAGCAAGAATTGGTGGGACCACAAAACAGATAAAGTAATAGAAAATGAAGAAGCTAAAGTGCTCTGGGACTTTAGAATTCAAACAGACAAGTATCTGCCACATAACACCCCAGAGTTAACCATTGTTGATAAGAAAGACAAAAAAGTCTGTATAGCAGACATTGCAATACCTGGAGACAGCAGGATAGAAGAGAAAGAACTGGAGAAAATCACAAAATACAAAGACCTGCAAATAGAAATAGAGTGACCGTGGCAAAAGAAAGCAAAGATAGTACCCATAGTAATAGGCACCTTGGGTGCAATCCCAAAACATCTGGAGCACCACCTGAAGACTATCAGCATTGACAAAAACACCATCAGTCAATTGCAAAAGGCAGCTTTACCTGGAACAGCTTACATCCTGTGATGATACCTAGCTGACAGTTCATGTGTTGATGAAGATTCTCAGTCATCCAGGTGGAATTATCTGGAGGTTGAGTCATGGCAACTGGACGTCTTTTCTTTTGGTTTGATACATTTTGCTGCTTGTCCAAGCAGCTTCTTCAGTCTAGAAAGTTGGTTGGGGGGGATCCCATAAATGTCTTCCAGGGTGGCTGCGTTTCTCACTAACATGATGGGCTCGTTGAAGGGACAATAGGAGATGTGATTAGTAGAGTCTTTGGGATGTGGATGTCTTGCTCCTAATCCCTCACTCATCCCCAAGTGGGTCGTTAAGTGCTGCCTCCCTGGTGAGCTTGTGAAGTGGTCTTAATCTTCCTGGGGACTGATGAAAGAGCAGCATGAAAAATGGGAGACAAGTTGTGTCTGAGGCCTCCACCTCTATTGAGGGAAGGATTTTCCACTTTGGCATAAATGGATTCCTTCACTCCTCTCTCAAACCACCTATCTTCTCTGTCCAAAATGTGAACATTATTGCCCTCAAATGAGTGTCCTTTTTCATTTAGATGAAGGTAAACTGCTGATTCTGGTCATGTGTTGTTGCTCCTCCTGTGCTGGGCCATCCTCTTGGGTAAAAGCTGTTCAGTTTCTCCAACGTAGAGCTCTGAACACTCCTCACTGCACTGGATTGCATATACTACATTGCTCTTCTTATGTTTCGGTGTTCGATCTTTAGGGTGTACAAGCCTCTGTCTCAGTATGTTAGTGGGTTTGAAAAACACAGGTATGTGGTGTTTTTCAAATATCTATTTTATCTTCTCTGACACACCAGCCATGTATGGAATGACAAGATTCTTCTGTTGACTCTGGGTCTTAGCTCTGTCTGCCATTTTTTTGTTGGATCTAGAAGTGGATTTAATAAAGGCCCAATTTGGATACCCACAGGACTTAAGAGCTGTCCTCAGGTGTCTGTTTTTACAAAAGCACCAAAGATTCTCATATGTATCTTCAACAATGTCTGCCAAAAGAGTATGTCAGCATGTGGATTTTATGGAGCAGTATAGCCCACTAATATCAAGAGTTAGTTTGAATTATGATTTCTCTGATATTAAGACAGAAATATTGTGTTAAACCAAACAAATGCATATAAGAGCATCTAACCTATGGAGAGAAGAGAAATCTCGTCATAATTAAATACGTAGTTGCTGATGCTGAAGATTAGAAGTTCTGTAGGTACACAATATCATTGGTATTGTGATGCTATCAAAGATTCAAATATCAAGAGTAATGAAAACAAGGCATTTTAGGTAGAGTCAAACATTCTGAAGACACCCAGTGTAGTAAAGGTCATTGATAATACAGCTGAGAGAAATATTTGTGGAGGAAAATGAAGGAAAGAATCTGATTTGAACAGATTTGAAAGTCTGAATGGATTTCAAGTGCATCGGGGGAGGGAGGAAGAATTCAGATTAGAACAGAGGGCCACAGCAAGCAGTTGAAAGTAGTGGCAGGTAATATTTGTGAACACAAACATAAAAACACAGATTCTGATTTCTCTTTGTTAAAAAAGGTTTGGGCTTAGCTGCAAGCCTTCTCTGACCACCTATGGCTCTCAGAGGGCCTTATTACTGAGCAAGTTCAGCCTTTGACTTCTGACATTGTCACAGGCTTGTAAAGGAAATTCTTTTTGTACACTTATCCAAAAGTTTCACTAGCACGAGCCATTCATCCCCTCCCCAATCCCATTCATTTACTAACAACAAAAGACCTGCAAAGATTAGCCCAGTGGCTGGTCTTTCTGCTGATATCTTTCCATTCTTGACTGAATTGTGTCAAAAAGATTTTCCCACTGACATCTTTTCCCATTCCAAATTGAATCAAGGCAAAAACTTCCTTTGATTCCATTCATAATTAAATCAAGGCAAAGACTTTCCAATTGTCCTTGATTGGACCAATGCAGGGATTAGTGACACATTCTTTCTGGTAAAATCTCAGGTGTGAAGCCAACATTAAAAGTATCCATTGTAATCCCTTTGAAGTTAGTTGCTTCATTTGGAAAATCCTTTTAACCACTATACATGACCTTTTCCTGGAAAAGGGTGAGTTTTCCTAGGAACTGTCAAAACAACAACCAATCGACACAGAGGTCATAAAACTGACAACCAATCATATTTTGGTACCAGAAATTCAATTCTCTGCATAAACTTATCTTTTTTACTCTAACAGTGTTTCACTACTGCTGCAATTTGGAACTGGTTGTTCATTCATGAAATAAGGTGTTGGCTTTCCTTCTTGATGTTGAGCTCCTCCTTCTTCTATAACAGATTCAATCAAATTACAGATGAAAAATAACTAATTTCTTCAAGTATACTTCTGCAACCTACACTCTCTAGGATTCGGCGATGACTTCACAAGTCTATCAGATTCAGAGACTGAGATCTCAGCATCACAAGGAAGTGAATCTAAGAATGTCTTTGTTGAGGAACTAGAAGCTCCTTTGTCAACCCCATAATCCTCAGATGAAGCTTACTTCATTTCTCTTCTAGTTTTAGCACCTCTAGATCTTTGTCAGGCAGGCCACAATTCCTTCTAGGAAGGACACAAAGAAGAACCTTACTTCTGATCTTAGAGAGCAAGTTGGATATTAAAAAGTTGAGCATTTGCCTATCCATAAAGATTTGGTGTTGTAGTTCAGTACAAACACTTTGGAATTGTGTCACATTATAGTCTTCCTCTCATCCTGGAATATTTTGGAAGTTTTACATAGTGGGTCTCTTTTATCTATCTATCTATCTATCTATCTATCTATCTATCTATCTATCTATCTATCTATCTATCTATCTACATGCGCTTTATTCTTGAAATTCCATCCATATTACTACTGTGTTTCCTTAAGTACAACTTTTTCTTATTTCTGTTGCAACTAGATCCTTAATGACTTGAATTGGAAAGATTGACAAAACTGGCAGATGCACCAAAGCTGTAATTATCCTTTCAATGACAAATGAATCATTGTGTAGGTATTACAGGGCCATAGACCATTCTTCCTCAGTGTAATTGACATTAAGTAGTAGTTAATAGCTTCAGTCTAAGCTACTGTGTCATTACTTTGCATGTTCTTTGCTTAAAGACTGACTTGGAATTCAGTGCTGTTCATTTTAAAGTGAAAGTCCCTTTAGGACAATTGGTCTATGCATCACACTCATACCTTCAATGGCAGGACTGGTGTTGAGATGGTGGCATTTAAAGGACAAAAAATTGATGATACTATTATATAAATATTTGCATAATTGATACATATAGGTTATAAAAGTTCAGAGTAATTAGGACAGAATTTTCACTGCCAGCAATTGTGCATATCCCTATCAAGTTGTGCTCACAGTGATGGTTTGATGTACACATGGTTACAAACAGGATTTTTCTAAATTTCTAAATGTATAATGCTAACTGAAAGCAATAAATGTAACAGTGCTAAATGTCTTTTCATTTAAATTTGTATAGCACTAATTAAAACCTTGCTTTTAAATTTTATTTTTAAATCAAGTACTTGTAGGAACTTTATTTGAGGCAAACAAACTGCAAAGATGGAGGAAAATTTTGCTTGTTTAAAACATATTTGTAAATCAAAGAGGAAAAAAAAAGGTTTATTTTAATGTTCCAAATAGTCTATGAAAAATAAAAAAATCCAATTAATTTGGAAATTGTACTTTCGCTACTGTGTTGATTTTAACTCCTGAGACTACTGGAAAAGAAAAGAAAAAAACATCATTTTGAAAAATGCTTTTTATTTTCCTTTAGCTTAATAGGATCAATTGAATACAATTATGCTATATTCTAACAAAGATTTACAGTATCTGCACATATAATAAGTAGACTGATTCAGCTGCTGGCTGTCCTAGGATTTAAATAGCAAAACAATCGCATGCACTGGGTCCATCCTCTGTCATCCCTTCTTCACGAGGGAACCAAGACCTACTGGTTTCAGAATTAGACAGAGAAGTGGCAGTTGCACAAACAAACAAACAAAAACAAACAAAAAAAACCCCAACAACCAAACCCCCCCAACCCCCCCAAAACCAACCAACCAACCAACCAACCAACCTTCCTTCCTCAAATATATTGCAGTTCAATTATACTCCAAAGCTCGCTTTATCTATTCAATTCTGATCTTGTTATTTTTCCATTAACCACTGAATAGCAATTGCCTAATTTAGATCAATACATAATTGTCTAATGCCCCTTGCAGTCACTATCTCCACTCTGCACTAAGGCTATGCAAATTGTTTAAAAGAGGCGTTTCATAATGTACAAGAGCATGGACAAAGCACCCCTCCTTGAATCGTTACGGCAGTCCCATCTTTTTTCCAGGCTCAGAGTAGCTGTTTCAGAAGCCACTTCGGCTGTCTCTGGCTGAGTGAATGTTTTTTCTTCTCTTCCAGTGAAGCACACCAGCTGTGCAGACATGCAAATGTGGAAGCAGTTTGGAGCAGCTGTGTAAGTCTGGAGAAAAAATGGCAATTTCTTGATTTGCAGAGAACTACTTCCACAAAGCACCTCTTTCAAAGGATTGCACAGTGCAAATCTACATGTGTTCAGAATGCTTAAATGGGTGGGGAAGGGAGTGGGGTGGAGGTCTTCCTGTAGAGCCATATGGGTGGAGGGCTCGCTTTATATCTGTACAGTTGTAGGATTCTCCTTTCATACACTGACTTACTCATGCAAAAGGTTTATTTAGACAATGTTGTGTTCTTATAACATGCTGAACTGTAAGCCATCATTAAACCATAATGTATTCACATGACTCGCTAAAGTCAGAACAAGCAATTAAATGATGGCTGATTTATATCAAATGTTAAGGTTTGTTTGGTTTTGGCTTGTGATCTGTGAACCAAGCTTTATGGTCTAGAATGTAAAGATGACTGTTCAGTAAATATGCATAGCTTAAAAGCCAGTTTATTGCACCCCATCATGCATTCATTTAATTCATGGAGAAACAACTGCTAACATCTGGGAACATCCTGCATTCTTTACTTTCTGAAGACGATATATCAGGTGGCATATAAATTTAATAAATTATTAATAGGTTTAAGAAGCATCCCATTCTTTTGAAAGGTCAGAAATTTTAGGGTTAGAGCTAAAGAGTTTAATATCCTTTGGTTGAGAAAACCTAGGTAACTATATTATGACAAAGTTATGACAATTATGACGATTTAGACAAAGATTAATAGAAAAGAAGTGGAAGGATATAGGTACTCTCAGGAAATAAAAGATTACATAGAAAAGAGGATATTTGGCAGCCCCCCAAACTGTCAGGCCAGGCATAATTAAGTATAAATCAGTATCTTCCAGAAGCTCAACCTTGTGTTCAGGAACTTGATTGGCTAAGCAGATTGCTTTATTGCAGATAACAAAGAATTCATGCATACACCTAATATGTGCATGCTGCAGAACACAGTCATCAGATCGTATTTATCTGATCCAGGGCTTAAATGTAAGCTCTTTTTCTTCCATCTTTTCATGTCAATGGTCTCTTGGGCCATTCTTTTTCCAATAGCCTTGAGAATGGAATGCATCTGATCCGTGTTGATGCAACAGTTCTGTCTGCTCTGAGCAGTATTAGTTCCCACTTTAACAGCTTCAGCCCTTACAAGCCTTCAACTGATGCTAGTTGAAACCTTCATTTCTTTTTGTTTACCCAATTATAATGGTATTTCATTCAAAAAAGCCCAGCGATTTTCAACTACTTCAGCAACTCCCTCTGATCAACAGCTAACCAGATGATCATCCAGCAATCTAGCCAGCAAACTACCAGTTTTGTTAGTATTCATTTTAATCTAAAAGTTGAGTAAAGAAGGATACACATACACCCCAGTATAATCAATACTTTTGTCCTATTCAAGCAGTGCAAACAGAAGCATAAACTGCTGTTTGAAAGCTTTTATGAATACATTGCAAATCTTCTACCAGCAGCCAAAATAGGCCTCAGAACTGGTAATTTAGACAAAGGCTTGAAGAATCCAAAAATAATTTTGCTTGCCTCACAAATTATGCCAGCACTGCAAGCTGCTGGCTTCAAGAATTCAGAGGCAGGATTGCCAAGAAAAATCCACAACAATCAGTAGGTTAAATACCAGATAATTCTACAGAAGCTAACCCAAAGTCAAAGTAAAGCTCAGGGCCTCAGAAGAAGATGTCACAGGAACACAGTTCAGGAAAGAGGAGTTTTTCTAACAAGGAGAAGAAGTCTGAAGCATGCTCTTAAATAGCCAGAGTTCCTTGCTGTGCTTAATAAAAGGAGTTAATGCCTTTTCCTTTTGAGAAGCCAAGATGACCTCTGCTGCTCAACCCTTTTTGCCTGGCAGTGTGATTTAGGACTTCGTACACTCATTCAGGCTCAGACTTTGAATCAGCACCTACCTGCACAACATCTCCCTCATCAATCACAGGTGACTGAAAGCTGTTGCCTTCTGAACTGTAGGCAGAGAGTCTGTGAGCCTTTAAATCAGAGGAGTCTAGAATAACTTTAATAACTGGTAAATTAGAATAATTAACCCTTGGAAGGTTATGTAATTTACATCCCAAAGCCTTGATTTTGGTAAATATGATTAAAACTAATGAGCTGTTCTATGAAGCTTCTACCTCTCATAAAGGAAAGCAAATCTCATTCTGAACTATTTGTATATGTCATTCCTCATTCAAATTTCTTTCAATATAAGACAGCTTACAAGCTAAATAAACATGAGGTTTGCTGTAGGACCATGAAGATCTATTCTACCTATGAATTATCATGCCATGCTCTATGGACAAATGTTGTTTTGATGTTTGTCATTAAGAAAAAGTGCATACAATCCACACATGAAAAGCTGCAAACAAGAAGGGATTTTGACCAGCCAGGACCTCTCAGCATATTCATTTCTACTTCTACCTACAAAGGACTTCTAATGAATGTGAAATAGATGTTTACTGGTGCTACCTGCATTTGCATCCATGTTATCTCTTCAGACAGTGGAGAGAGGAAATTGTATGTGCCCTAAGTAATTGCTTCTATGAAGTACTTTGCTTGAATATCACTCAAAAAACCCTTCTAAATCTGTATGAATGAATGGTGAGCAGCACTTTTTTTTTTTTTTTTTTACTAAGGAGAGAGCTTAACAGGTATTCCAGCAGGGTTCCCAATAGCAGCTGTCATCCCAAAGTCAGCTCTCTTCATTTTTCACTGATCAACAGTGTGATTCAGGTATTTTCTGCTTGAGTCGGAGGAAATGAAGAAGCTAAAAGGGAGTTGTTTCCAGTGCATTTCCATCTGCTGCTGAACTGTTCCATTATTTCTTCAGTTCCTGAACTTTGGTAGTCTGGTGCTTATCTGTAAGACAGGAGCACATATAAAAATGTTATCATTTTTACATACTCCTTAAATATTCAAGGATATAATGATAAACACATACTAAAATGACCCAATAAGGATTCATAGTAGTAGCTTCCAGGACTCATAAAATATTGAGAACAGCTGAATCAGAGAAAGCTGAAATAAAGTCTTGGGCACTTCAAAGTCTAACAAATTTACTATTCTGTTACCTTATCTGAAACACATTCTACTTCATCAGATATATGCAGTGAGGTCTAGAGTGAAGGACATTTTGTTGTACTAACAGAACATGCTAGATCCTAATTTCTACTTCACCTCCTCACATTCTGAGGAAATAAATTAATAGTTGCATGTACTTCATAAACTGCTTCAGTTTAATTCGTGAGATGTTTTGTTTTGTTTTTAACTTAAAGGAAACATGCATTTTCTGCAGTTGCTTAACTAGCAGACATTTCCAGGAATGGACATTGTTTCTTTAGTGTTGTAGACAGGTGCTAAACTGGTGCTCCTGTATTCTTGGAAGCACTTTTTAGAGAGCAAATCAGAAATACTGCATGACCTTAATGCATATGTAGTAAATAAGCAGTCCTGCAGTTTTTGCTTACTTTTGACTCTGGATCTACCTCAAAAGGTTAAGGCCCCAAGTAACTTTTCCCATGGGTGAACTGTCATCTTCAGTGGAAAAAGTTCTCCCCCTCTGCTATAATATTATAGAAGGAGGAAGGCCTTTTCTCTTTTCACATCCTCTAGAAATAACCCCTTTCTCTCTCTCTCTCTCTCTCACACACACACAGAGGAAGTGTTCAGATTTGTGTGTTTTGCCAGTTATAAATAATGGAAGGATGGGAAAGCATAACAGGTTTAAATGTATTTCTCCCCATACTCATAATGGAAGGGATATACAGACACAGGGACTCTCATATGCGTGTGCATTGAAATCTGACAGTCTGACTTGGGCTTAGATTGCCAAGAGATACATTATAGGCCATTGTTTTGATAATAGTTTAATCCAAGATTATCTTTGGGCCTACCTAATATATCCAAATCATCAAAACAAGGAAGCAGATAAATAATAAAATAAAGACAGACTGTCGTTCCACTAATTTTTATAGCAGCAGTTACTGTGTCTGTTCAGCTTGCCTAGCTTTTCCAGCTGTAGGTGTAAATGATTAGCACCTGGCTTTTAGCATCACTTTTCCCCAACTTGAACTCCTGGCTACTTCATGAAGATGCAGTCAATAAAAGTTTGTCGTCCAGCTCAAATGGATTTTAGATAAAGTGTTTGCTTGTTAAGCCGAATATCTTCATCTGAGCTGACCAAGTGATGCCATGGAGGTTCTGACCTGATCTCTGAAGGTTGTGGGGGCCTGGATGGGGAAGAACAGGTTTTAGCTTGACCCCAGCAAGCTTGAGTAGCTCTGGGTTTTAGGGCCACCTTATCCAAAGAGAACTGGTGTGCAATTTGGGGGTCCTCCTGGACTCATGGTTCCTGTTCAAAGAGCAGGTGGCAGCTGTCCAGGATGTAGAGCTTCATGTTGGGTGCCAACTGTACCCTTTTCTGGACTGGGAGGCAGTATAGACAGTCACTCATGTTTTGGTCACCTCCAGTATAATTACTGTAAGTAAACTGAGGCTGTGAAGTTCTGTTAAGTATAGTTGAAGGACTTATCCTTGGTTGCCATCTTTTGCTTTCTTTTATTATATGTTTTTAGGTTATTTTGTTACTTGTCATTTATACTGATGTTTTAAAAACATGGTTGTTGCCCAAAGTTACTTCGTGTCTATTTAAATTGTATTCAGTAAATACGTTTGGCTAATGGTAGCAGGTTCAGCAGGATTTTGTGGGCAACAGTTGCCCATTCCCATAATTTTGATCAAAACCAAGAGAGATACTGGATTATAAAATTAACTGAATTTTCAGAAATGGCAAAGCTGACCACTTTGGTCAGAGAAAAAATGATAAAGGCTTTTTTGAAGGACTGGAAATCTTATATGGACTTTTTGCTAAAAGAAGAAAAAAATGAATTGGTAATTTTGGGATTTGGGGATTAAAAATGGGATGAAGAGGTTGGGGAAAAGTTTAAGATAATAAATACTTGATAGAGAGAAGGGCAGAAGACATAATTGTATGTTTTTCTTTTCTTTTTTTCAATTTCTCTCTTGTATTGCTATTTCTTATTTTCTATCTCTGTTCTTGTTTGTTTTGGACATTTTATTATATTGAAAAATTCTATATACACACACATCCAAAAGAGACAGACCTCTCTCTCTTTCTCTCTCCATCAAGATGGAGAAAAATATCAATATTTTACAACAAAAAAGCAACTGCAATTAATAATCAACGAAGCAACAGAAATCAAATCTAGATATTCCTCTACCCAATCAAGTGCTCCATGAAAGGGAATGTGTTGGATTGAGATATGACATTTCTTCAAGCAATGTGTATGAAACAGATAAGTATTTTAAAACAGCACCAACAGAACTTTAATTATTTTATCCTCTTTCCCTTGCCAAAAGAACAGGTACTCAGTTCATATGAGATTATGTGCCATTAAGTCAGTATCAACTCTTACCAACCACATAGATACATTTTCTCCATGACTATCTGTCCCAGTTCATCTGTAAAATATCTTTTATATGTAACAAATATTTTTATAATTTTCTGTCTTATAAATATGAAAACTATTGAGTTGTAGAAATTGGTATATTTTTGACGATTCATCCTACTTCCTCCTGCTAATGCTTGTGCAACTTATGGTAATTCATCTTTATAGTTGTATAACATTGCACTTAAACTGCTGCTATGAGAACTATCTTAAAAACCTAGATCTGTTGGCTGGCAGAGGTTAGGGATGGGGCAAAGTTTTGCTGTGCTGTTGGACAGACATTCCCCTGGAATGTTTGTGGGTCAGCCATATTCTCCAAAAGGTCCCAATTTTGCCTTTGGACATTTTTGTAGCCATATTGTGCCTGCCAGTAATAAGCTGTGGCAGCAGATTACTGTGGCATGATATCTTCTGGATCCAAAGCATTTTGCTTTTCTGATCCTTTAATTAAATGACCTGACATCTTTTTTAAAAACCTGTGTAGAAGCACCAAGCCACTGGAGAATTGTCACAAGTCATTAGAATGGACTGCATTATATCATCCCTAAGTGATAGTCTTGCATGTGAAATTTGATACTAGCCCCAAAATTACAATGAACCATGTGAGATAATGGGTCTAGGTCATCAGTCATAGGAGTTCGTGCCTATCACATAGGGTCTAACATAAGCTGTACATAGATACTTAACCTTACATTACTATAGAGGTATAGTAAATAACAAAACAAAGCTGAAAAAAATGATTTGCTAATAACGGAAAAAAACATAGAGGAAAAGAAGAGAAGCAGATGCTAATAGCTGCATTTCTCTGCAAAGGTCAAAGGGTATGAAGCACTTTATGACAACCTTTCTTTATGCTGTGCAATAAATCACAATCATGACCACGTTTTACAAGATAACAGTCTGAGGGGCAACGATTTGATCATGCTCAACCAATATGTTCATGTTTGCTTTGAAATTTTTATAGTTTACTACTTCATGAGCTAGACCATACTAAATGGTTTTGATTCAATATTACTGCAGCACATTCCAGTTTGTAAGCCGTTACATAAGAATACCTCATCAGAGATTTTGTGCTGATTGGGGGACTACTTCCATTATTTTCTTTGCATTTTTGACCTAACATAAGTGGTTTATCCCTCCTTTCCAACATATTGTGATAATCTCCCTCTGGATATCATTCATCTTGCTCCTTGTCATGAAAAAACACCTATTCTTCACTGTTGTGTACCATTTTCCTCTTTTCTAGCTTCATTTTCTTTATCAAGACTTATTACATTTTTCTGGTGATCTTTTAAAGTATAGTTTTAAAGATAAATGTCACTTATTTCCCACCCAGCTATGTTTCGTGAACCTTAATGAATAATAATGATACTGATTTGAAATACAACTTAAGGATACTTAAGATCTTACTAAGCACTGGTCTTTTGAATTGATCTGTAATTGCTGCGATTCTAATTTTATTGCTTACATTTCAGGATTTGGGATTGTAAGTACATTTATTTGCAAGTAAGTTCTACTAAACTCAATAAAATGCATACTAAGTAAATATATTTAAGCTTTGGCCTCTAAGAATGTTCATGTACTTAACAAGAAAATACTGTTATTGCTATTACAGAGTTCTATATTAGTTAGAATATAGTGGCTGCATTTGCACAACAAGGTCAGCTTGGTTAGTTTAAATCTTTGTTGTTATTATTATTACATTTGTGTCTGTGTTAGCATGCTATGTGAATCTAATCCATTTGGTTAGTTTATGATTTAATTTTGTCTGTGAAGTAAAGAAATGGGTTAATTCAGTAATGAAGTTGTGTGTTCCAGTGTGTTGCACAGACCTGGAAAATATTAACCATGGTTAAGTCAATTATGGGCAAACATGTCTCACAAATGCAGTTTTGGACTAGGATTAGGGTGATCTGGATTCAAATCTCCAGTCAGCCATGAAGCTTACTGGTTGACTTTGGATTAGTTGATTTCTTGGTCTGTTACCTTTTGCTGGCCTTTCATAAGGCCCTGAAGACCTGGTTCTGTGCCCGGGCCTGGGGCCCTGAGAATGTTCAAGGACCTGCTTCTTGATTATGTTAGTGATTTGGATTGTTTTTGCTTGGCCACTATTTATTTTAATTTTTGTAATGTTTATAATTGTTTTTATTTTATTTTAACTGTGCTTGCCACCCAAACACTTTGTGAGATGGGCAGTCATATAAATTGGATAAATAAATAAATATTTATGAGGAAAAAAATATAGGGGTTTGAAGCTTTGTGCTCACCCCTATTATGGGGGTGGCCCGGATGGAAGGCCATTCACATCTTGAGTGTGTTACACTGAAGAATTTTATCCTTGGAAAAATTTAACTCCCTACCATCTATGGTAACAGAGGGGAGGTAAGAATAGTGCTTCAGTATAATGCCATTTATGTCCCCTGTCAAATGAAAGATACTGAGTGTTACTCACATTTTATTGCACTGCTCTTTTTACATAGAGCCAGTTTGGTGTAGTAGTTAAGGCACCAGGCTAGAAATTGGACTGTGAGTTCTATTCCTGCCTTAGGCACAAAGCAGCTGGGTGAGCTTTGGTCTCTCACTCTCAGCCTAGGAAGCAGGCAATGGCAAACCACTTTCAAAATCTTGCCAAGAAAACTGCAGGGACTCATCCAGGCAGTCACCAGGAGTCAAAACTGACTGGAAGGTGCACATACACTTTTTACATAGCTTGGTATGTAGATCTTACTACCCCCTTTTTTGTTAAACCTTTTCCTAAATGACATCTTCAAATTATGGGTAATGATTAGGTTAGACTTGCCCTGACCTGACTGGCTTTCTGTAAGGCCTTGAAAACCTGGTTTTGTTACCGAGCCTGGGCTCCTGGGTGTATGGTTGAGCCCATATCATGATTATGTTATTGTGTTGTTGGCTGCTATACTGATATCATTTTGTTATGACATTTTTATCTTGTTTTTATTCATTGTCAGCCACCCAGAGTCATATATTTGAGATGGGTAAATTGATATATAAATTGATGATGATGATGATGATGATGATGATGATGATGATGATAATCTGCGTAATTCCTATTGTTATTGATAAATAGGTGAAATTTCTCAGAACTAGATACTAAGTGCCCTAAATATTTATTCTCATTATGCCATAATTAAGATCAGTTTTTAACCCTTTAACTTTAGTCATCACCCTTTATAATTTTAAATTTATTTGAATCTTATTTTAGTGTTGCTTTATTTTACATTATTTTCATTTTTCCTGATCACTTGTCCTTCTCTGTATAGCCTTGTTTTTTAGAATCTGTATTTATCTGTTTTATGTCTGTAAATATAGTTACAATCTACAATGATAAATATATCAGATAAAATAGCATAAAATACGTATTTGTTTCCGTTGATAGATATAAAGATTACTTGCATGAAGAAGGTTTGATTCTGTGAATCAAAGCAAGCCATATCTCTACAGATCTATCTGTCTGAAAGGAGAAATTATTGTTGAAGTTTTGTAATAATATGCAGTATAATTATCCACTTGACTGATAGCTCCTTTGGGATTGGATTTGTCCTTTATGAAGGCTATTAGCATTAGCATTTTCTATTAACAAGCATATCTCTTAATAATGTCTTTCGATGGCTGTTTTCCTAATGAGAAAGCAGCAGTACTGACAGCTGTCCTCTGTCACATACCTAAACATAATGAAGATGCCTCTGAGGTAGTGTTCTACAGAAATGAAACATATGCTGCTGTTAATTAGAGTTTGGAATGAGAATACTGATTATGCCTAATTTGTGACAAAGATTTCAGTGGGACTTATATTTCTTCACTGACAGCAGATATCATCTGCAGTCCTCCTGCATAGCCAACCTCCAGAAGGAAATCTGATCTTTGTGGAATTTCAGTTTGAACTGAAGAAGGCTCAGGAGAAACCCCTTGAAGCTGCTTTGTGTTTCTACGTATTTCTGCATGTGAAGCAAAGTGGCTGTCTTGATTTCCTTCACCTGCTTTGACTTTTGTAATGGTTGGAAGATGTTTCTGTACATACGTGCAAGAAGCCTCCTCCACTTTTCTAAATGATGATCAGAGTAGGTAAAGTACTGCAAAGCACTGTAATGGACTGTGAGAATAACCTTGGGAGACAAGAGAAAGAGACACAGCCTAGACAATATACATATACATATACATATACATATACATATACATATGGTATCTATCTCAAACAAGTGACTCTGAGCAGCAAAGAATCATAAAATCAATTAAAACCAAATTATAATCACAATATTAAAAAATTACATACAGGAGACAAGAAAATATTATAATCCACAGGTGTTAACATAACCAGGAAATGGGCCCTTTCACACAACTGGGACCCCAGGCCTGGTTACATAACCAGGTCTTCAAGGCCTTAGAAAAGGCCAACAAGGTTGGGGCCATCCTAATCTTTGGAGGGAGAATGTTCCAAAGGGCAGGTGCCACAGCAGAGAAGGCATGCCTCCTGGTCCCTGCCAGCCAACATTTCTTGCCTGATGGGACCTGGAGCATGCCCATTCTGCCAGACCAGATTGGATGGATAGAAACAACTGGGAAAAGACAGCCCCTCGGGTAACCCAGTCCCAAGCCATGAAAGGCTTTAAAAGTGACAACCAGCACCTTGAAACACAGTGGCAACCAATGCAGCTCATGAAGCAGTAGTGTTACATGTGCTGAGTAACTGACACCATTTACTATATATGCAGCTGCATTCCGCACCAGCTGAAGCTTCTGTATGCTCTTCAAGGGCAGCCTCATGTAGACCATTTTGCAGTAATCCAGATGGGAGGTCACGAGGGCATCAGTGAGCAGAGCCTCCCTGTCCAGGAATGGGCCCTCTTAGACATGGCTTTCATCTGCTCTTCCAGCAGGAGCCATGAATCCAAGAGGACCCCCAGATTGAACACCAGGTCCACCTGAAGCAGTGCCACCCCATCCAGGACCAAAGGTGGAAAAACCTTGACACCTGAAGGGCCAAGCACCCAAAGCCACTTAGTCTTGTTGGGTTGAGCCAAAGCCCATTGTACCCCATCCAGGCCCCTACAGGCTCCAGGCACTGGGACAAGATGTCCACAGGATCATTCAGGCAGCCCTGGGTGGAAATATAAAGCTGGGTATCATCAGCATACTGATGGTACCTCACCCCAAAGCATTGGATCACCTCACCCAGCGGCCTCATGTAGATGTTAAATAAGAGGGAGAGAAGACTGAGCCCTGCGGTACCCCCCAAAGTGCAACCCATCCCCAACTCCCAAAGCTGGTCCAGAAGGATATCATGATCGATGGTATCAAAGGCTGCTGAGAGGTCAAGAAGAGCAAGGATGGATGCACTATCCCCATCCTGCTCCCACTAGAGGTCACCCAAGAGCACAATCAGTGCCATCTCAGTCCCATACCCTGGCTTGAATCTTGACTGAAAGGGGTCCAGATAATCTGCTTCCTCCAGAGTTCTTTGAAGCTGCTGTGAAGCCACTTTCTCCACAATCTTCCCTAGGTTGATAACTTCCATAGTCTGATAAGAGAAATCTGAGTCCAGAGCAGGAATGGGGATGGAGAAAGCATCTCAGAATTGACCTTCCCAAGTTCTCTGGAATGTAAAGGCAGGAGAGGGGTGAAGCACTTTCAGACTTGAAAGATTCTGTTACTGTAACCTTACAATAAAAGTAGTATTAGCATTCATGATTTTGGTTTCCTCATCTGGACTACCTTGAAGGGCTGACGAGCACCTTGCTGAAGCAAATCATGTCACTTTTTTGCCTTGCTGAAGAGGAAATGTATTCATTTATTTAATGTATTTTTAGGGATGTCCAATTCAAACAATGTGACTTTGGACAGTGTACAGCAAAAACAAATAATAAACCATAAATAAATAAATGACCAAAGACAAAACATTAAAAAAGCTACCCAATATATAAAACAAAATAGCAACTGAATAAGATAATTAAACAACCAATATGCTACCTGAGTGGTACAAAGCTCTTTATTTAGGCAAATCTAAGTTGCTTCAGACAGGCCTGTTTCACATGCAATGTCCCTGTGTTGTAAATGTGACCTGTTTATGGTCAACTCTATCAAAAATGGATCTCTAAGTATTGGATCAAAGTGCTTGTCAAATAAAAATGGACGCATCTTATAATATTTAGTCTTTCCACAGTTATTTCTTCTTATGCTGTTTATAGGAAGTAATCGACAGCAGGTCTTGCATCTTTAATAAAATCTGCAGAGAAATCTGGGCTACAACAGCTCCTCTTTGGTTGTGTCATCAGATGAAGAGAAGGCAGAACCAGCTTATTAATGCTGAACTTTGAAATTTGGTTTTCTCAAAAAAAGTATGTAAAACTCTTGTTTCTTTGTTCCAACAAACTGATATACAAAATTGGTGCAGGTTTTGAGTATACACAAAAGTAAAGGTGGTAAAGTTTTGTTTTTTTGTGGGGGGGGGGAGGCAAAAATAAGGCTTGATGGAACAAAATGGGATAAAACATAGCTATCATATATGGCTGGATTGTGCACCCCACATTTCAGAAGAAAAGGATGCAAGGGTAGAACCTATCTCAAAGTCCAGAAATGCTGGCAGAAGCAAGGCACAAATTGGTAAGATACTCATGTAGTTCTCTAATTTTTCCATTACAATGGAGAGGGAGGAGGAACATGATCCTTTTTCATTAAAGGCTCCTTATTAGTCTTCTCACTGACATTTGTATCGAATCTAGAAATTCTGCAAGGGCCTTGCCTTTGTGGAACCATCACACACTTTCATCACTTGCAAAAGACAACCCTTGGGTAATGAACATACATCAACTCTCAGGTTTAAGTTCAATGTTGCAACTTTCTGTCTGTCTGTCATAGTCACTAGCTTTGATTCAGGATCAGCATGGAACAAGAGGAGAATTAGGGGAAGTTAATGTTTTTATCATCAATCCTAGTGCTTGTAAAGATAAAGGATTAAAGACCATCACCATCCATAAAGAATCTACTCTTTGAATAATGGCATGTTTGCATGAAAACCCAGAAACGAAACTACAATGCATAATGAGCAGTGCAAGATCTCCAGTCCTTGAGTGGTTGTCATATGAAGGAAGTCACAGTTTCCCTGTAATTCAATTAGGTTTCAGATGGCATGATAGAAAAAGTTGAAAAGAAGTGCCAGCTGTAAAGTAGGACTGTTTAGTGCTTCAGGTGCAAAAGCAAAAAATGTTTTAGAGAGTACAGGATACTCAAATAGCACCTGTTTGCAACTTCTTAAACCAAATGTGTCTTTTCTCAGGATCACATTGCAGCTATAAGTGGCAATCCCAAGAAAAAGATGTAGCTGCTTTAAAGAGATACAGGCAGGTGGAATGCATGTGATGGAGGATTTTATGCCTTTGCGTCTGAACTGCTGCATAATCCTGCTACAAAGCTGTCAAATCTGGGAGTAGCCATTGCTGAAATAATAATTCCATGTTTTTGTGAACCCCTTGCTGGCCTACTCCTCTGCAATTAGAATACCTACCTCAGACAGTAGAACTGTGAGAAGAACACTCATAACTGAGGAAGGTACATGAAAACTAGCATAACCCCTAGAATAATAAAGGATGAGGCAGGTCCTAGATGCAGAAAATCTCAGATTTCATCCCTTGAATACACAATTTTTTAAAAAATCAACTTTCCCCAGGGCCTTAGAAAGTGTTTCTTTATCAGAATAGACAGTGCTGGCGAGATGAACAAAAGATAAATATTGGGTGAAATACTAGTTTTAAATACAAATGAGCATTTCTGGGTATAGCGAAGACGTTTTCTCCAAAGTTGAAAGTTCTAATAAAATCACAAAATTACAGGCCTTCCTTGATGAATAAAAAATTCAAATGTTCTTTTATTGCTGACTCTGATTTAGTTTGTGTGCTGCCAATATATGTATCTCTGTGAGTGCAGCAACAGCAGTCAGTCTGGAGGTAGAAGAAAACACCCCCAAGTGTAGGCAATTGGGCCAAAGCCTGCAGTTATGCTGAACAGACAGTAGAATCCCTGGGGTTTCTTTTGGTGGAAAATAGAGAGACCCATTGGGTTTTAAAAGTTCACCACTATTATGACTTCCACTCTTCACTGTGATATAAAACCAGGCTCTCTTCACTTCACATAGGTTTGCTCTCTCAATGTAAAATGTAGCAATTATGCAAAACAGCCTATTGTAAAGAAAAATTACTATTGTTATGCTGAATGGAAAGAAAGGGTCTAGAATTCAAGGATTTCTGGGGACGGAAAAGCTGAATGATTTTGTGATTTCTACAGAGAGATGAATTGTAAGCACACCCATATCTACATGTGCATTAGACCCCAGCCCAAATGCACTTTTTTTTTATTTTTCCTACAGAAATGAAAAGATACAATCTATGGAAGAAAATAAGGGACACAATATTACTCTTCAGGAAATTTCTCTTTCTCTCTCTCTCTTCCTCTGAGTACAGAATGGATACTGAACAAACAGTGGCAAAAGCAGAACTAATGTGTTTTAAGCAAATATCCTTGATCCCACAGACTTCAGAATCTTTAAATATTTTTATGCTTGTAGGAAAAAAAAACTACACAGGAATAAATTATACCCCTCTTCTTTCCATCCTGGATTTCTCCTTATACCAAGAGAATGAAGTTACATTTTGGCAGATATACTCCCTCTCTGAACCTTCAGAAAATGAAGAGGCTTCAGAAAGGTCTGAGTCTGTTCAGTCATCAAAGTTTCTCTTTGATTTTGAATCTGAATTTGGTTCAGATTTGGGATTCAGTAGAATCGAAGCAATCACCCTACCAAGAACTTCATGTCCATTTCATGATCTGATTAATTCATCTTATTTTCTTCAGCGTTATTTCGGTGAGGAGGACACTTGGTTTGGTAAGTTCTTACAGAAAAAAAATGAGTCAAAATACAGTTCAGCTGAAAACTAGATTCCAATCTGGTATATGTTTTAAATGTCAGACTGATACTTTCTTTTAGCTATCTAAAGGTTTTAATTTTAATTTTATTATTCAGCATGCACACATTTTGACTGGATTATTCTATCTTTTAGTTTTAATGTGAATTTTATTGTGCTGCTGAATTTATAGTTTAGCTATTTAATTCTGTTGTTTTAGTTGTTTATCTTGTCATTGTTAATAAATTACTGTTTTCCATTTAAGGAATTTGCTTTAAACAGAAAAACAGGGTAAGCTTATGCCAGATAAATAAATTAATATAGACAGGAAAAAATATATTTAATAGCTTTTGCCATTGGAAACAGAAGTTAAGTAACATAGCTGAAAAAATAAATTTCAGAAGCAGAAGCTATTCAACCGACATATCTGAAAAAGTTTCCAAAGGAAACTGCACAAGAGAAACTTAACAGAAATCCACTATGATTTGACAGTCTGACAAAAAATGGAATAAAAATCTTTATCCCTTAGAATAGACACTGCTTAGTTATAGAATATCTAGTGCACTTAGTAGGAATTTGATTGGTACTATTTAGTACAACTGTATAGGATAATAACAGGGTATTTCAAGAAAGTACAGTTTTGGAGAGGAGCTCTCAAGCATTCAAAATAATTTGCTGAAGGACTAGCTTTGATTCTCATCTATTGTCATGGTAACAGTGATTCTACAATACATATTAATACCAGAGTTTAAGTGTCAATACAGTATTGCCTACCAAGATCACCTTCGTGTGTACTCAGAAATGGAAGCTGAGTCTGTGGCACATTTTGCTAAGTTGCTCTCTGCATGATATCTGGCAATTCAACTTATTGAGCCACTTAATCAGTAAGCTTTCTACCCACCTCAGTTAGTGATTATAGCTCAGTTACCGTGACAGCAATTTACTGATGCATCAAATAAGGTTTTACAGGTTTTAGCTGCATCAGTGGCCATCAGAAGCTGGAAGCTCTGTGCCCTACAGTTTTATTTATTTATTAATTAAACAAACAAACAATATAAAGCTACCCATCTACCAAAAGGAACTGTGGGTGGTGAACGAAATAAAATACAATACACTAAAAAGACCATTTAGAACAATAAACAATGTTGAGACCCCACCAACCATTGTATGCCATCTCTGTCAACATCCTGGCTTCAGTACCTGGGGGAAAAGCCAGGTCTTCACTGTAAGGTTTGCCCCGTTCGACAGAGAAACTCCCGTGACACGTGTGGTTCACAAAAGAGGTTTACTCATGCGTAACGTAGCAGTCACAAGCAAAGCCAGGACTGGCTTGGTACAATTGCATCACTCGTTATATTCCCCCCTTCCCACGCTTTTTTCCGCCCCGCGATTGCGTTACCGCTGCGGATTATCGGCCCCCCAATAATCCCTCTTGATTGTCCATGATGGCAGGTTCGGTCAGGGTCCATTGTCCTTGATTGGCAGTCCCCTCTGGCTTGGGTTGGTCCCTCCCCGTTACGTGCAAGCCCGAGGGTTCTGTGCTGCGCGGCGATCTTGTTTCGCTGCCTGCGGCCCCGTTCATTGTTGGCTCACGCCGTTATCAGTGTATAGTTAAAGCTTCCGCTGCGGTTTTCCTGTTTGGCTGGGCGCAGGTGGCCCATTAATTAGCGGCGCTTTCAGTTCCTCTTTTCCTCGCTAGCTACCGCCGGTGGAGTTCGCGTGGTCTGGCTGCGAGCTTCCCCGAAGCCCCGTGCTGACCGAACCTGACATTCACCACTTTCCTGAAGGCCAACAGGATCAGGGCCACCTGTATATCTGGGGGGAAGTTGTTCCATAAGGCAGGCACCATGATAAAGAAGGCATGCTTCTGAGGCACTACCAGGGGACACTGTTTCAGTGAGGGATCCAGAGTATGTCCCCCCTGCCAGGATGGGCAGAAACTATCCTGGATAAGTAGTCCTGCAAGAAACTAGGCCCCATGCCATGTAGGCCTTTAAAGGTGACAACCAGCATCTTGAATTGCATCTGGAAGTCTAGTGGGAGCCAGTGCAGCTCTTGCAGCAATATTGTTACCTGGGTGTACTGAGATGTTGCCCACTACTGCTTGTGTCCCTGCATTCTGGATAAGCTGCAGCTTCTGAATGGTCTTCAAGGGCAGCTTCCATGGAGAGCACATTGCAATAGTCCAGTTGGGAGATGACTAAAGCAATTAACTAAGTTTGGACTCTGCTTTTTATTTACTAGTATGTAGCCTAACTGTTTCATCTCCATCTTTTCTATTAATCTCTGGGCAAGAGTCTGATTACCACAGCACTCCCTACTAGTCGGTGACCATTCATATATAGCATGCCTTTCCCCTGATATATATATGTCAGCTATGAAGCTCACTGGCTTACATAACCTGGTTTCTTCAAAAACATTTTATTGCTTTTGCTTTTTTTTTTTTTTTTTAATAATGTCTTTCTGGTCTATAGCCATTCTGCAAACAAACAAAGAAACAAATAAATTTCACTTTATTTTCAGAGAAACAGACTGTTAAAACCTTACAGAGTTTCATTCAAACTGTATGCTGAAAGGAGGGTTCAACTTTAGATGCTATTTAAAAAAAAACAGTAAACAATTCAGATAATATCTTACTTTTTGGTGCCTTGTTCTGCGTTTATTTGTTGCCATCTTTTAGTTTTAATCAGTTTATCAAAAACTGGAAATGACACGGGTTCTCTGATTCACTTATTTGGAAAACAACCCAATTCACTTTGGCTTGCTTAAGAGCTCCCAGTTAGAAAAGATGTGCCCATCTATAGAAAAAAGCCAAATATATAGGGAGATTTTATAAAAGCAGGGGGACATGAGATAGCTAAGATAAAATGGATTATGGAGAGAGCAAGAGAATATAAGAAGGAGGTTTACCTTTCCTTTATTGTTTATAACAAGATGTTTGATGTTGGTCATGCCAGAAAGTGGAGCAGATTAAAGTCTGTGGGCATTCCTAAATAGGTGCTTATTCTTTTGAGGGACTTTTAGAATTAACAGGAAGCTACTGTAAGACCTGAATTTGGAGAAACAAGGTGGTTCAGGACAAAGAAGAGAGCAAGGCAAGGATGCATATTATCCCATATTTGTTTAATTTATACAGTACATGTATTAGAAGAATATCAAAAGAGATGACAGCTAGAATCAAAGCTGGAGGTAAAAACATTAACAAATTAAGATATGCAGATGATAATTTGAAAGCATGGGAGATTTAGCAGAGCTTATTATGAAAAGAAAAATAGAAAGTGAAAAATCAAAATTAATAGATACTAAGAAGACAAATGTAGTATCAACTAATGTGTTTAGTACATTTACAGAGCACTGTGAAGAAGTGAAGTTTTCTTGGTTTGTGTGGGGGGGTGTTAATTGTAGATTAAAAACAGAAGGTGTATTGAGGGAGTAAGGAGGAGATTAATCCTAGAAAGGAAGGAAATTACAAATGTAGTTAAGTTCATTAAAGTGACAAAAAAGATTTAAGTAATTAAAGCAATTATCTTTTCAATTGTATGAATGGCTATGAAAGCTGAGAAAGAATAAGAGAAAGGAATTATTGGAATTATGATTTGGAGATAGTTACTAAAAGTGTCCTAGACTGCAAGAAGAACCAATCAGTTAGTGCTGGGCTAAATAAAGAGTAACTTGCATACTTTGGGCATGTGATGCCAGCAGATGATGAAATAGAAAAAAATAGCAATGTTTAGCAAGATTGAAGTAAGTAAAAGAAAGAGAAAGCAATAAATAAGATGGGATCAAAGAGATTAGTGGAACATATCTGGAAGAGCTACAGGATATTGCGGGAGAGGTATCAAAATGATTTACATTTGTCTATGCAGTTGCCAGAAGTTGAACCTGACCCTAGACCTAATTAATCATGAAATCTGAATCTTCATGCTTTCCACTGGTAGCAAATTAATGATCAGCAGTAGTTTTCTGATATCTGAGAAATTGATGTAACTTGTATAACTAGAGTCGAGTCATACCTAGATGCTTATGAAGGGATAAAGCCTGTCAAATTTCAGAAAAATAAAGTAGGGTTTTCATGCTATGCATATTTTAATTTATTATTCTGTTTTAAAGGAAGTACCAATATTTTTTTTCTTTTTTTGGCAAAGGTGACTAAAATGAATAAAGTTGTCCCTTCTAAGCAAATTAAGACTTCCAACAACAAATTCAGGGGTGGAGGTGGCAAGAAAAGACTTTGCAGTTCAGGATTATGAAAATAACATATAGCATAGATAGAGGTGGCTTAACTATTAATCTAAAACAAATCAGAGAAAGAGGTATAGTATTTTTCACTTCCTCTTTTCTATATGCATGGATTAGTTTATGTATTTATTTATATGCCATTCCAATCTAGTAGCTTACAAACATGCAACAGTAATAAGGTGAAATACTAAAAAATAACAATAGAAATGACTCAGATGCTGAGGAACAAGCATAATACTTATACTGATTGACCCTGCAGAAGGGACAAAAACAACCACTCAAACTCTGAAGACTCACTAAAACAACCCTGTCCTTACTGATTTATGAAAACTAACAGAGTTGGAGCCCATTTGATACTGAGGGAATGATGGAGAATGGAGGCAATAAATGAGAATAATGATAGTTGATGGTTGTGTCATGGTTCTTAGGTAAGGTACAATATTTCAGATGAATAATAGAGGAACCAGGAAGTGAAAAAGCAATGAAAACCATTTTTAATGTGCTGCTCATTTGGTACCCAAAATGTAGAGAGCCTGATAGGATAGAAATGGATGAAAGTTATAGAAAAAACAGCAGCAGAATCAGAAATATTCAACACATTCCAGAAAGAAACTGATACTGTCACACTGATGCCTCACAGACTCCATCAGTACTTTCAAACACAGTTTCCCCAGGCCTCTTGCTCTGCATGAACTCTATTTGAACACCCATTGTTGTCTGAACCATTACTTGTGCAAATTGTACAATGTAATGGTTGTTTGAAACATTGCTGTGCAAATTGTACAATGCTAGAAGACAGCCAAATCAGTAAAGAAGCCAGATAATAATCCAAGAGGTAGTATATCAGAGATTATCCAAACCAAAATAAAAATCAATTTTCCACAAAAGGCTGCACAGTACCTCTTGCCCAAATATTTCTTTACATCAGATGTAATGATATAAATAAAGGGAGAGGGATTGCTAGGAATTATAAAACATTTTCCTTAAGATTTTCCAACTCCTCCACTACCAAATACATCAGGTCCATTTAAAAGAAGCTGAAAGGCTCTCAAAGTGAAAAGCAAAATTTTACTGAAATTTAGAGACAGAATTATCCTACTAATCCATAGCTTGGTTTTTAATATAGCCTAAAGGTGTCTTTCAAGATACAACTCCTCTAATCTGCTAATTAACAGAAAATCCAGGTTTTCTGCCAAACCTTCTCAGCAACTTGAACAAAGTGACCTTATTACCATTGGTGTGCTAGATAAACTGCTCTTGAGTAATAGCAGTAATGAGCAAAAAAATGACTCATTGACTGTCCTGTATCTAATACCCTGCAGGATGAAAATCATCTAAAGCCCTCACTGAAAAGGCTCCCAAGTGAAAAGCAAAAGGAAATTCTTAAAAAATGATATGCTTTAAACCCTGTCCTTTATTCATATCAGTTTGGCTGCAGCCCAAAATATAACCTCTTTCACCCACAGTTTCTACCTGTTGATGGCAAACTAGTGAATGAGCATAGCATAATTTTATTAGATATTTACAATTCAAGACCTTAAAAAATGTGAAGGATTTCCAAATTCATGTTCCTTCAGTGATACTGAGCCCTACTAAAAATTATAATGGAAATGAGTCCATCAAACATGTGTCTAAGGCCATTCCTCTTATGAAGTCTCAATCCGTCCTTTAGAAGCAGCTGTGGACTCATCAACATCTGACTGATGACAAAGAAACCAACCAGAAACATTGCTGATCTCCTAGAACTTTGCCAGATGGTGCTCTAAAACAAATACAGGTAGTCCTCACTTAATGACCATTTGTTCAGCAACCATTCAAAGTTATGGCTTTCACCATTGCAGTGCCCCCACAGTCACATGATAAAAATTCAGGCACTTAGTAGCCCGCCTGCACTTACGACCATGAGTTGCTTCAACTTCCCCCACCTGTCTATCTCTCCTCATCTATGCCCTTTTGGACCCCTGCACTCCGTGGCCCCTGCTGCCCTAGCTGATCTTTGCCATCTTTTTGCTCCTGTTGCTGATGGGCCCAGTCTGGCTCTTCATGAGGCAGCTGCTGGCCAAACCAGGCTTTCTTCCCAAGGTCGCACATAGCTATTTCCTTGCGAGACTTGGAAGAGATGGCCTCAGCACCAGGAGCAAGAAGATGGGGAAGATCAACTGGGGTGGTGGAGTGCAGGGTGGCAAGGGCGACTGCAGCTGGGATTGGTCTGGGGTGTCTGGGGCTTCCTGGGGTGTCTGTGGCTTTGCACCATGCTGCTGGGCTGGGGCTTCTCAGGGCGGCTTTGCACTGTGGCTCAGAGCCGTGGAGCACCAAGAAGTTCCTGAGTTGCAGCATGGTGAGCAGCCCCAGAGCCACGTGGGCGGGGTGTAGGGTGGCCAAAAGGGGAGAAATGGGGGGGGGGAATAGGCAGTTGGGGGAGTTGAAGGGGAGGCAGTCCCTTACCTTGGAACAACTGAGGCTTGGGGCTGAGAGGGAACAGGCCCGGAATGGCTTGGATTGGGGTGGGTCCTTAACTAACGACCAGTGGAATTTGGTTAATGATGACAACAGGGAGTGCCAGGATTGCCATCACTAAGCCATGCGGCCATGTGACGTAGTGTTTTATGACCACATTGCTTAGTGATGGAAATTTCAGTCCCAATTACTGGCGTAACTTGAGGACTACCTGTAAGCCCTCCTTTTCAATGAATTCAAGAAATGTGCCTCGTCCTGTAAATCTTTGGAGCTTAATGGCTATAGGCTCTTTTCAGAATGGGTAATTCCAAGCATTAAAGGCAGGCAGCCTGGGACATGTGTGAGAGTAGTATATTGATTTCTGAGAAGTTATAGCTGGTCAGATCTGTTGTTCATCCAATTTTATCACTAGCACTTGCTTTAAGTTTGTCAGTTAATAATTATAAATTTTTATTGTCCAGTACTTATCTTCTACCACAATGTTTACTGTTCCAACCAAACTATGGGACACACTTGAGGAATATATTTCCTATTGCTTAAACTGCTGCCAGATGTTACTATCATAATGTCAGGAGACTCTAAGGTTTGGCTTGGAACAGGCAGTGAGAAGCTAATTGCACCATACAGTATGACTCACCCATCTGCTTCAGAATGAATTTACCAACTTTTACCTCCACTGCTCAAAAAACTGTATTATTGGGGTTGAGGATTATTTTAAATAATGAAAATTGATATTATGTTATATTTATTACATTTGTATACTGCCCAACTCCCAGTGACTCTGGGGAGTTCACAAAGTAAAAACACAGAAAAAATAGGAATAAAACAATAAAGCAATAAAGACAAAGGAACGAAAAGATGGCAAAACTGGACAACAAGGAAAAACATATGCACACTACTCAGAAGGGGCTTCAAACCCCTAACCAAAGTCTGGGCAAAGAGCCAGGTCTTCAAGGCCCTCTGAAATGCCAGTAGGGTGGGAACCTCATTCCAGAAAGCAGGCACTGTGACAGAGAAGGTGTGCTTCCAGAGTCCCAATAGATGGTGTTGTTTAATTGAAAGAGCCTGAAGAGCATCAAGCCTGTTGGAATGAGGCAACTAGGCAGATACAATGGGATAATCTTAATCTTAAATGGCTCCACTGAGAGCAGACTGATTTCTGTGAGCACCAAGGTAGAGTACCTTTTAATACAGGTAGTCCTCGCTTAACAACCACAATAGGGACTGGAAAATTGGTTGTTAAGTGGGACAGTCATTAAGCAACTGGAGTGACTGGACCTGATTTTATGACCATTTTTATGATGGTCGTTAAGCAAAACACCCCAGTTTTTAAGTGAATCACATGGTCAGTAAGCGAATCCAGCTTCCCCAATGGATATTTTTGCAGGAATTCACTTAATGACCATGTGATTTGCTTAATGATGGGGTGATTTGCTTATTGACCACAGTGATTTGCTTTACAACAGTCATAAAAAATATTGCAAATTGCGATCACTTGATGGTGGGGGGTGGTGTGATGATTTGTGGCAGTCGTAAGTGTGAGTACAGATCATAAAGCACTTTTTCTGAGGCCATTGGAACTTCAAACCATTCTTAAGTGAATGGTGTTAAGTGAGCACTACCTATATTATCAACATTGTCACAAAATGTAATCCCTTTTTTAATCATGTTTTTTAGTGCCTTTGAGTTAGTGTTGAGTCTTGGCAATGGCCTAGATTAGTCCCTGCAGTTTTCTTGGCAACATTTTCAGAAGTGGCTTGCCACTGCCTTCTTCCTAGGACTGAAAGAGAGTGACTGGCCCAAGGTCACCCAGCTGCCTTTGTGCTTATAGGAGGACAAGAACTCAGTCTTCTGGTTTTTAACCTGGTACCTTAATCCCTACACTAAACTGGCTCTCATTTAATCAGTAGCTGTCCTGATTTCAACATCCTTCCTTTAATAATGAAACTTACAAGATACTTTTCTACATGCTACCAGAAAATTTATGTCTTGGCTGATCATATAGAAAAGGACAAGGCAATAGGGTGGTTTATAGGGACAGAGGAACCCTTCACTCTTTTCTGTAACTTGGACCAAGCTTTTTGGCTTGGTCATTACATCTGCAATGGATACTCAACCAAGTTGTGGCCAATGACTTCCAAATGTTGAATTCCAGCACCCAAGGCATCGTGGTTAAGGCATTAATAGAGAATCCTAAGTTGAAATAAATTCCAAGCTCTTGTTTGACTATGCCTGTGCTAGCTAGGACAAAACTAATTAACTGCCTCAAGCAATATAAAATCAACAATTTGAACCATCTCTGAGATGTTGTACTGGAGAATGAATATACAGTATTCAGTTGGTAGCACTGAAGGCCAATTGGCAGAAACTCATCAAACTCATCAAAGAAAAAAAGTTGTCAGCATTTTGGCACTTTATGATATCTGATCATCACTATTTTAAAAAAATGCTCCACCTTCTGTGGCAATCCTTTCAGAGGACTGGTCTGTCCAGTATAGACCTCAGTTCAGCAACAATACCAACTTCAAGTATGCCCCAGTACATTGTCCAGAAGATCTAACAAGCTTCTAGTCTTCCAGCATCCCATTCTGAGATCACCAAACTTATTATGCAAGTGAAAGAAGGCAAAGTTCCTAACAGGCAAATTTAATATCTATGCAATTATTAAAGACTGATGTGAAATAGTGGGCCCGATCCTGGAAAATTTGTTTATATACATAGACTGAACACTTTAGATTCCATCTGAATAAAGCAGATCTGTCACCATTCACTATATAAAAAGGAGACATAGGTAACCATTCAAATTACTGCCCTATCAACTTGCTGAGCATAATAAGCAAGCTGTACGCTAAACACCTTTATGGGATAGAAATTGAATGGCTTATTAAGAAGAATACCATGGCACAGAATGAGCTGTCTGCTCACAAACTTCAGAAAAACATCTTTGCATTTTTTTTCCCTCTTTCGTTTCAGAGATGGATAAAACTTCTGTTCCAGTGAATTCATCCTGTGTTGTGCCTGGTTTTCTTTCAGGAATTGCCCACCATACCCTTCACTCACCTCCCAGTTCCTTCATACCATTTCAGTCAGCTAAGGAAAAACTAGCAAATACAGTTTTGCTGTCATGCTACTTCCACACAGTTCATTGTCACACAACACTCTCAGGATTTGCTGGGATAATATATTTTACAGGGCTCACTAGAATGCTGCCTTTGCTGCGCAATGTTAATCTGGCACTATGGTGAATAGAAGGCTTTTGTGGCTTCTCAGGTTATTCTTTCAAAACCCAGTTTTTCCTTGCAATTGCTCCCATAGTATAGCTCATTGGAGGATTTTTTAAAAAAAACTATTTAATTTATTTTTTAGATTTATATCCCATCTTTCCTTCAGGAACTCAAGGTGGTATACTTCTGTTCTCATATTTGCTACAAGAGGCATCCACAGCGGGAGGGACCAGTGATGTCAAAAAGGTGGGCATGTCTGGGTGATCAAGGCCCTGGCCCTTATTAACATGTGTCGCATGCATTGCATGCATGTAAAAAGGGTGGAGATTAATTTGCTCAGTTGCTGACCTCCTTTGTGGATGCTCCTGGTTGCTACAGCTATTTGCTCACTTCTTGTCATGATATACAAAGTTTACCCCTCAATCTATTCACTGATGGCTCACTTGTAGAAGGCAGGAAATTAGGAAGGAACAGCAAGGAATTGGAAACAAGTGCCAAAAGCTGTAGAGATTGCAACAAGCCAATGCTTGGGTATAGGTTTTGGTAGGGTTGATCTTGGTTTCCATTTGAAATTATTGGTGTTTCTTCACTGAACTCTTCTTTTATACTGGTGTCTTTCACGATCTCTATATTTAAACTGCAAGTTTTTTCGGCTTGTTCTAAGTAAAACTCTTGGCATACCTTTCTACTGCTTTCATAAGTCTTGTCATTCATATTAGGTCAAAATCAGATGTTAATTTTCAATCCTGCATTTTGCTAAGAAGAGTAGTTATTTATGGCTGTTTACTTCTCATTCTGTTGAAATCATAAAAGTGCAATGAGTTAGTCACAGAAATTATTATGCCTTTATCGTATGAAAATAATGTTAGAATTTCCACAGGTAAAATCATGTCCGCAAATCTATAAACCACATAAATACTTAGACATTACAACAAAGCAGGGCATATTTGAAACACTCTTACTTCATTCAACTACATGGATAAAGTGTCTTTTTTCATAGCTGATTTTGATTAAGTAAAAGGAATAAATAAATATCAATTAAGTCCTTTCTATGGACATAGACCAGCATGGATGAATAAATAAATATTTGGATCTCAGCTCTTTAGATGAGCCAGTTAGGCACAAACTTTTCAAATCATCTTACAGCTCAGTGGAAGAAAGGTACTTATGATTTCAGCCATCTTCTCTCCCCTCCCTTTTTTCTGTCTAGCACCTGAAAAAGGCTCTACTTTAACTCATACTTTCACACCAATATATTAGGAGAAAAGACAGTCAGCAAGACAGTTGATTAACTAGTAGTTAAAAGAAACCATCAATTTTGCAGGATGAAACAATGCTTAATAAAAAAAGTGGCACTGACAAGGATCAGATTTAGACTTGTAGAACTATTCAGTTTCTGACTACCATCCATCATATTGAAGAAGTCCTAGAATGGGAGTTCCTAAAGAAGAAGCTGAGCTGCTGGCAGTGGAAACTAGAGAAGAAATTGCTGGGAACGATGCTTTTGAAATATCAGAAGCCATAAAAAAGATTAAAATAGGGAAAGCACCTGGACCAGATGGATTACCAAGTTCATACTATAAGTGTTTTTAAGATCAACTTTTGTTACCATTTAAGCGTGTGATGAATTCTATTATGTTGGTATCTGCTATGCCAGAATCTTGGAAAGAGGCCAGTATTACACTACTACCAAAGGAAGGACAGGACTTAACTTCAACTAAGAATTATAGACTGCTTTCATTGTTGAATAATGATTGTAAAATTTTTACATCAATATTGACGGATAGATTGAAGAAGATTTTACAGGACTTTATTCATGATGATCAATGTGGCTTCTTACTTAAAAGTTCCAGCCATTCTGATACCACCACCCATGTATGAAGAATCAATTGTTTTTGCAAAGCGTAGCAAAATTGTGAGGAGTGTGTATTTACCAGTCAAGTGCAATATGCCTTTCTCAAATGGTCAAATCACACTGGATGTTTAATAGGAATGTGAAAGGCTAAAATTTGGTTGCCATCTAGAATTCCTGAGTGCCTGGATCCCAGGATGCATTATTATTTTTTAAAACTACTATACTTTGGGCAATTTCATCCAGTTTTCATCAGACCTGATGTGCATCTACATGTGAATTTAGGGTTTATATTCCTATGGTGTTTTCCATTTGTTTTATGAACAATGATATTTAATGGAATGTTAAAAGAGAGACAAAGTAATACTAATTCTAAGCTGGCTGAAAAGAGCTATAAGCTGAGAGCTTCCAAGGGAAGATGGTGGATTGAAGACACCTCTGCTGACAAGCAGAGCCAACAGTTGCAGCATTATACAAGGGAGCCAAAACAGATTGGCTCCCTTTGATTCTTTCTGCATCAAAGAGAGAGATGCGAGATTTCCCAAGCTGTTTCTCTTTACAGTTGTGCCTTTTCCTTACAAAGAGACCATAAGACAGTGATCTTGGGTGTGTGTGTGTGTGTGTGGGGGGGGGGACACTGGGAGATGGGGGAATTCACCATATTTGTTCCACCTGCAAACAGAGCCTTTCAAAGGACACTACGTTCATGAACTTCCCTTGCTAACTATCTTTGGAAATTGCCTATTAATGGATTTAAAGACGTTAGACAACTTCAGAATGACATGGCTGGGAACACCAGGAAAGTGAGTGTTTCAATCCTAAATATAAGAATATGAAGATCTACTTTTATAATTTCTAAGAACTTACAATAAACAGCAAAAAGTAAGACAAAGTTTTGGCTACAGAAAGTTTTAGAGGCTCAGAAAACGCTGGAGTTTTGGACTTTGAATATTAAGATTTTGAAACCATTTTTTAAAATATAAAAGTATGCTTGTGGAAAAGAGAAAATGTTTTATGAGATTGGAGTTATAAGACAAGCAATTTATAATGGCGTTTAGAGAGATCTTTGAAGAACTCATAGAGACCTACATCATGAAATGCCAGCTATATTGTGCCTTCTTGAGAACAGCTTGCTCCCAAATGGAGATGTTAAAAAATGAGATATACAGCAGAATTTACTTGAGGAAAATATAGAATAAGAATCTGTCACCAGAGACAGACAGAAAACTGGATGAGGTTCTAAAAATCAAGAAGGAAATAAAAATAATAATCCAGAAAACAATTGGAATAATTTCCCTGTTTTGGATTTACAAAAGAGAGTGTTTAAAGCGCTAAAGAAATTTGTAACAAGGATCAACAATCATTTAAATGGATTACAGAGAAAGATTGCCCTATATAGAAGAAAAAAAGACTACAAAGTTAGTTTATTTGATCAGGGATAAGATGGGATATGTTGTTATTCTGGGTGATTCTTTCTGGATTTATTGATATCTTAATTAGAAAATATGGTGGATTGGATTTGTCTACATGGAATATGATGTAAAACCTTTTTACCCTATAGTTTTTTTTATGTAATCCTAATTTTATAGTACTTAAATTGGCTTTACATTTAATTGTTTCTCTTTATTCAAAGTAGGGAAGTTAGGAGAATTTGTTTTTTTAAAGGAGAAATTATTTCTCTTTGTTATGTTAAACTTTAGTTTTTTGTCGCTATTAAGATAGTGGGATTACTTTATCCTTGTGAAACATAGATGTGCCTATAGTTTAGAGTGGAGATACGGAATGTGTATTTGAATGGGATATGTTGTTATTTGTATATTGTTGTATATTGGGGCTTGTCTTTTGTAAAGAGAAATGGTCTCTTTTTGTCATGTTAAACTTGGGTTTTTATTTTATTTTGTTTGTATGAGGCTATTGGACCATTTTATGACTTTTAGATGGAATTTTGTTATAGTTAAGAGATGTGGAATGTTGAGTTTTATATATGTTAATTAATGTTAAAATCTTAGAGCTTTGATTAGATCTTTTGCTGGTAACTGGATTGAAGAAGTTACTTTACTTATTTGATTTGCCTATTGTTAAGGAATGAAGAGCTTATGGGATGAAGAACTTTGTATTTATGAACTAAGAGGAGGTGAAGAGATTAGGGAATTAATTATTCTTATGGGGAAGGGTTTTTAAAAAAATTTTTTGCATTTCTTTTCTTTCTTTTCTTTTAGTCTGCATTATCTTTTAATGTTTTATTCAAAACTTTTAATAAAAATTATTTGGAAAAAAAAAAGACCTATAAGCTACAATTCTTTGGATATTTATTAAGCCAGTTAAAGAAGTAGCCATATGTCTATCTCTCTCTTTATCAGCTGATGTAAAAGAATAAAATAACATTGTTTAAGAAGATTTTACATCTGAATAATTACCTATGAGAGTGTCTTTTTAGATTAAAATATGGGACACTTCTGTCAGACATAAAAAGATGGCAATGTAAGAGTCTTAACAGTTGGTTTTATCTTTACTTTTAACTTGCACCCCATTGGCAATGAGTGAACATCTATAACATCCCAGTTCTTTTTTAACCAGCCTTAAATAAAATAAAATGTTGCCTCTTAACAATGGACAACAAAAGCTAAATCAAAAGCTTTTAAACAATATTACCATTGATCCTTTAATTTAGTCTCTTTTGGTCAAATAAGCTTTTTTGTTAATGGAGGAAAATGGATGTTTTATAAGGCAGCCATCGATTATAGCTTGGAAACCTTCATTTTTTTTCCTTCAGACTTTGCTAAGCGGTGACTGCTGAGAAAGGGAACAATAAAGGACATTTAAGTTTTTATGTTTTCAGAACTCTGTGTGGCTTTCAGGTTTATGTCATTATCACTTAGGGAAGTAACTTTATTTAGGTCATAGTTAAATCTTTCTGCAGCTGAATTTATGAAAAGAAATACAGCCACCATTTTCACATGTTCAGTACTTTAGTACAAGGTGGACAACAACAATCCTTTTTTGAGCTATGAATTTGCATAGAATGGCATGACAGGGGCCGTATCCTAAAAGTGGCCAGGACCTCCCTTGTGTTGCAGATTCAACCTCCAGGCACTTTTTCTTAATGCAGTTTGAAAGTAGTCTTTTCTTCTTCTGTTGTCTTGAGTACTTTATTTGCTTACAGGCTAGTTCCAGCAATTCATGGGCTACTTCCCAGAGGAAGGAACACCTCTTCAGCTGAACCAATGCTTACCATTAGCTTTCTTTTAGACCTCTTATCAGTGCAAGACTTATCTTGTAAGTCAAAGTTTGCTGGTTTGAAATGGCACAGAATGTTTTTAATTATTGTTATTCTGAGCGTCCTATTTTGCCTGTGGTTTATTATTATTTTTCAATAACTTCAGTTCCACGTTTTTTTCCAGTCACCTAAGATAGAAGGGTTTCACTCTTAGCTCCCAGTCTTTCCTATGGATCTTCTGGGATATCCAATAAACAGGGATATGTTTAATTAGTTGAATTTATTGAATATTCTTTAAAATTCTAGCTCATTGATTTGTCAGAACAGGATTTTCCAAATTACTTGTAGGTTTCCCATGTTATTATAAACTACATTAGCTATGCTTTCTTTTCTTTTTCTTATCAGTGTCTTAGATTTCCTTGGCTTTCTGTGCTCTGCTTAACATGAAAGGGAGTATGTATATATGCAAGATTATATGGTCTAATAAATGTGCAATACTTTATTTCGTAACCCAGTTAAAAGATGTATTTAAAGATGGCTGCATTAAAAAAAGTATAAATAAATAAAACATTTTTACAGTTATTACAGATTATTTATAGATTTGCAGGCAAAGAAACCCTTTCAGAAGTTGAAATGCAATTTCTATAGCAACAGGTTGCCATATCTGTCAAACAATTGTACTTGATATTGATCATGAATTCTGATCTCAAGTTTGTAAAAGAACTGTAGCAATTAATATATAAGAAAAGTTAGAAGGTCAGATTTATAGGAATTTCCATTGGATCTCTCTAGTTCATTAGTTAAGACTTATAATTTTAGTAATATTATTTCAAAGAAGGATAGTATAATCTGTGTTGGTCTAACAGGGAAAACAAATCCTAAAAGAAGCATTTAATAGGACAAGTTAAATTTATTGCAGGTCCCAATTTACTGTAATGCCACCTATGCAATATTTCAGTGAGCTGAAATGAATCTAATTTATCTGCAAAGAATAAAATATGCCAGTCTGAAATCTGTTAATGTAAATGTTATTATAGCATCTGCCAGTAAATACATTTGTTTCAATTTGATTGAAAATTGAGCTAGGGAAAGAGGAAAAAAACTAATGCTTTTCAGTAGGTTCTAATAAAGACTTTGTTTCTATTTGGATTTAACTGAATAAAGACACACATGGCTCTGTTGTGTGCTCCCTGTTCAATTTAGATGAAGTTGATGAACTGCTTGGTATATCACTTTAATAAGCCACATCTGAGAATATATTGTATAAACTGATACTGCTCTTAGTTAACTGTCCTCCAGTTGTGCTAAGGAAATAACGAATTAGCTAAGTTTTTTTCCATCATCCTTGTCTACACATTTGCCTGTCATTTTCAGCCAATGGGGTGGGGGGGGGAGTAGAGGGAAACTAGTACTACGGGTCAGGGCTGGTAAGAGACTTCAGGCTGCACAGGGCCAGCAATCCATTTACAGTTCGAAAGCAAAGCAAGGATCAGAATAGAAAGCAAAATGATTTTAGTTTGAGCGGGGGGGGGGGGGGAGGCGACTTTCAGTGTTTTAAAGAGAGGAAATAGGATTTGTTTCTGTGTTCTCATTTCTTCCCTTAAAACCACTCAAAAGGAACACAGAACCAAACATCAGCTCCTCCCATTCTGCTGATGTCACTGCATCACTGAAAGCTCTCTGTGGCCTTGTGAAAGGTTGTGGACTTCAACCCACAAAAGGTTGTCTATCCATGGTGTAGGCATTGGTCTCTTGATGGGCTGAAGGACAAATGAAATGGCAGGTTAGGAGAGCTGAGTCTAAAGTTTACACCATCAACCAGCTGAGGGCTAATCTGTAAGTAGAATGGGAAAAAAGAGTAAATGTGGAAGGAGAAAAGCTAGTTTATTAATAGAAAGAGTGGGTTTGCACAACATTATATGCTAAAATATGATTGGCTACTTTGCGTTTTAATGTGTCATGTCAACGTAATTTCAGAATCACATTTTCTTTATTTCTTTATTCATTCAACTTCATTATGCAAAGAACAGTTCATTTAGAAGCAGATTAAGTGGAAGGGCAGCACTTTGTTCTTTGCAGTGACTCCAGTCTGCAAACTGCTTCTCTTGGCCAGATAAATGTTAACACAGATAATGATTATATTATATTTATGTTACCCTAACTGTATTTTAAGCAAGGCTGGCTGAAGGGGACTAAGGAGAAAATATCTTCAGTGGCTACTCGCTGTTGTCTTCAGTAAGAGTCATGGACATATGAAAAGAGAAGCATCTGCTCAAGAAAGAGACTCTGGAAAGCCAGGAGGGGTGTGTGGCAGTCATGTAAAACCCCATACATTGGGGCATGACACAACGTAACACTTGCATTTTTTTTTTCTGAGAGCTTAAGGAAAGATGGACTGTATATTCCATTCTGATAGCCCTTCTAGAAAGCCAGGACAGCTTCTGATATAGTTGTGAATAGTAATGTCTCCTAGGTGAAATTGGAGGAAAATGTTAAGAATAGCAGGTAAACATTAGTTTCATGGACAAGGGTACTCTAAGAACAGTGGGCCAGGCACGTTCACCTTGTGAAGCAGAAAATGGAGACGTCTGAAGGACAAAGGCCTATATGAACTCTTCAGAATGCCATGTGTGCAGAGAAGCCTGTTCTTTCTAGAATAGTCCAAAGGAAAGGCACTCTGGTCTATAAAAGTTCCCACTTTACAGAGAAGAATAATCTGTGTGGCTATTGTGCAGTAAAAAGTAGATTGGAAATTACATGTTCCCCAGGTGATTGACCCTAGTCTGGTTTAAGCTAATCTTGCTTGAAGGTATAAAAAGCAAGATACATGGCAACTAAATTAGAGCAAGTAGATGCATAAGTAGTGTACTTTGGAAGAACGTTTACTAAAGATGAGAAATTGAATGAGAGAAATTTAGAACTGCTGGTTGAAACATAATGGATAACACATGATTTGTAGTGAGGAGAGAATGTTGAAAGAAGTGAAAGTTACCAAAAGAAGCAAACATGGCAGTGTGCTTCTCTTCATTTGGTTATATGGAAATGAGTCGGGTATGTCAGGAGAAATATAGAAGTTAAGCTGAATGCAGTGGGAATGGGCTTCTTAAGAATTGTGTGTGAGGAGATAGGGTCAAGAACATATGGGTACTGGATGAATGTGGATTAAATATACAGGTGAATGACCACAACAGAAGAAGTTGGTTGAAATGAGAATGAGTGAGCATCAAACTGCAAAACAAACATAAAGCCAGTATGGTGCAATGGTTAAGGCTTTAGACTAGAAATCAGGAAACAGAGAGTTCTAGTCCTCCCTTAGGCATGAAAGCCAGTTAGGTGACTTTGGATGAATCACTTTCTCTCAGTCCAACCCACCTCACAGGGCTGTTGTTGTGAGGAAAGAGGAGGTGGGAGCATTATGGAAGCTGCATAATATACAAAATACAGGCAAAATAGAAATCTAATGATAAATACATAAATAAATATACGAAGGAAGACTAAACAAGTCAAGAAGAGAGATAAAACCTCTCTTGTGGCTGAATAGAGTTGATGAGATCCTGAGAAAAGAAACCTAAAGAATGAAAGGCAATCTATGGATTGGTATGAGGACAGCGTGGTTTGTTAGGGCAGAAAGATTTTAAGAGGTACAATGAATAATGTTGGCAAAAACTTGGATTATTAAGATTTCCTTTCCTTTTCTCTTATCTTCTGCCTTTGTACTTTGTTCATTACTTCTCACTCTTTTTCTGCACTTTGTGTATTGTTGCTCAGCCTTAGATCAAATTCAGTAGTGTGATGGGTATGTATGTTTGCATTATGGTTCTTTTTCAGTCATAGACTCTGCTAATGTAAGCTTTGATTAAGGTATTACTTTTAATACAATCACCAAATAAAAATAGGTAGACCAGACCAAGAAATCAACTCCTCAAGAAGGCTAGAACTACTTTCATTGATTTGGCTATAATAATATTATCTTGCAAGTCTGATTGTACTGTACCTCTGCCTCCTCCTTATAGTTTAGTGAATTACAGAATACACACACACACACACACAAGTATATATGTCCAGGAAGACCATCATACAGGAAGGAAAGTGATTGGCCATTTTTTTCCTGGAAAGAAAAGTGAGGAGGGCACAGCACCCAGGGAATTGTCCAGTGGAAGTACATGGTAGCCCGCTGTTTGGACTGAATACCTTGCAAGCTGTTGTCAGTGTCTCAGGCCAGACAAGATTTTCTTAATCCGATTTAGAATAAGCACAGGAGAAAAGCAGCTTAAATGGTAAGTGTGAGTATGTCCTGAAACAAGTTTCTCTTGAACACATCCAGGAGAACCACCATTGTCATTTAAGAAGATCTCTGAAAAGTCTCAAAGGCAAAATTTTAACAACTGATTGAAGAAGTTGAAAGTTGGCTGATGAGTGACATGGGTTTGAGCTTCATTTTGACACAGTTTCGTATCTGCAATAGTCTGTGCTTATGTTTTTTTAAACCCATTTCTAATTTGTTTCAGTTGGCATTCTGGTATATGACTCACTGTTCTATAATTTAATGATTCCCAATTCCAGGGGTGAGGCCAGAGAAGTTGTTTGATTTGCAACAGTGGGTCATTTTGCTTAGCAACTCAGAAAAAAGAAGAATGAACTAGAAAGGGAATTTGGAACAAGGCTTTGCTTTATGAAAGAAAGAAGCCCAAATATTATTTATTTAAGAGTTTGTGTAGCTAATGTAATTTAGAGTAACAATTATGTGCCTAGCAATAGAGGTTGTAACTTTTGCTGATGAACTACAGGTAGGTGTTCATGATTTTGTGGCATACTTATATTCTGTAGGTCATGAATGCCCCCTTGTGGAAGGCAAATTGCATTTGTGTTGGCATAGTTCTACAACATTGTTAAGAAAAATTGACTCATTCTGGTGGATCTTAGATAACATAAAATGATACCTTTCCAAAATTATGAATCACCACTACTTCCATCAATAAAATTGTGTTTCCCTGGGTAACAAAGTCTTATCAGTATCAAAATTCTGAACCTGCACCATTGTTTATATTCCCAATGACTGAGAGCAATTTATTTATCACCAAGGCAGGACTTGGTACTTCTGAATGGAAAATACTACTACCAACCAAATAAAGTTTTCAAGGGAGAGCTGGCAAAATGAGCTGATGTCTGTTATCAATGGAACCCAAGCTAACAATTTTTTTTCTATTCTTTCTTGACCTGATGTGAGATGTTTATTTGGAGTAATCTAAGACGGTGGGCAGTCAGCATGGACTGAAGCAGAATGATTTGATGGATTCAAAATACTATCACATGTCAAGGAATTTTTCTACATTGCAGAGTTGGCAGAGTTGGATAGCAATGAGCTCTTAACATCTGAGTTCTTAGGAGCTGTTTAACTATGATGATTCTAAATACAGGTAAAATTAATACTGTATCTTGCATGTAAAGCTATTAATCTCATAGAAATATATAGATTTACTTAGTTAATGTTGGGGGTTAGGTTGACTGAAGGTCACCTTGCTCAATTGATGTTTTGGTTATTACTTATACTTACAAAACCTACATAATGATTATGTTAAAAAGGCTGGGTCTCCTTTTCCAAATTATGTCAAGATGACATAATGACCATGATTCACGGAATCACAGAATTGCAAGTGAACATTTAATTTAAAAAGCCTTGGTCTAAGAAGGAATCCAAATTAAAGCATCCCCAACAGATCTCCCTCTGACCTCTGCATACATCTACATCCTCTGGTAACTGCTTCCACTGTTGACCTGCTTTTACCATGAGAAAGTTTTTCCTAACATTCATATGGATTCAAAATATGGCAGCCTATATAGTTACAAGTTCTGCCTATTCAAATGACATCTTTATGGTGGGAGCTTCATTGGCTCCCAGTTGGCTTCTGGGTGCAGTTCAAGGTGCTGATTATTACCTTTAAAGCTGAATGGCATGGGACCTGGATATCTGTGAGTCTGCCTAAGTGAATTCAGCGTATCCAATGAGAATATATAGCGAGAACATGTTACAGGTACCCCACCCCCACCCCAAGGAATGTAGAAAAGGGTTACAGGTGCCTGCCCCCCCTCCCTAAGGGGGTTATGTGAGAGATGAGCCTTCTCAGTGGTAAATCCTGTCCTCTGGAACAGCTTACCCCAGAGATAAGGATAGTCCCATCCCTGTAAGTAGTTGAGAGAACTGTTAAGTGCTGAGTCTTCTGTATCCACATTGTTTGCATTGTTGTTCCTGAGGTGAATGAGGGTGCCAGGTCTTAATTTTTACTGTGTGTTCATATTTTAAATATCCCTGTACTAGGGAATTGTTTGTTCCTCTGAGTCTAAAGACTGAAGCAGCCTATAAACAAAAATAAATAAATAAATAAGCCAGCAAGAAAATTACCTTCCTCTAAATTATTGTAGTTATTATTCTGTTCTTTGAAACAATACAGATCCATCTGAAGGAAGTCAAGTCAAGTATCCTTAAGGTACATAAACAATGCTACCTGTTCCAGTTCCTACAATCTCTCCTCATAAGTCTTAGTTTCAGATTTCAGATCAGCATAACTGAATATTGTTTTCAGGGCAACTGTGGATCCATCTAGTAGACATATCATGCACCCTAACTAATCAGAATATCATTTGCTACTTTCTCAAATGTTTCACTGATATGAAGATACAGTATGACTCCAGCACTTACATAACCTAGGGAGCTGGTTTGGTGTAGTGGTTAAGGCACAGGCTAGAAACTGGACTGTGAGTTCTAGTCCTGCCTAGGCACAAAGCCAAGTGGGTGACTTTGGGCCAGTCACTCACTCTCAGCCCTAGGAAGCAGGCAATGGCAAACCACTTTCAAAATCTTGCCAAGGAAACTGCAGGGACTTGTCCAGGCAGTTGTCAGGAGTTAAGACTGACTCAAAAGTGCACACACACACACACATTTTAAAAAATTACATCTAGTCAGAAATTTATCCACTCAAATATGAAGTAAGATTAGTAAAGTAAGATTAATTGGAGAAGACTTGTTCTTAACAAATCCATGCTGACTTTTAGTAATTACCACATTGTTTTCAAGGTGCTCAAAAATTGATCTCTCTATGATTGGCTCTGGAGACTTCCCACGTATTCAGTCAATCTGACTGATATTCCTTTTTGATCCTCCTTGATCCTTCTTTTTCCCTCTAGTTCTCCATTTACCAGGTACTCATCTATTTTCCAAGATTGTTTAGATAGTGGATAGAGGTATGTCTAGATTATCAACAAGTTCCTTCAGTACCCTAGGATGCAATTCATCGAGCTCTGGTGATTGGAACTCATTCATGGTCAGTAGGCATTCCTTGAGTGCCTTCAGTCAACCATGTTCCTTTAAATAACTGCTTACAGTTTGCTTAGTGGAATGCATGTCCTCTTCTCAGAAAATGAGGTAAAATAGAAGCTAAATAAATTTAAAATTAATATTTTGCAACATTCACTGAGCAGCAGATATAACATTTTCTCTTGCATTTTTTCCCGATGTATCGGAAAACACCCTTTTGGTTGTTTCTAACCAAAAACAACTTTTTGTTGTTTCTAACTGTTGTTGTTCAGTTCATTGTGAGTTTTACCTTTCCTGAAACCATCTCTTTCAAAGTCACACTATCTCTAAAAATCTGGATTACTTTGGTGATCTATCCATCTTTTTATCTTCTATATATGTCCTTTTTATTTTCCTACTTTTAATAAGCTTTTTTGTGCAATCTCATTGACTTCTCTCCTCCATTTTTTTATTGTTGAAATTTTTTGAAATTGTGCTTTTATGATCTCTTTTAAAAAAGAATTCTTTCCCACCTTGGGCTTCTTTTCTTATTATATTTTCCAAGAATTAGACTAATACTTATCGTTGCTCTTGGGATTTATTAAACTTGGCTTTTGAAGTTCAAGGTCTAAGTTTGACTATGCTAGGCTTTGCTTTCTCTTAATATCAAGAAACCCAGCACCACAGGGTTATTTTCCCTCAATGTTCTGACTATTTTGTCAGGATTTTCTTTCTCATGGGAAAGGATTCATCCCGTTATCTTTACAACAATAACAAATAATATTTTGGTTATAGAGATCATGTGAAAAACACCTGTTATTGTGTGTTGTGTATTGTGCTATTTACTGCCACTTATTGGCGTGTGTATGCTAGTTACACAGTGGGGGTGGCATAGAGCTATAATACAAGAAGAGGAAAATGTTCAGCCTCTCAGAGTAGTTGTTAGTTGTTTTAGTGTTAGCCACTATGTAGGTTTTATGCGCTACGTAGTTGTAACAAAGTACCAAGTACTTTGTACCTCTTCTCTAAGAGTTTGTAGCTAGAGATTTTGTTAAGCTTGTGTTGCTAATAAGTCTTGGATGCTACAATATAATGAGAAGATGTGTTTTTCTTTATATTTTGTATGATATTTGCATTTTATGGAGTTTTTGCATTTTTATCAATAAACACCAGTTAGTATATATTTTCTAACTGGATTTCTTTGGGAAACAAGAAATGAACATTGCTGCACTGGTGATGTGTTTGCTTTCATAGCTAATATTTTCCTGGAATTTTTGCTGTGCTTTGCACAAACAGGAGTGTTTGTGATTATCACTCTGCCCGACATATTTCTACGTGGTTGATTAAGTCTATTTGTTAGGAATTGTGTCATGGTCAGGATAAAAAAACAACAAACTTTGTTACCACTCTTTCATGCCACTTGAAAGATTTGCAGTTTGTGTTAAGAAAATATCAACCAAGCTTTTCCTTGGATAGATGGTTAGTAGTAGCCATAAGAAACAGTACTGCTTTTCTTCCTCTTTCCATTATTTTAACCCAAATATTCTGTAGATCAGTGTTTCTCAACCTTGATCACTTGAAGATGTGTGGACTTCAACTCCCAGAATTCCCCAGCCAGTCAGCTGGGAGTTGAAGTCCATACATCTTCAAGTGGCCAAGGTTGAGAAACACTGCTCTAGATTGTTACCATGTTCATTCTCTTGGATTTCTCTTCAATTGCTCTATTTTTGTCAGGAGAATCATCTTACCAGGTTTCAGTTATACCTGTTAAATCATATTTGCCTTCCTATATTAGGAATTTAGGCACATGTATTAGTATTTAGATAACAAAAGCTTAAAATTTATCAGTAAATGTTCTTCATGATTTTTCACTGCATGCCCCAGCAGAGTAACTCTCTCTTCTAATCCTGCATTGAACCAATTCTTATCTGAAGTTCTTTCTTTGAGGTTTCCATTTCCAGCTCCCACAAGCTTCAGTTTAAAGCCTTCATGATGAGATGCAACATATTTTGGCCAAACACATTCTTCTCAGCCTTTGTGAAGTGCCATCCACTTTTGCCAGCAGTCCATCATCTAGAAAATGCAGATGTAAACCCAGAAATGAAATATGTTCATAGTCATTGCTTTTGCAAACCATTATTTTTTTCTTCCATGCTGCTTTTTATTCTCTACTACCAGAATTCTGTCTTAATTCTGGTTCTATTCTTGACTGACTGTAACAACTTCTCTTGGAGGAAGTGTACAGGCAAGCAGTAGCAGATGCTTTCAAAGACCTGTAGGAGGGGAGCCATGTTAGTCTCTGGTACACAAAAATCAGGAGAAGCCTGGTAGCACCTTTTCAGGCATAAGCTTCTGTGAACTATAGCTCACTTCATCAGATGCCATGCCAAGCATCTGATACAGCGAGTTGTGTTTCACAAACTTTTATGCCTTTTAATAAAATGTGTTAGTCTGAAAAAGTGCCATCAGACTCCTGCTCAAAGACCTGTGGAGCACTTAAGAAATGTTGTGAGTACAGTTCCCAGAATTTCCATCCAGAATGCTCATTAGCAATTGAAAAGGCTGCTAAAGAGTATGTTTCCATCTTTAGTAAGTTATAACATGGCAGCAGTGTTGGCAGGTTAGAGCAGCTACACTTGGAGTCATCACTGGTCATACAGAACCATAGACCTGGAGGTCTTCTAGTCAGACCTAGCCAATTTTTTTCTGGACTATTCAGAGATATCTCTGCATTGGCACTTGCTTTCTGAAATAGCATGCCCCAAAGATTTGAATCATCCAACACTGGTTTCCTTTAAATGTGCTTTGAAGACCTGGGTCTTTCTCCACACTCAGGGTTAAGGTGGGATGTGGGCTCTCCGTGTAAGAGGTTTTATAGGGTGTTAGTGGATGTTTTGTTCCACTGACATGACCATCTTTCTTTTCTGTTTCAGCTTGTTGTATTACACCTTTGTTTTTAATTCTGAACATCACTCAGAGTTGTTGATGAGGTGAATTATAAATAAATTAGAAATATAAAGTATAACTACATCAAATTATATATGATAGTATAGGTGAATTAAGATGTGTAGTGAAATGTCAGTAGAGATTATTATAATTAGCCAAGATCCAAGGAAGATGAAACTATCTTCAAAAAGATGTATGGCTTTTAGTAAAAACCTAGGTCAGAGTTTTTATTAACCAAATGACATGATCTTTCTATGAAAGGAATGTGGATGCCTGAGACCTTCAGCTTTAAAGGAATGGCACCATTTTTCTTTCAGTGGTGACAATTTGAAAAGATAATGAGGGAGAGACATATGGGGTACTGGGGGGAGAGTGAAACAGTAAAGTTCACTGCCATGACTGCATGATCAAAGCCTTACTGCTTTTTTATGTGCATTGTCCTCTTGACACAGCTAAAACAGGGCAGGGCTTTGATTGCAGTCACAACCACTGTCTTGACATTTTGACCATCTCACGGATGCCTCTGAGGAACAATGAAAGAGCAAGCAACATCTGAGAACCCTGTAGAACTGTGTTGTCCAAACTTGGCCACTTTAAGATGAATGGACTTCAACTCCCAGAATTCCCCAGCCAGCATGGCTGGCTGGGGAATTCTGCGAGTTGAAGTCCACTCATCTTAAAGTGGCCAAGTTTGGACAACACTGCTATAGAATGTAGGAAACAGTGAACAGATCTGGTGCTTTTCCTAATGGGATTTTCTGTCTGCTTCATCCTGCAGCAGGAAGGAAAGTAAAACAGGCTTTAAGACTGTTATGAGAGAAAAAAAAAAAGGTCATACTATATTGAAGAATAGGCAGCCATTCAGAAATAATCTGACCAACCACTTGATGTCACTCTTGTTCAATACTTGCTGGCAACTCTTTAGGAATTCAGGAAAATTAAGCAAGTTAACTTTTTATGTAAGGCCTATTTTGAAAAGGAGTCCATGAAATGTAGCAAACATTTCTCTTGCTCTGTGAGTATTGACTGAAAGCTCTCTTGTAAGCCCCTAATCACCTAAAGCCAAGGCGAGCAATTTTTTGCAGCAATACAGTTTCTTCATTTGTAAAAACTGGTTGCATGGGGAGTGGGGGGAAGAGAACCTAGGTTGCATACTAAATTTGTTATGTATTTCAATTATCCATTAATTGGTGATAAATAGTAAAGTATGAACGAACAGTTCTTTAGTAAAAAGAATGTAAAATATCCTTGAAGAATAAATAATTTCAAGGCCAGGAGTTATGATTGCAATTCACATAATAAAATACATGAATTTAAGAAATAACTACATCTGTGATCCATTTTTCCTTTTGTGCAAGTGAAGACAGAAACTCTATAGAATTCAGTGGAGATCTTTACCTTAAAAAATGGTGTTCATACACTTCTATGGGCACTGTTCATAGATCACACTGTATTTACCATAATCTATTATAGGAAGCTCACACATCTTCCATGTGAAAGGATAGAGGCTCTTCTCTTCCCAAGGCCATATTAATTATTGGCAATTTAAAAGAGCTTGTTTACCGATTGATCGTTTGCAGTGAAAAAAGCTGGAATCATCTATCTTTCCACAACTGGTATTTCATTTCCAGGCATGCTCACAAGCTTAACCCACACATGGAAAAATCTAAATAGGCACTACTGTTGCATGAAAAATCTTTCCACTTAAGCTGCTGTGGGATTCTCCTGATCAGCTGCCTCTTTTTTGGGTCAACAATCAGGATTGCTAAGGGTAGATTATCCATTCTGTTGCTTGTGCTTTGGAATTCATGATCCAGATGGCTGGTACTAAAATAGGAGGGCAAACAAAATGTGAAGAACAAGAATGACAGCTAATGTGTAAAAGATAGGTATTGATCAGTTCATTTTTGAGAGAAGTTAGTCAAGTGAAAGAAAACTATATACAGTAGGTGCTAATGGTTATTAACTTAATAATGAAGAGAAATAAGTGGTCTTCTAATTTTAATGGAACATGTACTCTCTGTTTTTATATACACATACATACCTCAAAATATGGTAGTGGAGGGAATGACATTAGATCCTTAGGGGTTTGGAATAACATGGATTCTATCAGGTGTACCACCAGTGAAATCAAGTCAGGTTTGCTTGTTACCTCATTTTGTTAACAAACTCACAATCTGTATGGAAAGCAATACTGTTTCCATTGAAAACTATGAATCTCTTTTTCAGTAGGTGTTTAATTCAAATCTATTCAAGGAATTTTGCCTCCTCCTCAGACCAAATCTGTGTCCCCATTAAAAGATTTGCCCAGGATTTCCTCTTTTCTATGCTGTATGCTACTAGCTTGGTTTCAGAAATTCATCTCTTTTTTTCCCCATCCTTCCTAGTTTCCCTTGGATAAGATTTCTAGTTCTAGATTCCAGTTATTTTTTCCTCAAACAATGTGTATAAAGAAATGTTACATCATATGTTGTGGCTTCCATTGTAGCAATGTTGGGGAAAGCCAGATGCGACAGAGACCTCCCTTCTGTGTAAAATGCAGTGTAGAAAGAGATAGACATTGCAGATGGTAAAAGAGAGGCAGATACAGTGGCATGGATTAAAACAAGTCAGAACCATATCTCATACAAATAAGAATGGAGATAAATGAGAGGAAAAGGCACTGTTTTCTGCTTCTTGCTCTAACTTTCTCCAGCTTGAATAATGGATCTTACTAGTGCAGGACTTCTCCTGACTTTCTCTTATGACCTATGGACGTGCCCAGAGAATTCTACTTCACCATGCTTCCCAACCATTTTGTTTATTTCTCAGTGTCTGAAATGTGTCCATACAACTCCTTCTGCCTGTAACCTAGTAATAGTCCATTTGAGCTGCAAAAGAAGATACAAGATCAATGTTCTTCATCAGGTATATAACATCAGGGAACATTCTTCAATCTCAGTCAGTAGGAAGCAGAGCGTTATCACTGCTGCTGAAATTTTGACCATGATCTCCACATAATCTTAGTGTGGAGATTTAAATGCACTTCAACCAAGTGCACCCTCTAAATCATGTTTTTAAAATCCATAGTCTAGAGGTCAGTACAGGCTGTTGAATCTTTTATAATGGTTCATTAGACAAGAAAAATATATTTAGTTTTCAAAATGCAATTACAGAAAGATGATGTTAACATGGGCTTTATTTCCCAATTCATTATAGGAATTTATTTAATTATATATGAATAAATATTTACTTATTTATTCAATTTGGATGCTATCTGACTCCAAATGACTTTGGGCAGCTCACAATAGAATAACATAAAAACAACAAAATACAAAAAATAACCAGAGCAGTTCAAAATAGCTACAAAATAATTGATCGATTGATTATGTGCCATCAAGTTGTTTTTGACTCCTAGCGACCACATAGATTTTCTCCAAGATGATCCATCCCTAATCTGTTCTTTCATGTCTCCCAACAGTGCACTCATCACCACTGTAACTTAGTTCACCCACTTGCTGCTGGCCATTCTCTTCTTCTCTATCCTTCCACCTTTCTCAGCATTAGAGCCTTTTCCAGAGAGCTGGGTCTTCGCATAATGTGTTTGAAGTAGGATAATTTGAGCCTGATCATTTGTGCCTTGAGTGAGAACTCTGGGTTGATTTGTTCAATGATCCATCAATGATTTGTTTTCTTGGCTGTCCACGATATTCTCAGGAGCTTTCTCCAACACTGAAGTTCAAAAGCATCAATATTCTTTCTATCCTGCTTCTTTAAAGTCCAACTTTTGCTTCCATAGAGTGTCACAGGGAATACCATGACTTGGATGATTCTGATCTTTGTAGGCATAGACACATCACAGCACTTGAATATCTGTCCCAAGGCCTTCATGGCTACTCTGCTGAGTGCTAGTCTGTGGCATATATCTTGACTTTTTGTTCCTTTATTGTTAATGGTTGATCCTAAAAGGCAGAAGATATCCAGCACTTTGATATCTTCATTGTCAATTCTAAGGCTGGTTGTTCTACCTGTTGTCATTAGTTTGGCCATCTTTATATTTAATTTTAGTCCCATTTTTTCACTGTGCTCTTTGACTTTTAGTACTAGGGCTTGCAGATCCTTTGCATTTTTGGCTATCAGGGCAGTGTTATCAGTGTAGGACAGGTTATTGATGTTTCTTCCTCCAATTTTAAAACCACACTCATCTTCTTTCCCTAATATATATTCTGCATAGAGGTTGAATAAATAAGGGGAGAGTATGCAGCCTTGTTGCACTCCTTTGCCTGGAGTCTGTTTCACCATGTTCTGTCTGGACTGTGGCTTCCTGACCTGCATATAAGTTTCTCATGAGGACATGAGGGGGATTCCCATTTTTCTCAGTATATTCCACAGCTTGATGTGATTGGCACAATCAGGCTTTTCTATGATCTATGAAGCACATAGTGGCTTCTTTTTGGTATTCTTTGGCTTTTTCAATTATCCAGTGTTCATCTGCAATAATGTCTCGTGTTGCTCAGCCTTTTCTAAAGCCACCTTGAACATCTGGCATCTCTCTTTCCATGTAGGACTCTAATCTGAGTTGGATGATCCTAAGCATTACTTTGCTAGCATGTGTAATTAAATCTATTGTACGATAGTTTGCACACTCTGTTAAGTCTCTGTTTTTTAGTATTGGAATGTATATTGACCTCTTCCAGTTGGTTGGCCACTGTGTCATTCTCCAGATCTGTTGGCATAGCTTCGTTAGAACCTTGACTGATTCTTCTTCTGTTGCTTGCCATATTTCAGTGAGTATTCCCATCAGTTCCTGTAGCTTTCTGACTTGGTAATGACTGGAATGCTGATCTAACTTCATCTTCTAGTACTAGAAGTTCTTGTAAGTAAGGAATATCTTCTAAGGTATCTTGGGTGTTGACATCTCTACTGTATAGTGTTTCAGTATACTCCTTCCATCTTCCTTTGATCTCCTTTGAATTGGTTACTATCTGTCCATTGGCATCCTTTAGCATACCAATTCAAGGTTGGAACCTCCTTCTGAGTTCAAAGATCTTTTGAAAGACTTTCTTTGTTTTTCCATGTTTGTTTCCATCTTTAATTTCTTTACAGATGTTGTTGTAATACTGCTTCTTGTCTCTTCTAACAGCTTTCTGAAACTTTTTGTTAAGTTCCTTTCTGAGATTTTTGTCTTTCTTGGCTTTGACCTCTCTTCTCTTCTTGCAATTTCCACTGTTCATTCTGACATCCAGTTTCCTTTCTTCTCTTTCTCCATTTTGGCAGGTTCTTTTCACATTCATCCTTAACAACTTCTTTAAGTTCATTCCGTAATTCCTCTGGTTCTCTATCAATGAGGTTCAGGACTTTAAAGTGATTCCTGATGTTCTCCTTGAAAATAGTGAATATATGTTCAAGATCATATCGTGGGAACTGACTGGCTTTCCTTTTCTTGCGTAGCTTAACTTGGAGCTTGCACACGAGCAGTTTGTGATCTGTTCTGCAGTCACTACCTTGCCATGTATTTGATGTTATAACTGAGCTCTTCCCCCTCCTTTTAGCAATAATACAGTCAATTTCATTTCTATATATTCCATGTGGTGATGTTCATCTATCGAAGCTGTTTTGGTTGTTTGAAGACAGTGTTAGCTATGAAGAAATCATTGGAGTGGCAGAAATCGATAAGTTGGTCTCCTGATTCATTTCAGTTTTCTAAGCCATACAATCCAACTACATTTTCCTCTTTCATTTTTACCACTTTGGCTTTCTAGTCTCCAGCCACAAGCAGCACATCTTGCTTGCATGTTCTGTTGATTTTGAATTGAACTTGATCATAGAAGTCATCAACTTCCTCTTCTTCTGCAGTGGTGGTTGGAGCATAAACTTGAATGATTGTCATTTTAAAGGGTTCTCCATGAAGTCTAATCGATATTATTTGGTCACTGCATTGTAGTTAAGTACAGTTCTTGCTACACCTTTCCTAACTATGAAAGCAATATCATTTCTTCTTTGTTTTTCATGTCCTGAGTAATAAATGGTATGATCTTCTGATTGAAAGTGTCCAACCCAGTCCATCTCAATTTACTGATGCTTAAGGTATCAATTTGTAGTCATTTCATTTCATCTTTCACTGTGTTAAGCTTTCCTGTGTTCATGCTTCTTATGTTCCACATTCCTACTGTAATTCTATCTTTGCAGCTTCGGATTTTATTTTCCTGTATGGCAACATCAGAAACTAGACGTCCCAAAGGCTTTAATCTAGCCATGTCATAAACACCATTAGTACTCTGAAAGAGCTCTTCCTCAGTAGCATGTTGAGCCATCTAACCTGAAGGGCCCATCGTCTGGCACTATATTGTCAATCATTTTATATTTTCCATCCATGTGGTGTTCTTGGTAAAAATACCGGAGTGGTTTACAATTCCCTTCTCGCACACAGTATGAATTGAGCCTTTGCCATTGTCACTAAAGTGAACATCTGCCTCTAGCACCTTCCTGTATATCCTGCTCGATATAGGTGCCTGCTTGCTTTAGCTGGGCAACCAGGATGACCTTGATGCCTTGGGTGACCCTGCTAGGAGTATATATATTTGGTATACACTCCCAACATTCTTTGCTCATCCCTTCCAGGAATCCTGACCACCACCATGATGAGGCAGCACAGGGGACGTCTGTGCCGACATGGGAGGCGGAACAAAATAATTATGGGAGGGCAATCCAAACAAGAAAACAAACATAAAATATCACAAAGAGTGGAGTCCCATCCACCCAACTTTAAGGCCTTAATATTTTCAAGGCCTTTGGGAAATCATCATGGTTGGAGCCGTATGGATTTCAAGGGAGACTTCATTCAAGAGGACAGGCACCACTGCAGAGAAGGTGCAGTTCCTGGATCCCCAAAATGACACTGTTTAATCAAGGGAACCAGGAGTGCACCCACTCTTCAAATCATACTGGATGGGCAGAAACCACAGAAGAAAGGTGGTCTTTCAAAGAAACGGGTCCTATGCCATGGAAGTCTTTATAAATAATAATCAGCATTTTACCTGTCTAAAGGCTTATCCAGTGGGGTGGTTGAACTGTTTGTGCTCTGGTTTGGTCTGGTCAGCAATTTCCCATATTTTATTTCATACCAACTTTTCTTTCCATGATGCCTTGCAGGTAAGTTGGGACTATCAGCTTTGGAATTCCCAGACAACATGGCTTTCTTGGCAGTGTAATCTGAACACATCTGGAAAAGGCTGTTTCATGCTTTCTACGTGGATCTACTTAAAAGCGACTGAAAGGAAAGATTACAGAAATGTAGGGTGATAGTTAATCCCCATGGTAACTCCTCTTTTAATTAAAATCTCTCCTGTGAGCCAAAGAGGAGCTGATGCTGAACAACAAACCATTTATTTTTTGGTATAGTGGAAAATAGAACCAAACAAAAATATTGCCCAAAGCATTATTTTTTAAAATAAAAGAAGGTTATGGGTGATCTTCAGTTTCTTGAAGAGATGATGTTCTGCTGAGGCCAGTAATGAGCTGTATTTCTTGAATCTATAATATTAGCTGGATCCATTTTACAAAAATAAAACATTTTTAAAAAAATTAAATTCAGCTAAGAATCATGATCTGAGGAGCTCATTATAGCAGAAATGCCAGAGGGGGTTATAGAATGAAGGCAAGCACAGTCTTATCTTCTGCAGTACATGGATCTTGCCGCAGTTTGTCTTTTTGATCCTTTGGAAAGCAATCATTTTTGGGGGGAACCAGATCAATTACTCCAAAGTGAAGGCAATCTATTATACATAAAATACCCCATCTTGGAGTGGTGGCAGTTAATATTTTCCTATCCAGGCATTTTAAAATGCATGAATTATTTTCCTGTTAAGCTTTTTTCTTTTCTTCTTTTCTTGTTTTTTAAAAATTCAGTTGTATCTACATATTAGTAATCACGTCACACAATCCTTTCTATAAAAACCAAACAAAATAAACGTCTGAAGGAATAAAATGTTATTTTTGATGGGTACTTTTTCATGCAGTCAGTGGCACATGGGAAGTTTAGTCACCAAACTGTATCATTGGTATTCAGTAAATCATCATGACTTGGTTTAGAAAGAGTTGCATCAATGCTACCACAATAAGGTTTGGAAGGAGAAAAGTGAAGGGAGTGAAAGAGGTAGAGAAGGAAAACAATACTTCTAAATAGTTCATATTACAGCTAAACCAATTTTACATAATATATATTTTGGTAATGATACACTTTCCTGGGGCACTTTTTTTTTTTTTTTGCCATGCTTCTAAATCTGTTTTCTTTGTGCAGAGAGCAAGACTCTTAGGAACAATGGATGAATTTCATCAGGTGTTACTCTAGAAATATAGAAAGTTAAGAAATATGTTGTCAGATTAATTGAATACTATGCAAAAAGAAGGAATTGGTAAGTAAAAGAGGAATAACAGTGAGCTGCTGAACCCAAGTGAGATAGAGAAAGGATTTCCTTTTTCTTAATCTACTGGGTTACTCTGAGCACAAGAAAAGGAGAGGGATCCTAAGAAGCAAGTGAAGACAAGCATATAGCCCATCTAAGAGTTAAACAACATAAACTTGGATATTTAGGAATTAAAGCTTTCTCTTTTCGTTTCAATGCATGATGGAAAATAGCTTTGCTGGGGTAATATCCATGTCCTTGGCTCAACAAAATCACTAGGGACAGTCATAGCTCACACATAATTTCTGCTACTTGTAGAGCCCCTGAAGGGGGCTTAAGAAATAATAAAACAACTAATTATGATTTATAAGAGCCACTGTGGTATAATTGTTAAGGTGGTGGAACAGAAGCACGGAGACCCAGGTTCTAGACCTCTCTTAGGCATGGAAGCTGGCTAGGTGACTTTGGGCCAGTTACTGTCTCTGAGTCCTACACTGGGAGGCCTTCATCCTACATTGGATTGATTTGGGATCATCACCACTACCACCACCACCATCATGCAGATCAGCCTGCCCCAACCTGGTGCTCTCCAGATAATTTGAATCTTCAGTGCCTAGGATTCCAGCTAATATAGCGTTAGCCCATCTATCACATACATTCAATTCTCTGATATCACTTCTTAAATCTGTGTTACCCTTTTCTTGGTGAGTTGCATTCCTAACATCATGTGCACTTGATTAATAATTGAGGATGAACTTTTTAGTTGCTCTGCTCTGGTCCATCATTGATTTTACATATCTTGCAATTTTGTGAGAGGTTTTAACTTTTTATGGAGGATATATGGTAAAGATGTAGCTGTGCAATCTGCCCACAGGAACTTTAGGAAAATATACAAGGTCAGGCTATTTGTTATTTGTCCATCCAGCCCAATTTCACAAATGCTGGCCCAGTGTGTTCTGTCAGCAGCTTTGTACAGACATTGCATAATTAAAATTTAAGAAGTAAAGCCACTTAGAAAATTGTGGGTAACTCAAGACTCTTCCTCCCAGAAATGTTTCCAACTGCTTGATTTGCTCCATAGATCTCTACTCCTGATATTTCAGATGACTCATGATTTGATTTTCATATCAACTCTTCAATCTCCAGACAAAATAAAATGTTTTCTTTGTGCATTCAGAGAAATATATCTCATTTTGATTCAATCTAATTTACTCTGTGAGGCATAACCTGGAAGAACTTCAATTCCATCAAGTAAATTTTTTAAAAATCATTTTCTGGGAATGTGATTCTATACACTGCTGCTAATTTTATAACTAATCATATTAATACATGTTTCTCGATCTCTAGAGCATACTTAGCTACTCCATGTATCCAGAGAGCATATATTTGCAGCTGCAATATTCCAGGGATTGAGAACAGAGTCATTCAGACAGTTCTGGTTATAGAAAAAGGTCGAAAAATAAATAGGTCAAAAAATGTTACAGTAGGTGACCCAATAGTAACGTGCCTCAGTGCCAAAGTAATCAGTTAAAAAATTACCCAGTTCTGAAAGCTAGATCTTTAAAGGACATTGTCAACCAATCACTGGAATAGAGTTCTAGGGACAAATCAACAAACGGATTGCCCATAATATTCCCTTCGTAAGTAAATGTGCTTAAGAGGCTGCTCAGAATGCAGCTGGTCTAAAACAGATTCCATTTGATTCCCATTATTATGTATGCCCACATAACACTGAGCACAATAGTGTAAGACATCTGGAAGAGACGGTGCTTCTCTTCTCTGAAGCTCTGGTCAAGGCCTGCCAAACGTAGTGAAGACAATCCAGCCCTCTTGTCAGATTCAGTTTTCAAGTTCAGTTCCAAGATCATACTTGCTTTAAAACAAAATATTAACAGAAAGTTCCTACCAGTTACACAGAGAGAGACATCTAAATCATTATTACATATAAACTCTCCATGAGTTCCTATTTGAGCAGCATTTGCTTTAGGTAACAAAGCTTGTGAAAGTGTGTTTTTTATTTAACGTACTTTTGCTACCGAACATTAGCTGGTTTCAAACTACAGACCTCTTCATAGATTTTTATTTTCCTTTCCCATTTTTGATTGGGGGAAAAGGCCATGTTTTCATCCAAGCAATTTTTCTAAAAGAATAATAGCTTTGTGGGATAAGCTGTAGCTGACTACTAGTCCCAGAGGTATTAGGCAGAAGAGGACAGAAACAGGTTAAGAGTGCCAAGCAGTATTTCTTGAAGAGTAAACTTTGGTTGCTTACTTTAAATTCTGAGAGCAAAACAGTTTTCTGTTTTGTAAGAAGCAGTTTGCTTAATGATTTGTGTCTCTTATAAAACAATGAATCAAATTTTGCAAAGTGTGATACTACACCTTTCAGAAAAACTAAAAATACCATATAACAAGAGAATGTTTAATTTGGTAATTGGTTAAATAAATATACTTTATCTACTTTTTCCAAACATGAAAATATTGTACAACATTTATTCTGTAAAACTAATAGCAAATTCTTCTGTCTTCATCTGTAGTAGTATAAAATGACAAATAAAATACATGAAGATTCCTACCCCTGATAATGTTAGATTCACTACCATAAATATCCAGATTAACTGTTATGTTTTCTCTCTCCCCCCCTCCTTTGGTTAAGGCTTATTTTTCTTACATGGAGCTATCACAGATGATGATGAAGATGATGATGATGGAACTACATTCTGATGTTACTGATGGCAAACCTGAACTAAAATGAAGGCAACATTTCTTTGGTTGAAAAGGAGGTCCTTTTCAATGGTGGTACTTTAATCTTCCAAGAAAAGCTCACCTAGTACTGACAATGTGGGGCTAAGATGAAGATATATTTATTTTCCCAGCTGTTGGGGTTTTCTAAAAAATATATTAATGGTTTTTAGATTGTTGCATTGTTGACTTTCATCTGCCATAGCTAACTATATACTTTGATTTTATATAGAATAGCTGTTTTAAGTTTTAAAATACTTTACATGTTTTATTATATTACTAAAGCCTCTACTTTATGAACAAAGGCTTTGGTAATTGAATGGTATAGATGTATATCTGGATGTGGCCTAGTGGATATAAGCTAACTATAACGATTAAGTTAGGTGACCCAAATTCATATCAGATTTCATAATGCAAATAGAAGATAATTTTTTGGAGGAGGGGATAGCTCTGTTTTGTATTCTGGCTTATAGTAGTCTGAAGTGGTTGAGTGTTGAATCTAAGCAGGCTGTGTAGCATCTTTCTCTCTCTCATTCCCTCTCTCTCTCTCTCATCTCTCTCTCTCTCTCTCATCTTTATCTCTATCCTATCTATCATCTAGTTTAAACCATAAGGCACCATGAAAAGCAAACACCTAAGGAATATCAGCTATAGATCTTTAACAGTTACTAGGCCATTAGTGTTTCTAAATCTTCCTTTCATTAAAAGTGGGGGACTGAATTCAGCAGTAGTTATTCACACATCACACTTTTTAGTGCACTTAAGCAACCCACTTGTGGATAACTCACATACAAACCCCTAACATGAATATGGTTGTTGGCTTTGTTCTCAGACCCATCCTTTATTAAAATATTAATGTAGGGGTTGCATGCTACTAGTAACAGGCCATGTTAGAAGTAGATAAAATAACACAACAAGATTTAAAGGTTCAGAAATCAAGCACAATGAGTACTGAAGAGAAACATTTAGATGTGAAATAGCTGTGAAGTTTGACAACAGCTATTACAGTAGAGTGCAGAAGGTAGAAACCTGATTCAGAGTACTCAAAAACAGAACTGGAAGAGAGAAAGTGAAAGTAGCTGGAATAAGCAGCATGCTCTAACTTTGAAGGCAGGAGGTAAAAAGCAAATAGGGCAGGAGTTGGAGAAGGAGAATAGCATGGATGTTGTCCTTGGGAAGTCATTCTTGTAAAGAATGCTTGGTTCATGTGACATGCAGGATTCCCTGGCAGCCATTTTAGATTCAGAACTGAGGTTAATAACATGTCTGCCCACAGAGTTCAGTGTTACTCAGGTTATCCTGAAGTTCAGAATAAAACAACTCACATCAAGAAATCTTGTTGCCAACTAAGAAGCACCCTATATAAATACAAAGTATTAACCATAGGTCGACATTTAACAGTATCTTATAACATTTTTTGACGTGAGAGAGTGGTACATGTAAATATATTCAAGAAGGAACTGGAGAGGAAGGAAGGAAGGAAGGAAGCTGATTATATAGCAGAGAAGAAGAAGACTAGTGGGAAAGATGAGAAGTAGAAGCAGCCTATGAATCTTATGTGGTTGTTGTTTCCAAGAGTCCTGTCTAGTTCAGATAGAAGCCTATATTGTAGAAGAGAAATTCTACCTACTGATGTCATCTATGTAGTTTTCAATCCTTCTCATGTAGCCTGTATTAATGTTGCTAAACCCAGATCTGCCAATGCATCATAGTTGATGGGAAGCCATAGTCAGGCTGGTGCAAATATAATTAAGAAGCACCTATTAATTGATCTTAATTCAGGGAACATACTAATAGCATGTTAAATAATTAATATTAAACAACTGCTTGTATGTGTACAAATAAATAATGTTCATATTAGTGCCCCATCTGGAATAGCATTATGAAGAAACTAAGCTGATAGGGTTTACTAATATTGCATCTGAGTGCCTAGTGGGCTGAGAGCTGTCCGTGGTACTGGAACATCATCATTCATGAAACAGAAATACAGTTAGGGTGTATGTGTCTGTAATAACATGGTTCACTGGTCTTTAAACACCTTATTTTCTATGACTGAACAAGAAATGAATGTAGCATTACATTATAATATTTATTGAAATCTCAGAACTGTACTTTATTACCACTTGTGTATATCCTGTGTCCCATATTGTGGTCTATAAAAACAGTTCTGTGCCTGTTTTTCCTAAGTGCTTTTAAGGGCCAGCCCAGGTTTTCACAGATATAACTTTAACTTACTGATTCACCCTTTACTTCCATTATACTGCTTATACTTTATATCTTTGGCATCATTATAAAGTCTTATGTTTTTTGAGAAATCTAAATGTTCAACTACATTGACTGTTTTGGGTTAAATCAAATTGATCCAAGAAGTTAAGTTGTTGATCTGATCAGGGCATGAGTTTAAATGAGCCCAAGATAGATGTCAGTAGCAGATGGTATGTCATATGTTGGTATTTAGCTTGTATTTAGGGAGACAGAAAAAGAACTGTCCCTTAATCTTTCTAGGTGTGCATTTTATGTAATTGTACAGTGATATTTAACAGTGAACTGTTTCAAATGCAAACTGTAGCTTACATTCTAGTTTCACACAAGCAAGTCCACATTTTTATACTGAAGCAATTTTTATTGTTGTTAAACTCAGAAGGTACACTTTTTATTTTGCCTTATGCATCTGATTATATACATGAAGGAAAGGAATCCAGTTCATACATGTGCTGTGTAATTATGAACATGTAGCATAGAATGACCTCCAAATCTGGATTCTGATACCAACTCTTTTTGTTAGGAAGTGTGATTTTGTATGTTTTCTGACTGGGAGTGTATTTTGTGCATGCCCCAGTAAATATTTGGGGGGGGGGGGAAAAAGATGCCTAGTAATCAAACAGGTTGTAATTTTCTTTTGGCAACTAATTGCATTGTCCATGACAATGCATTTCTTTCACTTAGCTGAGACTTAAGCGTCTTTGCCATAAATGGCAACTCACCACAGTAATTTTCTTTCCTCAAGCAAAAGCACAATATTCAGGTTGCTGGACTGGCATTTCCTAGCACAGTGGCTAGCTTGTATTCATAAATAAATTCATGCAAGGTTCACTCAAAAAAATTCGTCAGCATGTTAGCTTAATCGTGCTAGCATAATGCTATATATGTTCAGCTCAGCCCTTTGATTCTGCAGGTTTCAAGCCATTTTTGATTGTTTAGATTGTGTGATGTTGTATACCAAATGAGAGGTGACTTCTTATCTATGTGGAAAAGCCACCCAACAAATCACGAAGATGAATAATTTATATGGCAGCAGCAAAGAAAACAACAAATCACACTCCCCTTTCCCCAAACCATGTAAAATGTCACTTGAATTCTAAATGGACCAAAACAAAACACACTTGAGAGCTCAGCATTTACAGTTAAAAAGACCAGGCAATGGAGGCTGAGCAGAAGAAAGGAGAAGCAGAAATTGACACTGATGTGACACTTCCTTTTTGTCATTGATTAAGTACAGAAATAAGTTAGAGGTACTGAAGCTGTCATAATGGAAGAGAAAAATAAGGCACAATGTACATCCATCTGGAGTTATTATTGGTTTTATTAATTATATACAATATTGGTTGATCGGGGTATAAAACCCTACCAAAAGTAATTGAATTTCTCTGAGCTGAACAAGGGAACCTGCTGGGCTATTTAAGACATGCAATACAAACTGAATCAGTTTGGGATAACAGGATTTGAATAGCTAAAACATACAGTAAATACTAACTTACATGATACATTTTACTCCCTTCAACTGGATCAGAGAAAAATAAAAATAAACCAGTAGCTTCCCAGATGGACTGTAAAATTTAAGTTACTGTTATTATGTTCTCCTGCTATATAAGGTAGATTGGGTCAGAGTATCACTACAGTGGGAAATGTAGTTGATACTTTAACAATTTGCATAGCTAGTATTTTGCTATATAATACCACTACAGTATGTTTGAAAGTTGAGAGAATTGTGACAAGGTAGGGGCAGATCCAAATGTGAATACCTCCCTCTTCAGCAACGATGTATATGGCACGTGTACCAGCACTGTAATCTACAGTAAGTAATGCCAGTGTTATTCCTTATAATGCCACAACATAGTTTTACTCTGGAGCATGGGCTGGAGTTAGTAATGTAGCTGTGATTTCCTTATGATATATGTGGAGCCTTAAAATTAAGTAGAAATCAATGTAAAAAAATAAAAAATAGAGAGCCAGTTTGGTGTAGTGGTTAAGGCACCAGGCTAGAAACCAGGCGTCCATGAATTCTAGTCCCTCCTTAGGCACAAAAACACTCTCTCTCAGCCCTAGGAAGGAGGGAATGGCAAATCACTTCCAAAAATCCTTGTCAAGAAAACTGCTGGGACTACAGTCCAAAGGCACAACAAAAAGCCAAAAAACAACAAACAAACAAATAACCAAACAAACCCAAAACAATATAAAAACAGCAGAAATCAAACAATGTTAGTGAACTTACATGAAATCTTGCAAAAGAACGCCAAAATCCCATAAGTGAAAAAACAGCACTGGCTTAGTGATGCTGACTAACCCGGATGTTAGTCAGCCATCATTGTCTGAGTCATACATTCTTTTAATTTGTGAAAGAGTAAGAAAAGCTAAGACTACAAAGAATATCATGTACAGTTAATTTGTAATTGTCTATGCAGTAGCTTTAACCTCTGTCAAACTCAACATATATTCTCATGCTTTATAGGGAAATGTGGCAGAATTTCATTACAGCACAAATTCCCTGGTCATTTTTTTCCTAGTTCCTTTAGTATTAATCAAGAACAAGAATGCTTTGGACTATAGAGCCTCAATATGCTTTCCCAGATCATAATAGCAATATGATTGGATAATCATTTTATTATATAAGTTGGGTTGTATTTTGAAATTTTGATATGTAAAGGGTGTCAATTTTGGACTGTAATTTGATGTCAAGACTCATTTAATCTAGAAATACATATTTCGGCTTAGGAGTACATAGTGCAGGGAGACCATCAGTAAGTTCATTTCACTGCAACCAAAGTTAATCCTTTTGGGTCTGCACATTGAAACCAGAACAGACTGTTAATCACATATTTCCAACACTTCAATTGCAAGTGCCAGCAAGGGCAGAAACACATGAAATGAAATGTAATAGAAAGAAAAAATTGATCTACATCCCTTTGACCCCCCTCCTCATCAAATTCAGCCTCAGTTTCTTTTGAAGTCTGGGTGAAAGGTTAGATTGGTACTTAACATTATAAAAATACATTCACACATCCATAGGAAGTGAGTAAATTGCATCAAAAGGGAGCAATCTTAGGTTTTACAGTAGAGGGCACTTTAAGACAAGATTAGCAAATGAGCTGTTCTGAAGACCAAGTCTAATTAAAGGTATGTATGAGGTTCATAATAGTACATAGTGGATAAGAACACTATCATTTTCAAAAATAGAATCAAAGACTGATAAGGCCACAAAGTTTATTCTAAATAAAGATAAGTGAAATGTTTTGTTAATGATATTGTAGGCATAATGATAATTATGAATTTGAAAGCATAACCCAATAATTCACCTAGCACCCTAGATAAAACCTGTACATGAATACCAGCTGAAAAGATCTGTAGTATTCAATGAAGCTGTAGACTCATATAACATCAAGATAATCTTGGAAGTTTAATAAGGCCAACTAGAATTAAGTAAATGGCAAACAACATTACATTTCAGCACAAAACAGATGTAGTAAATATTGCTGAAAGTGGCAGGGGTGGGGGTGGGCGGGGGAGGATGTTCAACGTTTATGTGAACCTAACAGCTCTATGAAATTTAAGTGATAATTGGTCCTCCAGCTGAGTGCATGAAATGATTGTAGCAGAATATATATTTTTTCTTTTACAAGGAATTATATTTATAAACATACAAAAATATCCATCACACTATTTCCTCCCAGGAAAAGAAGTGCAAAGCACACCGACAAAAAAAAGAAAAAAGAAAAAAAAGAAATAGAAAATACTAAATTCAGAAATTAAAGCTGTGAGACAAGAAAAGGAAACATATTGTATATACTCATGGGTGAGCCAAGAATTTTAGGTTCCAAAATACACCCCAAAAATTGGGTTCAGTTTATCTGCGGACCAGAGCTCAGATTTTTTAAAGCCCATTACGGCCTTAAATTCATGCATTTTTATAAATGATGATGTAACAGTTTGCAGTTTCCCACCTGTTACTGAAGTCAAAAATTTGAGGGTTGGCTTATGCACAGGTGATGCATTTTTTATGGTATTTTAGTTGAAATTTTGAGGATCAGCTTATCCATGGATGAGCTTATCCACATTTATATACGGCAGTTAAACCAGTTTACACCAACACTGTGGATTGTGCCTTTCCATATCTTTCTACTCTTGGAAACCATCCTGGCTTCTACCATGTCTGTACAACACTTCATACATTGGCTTTTATTGGTTAAACATGCCATCTCTCTCTTTTTGAGGTTTTCATCATCCCATCCAATAACAATTTCCCCTTCTGCTCAACCCCTTTACTCTTATTTCATGCATTTGTTTTGCAACTCAGTTCTCATTCTCTCTAGATAATCAACTCAGTTTAATCTACTGCTTCATACTGGTCACTCACTATTGTATTCAGTGTACATTCATTTAGCACCCATTCTTTCTTGACCCAACTCTCTTTTCCACATAATGAGGTGGGCAAAACCATGCTCCTAAACTCAGCCTTATTTGCATCTTTCAGCAAACATTTATTCCTTGTAACAAACCACATACTATCCACAATCTTTCATTTAACATTTGCACATTTTAAAATTTCTCTATTCTTGCAAATTCATCTACTTCTATTTTTTTGCCATTTATACATAGGTAATCATTCACTCCCTTTTCCCTCAATAATACAACTATCTTTTTTTTTTGGATACATTGATTTTCAGATCCATATTCCTTGTTGCATCATATAATCTATTGAACATTTGCTGCAAATCATTCAGGTTCTGAGCTGAGCTAATATCATGGCATCATCTGCAAACAAAACTACATATATACGTCCTCAACTAACAAGTCTCGAACATCACCAGAAACATTGCTTTCCATGTACAGTATCTACATATGCATTAAACAACCAAACAACAAAAAGGATATTTCACACATCCTTTTTATTCTCTGGTCAATGTTGAACCACCCACTAAGTCATTCTGTCATGTGCTTTACTTCCATCATATATTGCTCTTATTAAATTCAGCAGTTGACTTCATTTCCATTTTCATACAAAACTTCCTTAATTTAAGCTTATTCACTTTATCATATACTTTCGCTAAATCAACAGATGTGCAATAAACTTTTTCTCACATTTATATGTTTCTCAATGACCTGTTGAAAAGTGAAAATTTCATCTGCACATCCCCTGCCCTGCATAAAGCCACACAACACTTTCCAAATTTGGCTCATTAACGCTTCTTGTACCCTTTTGATCAGAACTCTGCCAAACACCTTCCCAGGAATTTGTCATAAATTTAAATTGGTCTGGACTAATTTAAAGTATCTAAGCCTTAGCATTAATTATCACATTATGGATTTAACGTTCCTTATACTTGTAGCTTCCTCTGTGCTTGGCTATAAGAGATCTAGATCTAGATGCTTACATTGCAGAAACAACTACCTGTCTTGAACAATTCTCCAGCCTGCCCAGAGGCAACAAGCAATCTCCAAGGAAATTTAACCACATATTCTTTCAAAGTTAGCATTGCTTAGCCCAGTAGAAATACAAATGCAGGTAGTAATGAAACACTGAATCTTTATAGTTTGATCTAAAAAAACCCAGGCACTTGGAAATAAGTTCTAGTGAAGTCAATGCAAACCAGGCTTCATTTGTACCTCAATTAGCATTTCAATCATGGAACTGAGGTTGATTGCTGAATTTAATAAGAGCAATATATGATCACACGAGAGAATGAATTAAATTCTTAGTGAATGGTTCAGCATTGATCAGGGAATAAAAAGGATGTGTGAACTCCTCTTGGTTGTTTAATGCACATTAGAGCTTGGGGGCTGGGGGGCAAATGACAAAATGTGCACCATGGCATTACAGTACGAAACCCATGACTTACAAACTTGCATCAGACATTAGCAAGACCTCATCTTGGTTTGCTGCAGGTATCTAGTACTTATATAGTACATTAATACATTAATTACACAATCCTATGCATGTTTAGTTGAAAGTAACTCCACTGTTTTTAGAAAGCTGTTATCATGGAAATGTGCACACACAATGGCCTCAAGTAAACATACTTGAGTGTAAATGAAGTGGGCATATGGGCCTTCCTTCCTACAGATTGCTGTCTCCATATTATAGATTAAGATTTCGTCCCTGATGTCTTCATCCTGCCAAAAGTTATTCCTCCTGGCAATAGCAAGGGGTTCTATCTTCCTCAGCAGTTTCCCATAGTGGCATGATTGCCAATGTGCAGCAACATTCAATTGTGTTTTTCATGAATGACTGCTAGTGAATTTCACAGCTTGCACACTGCCTGCACCCTTTACAGTAGGGCTTGCATCTTTTAAATTGTGGGAAGTGGAAATAAAAATTTTTAAAGCCACATCTTAAATTAATTCCATCCATTCTATATCATTTTAGAGGCATCCCTCTTATGTATGTTCTTAACCTTAACTTAATTAACAATTCAAAAAAATCAAGAACATTGTTTGTGTTCTCTCCATTAAGCTTTTTAATTTGTCCAAGTACTATTTCTTATTTTTTTTTCCAGCTGTTTAAAAGATGGATGATTCTTTTTGGGCCTTGACCCCTGAACAATGCTACCTGTGAGAAATCATGGCCACTTGCGCTTCTGAGGCTGCTTCAGACCACTGACTTTCCAGATGTTCCATTTGATCCTGAAAGAAGGGTTTGTATGCATCATTAAGATGCCATTTTTGAACTTAGTTATGTGCATACATTTCATCCAAAACCCAGTGGGTGTTCAAAGCAGCTATCGAGGGCTGAATTTGACCCCACATTCCATTCGTATATATCTCATGCAAAATCCATTTGCAATATATCTGATGATGAATGCAAGGTCTGAATTAAGTAGACTTAATAACATATGACTGGTTTATTAAGTCAGTACTCTGCAACAGACAATGGTTTTTACATCTCGGAAGCCTTTACGTGGGTTTCAAAGACATCATTTTCAGATATTGTGCACAATACGCTTCTTGTATTGCTCACACAGTTTTGTCTTTTTATGGACATTTTAAAAAGCCTTTTACAATTATCCTGACCTTACGTAACCCCTTTAAATAGACAGTTTCTTTGTCAGCTAGTGGAAAATATGGCCTTTGTAATATGTGAGAGGAAATGGTTGTGGCATAAGGGAAACAGTGTTACCTCACAGGAATATAGCGTGGGAGCATTCATCAAAGAGCAAATTTTTCAAATGCATCAAAGTAAAGGAGGCTGTCAAAGGCCATCTTTACATATTATAATATGACCACACTGAAACAAGTTTTGAATGATCTCTATTAATTCCTAATTTTTTGGCAAGGGTAAAGCTAGTATCTGTGGCAAAAGAAAGAGGTATTTGAGTTGTTTTTTTTTAAATGCACACAGGTTAAAATATATTTATATTTTATTTTTTTCAAATAATGTTGTATTTGATTTTTGATGTAGTTCAGCTGACTTTCTCTCCAGTCTTTGTATACTTGCACCAAAACACACACACATAGATACACACACACACACACAATTTAAAAGACTTATATGGCCACCCATCTTATATACAATAAACCTGGGTGGCTCACAGCATAACAATAAAACATAAAAAACCTTCAGTCATACAAAGAATAAAACTACAGAAGAAACACTCCTCCATACCTCTGTTGGGCTTCAGTTGCCCTAGCCCAATGTTTGGGGGAAAAGCCAGAGATCTTCATGGCTTTCTGGAAGGCCTGCTGGATGTGAGAGAGGAGGGTGTTCCACAAGGCAAGGGCTGCTATGGAGAAGGTATGTCTCCTGGGTGGCAACATTTAAAGGAGGGAACCTGGTGTGCGTCCACCCTATCTGACTTGGTAGAATGGACAGATACTCTCAGGGAGAGGCAGTCCTGTGGATAACCTGGCTGTGTGCCATTTAGAAGGATAACCAGCATTCTGAATTGCACCTGGAAAAAACCTGAAAGCCATTGCAGCTCGTGCAGCAGTGGTATAATATGGGTAAACTGTAAGGCGCCTAGAACCGCATGTCCGTTGCATTCTGAACCAGTTGTAATTTCCAGATGGTCTTCAAGGTCAGGCCCATGTAAAATGTTTTGCAACAATCCAACCAGGAGGTGACCAAGATGTGCGTGAATGTGAGCATGGCTACCTAGTCCAGGAATGGGTGTAACAGGTATACAAGGTGAATCTGTGCTGGCTATGTTGGCCACCTGCTCCTTCAGCAGGAACCACAAGTCCAGGAGGACTCCAAATTGCACACTAACTCTGTCCAGGGGAGAACAACCCCTTTGAGAGTCAAAAATAACATCTTTCCATATATAGGTGGGCCACAACTCAAAGCCACTCCATCTTGCTAGTGTTGAGCCAGAGTCAGTTCCTTCCCATCCAGATCCTCACACCCTCCAAGCACTGGCTAAGTGTAAGTATGTATGTACACACACACACACACACACACACACACACATACACAGTGATTTGCTACTTCCCAAAATGCCAATGTTCTAATGGCTCAAAGAGAGAGAAAATTCTAAATGTTTGTTATCTTCTAGTGGACAATCATATTTTTTTCAGCCCAGATATAGTAAGTCTCACCTTGACTTTATGAAACAGGAAACTTATTATTATTTTACTTGAAAACCTGTCTTCTTGAATGGCTTAGAGCTTATTATATTATTTCATTTCACATTTGTACCCTTTGGGGCAACGATGGAATACCATACTCCCAATTTATAGGTTTGTTGTTGTCTATAATTTCCTGAACATGGAGTTAACACTTTACTTTCTATTATTCAAAATAGAAAGTAACTATTATAAACCAGGATATCTCTTCAATGTTGGGTTGTTGTTTTTTTTCTTTTTCATTTTAAGTTAGTTAAGTTAAGAAAAAGTTAGTTTTGTTCTCTCATGTTTCCATATTTCTTGACTGCTTTGTGAAAATCCACATGAACATTTGTTTGAATTTCTGTGTCTATATTTCTTAAGAAATGCTTTTTTCCCCCAATTGTACATTTTTTCCTCAGCGTACATTGTTTTTTTCTTTTTCCTCAATGTACATTATTGCATGCAATATATGTGATTGTATATTCTTTTCACTATTATATACAATTTTCCTTATATTATCTGTTCCCCCCCAAAACTAAATTGTAAAATTGTAAAATACTATGATTAATATTACCAATGGATAATGGTGTTTTGGCCTGCTTATTGATTTGGGAGGTGTGAATTACTGTAATTATATTCAAACTGACAATTCAAACTGAAGAAATTTCAATCCCTGATTGAAATTATCTATTTCCTTGACCTTGCCTTTCTTCATTTATTTTTCTCTCACAAATAAATTTCAGATATTTTGCTTTTCCTGGCAGACAGCCTTGCCATCTGTAATGCCAGAATTCCCCTCAACACAACCCTGCCATATGTTATAATCTGCCACTGTTTCTTTGAAACACTGATTTTCTTTCAGATCTGTTCATTTTCTCCTTTGCATCTGCATGGCTTTATGTATATTTAGAAAGCTTGCCTTTAACAAACTGGCAAATGTAATAGGATGGCATGATTGATACAGTGCACATATTGTATATGTTCAGTAACAATATATTACATAGATTACATTTCTGTAGAATTTAACCATGGTGTCCCCAGTATGTATTTTCATACTGTATCGCTCATATGTTTCTCAGCTATTATGCATAGGTTTATTGCTTCAACCAGAAACCCCCTATGCTGCCCTTTGGGCAAGAACTAAGTGACCTCCATTGTTTGCCTGTCCTTGCTTGACAGACACATTCACTGGCACCCCATAGGTAATCCATGGGTTCTCTCTGCCCAAGGAAGAGGATCCTCCAGGACTTACTGTATTTTTTGAATTATATCTTCATTAACCAAGTCTGCCTGGTTCAGAAACCCAGTTTTTTCTGAACCATCCATAGTGTGAGACTTGGTGTTAAATGTTCTGAATGCAGAAGAGATTTTGTATCTGTCAGGGAGATGGGCATTATATGTTTTTAAAAGTCCTATATTTTCTTTTATGCAAATAATTGTTCAAGTTGCATCTGAAAAAAGTAAGGCTTGGTGTAAAGAAATTAATTTACTTCCTAGGTTTGTAATACACATCAGTCCATTTCAATCTTTCCCCAACTTTCTGCTCTCCAGATATCTTTGGACTTCCAATTCTCAGAATTTCCCAGACAGCATACGCTTTAAGAACATGCTAGAATTCCAGTTCCTGTATTAGGAAAATGGGCATTGATAGAATTATTGATGGCCTCACTTTACTGGCAAAGGAATGAAACAAACAAGCAGATTCTAGAAATTGGACTTCACATTGATTAATGTAGAAAGGCACAGCCAAACAAACCATTGTTTACAATTTCCTTTCTTATTCACCCAACGTACATATGATAATCCTCCAAGTGTACCACTGTGGTTGATCTTCATGGGAGCCTAGGTTCTTAGCCAAAAGAGGGAAGAAATGAGTATATTGGACACTTCATGTATATATGTGTGTGTGTGTGTGTGTGTGTATGTATATGTATATACACATACCATTTCAATTTCTAAAGATAATGGGACACATGTACACTTCCAACTCATGGAGAAAATCTATCTATGTGGACGCTGAGAGTCAATAATGATTTGATGGCGCATAATCAATCAATCAATCAATCAATCAGTACATTTCCATCAAATGACACACATATGCATGCATGCACATATAAACACACACACACGACTAGCTTTTCTTTGCAAGTCTGAGAATTTGTCATTGTTCTTTCATGTTGAAGGAAAGCATGGTTCCTGTTTCATTCCGCTTGAAACCATTTTGTCTCAGAAACTATATAGAAAGGCAAATGCTTAAAGATATATAAAGACATAGTTATAGAATAAATAAAACACAAATTGTGAATAATACCAATAGTTTTTTTGAAATCAGAAATATGATTTTTATATTAGATTTCTAAAGAACAGACAATAAGCATACTTTCCCCTTTAAAAAAAAAAAATTAAATACAGGATTAATTTTACTTTGAGCAAAAATCTCTTGCAGGATCCTAATCTAGTTGGAGTCTCAGACCAATTTTATGCTGATTTACTTCCATTTCATTTTATTTTATGCTAATTTTATCCCAAAATGCTGTTTATTGGAAGTAGGAAATGTAATTGCAAATAGTAGCCAAAGGGGAGGAATTTTCATTCGAAAAGCAGTGCAAGATTTGTGTATAGAATGGGAATTTATGCCAGATGTGGGCCTCAGCATGGCTTTTCTTGCCCCAAATAAAGTGGCTAACACTAAAGATACCTTTTTCTTTCCTTTTTTAAAAAAGAATAGCATTATAATTGTCCTCCCCACCATGCTTTTATTCTAATTCAGGATTTTTTTCCCCTAGAATATTTGAACATCAATCAGTGTAAAGTGATTAGGGAAACTGTACTCTCAGATTAGGAGGCAATAATGCACTTGGAAACATATCACAAGAATTGTTTTTATGCATTACACTACAACACAAAAATGTCCATACAATTTACCCAATTTACCAGGGAACAATCCAGTCATTCCTAACCTTCTGAAGGGGATACAACTTTCAAATACTGTAGCTGTTTTACTGACTAATTCAGACTTGACACTAACAAGTACGTTCTTAAAGAATGTTCTTTGTACATTGTGTGAACTGGGTCTCCTAGTCTCCCTGATTGTGACTGTCTGCTTGTCTATCCTTCCTTTTTCTATCTGTCAGGAGATAGGGTAAATCTCCTTGATTTATTTTATTTGAACAATTTAATATCTGGAAATTTGTTGAGATGGAAAGTTTCATATTAATAACCATCCCATGTAGGTAAGATAGTGGATCAACTGGCCATATTCACCTTATTTGAGGATGTTACTGATTTTCAGAGAAGTTGCTCAAGTGTCTTTAGAAATAAAGTGGGTGATTTGAAGGGATACTGAAGTTCATTGATTTGTAAGTTTGATAATAACTGATATGCAATATTATATTTGACACTGATTTGCTTTCAGAATTGCAAAATGTTGATACTTTTGTTACTTAACTTGGCATTTAACTTATTATTATTCTCTTTATACTTTTTAATTTGTATCTTAGCTGCTAGTTAGTGACTGTGTTATGAAGGTTCTTTTCTGGAGTGTGTGCCTTTGAGTCAGCGTTGACTCCTGAGAACTGCCTGGACTAGACCATGCAGTTTTCTTGGCAACATTTTCAGAAGTGGTTTGCCATTGCCTTCTTGCTAGGGCTGAGGGGGAGTGACTGGCCCAAGGTCACCCAGCTGGCTTGTGCCTAAAGCGGAACTAGAACTCATGTTCTCTCAGTTTTTGGCCTGATGCCCCAACCACTACACCAAACTGACTCTCCCAAGAGAAGTTCTAGTCCAGACTTTTTCTTGATATGCTTGTTTCATACCTGCAGAAAATGTCCTATTTATTTATTTATTCATTCATTCATTCATTCATTCATTCATTCATTCATTCATTCTTCCTTCTTGACCATGAAGGTGATCTAGCTAATTGGGCTTTTTCTAACTGATTTCTGTTTTTTTATTCTGTGGCATGACAAGATACAGAGGGAAGTGTATGAAGTTCTGAGGCAAACAGCACTCAGCCAAATGCTACTGGAAATTCCTGCAGAAATGCATTAATTTCTTAAAATTGATTTATAATGTTCTGCATTTGAGTATTGGTAGTGTCTATTTCTGTACCCAAACAGTTAAATGACAAAAGTTAGGGTATGTTGATGTTTTGCCATAGTTCTTCCTGTATCATTTTATACTGCTTTTTCAGGCTCTTCTGTATTGCAGTAGTAGAGACCTAAACCAGTCCTGGAAAATAGGCTTTTGTGTGGCATCTGTATGGAATTATGTTTTGATACAATAGAATTTGGCAGCTAGGGCAGCACAATATAGGTTGGTTGGGAATGCTGCTTTTTGCAGTTACGATATCTCCTTATACTCTCTTATTTTGAGATGCACAATTGGATTAGGGTATGTTTTCCACAAGGTTTATCACAGCTTTCAATTCTTTCTGGTTATTTGCATTTCTAACCAAAGGTATTAGCAACACAACACACGTTGCTTGCCTGCTTGCAGCAGTGCAGTGGATGGAGGAAAATAAAAATGAAATGAAGGTGTGGAAAGTTGACACAAGCCAACTTGAACAGATTCTGGAGGCAAATTTGTCAATTCACTTGAGAAGGCGTTAACTCAACACTCTATACATGTTATCCTGTCTCCCATCATCATGAATGGCAAGCTTCCAGAGTTTTCAGTATCTAGTTTTTACTTACCATACAGTAGGGAAATAAAATAGCCTCATCTATGCATATCATTTATGGAGGGAGGTATTTCACATTATGGAACAATCTTTCATGTAAAATAAATAAAATCCTGCATGTCTTTTAAAAAAATGGTTACAAGCGTAATTCAGGTTGATTGAATTATTGATAGAATGGTAGCGTTAAGAGGAGATGTGCTATTAGCTGATTTATTTTAATTACCTTATTAGTCATATTAATTTAACATAAGATGTTTATTTTTATATAATTTGCCATAAATGTTTTAATTGTATTTAGTTTGCTATCAGGAGTCTTGACTGAAATACAGCAGTAAATAAATAAATTTATCTGCTTCCCTATGACATAGTTCTTTAGCAGCTTACAGTTGGAATAGAAGTACTAAGCTAAAATGAAAACTGTGAAAGTTGGAGTGATGTAGAATTAAAAAAAAAAAAAAAGCAAAACAAAACCCTGATGTCAGAAAATAAAATCAGTCTGGGAAGACTCTCCAGGAACACATTTAATTTTTAAATGTCTCAACTAACAAGGCAGGAAGACAGCTACGCTAAAACTCTTTCCCTCATGCCTAATTTTCTATTTGTAGAGAATTATTATTTTGAGGAGGATTCAGCCGTTATGCATCTTTACCATGTCTAATACAGTTAGATAGGTATAATAGGATTATATCTGCCTGCAAAACCATCCTTGATCAGTTGGGGAAACTTACAAGATATATTTTGGGAGGAAGCATGTGGGTGGAGTGGAAGATGAAATACAAATATAATGTTTGCTCTCTTCACCGATTGAAACATTTGGGATGTGTTTTTGTTCAGAACCAAGGGGTTTCCAGTGCGAATCTCCTGATGATACTCAATGAAAGACTGCAGCCTTCAAAGGATTTTAGCTTTATGCATGCTTCTAAAGCTTGATAATTGGGAAGGTCCACAGAAGTGATTTATCTTAATCTTAACTTTTAAAATATATTTTCCTATTATGGCTGCTTCTGTCTCAAGAATACACATGTTCTGATATATAGGATTGTCTAAAATCTATAGTACCTTTTTAAAATTCTTATTAGTACATGCTGTACTCCTTTTCTTGAAGGAAACAAATTCCGAAGTGAAATTTCCAATTATGACAAGTCTTATTCACCCAATACCATTGTTTCTATTATAATTTAATCAGAAAAAGCTGAGAATAATCTTCTCTACCAAGTTCTTTTTCTCTGTTCATACCATTTCCATCACTGGATTGCAATTTCATTTCTAATTAGTTTCTTGGCATGTACAAATGCAAAGCTTATTTAATTTTATTCAAGATGTGTGTGTACACTTTTTGTTTCTGGCAACCTGTCGTCCCCTTCACATCTGTGTTGATTTTTACCTAATGCATTTCCTTACTAAACAGCTAAAAAATCTTCCTTGGTGTTTGTCAGATTTCTGTTTGCTTTCACTGTACAATGCTATTTTCACTACCAGTCAGCTTAGTTCAAAACTGAAAGCCCCAAAATGAATGTGTGTGTGTGTGTGTGTTTGTGTGTGCATGTATGTATGTGTATATGTGAATGTGGGTATATGTGTGTATATATTAAATTAAAGCAGAACTTAATTTCTCAAACCATGCATATTTTACTCTGTGTGTGTGTGTATCTCTCTCTCTCTCTCTCTTTAGAAATTATGTTCTGTTTTAATTTAATGAAGACCCAGAATATATTATACAGAAACAGATGGACAAATAGGAAGGTGCTGGTATTCAAGAACATTATCCTATTTTCATTCCCCCCCCCCAATATTTCAACTTGTCTGTCAAAAATGTTTTTTGTCACATATCTGTGATGGCTAATTATTATTTATAGACTTCTTATATACTATAGGGTAATCTTACTGTGAAATCAAAGTCTGCTTTGCATAACCTTTCTTACTATAGACTTGGAAAGATGCCTGAGCTGAACATCTAGATTTATAGAAGAACAGTATTTTTGCCATTTAATCCCACATCAGAAAGACTCAATAAGAGGAGAGAGAGAGAGAGACAGAGAGAGAGAGAGACAGAGAGAGAGTCAGAGAGAGAAATAGAAATAGAAATATAAGCTACAGTTTTTGAAATTTCTTTAGCTATCGGCTATGGAAGTCTTGGCATTTCATCGTTGAAATGATTCTGTCTATTCAGAGGTTTACTTCCATTTGCTCAGAGGCTTGGAAAAATGATTGGTTCACAAAAAGTAAAGTCAGATGAGGCTGTGTGCAGTTTATTTATGTATATATGCTGCCCACTGTCCTAACAATTCAGGGCACCCATTCCCTTAATAACTCAGTGAGTGGGAATGATTTCAGGAAAAAGGGGATAGGAAGTGTTATTGGGAAGCAGATAATTTTTTTTTTATATATACTACCATATTTCAGTAAAAATCTCTATCCAGTCAGAAACAGAAGTCTGATTCATTTGGGGCATTTGGCAAACCCTGCAAAAAGGCATAAACCCAAATAAAGAAAATGAGAGTGTGTGTTGAAGGGCACATTTTGAATTAGCCTGAATTAGCCTGAAATAACTGGAAGCATTATGTCATAATTAAATGATTTTTTAAAATGACATTCTTAGCATAAAAGTGAAATATTTAGTTAGATAAAAAAATATTTTTATCCTCCAATTTTATCCTCCCTCCTCAAAATAGCTTACATAAGAATAACAATATAACTCTATATAAGAATAGAGAACTCATCCTGTTTGACTTCTTCTTATTGCCAAAATGGCACCATCTATACTCATGAGGCAGCAGCAGTGTCTGTAGCACACTATGATAATGCCAAAATGATGACATATATGTGGTGTTGTCATCACACAAGTGCCATCCTTACGTACCCTCCAATACAAGTTTGTAAGTTGCTGTCTTGTTTCCCTGTAGATGCCCAGGAAATACAGGAATCATCAGGAGGTTCAAGAGAACCCAAGATTCACATCAGAGAATTTAAGAGAACAGGAGAGAAGAGCCATTCAGCCTACTGGCCAGTGAGCATGTTTAGTGGTCATGGAATGCTGAATGACTGTTCTGAAAGGGATGGAATAGAAAACCCAATGACAAGGAGAGATGGAATGGAATGTCATAGAAGAGGAAATGGTCTGATGTCTAGAACTGTGAACAGCAGCATTCTATGGAGCAACATTTTGTTAGAGGTCCCACTTGTTTAAATCTAATAACTACTTAACATTTTCAGATAAGAGATACTGTAGATCCCAACAGACACAAAACCAGGGCATTGGCATTTAATGAGAGGCAAGATGAGCTTCTTCAGTAAGAAATTCTATAGCCCAAGCATGGAGATACAGAAGGATCTCTTGCATCCACAGCAGTCCGATTTCAGTTACCAACTCAAAACCTACCCTGAAATCTTAGATATTATATGAAAGGATAGAAAATTTTTCATGTCTTACATTCAAGTTTGTCACTTCAACAATTTTGGATGGTGTATTGAACTTTGGATTATATTCAGAAATGAGCTAAAGGCCAATGCAGCTAGTAAACACTCAGTGGCATATCTTACATATCTCGCATAACTTCAGGGTATTAAATTCTAACCATTTGTTCATCCCTTAGCAGTAATAATACCAGAAAAAAGTGCCACTTATTACCTATTAAAGATTTTACTTGCATGCTTTTCAGACCCAATGAAACAATAATTGGTTTTGCTCTATATTTAATAGGTATTGCATATGACTGGTTAAATCTGATTACTAAATATTAATAGCTCCTGGAATCTGAAGCTTGTACATTGAGAATTTTATTTATTTATTTATCTATTTATCTATCTAGCTGTGTGCCACCTTAATCACTAGAGTAACTCTGGGTGAAGAATTAGGTCTTGTCACAGCACTGCCGGCCATTTTAAAGAAGTTGCTGGTTCTTTAGTTGTTCTTTTGAATGCATTTGTTCAGTATCTCTTCATTTTTTTATTTTTCACTCCCCCACTATATCACTGTTTTCCTTTTGGAGCTTTATGGTAGTAAAAACAATTCTTTGAAAAGCAGTGCCATCTGCTCTATTTATCACTCTCACTTCAGTTACTGTAATTACTATATTTCCATATCCATTTATTTGACAGCCACAGCAATGCTTTTTAATATGTTTTCCTTTTTCCCCAGTCCACTTGAAGACTGGTCAGAGAGAACGCATTAAGGCCAGGAGATCATGCTGCTTAAATCTGCTTCTGCAGCCTATGTGTTTCCAACTTCTGTAATACTTCTATTACTTGATGGTTCATACATTTCTTATACATTTCTTATTTTTATACAGATAGCATTTAATTGCAGAGACCACATAGTTGTCTGTAAAACAGCTACTCCCTTTATGCTTCCAAGAAGCATGGACTGTATCTGTGTACATGATCTATTTTGAGGAGCACAAGGCTATGAAAACTCAGGCTTCTATGGAAAAACAATGTATGATTAGGGTATTCCTCAAACACACACAACACCCATAGGCACATCATTTACTCATGAAGTCTGGAATTCTTAACAGCATTTCAAGGCTCATTTGGAGAGGGTTCAGGAGTTTTGTAAAAGTGATACTGGTGCCTAGGTGTCTGCTAGATGTAAGGTACTAATTTTGCTCCTTAAGGCTCCTAAAGTCTTCAAATTCAGTGGAGAACATGTTTAACTTCCTATTCTATGGGGCACTTTTTGCACTCCTACATTAAAGACTTGATTTGGTTTATATAATTGTAAATAAATTAAATAGCTATAATGCTTGCCCTTTGGAAAAGGTCTGATAGTTGACTGTTGATATATAGTTGATTTTGAAATTTCAGTTAATGATAAGTACAGCAGTTCTTCCAGAATGGAAAGAAGCTGTTGTAATTGTTTGTATCTGTTAGGGCTATGAATATATACTTTTTCACTTTCCTTTTGGCAGGAAGAAAGAGTTTCAGCACCTTGGCACTCAGAATTGATAGCTTGATAACTGCATGAACATAATGCATAAAAGTGGATAGCTATTGTTGATTCCCCCTGTAATTTCCTAATGGTAGAAGCTCTGATGGAATATATATATATATATATATATATATATATATATATATATACATACATACACACACACACACACACACACACACATACATACACACACATACATATACACACACATACATACACACACATACATACACACACATACATACATACACACACTTACATATACACACACACACATAGATACATACATACACACACATACACACACATACACACATAGATACATACATACACACACCTACATACACACACACACACATGTTTGTTTTTATGTCAGGGGATGTTTTAGAAGTGAAGGTTCTTGTACTGGATTATTCAGAGATCTGTCTAAACAGGGAGTGTGTGTGTGGGTTTGTGTGTATGCCTGTGCAGAACTTAACTACAGAGATACAGATTCTATCCTGCTAACCAGTTCTCTGTTCACTTATTCAATAAAGAAGTTACAATATTTGGGATTATTTGCTTACTTCTCTGCATATAAAATGTCCTTGAAACCAGAGAGGGAGATTAATTATTAATCTGGTTTTCATCCTGCAAAGGGCATTACCTATCAGACTGAATATAACTAACTGGTTCTTTATGCAAGAGTAAAATAAGCTTGCGTACATAATAAAGGTAGTCCCTGGGTTAAGAATGCCCAGGTTACAGACAACCCATAGTTCAGAAGGGAGCCCATTGTGGCAACATTTGAGTTAAATACACACTGATTCGAATTAAATACAAAATGGTTCAAGTCCATTGCATAATGCTACTTATTCAGTATTATACAATAATACTGTTCTGGCTTACATACAAATTTGACTTAAGGACAGATCTTGTGAACAGAACTCATTCTTAAATTGGGGACTACCTGTAATTTAGTCAACTTGTTCTGGGGGAGGTAGAAGTATACAGAAACAGAGATCCAAACATTCATGAGATTGACCCAATAGCTGGACAAAAAGGTTTTTGGTAGAACTCCATCTTTGTCCAATTTAATTATGTTGCCAATTCTTTGGTATATTTTATTAAGTCCTGTTGAATTCTTTGAGGATTACATCAGTTAGATATGGACAGGAGTGAGGTATTCTATTAATATATTCAGCCCAGCTCCTAAAGAAATTTGGAATAAATTTCATGCCTGGATGGACAACTTGCAATGTTCACACTGTTATGTGTCCCTTCTGAGGTTCAGTTTAGAGTTCTCCATAATCACATGATAAAATTCAGTGGCAATTCACTCCATAGTGGATATACTCAGCTAGACCCATAGAAAAGACATAGTGAATAGACTCAGATCTATAGAAAAGACTGAATGAATATGAATGTATATGTATATACACGTGTATGATATGTATATATGAGAGAGTCAGTTTGGTGTAGTGTTTAAGGCATCAGGCTAGAAACCAGGAGACCATGAATTCTAGTCCTGTCTTAAGTACAAAGCCAGTTTGGTGACCTTGGGGTAGTCACTCTCTCAGCCCCAGGAAGGAAGCAATGGCAAACCACTTCTGAAATCTTGCCAAGAAAACTGCGTCTAGATACATCCAGATATGTCTGTTAGGTCAAGAAAAAATTCCCTACAAAATCGTGACTTCTCTTTTCGTCTTTGACAGCTGCAAAATACAGTATGAGTAAGAAAGATTTTTTTTTTTTTTTAAACCAAACAACTAAAGACTTATCTGAAAAATATTCGCAATCAAGTCATCCTTAGTAAGATTGGAATCACCAATGGCACTGAGTTCAGCAAGAATAGATTCTGTATCCAAGCTTCAATTTTCAGGTCTTCACAGCGCAAGTTAATGTCAACCCAGGTCCAAAGAATGTCATGGTATTTAGTAATGTTTCTGTAGAGTAACCTGCACTATCCTGATAAAATGCTTGCTTTTACAAAGACATTTTCTAGCATTGAAAAATTAGTGTAAATATGTTTCTCCAGGCTTCACTTTCAGATATGCAATTTTGGTATTTTTCAGCTGTGTCCATGCTTAGTTAATTAAAGTAAATCGAGTTTAGTTTAGCAGCAGGATTATAAGATTTTTAATATATAAAAATTCTCCTCTCACCCCTGTGGGTGGTACGTGTCTTCCTCAATCTTGGGTCCTCTGTCTACTACTATATATATATAAAGAAAACACAACAATAAACTTTTGTGAGTGCTAATCTGAGTACTTAAAAATGAATGGATTAAAATGTCTCTTTGGTGAATGAAACAACATTGTTTAAAAAATTATTTTTAATAAAAATCTGTGTAACAATGGTGAGGAGTACCAACTTAGAAGAAGCATTTCATCTTCATGCAGAACAGAATTCTTCTAAGATGATACCTGTTGAGATAAATGGAAGTGTTAGTAATATCAGATATATATATATATATATATATATATATATATATATATATATATTCTTTACAGCCATTGTTTGCAGATTATGGCAGAGTTCAAAATTTAACTAGTTACCTGATTGGAAACCATAACATTGTGCTGAATCACAGCACTCTTATTTTATTTAGTATCAGTTCAAGGAGAATTTGACACAGGATGGCTTTTCCATCAAAAAGTAAGTGGAATTACATGGAAACCAAAAGGAAAGAGTGCTGTGAAAGTGAAAACCAACCCTACTGTAACGCATGATAACAGCTCCTTTAGAAAAGTCACAAAACCATCTCAAATGCATTTATCATGGAGAATAATACACAATGAAACAAATGATATGAAGATGAATATTGAAATGATATTAATTACCACAGTGGAAACAAGATTGTATTCAGTGATTTGAGCTTCTGATATATTCCTTGGACTATGAATGAGCCGTTTTAATTAATTTACTTTGAGGGGACAATCTACAACATTGTCTGTAGGAGTACAATAAAAAAGAAAAAAGAAATGCTTTGGATTGATTTGAAAGCTTTTCAGGGTTTCTTTTAAAAACAGTCATATTTTATGATCTGTAGAGTGAATAGGAAAAATAAACCATTAATACAGCTATTTTACATCCATGTTTATTTGTAAGGGGTTAAAAAAATGGTCAAATAAAATAAAGCATGGATCCATGCTTTATGATAATGATAATGATAATGATAAAATTAAAGCGTGGATCCAAAAATGTGCCTTAGGCATACATGTGGCCAAGCAGCATCTTTTTTATATTTTCCAGAGCCCCACTGAATCAATCAAAATATAACCTTCAGCTTGAACCTCTTTCTTTTGGGCTTTGGGTGAGTTTTGAATGCCAAATTAATGACTTAAGACTTGAAAAAGCTTAAGGTACCCATTTCACCCATGAAAACCTTCAACCTGTTAAAAATGGATCCTGACCCTGCCCATTTGCTTCAGCCCTCAAGATGTTGGAAGTTTCATGCAAGGGATTTGTGCAATATTCCAAGGTTTCTTCTTCTTAAGATGCTGCTGGCAGATGTTACTTTGGAATAATGTGGCAGGAATTTCAGCACCATCTAGTACAGTTAGGTTATGGGAATATGGTACAAAAATGTCTATGCCATATGTGTACTGATGTTGATGTCAACAATAAGATTGGGCAGTAGTCTGACCATTATGGCAAAAGCAGCAACCACAGTAGAAGAAAGAAATCCCAATTAAAAGATTGTTTCAATAATCAGTATAGTATCAAAATGTAACATAACAATCAGAATACAGAGTTATTTTCAGTTTCATTGTCATTTTTGATACTCTGAATTCTGTACAATAGTCTTAATTATTAACAATTTATCAGTTGTTAACATACATAAAGAAAGCATATGTAAGTACATAAGTACAGGGAGATATTCATAAATAATCCCTCAAGTTCCTGTGCTTAAAGAAAAGCATAGCATTGAGCACCAGGATTTCTGTGGCAGTGTACCCTTTAGAAATTTGGCTGACACTCGTTGCCTTTGAGAGAAAAACCTCTGCATGGAAATTTGATTTTTCAGTTGCCTTCGCTTTTATTAAAGTTTCCTTTCTCTTAAATAAATTACATAGTTCATGCTAATTTTTGTAATACCAGGTAGATATTTCATTTCATGAAGATTTATTGAGACACCATTGCAAAGGTGCTATTGTATCTTAATTAGATATTTGGCACAATATGTTAACTAAATATTAACTGAATATTAAAATATTCACTGCAACAATAGTGGCTAATCCTCCTGGATGCATTTTTAATGATACATTTGTGCATAATGTGCAATGAACATCTTATTAAATGCAAATGTATGATATTTTGTATTTTTATATGCTTGGTTTTAGTTTGTTAGTATTAATAGGATTCAAATGGCGTTGAGTTCAGTTTAAGCCCTAATATATGCAATCCTCAAATAATTTCTTTAGCTTTTGTCTTGTGACTTCACTGGGATTTCATTAGATTAAGGACCTTTTATAAGAAGAGACTTATTAAAAGTGTTATGTGTGGTAACAGATTTCTTGTAGGGTCTCCTTTCTGAAAATGTATTCTTAGATATCCGGTGTACGTACTGTACATATAATGCACATAGCAAGACTGAGAATTCTGTTCCAAATTCTGTTGCTATCATGGCATCTTTGGAACTTAAAATGCATTACTTGGCACTGAATTGTTTGTAGGTTATATGCCATTTTCTCCTTTGAGAAGATAATTTGGAATTTAGGTAATAGGCATAGTCTGAATATTAGCTAAAGTGGACCATTTTCCTAAAAACTGAAGACTTATAAATATAATTAGTAACAGTTATATGAAGATTTTTCAGAAAAAAATATGCTTTTCACATAAAAGTTTTATCAACTTCCATTATATATTACAATATGGGATAGACCGTAAGTCACTGGCAAAGCATTTGTTTTGTATGCTGAATGCCCCTGATTCAATCTGGTGTCATCTATTAAAAGTATCTAAACTCTTATTTTTTTCTGAAGAGCACCATATTTTTGGTCTTTATTACCAATGCCTGCCTGCCTGCCTTCCTTCCTTCCTTCCTTCCTTCCTTCCTTCCTTCCTTCCTTCCTTCCTTCCTTCCTTCCTTCCTTCCTTCCTTCCTTCCTGTTAGCTAAGATGTAAAGCTATTTAGTTTTTTAAATTAACCTTAGAAATCACTAATTCATTATAAAACCATTTTTTTTCTTGCAAAGTCTTGATGTGAACAGAAAACTGCATGTCAGTCAAACCAAGTCCTATTATCTATCTATCTATCTATCTATCTATCTATCTATCTATCTATCTATCTATCTATCTATCTATCTATCTATCTCTTCTTTACTTCTAGTGCTTATTTTTCTCTTCACATTTAGAAATATGGACATATGTATTGTATGTTTACCAATTTTTTTTTAAAATTCACTTTTTAAATGGTGAATGTTCTTCATATGATATTATCAAATGAGAACCTAACTTGTAATGTAATTCTTAGGATTGTCTGATTAAAACTTCATTCATGTACTGCTCACCTTTTCTTTTCTCAACAATAACCACACTTCTCTTTAATTTGTTTGAAGTTCTTCTTGCACTTGTATTTAATCATCTTCAAGATCTTCCAATTCTGCAAGTGCAAAACATTTATAGATCCCCATTTCTGCCCTATTCCTAATCCTATTTTGGTAATTATGGCCAGCATGTCTGCAAACAGACGCACGTTTTTCATCAGATTTTGCTCCTTCTGAAGGAATAGGTATTGTGATTTTATCTGCATTTTGTTGCTATTAAAATCCTAGTTGTTTCTGTGAATGACAATTGATTTTCTTCTAAAGAATATTGTGGAGGGAGATTTAATCAATGTTTGCACAACTCTTCAAAAATAGAAGGCTTTCCAAGTTTTTTACTGTGACTCTCTTCACACTTCCTGTCAGTTTACCCACACTTAAATGTAAAAGAGCCCTTCAATATGCTGCACTCTAAAATGGTAACCTGTGCAACAGTTCTCTGATACATAAGCACTTTTGGCATTTTATGATTTAATTATCTGGAGGCTTGTTCTCTTCCTCTGTTCTTTTCATATTTTAGAACAAAGGGCGGCTTTCCTGCCTGATAAAGTTAGCTTTTGTAAACTAACTTTTGTTACTAATGCACAACTGCCTATTACTTATTAAAATGTGTTCTCTTGCCCAGGAAAACAAATGGAACCTGAAGTATCCCATCTTCTCCTTTCCTCATGGCAGCCTCTCTCACGTCTGTTCAATTTCCCTTTGCTTGTTGGGCTTTCTCTCAAACTTAGCCTCTTCTTTACTCTTATATCTGATTGCTTGTTCAAAGTTTCAGTGGTTAAAATGAAAATACGCTGATAAGTTTGTACTTGGGCCTGCTATTATTTTTCCCCATTCTCCTTGGCTGTTTAGAAGTAATTAGGAACTTGTTACCCGGTATCAGTCATTATTTTCCAAATAGATACCTTTATTCTACTGTGTTAGTATACATGAACATAAACTGCAAGGAACAAACATCGTGCTAAGAAACAAGCTCCTTAATCAGCCCCCCCAGTAAATTCCAAAACACTTCTGAAATTTATCTTTTTATTAAGATCATCCCTAACTCTTAAATTCATATCACCTTGGATATTTTTGCATTTGCAGTTTGTCACACGTCTTAACCCCAACCTTCAACCCGTTTGTGTTAGCTCTAAAGACTCAGTTTTCCAGTACCTTGCTGTCACAAATCACCACCAATTTCCAATGAAAATTGAGCATGGGATCTGAGGGCCAATTAAAAGAGCTGATGGGTTGGATTGCACAGAAATCCTAAGTTCCCCAGCCCTGCCCTAGAGAAGATATGCCATAACCTGTTCTTCCTCAATAAGATCTGATAGTGTGGGCAAAAGGAATTAGTGCAAATATAGAGAATATTTAGAATAATTACTGATGTACATAAAAGGAAAAACATTGACATTCAGCTACACTGTTATCACATAATTCAGTCCACTTAAAAAAAAAAGAGAGAATTTATACACTGATTTGAGAGAAGAAAATTTCTCTGGCCTTTGCTCCTTTAATCAGTGTTGGAGTATTAATAAAGCTGTGTGTTTTTAAAATAATATAAGCCATAAAACTAATGATTATGGCTTAACTAATTGTTTAAATGTACAAACATCTCTCTAAAGAAAAAGAAAGACTTTATGAACTGTATGAAGTAGAAAAGAGGAAAGCTAAAATAGTAAGATCTTTTTGTAAGATGTTTAGCAACTGTAAAATGAAAGTGTAATACAATTGGGCTTAATATTGTCGGCCTTCCCAGGTAAGGGAATAGGAATAGGAATTCAGATAGGAAACATGACTAGATGAGCTAATTCTACTTTATTGTAAGGCTACATTAACAGAATCTTGCAAGTCTGAAAGTACAAATCTCCCACCATCTCTTTTTACAGTCTGATAAGTTAGGGTGGATTCTTTCTAAGTTTCTTTCTATGCCCGTTATGCAGTTGCGGGCTCCTTCCCCTTTTATCTGATCATTCCCTAGGTGGCATCTTTTCCCCCATCTTCCAAGGTTGCCCTCACATTCTATCACATATATGTAGATGTAAATAACTGAGTGTGCACGCTGACTGACAGTACAGCTCTATGTGCACAAAGGCTCAACATCTAATTTTATAGTACTTTTAAATAAAATATAATTTAACAAACTGGCTATGTCAAAAAATCAGAGTAGTTCCAAAGACTGGTTACTATACTATATATTTGGGTTGCAGATGTGGAAGTCCAAGAAGAGTTCATTGCACATTTTCCAAAATTAAATAATGTGAAATTTTTTATTTTAAATCTTTCACCGTAAAATGCTTTAAAATATTTACAGCTGATGACTGATAAAGTGGAGGGGAGCTCTCATAGGGTGATGAAGCAAGGTAAAAAAAAATCCACTGATAAACTCCCTGGAGAGTGCCATCTCAACCTTCTTGCATCCTGCAACCCACAGAAGGGATTCATTGGGACAGCACTACTAGGAATGGTAGAGGGAGATTCCCCAAAACAATACTGTCATAGAAAATAGGGCATTTCTACCAAATCAAGCACATTCAATTGTTCCATCAACATAATTCTGTCCATTCAGGTTTTAAGTGCTACTCTGAGACAAGAATCAACTATTGTTATTCTAAATTATGTTTTAAGAAGAAAAACATGTAAATACCATATGCAAAATATGAAAATACTCCCAGATTAATAGTGAACGGGATGGATGCTTTTCTGATCCATTTCCTTGAACTCAAACTTACTCTTTTCTTTACTTGGCATAATTTATCTGATAGTAAATCCCTGAGCCTCAGTGGGCAAATCATTGTAAGAGAAATATACATCTTTTATGTCAATTTTTTTTTAATGAAACGTACAACTAAATTGTACCCTTTGCTTCCAGTTGCAGCAGGGAGATCAAGGGGGAAAGAGAAAAAGACAGCAATAGAAACAGAAGTCTGCTGGATTAATTATAAGTCAGGAAGGATAGCTGGACTGACCCTTGATACCAGTGCTAGCAATTCCATCCACTAGTTTCTTTGACTTTATTATCATTTCCCGTATGACCTGGTTTAATCCACTGGAAGTTTAATGGTATTGAATTGTCAAAAAAGAATTCAACAAGCTACTGTGCACTAAGCCCTTATCGCCAAGGATCTGATAATTTCAAGCCTTAAAGCTAAAGAGCTTAATGTACTTACAGAAGCCTAGGTTCAAGAATTCAGTATTTAAAAGTACTGACTAAGAAAATATGTATCAGTCCAAGATATATAAAAAAGGTAACATCTGATTAGTCCATGTATTGAATAGTTTGGTTCATGAGTTCCTAAATAAACACATAAATAAATTTCTCATTACATGATAAAGGCATATTTAATAGAGGATTTGGTATGTGCTACAAACTGTGTAAGATTGTGGGAGGGAAAGCAGCAAGATAATAGGTATAGAAAAATAAAATCTGTTTATATCAACTTGAATGATAAAATACAGGATGTGATTTAGCACCATTGCTGATTGTCAGAAACAAAGGAATCTAGATTTTTCATTTTTACCGTCCTGCTACTTTATATGCAACCAAAACAACTTGCTGTGTGTGGAACATATATGTGGAACTCATGACTATGATGTCACAAGAAATTGGGAATCAATGTAAGGGAAATATAAATTGTTATATTTTTGTTATACAGCGATCACTCTCTTTCAGCCCACGACATCAGGCTTGGGTGACAGGCCAGCTGGTAAATTCCTATTGCAACCAATGGATTAGCATTTGGTTGACCCGAAAAAAAATGAGCCCTGCACCTGCAGGAAAATGCGAGGAAGAAAAAAAAAAGTGTTATACTTGTTTTGCCAATTGTCAGGGCACTGGCCAGGTGCAAGACAAGTGGTTCTTTTAGTTCTTTTACATCCAGGGACAATGAACACACCAGCTGGTAAGGAGATGTTAAGCTTTATTTAACTCTAGCAAACAGATTTAAAAGGAATACAAAAGCATAAGATAGAATTAAACAGAAATACATACGCATAATATAAAAGCGTAACATACCAAGCGAGATGATAAAACTCTTCTCCTACTGTCAGGAGCTACCAGAAGGTGACAGCGGAGAGACACCAAGATGGTTTAGATAACACAACACCTACTCCCAAGCCTGTGTCCATGCTCCAAATTCCAGGGGCAATGCCAGGGCTTTTTATTAAAGTCTGGCACGGCAATCCCATGACTCTTTTGGAGTCAGGGGCTCTGAAAGTGACTTTGACCAGATGTTATACCTGCTCATCAAAAGATTCCAGAGCCTGAAAACTGTATAGATAAGCTAGCGCTTAACCTAGACAATCCCGAGGATTTTGCTCCATCCCCCACTTCTTAGTAAAAGTGAAAAACAAGCCAGCTAAACATTATTATGATTCAAAGTGAGCTTTCTTAATATACACAGGAGAAATCAAACTACGTCACCTAAGCTCCTCAAAATAGCAATGGTCTTCCACATTGTCCCTACAATACTATTGAGGAACAGATAGAAAAAGGCAAGCAGCAAGAATGTGAAATGTGGAATGGGAAGATCTTGTGTATGGATGGATTCTCTGAATAGATCATTCCATCTTTTTTGAGACATCTGTTACCAAATGTATCTTGCATCTTCCTACTTAATAAAGTTCCAGTGCCCTTAGCTGTTGTTCCCTATAAGGAAGAAAAGAACATGTGTCAAGTGACCCTACCTAGTACTTGATTCTATCTCACAACAAACACTTAATTGACTCTTAGCTGTTATGACAGTTCATGGGCTGAATTATGTAAAAAGATAGCTTGTCTTCTTATGAGATGCTGGAATCTATACTTTTAATTTGGAGCATAATTAATAGATAAAAATGAGTTTTAAAAAATCCATCCATCTTTCATTAATGCTTATATCCTTATAGGAGGATATAATAAGCAGGATTTTTATTTTTTTTATTTATCAACCAGCCTCATGCAGATCAGTGTTAGAAATAATAGCTATTATATTGGCAAAACATTTGATGACGTGTTTTCTTTCCTTTGGATTCATTGGGTCGGCTGCAGGAGTTGGGGCTGGGTGGCACAGTGTAGTGCTGGTTCAGCTCCTTTCTCCAAGGCCGAACCCAATCAGTGTTGATAGGGGGTGAGAGGTCCAACCCACAGCCCTTACTCAGGGTTCAGTGCTCTCACCGCTCTTATTTAACATCTACATGAAACCGCTGGGTGAGATCATCCGGCACCATGGGATGAGGTATCATCAGTATGCTGATGATACTCAATTATATATCTCCATCCTGGGTGACCTAAGTGATGCTGTGGCTACCCTCTCATGGTACTTGGGGGCTGTAGGGGCCTGGATGGGGGTCAACAGGCTTCAACTGAACCCTGGTAAGACGGAGTGGCTGTGGGTATGGGGAGCCTCAAGATCCAGGAGTTTATCATCTTTGGTTCTTGATGGGGTCGCACTACCCTAGATAGACCCGGTGTGTAATCTGGGGGTCCTCCTGGACTCACGACTCCTGCTCGAAGAGCAGGTGGCAGTCATGGCTAGGAGGGCCTTTGCGTAACTTTGTGTTGTGTGGCAGTTACACCCCTTCCTCGATCAGGAGGCCCTCCGCACGGCCATTCATGCCCTGGTCACCTCCCAGTTGGATTACTGTAACGCGCTCTACATGGGGCTATCCGGAAGCTACAGCTGGTGCAGAATGCGGCGGTGTGGACAGTTCTGAATGCCCCTAGGAGGGCACATACAACACCGCTGTTACGCGAGCTGCATTGGTTGCCAGTCTGCTTCTGGGTCCAATTCAAGGTGTTATCACTTTTAAAGCCCTTTATGGCATAGGACCAGGTTATCTGAGGACCTGTCTTGCCCTGGTTATTTCAGCCTGCCCCACTCGGTCCAGCAGGAGGGGCATGTTGCAGACCCCATCGGTCAAGGACTTTCAACTGGTGGGGTTTAGGCAGAGGGCCTTTTCTGCTGTGGCCCCCGCCCTATGGAACAATCTGCCTCCTGAGGTCCGGTGTGGCCCCGCTCTCATGGCCTTCAGGAAAGTGGTGAAATCCTGGCTGTGCCAGAAGACCTGGGGGCTGGATGGGGGCTCACACCAGTGGAGGTGGCTTGTGGGGTGATTGACCTTGCCCCCCCCCCAATCATCTTGAATATTTTTAGTATTTATGTACAGGGTTTGTTGTTTAGACTTGATTTTTAATGGATTATTTGTTTAACTACTTATGGGGGGATTTTTAATTGTTGATGGGGTTTCTGATTTTAATTGTGAGCCACCCAGAGTCACCCGTTGGGGGGAGATGGGCGGCATACAAATTTAATAATAAATAAATAATAAAAAATAAATTCCTGAAAGCTCCAAAGCAGCTGCTTAAAACTTTGGCATGCCACCACCCTCTTAAGTTCTTTCAAACATTTATGGAAGTAGGACCTGAAACAAATGATTTGCACAGGACTAATAGTTATGAATGCCATTTATTATCTGGACTACTAGTAGAAAACTTGTTGCTTCCTGAATGTGGCTGAATTCCAAGTAGATCTTTGGCTAATGAAGATGGATCCTGCGAGATGTCATTCAGTTATATATAGATGGCCACAAAATGTCTACTTTTTTCAACTTGCTGTCTTTTCAAAGTTTGTAATTACAGTTCCCATAATTTCCCACTTATCTAGTTATTCAACATGCTAGTTGGAAATTCTGGGAAATTCTCAGCCATCTGGAGGGCACCAAGCTGGAAAAGATTCCATAGACATGAAAGCACAGGATTTGTTTGGATATGATGCTTACACTTAAAATATGTGATGTGGGATGAGATAAATACATAAATACTGTACATTACATTCTTCTGAATGTTGTATGATGATTGACTGTAGTTTCCTTTCAAGTTATTCAGAGTGGCAAGATTTGTTGCCACATAATGTATGAAGGGTCCCAGTCCCTATTTCTGAATGACACCTTTCACTGGAAAATTCACTTGAATAGGTAGTCAAAGAAATTGACAGGTCCTCAAACTCACACTAACAAAGGGAATGGCTTTCATTGTTTTAGACGGTCCTGCCATTCAGTTGCATGAATATTTCATTAATAGGCTTTTCCAACTAACACTGAAATAAGAGTCAGCAGCTGATTAGCTCTCCTGTGAGTCAATGATTGTGTTTCTAAAGCAGCAAGGATAACTAATACCTGTGGAGGGCAATCACTGTTAAGTTTTTTTTTTTTTTTATCAATTTTGAAGAGTAATCAAGTGACAGTTATCAACTACTGTAGATGATGTGCTGACTCAAATGATGTTCAATGTTTTTTAATTAGGTTACAATCCCACTAGTTTCCTAGGGTATCAAAGAATAAATGAAAAACAGTCTTGTTCCATGCTGAGTTATTTTTCTTCCGCTTCTGCTTCCGCTTCCTCTTCCTCTTCTTCTTTCCCCTCTTCCCTCTCTGGCTTAAGTATTCAGTCAAAAGAAGAGCTACTATATTTGGGCTGCAAACATCTGGATGATGCCTAGATGGCTTCCAAGAAAGTTAAAAAAATTCTATATTTCTTTGCCACTATCTAGCTGTCATCTAGATTTTTGCAGCCCAGATAAGGTTGTTAGAAATCCATTTCATATTTAGTCATACCAATAGTTAGGGAATCCAAACAAACATTTTAGGATAGAATCTTATATTTATTAACTCAACTTTTCAACAAACCTGAAATGACTATTTTCTTTAATTTTAAATTAAGCAAGATTATCGATCAAAGTACTTAATTCCAGATCATATGTATAGATTTGCAGTATAAGACAATTCCAGATACTGGAGTAATTGGATGGAGAAGACACATCCCCAAAGAGGGAGGGTATCTGCTGAAGTGAGAGGGATCTGCGTTGATTCTTAAAAATAACCCCTTTTTAAAATAATCATTATAAAATATAATTCATGTAATGCTTCTATGATAACTTTTGAAATCCAGGTTGTGAGATGATAGATAGATGATAGATATTTAGATATTTAGATAGATAGATAGATAGATAGATAGATAGATAGATAGATAGATAGATAGATAGATGATAGTGTCTTTCTGATAAAGCCCCAACGTAGGCAATCAATGACTCATAGACTGCATGTCACCCTTGGTTTCCTGAGCACTCTGTTCCTGATACTTCCATTGTATTCATGCCTCTTAGCCCTGTTGTCTTCAGTATATCAGGAAAATGAATGCAAGACATTAATGAAAACTTGCTCTACATGCATTGAGTCGCCAATCTATTTAGATGGTTGCCTGACTCATAGAGCTATCCGTGTAGAAAATACCCATTAGACTTTCCCAGTCATGGAAAATTGTAGTGCAGGGCTTTTAAGGATGCAACAGAGAAGTTGGGGTCAGTGACTGCAGTGTTGCTATAACTCTCATATGACTGGAATTGCACAAATGCTGAAGATAAAATAAGACATGTGTTTTTATTTGTGTTACAGCTGGCCGACAGATATTTCCAAAGAGGATCCACTTTACTACTGGATATTTCTCTACAGTACTTCAATAGATAACATTTCATTTACTACTTAGTTATATTCTAACTTAGATAGATGTGGAATTTTTGGTGGTATGTGTTATATGGAGGGGGGACTCACCATTCTTTGCAATTGGTCAAGATCTCTCATTTCTTGGTTGTTACTTGGCATTAGTTTATATACATGACCTTAATTTCATCCTAATGAATTTAATTCCATTTCTATTACTCTAGTTCATGAGGTCAATTAACTTTTATCTGGGGTTTAACATGCTTTAGGAAAAATAAATTCTGGTTTGGAACTTTTAAAGTGAAATTTTGGTTATATATTATGATGTAGAAATTGTCCTGCCTTTTCTACATTGGTCTGATTGAGAGTAAAAACATATAAATAATGATTAGAATTCAGATCTCCGGTATGACATTTCTATGAAATGTTAAATGTTTCCTCTAAACATCCAACCTTGATTTTCAGCCTCATAGCAAATAAGCAAATAAGAGAAAAAGGTCTCTTAAAATGGCAACACTATACAGTCATTGCCTAGAAGTTTGTGCTTCAGTAAATGGTTCTGCTTCTGAGGAAACATCTATAGGATGGTGCCAGTGTATATATCAACTTTGCAAATGAGGTCATTTTTCATGTACAGGTAAACAAGTATTTAATCATATTGAAAAATTCATGGGAAAATAGAAATTTGGGGCTTTGAATTAATTATGGAAAAACTTGGAACGTTTGCCAAATTCCTAACAGAACAATTTTTCACACAACTGTGGTCAAATGAGTACATTACTCAGGAGAAATAGAGAAGGGACTGTTTGTTATATTGGAAAATGAATTAATAGAAGGAACATTCTTTGTTTTAATGAGAACTTCGTATGAACATGCCAGCATTAGGGCTTATGTGGGGAGAAGTAGATAATTTTCTAGGATCATTTGTGTTGACCATACTTGTCCATTTATTCTTTGTTTATCCTCTAGTTTTTCTGATGCACTTTAAATAATGATATGAAAAATAATAAAGCTTCTTTCCTTCCTTCCTCCCTCCCTGTTCCTTGAAGAGCAATTGTTAGTTTAAGCAGTGGGATTTTTCAAGAAACAGTCAGATTAAGAGTGTAGCCATTTGGGGGAAAACACAGGAAAATACATTACAGTTTTGCAGTTTTAGGCAAAGATGATTTTCCCCTAACACCTTTTCCTTTTGCATCTTTGCAGAATTTTGTTCTGATTTAAGAGCTGGTTGAAAGGAAGAGACAATGTTCAGATGTATAAAATGAATAAGGTGCAATCAAGAATCAGAAAAGCACACACATATTTTGTTGTAATGCAGAGGAACAGAACTTGAGACATTAGAACCACGTGTAACCTCTCCAAAACCTTGGTTGTGGTCTTCAGAGCCCTTGCCTTCCAATTTGACATACTGAGTTTAAATCATTGAAGCTATAGAAAGGCAAAATTATTAAATAAAATATGGGTCCTGCCATTTTTTTGATTTATGGCCTGATATGCCATTGCAATATGCAATTTTTGGCCTGAAGAAATTTGCACATTCCTAGTATAAAAGGATGTGAGTAAACTTGGTTTCTGTTGCATATTGTTGGTGACTTGAGTACCTGGAGAATCAATCAGATTTTCCATTTCTTAACATGATGAAAAAGATTCCATCCACCAAAAAAGATTTCATCCAGCCTTTTATTCTTATAATCTTAAAACTTTGGCCACGCAGAAGGAAGTAATTTTTCCAAAACTGGCTAAGTAAAAAAAAAAAAGCAAGAGGGGGCGGGGGTGGGAGTACTAATCCTAAAGCTATTAAAAATGGATCTGGGGATATAAGGGGAAAGTTTAAAGTTTAACTTTAATGTTAAATTTAGCATCAGCAGGATATTTTATTAACTGATGACACGAATTAGTAAACAATGCCTATATAAATGATGCTTTAAAATATTTTAAAATATATGGTACAGAATACAATACAGAACATATATCAGATAAACCTGTATATGTATATGTGTACACACACACATGTACATACTATATGTAGAATAAGATAATCATAATATGAATACAATGTTATGCTTACATTTTATGGTCTTTATATCTATATAAACTAAAATGCATATACAGTATACCTTCAAACAATATGGAAATAAGAGATTGGAGCAAGCTCTAAACAAGATACATTGCAATAATTTTAAATGGTTCTGATTTTATACCTGATTTGGAGCTTTTTGGATGCAGCTAATTTACTTCAAAATCTGTGGCGCCCTAGGGAGATCTTTGTTCTGATAGATTCCATTTTATTTTTATGCATACTGGAACTCCATCTATGCAAAGAAGACAAAATGATCACAACCAGTCAAGATTTCTCATTCTGATCTGAAAGGAAAACATCTTGGGAAAGGCATAAAATGATGTCCTTTTTCTTGAACTGCAATCGTCCAGGTGTATATAAATCTTTGCTGTTGCTTCTGTTTGTGTACATGTGTTTCTAATGTGCATTACATTAAATTAAGTTTAATCAAACAGCAGCCACTGCTGCAACCCTCTTGCTGCATTTGGTAGAATAGGGTTAGGAAATTGGTCACCCTCTTAAATACAACTTCCAGCAGTCACAGCTAGCATGGCCAATTGTGGGAAAGGCTGCAAACCGGAGTTCAGCAAGATTGTGTGAAAGTCACAGATTTCAGTAGAACTTACCTCAGAAAGCTGTATATGCATTGGTTTCACACATACAACATACAGTTGTCATTAGTCTTTACTTGCATGGAATAAGCCTAGAGAGATTTTTGGGGAGACAATTACATCAATGCATCAATAGGTACTCTCCAGACTGAGCCATTTGTGTGTCAGTTGGGTCTGTGACTAATGTGTACATTAGCTCCCAGAGATTGCTTAGTCACACTTGCTCATGATGGCCTTTCCTCACACTGGATATCAAACACCCAGAGAGCCTGTGTGTAATTTAGAATTACACACAGTGCATGTAATTTAGAATTAGAACAAAATATTTCTAATAAAATACAAGCTAATAAATTGTGCACAAGACAGGGTGCCAGGGTAAATCAATACTGCAATAACAGACTACTGAGTTCATAGTAAATAAAAGCATAGTTGTGGAAACAAAGATAAAATTAAATGAAATAATTGATTAGAGCCATCTAGACGTTTTTATGTGCTGAAGATCTTAATTACATTTATTTCTCTTGGATTGAATGACTGACTCTAACATGCTGCTAATGAACTGCAGGAGGCTCCCATGCCCAAAATAGCCTCAAATAAAGTCTTAATTAATTTTAAATTAGTCTTTTGGGGCACATTTATGGGAAATACTAAGAGTCTTGCCCTGTGAACCAGTTCAAGAGAATGATTCATGGTTTGTTCTGGTACAGAAGACTTAACTGCATGCTGTGCCAACCATTAGTACAACTTCCCACCAATCAAGTTGTCTCTGTATCTCTGCTGCAAAAGAGGAAGTTCAGGACTTGATAGAAGAAGTTTATAGTATTAGGGTGGGGCTAGGGAGCTGGCAGAATGGACAATTACAGTTTGACAAAGTAGCAGTTACCGGCTGTTAAGAAATTTTGGGCCAGCTGTGTAGCTATCATATTAGTACAAAAAAAGAGTTCTAACAGCAAGTCAGATGTCTCTCTCACTGGCCAGTTATAAGACTCACTTTTAAAGTGAATTTGATTGTATTAAAAAACCATGGATTTTTATATGTTGAATGGCCTTTTACTTAGAGGACAAGAGATCCATACAACCTTTTGAAAAGAAGAAGGCAAAAAGATCAGTGACCAATATTTTTGTATGAACTAGAGCATCCTGAGTGCTTTTAAAAAGATTAAGTACTTTGGATTGCCAGAGCACAGAGAGGGCAGAGCCAGTTTTTAAACATTTACACTGCTGCCTTGGTAGCATCTTAGTCCTAACAGAATAGAAATTGGGATGATTTAATCTGTGAGATTTGGTATGGTATTTCCATATCAACGAATGGTGCTTCCAAGAATGGTACATGAATAGAATAGAAAAATTGCTGTTTTATCAACATTAAAGTCTTCCAACAGGTAGAAATAATAGACTCCTCTGCAAAAAAAATCACACTTTTATTTATGGAAGGAAGCCACAATATAATTTAAAAAATAATAGCTATTCTATATTTTTCCCTTGGTGAAATATAGTAACTCAGAATTAGAAATAGCAAATATGAAGTGATAAAGACAGGATGAAAATGTTGTATTAGGAACTTAGTAGCAAAATTATTTAAAATGTTATAGATAATGTCTAAACAGGAGTATGTTTGCATAGTTAAAGTAGAGCACCTGGGGCAACCCTTCTTGATCTGGACAGATTTGGCAAGAGTTATTTACATCTTGATTCAGTGGTGTGCTGGAGCCAGCTCAGACCAGCTTGTGACTGAAACTGATTGTGAAATTTTCTGGAATTTTGCAAACTGGTTGAGAGCAGAGTTATGATGCCTAGTGCGCTGATCAGCTGTTTGGCAGCTAGCAGCACAGAGTTGGCAGAGCCAGTTGTTAAACATCTACCAGCACACCACTGCCTTGGTTACGTCTATTGAACAATTTCTTGATATTGCAGTTGAAGGAAAATGAAGCAGGTAGGCTGCTAACAGATGTCTCATTAACAATTGCACTAGTTGTAGCTGCTTACTGGGCACAATCTGATAGCTTGGTGGTGACCGTTAAACACTCAAAGGGCTTAGGATCTCACTATTTCCAAGAACATATGTCCCCTAAGAAATCTGTCTGCTCATTAACATCTGCAGAAAAAACCTTTCTGAAGGTGTGTCTGCTGGCTGAGGTTCATTAGTCCAGCAAGCAGGAGATAACTTTTTTCTGGGTTGCTTCCAGGATAAGGATCTCTGCATCTCGTGACATTTTCACTGATAGCTATCAGCCAGCCCCATCTAATTTTATCTGAGAGACAGCTTGTCCTGAGGATATCTGCCTGTCCCAACAGATTGGATAGGATGGGTGTGTTTCAGGTTCCTTCTATTAAACAATGTCACCCGGTGGGAGGTGGACCTTCTCTGTAGCAGTGTCTGCCCTACGGAACAGCCTCTCCCCATGATCTGGAGGGTCCCTATCTCTGGGCCTTCTGGAAGAGTCTTAAGACTTGGAACTTCCCCCAGGCATTGGGCTGGGATTGGAGTTGAGCTCAACACATGCATATCTGGGATAGGAATGTTATGGTACCTTGGCTGTGTGAAATGATTTGTGAGTGGGTGTGTATGTGTGTTTTGTGATTTTATTATGTTGTTGTGAGCTGCCAGAATTATGCTATACAAGTTGTGTGGCCACATATATCTTTTAAATAAATAAACAATCATATTTTATTTTTTAAAAATGGAAAGTTAGCATGTTTCAAAGCAAAGCACCAACCTTAAGAATGTTCTTTATTTGCAAGGATGTCTCTGGACCCCACATAAATCTCAAAGGCATTCTTAGAAAATAAAATACTGGGCATCTGCAGCCTAATATTTTGTACATAACTTTTCTAGCTGTCCGGGGGGGGGGGGCAGGGAGACACCAAAAATGGTTAAGCGGAGCAGCAGCATAAATCCTGGGATGCTACAATGGGAGGATAGAAGCAACCTTATCAGTTTGCCTTCTGGGTGTCTTGCAATTAGCCATACCTACCATATGAGCCATTTGCTAAGAGTGCCCATAACATGTTCTCAAAATTCCAAATGAGCTCCCCAGTTGTTAGCACCTCGAGTCCCTGCCCCCCTCTAAATATATGACCCTAGTGGCTATATGAGAAAGGGCCTTTTCAAGTGGATGTGCCCATTTAACTGATTCAGATCCCTAGAAGGGTTTCCTTACTTTCAGCATCCATTTGGGCTGCAGCACCTGCATTCTAATTTAATAGTTGAAAGTAATTTTTTGCCCTCAGGTTTACTGTTGTTGAAGTCTGAATTTGAAGTAGAAACATAGGAAGCTGATAGATTATTGTCTGCTGTCTACTTGGACTGGTAAATACTATAGAGACTTTCTTTCCTATATAGTTCCCAGTAAATGGGATCATATGGAAGTGGTCTATCACTGAACTACCATTTTTCAGTACCTGGAGCTTGATAATGTCTGAAGCTGTATTGGCTGCAGTAATATTTAGTTATGGTTCCACTTGCTTGTAAAATGATACCAAGACAATGTAGCTCCCCAGTGTTTTACCTTCCCATTGATGCTCAATCTTATAGTAGTTGCTTCTGATTTCTCACAAGTTGGAAAATTAAAACTGCTTCAAGTCTTGTACCAGAAAGAATTGACCATAATTCTACCATAATTTGGCTACAAAAATCTAACAGAAGAAATGGGGGTTGTACAAGAGCCATCGCTCTAATTCATTTCGGCACAACAAATCCTTGTAGATTGTGGTTAATATTTTTTTTAGAAAAGCAAGCAGCCTAAGGTACAAACCTTTTTGTTTAAATTGCACAATACTGTTGAATTTTGTCTCAAATTTTCTTTGATACTTGACATTCTTTCATGTATGGTAGATTGTCATGAGAATGCTGAGAATAGAAAAGAAAGATTGTTTAGTTTGTAGAGGTGAGCTGGCCAATCATTTTACAAAACAGACTAAAATTGCATTTCTAATTCCTGTTTGTGGGATTTTTCCAAAATCTAATCAATAGTGGATCTTGTCTCACCTGTTAAATATCTAATTAGACTTTTTAAAAAAAAAAAAATTGTAATTGGATCTACTAAAGTGTATTTCCATATCTTGTTCTGAAAGCTCATTAAGAGTACAGTTATCTTGCTCCCTAATTTTTAATTTATTAGTTTTTCACACAAATATAATCACCATTGTGCTCAAATTAAACATCTGCTTTTTAAAATAATTCCAGGCATGATGTTGCAGACAAGAGAAACACATATGTTTTCTCTTAGAATGAAAATGCTTTACTGAGATATGATTTCAATCAAGCTTTTCTGCATTGTGAATTAGACTATTTCAGATATGAGATTGAAGAAAGACAATTAGCATATATTTTCTCAGCCCGATTGCTAAGTTTCTTATGCTTCACTTCCTTGATATTAATCCTTCTCCTTGTACTAATTGACCTTTATGCAAACTACTTGAGACCTATAAGCCTTCCAGCTAATGGCTCACCTGGTGTTCAGGTTTTCTGAGGCATGTATTTTGTATGATAGCAGAGGTTTTCGAACTCTGTGAAAGCACTTATCTTAACTGCTCCATCTTTAATAAATTGGTCCTTCTGGGGTGTTCCAATTCTGGCTTGTATTTGAAGGGCATCTAAATACGAAGGGTTTAAGGTAAGAACAATAACAAAATGAATCCTATTAGACACGTCCCCTCCCCCCAAAAGGAAAAAGACAGAATAAGTACTTTTTCTCATAGAAACAATCTATCCATTATGGAAAAGTGCATATAAAAAAGTCCAAATATTTGGGAAATCAGTGAAGAATGGATGCAAATTTATCAGCTTTTAATAACATCTGTTAAAAATAATCAGTGGAAAATTGAAACACTAACTTGGACCAGATTTATACTGATCTATACCTACTGAACTGGAATTCTATGGGGGATTGTATTCTCAGAAAATATATGTCCTCCCACCATTAGGTAATTCTACCTGATTAAAGCCTTTTTCTTTTCACCCAGTATATTTTAAATCGACACCTGCTTGGTTAATCTAAAGACTGCTTAACTGATCTTTTTTCCTGTTTTCATTTCCAAGGATGAATGGCTGTACTAGGTGGATGTTATATTTCCAAAAAGGAAAGATTGACAATTAATTGCTTATTTCTACTTTCAACAAGCTTTTGGACATTCCTGGTACAACTTCAACTAACTCTATTTCATCTAAACATGAGTCTGCTGCTGACCTGTTTAAAACAGTAGCCACATTTTTCCTTCCTAACTGGATTATTAACTGTCTTGCTTGATCAATTCTTGGAAAGTCAACAGGCCGCTTTGCAAGCTTTCATCTGGAGTAATAATGATATGGCTTAGGACAGTGTTGTCCAAACTTGGCCACTTTAAGATGAGTGGACTTCAACTCCCAGAATTCCCCAGCCAGGAAGTAGCATGGCTGGCTGGGTAATTCTGTTAGTTCAACTCCACTCATCTTAAAGTGGCCAAGTTTGGACAACACTGGCTTAATATGAATGTTGAATTTATTTGCTACAGTGTTACATTATGGTTGGCATTTTATTGATTTTTCATGTTTTTAAAATCACATTTTAAAACATAGTTAATTATCTAATATTATCCTGGGGGATGTCAACCTTGCCAGGCAGACCAGACAGGAAACACAACTAGATAAGATAATTCTACTTTATTGTAAAGCTACATTAAAAGAATCTTGCAAGTCAGAAAGTACAATTCTCTCACTGACTTCTTTACAGCCTGAGAGATTAGGGAGGGTCCCTTCTGAGCCTCTTACCCAGCCCACTACGTAGCTGCAGGCTAGGCTGTCTCTTATCTGACTGTTCCCTAGGCAGCATCTCTTTGCCCCATCTCTCAAGGTCTTTCCCACATACCATTACCAGGGAAGAAATATGGGGGCTGAAATATGATTATTTCCATCAGCATCGGCAGGAGGAGTTAAAATGGCAAAGATATGGGATCACCCCCCCCCCCCCGCCCCGGCATCATGCAACATTTTCCAGTTGCAGCTGCTTCAAAAACTGCTAGAGGACAAATGTCTCTGTGACTGTTAGCTGTAAGGTTAGCAGTAAGTGGCAAATCCCAAACAAGGAGAATATATTCACATTTGCTTAAAGATGAATAGAGCACAGAGTAGAGAGGCCCATGCTACTATATTTCTCTGGAAAAGTAGAGGAGAAAGGAAAAAATGCTGTGTTGGAAGAGAGAAATTGGCGATGATAGATTTTCTTACCCTTCAGCAGTGCATGTAGGCCTTTTTTGCTACTCCAGGACCAACACTGGTTCCAACTTAACATCATATAATTTATAGTATCATTTAGTAAAGGTAATGCTGCATTTTGAGGTGAAGTTTGCTTGTATTTCTCCATATCTGATCTTTGTTAAAAGTGTCACAAAGAACTGTTGGAAAATGTCTGAAAATAGGTTACATTCTGACACTGGAGGCCTCCAATGAATAGAAAATGTGTTTCTTTCATTTTGTGTTTAGTCAGTCCCCTGACTTCTCTAGATTATAATTTATTTTCTTTTAAGGTGGCATTTTAAATATGTGTGTTAAAAAAACTCATTATTTTTTTTCATCAGTTATGAGTGTGGATATATGAAATACAATCATCATCATCATCATCATCATCATCATCATCATCATCATCCGAATTAATCCACTGCAGGATAAAAAACTTTTTATTGAAGGTTATGGTGTTTACCACACTGGTCCAGCGTAGGTTAGTCAATAGATGTTTTCTGACTTCCCAGTCTAAGGCTGAAAGAGAATATCTGGCCCAAAGTCACCCAGGGATATTCTGTGGCTGAGAGTGGTGTGGGATGTTCCCAATCTTAGTCTAATACCTTAGCCACTACACCCCATTGTTTCAACTGTAATCACTTCTTTTGTAATTAAATAATCACACACCTGACTATAGACAGAATAATTATTTTAGAAGTGTAGTAAATACATGGGCTATTCTTCAGTATCCATGGGTGCTTTTGCTCTCAGCACTCTCCCAGCTGCTGCTTCAGCATCACTCAACTCTCTTGGTAGACAGTTGCTGGCAGTGCAATGTCTACAAGAAGAGCATCTGCATGAGACTGAATTGCTATGTTTGCTAGTCCAAGAAGCAACTGAAAGGCTGAGGCATCCCTCAGATATGGCTGATTATTACTTGGTTAATGATTCTTCATGCTTCAACTGTTGCGTCAGCCTATTAATCATAAAATGACAAATGTTACAAGATTTAAACTTGTTTGTGTTAGATCATGAGCCTTACCGTAATTTCATCCTCCCTTATCTGCTTGGAAGAAACAGTTTCTATCTCTTGAATTCCTTTTGCTTTTTCTCATGCTCTGAGTTTGGATCCGCATATATGGCAAACATTAGGTTTAGCAAACGAAACAGTTGATCAGATATGTGTAAAGACCCATCACAAATTCAGTGCAGAGGCATGAAAAACATCTATACCTCCAAACCCAGTTCAAAGAGAATAGAAATCTGGTAAAAAGAAAGTCTAAATAAATGAATGAAAATATGTCCTGAATGAAACCAACTGCCATGCAGAACTTCTTGTTATATAAATGCAAGGCAAAGTAAGTACTCCAGTGACTATTTTCATACATTATTTCACTAAATAAGTATTATTTATACCATGTTAGATATACATGGGCTTAATAGACCTTCTGGATAATTTGCTGCTAAACATTGATATGAAGAGTTCCACTTTCCTTTTTGTCTTTCAGGGACATTAAAGCAATTTGCAGTAGATGTACATGGAACAAGGCTGGTGAGATCTGGCCTATTAGACTCACTCATGACAAGTAATCACATCATTAACTTAGCTTGGTTATATAATCAATCAAACAAACAAACAAAACTTGTACCAGTGCCCCTGCACTTATCTGTGAGAAATGCCTCTCAAAGGCATACATATGTTCATACATACCCGTTATACTAGTCAGAACTATTTGAACCATCTTCAAAAGTATTTGAAAGTATGCTTTGAGACCTGACTTTGCAGTTACTTATAGTTTTAGACTGTACCACTCAGGTCATATGTTAGGAACTGTAACATCTTACTCATTTACCAGATGGAAACATCACTACTGGAAGACTGAAATTGCCTGTTTAGTTTACAATGGAGACATAGTGAATACTCAGACATCCATGTGAAGTATAATTTTTGAAAATGAAGAAATAATGTAAGAACTGCAAACAACTAGTCAGTGCTAGTAATAATTTCAAAATTAAGGCTCAGAGTCCAAGAAGATTAAATATTTCCTAAGGCCTCAGTAACTGTATTTCTATTTGATGATGATATTAAAAGTAATATGAGAATCTAAACTTAACAGCTACATATTAGCAGTCTTTACTTTTGAAAACAACATAAAAATACTCATTCCACTGCTGTATTCTGTTTTGGGATAAGCAATATAGTGCAAAGCTCAGAAAAATAGAAATAACCAGTAAGCAACATAAATTAAAAGCAGGACATAAGGGGGGAGGGAGAAATCTAACCAATTTACACCAATATTATTCATTATATACTTTTCCATACCTTTCTATTCTTGCAATCCACCAGTTCCAGATTCATACATTGCTTTTTGCTTCATGATCTTTAGTAACTTTTCTAATGTACACAATTCCTTTACTTTTTCCACTTTTTCACCACTTATGTATAATTTGCAATAATCTGCTCCATTGTTCTTGTCATACACAACTCCCTTCTTTGATTTATTAATTTTTCAGCTCCGTATTCCTTGTTGCATCATCGTATAGTCTCACATGTGCTCCAAATCGCTCAGATTCTCAGCCAAAACAACCTGCATCATCTGTTTACAAAACTACAAGCATAAAAATACTTAACAGGGGATCCCAATATCCAAATACATTGAGTATTAGCAGTGTTTTTGGATATTAACCAGTGGGATCGCGTTAGAATACTTTACTGCTGACAATTAATCAAAAGCCTAGAAATAGAAGAAGACTGCTCACCCTCATATCTGTTTCTAATATAACTGCACCATAAACACATTTGGGAATATGTCACTAGCTCAATGCCTTATTTTAAGAGATGGTGATTGTAAATAAAGGGGGGAAAAGAACATTACTTTGCAAGTCACCTTCAGATCACCCTAAGAATCACCTGGCATAGTCTTCTGAAGAGCAGATCTGCGCTTGCATTCTTCATTACTGGTCTCCAGTGGATTAACTCTCTTGGAGGTATAGCACAGTACTTTGATTTCTTGACCACAGCATCTTTATTTTTTTCCCTTGCTTTTTTAGCTCCTTTTTTCTTCCCTTCTTGAGAAGAAGAGTTTAAGTCCTTTAATACAAGGAGAGAGAGAGAGAGAAAGCATTCTGAAAGTGACATAAATGAACACAATACAGTTCTTTCCAAAATCCCTTTGCCTTATTTGATGAAGTTGCTTCTTCTTCTAGGATCGTTGGTGCGGTTAGAACAGCAGGGTCTATCCATGTCTACTGTGATATTGACTTTGTTTAATAAACTCCATCATTGTTGAACAAAGTTGGCCAATAATTAACAGGCATTATTTTAAGTAAATGCTATTTTACTTGTTGAAAATATTGATGGAATAATGAGGCAGCAGAATTGTACTCCAAGTTCATATAGCATTATGTACTGATGTAAGATATATGAATATTAATTTACCTTACTGAAATCTGGTTATAAAATTGAACATTAAAAAAAACCCAACCACAACAAACATGTTCAAGTACATTAAATTTTCTGTTGTTAGTACTTACAGTGAATTAAGATGAAGTTAAAAGCTTATTTATTTATTTATATTAAAACATTGCGATAATGTACAGTTGTTTATCATCAAATGCAGGGAAGACTGTATTTTAAACTACAGCCAAAAAAGTCATACTCTTTTTTATTGCGTAGAAGGAAACAAATGAACAAACAAAGTAGTGGGAAACTTTATATTCTGTAGTGTAAGAAATGTGTAAAAGTCCAGAATAATTAAATTCTATTATTCCAAGTAGAAAAAAGTACATTATGTGGAGTGCTTCGAATAAGAATTCCTATCTTCTTAGGCTTTTTCCTATATGCCAGTGCCAAAGCCATTTGGATTAAATTAATTATGCATGTGATTAAAAAGTCAATGAATAAAGAGAAAATCTGTATATTGATTTTATTGGATTGTGGCCCAGATTTCTGCTGTTTTTCCCATTTACACAGTGCTCTTTCTTCCATTCCTGCTTTTAAATAGAACTCCCCAGTTCGGGTTTGTCACTCTCTGCAAAAGCTACACAGAATAGGAAAAAACAGTTTAAAAATAAACGTGATCAACAGTGTAGACTATCTGACAATCACCACCAGTGTCTAAGCAGAGGTATCTATGCATATAGCATAATTTACCTGTGGTCTTCTATATATACTGATATATTCTGGCTCCAAGCAGGAAACAATATAAGAGAGCACTGAATGATGGTGTCTAAACTTTAAGTGACATGTATTGAACCAAATTTCATTTTGAGGGTCACCCTTAATGGTATTGCGGGTGCTATGATGACCATGATGCTTAATCTATATAAACTGTATCACAGGCCTGTACATCCCTTGAAAATAATTGGGAAAGAGTGCTTTGGAGTGTTTGGGAATTTGAGTATAGTATGTCTTAAGAGCACTGCATCTTTTTCCAGGCTGAAATTGAAGCCTGACCAAAAAATAAACTGCAGCTGCTTTTAATTTTTGAAGCGTGCCAGCCCCAGCATAATTTTTTTATTCATCTGTTTTTATGAAAGGTGTGCTCAAATGAAATGCATAAATCTATCTATCTATCTATCTATCTATCTATCTATCTATCTATCTATCTATCTATCTATCTATCTATCTATCTATCTGATATATATATATATAAGTACAGTAAGTTTGCTCAAGACCTCAGCACATTATTACATTACGTCCTAGACATGTATAAATATTCTTCCTTTGTTTCCTTCTCATTTTCAGTATTATTATCCATAAAGTATTTTGAAAGAGCATTTCCCAAGTTACTGCAACCAAAGCTTAAGTTGACAAACTATTTTCTAAGCCCTTCCACTTAGAAGCAAGAAAACATACCGTTTCCAACGTTTGTTTCCAATGTTTACAGTCATCATTCTCTCTCTCTGTCTCTCAGTTTCCATGTATCTCTAAAATATAATAAAAATTGTAATGATAACTGTAATGATCTTACCCCAAGGGTAGGTGTGCAGAGTAAATCATGAAACTGTTCAAATACTGAGTTTTGTTTTGCATAAAAAGGAGTCTGAAGCAATAGACACCATCTTAGATTAGCTCAGCTTAAATGAATGAAAGAACGCTGAAATTAGTTGAGTTGATTTCACTCCATGTTTATGTTAATAGGGTATTTGACTTCTGAATGCTTCATAAACCTTGTTATGTTCAGTGCTATTTGAGGTAGTAAAACAGCTGGAACTCTGTCAGGAGCTTTAATTGGAATCAGCTTAGCTGGGCCTGACAAGGTTTTCTAGTGTTTAGTCTCAAACTTATTATAAAAATGCAAAATTATGTGCTGTTTATTTCCTGTGCTTCTTTTTGAAGATGGCCATAGAGGTAAAGCTAGATGCCAGAGGAGGGAATTAGTCTGCCTTCCTCACATAGACACAGACCGTTGCTTTGACAATGGCAACATAGGCACTGCCTCTCATAATTGGGGTGGAGAATTGTTGTCTTTCTTTAAAGTGCCGCACTGATAATGAAGTGGTTCTGGAGTACTCATTCACTTTGTTGTCCCTGAGTTTTAAAGGTGTCAAGCTGATTTCAGTCATAGGTTAGCAAAATTGTCTGTTGGCACTGAGGCTCATAAAAATCTATTCCTGACTCTTGGGCTATATAGAAACAAATTGGCATCCCTAAAGGGAAATGGCTATTACAGATCTAAGCACTGAAAACAAGGAATAGTTGTCTCACATGGCTGAAAAAGTAAGATCAAGTTGGGTTGCTGTTGTTGTTGTTTTCTTTATAATGAGGAGGGCTTTGTACTGTATAAAAAAATACCATAGAGGGGTTCATCTTTTTGCTTTATGAAACTTTTATGTGAATCATCATCCCCATTGCTCACATACCACCAACAGCTCTATCTAGTCCTTCATGGCTCAGTTTGAGATCTTCCAGATGCGTTGGGTTTAAATTTCAGACAGTGTGGCCAATGGCTATCCTGATTAGATATTCTGGAAGCTAGAGTCCAATACTTCTATAAGATACCTGGTTGAGAAAGGCTGATTTCAGGTAGGTAGTTCCTTTCCCTGAAGCTACATGTTTAAGAAACCTTTTTAGAGAGCTAGAAAAATGGTTGTAAAGCGTCATGTGATGACATGTACAGTGTTCTAATTTTTCCCTGTTGTGACCAAAGGAGTTTTCCAGTTTGCGGAGTGGAGAAACATCTAATAGTAACTTACCCAATACATAAAGTAGTCTGGCATCTGATTTTATTTATTTTATTTAATTTTCTTTTGAAAAGATGTAACACACACAAAACATTTGTCAGTGTATGTGCATTAAAATGTCTTGCATTGTAGGAGTAATTTCCCTTAAGTATGGAATGGACTTACCTAAAAATAGCTTGCAATTTTCTTCTATAATTTCAAGTGTCCTTTGAACCCTTTCCCAGCAGAATATATGGATAAGGAAGCCTTTTGAACTATTCCCAGGAGTGGATTTAAATTTCTGGTATTTGATTGAAAGCTAATTACATCAAATCAGCACTGCGATTAAGGATGGAAGGATGTTACTTCCATGTTTAAATATTCTTCTATGGTGTCAGTTGTTTTTGGATAAGCAGATAGCTAGTGCCTGGGAAGGTATCTAAAAGGTATTTGAGGTGTGGTTCACTAATAGCAATTCTCTCTTCCAAATAATAAGTTCATCTTCAAAGTGGATGGAGTCCTTGCCAAGAAATATTGTTTGTGTGAACTAGCACTCTCATCTAATCATTATAGAAAAATAGTCTGATTTTTACACTGATGGTTCAAGATTTAAAACAATCCCAAATTAGAGAAATTTATATTAGGGCAGTGCAGCACATCAGAAATCACTTGGAAAAGATGCTTTGGAGTGTGCAGAAGCCCTGTCTAGATCCCTTTAAAGTGGTGACATTTTTCCCAGGTTTGCATGCTGCAACTGTACCTGGGAAAAGAGACAGCTACTTTAAATTTATATGAAAATGAATGATATGACTTCTGACAAGTCCATCTATAAAAGCTCTTCATACTTTGTTCTCAACTAACCACATTTAAGTTAGTCCCAATGTTTTCAGGTAAAAATGAATTCTCTTGAGATATACTGGGCAATGTGCCCAAGGCAGGATAGGTGAAAGAAAGGGATAAAGCAAGCTGTTGAGTGACAGACACAGATGCATCCTTATCCACATAATTCACAAACACATCCTGTGAAAGAAGCTAAGATAGGACAGAAAGCCTACAGATTAGGTTCTCATATGCTTTTGAATTATTGTATTTATGCTGCTCAAATCATGCATTTATAGACTAGGGAATAAACTGCACTAAGCACAATAGAAATTATTATTTCTGAATAACCTTGTATAGGATTGTACGGTGAGAGTTGCACAGAAGGGAGAATTCTTCCTCTGCTGTTGCAGTATAGTGCCCTGGAAATCTGAAGGAGAAAGTAGCTGTGACAGAGATAAAAAGTGGTGTTGGATATCAAATGCCACATATTGATTTGAAGTGATGAGCCAATTTTTAGCTGTAAGCATCTAACTGCTGTCCCCTTTCCTAGATTTTTATTCTTCAGAATTTAGATGAGATAAATCCAGTATATGATGACCCTCCCAAAAAAGCCATTCCAACTTTAACAAAGGTTATTTAGGCAGTAATGAATCCCAGGCCAACGTCCCATCATTAAGAGATCTAGGATGACAAAAAATCTTATGTGACAGACTGAAGTTGCTGAAAAGCATTGGCCTTAGAAGATTTGTGTTTCTTGAAAGTACAGTCAATTCTCACTTAGCAATCACGGTTGGGACCAGCAACTCCATTGCTAAGCACTGTGGTCAGTAAGTGAAAAATCACATAACCTTATTTGAGGTTATGGGCTTATTTGGTTGTTACGTGAATCTCTGTGGTCGTTAAGTGGGACCTCACGTGACTGCAACTTACAATTTTACTTCAGTGTTCTTCATTAACTCTGCTTGTCACAAGCCAGTTAGGAAGCATGTAAATGATGATCACATGACCACAGGATGCTGAGATGGCCATAAATGTGAGGATTCCTTGCAAAGCTAGTTTTTTTACATGGCCGTAACTTCAAACAGTCGCTAAACCAGGCAGCCGATAAGCAAGGACTACCTGTATTGCTCTTCTAGAAAAGTATCTCAGCAGGATACTTAATGTTATTCTCAGATGGAATATTGGCCATTCTCAACTGAGTCAGCTACATACTACCTATAGTTTCCTTTATAAGCCAGATGAATTAGGGAACTACAATAAAGTTTACTGGGTAGCTTGCTATTAGTGAAAACAGCTACGGCTTGTCATATGACAACTGAGTTGTAGATGGAACTCTGTATTTCTGTTGCTCAGTATTGATTTTGGCAGTCTTGGTCCTCAGAGATTGAAAGCATTTGATTTCTTTAAGCAATATGTATGCTTTAATATTTCTAAGAGCCATACCATACTCAGTTCTTTTCTTGGCTACTCATGATATCCTTAGGAGTCTTCTCACACACCAAAGTTCAAAAGCATCAATAGTCTTCCTATTTTGCTTCTTCAAAGTCCAACTTTCACTTCCATAGAGTATCATATTGCTTGCGCAATTCTGATTTTTTAAAGGCACATCCTGGCATCTGAATGTCATTTTTTAAGGCTTTCATGGCTATTATACCAAATACTAGACTGTAGAATATTTCTTGGCTGCTGGTTCCTTTATTGTTCACATGGCCACTTTATTTTTATATAATGATGGATGGTTGTTTTAAAGTATACAGTGAATAACATCATAATAATATACATCATAATATCCTGACATAACAGGATTATTTGTGTGCTTTAGAGTATGTGGATTTTAAAAGCAAAATACTGAAAGAAGAAACATTTCTAGTTACCCCAGCACCACACGGTGCCCTTGGTTTAATAGTTTATCTTTTGAAAACAGAGATGTCATATAAGCTAGAAATCATATAGAAATTTACATAGCATGTAACATTGGAAGAGGTGATCTGAGAGACTGAATTCCTGAACTGATAAGAACATGGATGGAGGAATAATAGTTATCTATTAAGACTCAGTCTTACAAATGAGGATAGTCAAAAGTACAATTTTTACTGTGCTCTTTTTAAGCCAGATTTATTGAAAGAATATGGATAATGTTACAGAATTCCCAGCAACTGGATTACTTTCATTTTAGAACCCAATTTATCTTTCAGCTAGTTAGAGTGGAGACTACTTTGGTTTCTTTCTATGATTCCTTTTGTGAAGTGGTGGCCTACTTCTTTATTTTTCAGGCAGCTGAAAAATGTGCAGGAATATTTTCCAACAGTCTTAACAAGCTAGAAACAAACTATTACATCACTAACAATAGTGCATCTATAATAATATGAGTGGGACAGCAGAAGATAAGGAAAACATTATTTACAGAGCACATTCAAGAAATGTAGGCACGTTGGAACACCTAAATTTCCCAAATATATCACCTTACAATGACTAACCTGTAAAGGAATCTTGGACTAATAGTGGGTAAGCCAAACTAGCATGTACAAAGTTGTTCTCCCTTTCTCAGATTGTTAGCACTTAAGTCGTCCATTTAACTAAATGCGGAGGACCAATAAAAGGAAATAAATACAGAAATCACCATCAGTGTAAATTATTTCCAAAGGGACTAAGTAGAATCATGGAGGGCAGGGTTGTCAGCAGCCAGCAGAGGTATCTATTCCTAACCATGATGAAGCCAAATGATGAAATGTACAAGCTCTGCCCTTTCACACTTCAGTTGTGACATTGCATACAAATATGTAAGAGGCTGAATTTATGCTTTGTCTTTATTTCATTGTTTGTACCCAGTGGGTGCTCTCGATGGCTGCATCCTACATATGTTCTGAATCACAGGCAGCATGCTAGGAATACTAATTGTTAGGGAGTGACAGTGAAAAACTTCTATGCCTCTTTTGTCCATGCTTGTTAACCTCCTAAATGCATCTAGATAACTATCAATTAACACAAAATGATGGACTAGATGGTTCTGATCTAGTCTTGAATTCCAACCTTGAGAGGGATAGCTGGAGCCATTGGAGAATAAAGTACAAACTTCCAGAATGTCCTAAAAAAAAAAGAAGAAACATGTGAATATTAATTTGTATACTGTGAAATATTGGACAGCAATTACCCAAAAGGTGCTAATGGCATCTACAAATCACATTCTGGATAGCATTAATAGCAAGGTATTTCCAACACAAAAAGACATCTCAATGTAGGGAAAATGGGATGTTTCTGCAAGAGAAACGTTGAGTGAGGGAACGATATTTGGACACCTTGCAAAAACTGAGTAATAAGCACTTAACCATTGTGTGAAAAATCACCATCTGTAGAGGTCCTTTTTTGCCTTAGTTACAGAACTGAGAAAAACATCTGGAATAAGTTCCAAAGTAAGGCTTTCCAATTAAAATCTTACAGATATGACTGCTTCTGAAATAATCTGCTCTGAGGCTACTTATTTGTGATTATTGTGATCTGGTACTAATTTCTGCATGTGGCAACGCTGATTTTAATGATTTTATGTGTTATAATATATTGCTTTCAACACTAGTTTTAACAGTTTTCTAAAAATGACACGAATCAGAAACAAGTTCATTTCAATTTCTTTTTAAAAGGTTTTTAAAGTTCTTTTTATGAGAAAACAACTAATTATATGTAAGGCACATTGTTTCCTAATTCAACAATTCAGTTTGCTGTACTTTAATTATAATTATTATGCATTCCTTAGTTCTGAGAAAATGGCTTTAGCAGAAATGATAACGCTGAGAGCTATGGGTTCCATTATCTGTATATAATGGTAACATTACTTACTTCTCAGATGTGTTGTTGAATTTTACTTGGAGTCCTGTTCACTATGATTTTCTTACTTCTATATTTTTAATTTGTAAACCATTTTAGAGACCTTGAGTTCCAAAACATAATGTACAGTGTACTATATTTTAGTTGCACAATTGGATTGAATTACCTGTTTTACTGTCTCATTTCCCATGTGAGTAAATGAAAAGCTTAATAGAATTGATGAAACATAATTGGATAGAATGTTACCAAGGTTAGCAAGACCCATCCAAGTGCTCATCAGGCTCAACCCTGCTTAGCTACTGAATCCAGGGAAGGTTAACAAGATTCTACCACCTGCTGAGCTAATAGATATGACATAAAGAAGTATCTCTTAAAGCAAATATATTTATCAAGTAAGTATCAATGAGTGACTTAATTTGCAGCAAAGGCCCTAAACTGAAGGGCTATAATAAAATAAACTCTGAAACTAGGTTTATTTTATTATTGGTCTTGTCAAAGAGGAATTTAATAAAAGTTGCACTTGGCTTCAATCTTCTCAAAAGAAAAGATAAATCAATCAAGAAAATACAGATGCAGAATCTATTATTTGCTTTTAGTTCAGATACGAAGATTTTTGTTACTAACTCATTCAGTTAAAATAAGAAAACCCTGTTTTTCAATAAAAGCATTTTTTAAAATTCAGAATCTAGGAACTCTGTTATATCACAATGTGCTTGTTACCCCCACCTCAAAAGAAGAGTAAATCAACCGGCTTTCCCCCCTCCATATCATTCTCACCTGCTGCCATTTGCAATCCAGAGGGTGGGATTAAAGGAGTCATTTACTTCAATAAAAAAAAAAAAAAGCTGGAAGATGCACAGGTAAATGCACACTTCTCTCCAAAGGCAATTGCAGGGGGAGGGGGTGGAGGCCCTCTTTTATGGCATTTACAGAGCAGCCATTTTTTGGGGTGGTGGTGTTGGGGCTAGTTCAGGAGCAGCATTATGATGGTATGAGAGCTCCAGAACTGTCTCCAAGAGCAAAAGCAGATTTTCGCTTCATATAACAGACTTTTCAGTCAGAACAGGAAGGAGAAGAAAATCAGCAGGGTAGAAAACAGAGATGGATCTCCTCCATGATTGAAATAACTGGAAATGCTACTCTGTTATGTCACGGCATTGCAAGAACACCTCTGCAGGTTGCTATGGAAGAAATTTTGCTATGCAGCATGTGCAGGTAAGAAACTGTGAAGAAAATTAAAAAAAAAAAAACCAGAATCCTTTAAAAGCTTGATTTGTGCACTGACCTTGATGTATCCCCCCCGAAATTCTTTGTGGCACAGAACTCCTTTTAAATTTTTGTCAGCAAGCCAACAAAAATGATAATAAAAATAATCCATAGGTATTACATTATATACATTTCAATTCTTCACAGTTGTATTGATAGGTTATAAGTATGTTTGGTTGTAATTTGGATATAATTCCTCAGTAGTCAGTAGGATTAGTTGAAAGTTTTTATTTTATTTTCGTATGTATTTATTTAATTTATATATCACCACAATCACAAGAGTATTGGCAGCTCACAAAAATATGCACACTAATAATCTGTAAAAACATACACTTAAAGTTCCCAAACAATATAAAGTATCAGGCCACAAAAGCCTTCTGGAAAAAGTTCTGTCTTCCACTTTTTTCAGAAGGTAGATAAAGTTGGAGACAAACTAACATTCAATGGGAAGCCATTCTGGAGGACTAGCCCTATCACTGAGAAAAAAAGTGCTTTTGGGCTTCAGTCCCTTTGACTTCCTAGAAATGGGGGACAATCAGCTGCTTCTCCCATCACAATTGAAGTACCTGAGCTGACTCTTGTGAGGAGATATGGCCCTGTAGAAAAGTTGGCACCAATTCAGAAAGAGCTCTGTAGCTTAAAAGCAGCATTTTAATTTCATCCAGAAGCTAATAGTAAACACCCATTAGCACACGAGCTACTGCATTTTACACCAACTGAAACGTCTGGGTGGTCTTTAAAGGCAGCCCCATGTAGAATGCATTGCAGTAATCTAATTGGATATTGATGAAGGCATGAGACACTATAGTCAGGTCCTCCCATCCCAAGGAAGACTGCAGCTGGCTAGGGATCAATTTAAGCCTGTTATTTCCCATCCAGATCTGCCCAGCTTCCAAGCACCATGATAAATAAGACTTTGGCAGTATCTCCAGCCTGGCCCGGGGTTGTAATATACAGATGGGATCGTCAGCATATTAATGGCACCTGTCAGCTCACTAGGTCGACCAGACCAGGAAATCAACTTCACAGGAAGGTTAAAACTCCTTTCACTGAGATTGGTTACAATAACAGAATTGTCAGCACTTCAATGTAGACCAGTCTAGGAAACCAAGGTCATGTAGGCCAATGCTACTTTTACTGTAAAGAAATAGTAACAGAATCTTGAAAATCTGAATGCTTTTCCCCTCCCTCCCTTTATCTTTGTGAAAACTCGGGAGGGTCTTGTCTGAGATGTTTTCTCAGGTTACATTTCTGCCCTGGACTCAGCCCTCTTTTATCTGACCATTGTCTTGGTAGTGGCACTTCCTCCTGTCCTTCAAGGCCATTCTCTCTGCCCTCTACATGAATCCTTCAAGTCTCATTGGGTTGTTTCTCCTACTCCTTATAGTTCAGTGAATTAGGGAGGCATCTACATTCTGGACATTCTGAATGTCATCTCATTCTGGACTTAAAAAACGCTTCATCCCCTTTTGTCTAGGTAACAGTTCCTGCATATCCCCATCAAGGTTTCTTACTTTCTACAGCACCAGATCCCGAACTGCTTAATAACTTCCCCCAACAGCTTCATATAAATGTTAAATAAAAGGGAGGAGAGAATCAACCCCTGGGGCTCCCCACAAGGAAGCAGCTACCATGCCAATCTCTCCTCCTTCCCACCAAACCACCACTGACTGGAATTGACCACTGAGGAAGAAGCAAAACTACTGTAGAAACCCCCAGTTCCCACACCCAGTCCAGACCGATACCATGGTCAGTGATATCAAAGGCTGCTAAGAGATTCAAAAGACCCAGCACAGGTGTTTCACTCCCATCTAGGTCCTGTCACAGGTCATCAACCAGAATGACCAATGCCATCTTTGTCCTATACCCAAGTGTGAACTCTGACTGATACAGGCCCATGTAATCTGATTTATTTAGAGTGCTCTGTAGATTTTCAGAAAGTAGGAGCCCAAATCAGAGTACCATGATTTTTATTTTTATTTTCAGGCAAACATACATGCATATGCACATATATATAAAGAAATATGCCATGTGTGATAATATTGTCAGGTACTAGTCACCATTATGCACACACACACATACGTATACATTGTTCATATGTGAATTTTCAGTCATTATTTTATCTAAGTCCTCTGGAAGCCATTTGCAGTTGCCAATCTTTGATATACACATACAAAAATGCATACATGCACATTTGTACACATTTGCCTGCTCCTTTTAAAAAAGACAGTCATGACTTGAATGTAGAAATAGGTTAGGATAAATTACATTTGAGGAAAAAAGAGAAACTGAATAAAATGGAGTTGGATGGATTCATCCCTCCCTATCACGAAGAGCCAAATTTTCACAGCAGTGTCTTTTTCACCCCTGAGCAATGGCTACCCTGTCCTGCAGTCATACTGAAGAGAACTATCTTTAGAGCCAGCTTTTAAAATTACTCTGTGACAAACAGAATCAGACAAAGAACCGTCAGAATCACCCAATCAGATGTAATTCCTTGTTAAATCAGCATCAACTCCAGAATAAATAGCTGGAGTTGAAGAGCGAAGGAGAAACAGCATCCTTGTTTTCATGCAAATGTGTGCCACAGTAAAGACCAAATATAGTATATCTTAGAAGAATAGTTTCTAACCAGCAGCACATTTTTCAAAGTTTCCCTGGGATGCCAAAAGCTTTTTACTCACGCTTAAAAGTCATGCAGCAAAATGAAATCCTTTTCACATGTGATTATAGTTCTCTTTTTCAGCTCCTTCCCTACATCCCTCCCTTGGGTACTTTCTGGTGGTGTACAAAAGATAATATACTGCACCAGGACAAAATCACTACAAAAAATATCATTGTGTTAAAAGATTTTGAGGCAAGAAGAATGGAGGAGAAGGTGGGAGGGGTGAGGGTGTGGAGAAGCAAAAGGATACATCCAAATAGAATCTGAAGAAGAAAAGGGTTATAGACTGAACTGCTTTAAATTATTGCTAGCAAGAACTATGATATTGTGGAACACAGGATGTGTAGCAATCTGGTAGTGCAGGTGGAGATTTAAACTTCACTGAACAAACCCTCCCACTGCTTGCTAGGAAAAGCTCACTCCCTGCTGTTTGCCAATTAGTTTCAGAAGGAAGACTACACAGGTCGACAATAGCTTGTACGTATTATTTGAATTATTTACAGTGATGTAAAGCCAGGCATTAAAGGTGCGGCATATAGAGAATATTAGTTAAAATCAAGAACCTGTATGTTGTTTAAAAGATAAAATTGCTTTCATCCAAAGTTTAACCCCTGGATTATAATGGGAGTTAAGGATCTCTTTGAAATTCATGGAACTTAAAAGTATTTCATTTTGTCAGGCATTTGATTTACATTAGTGCAGCATTGCATAGCATGATGAGACATGAAATATCTCAGGCTATCCTGAGACATTTTAAGGAATGCTATTCACTGGAAAATTGAATTGGGGTAACATTTACTTCAGTGAGGTTGCATTTTGCCTGCAATGTGAATGTTTGCAGGAAGTCTCTTTTCTATCGCCAAGTATTCAATTATTTTTCATTTTAGAAGGATAAATATTTAAAGCGAAACAATCTGGTCTGTGTTATTGTTCTTTGTGATGGAATAGCAAGCCTTGGGTTGTGATGCTATGTAGATGTAAGAGGCAAAATCTTGGTTTCAACCTATAATCAGTTTATATCGAAATGATCGTGAATAGGAACCCACTGTTCAGCTATAACCTTTCACACACCTTATTGGGAATAGGCCTAATGGAATACAGTTGAGGGGATTCTCAAATAATAATTTATGGGATTGCTTTACAGATTACATATGCAGTTGACCTGGGCAAAGATGGCCTTTTGAAATTGTTCACCCAATTTTTGGGTGGATAATTTCTCCAGATTTCTCCAGAGAAGGATAAGTTTTTTCCATAATTTATCAGTAGTAGAACTTCTCCATAATGGTGAGAGTAGGCCCACTACATTAAAAATTGTAATGGAAGGCATTGCCTCTTGAAGTCTTCCTTTGGGATTTCATTGAAGCATGGAAACCATGAAGGCTGTAGACTCTGGGAATATTGGATAGTAGTAGTCTTTGTGACTAAATAGGTGCAAAAATATCACATTCTGCCCATGAACGTTCTCTGATTTTTTCTTCTTCTTTTGAATTACTTTCTAAAGCAAATTCTCTTTCATCCTCTTAGATAACAACTGATGGGAAAAAAATGCATGTGAATTTCTCTGCCTGGCATTAAATTGCTTTTCCTTTCATGTAAGAAGTGTGTTTGTGTGTGAGCTGGTTTTTTGGGATGTTGTTTTTTATTATTTTTAATGGTTTTATCACCACTGCTATGAGCTGCCCGGAGTTATGGCACAGAAGATGGGTGGCCATATACAGTAAGTCTCTTAAATAAATAAACAAAATAATTTTTTACTAACTCACCACTCAACTGCAGCTTCTTTTGCTTTTCAGAGTTTATATATTTGTTGATGGACTTTGAACTGGCTGTAACAATCACTGAGAAAGAAATTTTCTTGGTGATAGCAGAAAAGGCCATGGAAAATGTTAGCCCACTATGCTATAAAAATAAAAGGCAAACTCAGTAATAAGGTTTTTTAGGAAAGAGACTAAAAACAAAACAGTAAGTATCAGATTGACATTACATTAAATCTATCATGTGCCTGGGTGGTGGTCTTCTGTATCAAATAGAGGAAGGATATAATAAAACAGGAAGAAACATAGAAAAGATAAAATTTACTTCACTTTCTATACATATTGCAGAGATGTGTATAAAATATAAGAAATTGGGCCTTTTATTGTATACAAAATGTGGCAAAGGAAGAAAGTAGTTGAAGGGAAGATTCCTTCCTTCCTTCCTTCCTTCCTTCCCTCCCTCCCTCCCTCCCTCCTCGGCCATACATTTTAAATATATGATGCATGGAGGAAGTGGTATTTAATTTTCTCATGAGTACTGATTGTGTAGATCTTCATGGAGACAAAGTATTGGCCTTGGAATATAATATGGAAATGAAATTTTGTACTTGGCAATATAATGAATAGAGAAGAAAGTCTAGGGCAATCATTTTCAGTCTGGGTTTTTCATGTTCTATAGTTGGGTTTGATTTATGGAAATTGTGACATATCTTGTAGGTACAAAATTGGAAAATTGTGGCCTGGGAATTGTTATTGGGGAGAAAAGCAGTATTAGTAGCAGGGTAGAGAAAAGTAGAATAACCTGTTAAGTAACATCTTCCAGTTATAAATATGAGTTGACCATGTAGGTTGCAGAGATGAGAAAGAGGTAGTAGAGTCACAACAAAATGGTTGCAAACATCACAGGGCATATCAACAACAACAACATCTGCCTACTTCACACTTTAAATGTAACCTACTTAATAATTACAATCCTTTCTTATTTCATGGATTCCTTAATGAGCCATGAGTCTTCAGATAACACTGTTTTATGGCTTTGTACATACCACAGTTCTTGCTGAACTTTCAGGGAAACATTCACTGTTTATTGTGAATGTCTGACAGTGTTATAGCTTTATTTAAATATGAGAAGACATGAACTTTTTTCTTTTTTAAAAAATATAGTTTGAGATGAATATTGCTTGCAAACTGTTATGCAGAAATGTGCACTAGAGAGAGTTTTCTACTAAATGGGGGATGAAGTTCCATCAGTCTCGTTATACGTGACCAATATCTTTAAAAAGACAAAAGCAATTAAATTTTTATGGTATTTTATTTAAAAAGGTTGAATATGTAGAAGATAATCAGGCTTAGAAATGTAAATAGAAGAATTAATTAAGACAGAATGAAAATCTTTCTGAAGAATTCAGAGTGAAAGTGTAACCAGGTTGTTGGTTTATAAATGGAAGAAGTACCATTTTAAAATGTGAGATATAGGCACTTTCAGATGAATCTTTTGATTTCAGAATTGAAATGAAGCAGGTTTGAGCAGGCTGTTCTCACCATTTTAATTATCAGGATGTTCCAGGAACTTCTATGCAGGTGTGAGTATGTAAACATGTATAGCATTTGCATGATGAAGTCATCTCAGGTGTGGTGTTGTTTTAGTGTCATTGCAGCTTGGTGTGGATGCCACTGGAAGGGGATGGTTGGCTCAAACCTTCATTGAAGCAAAGTATCCTTTGGAAGATCTGCATATCTGTTATGAACCTGAATGTGACTGCCAGTTGCTTTTCAGGCTCAGGGTTCCCTGAGGATGGTCATTCTTGTTACAAAACTGCCAGGCTGTCATCTTCAAGAGAAGCCATTTCCCAAATATCCTGCTTAGTGTGAGGAGAGCCTTCTTCCTTTTTACCATCTGGAGTTGTGCTTCTTTTATTGCATCTGCTTTGGGGAAGGACATCAAGATGTATATTTCAATTCAGTCTTTGAAAGTTGGGAGGGTTCTTTTTACCTTAGGATTATTGCTTAATTAATTAATTAATTAATTAATTAATTGTCATTTTTTAAATAGTTTTTTTATTAAAAGTTTTACAAAGCACGTAAAGACTAACACATACTATTAAAGAGTAGAAACAATAAAGAAGAAAGGAAAGGAGAGAGGAAAAGCAAAACTGCAGAAAAAAAGAGTAAAAAAGAAAAAAATAGAAAGAAGCTTCCAATTTTCTTTGAAGCAAATATAAGTACAATTGCAAAATTATCTCTTACTCTATGATTACAAAAGAAGCTCACTTTTTCTATTATCCATTTTTTTCTAATTATCAAAATCACAAATCATAAGTGCATGTTTTCCACTTCATGCAAAAAGTCCATAAGAGGTTTCCAGTCAACCATAAATGTAGATACTGTTTCTTCTCTGATCAAAGAGGTCAATTTAGCCATCTCCACAAACTCCATCTTCCTTACCAACCAATTCTGCATTGTAGGTAGTGTCGAACCTTTCCACTTCGGAGCATACAATAGTCTCTCTGCTGCTGTCATATATAAAAACAAAGAGCCATGACCTTTTTCCAGCTGAATGTCCATCAGTCTCAAAAGACTCTAGTTTTAATTGCCTATTAAAACTAAAGGGGTCAGCCTGAACTGGAAAGAATTGGATTTTCTGTTAGTAGTTTATCATCCTCCTCCACGCCCTTACCTGGATTGATTTTAAAGTTTATATATTGATGTAATATTATGTTAATTCTGATTTTAGTTGTGTTTTAATTAATATACCACTCATGCGTTATGTGAGGAAGGGTTGGATTTGTTAGTTTTGGTGGAAAGGCAGGATATGGATTAAATAAATAAAAGAATAAGCAATATGGGCAGACACTTATTGTCTGCTTTAAGGGATGATCCAGTTTGCAATCAACAATTTGGCTATGTTTAATGATATGTCTAAATGTAAGACAATGCCTTCCACTTTGTCTGGATTTTTATTCTCCTTTTCTGATGAAAAGTTCTTGCAACTCAAAGGGTTCATAACAAGTTATGTCTTAATTTGGACTCAAAAGTTAAAGAATTACAGGTTTACTCTATTCCTTTTATTTCCATTTAAAGTCTAGCAATCCTTTCAAACATAATCTTCTTTCTCAGATAGAAGCTGCTTATAACCAGATCCTTATGCTGTTGATTTGGCACAGATCTTAGTAAAATGGATAAGACTTGTATTTGGGTGGCTTGATTAGTTTATCGAACATGAATTTCTTTTGGACTGGAAATCTGCATTTCAGCAGTTAGACTGATTGTGAAAAAGCACACATTTCATTCTGCTGCTGATTCTTGAAAACTAATATGTTGAAGACAATTTAGTCTGTTTATAAGAAACTGCCTCTCTTTCAGAAAAAAACAAAAACACTGTCTTAGAATCTGGTTTCATTTTGAAGGAATTCCTATCTTAACATATACAAAGGTAATCTCTCCTTGATAATATGCCATTCATGGAACTCTATTATTGTCTTTGTGACAACATAATCATTCTGGAGCAGCTCATTGTGAAATTTGAAGCAGACGTTTAAAACTTCAGATCAAGAATGTGAGCCATGGCAATTGAATTCTGTGAGATAGGAATTGGATTAAAATACCAGGAATCAAATTATTGAGGAAGAATGGAAAAAAATGCAACTTTTGCATGGTCCCAAATGATAGAAAATTCTGGGGAACTACTGTTCAATTTCATGCTTTTCATGAGAAGACACTGAAGTTATGGCCCACAATCCAATAGATCTGTTCAACAGGACTTCTCAGTGGGGTTTATTTCCTAAAAAGGTCCATCAAGATTCAGGCTTAAGCTTGCTTTCTAATATTTATTTTATCTATAATGTGGTAAGTAGCATTTAAATGAAGGCAAACAGCAGGTGCTTTGCAATTCCAATAAGCTTTAAGACTTCAGCTAACTTACACTTCTGCTCTAAACTGGAACAGTTCCGTCCTTCACTTATACTGTATACACTTCCCATTATTTACTGTAGCTCCGTATATGCCACATCCCTCAAATCCTGATGTCCAATCACTTCTTACCTAGTGGTTCTAGGTTGGTACTAAAATGGCTGTTTCTGTTTGTTAACCCATTTGCAAAAAGAGTTTCCCACAATACAGGAACCTCTCTATATAAATTAAAAGGTTTTGCTTCAACTTTTATTTAACTGGATTCTGTAGGTCTAGAAATTATCTTGAAGTCAATAGTATTTTTTATATAATTTTATTAAAGATTTTAAGAAAGAAGATAAAAACTAATACAAACTAATATGGAGTGAGAAAAAGAAAATAAGAAAAAAGAAATCAAAGAGAGAGCTAAAAGTGCAAGAAAAAAAGTAAAAAGAAAATAGAAAAAGAAAAAAGATAGAAAGAACTAGCTTTCAATCTTCTTTACAGCAGTTATAGGTACAATTATAAGTTTACCTCTTGTCCTATGGTTACAACATAACCCTCTTTTTTCTATAATCTATTCTGTCTAATCATCTAAATCATAAATCATAAGATTTAAAAAAAGAGACTTATAAGAGCTTTTGCAGATGACTTGGTGTTGGTTTTGGAAGATCCTTGGGGAACAGAAAGATTAATGGGTAAATTAAAAGAATTTGGTGCATAAGTTTAATAAACAGAAGATGAAGTTGTTAAAAGATGAAAACACAAGATCAAACAGAACTGATGAATCAAATGGGTTTTAAGATTGAGAAGAAGGTAAAATATTTGGGAATCACTATGAGAAATATGAATTGTATGTTGTTTCAAAATAACTATGTTAAGACATGGAATGAAGTTTAAAAAGATGGGAGAAACTACAACTGCCATTGCTGGGGAGAATTTCTGTGGTTAAGATGAAAGTTTTTGTTTTAGACAATACCTGTTTTGACAACTGATGCACCATTTAAACAATGCCAGAAGGATATATCTAAATTTGTGTGTCAGGCAAAACCCCCATGAATTAAATATAAGGTGTTACAAGATGCAAGGGAAGAGGAGGGTTGGGTCTACCTGATTTGAAGTTGTATTTTGCAGCTTTCTGTTTGGTTTGGATGAAAGAGTGGGTGACGCTGAGAAATAAAAGGCTCTTGGAGTTAGAAGGACATGACCTGAGATTTGGGTGGTGTGGATATTTGTGGTTAAGGTTAATGTAGATTTTAAAAATCATTATGCTAGATGTGCCATACTGAGAATATGGAATAGATACAAACCCAGGTTGTGCGTGAAAACATCTTTGTGGCTCTTAGCACAAGAAGCATTTTATATACGAGGAATATTAAGCAAACACAACTGGCTTATTTGTGAAAAACTAGAATTTTGTCAAAGGGAATGTAAATAAAAACAAGAGAAGATCTGGTGGCAGAGGGATATACTTGTCAATGGTTTTGACAAGACTGAGTTTGAAATAAAATTGTGTACAAATGATGAACATGTAATTGCTAAAATGTATAAACTTTTATTGAAATTTTAAACAGAAGAACAAGTGAAAGAATGCATGATAAAGTGGGCTAAAATTTTTGGTTATAATATACAGATGGAACAGTGGGAAAATATGTGGCTGAAAGGATTGAAATTTACATTATGTTATAATCTTAAAGAGAATTTTTATAAAATGTTGTACCGTTGGTATGTATCCCCAGAGAAATTGTCTAGAATGTATAAAGGCACTTCAAATTTATGTTGGAAATGTGAACAAAAAGAAGGGACATTTTATCATGTTTGGTGGATGTATAAAAAATCTAGAAAGTTTTGGATTCAAATACATACACTGATTCAGAGGATTTTAAAGATTAATATACAATTGAAACCAGAGGCTTTTCTTTTGGGACTGTTGGACAAACAGTTTGAAAAAAGTCATAGAACTTTGTTTTTATACATGATAACTGCAGCAAGATTATTATATGCACAAAGATGGAAAGATTTAGCATTACCCACAACAGAGGAATGGTTGGTGAAGATGATGGAACTTCGCTGAGATGGCTAAATTGACTTCTTTCATCACAGAAAAGACAGTATCTAGGTTTATTGCTGACTGGAAACCCCTTATAGTCTTTTTTCATGAAACATAAAAAACATGACCTTTGAAGTCAATAGTATTGATTATGTTTCAGAATACAACTCTGTGATAGTCCATACTGAACTGGCCAAGATAATCAGCCTTCATTTTCAACTGCATTTGTCAGCATAGCATATTTCCAAAGTGTGTCATTGACAAAGTGGTTTTGAAGCCTCATTTACCACATATGTGTAAGATTTCAGTCAATAACCAAAAATAACTACACTGAAGTGGGGGGAAGGTTTTTGAAAAGCAACACTACAGTTTTGCAGTTTGCAGGTAACATTTAGTTGATTATAAGAAGTTATTGTGATTTTAAAAATACAAACGCTTCTGGGTATTTTTAAAAGTAGTATTTGAAAAGTCTCTGATAAATGTTTTTTTTTCTTTTACTGCTTCCATGCAGGGAGATAGACGAAATTTAGGCAATCATTTGGACAGCTAAGAACTCCAGAATAAGACCATGGCTATCCCCCCCTGACCACAGCAAAAACTTGCACTGACCCCTGCTTTTTTCTGCTGTCTCTCATGACTTTGTCTTTATCTTGGCTCCAGCCATGATTGAGATAGGCCTAAGACATCCTTAGTGCACTGCTGTTAAAGGAGTATTTTCCCCTCTATTCCAACACTGTTCAAAGGTAGCCTCAAAACCTGTTAAACTTCATTACTCATGACTTTGGAAGGAAGTTAGGTGACTGGCAGTGAATGAAGACAGAGATGAAAAAGGCAGGATAGAGGCTGGCAATGGGAATAGACAATTTCATACCAGGTACTTTTCTGGAGGCGAAAGGATGGATGGATTGCATATTGGATAAAGGCCCAAAATGTATTCTGTGTTAAACACTCACATTTACATATACAGCTGATCCATGCCAAGGAAAGCTGAATTCTTTACCCTTTCTCCTACGGATGCAATTTCCTAGGAAAAAATACTTCTGTTGAAGCAAAACCAAAACAGGCACATAACTTCCAAAACAAGCACATTCTGTAACTTCGATTGTCTGCTTTCCTTTGCAAGTTGCAGGAAAGATGCAGAATTTTATAGCCAGGTTGCAATGGAAGACTAAGAATTAAATACAACCTCTCCATGCTATGAGAAAGGCATGATACATATTAAAGATAACGTGTGGCTCAGAAGTTTGAATTCTAAAATCAAAATAAAAATGAAGGAATTGTAGCATTGATGCTATTTTTCTGACTTTATCTCCTGCTTCAGATATCTTTGTCTTACCCTATGAGCCTATAGCGGTTTTGTAAGATGCTGCCCTGAAAAAATACATGTTCAGCATTTGCATACATTTTAGCCTAGGAGACATGTCACATATGCAGCTGTATATTAGTCACTTACTTCAGAAAGTTCCACATAAAATTACTTTTCTAGTGCAATTTAAATGTTTTCCCTTGCATTCTAACAGATGGTCACAATAATAACTCAGATGGATTCCTTTCTGCATGCATTGCACTGTCTTGCGCATGATAAAACTTAACAGCTAAGTACTTTCATCTCCACTCTTATTTGATAATATTCTAATAAAAGCACTGTTCACGTCAAGCTACCTGCAGTCATACTGAAATCAACAACATTTGTTATACGGTTCCTAAAAGAACATGTTGAATAATTAATACATTTTTTAAATTCTTAAGAGAGGTAGTAGAACAGATGTGCGTCCAATCTGGCAAACTTTGGATCTTTCCCTTTGTTGGCTCTTTTGGATTTAGGATAGATTCAGAGGGTGCTTATCGGTTCTGCACTGATATTTCTGGGGAACTAGCATTATCTGTGTGCTGTCAGGTTATCCCTCTAATAACTTTCCATTTGCAGAAAAAGCAGTTGTTAGTGTGCAGAGAGGTGGGCCCAGAGAGCTGCAATAGGCAGAAAGAGCCAAAGTGCATGGAGCCATTTCATACGTGGGAAGTGCAAAGTGCATTTTTCATTTTCTTCTACTTTTGTGGGAGGGAATAATCTTTGGTTACCTTGGTTAGGACTTCCAGTGCAAATATTTTCCACCTCAAATGGGCTCAATTTTCAGCAGTTACAGTCGTGTGGGTTTGGAGGCCACATGTGACCTGAAGAGCTTGCCTATTGCCTAGCCCTGTTACACAAGCTTGTTCTATATGTCACACTGTCTGGGAAAGAGAGATTGTGAACAACCATTTTTTACTCCTAACTTTGCCTCTTTGTTTTTGGATCATTTTAATTTCTGTTCATGTATGGTCACAGCTGTCTTTGTACTTGTTTTGCACTTGGCCTATAACTCACATATTCAAATTGGGAAGCCTGCCATTTACGCACTATAATCCTTCAGGAGAGAAGACTGTCTTTCCGTAGTTCACAAAATACAAACATGAAAGGACTGAGCAGATTCATTAAAACAAAGTGGTTCCTTGAAGAAAGTTTACTTCCATCCTCCAGTTTATTTCAAATGCCAGATAAGAGGCTGATGACTTAGAACTGCTGGAAAGGTAAATGTCAGGGCTAAAGTAAGCTTATATTTAGTTTTTCACAAAACCAACTAACAGCCATGTTGGTTTATTTTCTCATGTTTTCATTCTTCCCTTAGGCTATAATTTCTTAGATAATCATTCTAAATGCATGATAAAAATTTGTTTTGACTATGTATAATGCTGTCTGAAAGGGCTTGTATTCCACTGTCCTTACTTTTATTTTATTTTTTAATTTCAGTGCAATTATTCTTATTTTGAGTCTGAAGGCTCTTTAATGCCCATTATGTGACAAATTCCTTCCTGGGATAGTCACTGAAAAAAACTTATCAAATATCAATTTTTTAAAAATTAAGTTTTCAAAAGATAATCACACTCAAATGACAATGAACAAATCTATGTTACCTAAGGTAGCTATTACAGTGAAATTTGTAAAGATTTATTTATTTACTTATTTAAGCAAGACAGAGCTTACTGACAGTCCCCTACTTACAAAATTTCGAGTTGCGAACTTTCACCAATACGAACAAGATGGACCTGGAAGTCAGGAGAAGGCAAGAAAGAGTTAGTTTCTGGCATGCCACAAACTAACCCTTTCCTACTTTCTCCTACCTTCCAGGAGATGGGAGGCTTGCATTGGAGTTGGAGTTCCTGGAATGGCTTAGTTTATCGGGTGAGACAGGAGAGGTGGCAGTGGATCCCTGGGTGAAGGGACGAGCTTGTGGGCATGGCGTGCTTCGCCTTGCCTTGTCTGGCAATGGAGTGCGCTGCACCCGACTCATCCCACTGTGCTCTCCATGGTCTGTGCGCTATCTCTGGGCGAAGGGATGAGCTTGTGGGCGTGGCGTGCTTCGCCTTGCCTTGTCTGGCAATGGAGTGCGCCGCACCCGACTCATCCCACTGTGCTCTCCATGGTCTGTGCACTATCTCTCCTTGCATTGGCAGCAGAAGACTGCTCTCTGTGTGCTCTCTGCCCACACCACACCACAGCCCTGCCTCTTCCTCTTTTTTTAAAACTTTTTACAGTACTTTTTACTTGGTTGGACTTACAAACAAAACAGACTTATAAACAGTCTCTTGAAACGTAACCTGTTCGTAAGTAGGGACTGTCTGTAATTGAAAAGTGTATATGCCAAGGTGAAAAAAGAGCAAAGTTTCCCTTTCCTGTGAGAACAGCTAGAGTTACACGCAAGGCCAGATTTAACTACCAGTGTAATGTAGATGTAAAAGTGTGGCACGGAATTAGTTAGAAAGTTGTGTGTATTTACTGTCAACAGTAAAGCAGAAGACAGAATAGAAGAACTCTATCATTTCAGAGGAAAAAGGCAACAAGGGGAAAGAACACTGAGTTATTCAATAAAATATTCCCAGAGTTGTTGAGAGGTAGCATACAAGTTGAATAAATAATAATAATAATAATAATAATATTAACCTTCAAATATTATTATTGTTATTATCAACCTTTAGATTAATCACTTCTCCTCAAAGAACAGAATGTAGGAAGGCCAGTTGGCTAAATTCCTAAGGAATCTTCCTGGAGCAGCACCTGGCAATTGTGGATTTAAGCCCACTCCAGATTATGGGGTAAACTCTTCCAGCACTTAGGCATGAAACCAACCTATCTAGATTTCTAGATGTTGTGCATAATCAGATAGAGTGGATTAGTACTTCAGTTTTATTTTGACTGCTCAAGCCTTGCCCAATGAGCATTAATGCTACTTTTTCTTAGGCTCAGTAATAATGGGCCTATCCATTGCTTCTTTGTTTATACATTTTTCTCTAAGACTAACACTATCCATGTTTTCTAAGTACTGTATTATTTTAAATAGCTATTTGTGTCTTGGGGTGTGGTAGTATAATTTGGTTATATAGCTTAGAAGGCCTAGGCATCGTGAGATTGACTACCATTGAGTACCAGAGAGTGGCTTTAAGGGCCCGAGTATTTCTCAAAGAGCAGAAAGGGAAAGCCGCCTCTTTCTTTTTATCCTGGTCCTATAATCTGAGGATGAGAAAAGAATGCTATGGCAATGAATACCAGCTGAAGACAATAACTTTCTCCACACCCTGGGTGGCTTCGTCACACCATCATATATATTTATCATATATTGAGACACTTATGTTGTTTACTGCCTGAAAATGCTTTACTTGACAATCCCTATGAACAAACGAAGAGATCACAATCCTTAATTGGCCCAAATAGAATACCTCTAAAGACTTAAAATGTCTTCCCATTAGTAATACTTTTCTGTTTCGGCATGCATGTTTTTCCCCAACCAAGTCTTTGTGGGAAATTGCTACCAAGCTTGTGTCATAATTATCCATTTAAAATTCCTTTCACTTTCTGTGTATATTCTTCCTGTTCTGTTAAGTGATAGCTTCTTTTCCAATCTGCAACTTTACCTCAACTACATGGGATAGACCAGACATTCTTGGGCATCGACAGTAAAACTGACAAAGATGATTTATGGAATGATATTAGTGAAGGCAAAATTGTGAAAACTTCTTTACCTGTAGAAGATGCTTCTTACATCCCACCCCCCTTTCTTTTTGGCAGAGGGCTCACTTTGTGTTGCTTGCAATTGTTACATGTTTAGGTTTCATTATCAAACCTAATAATGTGAGTCAACCAGAAAGCAAGGTCTCTGATGAGCATTTGTATCCCCAGCACTCACATTGTGCAGGGTCAGTGAGAAATGCACAGCTAGCACATAAAGGTAATTCAATAATATATGAGTAGCTCAGCTAAAGACACAAAATACTCTGCCCCAAAGATACACAGTATAGGACAATAATTGATTTATTTTGGAGGTGGGAAGGGAAATGAGGTTAAAAGCATAACACAATGGGTATGTAGATTTCTACCAGGGAACAGTTGGTGTTTAAAAGGAATGATCTGTTTTAAATACAACTGTTTCCCCAAATTCCTACAAGTATGGAAGCAAAGAGCTTATGAAATGATGCTTTCAAATGAAATGTTCTCTGGAAACAAAAGGATGAATAAGAAAATATTAGCAGATGAAAATAGTGAGTGCAATTCAGACAGACTGAAATGTATCTTTTACATATATTCTCTGCCATGGAATGTAAAATACAGAACTTAAGTTGATCCCATAGTACATATTCCAGTTTTGCTTTATAGCTGTAGTCCAGAGCCTGGTCAAAGGATCATGGGACGGGTCTGCTGATACAGACTGAGTGGTCTAGCAATACGACCCTAAGACCATAAATCAAAGCACTGATACACCTAAAGATGTTTTATAAATCTGATTTTGATTAATTTTGAGAGGTGCTAGTCTGATCTAGCTCACCTGAATTTACCTATTTATTAGATTAAATAATGATCATATTTCTAGAATGTTACAATGGTAGTCATGCAACCAAAGAAAAACATTTCAATGCCCATTTTAAAAATGCATAGTATATCAAAGAGAAAATATTTCTCTTTGGGGAACATTTTAGAAATGTATTTTCTAATGTGAATTCTCATGGCTGTCATTTATTTTTACATTTGCAAATTAATCTACAACTTGGATGAATGAAATAAATAATAAAATATTAATATAGGAAAACTTTATCACCCTTCCCATTATGCTGATGCAGAGACATTATTTGGAGAATAACAAGTTGTGGCATATAGAAAGTGACATTGAAACAAAGTCCTGGTGGGAATGGATCAAACCAGGAGAAAGACTGCTTTTTCTGAATGCGTTTTTATCATGCCAATACTAATTGCTTTAGTGAAATTTATTTTTTCTGACAGATAGTAGTTTGGTTTATGTTGACGTAAATCCTGACAGGTAGCAGAGTGGTATAGCTTTTATTTGCTTTTAATATACAAGATGCTGCTATAGCTAAGTGGTAATGAACCAGCTGCATAGGACTGAATAGGTAGGATAATTAAATGACAAAACAGTAAAATAAGGCACTTTATTTTATAAGACTAACCTACAGGTCACCAGCAACTCACGAAGCTTGTTTTCCAAAGGTCATATATTCTGTGCAAATAAACATTGATTGCAAAACTTGAGTCAGAGTTCAAAGTTTTAGAGATGGAGCAACAAAGAATGACAGCCATTTTTTTCACATCCTTAAAAACAGAAGCAATGCTATAGATTAAAACAAATGAAAAGTAATTCAGTACCAATCCTTTCATTATAAAGAAATCCATTACCAGTAATTAATCTTGCAGATAATTAATAAACCATAACACTCGCTGAACAATCTTTTGCCAGAAATTTGTCCCTGACTCTCTTTAGTTCAACTTTTGCACAAAGCAAGTAGACTCTTATTTGCAAAAGGACAAATGTATACTGTACATATCTATGAATAAGTGAATTCAGTTAGGATTACTCCCAAATATAGGAATGCTGAATTCAGTGTTACTTACTTTTCAACTTTCAGTGTTACTAAGACTAGTGACTGACTCAAGACTTTTTGAGAGTGCTATTAAATTAAATCTGTTTAAACTGAAACAGAATAATAATGATGACTGTTGGATTTTTCTAGTCTAAGGATTTCTTTTTTCTTCTTTTTAGAGTGCTATGTAGAATCATGAAGTTGCATATAATTTAAGGATCATCTTGACCATTTCATACACTGGCTGTATATTGTAAACTAGATTTGCAAACCTGTCCAGATTGTTGTGGGAGGAGAGATTGTAACCCCATTATGATATGAAAATTGAAGGTGAGAATTAGATATTAAAATTAAGAAGTTTATGTTGATAATTATGACTTATCCAGTACCATATGTTTCATCTTTCCCCAGTGTGATATCATCCTGAAGAATGAGGTTTGAATTCTCATAATTCCCACTTCTTTGCTGGTTAGAAATCATGAGAATTAACATCTAGCATATACTGAGAACATCAAATTGGAGCAGGCTGATTTGTATATATAAAATCAACAAAGTGCATTCCTCCATTTGGATTAGGATTTCTTTACAATTGGCCCTTGAGGGCGCTTTTTAACTACTCCATTCCATTGGGCAAGAAAATAGAGATATAATTTTCTCCCCAGTTTGGGAACATGAGTTTCACTCTTCAGTTACAACTACCAGGGACAGTAGTCCAGACAGCAAATGATATCAAAACAGAATGCCCTGATAAGAACTTTCAGCTAGGGATAAATTAATCTGTCTGTTTCACTTTCTATAAATCACAAAATTTCAGAGTTGGAAGAGTTGTTTATGCCATTGAGTCCAACCCTATGCTCATTGCCAAAATCTAAATTAAACCATCTCAGACAGATGGTTGTCTAGCTTTCATGTGAAGAGGAACCCACAAACCATTGTTTAACTCTATCACTGTAAAACAGTTTTTTCCCCCCTAACATTCAGTTGGAATTTGCCTTCCTGTAATGAAAATCCATTATTTTGATTTCTGCACACTGAAATGTGACAGAATAGATCATGACCTTCTAGGTGACATCCTTTCAGGTATTTGAAGAGTGCACCATATCCCAGCTCAGTCATCTTTTCTCAATGCAGATGTACCCAGCTCCTTTTCATAGGACAGTTTCTAGTTTCCTGATCCTCCCCACTGTCCTTTGAACCTGCTCCATTTAATTTAATTCCTTTTGAAAGTGTGGTGCTCAGTATTGGATGTAGTACTCTAGTTATGAAATGGTATGTTCATACCATTTTCTAAGAAGAAGTATATATTTGTTGATTCTGTTTCTAGGTTAGTTTGCAGTTTTTTTCAATAGCATTTGCATGCAAATGCATCTTCATTTTTCTTCCCTAATATTCACATTTTTGGAGAATTTCCACTGATACATGCCTTTTAAGGGTGTACCTTTTTGTTTGCAGTTCTCCATAATGCACATTTTTATACACATTTTAAGTGGAAAATTTTATCCCAAAATGTGAATATTGAAGGAGAGTTGTATTCTGCTATTAAAATTGTATTCTTACCTATTAATCTCAGGAGTGTGATATTAGTTGGTATGTAATAAAATGTAAATCAAATTTTCTTCTTATGTGGCATCTTGATGTGAAGGTTTACTCACATATCAAATCTCTCCCTGCCATTTAAGTGGATTTGAAAGAAGCTGCTTATATCAAGTTCATCCCTTCTAATCTTGCTAAGCTAGGATAGGATGAATTGTCATGTATCTCTAAGTTAACATTTAAAGTCAACAGAAAAGAAAGAGCATGGATTAGTTAGGGGGCTATTACAATAGATGGAATTATAGGGTGAACCCACTTGTCTCCAGAAGTATAGCAGTGCCAACACAGGTTTAGAACAATTAGCTATCTTTCATCTGTATTGTAGGTCTTTGTGAATTAAAGACAATTTTGGCTCTCTAACTATGTTTATTTTTCATCTTGCTGAATCATGAAGGCAATAGGGTTGATGGATCTCTTCCTAATGGTTTGTAATAGGAATTGATAATCTTTTCTCCTTGTCATTACCCTTTGCCTCCCTGTCTTGCCTGGGAGGGTAGTTGGTGATAATCTTATATCCCTGGAGTGGACAGAAATGAATGTTTTGGTCCTTGGTGGTCTTGTGGAAATTTTGAAGGGATGAAATGGGTACTTTAAGATCAGATGACTATTGTACCTCATATCCTCTCCCACAGGATAATTGTCAATCCAGTTGTTTGTGGTTGAATCTGTGCAAAGGTTAAGGCACCTGTTTTGCCCCTTAGAGCTCTAACCCTCCAAAACTAAACATTTCAGTAACACTCAATTCAGGGGGCTCTGTAAATGCAAATTAGGTGTGATGGGGTTTGGGGGCTGCAGTTTGCCCCCTTTTTGGCATTCACTCTAATGTGCATACATTATATATACATACACATGCACACACACACACACACACACACACACACACACACACACAACATGAATACATACAAGGGGGAAAAACAGGAAATAAATTTATATTCACTTACATGGTTTAAAATTAATCTGTTCTCTAAAAGTCCTTCAACATTATATCATTTAATAATAAATATGTTTTGTATATAACATTCTTCATATTTGACTTTCTTTGTATACTTTTACACATTTTTGTATACATTTTTCTAGGCAATTTTCTTAAACTGCTGTATTTTTCTTTAACAAGATGAAGCCTAGTCTGCAGATTATAGAAATTATGTATATGTACATGTCATAGATTTTGTTTTGGTGGATCAACCATTTTCCTTGAAATCTTTTACAGTAGGGAGATTGTTTGAGAAGCTTCATGGAAAGTGGATAACTTTCTTTAAATCTCATTGAAAGTGTGAAGATTTATTTTGAGTGACCCTCCCCTTATAGTGAAAGCTGTGATTTAACAAATCTGTTCTATTATGTAAATGTTGAGTTTATATAAAATAAGTCAAGGTACAGAAGTTACAAGAAACCATGCTACATAGAATGGTACTTAAAATACTTAGCAGGTTTAAGGAAGACGTCACTGTTTTTAGATTCAGTGTCCTTCAGGACACAGAAATCTTAGCTGATCTTTTTGAACACATGTGCATTTAGAGAAAAATAATGGTTTTTAAAAAATCATACCACTCTGAATTTATTATAACAAAAGTGATTGTGATGAATCATTCAGAAGCAAAACTCAGTATGCAGTATAAAGTATACATACAGAGTATATCTGATCTTTAAAAAACTCAGTTTATATTGAAATTATTTTGTAGACAGAGTCAGCCATATTTTTTTAGAAAGTAGACATTGTTTTAGGGGACTGTATCTGTTAACTCACTGAGGCTTAGTCAATTTCAAGAGACTGTACAAAATGTGATCTAAGCACCAGAAGTAGAGTTCAGAAACATTCTCACCTGTGATTTAAGCATATTATATTAAAACAGAGCCCACATCCAGAATATTGATTGAACTGTAGATTGCATTAGAAGATGATAATGTACTTCTGAAATAATGTGTAATCTCTGAACAACAATGTACTTTGTCAGTTGAAGACAAGAGTGAATATCTGGAGACAAATATTTGGAATAAATAGAGATGCAAGATGGAGACTTTAAAAAAAAAAAGGAACATACATAAAAATGCAGAAGAGTATGACAGCAACAAGTTAGGGAAATGTTTATATGCAGAAGAGATACTTGTGAAAAGACAGATCATTAATCATGGAAACTTCAATTACTCTGTCACTGACTTATGAAATGAATAGCAAAGGTTACTCGGTGAGTTAAAATAGAGTTATTTCCTTTGAAATTTGTTGAGTAATCAAAAAGACTGAAGATAGCTTTGGACTGGTTCCCAAACAAATATGCTATCAATGATAAATGACATAAAAAGTCAGTGGATATTTGATTCTTGTGATCATGGAATAAAAAAAAACCCTTCATAAAACTGGTGGCAAAAGTTTATTTGCTGTAAAAATGACAGGTACTGAAGGATTGGAAAACATAACTTATCCAAATACTTTAAACTAAAAGATTTAAAACTCTTAAATTAAAAAAAGCTGGGTTGGATTGGATCCTAACATCTTCCATTGCTTATAATGGTTAATGGGACATAATTTAGGTTCCTAGTGTAGGGCTTTCCTTCTTTTCCATTTTCTTGATAATTTCTTGTATCCCCTTGTATCTTCTTTTTCTAGGGGCTGAAGGCTCCTTCGATAATTGTACATTATGATATTACAGCTACAGGTGGAAGAGGAATTACTGGAACCTCCTTCTACTAACAATCTAGATTCCAAGACAGTGGTTATACAGCTGATGAGTACATGCAATATTGCAACCAATGCCAACTTATTACTACATTAAAAGATTCACTACAGAAACATTGGCTCTGAACTGTGAAGCCTGTGAAACTGTTTATGGTAATTTGTAGTTTTGTTCTGAGATTTCTCTGGAAGCAAAGAATAAAAGAGGCAATTTTTTAGTCCCAGACTGATGCAGCAACTGACTCAATTCCAATTCTAAAACATTTTTTTTATAGGAGAATCATATAGGAGAGGGGAAAAAAAATCCCTCACTGGGTTTGCACAAGAATTTGATAGTTGAATGAAAAGGTCATTTTTAATTTAGGACCTCAACAGTGGCTAACTGGAGAAGAAAAAAAAAAACCCTCCTTTCTCCTTTGACTTTAACAATTTCCCCATTATTTTAGAGCAGTCTTCTGCAACCTGGTCTCTCTTGCATTTATCAACTGTCATAATCTCCTACTAGCACAGCCTTATGACAATTAGTCCAATATATCTAGAAGACACCAGGTTGAGGAAGGCATTTCTAGGGTGTCAACAATTTGTTTATTTAGTTAATTAATGCATATAGCTGACTCATCGTGGCATACAATTAAAACAGCAATAACATTATAAAAATAAACTATGAAAAAACAAACAGGCAAGTCAGCTATCAAAGCTGAACAATCTTGATGGGCTCACAAGACCACCTGACCCAATGCCTGGAGGAAAAAACAGGCAGGTATGGTCAGAGCCATCCAGATCTCATGGGTATGCTATTCCATAAGGCAAGCATAGCAACTGAGAAAAAGCATCTTCTGGGTCCCATCAGATGACATTGTTTAAGTGATGGGACCCAAAGCATGCCACCTTGACATTTCCTATTGGATGAACAGAGATGATTAGAGACAGGTGGTTACACTGATAATCAAGATCTGTACCACGAAGGGCTATAAACGTGATAGCCAACACCTTGAATGCATCTGGAAGCCCACTGGCAACCAATGCAGTTTGTGAAGTAGTAGGGTTATAGAGGCATACCTAGGTATACCCATAACTACTTGTGTGCCATTGTATTCTGGACCAGCTGTAGCTTCAAGTGGTCATCAAGGCCAGCTCCATGTAGAATACATTGCAGTAATCTATATGAGAGGTGACCAAAGTGTGATGGACAGTAAGTAGGGATTCCTGAACCTGGAATGGGTGCAATTGGTGCACAAGACAGATTTATGAGCAGGCTGCTACCTGCTCTTCAAGCAGAAATTGTGAATCAAGGAGGAATCTCAAATTGTGCACTAGTCAGTCTGGGGGAGTGCAAACCTATTTAGAACCAAAGATGGAAACTCTCCATATCAAGGAGGCTAGTTGGTCTTGTTAAGACTGAGTATGAGTCTGTTCCTCCCAATCTAGATGCCCACAGCCTCAGACATTGAGTCAGAACCTTGAAGGCATCACTTGAACAACCAGAGCCTAAGATATCTAATAGTGCATATAGCATTCTGATGATGCTTAGCCCCATACCAATGGATAACTCCACTCAGAGGGTTTTTTTATATAGTAATTTTATTAAATATTATAATTACAACAATAAAATTTAATATAAACTCAAAAAAGAGAATAAAGAGTAGAAGATGCAGGAAAGAAAGAAAAAAGAAAAAAGAAAAAAAAAAGAAAAGTAAGAATATAGTAAAGGGGGAAAAAAAGAAATATATAAAGAAGTGACTTCCCACCTTCATCACAAGTGTAAACAATTTTAGTCACTTATCACCTTCTCTTAAAATACAACAAATGATCTCTTCTTCCCATATCCCATCTCTTATCTGTAAACAAATCCTTAAAAAATCTCATCATTTCAGTCCTGATCAGCAAAAATCCATTGAGGGTTACCAGAAATAACAACCCATCTATTTTAACCTTGATCAAATAAACCAACTTTATATTCCTTTCTTTTACTTTTAACAACCTTTAGTCCATTCAAATAATGTGGTAGAACTTGATTTCTTTTCATTTTTCTTTGTCCTTTCTCATGACATTCTTCAAACTTTTAAAAAGCTTATTTTGAAAATCCAATACAGGAAAATTATCCAGGTCACTCTCTTGATTTATTGTTTGTATACCCCTTTTAATTATTAAGAATCAGGTGGTTTCTTTTGTATGTCCAGTGTAACATCTTTCTCCATGTCATTCTCATAGCCTGTCATTTGTAAATCTACTTCCAAGTCAGTTTTGTCAGGTAAAACATGTTCCTCTTCATAACGTCTTTTAGACACAGTCTCTCCATAGGGGCAGATGTCTCTGTTGACACTATTAATGTTTATTTCTGAGTCCATTTTTTCAAAAATACCCTTCAACATGTCCAATGTTAGAATATTTTGCTTTATTCTGTAATTGTAAGTTGAGTTTGTGTTTTTCTCCTTTAATTGTAATCTTTAGTTCCCTCTAGTGTCCAATTTTTAAAATATTATTATTTTTTAATTCAAAACAAAAGCATTTTCACATGGAAAGGATTCTTTATAATGAATTCCAAAATCTTATTTCAAATTTATCTGGATCCTTAGTCCATTGGTAACTTTCTAAACTCAAAGTTTTAATCCTTTTGCTTTTTATTCACAAACATTTTTTTAAAGTTCTTAAACCTGTAGTTAAAACTTTCTTTTGCTAAGGGCTGAAGGAAACTCACCTGATGCTGTCAAACTTATAGATCCAAGGGCTTCTAATGGCAGAAAAGCAATTTCCAAAAGTCATCAGAAAAGACAGTATACAAACTTAGTGGCCTTTCAAAGGTACCATCCACAGTTTGAGCAAGATGGCTATTCCCTTATCTCCCAGAGCTCTAAACCCACCAGAGACTGCTATCTTGCAGTTACCTCATGAGGAGCAGATGTCTGAAGCCCTTGTGGGTGATCTTAAGTCCTCTTCTTGTCTGGAGAGGTTTTGATGAGCTGGTCTATTCGCTAGCTCTTTATTTTGCCACAGTTGTCGGCTCTGCTTTTCACAGAGCCATCTTCAGTCTGCCATTTTTTCCTCTGGAAGTTCATGTACATGTTAAATAGAAGTGGGGAGAGAACTGAACCCTCAGGTACTCCACTAAGCAAAAGCCTAGGGCTGGATCTCTCCTGCATCAACTCCAAATTGAACCGGCCCTGTAGGAAGATGAACTAACACAATACTGTGCCTCTCACTCTCAGCCTCTGAGCTGATCGAAAAGAATGCCATGACTGGTAGTATAAAAGGCCATCAAGAAATCAAGAAGGGCAAGGATTCTGTTCTTTTCCTTGTTTCCCATCCTGTTTCCACCAAAGGTTAACCACAAATGTGATCAATGCTGTCTTGATACTGTACCCAGGCCTAAAGCCAGACTGAAAGGGATGCAGATAATCTGTTTATTCCAGAGCTTTCTGAAGCCAAAAAGGGAAGGTTGGAAACAGATCAGAAATAATCTAATACTGTTTTACACAAGAACATGATTTTGTAATCAAAGACAAACAATTAAAAGGTAGGGAAAAATAAGGAGTTTGTTCCACTTTTGATTCTGGCACATAGTATTGACTGATATGGTCCAGATATTTTTGATCTTGCTTTTTGTGATCCTTCTCAGTCATCTGAAGGTGATATTTAGCAGCTGGATCACTTGATGCAAACTGACTAAGCTCTTCTGAAAACTTAGAAACTAATGCAAAACAAATAGAAACTCTCAGATTTGCATTAGGTGGAAATGTGTGCATGTATTTGTAAACCAACAGTTAAATGCTGTAATACTTCACAGATTACTTCTTAAGGTATTCCAAATTTGCTTAGAAAAGAAAACAGGTTTCAGAAAACCTAGGTTAAAACATCTGTACTCTTCCAGGATCTGAAACTGGCTGCCTCTTCTCTTCTCTTCTCTTCTCTTCTCTTCTCTTCTCTTCTCTTCTCTTCTCTTCTCTTCTCTTCTCTTCTCTTCTCTTCTCTTCTCTTCTCTTCTCTTCTCTTCTCTTCTCTTCCTGGATCTCTTATGGCTTGTGAGACCTACTGCTATTATACATACTTAGGCAGTTAAAATCATTAATGACTATCAGGTGGCATGCTGACATTTTAAAGCAATATCTCTATGCACTCAATGTAGGCTTTCTATTAGTTTTGTATGTTATATGTTTTGTCAGTTCAAATAACAAATGGGTCAAAATGAACAAAGTCTGTCTCACTGCTTACAAATAAAACATGAACAGTAGGAGGTCTCAGAGCTATTTAAAGAATTTAATAGACTTTGAAAATCATTCATTGTGTCTCCTGCTGTTTTTTCCTCAAACACTCTGAAATTATTTTTTAAAGGTTGACAAATTCAAAGATCCCATCACAGAACCCCAGTTTTTAGCATTTCCATGATATTGTGTTGAGAAGCTAATGAAAGTTTCCTAGCCAAGCTCACACCATGATGTGGACTATTTTAATGTGCAATCATCTATTAAAGGAAACAGATATGTTTCTGTAGAATTCTGTGGATATGTTTCTGTGAAGTTTCTGTGAAGTTCTTATTCCTTTGAAGATGTTGTTGACAGTTTCATGTATCATCTCCTTTTTTATTATGACGAAGGTGTCATCTATATATTGGATCATATTTTTGGTTGTATGTGTGGGAGTGCTATAGTTTCTAGATGCTGCATTACAGTCTCTGCTATGAGTCCTGAGAATGGTGATCCCATGGGTGTTCCTCTGATTTGTTGGTATATTTGTCCATCAAACTGAAAGTAGGTAGTGACACAGAGGTCAATGAGGTCCATGATTCTGGGTACTTTGACCTTAGTGTATTTGGCTAGGTTGGGTGTGTTGTGTAGTACTGTTGCCATGGATTCTTTTACTAGTTCTGAATCTATGGATGTAAAGAGTGCTGTGACACAAATGAAACCATAATCTCATCTTCTATTTTTAATCTTTGATTTTATGGAGGCACCATAGGGGGGAGTTGATAGAATATTTGCTCCCCTCTGTGAGATGTCCAAGCTTTTTTGTAAATTGTTTGACTATGTTGAATGTTGTGGTCTCTGGTAATGATACAATTGGATGAAGAGGTATGTCAGGTTTGTGTATCTACAACATACAGTATAAGGACTGTAATAGCTACTATGTATGACAGATAGGCAGAAGACTAGCAGAGCACATCCATGAACACCAACTAGCAGTCAGAAGACACAATGAAAACTCCTTAACCTCACAACACATGGACAGACTCAACTATAGTTTCAAAAGGGAAACTGTGAGCACCCTAGACCAAGTTAATCCAAATATGCTAGGGAATTCCTGGAAGCTTGGCATTCAGACAAATCAGCTATCAATAAACACATAGGCATAAACGATATTTACACATCATTCAAAAGAGACAATAAAAAATCTAAGAAAGAAACAAAAAGACCAGAACACATCCTCTCCTGCAGCCAACACACAGATAAGCAGGGATTAACACCAGGCAAAAAATCAAGCAGAAAACAATAGCCTAATCAAGGAATTACCAAGGACAAAACCACACCTCCACCAACACTGGCAGCTCAAGCTACTGTATAAAAACAGAGAGCAAATCTCACACTCACTTGCACTGATGATGTTACCTAGTTGGTAATGAAACATCTGCAAGCAAACAACCAGGCTCAGAGAACACCAGGGACTCCATAGTTCAACTCTGAGCTACATATATTCTCTTCTATTGGAGATACTCTTTGCTCTTTTCCTCAGTTTTTGTAGCCCCTGAAGAATTGAGGAGTAATATAAACAATTGCTACCAGGTTATGTTTCCTCTAAAAGTTTTACACACATCATTCAAAGGAAACAAAGAAGTTTAGGTCCTAAACTTTAAAGGAAAGATACATTTGACAGCAGATTATTTGAGGCTGTCTAGATTTGTAGATTCCCCTGTCTAATGGCACAAAGCAGCATTGTGATTATGGATCATGATTCTGAGATAAACTAGTATAACATAAATCACCATCAGGAGTCAGTCAGCTGAAGCCATGATACTCTGCTCACTTAGAGATCAGGTCTGTTACCTCTTTTATCTTCCTATTTTTGAATGGGCTCATATGATTGGCTATGGTGTGGACATTACTAACCTATTAGTAACCTTGCCCAGCCCATCTGACTCAGCTGCACAGCAAATGACACCTCTCTCCAAAAGGCAGGATATTTGGTATCTAAAGCCAACTGATTCATTTTGGCATATGAAACAGAAAGTCTCACAAGTAAGAATAAATGAACAGAAAAAGATAACTTTGGCCAGACTATGAGTTCAAATAGGTAACCTTTTTTTCATGCAAAGCATGGGCTTTATCTTTTTTCCTCCCTGGCAGTAAAAATACAATAATTAAATATACTTCCCTTTCGTGTCCCCCCAAATTTGCTGTCTGAGAGTCATGTCTACTTTCTGTCATTTCTGTGACTTTTTAAAGGAGTACAATAGTTCAGTATCATTACATATTGCAAGTTAATTGCTGCTTTTTTGATCAGGCTTGATAGAACAAAAGGCAGTGATCCACCACAGTCCTAAATGTTTTGAAGGTTTTTTAAAACGTTCTCAATTTGCAGGTAAGATCATCAACTATAAGCTACTATGGTATAGAAAATATACACGGAGACACTGTTAATAGAAAGAGAATGTTAATTATAAATAAACTGCAAGTCAATTTCATTTTTATGGTTTTTCCAAATAGGAAATAGTTAGGTTTAAAACAATGGATCACATTCTCATTCAAATAATGCATTATATTGCTACCATCAGTAAATATAAATAATATTTTAAACAACTATCTTGCCATCTGGAAATTAGAAAAAGGTGTCAAAAAGGCACATTTGTTCAGATTATACATTATACATTATATGATAACTCAAAACTTTCATAGCAGAAGTGAAATGGAAGCTAAACTGAGGCTTGTCTAAGTTTTGTTGATGTGTATGCTTTGGGATTTTTTGGCATCCCTCAAGCATTTTTCCTGCAGTATATACTCTTTTGTTGTGGTAAGAATCACTGAGCAAGAAAACCAATAAACTGGGAGAAGTCTAAATAATTATTAGTGCAAAAGTAGCAAATTATAGTGAGTCATTGGTCTCTTGCACCCAGCAGAGCCAAGAGCTACAAAATTATCCAGATGCTATTTAAAATGTTGATCAAAGACAATGAGAGTATGCAGATTCATTAGTGAAGGATCCTAATCCTAAAATAATTGTTTTACAACTGATAATGAAGCAAGATAACCACAGGCACAGTGCTGCTTATTGTGCACATTCTAGGAGGAGAGCTGTGTTAGTTTATGGCACAAAATCAGGGAGAGTCTTATAGCATCTTTTCTGACTAACAAATTTTAATAAAAGGCATAAGCTTTTGTGAGCTGCAGCTCCCAAAACCATAAAACCTGCCAAGAAACAGATAGAAACAGACATAATTTTTCTAAGGAAGTACAAACAACATGATCTCATTCCTGAAGGACCAAAAGTGAAGAACTGTCCACAGTCTACATATTACACAGACTACAAGCAAAGACTGTGCTATACTCTCTCCAAGAAACTTCCAAACCATGTCATCAGCATCCTTTACAACAAGCAAAGGTTAATCACCAAAGCCATCTCTACCCTGGAATTTCAACTGCATCAGGACTTTGCTAGGAGAAGACAATGAACCTACACTAGCTGCAGCTCATTAAAGCTTATGACTTTTAATAAAATTTGTTAGTTGGAAAAGGTGCTATTGGACTCTGATTTTTCACAGGCACAGCATGTGATGTTACTGCAGATTCATTACTAGAAAGGAAACATAGTAGTTTTGACATGAAAGTTGAGCCAAGACCCTAATTGTTATTCTAACGGAATGACCATGCATTTTTACAGCAGAATGAGATAAGGAGTCCGGGTAACATAAATCCTTGAGTCTCTAAGGTGTGAACTCTACCATCAATTAGTCACTAGCAGACACAGATTGGCACAGTAATAAAAATCCCAGTCCTAAAGATGTTACATGAGAAGTATGGGGAAAAGCACCCAGGATCTGAAAGAAACATATAGCAGTACTGTAGTTGTAAGCATAATCACAGTATTAGCTCAAATCCAGATTTTTACTATAATTCACCATACTTTGATATGACAGAAAACTATTTTGTTACCACTGGCCAAAAAAGGTGAAATTCTAAAAATAAAGGCACACTTATGTTTTGTACACCTGATTTATAAATGCACATTTGTACTATTTTAGGCATCTTCGTTTTGTAATCCAACTTCAGAAGTGCAAAGTTAAGCAAGTGTGCCAAATATATCATTTTTATCTTACTTTATTTTATGTAAAACATGGAATTAAAGTTACATCCTTGTTGACACATTAAATAGCTCCACAAGTGCAAGCAGAAATGCTTTGAATACTTTATTTTTTGCAAACAAAAATGGCACATTTTGTACATCAAAATGTGCATTATCAAAGAAAGCACTTTTTAGATGGGCTGAAAATTGTTTACATAAAATGGGGGGGATATTGATGAGATGGCTTTAAATTATTCATATTAGTTTTAGCTATATTATCTGTGATAAAATAATCAGAAAGAACTTTCTTCTTCTCCATCATGCACTAAAAGTACTTCCCAAATTATGGAATTTTGCAACTAGATCATATTTCCATTCTTTAGCTCCTATCTCACCAATCATTTACATCTCATTCAGATATAATATTTTATGGAACATGTAACCTTAATGCAATTCAGCATTTCCTTTTTAAAACTGTAGATGGTTTGCATAATTCAACGACAATAAAGATAATATGTTTTAAGGTTTATTTATTCCTATTACAGTCAGTCAATGTTCATTTGTCCTGATTCTGTGAGAATAGATATGGGAGCTAAACAGGTACTCAGCTGTTTTGATTATGACAAAGTCAAATGAGGCTATTTTATGCAGTTGAATCAGTGTGAAGAGACCAAGGAAGAGCTTCCTAGCTCACTTTCCTATTTCTATGACATACCATTCTTCATGAATGCTTCAGAATATCTCACCTTCCTTGTTGTCTGCACTTCAGACTGTAGCAGGGCTAATACTTCAGAACTCCAGATGATCATGAGATGAAAGCAAAGACTTATGGTTTACACTAATTTTTTGTGGCTTGCTATTTAACCTTATTAAACCTGTTTGAAAATTGCATCTTGGGATAATGTTGCATTAATCACATAATTAAATAATTAATTAATTGCATATTATATTATTTACATAATGTGCAAATGCTCATTATTTACTTTTGAGTAAGTGCATAGATTTGTCCAGATCAGGACCAGTTTTCAGATTGAGGGTGGTTAATGTTTTCCCATGCAAGTGCTTTGTGTTAGAAATCCCCCATTCACACAGTGGAGTTTAAAATGAAGTGGCTAATGGAGGAAGGCTTCCTATCAACCTAGACATAGAGTTCAAATCCAACTGGAGCTCCACACACTTTCTGTATAGTATATAACCCCCTGCCCCCCCCCCAAAGATATTTATGTAGCTTCATCTCAATGCATTCTCATTCTTCTCAACCCCAAGTTGTACCAAAGTAATTAATCAAGTAATTATAGATAGAAATAACGTAAATCAAGGATACAAATATTAGAGAAACATATTGAATACCTCAAAACACTCTCAAAGTGTAAGGGAGAAGCTTTTACAAAGAAATCTTCCATGGCTTATTAGATTAAGTTCAATTGAGAAAGCATGAATCACTCTGGCCAGCCAGCATATCAGCAGGGAGGGAAGTTATGACTCTGCCAATATATTTTTTGCACTCAATCAAGGTATATTAATTTTCTTTGGCCTTTGAAGTATATCAATATAAAGGCTCAGCTTAAATGTGGTCATCCAATCAAGGGAACAACGATTGTCATCATCTCACCTTTGGGCACAAGAAAGAGCCAGTAGATAAATATTTTCATACTGAGAAAAGAAAGACTAATAACAATCAAAACAGGAAGAAAGATGCAGGCTGCTGCACTTTCTCAAAAAGCAATCTTCCAGGCCTTTCCACAATAAAAGTGAGAAAAAACAGGTGAGAGTTTTCTTTCCCTGAAGTTACCTACATGTATCCTTTGGAAGTAGGGTACTTGCTGGAATTCTTGTGGTGTAACCTTAACTTTTTCTCTAAGAAATACCATTCAAATAACAAATTTAACACAGACAGACTTCTTCACTTAGGAGAAAGAAATCAAATACTCACATTCAGGATGAGAGATGTCAAATAACAATATATAAAAAAATCAAAGAGAAGAATTCAGACAAACTGGAACAAAGGAAGGCAACAACATGATCAGATTTCTAGAAACTAAGTCTTATGAGGGCATATTAAGGAAGCATTTAGCCTTGAGAAAAGAAGATCGCAGAAGCCCATGATAGCATTCTCAAAGCACTTCAAAGGAACCCCCCCCCCCATTTATTATTCCAGAATTCAAGGCATGGAGTAATGAACTTAAATAACAGAAGAAGCAGTCTGACTGAATATTACAAAAAATTCATACCGTTTAGCGCAGTTTGACAATGGAACCAATTTTCTAGGGAGGTGTTGGATCCCTCTCCTTGGATATGTTAAAGGAGAGGTTGATCCATCAGTCAGGTTTGACTCAATAACCCAAATAGCCTCTTCCAACTCTGTGAGTCTATGATGCTAACTTTCTACCAAAGTCCATGTGATGTTTGATCCCTAAATCTAATTTTCTCTGTATTATAGTAACAGATATTTATAATCAGGAATATTTTTTTCTGATGTAAGACTGAAGAATATTGAGAATTTTCCCTGATAGTTTACATATTTATATTAAACATAGAAAGCTACATTACTGAGGTACTCATTTTGAAATGTTTATTCCAATGAACATTGTTTATCATAACCAGGATGTAATTATTGAGCAAAATCAGTAGCAATGGTATAACATTGTGTGATATGAATGCTAGCTACTTGATAAAATGTGTGAACTGATAAATATTCTTGGTGTCAAGCAGCATATTTATATGTGATTGATACGAATCTGCTCCCCTGCTAAGAAGCAAAAGAGATTATTTCATAAATGATGGATGGAGATTGTCAATATCCTAAATAGAAATATAATTTCTAATGTTTTGAAGGGAAAAATATACTCATTGAATTTCAGTAGACATAGCTCTTCAATAATAAATCTTTCAGAATTTTTGCAAAAAGAGAGTAGTTAAGAATCAAGTATAAAAATGCCCCAAAACAACATTTTTGTTAGTGTGTAAAGAGGCAAAAAAAGGACAAAGTTAAGTAAGACTGAATCCATGCATGCTATTAATGAAAATTATTTAAGCTGAAATGCGATATGTCTTATTGATTTCATTTTCTTCTAAATTGCATCAAAGAGCTTTGGAATTAACAACTTTTAAAAGTGAGAATAATTCTATTCATAGTAGATATGTTTGAATACATTTACTAAAGCAATTGTATGCAATGATTGCTTTTGCCCAGTATCATTGGCTTGTGTAGTAAAATTTATTGGACTGATAAAGAAAAAAAATCGATGATATTTTTAGATGTTAGTGTATTTAAATGGAAGGTCTAGTGAGGCAGTCAAGTTATGTTGCGTTAAAGTATTAAAGCTGGTTCACAAACAATTTCATAAAGAGATTGCTTCACATCCACATTCATCCAGCTGACATGGTTGTAATTACACTCAAGGAGATCTTTCTTTAAGCCTGTTTGCACTGATGAAAAATGTTTTTGTTTATATTAGATGTTTAAGGATATTCCCATGTCATAGAAGTTGGTACCATATAAAGTATGTGGAGCTGAAGTCCACATAGTTTTTACTGCTGTAGAATATAGAATAAAGAATTTGATGTAATGTTAAATTTAATACTGTACATAATAATCTAAGGTTTTTGCCCTTTTCAATCCTTCCCCACTTTGTCCTTCATTGACATGGCCCTGGAGCCATTGGAAACATCTCCTGCTAATATTAACTAATCTGTTTGTCATTTTACTCTACTGTAGTTTCTGATCTTGGCTTGTTTGTGAAAACCATACAAAAGACTGAACTCCTCAGTTTAAATGAAATGAAAAAAGAGGTTAATTTAAAACAAAAGAAGAAATTTCTGACCTCCTTTTAGGCGCAGTAGAGAGTAAGCATTGTAAGTAATTCTGACAATGGTTAACTTTATACCCAAATAGATCAGTGGCTAGCTTTAGAGTTGTGGAACTTTGAGTCCCATTATTTAAGCTGGGAGAACTAAGCAAATGGTGAACTTTTTCCCATTCAAATATTTGTGTGCAACTGTGTCTAGATCATTTTCTTAATATTTACAATCATGTACAATTGGACAGAACTGTTTTGTTCAAGAATATTCAGAGACACAAGCAGGGGCATCTACAAGGAAAGTGGGGTTAAAAAAAATCAAGTTGTTAATGCAATTACTCTACATGATTGAAACCCCAGACTTCTTTTCAATATGACATATATATATATATATATATATATATATATATATATATACATACACACACACACATATACACACACACACACATACATATACACACACACACACATACATACACACACACACACATACATATACACACACACACATACATACACACACACACACATACATACACACACACACACATACATATACACACACACACACACATACATACATACATACATACATCCTGGCCACAGGATTTTTACTGCAGGGAGGTGTCCAAATTTCACCTTCATATTGTGCCTAGAAAATTGAAACTGTCAATGACTTCTATTGTCTCACTGTTTATCTTAAATTCCTGCATTTTCTAATAGATACAATTTTTGCTTCCTTGATGTTCAAAGAAAGCCCAGTCTGTTCACTCTTCTTTTTAACTTTTAGAGTGATAATTCTTAGATCTTCAGTTTCTACAGCCAATGTAGTATCATCTGCATATGTATCTGCATATATAATGTACACATAGGTACATTATAGGTATGGCCATTTAAATAGGTATGGCCGTAGAATGTCTGGCTTTTTCCGCCAAAGTTAAATCATTTCTTGTTATGAATACTTATGATAAATGTACTTGGGATAGCTCACTAATCATTCATGTATATTTCCCCAATCTTAGGTTTTGTTGAGATAATGTAGATGGATTTTAATGGTGATATTAACATTGTGCAATGGACAACTTAAAGTTTCTTCAATGGATAACAAATGGGAAGGTGGAAGATAGGCAATTGGCCATGATTGCCTAGTCTTATAAATTGGTGGTTAGCTGGCTAGATGTTCTAATGGAGAACATCCAGCAATGTCTTCTGTTTATCTGCTTATCTTTAACACAAAAGAAATATGTTTCTATTTTAAATTATGCTTTATTTAAATGTTAAATAATATGAAGTAGCAATTATGAATATCCTACAATAATGAAACATTGGATGGAATTTCTAGGATAGTAGATATTATAATGTGGTTAACATTAAAATTGGTAGAATGGCACTGTGGCATTTAATGCTTCATTCCAATGGAAGTTTTTGAAAGTCCTTACTTTAAAAGAAAGCAAATGTATTATCGATTTCCTGCCAGTTTTACTTGGTAGTTTATGATACCTAATGTTATTCTCAAATGTAAATTAATAGAAGGCTGTTACATTAAGAGTATCGTTTTTGCAAAGAAAAATATGCTTTTACTTTACAAAGCTACTGTTGCAAAAGCATTACTTTATACAGCCACACTATTTGTTTCTAATGCTTTTTCTACTGCTGATGAACTCAGAAAAAGCTACTTGAAGCATTCAGATGCATTATAAAAATCATTAAAGATCAACCATTTCCAATTACAGAGTCATACTCGCTAGACAATAGGTTGATACAAGAAAGGCATGGCTGGACAGTTTCATATCTGGAATGAGAATTTTCAGACAAAGATGGAGAGTCTGAATATATTAGATATTAATACTGTCAGATGCATGCTTCAGCAGCACTGCTTGCTTTAATCTATTTGTTAATAACAATCCAGTGAAATACATTTAAGTTCATATTATCACTATAAGAGTTAAGCATGGGCTTTAGTCTTTCCCACAGAATTACATAGGGTGGAAAGTAATATAAATTTCGTTCAGCTGTAGCCTTTGGAAACTGAGGCTAGACATCCCCCACCCTGGTTCTTTTAAGAGGTCAGTGTGGCTATTTCCCCACTAGTGACTGTCCTTCATAGCATTACTCAGCCATTGTTGAACGGATATAAAGCCTGTTCAGACTACTGTTATTTTGGTATAATGATGGATGATGCTATGAATTCCTTGTGTGGAATTATCTATATATTTTATTGGGAGGAGTTTAGCAGTGAACAGTATGATTGTAAAATCTATTATTGATAGGATGGCATGGGGGCAATTCTCCCTTCCTGTGGCTCTTTTCTGTGACCTGACCATCTGCTCTGGAGGACTTTCATGGCCAGCTGTAGTAGTAGTAAACCAATATAAACTTTTATGTATGTAGCACTAAATCCCATCCATTGATCATTGTATACTTTTGAAATGATGGAAAAGTCAGAAATGACATAATTCTGTTACAAAGACAGCATTATGCTAATTATGTGGCACACAAAGATATTTTAGACCATATTTTATTATTACAAAATAACAAGATTGCTCGTGTTATTGCAAATGGTTATTTATTATCCCAACTATTCCTTGCAAATATATGGAAATAATGAAAAATTCCTGGGATTCAACTCAGTATCTTTTATTTTTCTTCCTCAGCAGAAAGCTTAGGAAACACATTTCAAACAAGAATAAACAACATCAGTTAAATATAATCCTGAACTTTTCATGATACCTTTAATGAGAACACATGAAATGTTTTCTGACTTCAATTTGCATGAACACCTCATGGTTGTACATAATTTAGTGGAACTACTGAAGCCTCACAAATGTTGGTTTGGATCTCCAAAGATTACTAAGTCCTACAGGGATGCATTTCAGTCTTCTAGTAATAGCATCAATGCCATTAAGCATTTTTCTTTACTATGGGTAGGCAGTTTCTTCCAGCTGCTTAAAGCCAAAGTGTTTTTTCAGCTGTCATATGACACCCCACAATGGATCTTGGAATTTATTTCAGCTACCGAACAGTTTCTCTCTTTCTTTCTCTCTTTTTTATGTTCAGTAATTGGCATGCCTGCTAAATGTATATTTTCTGATGCCCTTGGTTAAAGGCAAGTTTTCCTTTCACTGAATGTAGTGCTTGGTCTACAGCTTTTAGATAATGGTTGAAGACTGAACATGCAATTCTTCTCCTGATCTAGTCTATCATCTTAGAGAATACAGCTGCAGTAATGTTTTGGTTACTATCTTCATTAAAAAACTGCCATGCTTAAGCCTTTCAATTGACTACATCTCTCTACAGGAACATTGCCAGGCAATGGACACTCTTGACTTCTACATCAGAACTTTCTAATATTCTTATTCAGCTGCTTATAAATCCTGCTCTTCAGTTTCTATTGGATATGCTAGTTACCTGAACATCTTAAGCATGTCCAAATTCTGCTGTGCTTTTTCAACAGCCAGATTCAAATATCTTCCCTCTGCTTATTAATTAGTCATTTCCAGACTATACCATACATAGTTACCTCTATCCACAGGGCAGAAACTGTAGAATCACTAAAACGTGTAGTGCCCATCTGAAGCTTCTATCAGACAGAGAGTTCAAGATTTATTACTCCTATTCTTAAACAATTCCCTCAAAGGTTTCTGGGCTGGTATCTAACATTTCTAGTAGCTAATGTTAATAAAATTATGACTTTTACCACTGCCAATTTCTTTTGTTCAGTCATACAGATTTGGAAAAGGATGTCTCAGAATTAATCTGTTTTGTTTTTATTGCTTTTTCTTTGTATGTTTTGTGCTTAGTTTTACTTTTTTTTTTTACTATTAATTGTTTGGGTTTTATTCTGTTTTGCTCTGTTGAAAGAGAAAATATTTTGATTTTTCTGTGGGTTTTTGATCATATAGTGATGAAATTGAGTTGCATGCAATGAATATTTCCTTTGATTATAGAAACATAGTTGACACTATTACTTTATGTCACACATTCACTGACTGAAGGATCAACATATGAGGTTAGTTGTATCTTTTTTTGAACATAAGAAATTAAGAAAGATTTATTATATATTGTTCAGCAGAATCCCCAATGCAATTTAAGTTTAAAATATTACACACACACACACACACATTGTGTGTGTGTGTGTATACTGTGTGTGTATGTGTGTGTGTGTGGGTGTGTATATATATGTGTGTGTGTGTATATACAGTATACACATATACACACACATATACACACACACACGATGTCTGCATTCATTAGACTGCATATACTGTATGCCCAATTCATATGAACAGTCTCCTTAAATGTGACGTCATGTGCTTGGTTCATGTATAGTTTTTTCTTTTCCCCAAATGTACAGAGAATCTCTGGTCAGAGAATATACATCACTGGGTAACATCAGAGAGAGTATACATCATTCGGTATCTTCTGAATAATCCAAAACAAAGTGGGCTATTTTCCAAATCACTGATTTGGAAAACAGGGATCTAACCAAACCTTGTAGTCCATGCACTCCCCTACTGAGTATTATAAGCCAAGTATATAAAGAGATTCAGTGGATGTTGGTTGACATATAAACGTACATCTAATTTATCTGGCTAGAAAAATTCTTCAGATGGATCACTGAAAGTTTTGTAACTGTTTCCTATTTTAGTTCAATTTAGATTTTTCAAGATGATGTTTTAGATCTTTGATACGTATCAAAATATGAGAAAGAAATTAGGAAATATTTGGAGTGAAAAACTACATCTTGTACAACACATTTGTTTTCAATAAAAATAGCAAGTGAGCTACAGTTACAGTACTTGTGTATTTTATTATCATTAAAATGAACTGAAGCATATATTAATGCTTATGTGTGCATGTGGTATGTATATGTATGTATTTTTAAAGCATCTGTTGCTAAATGATTTCTAGAAAATAAGGTTTTGTAGCAAATAGGTGAAGTAAATAAATGATGTGTTTTGTAATGTTATGGAGTGTTTTATGCAAAATTCCTGCTGTAATGAAAAGATAGTACGATTTACAAATCTGAAAGTGATGAGCAATCTCTGAACTGCATATTAAAACATAACCAAACTCTGTCCATTTTTTAATATAAAATGTCACACTATATATATAAAAAATAGGCCTTTGCATGAAATTTCCTTGCTAAATTCAGCAGTTTTAGAATATTTTGGCACAGAAGAGATAATGTAGAATATATTAATAATAACTTCAGTGGTGAATGCTAAGGATGGAGAAAGTCCTGACTACTAATTAAAGAAACAGCTGCTCAAACTTGCTAGAAGTTGCTAAATTAATACAATTTGTCCATTTGAGATACCTATCCCATTCCTTCTGGCACTGTAATATATCTTAGGACTATTTCTCACAACCACATGATGGCAGTAGTGCTATGGAGGGGGATCCAGCAGCTGTTCAGTTGCAGTTAATGTAGGTGGGTACCATGTTTTGTTCCCCAAAAGGTAAGGTTGAGTGTCCAATACTGGACAATGCCCAATGCCATGCTATGTAGGAACTTAAACAGTGATGGGAAATGGAGATGGTTTGCATAATTCAGTGACAATAACGATATGTTTTAAGTTTTATTTATTCCTATTATAATCAGTTAACATTCAGTTGTCCTGATTCTATGAGAATAGATATGGGAGCTAAACAGGTGCTCAGCTGGGATGATAATATTTTAGAAGCAGAACACATGAAGTGGGGGACTGTGCTTTGGGCACAAGAAATAACCATTAGATAAAAATATAAATGGATGTCTCCTTTAGAAGTAGGGTACTTGCTGAAATTCTTGTGCTGCAACCTTAACCTTTTTTCGAAGAAATAATATACAACTAACAAATTTAACACAGACAGATTTCTGGACATGGCTGACATACCAGAAGGATAGTCTATGACATCAGTTAGATGTGTTGTGCATCAGGAACATAATTCCTGATGTTATCTAATCTTTTTATGTTCTTCTTATCCAGGGCATTCTTTAAATTAAAAAGAAGCACATGACTCATAGTAATCATCTTTTGAGTAGAAAATGTCTTTCAATTTAATAAAACACCTTATTTTATTCTCCAACTCTCAAAACATCTTACTAGACAAAACCATGTTTCAGTAATAGTAAGAACATGAGAAAAACTCTGTTAGATTGGGCCATAGGTCATCTAATCTAGCATTCAGTGTTATACCATGGCCAACCATTTGGAAAATATACTGGTGTGAACAGGGGGGATATAGCCTGCTATTTCCTCCCAAGCAGTATTCAAAATTTTATTAAAGCAATATTAGGTTTATAAAATCCCGAAGACCTTGCAGCCATATTTTATTACCTTATACTTCTAAAATATGGAGTCCATGTAGTTTCAAGGCTTTCTTTGAAGTCCCTGTTCTACAATGTTCTTCATTTGGCACTATCAAATCAAACAAGCTGGTGAACAAACAAAAATGTTCTTCTTAATTTTACTTTTACTCATCATTTTCTGCAGGGACATTGTTAAAGCAATGAATTCTTAATTGGGGAATCCTGATAATTCATTTAATAGGCAAAAGGAAATTTCATCTCCTAATGCATCATATCTGATATGTAGGTGATTTCATCATACCTGGCATCAGAGGGCATACTCCAATGGACTCTTTTGTTGAAAGAAATCTACCAAATTGGGGAAGCTGCAGAATTCCATGACTATGATAATTGATTTGACTGGGATTAGAAATGGAAAAGTTCCCAGTGTATTTGCATTGAATTAAGCTTTGTATATCACTGAAAAGCTGGAGGTTGCTCATAGAGTTACCACCCACACTGTATTTCCATAGATCTGAAGCTCCACTATAATTATGAGAATTGGTTAATACCAAGCTTTAAATAAACTATTCTAGAGTACCTATTTGTAATGGCATGATGTTACCATTTAGGGAGAAAAAATCATGAGCTTAAAATACCTTTCAATTCTAAGCCCCAATTGCAGAGACACTCCCATGAGCTTTCAAGTTCAAGTTCACTGTTTTGTATTTAATAAAGTAAGTTCCTCTCATCTATTAAGTTCTCTTTATATGGAGCAGGCATAAACAAGGGGGATGTCATTTCATTACCACTTCTGAATGAACTTGCCATGTGTGTAAGAGATCCAGGAGTCAGAAAGAGAATAGTTTGTTCCATCTAATTCTTCCTTCTCCACACTTCTCAGACCTTGGACTTAGCATCTGCTTTGATAGCTTCATTCTGTCGGCTACTTCTGAGTCTACAGATGACAACTGTGTTATGGTTAACATATGAAATGAGAATCAAGGGATCCATAGCCATATAAAATATTGAACCTCTGCTTTTTCCCCACTCAGTAAGTCCTGGTTCTGAAGTTCCCTGTGGTCAGAACTCTGCTTGAAGCCTTCTAGTAATGAGTGCTGCTGTCTGGATGAAAGTTCACTGATACTTCACAGCCCCGCTTCCTGCTCTATCGAGCCCTGGACCAGCCCTGGACTTCAGCTGTCATATCAGCAGGGTTTTTTCTATCTCCCAGCCTCAGTTTTTCTTCTGCTTTAAATGACACTCAAGTGTCACAACCTGACTTTTCTCTAGTTGTTTTAAACTGTCAACTTGAAGTCTGCCTCCCATAGTACCTTAAAATGTCATAACTGATCTAAATGTAAAAAAATAAAAAATAAAAAAGCTTCTGATTTACTACCTGATCATATTATATCCACACAAAGAGATAAAGTCACAGAACAGAAAAACACAAAATATAAATGGATAAAATTGCAGTGCTCCTTTTCTTGAGTTATGCAATGCTTCAGAATCTGTCTCCAAAATCTGTTTCAGAGTGCATGGGAATGCAAACAGAGCATCTCTCTGCCACACCTTCAACCAATTGTAACTTTTCATGGGATCATTTAGCTGCCCTGCACAGCTGCCATGAGATCCTGAGAAAAGAGGCTGCCGGTTTAAGATGTTGTACTCTCAAGCACCTTTTGGAGATTGTATCAGGAGCATCACACAGCCCTCTAGGCTCAATATGTATTGATTTATGTGGATTTCCTATAGTCAGTAACACTGGAAGAGAGTTGGAATTGAGGGATGCTATATATTTTATATATATATATATATATATATATATATATATATATAAAAATTAATGTTTCATTTTTCCTCCAAAGTAATGTATGCGGTGTATAAAAAATAAACGTTAACTGATAACACATTGCTTTGACAATATAAAACCATAAATAACCATACAGAACTGAAAAAGAAATCCAACAATGGTAGTGTGATTTTCAGTGAGTTGAGATGTTGTCAAAATGCGTTTCATGCTGTCCATGACCACAAGCTCTGATCCTTCTGTATCTAAGTGCGATGTTGTGATGGAAGTACAAAAGGGGCAGATGCACATTGCCAACATCATGGTGCACTCTTTGTCGTTTACCATGCCTCTGCCTCCTTCCTGACTCCTATTAAGAATGGCAATTAACTGACCATTAACTGACCAATTAAAGCAACAGATACAATTATATATTGAAGGACTTTCTAGACATTAACAAAGAAAGTCAATAACCCACCATCGCCATGCATAATCTTGCATTACGTTCAGGGCTTGAAGTCATAGGCATGAAAGCTCTTGGACAATTCTTCAAATGTGCCAATTAGGGTTGATATTATGAATGATGCTTCTTCAAACATCATATGATGGGTGGATTCCCACCACAGAGTCATAGAAAATGTAGGGGGAGAAAAAGCAAACAGACTGAATTTTGAGAAATTACTACCTTTGCAGCGAAGGCAGTCTTCATTTTAGGTTTTCTGAATGCAATCTTCATATTGATAAAATTATGCCAGCAATACCCTAGGATATATTATCACTTATCTTCTGTTTAATTTGCCTTTACAAGGGTCAATCCGAAAAGAAATTTATAACTTGTTGCAGAGAGCCTTTTAAAATTCTCGTACTCTTACCTTCAGCAATGTTAGCATCAATTAATGAAAACCATTTTTTTTACTAGATGTTCTTAGTTTATTATTGTATTACTATGTTTAGCTATTTATTTTTCTGAACATGTTTTTCTGAGAAGATAGCTGTCTTCATTTTCTCCCACATGCATAAAACAAGAGGACATGTTTGCCAAATTCTCTGAATATGCTCTTTTTTGTGTTTGTGATGGACATTGTGACCTCAGAATATCCTAGAAGAATTCTAAACCTAAGGAAATATGGATGCAAAATGGTCCCTGTTCAAGGGAAAAAAGGAAGTAAGGGGAACCTCCAAAGGAAAAATGCTATGGGGCTACCACTGTTAATTATAAGTCTTGTCCATAACAAATTGTTGAAGAATGCTTTCAAAATTTGTTTTCTTCAAATATTTTAGAGAATATTTGATGATACATCTCTCCAATTTTGCTATCCATATATCTGGAGACTTTTGAGATCATTTCTTGGTCTGTCAAAGCTACTCTAAATGTTCTGTACTTGCCTATTTCATTGCTAGAATATTGAACAATATAAAATCCAGCTACCTTTATCTTTTTTTTTCTCAGTATGTTTTAATGCAGCTAGTCAAGTACCTGATATGATTAAATATACATGTGTACTCACACAGAGAGCAGCATTCAGAGCTATGCTTTAATTTCTGCAAAGGAGGAGGACCTGGATTCCTGACTAGGAAAAGAATTATCAGCACATTTATTTAAGTATGGGTACTGTCTCTCTTCAGACCTTCCAACCTGAGTTAGAAAAAATCTGGTAGAGGGAGTGGAATTGATGCATGTATGCATTCTCTCACAATTTCATCACATCTATATGAAGTTTTACTGGGCTAGAGAGTGGAGCAAGGGGATGAGTTAAACATCTTTAGCCACATTGGTTGGGAATTCTGGAAAAAACAATCTGAACACATCAGGACAGCACCAAATTGGGGTAAGCTGGTATGAAGTGTTCACAGAAGTAACTTCACTGAGAGTACTGCTGGCAGATAATTATTATCAGCTGCAATGGAGGGGGGGACTGGGCTTCATTTCCTCCATGATTCCTGCCAAATGTTATCAGTATTTCTCAAAAGGGCCATCTATGTTGTTGTCTCTGAGGATCTGGGGCAAAATTCACTGTATTTTTAATACTGTTCACATTCTTTCTCTTTCCAGCATCTCTTAATGAAATCCAATATTGCATTTAAAGCAGCAACTATTAATTCAGCATTTTACCTTTATTGGTCCCCTAGTTTGAATGCAAACCTATTTAATCAAAGGAGCTAACCTGGAGGAAAGGGAAAGGGGAGAAAATATCTGTGGTTTAATGAAGACTGCAGAAAATAATTGCTACTGCTGCATCATTAATAACTACCTTGTTTGTACAGTATGGCAATTCATAGTACTGACTGAATACTTTGGAAGAATGGGTGCAAAAGACATAATAACTTTGTCTATTTATTTGCTGTAAAGTGGAAATTAAAAAAAAAGTTCATTATTTTGGAGGTATGTGCTCTGCAGCTTTGCTATTATTAGAGAAGTTGTTATCTAAATCTCATACATGTGATGAATGTTTCCCTAGGCATTAAACTACTGAATTATCTGTCAGTTTGATATGGAAAGTTAACTGACAAAATGGATTGACCTGTCCATCAAAATGTGCTTGAAGAGAACTTCAGCAGCTTCTCCGGTAGAACTGTCTCTGAAAAGGAGAATAAAGGCAATATAGAAATGACAACATTCAGGAAATTCTAATCTCTTCTACAGGAGAAAATATCTGTTGCTTGGTGAAGCTGTTAACTATGTTTTATGTTACTTTGTGAAAAATAAGCACCATATAATAATGCTTGTTTGGTTTATATTTACTTAGTATGTGCTACACCGTTCTCATAAATCAAACTGCTAAATGGAAATCAATAATAAGATGAAATAAGGATCATTATCATCATTATTACATTCTGACATGTGATCAAGAAGCTTGTAAGGGTTCTATTCCCAAGAAAGTGCACTGCTCTGTCACTTTTCATTTATTTATTTGGTTGGGAGAGAGTGTAAAACTCACATTAAAACATGTTCTTAGAAGATAAAGTCTAAGTGCTATGAATGGTGCACCTTCCTTTTTAATGTGTTTCTATTCTGAGAACTATAGGTGGGTTAATTTGTCTGAGCCTCATATTAGAGGCCTCAAGACATTGCCTGGGGGCAGGGTTGTATAACTTAGTATTACAGTGGTTATATTCACTATTCAACCTTTTACTAGGATGCTAACTCACAAGCCTTACTCTTTGATGACTGTAATGCAGTGAATTTAGGTATCAGAGCTATCTTTGGCCTGGATATGAGTAGCCTGAGGGAAGTCTACAGATGTTATGAATGGTACACTTTCCTTTCTTATTTGTTTCCACTTTCAGACTAGAGAGCCATAGATATTAATTTATCTGGGCCTCATCCTAGAGGCCTGTATGCCTTACAAATTCCAACAAGAACAAAACCAATTGTATTGACCTCCTAGTGATCGGGGTGAATATAATCATTGTGATACAAAGTTATGCAACCCCCTTCTGCAAGGAGGTCTTGTGGCCAGATGTAATAGAACTGGATCTAAATGGAAGTTTTTGGAAATTTGATTATATGTTACGGGCACTCATGCAAAAATGGCTCTCATGGAATGTGTAACTAATCACAAAGCTCTCCATTTATCAGAATACTCAATTCCACCCTCTCTAGCCCACTTCCCATTTTCTATTTGGAAAAGTAGCAATGAAAGTGGGACTAATGGGGAAAGAGACTTGGATTCAAGCTGTGAGACCATGGAAGAGGGAGCAATACAGTGCACATAATTGTTTTATTCTAGACCACCCCCTTCTAGTACATATTATCTATTTGCTATTTATATGCCAAATTTTCTAATAGTAATTCTAGGGAGACAATAGATGACAGCACATGGTGGAAAATGATTTCTCCTTAGCTGTTATGGTGCAGTCCTGATGCAAAATCAGGGCCATCTGTAAAGGCTATTATGAAAGAAATAGAGGAGGAAAGAAAAACATAAAGAACCTTCAATTTGTAGTTTGCCACAAAGTTAAGAAGCTTAAATCTGACTTTTTTTTTTTTTTTAACAGCAGAGTGATTTATTTCCTAATATTTTCCATTAAAATAAAAGGCATTTGGCTAGGTCCATACTCAGCCATTGCTCTGCAGCAGGACTACTGAAATCAATGGAAAAAGTTAATCAAGATTAACTTCCATTCCATGAATTTAAATGATTTGTAAATAAATATGGTCTGGAGCTTGAAGAAAGGTTATTACTTTCAAGCATATCATAATTTTCCTTGAAAGAGCTCAAACCAATATGTTTGTATTTCCTACAATCACAACTTCAGTAGGTTAGCCTGAGAGACAGACTAACCTCCAGGTTCAAGCCCAGGTTCTCCAGCACTCATTCAATGTTGTAATGTTGTAACAAAAGCATGGGGCAGTTCATGATGATGGGCCATGTCCTAAAACACGTTGAACCTGCAATGCAATGCACAGAACAGAATTGCTAATCTTATATAACATATTAGATTAAAAAGTGATTTACAGATTTGTGATAGCCCAGAGTGTTCTGTGAACCCAGACAGTATGGTTAATTTATAGTTCAGGGCATTACATGAACCTAAGGAGTTGGATTAACTGAGTAAACAATGGTTAGTGTGTTTTACAAATACAACCATTAAATGTTAACCTATAACAGTTTAAATATTGCCATGAGAAGCAAATATAAGATGTAACATTGTTGATGAAAGAAACATTATTTTCAAAATAGACTAGTTACTTGAATCATTTAATGTCAAAGTAGCCAGATGGAAAATTCATTTTATATTTTATCTCATTTTTGCTGATTTATCAACAGCTTCATTGAAGAAAAGGAAGAGGTGCTACTTCATGGAGTGAGAAAAATGTTTTATTCTACTTATAGCTTTTTTTTTTTTTGGTCCCTTTAATGATAAGTACAGTATGTTCACAGTTTGTATTCAACAGAGTTTTAATCAGTGCTGCTTGTCCCTTGGGTTCTTTTATTTTTAGCCTGTCATAAAAGTTAGAATTTTATTTACCTCATCACGGTAAGTAAAATTTGCCAGAGTTCAAGGAACTGCTATTAGGGTTAATTGTGCAGTATATCAGTGCCTTACTTTGCTGCCATGGCAATGTTTCTAAATGGCTTCACATTTCAGTTAAACAAAAATCACCCAGCTTGCTAATAAAAAGACTGTCCAAGAAAGCAATATCTATCTAATTATTGTTCAGTTCTCAATTTTTCTCCTTAGTAAGGGAAGAAGGGAATGGATTAGTTTCTTATGAATTTTTCTTCCTGGCTATGAACTTTCTAGAATGTACTACACCTGCTTGACCGTGATGATTCTTAAATTAATGAATGTTTGAGACAATCATAGATTGAGCTGTGGTGACTAGAGTCAAGATAACAAATAGTGTGCTACTTTCTCTCCACTCCCCAAGGCCCTTGCACCAGCCATCTTAATTTCCAAGAATGACCAAGAGTAGAAAATTTGCCAGTACTTAAAATTGGGTATATATTGTAGGCCTAACAATTCAAGGATGACTTTACTCCAAGGATAAGAGAACATAATATTTTGCCCAAAGCAGCAGACTGTTATAATAATTTCCCTTCATTTTCCTAACCTGATGGACAAACTCATGCAGCCTCCTAGGGCAATTAAAGCCCCAGAATATGTGCACTTATTTTTGAGATAAAAAAGAGATAGTCATGCCTATTCATTAATCCAGGCTTCTCCAACTGGTGTCTTCCAGATGTGTTGAATTTCCAGGCAACATAATTACTTGCAGTTGGGAATGAGGTTGAGGAAAGCTGCGTTAGTCTGATGTCAAGGAACTAAAATATATGTTTTTAAATACATAGCAAAAGGCGGTGTATGTAGAAATAGAGGCCTTTAGCCCATTGTGTTTTCAATCCCAAATTGGGAGATTGGAGCCTATAATTTGCAAAAGGGGGAAATCTTATTATTCCAGTTCAAACTTCAGGAATAGGATTCCTCATCTGACTTTAATCTCAACTGGGAAGAACTGCTTTGTTTCAGTCTGAATTTGCATCCAGTCTCCCGTGCTTAATTTTCAGTATAATAAAGCAAAACAAACACATTAGGTATTCTGCATGCTAAAAATATGTACTATTTTAGAGATTTGCCTATTATCCAGCTATGTTACTGACTATCAAACATAACAATTCCATCCACCCAAGAGGGTGGATAATAAATATTGTAGAAGATAACACTCTTCATTTTTGTAGTTCTGTATAGTAATCTTTTGAGAGCCCTTCATATGTAAAAGGGAGAACAATTCTTGCTGTGTATTTTGATCTACTATCAGCTGTTTGAAGTAGGCCAGGTCAGAAAACTGACAATACAGGGGCTACTGGAATGCTACTTTATTATTGTAAAATATAATAACAACAACAGAATCTTGAAAGCTTCTCAGAATTTCCCCCATCTCCTCTTATACCAAACAGAATCAAGAATCAAGTTATCCTGAGTTTCTTTCTCACCCCCTTTTCCTTCCCAGGTTGATGTTTACTTAATAGTTTCTGCATTCCTTCATCAAGGTAATCTCCATACTCTATAGATCTGCTGTCAAATAAGAGCATACTCTAATTTCCAAACCTGGGATTTGATTTCGTTTGTTTTTAAATGTAACATTTGTACACCATTTTATCAACAGCAGAGAGAAGTGAAAAAGCAACTCAGAATAGTAATAAACCATTCCAAAATGTTAATATTTTGATCAATATAATTATATGATAACATACAAAATAATGTTTCATTGATCTTTTCATTTTTAAAATTCCAGAATAGAGTTACAAAAACAAGACAAAATAATATAATCATATAAAACAGGAACAAATTAAAACCATAATGCAGGACAGTAGGAACAACAGAACAGTAGCAAATAATAACACAACATTAAAAATTCAGCAAGACGTTTTGGAGCTAGGGACAACTGAACAGAGAGAGAGTTCTCATGTTTAGATACCTATATCAAGAATGTCTTTTTAGCTTGCTGCATAGCAAATGCATCAGCATCAAAAGGATATTCATACTAGATCTTAATGACCTATTAAGAGTAGATAAGGGAGAAGACAACCCAAAATGTATAGTTCAATAAACAGTTAAGGTAGCTATGTAATTATAAGCACATGATGAAAATGATTGATCAGAAGTAACCTTAGAGCCAGTGGACATAACCTAGCTTTCCTCAACATACTTTCCGCATTGGAATTGCATTTCTCACTCTCACTACAGTATATGAGTTATGAGCACAGCATAAACAAGTGTTAAAAATTCTCTTAAGCAAGATAAACATCTTCTGACTTTTAAAAAACACACATAAGAAATGTAGCACAATTCAAAAGCTGTCTTGACAACCGTAAATATAAAGTGGAGGAGGACTAATGGATATATTTTGTGCTTCTAAATATGGAACCCCTCCCCATGAATTCTGGTTAACAGAAAAGCGTCTGACAACATCTGACAATGTTAAATTCTTCTTGTGTATTAAGGGAATATGCTGATATATAGTAAGAATTATTGCTTGACCTCTGATCTCATTGTCTGCTATGTGAACACAGATGCCAACTAGAAAACTGACTGTATTCATGCATTTGTGAGTCATACATTTATGAGATCAGGATATTTTGAATTCCTTTAGCTCAAAGAAATATGCCTGTGTGTTAATATATTAAGTCATATAGTTCTTTGTAATAGTTTTTTTCTTTTTCAACATTCTGATTTCCTATCTAGGGCAGTAGGGCTAAAATTAAGTTTTTTATCTAGCAAAATAGTAAAGAAAACCATTAGGTGACAGAAAGTGGAGGAGTGTAAACATGTTTTTTCTTCCTTCTCAACTTGCAGCACTATCATAATCAGTGTTCAACAATTTGCTCTGGGACTTTTCCATTACTGTTACTTTTCTGCCACCTGTTCCCATCTCTTCTAGTTTTGCTAAGGCATATTTGTGTAGCTGCTGACCTCTTACTTTTACATGTGGTCCAGAAGAGTACCATGGTCAATGATATTGAACTGTTGAGAGATCTAATAGGAACAGAAGAATATCTCACACCATTCAGATTCCACCACAAGTCATCCATAAAAGTGACCAATGTCACTTTTGTCAGTTTCAGTCCAATGTCCAGGTCTGAGTCCATAATGAGGGAATTAGATAATTAGATAATCCACTTCATCCACGATCCTCTATCACTGAATCTCTCACATTCTCCACAAACTTCCTAGGCCAGTGACTGGGTAAAGTTATCCATCACTATTGTATTGGTGGGATAATTTCTTCAGGAGTAATGGTGAATGCATTTCCCATTATATACCCCTTTACCCATCATTATGGGTCCTCAGTCTCCTCATTCCCTCCCAACTGAGCTCTCTGGTACATCTTCAAATGGTCAGCCCTTATGGGTTGTCTAGCTTTCTGGCTGCTGGCCACTTCTACCAAACGTTCATACACTTTCTCCCAAGACCCACTGTTTAGGAAACCTTCCCTCTATTATTACCCTTATTTTCCTTTCTGAATAGGGCCTACTCCCTAGTGTGGACACCAGGATATTACCCTACACAACTGGTCCCTGGCTTTTCATGAGGACAGCATCTTGCAGTCTTCCACACCAAGCCAAGGAGTACTAAACTCCTCACATCCCTAGTGGTAACTTTCTTCTGGGTCTTAGATGTACTTAACAGGTCCTAATCTTCAACTGTGCCTCCCAAACAACAACTTACATTTGGGGGGCACCTCCAAAGTCCAGTCTGCCTCCATATATAACTGCAGCATTGGCAACTCTCTCCAAGCAATGGCCAATAGGAGAGCTGTAGGCATCAGCTGCCCAAATTGTCACACCTCTACAGCTGCCAGGCTTCTGGGAGCACACTGGACTTGGAGGAATTAATCCGAAGGACAAGTATTTCTGATTAGTAAGATTTAAGATGAAGGTTTTCAGTGGCAGAACCTATGCTATAGAATAGCATCCCAGTAGAAATCAGGTTGGCTTCTTTGGTTTTAGCCTTTTGGAATTTTGTGAAAACTCAGCTATTCCACAGGAGGAGGGCTTACGGAGAATGACAGGACATCAGTTATTTATTGTATGTTAGGTTTTGTTAATTGCAGTTTTAGCTTTATCAAGAATATCTTAATTTGTTGTATTGGCTTTAATTGTTTCAGCCTTGCTAAGAATCTCATTGATCGCAGGATGTATAAATGTAGTCCATCTATCAAAAAACACAAGAATTCCAGTAACTGTTCTACTTTTAACTGAAAAATCTATATATAAAGAAATTAAGGTAGGAAGGTTCTGTTTCTTTTTCTTGGTATTATAAGGGGGTGGAAGTGTGTCCCTTTTATGAAAGCAGGGAGACTGCACCTGTTGTTTGTTATGAAAAAGGCTACTAAGCTTCTTATCAATCCAAGAACCAGCTTTCACAGCAGCCTTTTGCTGCTTAATCAGCAAGCACAGCATATGTTCATTTTATTTGCAGTTTCTCTCCCAGAAAAGTACAGTAGTAGCCATTCCTGCATATCCTCCAAATCCTTTACCCCATTTGTCATTCCATTTTGCCTTCTCTTCTTCTCATGCCTTCTTTTCTTCTGTAGATATGATTCCCCCCATCACTACCGTCTCTTCCTTCATTCCTCTACTCATGTATCTTTCTATGACTCCTTCACATAACCTTCCCCAACACTTTTGCAACTTTTTCTTCCTGCTTATGGCTCCTTTATTCTTTCTTCTTCACACCCACAGCTGCTTCTCATCTTTCTTCCTTATATCTAACCTCCTCCTCATTCTATCTTATTGTGTGTTTATACATCACGTCTTCTATTCTAGTCTCTTTAATACTGTAGATTTGGTGCAAGTTACACACACACTAAGGTGCTGTGGGGGAGGGGAGAGGAAATAACATGGCTGATAATTTAGCTTAGTTATTATTAACCTGAATGGTGTTAGAGTCTGGCTGCCAAGAAGAAGAGGAGGAGGAGGAAAAGTAGTAAGTTGTTTTGAAGTTAGGTTACTAAATCATTTTTAACACACTCTTAATACCGTGAATGGGGCTGCATGTCATGTGTCTTATTAATCACACCTGTCCATTTGTGTGGCATGTGATGGGTTCTGTGAGGGTGAATAGGATCTCATCTTTCAAATGCTTTGCCCCACCTCCTGTAGAAGAATCAAATAAAATCATAATACAGCATGATTTCCAGGGGCATCCTTATGAACCATAGTTCAATGCTCTTGCATGCATTAATACAATAAATGTATCAATTTTATTAATGTATGCTGGTGGTTGTGAATTGTTCAGTGTTGATGCTTAACTAAGCAGCAAGGAGTTCTGAGTACTTGGAATTGATCTGTGCGTCACTGTTTTAAAACATCTTCTCTCAAATGCTTAAAAATGCTAAACAATCACATTTGTTATTTAATAACACTAAACACTTTTCTTATATGTTTGCAATCCATAAGTAGCTTGAACATGTTTGGTTTTCAATTTCTTCTTTTTCCAACATTCTCCCTGAACTTCTAGTACTTTGTAAACTTGGGGGAGAATCAATGGAACTGTACATATATAAGTGGACAATATTGATAAAATGTCTAATTACAATAATGTATGAGAATTAACTAAACAAACTATTTAAAGTACCTTTTGTTGGAAGGGAGGGTGTGGATCTTGAAGAGCAGAGCTTCAGGTCTTCCTGGGCACATTATCTTTGCAATGATACAATCTCAGATTGTACACCTAAGAGACATTTTTTATTCAATATAATCTTTGGCTTCTTAGGGGGATAGTGAATCCATACTAATTTGAGAAGCAAGAGTGAAATAAGCCGTGGTATTAGTCCTGCACCTTTTTTTCTAAGATTGTATTTTAATACAGTATTTCTATTCTTGCAGATACTCAGAGGAGGAATATGGATAAGGAAATTACAACTGAATACAGTTCTGAAAATTTACTCCACCAGCAATTGAGCCTTAAAAATATTTATGATAATTTGACTTTAATTAAGTAAGACTGTAAATTTTCATATTTCTAACTTAAAAGTTATGAAATCAGAGCTCTTACACTCACAATTAGAAATACGCTTATCAACAGCTACAGTTTATTTTAATGTAACATAACGAACAGCTTATTGTCATAATATATGAATACAAACAGGTTGTGAACTAGAGAGTTGTTTACATTTTGTGACAGAAGCATTTGAATCTCTTCATTATTTTATTCATGATATTATCCCTCTCTATTATTCTCAAGTATAATTTTGCTAAACCTAATAAGGGTAGAAGAAACATGGCTTTAATTCATGCTACATTCAGTTCTCCTTAGTGATAACTAGGCTTGGATAGAATAGTAAAGGAACTTATTCCTACATCTGGCTAGAATTCTACAGGGTGCCATAACATGACTTTGAGCCACTGGGCCAAACTCTAAAATGTCTTCTATAATTCATTTCAGACATATGCAAAGGAGTCAAGAATGGCTGAGGCCCTCCATGCATACCTATTTCTAATGCAGGGGATAGATCATTTTCTGCACTGAAGATACTGGCAAGAGTCTGGGTACTACATCACAGTCCCTCTGATACCATATCCATATCTTATGCCTACAGACAGCGCAAAAAGAGAGTATTTATTAGACCTACGCAATTCATGTGGAGTACTGAAGTGATGAGCCCTCCTGAGGTTTTGGACCAACTGCTTCAAGGATCATCCCAGGTCCTTTGAGCATATATGCCAAGGCACAGAAAATACTTCTGTTGCAATTGGCAACAAAGCATTTCCCAAGTCCTTAGACCTTATTATTTCATTATTTCATATGGCAGGAAAACTCTCAGACAAGAAGGAACGGACAATGACAGACTACATTCAGTTCCTGAATTGGCTTGGAGCTCCCTAGAAAGAAATGAGTCCTGGGCTTGCTCTAGAAATCTTTTTGACTACTTACTGTATATTGTCAGCTTTTGTACAGGTGCTGCTGAGGGAGAAACAAATCCCTGTTCTTAAAGTCTTCAGCAAGAATCTTTACCTGGAGGGCAATGGGATAGTTCTAAATGTTCTGAGATGATAAATATTTTTTAAAGGCAGTATATATATGTCTCCAGTGAAACCATGTCTCTATTATCAGTCACCATCTTCTACTGCCTGATGTGCCTAAAAAGGTATGGCTTTTTTTCTTTTTTCTTTTGCCCCAAAGGCAGAGGCAAAGGAAACGGAGTAAAGTACAAAAGAAAAAGAAAAAGTATTGTAGCTGTAACGTTGCAATGTCTTATGGCAGTCAGAAGTCTATTGATTATTTAGTACTTATTAAAAAAGGGGGAATTGAGGATTTCAATCTCTGTCAATTTATTTTTGAAATAAGCTGTCTGTGCCTTGCAGATTAAAATGTGCATCCAAAATGTACCTCGCCACTCAAATGGAGTTCATATCTTTTTTAAAAAAATACCAACATATGCAATCTATTTGTATAGAAACTAAAATCAACATTTAAAAACGTGTTTTGAAAAGGTTGTTTGAAATACATCATTGCAGAAAAACCATAATTGTTGTTTTAAAGGAAATGCAATGGTAATTTAAATAAAAATAATATAAAACACAATGGATACAAACCTTGCAGAATTAAGTGCTGAAAATGGTGGTTATTTTAAGGGATAAAAATTAACTGAATGTGAAATTCTTATAGTGCAAACAATTGGATTTAAATGTGATCCTGAAAACTGGCTTAGTCAGAGACACTCAGCTAACGTCTAATGGTGAAGGCCACTTTCTGAGATCAGTTTTCTCATGCTTCACATCTGGCACAGCTGTAAATCTAAGCTTTTCAAAGTCTTATTCTGGGCTTGCCTTTATTAGGCAGAAGGCTCACACACACACACGTTTTGGCAAGATTAGTTACTTTATTACATACTAGGACAAAGTCATATATAATAGAAGTTCTGCCTGTTGCAGGTCACAGCAATCAAAGCCTCTATATACATCTATGATCCAGGATTTAAATTGTTGTCTTCCTTCTGCAAATGGATATTTATTTTCTTTAAGGTTATGAGAGGCGTTTGAGGTATGTTCACCTAACAGTTTTCTTGAGTCTAGTAACTGATATTTTTGTCTTGCTAGCTTCATTCCTAACGACTTGCACCAAAATGAAAAAATCCTGATGACTGAGCTCCATCCTTCCATGTTGCCAGCCAGTGACCTCTACAGCTGACCATTGGGTGGTACAATAAATGATAGTAATTTTAATCCTTGTTCTTTCCTCGCAGGGTTGGTTTGTTTGTTCTTTTTGCACCATGGTGCCTTGTTGCCTGGTGGGAAATTCTAGGACATGAGACAGGGCAGGAATTCCTACCAAAGGCAAACCACTGAGTTCTATTATCTTTGCCTTTGAGCAGAAGCTGATCTGATAGTTAATCCCAAGCTCCCTCCATAAGCTTTGCCTGTAGAAGGGGCCAGAGTCTTCTCAATACTTGCACTGCTGTTCTAACATTGTTAAAATCATAGAATTAGAAAGGGTCATTGGGCCACTGAGTCCAACTCCCTGTTCAATGCAGCAATTCAGATTAAACAAACACTAACAGATGGCTGTCTGGCCCCTGTTTGAATATATCCAGCAACGGGCAGCCCACCATAAATTTGTTAATTGTTTGCTAATATGTTCTACTGTTAAAATGCTATTATTATTAGGAAGAATTTCCCCCTTAATATTAAATCAGAATTTCTTCCTGTAAGTCCATTATTGTGTGCCTTGCGTAGTCAGATGATAGAGGATAGTTCTTAGCATACTTCTACTTTCCTTTCCTTCAGTTAAAGGAAAGACTTTAAAGGAGTGGAGGAAATGTTCTGAGGGTTTGGATCATGCTTGAGGGAGTGGCTGCATGGAAGTGTCCCACCGTCCTCCTAACAGAGCAATGTAGCAATGGATTCAGGGACAGAATGAAAAGTGGAACATTTACCATATCCAAAATCCTGTAAAGTTTGTGCTCTCCTCCCTTATCTAGATAAGTTTCTTCCCTCCCCAAGACGGGCAGCAATTTTCTGCCTTTTTCACAATACGGTAGGTCTTGAGTAGTGCTGATAATGAATCCCGCAAAATGGTCGCATGATTCAGATTTGCACTATTCAAAGTGATATTTCTATGGAAAATAAGGTAATTGGTCCCAGCTTGAAGTAGGCAATGAAAATTTTAAACGTAAATTGTTATATGTTTATTAATGAAATATAACAGTAAAAGATTAAAAGAATATACTTACAACTTAAAGTTACTTTTAACAAAGTCACAGAGTAGTTATAGAAAGCAAAAAACAAAAACAAAAGCAAATTATAAATATCATTCCTATCTATCTTCTAGATAGATCTCATAAATACTTAAAATAAATAAATCAGGTGAACAAAGGACAAGCTGGAGGATAAACCCATATCCAAAGTGTGCCTGCTATCTCCTGTATTCTGCTGTAGTTCTTCAAAATGAGACTCTTTTTTTGAGCTTTCCTCAAATGGAAACTTCCATTTCTCCATTTAGCACACATGACAATTAACGTCTAAACCTCCAACAGCAACTGTGTGCGCGCTAACCTTGCATTAACTGAATTCTGGCTCACATTAAACATGACCTGGTATCAATTTATAATTTGCACTAAATCTAGTATTGTACTATTTGAACTTGCACTAATCATGACCTGCCTGTATTCTAGAAGACACAACAGAGAGGTGGTTCATTTACCTAAAGTGGTGTATGCTAAATGGAATATTTATTTATTTATTTGATCTCCATGGTCAAAGACATTCACAAACATGGGCATTTACAAGCACACTGCTAAACATGAACATGATATTTACAGAGTCAGAGTGTGTGTACTTAGGGTCATATATTCAGATTCTTACTGTGCATCTTCTGAAATCTGTCCCCTTCACCGTTTATTCTTTCTACTAATGGTAATCAGAATAGCAACAAAAACAGAGGGAGGAGCTCAAGATCCTTGGTTGTGGAGCAGGGAAGATGTAAGAAGGGCAGGATAGAAGAGGATGAACTAGGGAAGAAGGGTCTTAGGCTGGGGCAAGTAAGGAGGAAAAGACTCTGGATTGGGGGCAAAGGGCTCTGGATTTGGAGTAAAGGGCTGTGGTATTTGGGAGGGTGCCAGGAAAGGGGGCAGATTTGAACCAACATAGAAAGGGTTTGGAGAAAGTGCAATGACTAAATGCATGCTGAGAACAATGGTAGTCAGAAGTGTTGGTGGGTGGGGGGAATAGAGAAAAGAGGGGACATGGGAGGAAACAGAGAGCTGGGAGAGTGAGGAAAATTGCTGGGATGGACAAGGGAAAAAGCTGTTCAGAGGTTGCCTCTGCCTCTTTAAAAATGAACCAGGAACCCCAGATGTCATGTTTTCAGATTTTTAGGTTCCTGCCCGGAATTTACTTCAGAGTTCAAAAATGTCTAGGTCCTATCTAGGGAATGCCATATGGTACTCTATTTATTTGGAAAAGAAAGACTCAGTTTACTTCAAGAATTCATCCTTCCTTATATGTCTTTTTGAATATCTGTTTCAGAATATATGTATGGCGTTCTTGGTTTAGTACTCAGTTTTCAAAGAAGCTTACATTCATCATACTCCCACCTTTATTTCTCTCACAACTGGAGCAAGTAGCTGAATTTTTGTGTGACCAAGAATGTGACAAATCAACAAAGAATTGCATAATAAAACCACAGGTAATCCAAGAGTGAGATAAGCCAGAGTGGGCAGAATTAAACTTTTGAGATAGCTGAAGACTTAGAAAAGTACTGAACTGCAATGGAGAAGCCAAGAAACTGAGGAGGGTCAAGCTTTGTGTTGCATAAATAGTTTTTTAGTAACAAACATACTGCATTTTCATCTAGAAATTGATGGGGTTTTGAGTAGGAGACTGGCCTTCTTAGTGGATAATAACTCCCATATTATGGACCAAACTCTGCCTAGAGATACAACTGGCCCCTATTCCCCTTAAGGTTGGTCTTATTTCAGCAGGCCTTTGGGCCCTAGAAAGATTAGTAGCATACATCTGTTTTCATTATTGGTATTGGTATTATTATAATACCAAAATAGGCTTTATTGTTTTGGGATTGTTTTAACTGTTGAGATAATGCTGCATTGATTTGCTCATCTATACCAACCAGAATCAGCAAAATTGGGACAAAATACATGTTTGGTTGAGGAAAAAAATATTTTTCAGATCACATTTTTAGCTTTGCATTAGCTTTTTCAGAAAGTTAAGATGACTTTTTCTGGGCTTTAAAATATTACTTTCTTCCTGAAACATCTGGCCATGTAGGGAATTTTTATTAAATGAGGAGGAGATGATGCCAATATTCCCATGTCATCGTTTAGTCCATGAATTGTCTCCTATTTGTGAAACAACAGGTGCAAGGAAGAGATACTGTAAGTGTATATTTAGGCACATGTTCTTGAACAGAAATACTGGTTTAAAAATATGTGGAGGAAAAGCTTCCATTTCATAGCTTACTCAAAAGCAGCTGTGTTTGAACATCTCTGTTTCTCCATCTGCATTTCCTAAGTGCCTCTTCTCAAAACTGCAATGTTGGTGTCTGTAGGAATAAATATACGAAGAATCCCTTCTGTAAAAATGTCACTCAGCTTCTTTCAGCATTCAGATATTTCAGAACCAGAAAGCAGTGGATATGGCTGCTTTAATCAGATGTACGTGGAAGCTAACAGGATAAAATTGTCACTCATCCAACACCATTTTTTCTTTTACAGAGACCCCCCCCCCCATTAATAAAGAATAGTAATCCAGATAGTTTGCAACGGCAAAAAGCTCAGGGTATTCATCTGTTTAAAAGAACAATAACCTCTTCATTATTTATGCCTTATTTGGTGCTATTGCTGAAGAAGTATATAATTTTGTATCAGGATCAGAAATTGCCTGTGAGCAGTTGGCATGCTTGTATAAGATTTAGTAAAACCAAAAAGCTTCGGATATTTAAACCCAGACTGTACAGAGTAGAGAAAACTGCTCTCCTTCCATTGACATGGTGCATCTCTATTTGTGTTCTATTTGTTTTTTCATGCATGTGGACTCGGAAGCAAATTCACCTCTGTTTGGTGAGACTTGCTTTCACATAACTGTGCTTAGAATCACAGCCGTAGAATCTGAGAAGCTGAGTCTGTATGTCTCATGGGAGGATGCACCAATTGTTTCCTGGAACATGTCTGATTCTTATAGCTTGCGCTAACATGAAAGCATGGGAAGATGCTGTCAGTAGTGCTATTTTAGATTTTAGTTTAGCTATATTGATGTTTAAAAGACTAAAAGGCCCAATGAAGATAATATGATAAATTACACTCACTGTGAATTACACTGGATAATTTATTAACACTGTATTTCAAAACAACTCATAGACTATGTCTCCAGAAAAGTGATCACATGAGATTTAAAATATAAACTGAAAAATTGCTCCCAAGGTCTTTCCAAAACAAAACCTCTTGCTGCTACACCTAAATATGCTGATTCTTAGAACATATCCAATTGTCTAACAGATACGACTAAGTACAACATCAAGGCCTCGTGACTGTGAGATGGAAGAAATGACTTGCAATTATATTTCATTTAATCCAGTTCATTACAATGAACTCTTGTTTGTAAAAGTGCATGAAAAAATGCACCACGAGAAATACAATTGGGATCATAAAATAATTTTAAAAATTTGAATCATTATTGGCTGTTCCCCTTATAATAGAACTGCACAGCAAGGCATATCTTCAGCTAGCTGCACCAATATTGTTTCTAAAATTAGGCTTGTTGGCATGGCTTGCGTTTGAAGCAACTGTAGATATTTGCTTCAAAGGAGGAACTAGCCCTGATTATAGGATTATACTGCTGCATAAAAACTTTATTGCCACGGAAAAGGGGACAAAGAGAATAATTTATTTTAATAATGGCTCGCTGAAGAGTGCTCCTTGGCTTTATCAAGCAATGGCCTGTCAGCAAAACTGTCATCCCACAACGAGGTCTGAATAGGAGGAAAATCCAGCATGTAGGAGTGCAAGGGAGAGCTGAATTCATTTAAAGTCAACAGTCTTTTCACCTTCTGTTTTATGAGGTGTCATAATTCTTAAAGGTTTACTTCCCCTGGTACCTGCATGTAAACAGGGTCTATTTGATGATAATTTGTTCCTATGGATCACAGAGCCATTCCAAGTGAAAATCTGACCAAATAGGGAATGACACCCTGGAGAAATATTTATAAGATTCATTACAATTCTCTGTCTAGAATATATAGCTGAGTATGTTCCCCTGTTCTCCCTCTTTCTCTCTCTCAGCTGATTCAGTGAATTGGGTCTTTTTGTTTGTTTGTTTTCCCTTGGCCATATTCAGTCAGTAAAATATTGGGAAATTCAAACCATAAAGTATAAGGCTGATGCTAAGCTTATTGTGTCTAACGGCTGCTTCTGGCCAAAATACAAAAGCCAATAAGATGCAGTAAACATAATTCTTATGCTCTGTAAAGCCCGGTTATATCTACAAAAAGCCTGTTCTTAGATTTCTGAGTATGCCAGCATTACATTTCTGCCAATTTGTTTCTTTCCTTTTCCTTTTTTTTTAAATTGACGTCTTCTGTATTGAATTTCTGTTCAATTCCTCCTGTCCCCAGGAAAGCAAAAGCACAACTTCACCAATACAATGCAAAATTGCAGTAAGTCTGTAATTAGAGTATCACATCTAGGTATGCGTGCTAATCAAGGACATTAATTTCTTTTTGCAACTTCAAAATCAAGGTAAGCTGGCTACTCACAGAATATCTCTGTGTGTGCACAGAGCTTCCTTTCCTGTTGGTTTTCTTGATGTACCATGTTTCACCCTCCCAAGCTGTCATTATTTCCTTATTATTTCCTTTTTTATCATCTAATTACAGTTTTGCTTCCCTCAAAAGGTTTAAAGCGGTCTTCCCCAACCTCATTCCCTGCAAGTATATTGCAACTACAGCTCCAGAATTCCTAGCCAAGGAATCCTGGAAATTATCTGAACACATCTAGCATACGTCAGGTTAGAAAAAAATGATTTAGATAGATGATTTTTTATCATAGAAGTGCAGCCACATCATTCTTCACAGCAGCAGCAGTGACAGCAACATAAGGCAGTGACTTCTGAGGAGGATTTGGGCTTGTGCTGAAGTTCTATGAGAGGATGCGTGCATACATGTGTGAGAGTTCAAATGACTTCTATTACTCTGCCTTACAGGTAGATACATACTTGATATAAGAAAATAAATTCAGCTTTGTGTAAATATTCTGCTACTTGGCACTGGGGATAAAATCAATTGGCTGTGACTCAGTGCTGCATTGCTTACCCTTTAGCTGTCAATAAACCCTAGCTCAGTGTTTTTATAAAATAGCTAATGACAATTAAATGAAGGATAGTAAATCATACAACTCTTAGGGACCCTTGCTGGAGACAACCCACCACTTGGCAGAATGCTTTCTGTTTCATCAAGGTTTCTTTTATTTCAGATTTTTAAAAGTGAAACATGAGTTAAAAGTTAGGGTAGCCTGGAAAATCTGCAGGTGCAATGGGACTTTCCATTAATTTACTTTGTTAAAATTATGAATGAGTGAGATGTGGCCATAGTAAAATTACTTTACATGTCTCTTAGATGATAATGAATATTGCTTTAGATCAGTGTTGTCCAAACCTGGCCACTTTAAGATGGCTGGCTGGGGAATTCTGGAAATTGAAGTCCACTCATCTTAAAGTGGCCAAGTTTGGACAACACTGCTTTAGATGTTTCAAAATGTAGCAGACCTGCCAGTATGGTCCTTCTTGGCCCTTTGGTTGAATGGGGCTCTCCTGTTCTAAACTGTGTATATTTTTATAGATTTCAGAAAATGTTTAATAATGAACTATTATTTCTTCAATAAATAACAATATACAAACTTATGTTCTGGAGAGCCTTCTTCTGATTTTAACAAACTACCCTCATTTTCTACTTTTATTGTTTGTCGTTTTCTGTTTTGGTGATGAGAGCCAGTTTGGTCTGTTCGGTTCTGTTTAGGTGTTGCCTGTTGGTTCACTGTTTTTTGAGGTTGTTATGGTATGGATGTTTTATTGGGTTTTTATACTTTAAGCTGCCAAGAGTTTTTGGATTGTGGCAGGAGAGAAATGTGGAAAATATATTCATAAATACCTATCTCAAGAGTAGGATAGCAAAAGCTGTCTTCAAGACTAGGGCTATTATATTTGGGCTACCAACATTCAGATGAGCACTAGGTGACAGGAAAGAGATGCAAAAAAAACTCAAACTCTTTGTTGCCAATTAATGGTTATCAGGATGTTTGCAACTCAGATATGGTTGCTCTCTTAAAACTAGAGGGAAACATTGTTATGCTACATGCTGCTAAATTGTTTAAGTTGCACAACAGAGTAGTTCAACAGTACAGGAAACACTAGGGGAAGTAGTGTGGAGTATTCTTGAGTTCCTATGAACAAATGACTGGATCCAGTGCTTCCAATTTTAGGGAAAAAAGCTACAGTGGAATAGTCTATAAAATATGGAGACATATGATAGATCTGAAATGTAACCATCTTGTCATCTTAAGGAGAAAATCTTATTGAAATTATTGCTCTAGTTAACCCAACACTGGTCATTACACAGACCAAGTGAGTCTATTTATTTATGACACATCATATGTCACATATTTTATGGCAACAAGAGAAAGCTGGAGGAGTGATGATGAAGTGTCATGAGATTTATGCTGTGATAGGAGAAGAACCTATTCGCATCACAATGTCAACCGCAGTGGCAGTGTCTACATACTGTAAATGCTAAAGATCCTGTGTACATTTAGATTCTGGTAAACTTCAGCAAGATTAACTGTATGCTCTATTACAAACAAATATTTTTATTAGAGCCAGTAGTGTGAAAACATATCTGCTGCAGGTCCTATAGTATATGCATCTGGAAATTCAGTTTTTAAACTATTATTAATTGGTATGACCAGTAGACAATAAATTATTAATAGTATCCTTGTTGTTGCTATTACTTCTTTTTTCTTTACTTCCTAGTTCTATTGCTATTATTCCTTCTTCCTCCAACTATATATTCAGATATATGTAATTTTGGACAGCCAGTTTGGTGTAATGGTTAAGGCATCAGGCTAGAAACTGGGAGACCGTGAGTTCTAGTCCTGCCTAGGCACAGAGCCAGCTGAGTGACCTTGGGCCAGTCACTTTCCCTCAGCCCTAGGATGGAGGCAATGGCAAACAACTTCTGAAAAACCATGTGAAGAAAACTTCAGGAACTTGTCCAGCCAGTCTCTGAGAATCAGACACAATTGAATGGATTAAAAAAAAAAAAGTAATTTTAATATACATTAATCCATAAATGTATATTTAATTTCCATACCTGATATAAGTATTCTAAAGTATTTTGACATGTCCTTTGAACAAAGAATTATGTCAGGTCTGGATCCAGTCTCTCTTAAGGATTTGCATATTTATGATTAATTTATCACATGTGTGTAATTTACCTCTGATTTACAAAAGATGTTTTTGCCATGAAGTAGATTCTGACTCAAAATTAAAATGCTTTCCTCGGACTCAGGGACTGTGTAAAGTAGTTAGCGATGTGTAGTAGATGTTTTTCAGTTACAGAGTCTACATTTAAACATTGCCCAATAATTTTTTTCAGTAAATACACATAGCAACTTATGAGCTATAAGGTGTATAAAATGCAAAGTAACAGTCACATGTAGCACTCATTTGAAATGCAGATATTGAGATGAAACCTATTTACACCTTATTATATGAAAAAAATTTCATATAAAATTTTATATGATAAAGATATCATATTTTAGAATTTATTTATCATGGAACATTCTCTGAAAAACTGAGTTGATCTGACATATAAGGGCTGCCTTCTGCATTTATTTTATTTAGTTTGGCTGATCCATGTCTGCTATGAATTTTGTCTACTGTGAAGAAGTCTGAATAAAGTTGTTTATCAGCTAATAAGAGGGTTTTATTTCTGTTCTTTTCCATGAGTTATTATGGCTACAAACTATTACTTTCCATTAACATTATAATTTTCAGCTATAATAAAAAGTTGTACCAGGGCATCATTAACTCATTTTTCTTTTGCATTTAACGTCATGAAGGATCATAAATGATGAAGCTAATTGCACAGCTTTGTTTTTGACCTACTTTTGAGGTCTTTTGAGTAGGTAGCAATACTGTTGCAAATGGGAAGCAAGGAATCAATAGAAATTATATGTTAAATTAGTTCATGTGTGACATATGTTAATTTATTAAATTTGCATGATGAGCCTTTCCTGTGAGCCTCATGCCTGGAAGTAAGGCTGGATCTTTCCATGCTATCATTACCTGAACATTTTTTTTGTACACAGAAAAGTATACATTGAAGTTAATTAATTCTCCATAACCCTTTTTTACATCCAAATTGGCAACTCTGCTTATGAAGATCAGAATAAACCAAGATTTGAAACCAGTTTGGACAAAACTTGAAAGAATGCTAAATTTGGACTTCCAGGGAAGCAGTAACAGACTGAAGATGTCTCTGTGAAGAGTGGAGCTGATGGCCACAGTGGAAAGAGGAGCCGGTGAATGAAACAGCTCCTCGGAACTAGAATCACCCATAAGTGTGCTCCATGCAGATGCTCCTTGTGAACAGATCATAAAATAGTGATCTCTGGCAGGTTTTAGAGCTTTGGGAGCCAGGGGGAAAATCATCTTGCCTAAGCTGCAGTTCGGCACCTTCAAACAGACATTGGATTCACCCACTTTCTCTCTTAATCACCTTAGGAAATTGCCTGTTATTGATTTTCTGGATGTTAAGAACCTTCAGAAGGGCAAGTTTCATTACGCTGGGAGAGTTTCCTTGATGAAAGAAGTTTCATGTAAGTTTAAGGATTAAAAAGAAAAAAAAAATACTTTTGAAAAACAGCAAAAGGGGGACTAGAATATTGATTTTGGAAAGTTAAGGGGCCAGATGGGCTTGAAAGAATATTTCCTGTGGGTTGTTTAAAATTTTATAAAAATATATACGAAGTTTTTGAAATTAACTGTAAGAAATCCTCCCATGGGAAAGTTTCATTGATTGGAAAATAAACATATGATAAGAAGGGACTTTGAAGGTTGACTAGAGGGAACCAGAGAGGACTAAAAATTACAATTAAAGGAGAGGAGATCCATTAATACAATGGAGTAATACTATTTGACTATAGAAAAAATCTATTTGGGAACAATGTACCCAGAAATTACTCTTAAATTTGTCTCCCACTACAAAAATGGGTTTAACAGAGGCTACAGAAGAAGAACAAATTTTACTGGACAAAATAAAGGCAGGCTGATCTGAACATGGATCTGAACATGGATTTAAAAATGCTGGACTACAAGAGTGATATGGAAAAAGATACCACATTGGATTTACAAATTAAACGGACTGATTTCATAATAATTAAAGGGGACATACAGTACAAATAATAAATCAAAAGAGTGACTTGGAAAGTTTTCTTATCTTGGATTTACAAAAGAGACATGTTAAACTAGTGAAGAAATTTCTGAGAGGAAACAAAGAGAAAATGATAAGAAATCAAGCTATGGGACATTATTTGAAGGATATTAAAGATCAAGCTTTTAAAAGGAAACAAAAGGAATGTAAAGTGGATTTTTTTGACCAGGGTTAAAATATATATGTTTTTGCAGCCTTTTTTATTAGAGGTTAAGAAATGCATTTGGGACATTCGGTGGACCATATCAGACACAACACATCTTTCAGCATTTTAAGCCAAGATATATTATGTTCATATTGGGCACTTATTTTTTTCAAGTGCATTTAATAACATCCAATGAGAAAGTTAGTTGTATAGGCAAATGGTTTTGGCAACTGTAATGTTTACTGTCAAGAAGTTTTGGTTTTAAAGGAGACCTCTACGCTCCATTTGTTTCTATATTGCTTTTCCTATCTTGCTAATCAAACTTCTCTCCTCAGAGATTTTACAATTCATATATGGTGCAATGTATCTGTGAAATCTGCACACACATTTCTCATAACTAATGCAACCAAATCATTCTCTGTAGCACATACAGGATAGAATTTAACGTCATAAGAATGGCACCCAGAGCCTCAAGGGCGTGCAGCTGTTGTGCTGTAGGCTGTACTATATTTCCTTGTGCAGAAAAAATAAAATTCCCCATCTTAGACATGCATCTATTTCTATGCTAGGGATTTGTGTAGTTACACTCCAGTCAGCATCCTGAGGGGAAAAGACATTCCACAGGGGCCACTGACACTTGAGACACGCATAAGTTTCTTGGAAACTTTGGAAGAGGAGTAAAGGAAGGCAGCAGTGTGACTTTCAGGATTAGAGTGAGCATTACAGGCTGCAGGACATCTGACACACAATCTTTTCTGTATACATTTCTGAACAAATACTCACTGACTTAGCCATATGCAGCAACCATACTGTAGATTGTCCATAATGATTAGGAATTCTTGGAGTTGTAGTCCCAACTGTAATGGCCTGTGAGAATGACTTTGGGAGACAGGAGGAAGAGCTGCAGTCTAGACAATGGTCTGATAGACAAAATGAGTCCAAAGGAGGGATGGGGTGGAGACAGCATCTCAGAAGGGACCCTACCTAGTTTTGTGGATAGTAAAATTAAGGGAAGGGAGAGGTGATTTCAGACTTGCAAGATTCTGGTACTGTAACCTTACAATAAGTTACCCTGTTGGAGAAAATGAAACAAAGACTGAATTTGTAGATTTCAAATAGTAGATACTTTTAAATCTCATGTTCATGTTACAACATTTCTACATTGGGGCCAAGGAAGGAAAGCAGATTTGAAGCAACACATGGCTACATGTTCATTAATATTTATAAACTAATTGTCAACTCATTGATTTTTTTTATTGGAAAGAATTGCCATTGTGAACATGCCCATAATCTGTTGTTTTATTATCTCAATTTGATAAATAGAGTATTTCTATTGAAAGAAGATACTTCATCATCTCTGCTGGAATACACTGTTGGATTAATTTCATTTTTAGAAAGAATTCAGTATTAAAACAACTGTTTTCTTAATAGCTATGCAGTAAAAAGATATATTAGAGAAATAAATATCCTAGAACACGAGTGACAAATATTTTAAAAATCTTTGTTCTATTCACCATATTTCTAAATTTTATTTTTAGAATTCAGTGACAAAGACATATTTGTGGTGAAGTTCAAACATTAATTAGATTATTAATGGTAGTTTTCTGTGCAGATATAAGTTTTCTATATTAATAATCACAGTATGTATAATTATAGTTGTTTATTATGTAGGTATTTTAATATGCTAGAAACTAAATTATAATGTTTATAGAAATATTAGAATAATTAGAAGAAGATGTAACACATACACATACATGAACAGCTTTCTCTCTAAATTATAATTGCCTAGTTACAATAATACTGAATCCAAATCAAAAGCAGAAGCCGTGCATATTCTCAACATTTCCAAATTTTGCTATGATTATTTCTGAATAGAGAAAGCTCACTTCTGTTTAGCTCTGATATATTGAGACTATAATAGATTGTGTCTTTCAAACAGTAGCCAATACCTTCCTTCTCTTGAGCAAATTTCAGCTGGTATTTTAACTAGGGTGCATCAAATTGTATCCCTCAAGTTTCACATCCCATCGTGACATGCACTTTTGTTACATCTACCATATGCTAGCTTCTTAAAAGCTGCTCTGCTTGAGGCTACTTTTGAAGAATCTTCAGAAAATGCAACTGGTTCCGAATTTTGTAGCACAAAAGCTGGAGGTGCACATTCCATCTTTCCTGCAAGGATTGCATTGTTTCTAACACATATTTGCTCTGACTGTACTCTAAAGTCTGACGAAGTGACCCCGTTCCATGTCTCAACTCTGACTCAAGCCTTGTTAATGATACAAGAGAAAGGGCTTGTGGAACTCTATGTACAAGAAGGTTGACACTACCTTTACTAGTCCTTGGTCATTTGGTAGAGACATTATTTGGGAGGTATTTGTTTCATTTTAGCTGCCATAGCTGCCTTGCAATGGGATCTATATAACATCTATATATGTTCTTATAAACAAATGAACTAAGTATAGGTGGTGAACTGAGGCATGAGACCAGCTGGAGGAGCTGCTATCTAGTAGCAGCAACATTGCTCCCCCACCTTTGAATGCCACTCTTTATAGCAAGGGGAAGCTTCTCAATCCCTCCTGGAGGTTGTAAATAAATGCCACCACACCTGAACATTTTCTCTGATCAAAGTTTGTGCTATACCACTCTCAGTTGCTGGGAGGGGGTGATTCTAGGAACATCTGCTCTGTGACCTGATTGAGTTCATTCAGGGCCAGTGGATACCTGTCCCTCTTTCAGTTAAGGCAACTCAAGGGAAACTGCAATTCATGGATGCTCTAATGGACTAGGCTTTTTCAGCACTGGAGGGCTTAGAATTTGTGTGTACCCTGTTTATAAAGACTCTAACCTTTGCAAGTATGAAATGTTTGTGCGCTGAACTGTACAGACAGTGGAAGCTGCTTGCCCACTGTGTGCACCTGACCTTTGAAAGTGGGATTATTAGATGAAGGGGAAATTAATTGTTTAGCAAAGCAAAAACAAGCCACTCTCCTTGTCTTTGGAGAGAGGAAGATTGAAATGAGATCACTAAAGAACAGAATCACTTTGTATGCCTGGAAAAAGGGTAGGCAAGAGTCTGGAGTTAACAAAACACTTTTGGAAGGGCCCAAAGGATGCTAAATATCAGCTTCATGCTTTCACTAAGAAATGACAGGGAAAAAAAAAAGACTCAATTAGAGCTTCACAACCCTTCTGCCTTTTCCCCTTCCTACTGTGGGTTATGGCTTACCATGCAATTACCTCTTTTATCTTCACAGGATTGGGGATAAATGACCTCAGTCTATTTAGAAGGGGCCTTAGACACCAACATTATTTTTAGAGAGGAAATACATTCTTTTATGTAAGATATGAGAATTGTTGCTACTCAGGCAGGAGAAAGGTGGGTGAATGAACAATACATCAAACCTCTTTAAAAGCTCAGTTTTGATGTTTCCACTGGAGATCAAAGATAAGCTGTGAGCAGAGGGGAAGTAGAAGTTTGAGTAAGCTTTCAATATATACAATATGGTCTATGCATCCTTTACAGACTTCCTTTATATTCCTGATCTTCGAACTCTTTCTTAATTCATGAAGGTGAATTGTATTCTTTCAAAGTTGTCTTGTTTCAAAGTTAATCACTGCATCTAGAGAGAGTTAAGGATAACTTTAGAAACATAATGAGTGTAGCACTTTATCAGGTTTTCACATATGCAGATAGGTTCTTGGTTGTCTGTTGGGAGAAATAATGTGACAGCAGATTGAAATGATTAATGTCTTTGCCAGGTTTTGTAATAAAATTAAATGCTCATTTTGTATGTGTTTTTTTATAACTTCCCTAACCTCAATTTTTGATGTCATATTGTAATTATATGAGCTTTATTCCATTAGCGTAGCAAACTTTGCTTTCTCTAACATCAACCCATTTCTTCTGTTTTCTCATTCCTTGAGTCTCCTTCACCCCCAATTATTCATTCTATGGATCCTGCAGTAGAAAGACATATGTCTTACAGTAATTTCAGATTAAAGTGGTGTACAAATTTTATAAACAAACAAACACATACATCCAAACTCCAAACTCCATTTTCTGTTGTTTCTGCTTTGTACAATCCCCAACCATCACTGTTTGCATAGACTGAAATAACTCTAACTGAAATTAGATAACTATTAAGCCTTTGCTTTAATTACAAATCTAATAGAGTTACACATCTAATAAATAAATACATGGATGGATGGATGGATGGATGGATGGATGGATGGATGGATGAATGATGGTGAATGAGTGAGGAAATAAATGAAAAATTGGACACCAAGTCTTTATGCTACAGGAATGGCATAGCCTCTTGGGAAAAAATAACAACAACTATGTGTATCATCCAATTTTTGCTGCCTTGTTGAAAGAAAAGGATACTGACTGTTAAATTGTTTTAAGGCAGTGATTGCCCCTTTATCAACGTACACAAGCAACAAGTAAGATTGGTTATAAAGTTCTTCAGCAAACAACATTGATCTTTGTTGTTGAACATTCATGTAATCTTATACAGCCACTTATCTAGTAATCAGTCAGAACATAGAATCTCAGAGGGAGATGCTGAATAGGAACTAAACCGTAATGCATTGTAAGATACTTGATATGTGTGTATATATGAATACACATCTGCATATACATACATATAATGATAATAGATTAACAGCTGATAATCTTTCTACAGAAATATTTTCATAAAGTGCAGCAGTAATTATACATATAATCAAATATGTCTAATTTTTTTCATCCCTTTTTCCACTTTCCAACTGTACCATAATATGAGGAGGAAAAAAGGGGGGGGGGAATTGATATTTTATCTTATGGGGTTATACAGTAAATATTTTCTCAGAGAAACAGAAATAATAGGATCGGAACCCATACTCTTCTTCTACAGCAGAACTTTTCATGTGCTGCAGAGGAGATAATCTACATAAGCATATTATTTACATGTTGGATCAGAAGAAGCATCCAATAAATTTAGTATCACATTTTCTGTGGTGGCTAATTGGGTGTTTCTTGAAAACATAAAAATGGTATTCGAAGGCAATGAAGTCTACCATATCAACAGTTTTTCCATTTGCTAATTACCTGCAGACTTCCATTTCTCCATATCATCCTGACTATCTGCAGTTCTAAAACACTTTGTATATGCTGCAGATCTGGAGTTTACAGACAACACCATTGGCCAGTCACTAGTCAGTATGCGTTGGCAATAGTTGGTGCAGATTTCAGCCAACAGGTATTCAATCATTTGTTTCAAGCTGACCAACTGCTGAGCTTCTAGTGCTCTGTGAACTAATAAACATCCTATGTCCCTTCCTATGCCAAAGTTAAATTTCTAGCATTCACCTTACGTAGAGTCCATGCATTTGATTACAAATATTTGGGTGCATTTGTCCATTCCCCTGATGAGCTGCTATGACAATGGCTGGGAGGGAAGATTTATTTTTAAAACTATTAATAAAATATACTAAGAAGCATTAGAAGCTTTCTATTCACTGTGGCACAGATCTACATGGCAGTGTGAACCCTGTGAAGTTTTGCCCTACAGTAAACCTCAATAGCAGAAACCATAATGGTATATTACTAAGCTGGGCCAAGTGAAACACAAACTAGGATAAACCTGGGAAATTGGAAGGCATCGCAGGAAGTTCCTCCAATGAGAAAACAAATGCTGACAATGAACTCATGGGAATATGATTTCCTACATTTCCAAAGCAAAGGAGAAAAAAGGCAGAGCTTCACAGAGGATGCCAAGGAAATACGTTTTTCTTAAATTTCTCTCCTATCAGTGATACTTTAAATAAAATGTTGCATGATCAAAAGTGGCTTTTGCTTCCTAAGAGGTGATGAAATAAATAAATAAATAAATGAATAGCTGTAAAAAAATGTTCAATACCTCCTCCTGATTTTCCTATAAAATTGTTCACAAAAATCATGTGAATTTGAATCTATCTATCTGTCTGTCTGTCTGTCCGTCCGTCCGTCCATCCATCCATCCATCCATCCATCCATCCATGGCTATATTGTGTAGAAATAAATTCCCCTCTCACTTCTATGAGTGGTATGTGTCTTCCTCAATCTCAGGTCCTCTACTAGAGGCCTGGGAGTTTGAGGGTTCTGTGCAGTATCTTAGCTGTTGTTAGCACTGAACTCTTCTGAACAGAGAGCTCTGATGTTGTAGGAACCACTCTCCCAGCTTAGGAGTCACAGCCCCAAGTGCTCCTACCACCACTGGGACCACTTTGGCCTTTATTTTCCACATCCTTTCTAGTTCCTCCTTCAGGGCTTGGTATTTCTACAGCTTCTCATATTCTTTCTTCCTAATGTAGCTGTCACTTGGCACTGCTACATCTGTCACCACTGCTGTCTTCTGATCCTTGTCTACTACCATAATGTCTGGTTGACTGGCCAGTACCTGCCTGTCTGTCTGGATCTGGAATCCCACAGGAACTGAAAGGGGTCCAGATAATCTCCCTCATCCAGAGCCTTTGAAGCTGCCGTGTGACCACTTTCTCTACAACCTTCCCTTTTTAAAAAAGGGAAGGTTGGAGACTGGACAAAAGCTGTCACATCATGCCACTAAGAATCACAAGATTAAGATGGGTGGCTTATCAATTCTATAAATCAAATTTAAAAATCCTATACTTGTGTTTATATGAATGTTTTGTTTTTGCTTTGTAAAATTGTACTATAATTTTTTTTCATCCTTATTGGCATGATGTCTGATTATACACTTTATACTTTACCTGGTTTGTTACCTAGTCACTCTTAATAAAGCATTTTTACAGATGTTAAAAGGAATAATATATCTCCAAATATTATTATTGTGAATATGAATAAAGATAAACATGTAATTGCGTGGCACAACAGTCAGTCTGGAAACAACGTATTTAAAAAGTATGACCAAGACTGTTTTTTTTCTTTCTTTTTGCATATGATCATCTGTGTTTTAATTACTGGGATTGAAAGCATGGATATGGTTTTGCCATATGTTTCTTTCTTCTTTCCTTCAAAGTGTTCTTTGGTTGACAGCCCACCTACTGTATCTTCCTATTCCAAGGATGTAGCAGTCTCATGATTAGGTCAAATTTCTCTCTTAATAAATACACACTTATTATGATTATTAGAGATGGATAGGTAGGCTCTGACTTGGTTTGATTAGCTCACTTCCATCTATTCCTACAAAGTCCAGTCAATATGGATTAAATAAGTGCCAAGCAGGATTATGTAGTATCCCATACATTCAGAAAATGATAACAAGAGTTTCCTTGGATGTCGTCCTGACATGTTTAATATCAGACTTATAGCAAGGCTTTAAATATAAGCACTAACTGATACTATATGCTTCCAGAATAACTTTTTTATTCAAGAAATCTTTCTGAAATGTGGGGCTCCTAAACTGTAGATAAGCAAATATCATCAGGTTACTGATGGTTTCATATATATGGATGGGTTCACATATTGTGCTAAGCCATGATTTGCTTTAACAATGATTTGTAGCCTGGTTTAAATGCTAAGCCTTATCACAATTTACAAACCAAATCTGGCTGGGTTGAAACATCACACTAAACTAGAACAAACAACATTATGGCGTGGTACAATGTATGAACTAGGTCAGGATTGCACTATGAATGATTCCTCTTCCTCAGATAATCTGTTTAACTTAGTTCTAGTAATAATAACGATTTTCTGAAAATAAAAAGTTTCCTGCTGCCAGGTTCTGACATAACAGGTAACCACTTAGATGAAGATCAATGAGTTCAGCAAGATAATGTAATCCTGAGGCTTATATGTAGTCTCAGATGAATCCTTGGTAGAAAATGAAGCACATATACTATACATGCTATTCTGTAACACTTCTCCAATACTTTTGTTTATTGCCATTACTCTTCTTTTGACCCAGCACTGAGGTGAGTAAATTCTCACGATTAATGTTTTTTTACATGAGGTCAGCTACCACCTAAAACACTCCAGGCACCACTGATGGAATATAGTTTGCTTCCTCCTTCTCTTCATGATTAAAGTATGTAGTATAAACATGCAAACTGGAAAGGCACCATTGATTTGGCTACTCAAAATACATAGCTCAAACTCTAGCTTCTAATTTATAGATTTTCTTATGATGAAGGATAATGGAAGGGAGAAAATATAGAAGGAAAGTGTGTATTCTAAATAACCTATACTGTATTAGGCAGTGGAGATTTGAGAATGTTTGGGCAAATCACATGAGTCATCCCACAATTTCATATGGCTGATCAAGTAGGTGAAAAATTAAAATAATATAATCCCTATATGTTTTATTCATTCTGGGCTTTCTGTCAGAGAAAGTGCTGACAGAAAAAAGTCTATAGGGCTCCTATCACATTGGATGAAAAATGTGTAGAAATGGTCCATTACAAATTATATTTGAGAGAGATATTGTTTCTGCTTCTTCCAAACAAAAATAGTTAAGGAAATGTTTAACTAGTATATGTAGCTGATCTTTGGATCTGAAATAAAAGCTAAGCTGTTGATCAGTTACACTGTCATCTAGAATAGGCAGCTATTTTAGTCTTAGGCTGTCTACACATCAAAGTAGAACTGCAGATCTGGAGCAACTCTATCACTATACTAATGTTCTCCAAATGAAGCAGAAGTAAATTAGGAATAGTTAAGTTTTTAAACCAACCAGATATTGAATGTTAAATTTAAATGTGATAATGTATTGGCTGTTTGATTCTGCCAGGCCTCCTACATCTGTGAAACAATGGCAAGTTAGCTAGCTGTATGTCCAAGCTGCATTCTGATCATCATTGCCAGTTTCTAAAGCACTTTCATGATTATCCGAATTATGGTTGAAGATGAGATTGTGTGACCCATCCCTTAGTGCTTTATAATATTATTAGAGGAGGAAAAAGTAGGTGCAAAAGTTCAAGGGCTGATGCATTTAGGGTCCATCAATGCAAAGTGGTACCTTTTCCAAACAAAATATATTTTAAAAGAAAGGAAGTGTGCATCAGTTTATTTCATGCCAAAAACAAAACAAAACAAAACAAAACAAAACAAAACAAAACAAAACAAAACAAAACAAAACAAACCCTTTTATTTGTATTGGAAAGGTCCTAACCCCCTCTCCCTAAAGATCTTAAGAATTTTCTTAAATTGGTTTATTTCATTCCAGCTTCTTGATTATGAAATCCCTTTGTGTCTTTGTGCAATCCTCTGTATATGCTGAAGATGCTAAATTCCTTATTGACAAATTTCCCCAGCAACTTAAACACAACAGGAATTTCCCCAGCAGAGTGGGGTTAGATTGCTTTTTGCAGGAAATTAAAGTGCCTTCCCTGATTTACAAGCACACTGAATGTTCTTTGGTAGTAAGCCAAATGTTTTAAAATAGGTCAGATCAATATAGTTGAGGGAAAACTTACTTGTTTATGATGTGCATTTGTTTGGATTTGTAGAGACATTGTTTAAATCATAATGTAAAAACTTTTTGAAAAAGTATAATTCAGAGAAGGTTGCTAGAAAATAGAAAGAAATTCCCTGGGGCCATATCAGAAGCAAGAAATCAGATGCTGTGCTGGGTAAGAAATATAACTGAAAAGACTCCAGAATGTTTGTGCTGGATTTGTGATAGTTGTTGATCAGGCTCAGCTAAGCTACTTCATGAACACCATTGTCTGAGTCATCATTTTCATTTTATGAATTCCAAAATGTTTGTAAATGAAATACTTTAAGTGCCTGGAAGTCTCCAGTTTCATTCTATTATCTGGTCACATGTGCTCCTATGCCATGAGCTGAAGACACCTCCAGCTTCCTTGCTTGCACATACCATTGCCAGAATCTCAGTTGAGCATAATTTATGTACCCCACATAGCTTTTTGAACACATGGTTTTCAAAGAGCAGTGCTCTTCAATAATTATTTCAAGGAACTTTTAAAAAATAGAGCCTGTAATTTCTTGTTGAGTGAACAATAAGTTACTTGAACTGTTTTGTGGGTGAAAATCAAGTGATCATGAACATTGAAGGAGTTTCCAACTATTTGCTTTGAACTTTATAAGGGTATAAAGACTGATTTTTTTTGGCTGTTACCCTTTTTTGTCAGGGATGGGAGAAATGGAGTGTTCCAGGGAGGCGAGACCTATTGACCTATATGGGTAGTCCTCATGTAAATGACTGCCTTGTTGAGTGACTGTTTTCAATTACAGTGGTGATGAAAAAGTAACACTGCAACCAGTCCTCACATTTATGACCTTTGCAGGTCTGTAAAGCAAAGGAAAGCTGAAGTAAGATCATAAGCACAGTCATGGTTTCACTTAGCGACTGCTTTGATTAATGATGGGGTTGCCAGTCCCAATTGTGGTTGCTAAATGAGGACTACCCATATTAGAAATGCTGGAGGATTACCTTCTTTGCATATTTTATTACCAAGTGTCCTGAGGTACACCTCCCAGAAGAAAGGAAACTCAGTTCTTTTCACATCTTTCATATTGTCTGGATGGTGTGACAGAATTCTCACCTCAAAGAATGGTGTAAAATGCTTAAGCATATGCTGATTAGTTTATGGGAATAGATTACAAAAAGAAATTCTAAAGATGGTACTCAACTAGATTATTTATAGATACACCTAAACTATCAGTTTATGATGTTCGATTCATTCAGTTTATAATAGCTTGTGAGGAAGCTCCTGCAGTTGTCTGTGGGGGTTAGGTATTGTTGTCTTCCATTTCTAAACACTTGTGTTTTCCCACTGTACATCTTTTTTCATGCTATAAAAATTTGGTTGAAGAAGGAAGGATGGAACAGTGATATAATGACCCATCTTGAAGAACTCTGCCAGAGTTTTATTTGTGCCTGAGTCATTGTATCAAGTTCTTTTTCATTCTAACTTTCTAACTTTCATTGTAGTTGATTCTGTACCATGATCCAGAGAGGCTGAAACTCTGTGAGCTCATTCTGTCCAATTAAATTTTAGCACCTTTTGATCCTGCTGTCAAGACATGCATATGTTGTCACAGGAATAGTATTCCAACTAATAGGTGTTGCTGAGACTTTTTTTGTGTATTCAGTGCTGATGAGGGAAATGAGTGAACTACTTTATAATACATATCTAATGGCTATTTTTATTGCAAAGTTTAAAGTTTCATATACTTTAGAATCAGTTATCCACAGATAAGCTATCAGAATAAGGCATTAAGAGTTTAGACAGCCACATACAGTATGTTGGACATTCTGTAACTAATATATTTTAGGTGTATTGATCCCAGTTGGCTAGCCAATATTTTGATCTCAGTATTTTAACCCAAACCTTTCCTGTCATGTTTCAGGTGAGCAATTCCTTCAGTACAAATAGGATATTTTCTGACACTTTTTTAAAATCACCCTCATTTTGATCAGTGTTCATGCAGCTTTAGTCAGAAAAATGGTATCTTAGTTTTAAATTCAAAGTAGACAAAATGAAAAGAAAACTATCAGAATTTCCACACTGGTCAACAGTCATTTAACTCCAAGCCCAGCTTCTTCTACCCTTTTGATTTCAGAACCTAAAAGAGTGGAGTCTTATCAGAAATGACATTTAGAACTATGAACATGTCATATTAAAATGTTAATTTCCTGTGTTTGTCCATCCTTATACCATTTGATATATGGGGGGGAATCTTCTGTTGTAATTTGCTTTTTAATTGTTGCACATTTAGTTATTGCTCTGGCCAATTAGTTAAGTAATTATATTAGCAATGGGAGCTTATCTTAACATTTTATATTTTATAATAGCTGTCACTGGGAGTTGCTAACCCTCCAACTCCAATATGAAAGGGACAATGTGTCCTAGGCCTCCCTTCAACATTTTTCTTCCTCTGCCAGTAACACCCTGGTCTTCTTTTATTGCAGACTGAAGAGAAATTGAGCTAAAGACACATAGAATTCTCTACAATTGTAAAGGAATATAGAGATTATCTTGGGGAAGGAGTGAGTGACCCCTTAAGGAGAGACTTGCAGAAGAGATCAGCCAGTCCTGATCTTAACACATTAAATCCAGTGTTTTGATTGGTTAAAGTGTTCCAGTGTTCCTGAAGTTGGCTGGTAATACTATAGCCAACTTTTGGAACAGTAGGCATGGTTTACCATTAAGTTGTATTGCAGGCAGCCTGAACGTAAGTCATTTATTTATTTATTTATTTATTTATTTATTTCTCAGAGTGTGTTTCCCAGATTCTCAAGGTCCATTGATTGACACATCCTCAAGCCCCGCCCACATCCCCAGGATACCAGAATCTTGAAAGTCCCAATTTCCTCTCTGTCTCATATTATTCTAAACAAAATCAAGACAGGATTATTTTGAGTTGCTTTCTCATGCTATCCTTTTTCTCAGGACTATGTAATCTCCTCTGCAAGTCACACTTTCTCCCTGACTTAATAGCTCACACATTCTTTCCCCAAGGCCAGTTCTATATTCCTTCACAACAATCAAGAATCCTGACTTTGCAGTGCTTGATGAACCATTTGGCACTGCATGCAGCCCTACTGCCTGAAGGCAGTAAGACCTCCTTGATTATTCACCTCTTCTTAAGAAACTGAGATCTACCAGTACTCCTGGGAATTTGTTTGGATCTTCAGGATTACAAAGTAAGATGTTATATCATGGGGAGGATCTGCTCTATTTGGAATTTTAGTGACATTCCCCTGTTAAGATGTTGGAATTTTGGAAAATAAAGCTGCTTAGAAGAAAAGGAGATGTATTTTGATTTGCATCCTGTTGTTGTAAAGTCCTTAGCTACTGCTTCTTCTTGGCATCTGTGGAATTATTATATAAAGTATTTTTAGCACATCAATGAACTGCTTGATATGCAGTTATTATGCTGTCCTACTGTAGTTTGAGCTAATTAAGGCAAACTTTAGATTCAGTATCACTTAATTATGATGGCAGGGAATACTTCACACTATAAACTAAATTTTATTTAGTAAAATCCATTTATTGTGGGATACACTGCAGCTGAATAATATTATGTTTTTCTGATTAACTAAATGTCTGATTATTGTGTTTTAGACTAAAAATGGATTACTATCAGCTTTTATGGATTACTATCAGCCACTAACCAATTAATCAGCCACTAGTCCAACTAAAAGTGGATTACTATCAGCCACTAACCAATTCAGACAAGATAAACATGGTCTACTTTGTTGTTGTTGTTTTTTTGTAATAATGGAAAGTTGGACAACATTTTTATAAATATAGAAGTTTTTTTTTTTTAAAACCTGGACTGTAGAAAAGAGGATAGCATCTTTTAGACAGACCTAAAGGGTGAAAAGAATAATATGGAGAAAACTGGTTTAAGATTCACACTACTCAATTTATATAAGAATACAGGCAAGCAGAGAGACAAACAGAACTTTTTACTAGTTCAGCTAAATGCTAGGTCAGATGACATCTAAGCTATTGGTTTCCAGGGAAGACAGTATTTGCCCATGGCATGCATCTGTCTGTAACATGGAATGAACAAGTGACACTTCAAGTTAGTTATTAAAATTGGTGATTACCCAAATTCAACCCTCCCAATGTTGTTCTGTTTGGTTTGTTTGTCACTATATTAATGGGAACAATTTTCATTGAACTAAACTCATGTATGTATGTACACACACAGTACGTATGTACACACACACACACACATATATATATATAATTGAACTATTGATAGGATAAAAATGAATAGAGGATGAATGAATGTTGACTGAATATATATCCTCACTTAATGATCACTTGTTCAGCGACTGTTCAAACTTACAGTGCTGAATGAGTGGTATTTATGACCAGTCCTTGTACTTATGTCGGTCACAGCATCTCTGCAATCATGTGATCATCATTTGAGACCTTCTTGGTCAGTTTCCTGCAAGCAAAGTCAATGGAGAAGCCAGCAGGAGGTTGCAAATGGTGATCACGTGACATCTTCACGTAATGACCCATGGTGATTTGCTTAACTGCAGTAATTGGAAGTGCTGGAATTTCCATTGCGAAGTAGCATGGTCATGTGACATTGCACTTTATGACCATATTGTCTAGCAACAGATATTCTGGGCCCAATTATTCTCGTTAAGTGAGGACTACCTGTAGTATGAAAGAAGTATGTTATTGGACATGGACATGCTTCATGGACATGTAGAAAGCATGAATGAAGATCAAATAGCAAAACAACTATGTTAAGGAAGAGTTAAGGGTTCAAAAAGAAAGTGAAAGTGAAAAACTCATGGTAGGAAGAAATCAATGAGATCCTTAAAAAGAGAAAAGCTTAAAGAATAATATTTAATGTATGGATTAGTGTAGAAGTAGGGGAAGCTAGAATGATTTGTAAGGATAGAGGGGAATGGAAAACTATGTAGGTATAGGTATAAAGTACATTAAACTATGCTTCCTTTTCTTATGGCATATCTTTAATTCCTTTTGCTTATTATTTATTAATCTTTTTCTTAGCTTTGCATAATATTGCTTACCATGAAAGGGAGTAGCATGATGGGTATGTTTGTTTGTTGCGTTCTGCAAGACTTGTCAAACAATCCCACGTTGCCCTTCATATTCAATAATATTAATAACAGACTCTTAATATTCAAATCAAAGCATGTCATAGGGGCTGGTTATTTAAAAGACTATTTGTCTTCTGTGACTTCTGCCTAGCCTATACAACTGCGCAGAATTGGCATGTATACTTAAACAGTGTCCGTAATGGGTCCTAGGAAGCACGCCTTCTCTCTGACAACACCTGCCCTCTGGATTAGCATCCCCTTTGAAATACATCTAGCCCTTACCCTGGCCATGTTCCAAAGAGCTCTGAGAACCTGCCTTCTGGGATAGAGTGGGTGGCAGGTCCTGTGTGATTGACTGTATTTTAATGGTTGCTTTCTTATGGCATTTGGGCGGGTTTTGTTTTTTTTGTTTTTTGTTTTAATTGTATCGTATGATTGTTTTTACACTGCCCAGAACTGTTGTAGAGTGGATGGCCTTATACATTTCTAAAATAAATAAAATAAAATAAATCACAGATTTTTAATATCATATGTAACAGGAATGTGTGATGGCGTAGTAAAAATTAGGGCTGAGAAGGTACAACCTGTTTGGTTTCATTATGCTCCATAGTCTGACTTGGTCTCATGTTGTGTTCAGCATGTTTAAGAGTATTTCTGCCCAGAGTCCCCCATTGTGGGGAGATGGGCGGGGACAAGTCTAATAAATAAATAAATAAATAAATAAATAAATAAATAAATAAATAAATTTCTAAAACTAATTTCTGAGTGGAAGTATTTTCTTTAAAGATTACTAATATAGTACATACTGACCAGTAATTTGTAAGGCAGGGGAAATGCATTATATATGGTATACTGTATTTATTTCAGTGCCTACAATTAGGCCCCCAATCAGAAATTTTAATATATTTAACAAATATCCCCAAATTAATGTGCATTAAAACATCAGAACAAGATCTGATGTTTCATAACCAGAAAAATCCAGTGAAAAATATTAAGAGGGAAAATTTGGTTCCTAGATATCTGGATAATTTGATGTATCTCATCATAAAATTTAACATTATTTTCCTTTTCTATTAAAATGCACATTGCAGCACTATCATCAGGTTTTATAGTGTTTCTTGAAATCAATCTACTATTAATTAGGAAAGTTTTTGAAATATTGCTTTTCAGTGCGTTGTTAAATAACAATGCCTCTTCTTACCCAAGACGGCATGCACAGGATTGCCATAATTGAGGAGCAGATGGCATTCTTTCCAGTGGAACTAATAGCAGCCCCAAGCATTGTTCCTTGCTTTGTTTCATATTTGTGATACACAATTAAAAAACTTTTAAATCCCAGATAAAATCACAATATTATGTTATTGTCAATAGAATGCCATGGCTTAACTTTTTCTGGATTTTCTTAATTGTTATGTATGACAGAGCAATCAAAGTATAGAAAGAAAAAAATGTTGGTTACTTGAACTTGAATGTAGTTGTTAATATAGTAATTATAGAAGCTAGGTTAGAAATAACTGTGTTGTTTTAGGATGCAATAAATAGTCCCAGTTATTGGGGACATGGCTACAGGGTAGTAGCCATTGTAACTTTTACAGTTATTTTTAATATTTTATGAAATTATTATTTTAATGTGTTATGATGTAGCAATCATTTTATTATGTCTGAATGGTCGTATATTATCTTGGCAGTTTGAAATTAAAATGACTACTAATAGAGATTTCAGCTATTAGTTGTTCTTCAGAATTCTTTCCCTGACAATATTTCTTTTTTACTGTTCCTGCTAATCTTTTCCAAAGGCTATTACTAGAATAACATTACTACCTTTTAATATTACTCCCAAGCATCTTCAGGTTCAAAAGCATTCTCTGAGGTTTTTGTGGAATACTTTCACAAGGCAATTTGGCAGGTCATCCACAAGAATGGCTCAAAAAAATCAAGGTGGTGATTATGACCGTGTGATCAAAGCCTTGTCTCTTTTTTACATGCACATACAAAGGGGTGGGACTTTGAACATGTGGTCATGACTGGCATCTTGAATTTTCTGACCCCACCTCCCCTGCAGATACTGCTGATCAGAACTCAGTGTTAATTAAGTAATGCTTTCTAAAATGTTAAGTGAATTAAAGAGGGAACTATACCGGTTATAGAATTAATATGAGCAAAATAATGAGGCCATGCCATCCCTGAGTTAGTTGATATGTTTGACTGGTGCTTGTATGATCATTACTGCGGGACCAGTCTTGTGCTGTCCCCCTTCTCCATTCAGACTGAATGCAGGAACAACCCTTGTCTGTAGTTCATTTGGTATTGCTTGGTTGCCATAACCTTTAACTGATATACAAATAGTCTTTCTTAGACACATACCTGTGCATATTCTTCAGCATGTTACAAATTGGCAAGTATTGGCAAGAGATAATTGACCAATAGATTTGGACCCATGCATAATTCGATCTATGCAGTATTATTGTTTATTAATACTACAATAAATATGTATATATTCCATGTCGTGTCATTCCAGGTGATAAAAAACATGAATGCAGATTAAGGAATTAACTAAAAGCAGTGAAAGTTAATTGTAAACAATCTCTAGTTTAGTTCACTGGGAGGAGCTACTGAAGGACAAAGAAAATCAAATTATTATTTACATTTTGCAGTCTAAGAAGTTCTTAAGCCGAAGAGTGAAACCTGTCACTTCTGTGCCAAGACAGTACTGAAAAGAGAAATATTCCTAAACCAGGTAAGCTGAGAAAGAGGAACAAACCCTGTTTCTTCCACATTAATCCCATACATTCTGCACATACCTATTTTGCATGTGGTCTCTATGAAAACAAGCAAAATCATAAAAACAGTGGCAAGATGAAAAGATAGGTCTTTGCTGGAGGAAAATCAATGAACTTAAAATCAATGTGGAAGTTGTAAATGCTCTACCAACTAGCTCTTTAATACATTGCCTTTTGAAGTGCCAGGGAGCATTTTTAAGCACTGCTTTATTTTTATTTATACAGACAGGTAATGGAAAGGGAAATAATCATGAAAGATTCAGGAATGCTTCTTGAACATATTTATAGCCTTTTATTTTCCACATTCCAACATTCACTACCAGACAGCCGCATTTTCTTGCTTTCATGCTGTATTCGTGCCCCTGCATTCAGTGAGGATTTGTCATTGCAAATGAGCAGCAATATGAATTTTACAAAATGGGCATGTCTTAAATAGCTTGTGTCATTGTCATTTTAACTGTATCACATTAGGCCTGCCTGGATATGAGAAAAACTGATTGTTTTGCCTTCAGAGCAAGTCTGATCTATACCTGATCTGATCTAGCTACACCTAAGCCCAGACCAGGTGTAGCTTGAATATGTGAAGGCAATAAACTGACTAAGGTGACAGAATCACACACTGATGGACTTCTACTCTAGGTTGTCCCTGCATGCATGCCTGATCTTCACACGCTGGACTACAAAGTCTCAAGAGAACTCTGCTCTTGGTGTAACAATGTCTGAATCCAGGGGAATAGGAGATGGTTGCTCCACACATTTTAAAGCCTTCATTTGCTTAGACAAATGCCTCATGAGGCTTTTATATCTAGTATAATTAGAAGCTTTCTATGTTCTCCTTCTTTCTCTCTGAGTTTCTGTTGTACTGCAATCTTTACACCCTTATTCACTGACCTGCTTTCAGGAAAACATAGGATTGACGGGAAGAAAGATTCCTTTGTTGAAATCACATATTTTGATATATAAGATTAGATATTTGGTAGAAAATGGCCCTGTCTTTAAAAACACAACTTTTGTAAAAGGTTATTCAATTCAATTCAATTCAATTCAGTATATAGAGCAAAAAAAAAAAAAAAAGCTTTCATCATCAAAAAGCTTTCATCAAAAGCTAACAGACCCCAGAGTTCATTCCCTAAGGGTAATGAAAAGAAAAGCTGGCTTAAAATTACTAAAGACAGATAAACAAACAGAGCAAAACAAAGCCCTGAAATGATAATATTGCATATTGAAAAATACTGAAGTAAAATACATTTTTAAAAAGTCTTTCATTTGCAGATCTTCCCACTGGATTCAAGTTAAGGCTATTAAACAAGGGAAAGAGAATGAGGGAGGGAAATTCCTAAGATTGTAGTTTTAGTAATTAATATTTTAACCAGTGATGTTCAGATAGAAATCTGATTGATGTTCTAAGGTCATAAAATTGCAATTCAGCAGGGTAAAGAAAGGCCCCATGTCTAGCCATCAATATTCAGTTGAATCCAAATGGATATCATCTGTGAAAAGTCATGCTAAATGCTTTATTTCCTCTTTTCAGACTCCTTAAAGAAGCAGCTTACTGGGTGACTTTTGGCTACTCATTCTTTCTCTCTTTTACTCACTCAGCTTCAGCAATTTCAGGGGAATTTTGAAAAGATAAAATAAGAGAAAGAACTACAGAGATTCACTTGAGTGAAGTCCAAGTCCGATTCAAATGTAAAGAAATAAATACTCTGGTCATGCTGATTTATATCATTTTTATTATTTGCAACTTACAAAATCAGCCAAAATTTACATTTGCTCAAAGTTAGAACTGGCTGGACCGAGTCAGTAATAAGGTGCTGAGAGTAACTTCTGCAATGTTATCAGGGAAGAGTTGAGCCTGTTAACATTGTCTTTGAAGAGATGAGTCTTGTCAGCTGTGGGCTACATCCCTGTACATCCCTGTTCAGCCCAAAGGGAGCAGAATGGGTTGGAGCTGTTTGGGAGGCAGAGGTTATGATATCTCTGAAGAGGGTAATGATATGCCCCTTCTTTAAGGGGCCAACCATGCACCAACCTGGTGCCCAACTACCATCCAGTCTCCAAACTTCACTTTCTGAGAAGATTGTTGAAAATGTGGTAGGGTGGAACTCCGAAGTATTCTAGAGGAAGTGAATTATCTGGATCCTTTTCAGGGCTTGGGACTGGGCATGGGATCAGGGCTTGGGACTGGGCATGGGATGGAGACTTCATTGGTCACATTCTGTGTCAGGATCTAAATAGCAGTGATACCTGATACCACTTGGTAGATGTGATGGAAGGCCTGGCCCAGTATCTGGATGGAGAGAAACAGTTTAAGATAACCCTAGCAAAATAAAAAAAACTATTGGTTCAAAAGCCAATTGAATATGGTACAATAGCAACTTTAGCTCTTGATGGGGATGAAAGAGTTGGCGTACAATTTGGGAGTCTTCCTGTTAGAGCAGCAGTTGGAAGTTGTGCCAGGATGACCTTTGTCATGCTGTGACTTGTATACCAGTAAATAGGACTTCACTTGAAGACCATCTGGAAACTAGACCTATTGCAAAATGTGGCAAGCTACAAGCCACATAACTTCAGCACTGCAGGAACTGCATTGGCTACCAGCATTTCTGTTCCAGAATAGAATAAATGATAATTATAGCTCCCTAGTTATTTTTCTTCTTCAAGTATTGTAGGTTAGCATCTTATGAAGAGCATAAAAAGGTTATCAGTGGACAATTCCTGAGCCTGGAACTAAATTAGATATCATCACTACATCTTCTATCAAATGATTTAGGAATAATGGTCATCCATGTTTTTCCTTTTCTCATGATGACATAATACATATGTATTATAAAAATATAATTTATACTGTTATACATTATTGTCATGGGTCCTTTTTTAAAACTGCATACAGTTTGATTGACAGAGACTCAAAAGATCCTCCAAAAACACTGGACCCTAGATAGTTGGATTTTTATCTCTCTGTATAAAGGCTTGGGGAGATGTTTTATTTAAAACTATCCAAAAGTGATACAGAAGTGAAATATAAAACCTATAAGTCTATTTGTGAGTGTTTTCTATTTTCCTATCCTACATTCTATTTCTATTACTAATACTATACAATTTTCTTTATACTATATTTTACTATTACCATACTACACTCTATACTATTACTTCTTTGCTAATTACTATTACCAACTATATTACTATTCAATTACTATTACAATATTTCCTCTATACTACACTCTATTGTACAACAATGTTTTCTTCTTACAAACATTGTTCTGCCTTAATTCCTCTCTCTAGAATTTCTTTGCTTTTTCTTCTCTATTACTGGCCAGCATGTAGAGTACTTGCAACTTTCCATGTTGTGCTTTTATACTTGCACTTTTCCTTGGTCTACACTTCTTTTCCTTTAGACCATCCAGTCTCTGTGAAGGAAAAAATGTCTTCTTTTATTTGGGTACTTTCTGCTTCCTGCTGCCACACGCATCTCCTCTATCCTCCTCCCCCATCTGTTGCAAGGTTGCAGCTTTATTGGCAATTCTGCCACGCTGACGTTGGGGAGAAGGCTCAGATAGGGGGAGAGGGAGGCAGCACAGGTGCCTGCAATTGTTTCTCCACAGCCTGCTCTTCCAATATTTATTATTTCAAGTTGTATCTTAACTTGCCAGTCCTAGGGAATTTATTTTTATTAAATTAAACTCCTTGAAGATAATCAGGCATCTCTAATCATAACTAAATGCTAAACTCACAGTATAACACTGTACATGCAAATGTCACAAATGAAATGATTACTCCTAAAAGAAACCTGAGAAATGTATTTGGTCTTTATCTTGTTTTAAAGTCCACAATGCATGCATGTATGAAATATATCTGTAAAGTAGTAATGTAATTTTGGTATGTGTGAAATTATACTGCTTTTTCTTTTAATATATTTCATCCAGTTGAGTGGAGCATTGAAGAAAAGCAGACTGCTGGACAAAATTTCAAGAAATAGTAGGAGAAAAGCTAGAGTTCTTAAAACCCCATTATCTGCCAAGAAATACAAGGGTAAAAGAAGAACTCATCATTACAACTCTTTCATTGACATGATTGTCCTTTTAGTGCATTAAATTATAGCACCAGGATAAAACTTCAGGTTTGTCCCCACAGTACTTGCTCTTACAAAGATTACACAGCAGGGGCCTATTGCTTCTATAATAATTAGATGGAATTATTGGGTTTCATCAAAAGCAGCTGCAGAGAAGGAGGAGCTACACTCTCCAGGAGGTTTTCTGTTTCCATCTCCTGTCTGTCTTGGAATTTCCTCACAAATAATACAACTTGCTTTTTCTAGTTCAGCTGAAGGCTGTTAAGGTGCCCAAACAGAGTTATTTTGACTGAGAATGTTATTTGTCCATATATTTGTTCTGAAACTGGAAGAATGCAAGATATTTAAAGGTGACTTTGGCCCAAGTATGGAATTTAAGGATTAATTTGCAAGAATACCTCAGAGGATACCATAAAGCTGGTGACTGTTTAGAAAAAATGGCAGTTCAGATTATCAAAAGGTTAGAACAATTTTCTTGTGACTGAAAATATAAACTTATGGGAGTGTTTTGATTAGAAGAATAGAGGCCTACGGTATAGGACTAAGAGAGAGGTTGAATTTATTTGCTGTTTAATGTGTTGGTTTTATTTTAAAAAATGGTATTTCATGGTTTTGACCTTTGTAATGTTATGTGGTTTTTTTTGCTTGCACTGTTTTGGGATTATTTTTTGTTAATGAAAAGTAGATTAACTACTTTATAAATAAAGAAATGATAATAGAAAATAAGAACTCATTGCAGACTTAAGAAAGAGAAAATAAACATTTAATGAAGTATTTAACACATAATTAACTTACAGTAGACTTAAGAAATCTATGGCCTAATTTCCTCCTTGCAGCCCTGTGAAACCAGCCTCTAAGCATGACTGCTGAAAACCAATAGCCCAATTTCCATTTTTAAAACTGTTTTCAGGTGTAAAATATGAAAATTGTAGCATAAGGCCTAAAAGAGATGTGCAACAATTAACACAAAGAAACCATCAAAACTGTAAACAACGCTGAATCTCATCCTCATGTGTGAAGATATGGCTCCACTTACTTTGTGGCCCTCAGCTTTCCTACAGTGTTAAGTACTGCTCTTGCCCATCCTTTACTTATGGAATCATAAGATACATTGATAGATACTGGTTTAGATTAATTTTAAAAAGGATTGAGTATTAATGCATGATAAATCTATCAATACATCTTCAGATTTAAAGGCTGTATATTTGTGAATCCAAGATGCTAAAAAGTGGATGGAGGATGGAACTGAGCTATTGCTTCCATTTTCTATTTGCAAGCTTCCTAATATCTCTGGGTATTGTAGGAAACGGATCCATAAAAGTGATTATTAAGGTAAGTTTAGGGACAACCTATTTCTTGGTCCTGTTTTAAATTGTTCCCAAACATAAATGTTAACCAATACAATTAATATCAAATAGAAGTAATATAGTTTCTCCACATGGTAACTGCCTTTTGTGTCAATTGTCATTTGCAAATTGTTTAATACTGCAATATAGATAGTAATCAATCAGGTTGTGGCTAGTGCATGTGTACTTAAGATTAAAGCTATATTTTTTTAAGTAAGTCCAATTTTGCTATACCAGCCAAAGTTGGTAAAAGTGGCTTCTAGCTATTAATGCCAGGTAGATCTTCATAGATTACCCTGGATCCAGACTGCACATTTGACCAAGTAGGCAACTTGATGTACTCCAGACATTTTAGACTACAAGCTTCTTCAGTCCTTTTTCATTGGTCATCATTGTTGAGGGATGATATGAACTGATGTCCATCTGGAATTCATCAGGTAGCCTACTCATGTTTTCAGGGGAACTGCTCCCCCATCCATAACAGGTTGTAAATGTGTCTCTACCCCTGCAAATACAGTAACCTTGAGCGCACATTCCTTCAACATGAGAACCACATACACTGAGGAGGATTTGACTGTAGCATATTATAAGTCAGGAGACCTCTCAGCAAATAAGAATCAATGAGAACAGCAACATGTGATTATGTTTATTAGAGAATATTTAGGGCTTTATATTATCATATGCCCAGTTATGCAGGTGTATGCATAAGAGTATTTATTGAAAATAATACCAGCCTCTGATGGATGTAGGTAGAAATGTACGTGTGTATTACAAAGTGAGGCCAGAAGGCTTAACAATACAAGAGGTGTAGTATTACATTACTACACAGAGCACAAATGGAAATGAAATCCAGACTTCCGTGTTCTAAAACAGAGTGGAGGTAACACCTTCCCAGCTGGTGATAATTTCTGAGGCCAAGTAATTGTTTATCTAAACACTTAAAGCGTGACAATGGTAAGCTAGATATCTTTTGTAAAATCTGCAAATGAATTCTAACTAAGTCTCCATTTCAAGATTTCTGGTAGAGTGGGTAGGGTGAGGTGGCATGTAGCAGCTTTTAAATTTGTTACTGAACAATGGAGGAGATAGATTTGCTGCTTCTAATGTTTTCATTATAATTTTTTTTAATGTCTTTTGCATGCCTGTTTCTTCTCTTACACCAACCTGTTCAGCATAATCAACAGTACAATGGTACTGTAGATTTCTCATGAAACATACACATGTGCATGCATACACACAGAACATTTGATTGATGTTATATCCATCTATTGTGTGACTTAAGCCCATTTGGAAAGAAAGTTAGTACTAGGCTTTGTTACAATTTTTGGAGTTGGCCTGCTATTGTTAGCATGTAATTTCATGCTGGAAGTTGTCTGCAAGCCATGAGAAGCTCTGAGATGAAAGGATCAGCTTTAAGGACAAAGATATATATTCTTCCTGCAGTGCTGGAGAATCTAGAACTGTAGGTCACGATCACTAGCATTCACCTTCTTCTATAGTTTCATGTTTACTCATCTCTTGATATCAAGGATAAATATCCCAAGGCTACAGATTCATATCCACCACCCAGAACCCCTCCTACTCCCTTTGGTGGTTAGTAGGTTTCAGCATGCTGCAGCACCTTGCTAATCTTTCTTGAGCTGTAAAGATATGCAGATCAGGTCTAGTCCTTGGATAGGACCACTAGGGAACACCAGAACTGTAGACTAAATTGGAAAGTTGAAACATATCCCAGAAGGTGGCACTGGACAGCCTCTTCCATACTGTTGCCAAGAAAACTGCATGGATGTGTTCATTTAGTCACTAGGAGTTGAACTTATCTCAAGGGCACCTTTACTTTTTTTCGAAATGGTTGGAAGTGTAAATCTTAAAAGAAATTTACCATAGTTGTTTTTGAAAAGAAGATATCTGGGAAAAAAAAAAGTCTTCCCCCCACTCCACCTGAAAATATAAGTGAGTCTCCAGCCACCAGTTGGTTTGATCTCTCTCTGTGCTTTACTTTTCCGCAAGGGATTACAGGTTTTGAGAATTTAACTGAGCATAGAACTAATATATCTTGCTGGAGTAAAAACAGAAGATGATTGAATGTAAAATGTGATTCTAGGAGCAAGAACCAAGGATATGCATGGCTTTTTATAAACTTCACAAAGATGAAAGGAAGTAGAGTACTGTAAAGGGGAACATTCTTGCACACATGCACAGGCAATGTTTGGCTGGCTACTCCAGCTCTCTCATGTTGGGAGTTCCTTTGCCCTTCTCCCACAATCCTTACTGTTGTAGCCTCCTGCACTCTTTGGCTAGCCTGTTCTTTATGTTGTCACTATCCATTCTTTACCTTACTGTACCTCTCTATACCTTTACTCAAGAGGAAGAGAATGTAAAATGTTCTGCTCTCAGTTTTTTTGCCTTCTCTGTAGCAAACAAAGCAGCTGGGATACATGGTAGGGAAAATTACCAGTAAGAATATTATTGACCTCTAAAGAGATGTCATTTATTATGTAGATTAAAGTCAAGGGACTAATTGAGAGTTGAAGATGATGGGGGAAATGGAAAACGAAAATCGGAATACATATGCACATGGACACACACACAAAGCAGATTGAACAAAATAAGACTAAGGGTACAAAGAAACAGCTCAGATCAAACTATGAAATAAATAAAAGGCTCCCAATCTACACCTATCTCGACATTCCTAAGGATGGATATTTTCTTCTGATTGTTCAATTCTTCAGGTTTGGATACTGTTTTTACTTGGCAGGACCCAGACTAAGAAGAGATGCCTTTTCCTCTTGAGACGGAAAACAAAAGAACAAAGACAAAATTGAGTTTTCCTTCCTTCCTCCCTTCTTTCCTGGGCACTGATGATGTCTGGCCACTATCTAGATGGACGGTCAAGATCAAGATTTCTCTTGACTCTTTTTCTGAAGACTCTGTATCTAAACCTTTTAGAGAACTCCATTCTATACCCAGTATGAAGGAAAAAGATTTGACAGCTTTCCAAAAATAACTCTTCCCTCTTCTTATAACAGTTTTCTGTTCCATTCTGGATTTTAAAAAAATAATAATTTAAAATCATGGCAGCATAGTGCTAAGTCATAAGCAATCATTATGTGCCATTAAGTTGTTTTTGACTCCCAGTGACCACCTTGTCACAGATGAGGTTGTTAGGGATAGGAGTTTATCTGAGCTCCAGTGTAATAGTTCCACTGGTAAGGAAAACACATTCTACATGGTTTCAAAGGTGTCACCTTCTTTATTACCTCATATATTCCTGGCCTGTTTTCAGTGAGGTGGCTTATTCTAGGATTAAACCATAGACCTAACTCACATGGTATTCTAACTTTATAAAATAGAATGCCCCCCCCCCGCCCAAGTCCTGCTGTGCTGCCTCATCATGGTGGTGGGATGTTCCTGGAAGGGATGAGTGAAGAAAGTTGGGAATGTATGCCAAGAGTATATATTCCCAGCAGGGTCACTGAACGTGTGAAAGTCACCCCAGCTGCCTAGCTATAGCAAACAGGCACCTATATTGGGCAGCAGTGATATAGGAAGATGCCAGAGGCAGATGATCACTTTAGTGACAATGGCAAAGGTATCAATTCATACTGTATGGGAAATGGCAATGGTAAACCACTCCTGTATTTTTACCAAGAAAACCACATGGATAGAAAATATAAAATGATTGATGATATAATGCTGGATGACGGGCCCCTCAGGTCGGATAGCATTCCACATGCTCTTGAGGAAGAGCTGAGGATCTTTTGGAGCACTAATGGTGTTTATGACATGGCTAGATGAAAGTTTTTGGGATGTCTAGTTGCTGATATTGCCATACAGGAAAAGACAATCCAAAGCTGCAAAGATAGAATTACAGTAGGAACATGGAATGTAAGAAGCATGAACACAGGACAGCTCAACATGTTGTTGTTGTTCAGTCGTTAAGTTGTGTCTGACTCTTCGTGACCCCATGAACCATATCGCACCAGGCCTTCCTGTCCTTCACTGCCTCCCTGAGTTTGCTCAGTTTCATGCTCATTGCTTCAGTGATGCTATCTAACCATCTCATCCTCTGTCATCCTCTTCTCCTTTTGCCTTCAATCTTTCTCAGCATCAAGGTCTTTTCCAAAGAGTCCTCTTTTCGCATTAGGTGACCAAAGTATCTGAGCTTGAGTTTCATTATCAATCCTTCCAATGAGCAATCAGGATTGATTTCCTTTAAGATTGACTGGTTTGACCTCCTAGCAGTCCAGGGGACTCTTAAGAGTCTTCTCCAGCCCCACAGTTCAAAGGCATCAATTCTTCGGCGCTCCGCCTTCTTTATGGTCCAACTCTCACAGCCATACATTACTACTGGAAAAACCATCGCTTTGACTGTGCGGATCTTTGTCAGCAAGGTGACGTCTCTGCTTTTTAATATGCTATCTAGGTTTGCCATAGCTTTCCTCCCAAGGAGCAAGCATCTCTTAATTTCATGGCTGCAGTCTCCATCTGCGGTGATCTTGGAGCTCAAATAAATGAAGTCTGTTACTGCTTCCATTTCCAGCCCTTCTATTTGCCAGGAATTGATGGGTCCAGATGCCATGATCTTAGTTTTTTTAATGTTGAGTTTCAAGCCAGGTTTTGCACTCTCCTCTTTTACCCTCATCAAGAGGCTCTTTAGTTCTTCTTCACTTTCTGCCATTAGGGTGGTATTGTCTGCATATCTGAGGTTGTTGATGTTTCTCCCTGCAATCTTAATTCTGGCTTGTGATTCTTCCAGCCTGGCATTTCTCATGATGTACTCTGCATATAGGTTAAATAAGCAGGGTGACAGTATACAGCCTTTGTCATACTCCATTCTCTATTTTAAACCAGTCGGTTGTTCCATGACTGGTTCTAACTGTTGCTTCTTGGCCCACATAGAGATTTCTCAGGAGACAGGTAAGGTGGTCTGGTACTCCCATCTCTTTAAGAATTTGCCACAATTTGTTGTGATCCACACAATCGAAGGCTTTTGCATAGTCAATGAAGCAGAAGTAGATGTTTTTCTGGAACTCTCGTGCTTTCTCCATGATCCAGCAAATGTTGGCAATTTGATCTCTAGTTCCTTTGCCTCTTCGAAATCCAGCTTGTATATCTGGTAGTTCTCGGTTCACATACTGCTGAAGCCTAGCTTGTAGGATTTTGAGCATAACCTTGCTAGCATGTGAAATGAGTGCAATTGTGCGATAGTTTGAGCATTCTTTGGCATTGCCGTTCTTTGGAATTGGAACGTAAACTGACCTTTTCCAATCCCGTGGCCATTGTTGCATTTTCCAAACTTGCTGGCATATTGAGTGCAGCACTTTAACAGCATCATCTTTTAGTATTTTAAATAACTCAGCTGGAATACTGTCATCTCCACTAGCTTTGTTGTTAGTAATGCTTCCTAAGGCCCACTTGACTTCACTCTCTAGGATGTCTGGCTCAAGGTCAGTGACCACACCAGCATGGACATCAGGGACATTAAGATCATTCTTGTATAGTTCTTCTGTGTATTCTTGCCACCTCTTCTTAATCTCTTCTGCTTCTGTTAGGTCCCTGCCTTTTTTGTCCTTTATCATGCCCATCTTTGCACTAAATGTTCCTTTGATATCTCCAATTTTCTTGAAGAGATCTCTAGTCTTCCCCATTCTATTGTTTTCCTCAATTTCTTTGCATTGTTCATTTCTTATCTCTCCTTGCTATTCTCTGGAAATCTGCATTCAGTTGCTTATATCTTTCTCTTTCACCCTTGCTTTTCTCATTCCTTCTTTCCACAGCTATTTGTAAAGCCTCATCAGACAGCCATTTTGCTTTGCTGCCTCCTGTACAATGTTACGGACCTCCGTCCATAGTTCTTCAGGCACTCTGTCTACCAAATCTAATCCCCTAAATCTATTCATCACCTTCACTGTGTACTCACAAGGAATTATGATCTTAGTCATACCTGTGTGGTCTAGTGGTTTTCCCTACGTTCTTCAATTTAAGCCTAAATTTTGCAGTAAGAAGCTCATGATCTGAGCCACAGTCAGCTCCTGGTCTTGTTTTTGCTGTCTGTATAGAGCTTCTCCATCTTTGGCTGCAAAGTATATAATCAATCTGGTTTTGGTATTGACCATCTGGTGATGTCCATGTGTAGAGTCGTCTCTTGTGTTGTTGGAAAAGAGTGTTTGCTATGACTAGCTTGTTCTCTTGACAGAACTCTATTAGCCTTTGCCCTGCTTCATTTTGTACTCCAAGGCCAAACTTGCCTGTTATTCCGATTACTCATTGACTTCCTACTTTAGCATTCCAATCCCCTATGATGAAAAGGACATCATTTTTTGGTGTTAGTTCTAGAAGGTGTTGTAGGTCTTCATAGAACTGGTCAACTTCAGCTTCTTCGGCATCAGTGTTTGGTCATAGACTTGGATTACTGTGATGTTGAATGGTTTGCCTTGGATTCGCACTGAGATCATTCTGTCGTTTCTGAGGTTGTACCCCATTACTGCCTTTCCCACTCTCTTATTGACTATGAGTGCTACTCCATTTCTTCTAAGGATTTCTTGCCCACAGTAGTAGATATAATGGTCACCTGAATTAAATTCACCCATTCCCTTCCATTTCAATTCGGTGATTCCCAAGATGTCGATGTTCAATCTTGTCATCTCATGTTTGACCACATCCAGCTTGCCTTGGTTCATAGATCTTACATTCCAGGTACCTATACAATATTGTTCTTTACAGCATCCGACCTTCTTTTTGCTTCCAGATACATCCACAGCTGAACATTCTTTCAGCTTTGGCTCAGCCGCTCCACTCTTTCTGGAGCTACTTGGAATTGTCCTCCGCTCTTCCCCAGTAGCATATTGGACACCTTCCGACCTGAGGGGCTCATCTTCCAGTGTCATATCTTTTAGCCTTTTGACATTGTCCATGGGGTTTTCTTGGCAAGGATACTGGAGTGGGTTGCCCTGTCCTTTTCCAGTGGACCACATTTTGTCAGAACTCTCTGTCATGACCTGTCCGTCTTGGGTGACCCTGCACGGTATAGCTCATGGCTTCACTGAGTTATGCAAGCCCCTTCGCCACGACAAGGCAGTGATCCATGAAGGGGAAGCTCAACATAGTGAAAGATGAAATGAAATGACTACAAATTGATATCTTAAGCGTCAGCCAACTGAGATTGAGATCGGACACTTTCAATCAGAAGATCATATTGTTTATTACTCAGGACATGAAAAACAAAGAGGAAATTGTGTTGCTTTTACAGTTAGGAAGGGTATAGTAAGAATGGTACTTTGGTACAATGCAATCAATGACAAATAGTATTGATTAGACTTCATGGACAATCCTTTAATATGACAATCATTCAAGTTTATGTTCCAACCACTGATGCAGAAGAAGAGGAAGTTGATGAGTTTTATGATCAAGTTCAATTCAAAATCAACAGAACATGCAAACAGGATTTGCTGCTTGTGATTGGAGACTGGAATGCCAAAGTTGGAAACATGAAAGAAGAAAATGCAGTTGGATTGTACGGCTTAGGAAACTGGAATGGAGGAGGAGATCAAATTACCAATTTCTGCCACTCCAATGATTTCTTCATAGCTAACACTGTCTTCAAGCAACCAAAATGATGCCTCTATACATGGACTTTGCCATATGGAGTAAAGAAATCAAATTTAGTAATATATTATTGCTAAAGGAGGTGGAGGAGCTCAATTATAGCATCAAAGGCATGGCCAGGTGCTGACTGTGGAACAGATCACACACTGTTTATGTGCAAGCTCCATGTTAAACTAAAGAAGAAGAAGAAAGCCAGTCAGTTTCCACAATATGATCTTGAACATATACTCACCATTTTCAAGGAGAACATCAGGAATCATTTTAAAATCTTGAACTTCATTGATAGAGAACCAGAAGAATTATGGAATGAACTTAAAGAAGTCATTAAGGATGAATGTGAAAAGAACCTGCCAAAATGAAGAAAGAGAAGAAAGGAAACTGGACGTCAGAACAAACAGTGGAAATTGCAAGAAGAGAAGAGAAGTCAAAGCCAAGAAAGACAAAAATCTCAGAAAGGAACTTAACAAAGAGTTTCAGAAAGCTGTTAGAAGAGACAAGAAGCAGTATTACAACATCTGTAAAGAAATTGAAGATGGAAACATGGTAGAACAAGGAAAGTCTTTCAAAAGGTTTTTGAACTCAGAAGGAGGTTCCAACCTTGAATTGGTATGCTAAAGGATGCCAATGGACAGATAGTAACCAATTCAAAGGAGATCAAAGGAAGATGGAAGGAGTATACTGAAACACTATAGAGTAGAGATGTCAACACTCAAGATACCTTAGAAGATATTCCTTACTTACAAGAACTTCTCGTACTAGAAGATGAAGTTAGATCAACCCTCCAGTCATTACCAAGTCAGAAAGCTACAGGAACTGATGGGAATACTCACTGAAATATGGCAGGCAACAGAAGAAGAATCAGTTACGGTTCTAATGAAGCTATGCCAGCAGATCTGGAGAACAACACAGTGGCCAACCAAGTGGAATAGATCAGTCTGCTTTCCAATACCATAAAAGGAGACTTAACAGAGTGTGCAAACTATTGTACAATATCCTTAATTTTACATGCTAGCAAAATAATGCTTAGGATCATCCAATACAGATTAGAGCCCATGGAAAAAGAGATGGCAGATGTTCTAAATCTGCCTTTAGAAAAGGCCAAGGAACCTGAAACATTATTGCTGATGCATGCTGGATAAATCCAAAAAATGCCAAAAAGAAGTCAGTATGTGCTTCATCACTTATAGAAAAGCCTTTGATTATGTCGATCATGTCAAGCTGTGGAAAGTGGTCAGAAAAATGGGAATCCCAGAACATCTCATTGTCCTCATGAGAAAGTTATATACAGATCAGGAAGCCACAGTTCAGACCAAACATGGTGAAACAGACTGGCTCCAGGTTGGCAAAGGAGTGCAACAAGGCCACATACTTTCATCTTATTTATTCAACCTATATGCTGAATATATATTAAGGGAAGCTGGATTGGAAGAAGATGAGCATGGTTTTAAAACTGGAGGAAAAAACATCAATAACCTGTGCTATGCTGATGATGCTACCTTGATAGCCAAAAATGCAAAGGATCTGCAAGCCCTAGTACTAAAATTCAAAGAGCACAGTGAAGAAATGGAACTAAAATTAAATATAAAAAGGACCAAACTAATGGCAACAAGGAGAACAACCAGCCTTAAAACTGACAATGAAGATAAAGTGGTGGATAGCTTCTGCCTTTTAGGATCAACTATCAACAGTAAAGAAACAAGAATCAAGAAATACTCTGTAGACTAGCACTTGGTAGAGCAGCCATGAAGTCCTTGGAAAAGATATTTACATGCCATGATGTGTCTATGTCTACAAAGATCAGAATCGTGCAAGCCATGGTATTCCCTGTGACACTGTATGGAAGCGGAAGTTGGACTTTAAAGAAACAGGATAGGAAGAGTATTTACACCTTTGAATTTTGACGTTGGAGAAAACTCCTGAGAATACCATGGACAGCCAAGAAACCAAACCAATGGATCATCAAACAAATCAACCCAGAGTTCTCACTTGTGGCACAAATGACCAGGCTCAAATGATCCTACCTTGGACACATTATACAAAGACCCAGCTCTCTGGAAAAGGTTCTAATGCTGGGAAAGATGGAAGGAAAGAGGAGAAGAGGATGGCTAGCAGCAAGGTGGATGAATTAAGTTACAGTTCTGATGGCCTCTGAGTTCTCCAGTACTGACTCCTGGATTGTTCTTGATTACCAATATTTCTTCCATTCTCAAGTGACTCAGTTCTGAGTTGGGTATTTGACTCTACTTTATTCCCTATTGGATTGTACAGCATGAAGTATGTACAGCATGCAGTATGAGTGTCAGTATGGCAGAGACTTACATATAGATCTCTATGCACAGAGGCTTCCATATGAGCTGCACTCATGACAGAGTTCCTCTTACATGAAGCCTTGGTGAATTTATCTATATGACTGAAGACTGCTCCATACAAACATTTATATGTCAAGGACAGGAATAGTATTGGGAGATAAGGCTACTCAACATGACCCCAAACCCATCTGCATCTTGATTAATACATTATTCCAGTGCTTGAAATGGCTGCTATTATAAAGGAAGACTATAAGTAAATGTGACAGGAGAACCAGGGATGGATAAATGGATTTGGTGTGATAAAAAAAGTATATAGCATGATGCAAATCAATCAACACTCCAGAATAAAAAGGAGAAGGAATTCACTTTCCAGAAATGCCAGCATTCTTCTGCATCAATAATTTTTGCTGGGTATTTGAAAAAGTATAATATATTTATGAATGTGAAGCGACAATCTGATGGATATTTCTTACTTTTGTAATGTGACTATCTGGCAGCAAGGAACCTATAATATCTGTTGTTGCCATTTCTGTCTGAATAAGGTCATCAATCTACCCACTTTTCTTTAGTGATTTGCCTGAAGTGCTCAGTGCTGTCGTTTCTATATGCAAGCCATTAAATCTAATCACTAGACAGTACTAAAAAGTGAGCTTTTTTTCTCCAGGATATATAGACAGCAATGTTCTCTTTTCATGCTATCTGAATGATGGCCACATCAGGTCTCTTGTTATTGTCCATAAGAACATCAAGGCACTACTTCTCCAATGACACTGAGAAATACAAGCATCTGGAATTTTACAGAACAGCAAATTTTATTTATTTATTTATACATTCGATTTATTGTCCGCCCATCTCCCCCCCCCCCCCCAATGGGGAACTCTGGGCGGCTCACGAAGTATATATATATAAACATAACAGTGAGAAACAGTGAGAAATCTTACAATTAGTGCTATTACGCTATGTGACCAGCAGGGGTCGCTAGGGGGTCATCCAGGCTTTTTTCTTCCTCCGTAGATCTTTCTCGCCGCTCGCATCGATCGTTGCTCGTGCCAGCTGCATTCGGAGTTCGGCCAGCACCGGTATTTTGCTCCCCCGCGCAGCACCGCTGGTTCTTCCCATCTAAATGGGAGTCCCCATTTATCTCCTCGCAGATGGAATAGCTTTCGAACTGCTGGGTGGGCAGGAGCTAGGACAAGGGACAGGAGCTCACCCCATCCCGCGGAGCTGGGCCTGAACTGCTGGAGTGCCGACCATTTCTGACTGGCAAACTCCAGTGTCATTAAGCCCTTGTGCCACCGCATCCCTTTTGAATTTTATTCAAAATGTGTTTTACTACAAATATTCTAAATGTTGTTCAGATTCATGACACTCAAAGTGGAACCACAACATAAATATTTTGTATACAACATGGTAGCTGAAAATATAGAACTATACATTGAGGTATTGATAAGTACAGGGAAAAAAATTGGACTTTTAGGCTGGGCCTGGAATAGAGGCCTTCCCAAGAAGTGCTTGGAAATATTTTTACCACACCATTCCCTGTTAGTATGCCTATTGAGCTCCCTGTGTTACAATTTGCTTACCAACACATGCATTGCCATGATTTGTGATTATTTCTTTATATTTCTAAGATAGGCTTAATATTTTGTAATGTCAAGTTCAGGCTTTTAAGTATGACGAGTTTGGATTAAATGCACAGAATAAAGAAAACTAGAAGGAGAAATGGACATCTCACTGGGGGATTGCCAATGAAGCTAGAGAATGATGACGATGATGATGATTTTTACATTACAGTACAATTACAATAGCTTCTATATTAAAGAATCCTGAATCAAGGTCACTTACATTTTCCATATAACCTGATGGGTATTTATTTTGTCATTTATAAAACACAAAATCCTTCCAGTCTTGATAAAAATAAAGATCTCCCACTTTTTAAGCATGTGAATCCTATCAGAGATCTTTTCAAGCAGCACAGGTGACCAAATCTTATCCAAACATTTTTCAGATCAAATTTGAGAAATGCGTGCTTGATGAAATAAAATGAAAAGAATATGCTAGGCAAAAAAATAAGTCACTTTACTGTTTCATCAAATATGTTACTTTTATATTAATAGCATCTTCTGATCAGAGCTCATTTCCTTTCCCGAGTTGCTTGGAGGAATTCAGTGAACCATGAAAAGTAAGATTTTCAAGGTCAAGAAGAGGTGGTAAGGTTTCAGACTCAGAAAAAAACAAAAACAAAAAAAACAAAACAAAAAAAAACTTTTAAAAGTTTCTATTTACATTACATAAACATAATGGAAAAAATAAAATTGAAAGATAATGTTGCATTTTTAAAAAAAACAGCCTAGAATAAATTAAAAAAGCAGAAATGTAGCTGTAGGCTAACATAATAAACAAAAAGCAGGGAAGGAAAAATATGGTTAAAGTACGATAAAATACATTGTAAATGGGGAAAAAGAAGAAAAATACAATAAATCATTTGGGAACATGGTTAAAATATCTCACGTTAGTAAATCTGCTTAAACATTTTAATTATTCAGTGAATGGGAAACCATACTAGTATTCTGTAGAGTCTTAAAGACATTTAAAGACACTGGAGTCACATCCATAATGTTACTATGCTAGAGTCACTTGTAGGATTTAAACTTTGCAAAAACTTGGTAAAAGTTTAAGAGTCTTTCCCTTGTAACTTCAAATATGTGTCACCAAAAAAAAAAAGAAAAAGACACTCATTATCAGTACTTACACGTTATTTGAGAGACCATCTTATTCCAGTTGTTTTTACCCAACCGATCCAGTCCAGCTTGCTTCAGGTCCTATCAGCCAAGGAATGCCAGTTGGGGGTTCCCAGAAGGTGTGCCTTTTCTGCTGTAGCACCTGCCCCATGGAACATTCTGCCCCTCAGAGATTAGGATGGTTCCAACCCTGCTGGCCTTTTGTAAGGCCCTAAAGACCTGGTTCTGTTCCCAGACCCGACGCCCCAGATGTGTGAAGGGACCCATTTCCTGGCTGCATTAGTGTTTGTTGACTGTGTTACTTCCTCAGTTTCTATGCATTTTAATTTTTGGATTTATGATTGTAATTGTTTTTATATTTAACATTGTTTACCACCCAGAGTCATTTGTTGAGATGGGCAACTAAATGAATTGATTAAATAAATAATGAACTAAAGAAGTCAAAGTAGCGCATTTGCTAATTTGTCTGTATAGCTATGCATTTGGATTACATTCATCATGTGATCAAAATATGGGCACTTGGCAGCCTGCCCACATTTACAACTGCAGTGTGCACTTCAACTCCCCCCACCCACACATCTCCCTCCCCATCTCTGACTTTTTGGCTGCCCTGCACTCCGCTGCCACCCTCAGCTGACCTTCACTGTCGTCTTCCTCCTGCTGCCGATGAGATGCACCCAGCCAAGGCAGTTGCTGGCCTCTTGTGAGGCTTCAGGGAGGCTCTGTGAGGGCCCTGCAAAGGACCAGCAACTACCTCTGCCGGGTGCATCTTGTCAGCAGCAGAAGGAAGAAGACAGGTCAGCTGAGGGTGGCAGCAGAGTGCAGAACAGCCAAAAGGTCAGAGATGGGGAGGGAGATAGGTGGGTGGGGGGAGTTGAAGTGCACACTGTAGTCGTAAATGTGGGGAGGCTGCCAAGTGCCTGAATTTTGATCACATGGCCGTGTGGGCACTGCAATGGCCATAACTTCAAGGACTGGTCATAACTATCATTCATTCACTGTCATAACTTTGAGCGGTTGTTGAACATATGGTCATTAAGTGAGGACTACCTGAGGCTGTATTTAGCACTATAGTCATCTACTGTAATACTTAAAAGTGACTCTCCTTTGCCAGCAGAATTTGGTTGACTTCAGAAGGATAATGTTAACTAAAATAATTGCCTGTACAGCAATGGGACATGCTGAATATGATCATCAGTGACTTCACACAGCTTCATTAAAACTATGGTTATGAAGCATTAAACAAAATGGTTCTTCTACTGGTGAATTTATAACATTTGCATTTCAGCTGTATGCAATTCATATCTGTAATATAACTTTATAAGGATTTAAATGTTCCTTTCCCCCCACCTCAAGGTGATCTATACTGTTTCTAGTGACTGGCATAGGTGGAAAGACAAGGATTTACAAAATCAGATTACACACATTGTGTGCATGGGGCATTTGTATATCTGGCTGGGGCAAAATCAAGAAATGATATTGGTCTAAGAACAGAAGAACATCTCTTATTCTGAAGGACTCTTGGTAAAAACTTGTTTGTCAAACAACAGTGGTTGCATCATATTAATGTATAAAGAGGAATTGTTTTGGAAGACGAGATACATTACAGGTAGTCCTCATTTAATGACTGCAATTGGGACTGGCAACTCGGTTGTTAAGTGAAGTGGTTGCTAAGTGAAACTGCAACTGTGCTTATGATCTGCTTCAGCTTTCCTTTGCTTTACAGACCTGCAAAGGTCATAAATGCAAGGATTGGTTGTAAAGTTACTTTTTCATCACCGTCTCACTGCAAACAGTCACTAAAGAAGGCAACTGCTCAATGAGGACTATCTGTGGTGTGTCTGCATTCTTTGGTAGAAGACTAAGGATTTTTCTGAGTAATGAAGTATTTTTGGGGCTTGGGGAAAAAAATGGCACTAGCTATCTCATGAAAAGTCAGGAGTTATGTGGAAAATACTTTTTCTTTTTAAATTAGAGAATGTTAAAGAAAACATCTGAGCACAATATAGTTTTAAAATGTATTATGAACTTTAATTGTAAGTACTGATAGATTCTTGGCTGAGCCTGCCTTTTAAGTAAATGAAAACACTCTGCTTGAATTGCAGTTGCGCCTCTGAGTGCAAGGCCGCCCCCATAAAAGCTGTGTTATTGGAAATTTCCAAAATGACACCAAAGAAGTGAGAAGTTATGTTTCAAAATTAAGGATGTAGAAATCTGTTTCACATTTTTGTCCTGGGGAAGAATGGGTAGAAAAAATGGTATTATTCTATTATGGTAAATTGGGTTCACTTTTAGTTTACACTCTGCTTCTTCACTGCCAGGCCTGTAGCTTCTAAATTAAAAGTTGCCTTAAAAAAACCAAATCACGGGCCCTTATTTTCTTTGGGTGCCCATTAAGGCTAAACATCATGATGTAATCAGCCCTGCAATGCTAATAAAAGGTCTTTGCCTTTTATTATTCTGCACTATATTATACTATATACTCTCTCTCTCTCTCTCTCTACAGGTAGTCCTCACTTACTGACTGCATTTGGGACTGGCAACTCTGTCGCTAAGCGACACGGTTGTAAAGTGAAAAATCATGACTTACAATGGCAGTTCATCAGTTCCGGCTGTGGTTGTTAAATAAATCACTGCAGATCTTTAAGCACAATATCATGTGACTGCGACTTGCAACTTTTTCCTGGCTTCCCCATTGACTTTGCTCATCAGAAGCTGGCTGTGAAGATCTCACATGACCATGGGATGCTGCAACCATCGAAAATGCACATCAGTTGCCAAGCACCCGAATCACAATCATGTGACAGCGGGGATGCTGTGATGGCCACAACATCAAGGACCCATCATAAGTCTCCTTGTTCAGTGCTGTTATAACTTTGAACAGTTGCTGAATGAGTGGTCGGTAAGTGAGGACTATATTCATATGCACACACATAACACACACACACACACACACACACACTATATTATTCTATACCAATGTTTCTCAACCTTGGCAACTTGAAGACGTGTGGACTTCAACTCCCAGGATTCCCCAGCCAGCCATGCTGGCTGGGGAATCCTGGGAGTTGAAGTCCATACGTCTTCAAGTTGTCAAGGTTGAGAAACACTGTTCTATACTGTAGCAATGTGAGCAAGTTGTGTACTCATGACTATTGCAAATAAAGCTCACTGTGACCTCCCCTGTGAGATTTATTTCTTTGTTTTCCTCCTCTTTTTTCCTCCCTCCATTCCTGGCTGACTCTAACCTATAATGAAATCTGCCTTCAGTACAGAGGATTTATTTATTTATTTAGTATGGCCTTCTCACATGAGTGACTCTGGATGGCATACAGAGATTCAAAGAACAAAACACAACATAAAACCATCTGGAGGTGTGTGTGTGTAACAAAAATGTTAAGATGGCATGTGCCCACATGATCAAAGCCCCACCCCTTTTTAATATATTTTTCACCCAAGGTGCACATTAAAAGGGGGTGGGACTTCAATCATTTGGTTGTGATGATCACCTGGAAAGAGAAAGAGATGCTTGTGGGATTTTTTGCCTTTTGACTTTGGAGGATGGCATTTGCTTCTTTATTTCAGGCAGCAATTTATCTCACTTTAACCTTTGAAATATAAAAAAGAAAAACTCATCTGGAGACAGATGCCTGCAGAAGCTTGAGGAGAAAAAGAGGCTGGAGATGGAGATAGAGAGACTGGAATTCTTGTCAATGTGAATATATTAGGGGTATGCAGTGATGGCCTGATTCATTTCAAGGGATAGACAGAAAAGAATCCACTTATATTCTTGCAATTTTCTATATTTTTTCAGGTACCTAAGGAACACTTCGTTTTTTAAAAAAAGGCAAGTTTGAAATCACATATGAGAAGAGATTCTTTTCCTTGTCATTCTGATTTTCAAGGAGCTTTATGTAGAAAAGTCATGGGGAGGTCAAAAAATTTTAAACTGACCCCTCTAAATTTGTGAAAAATCTTCAGGACTTTCAGCAGTTTAGAATTACTGTTGGGATTGGGTGAAGATGAAAGAAATCCTTCATCATATTCCACACACTGATGATCAGGGGGAAAAAAAACCTTTTCTGGCAGTATTTGTTGCTTAAGTTAACAAAAAGTTGTATATGATAACAAATTCTAAACATGATTTAATAACTTTTATCAGCAGTTCAACATCACATTTCAATTATTCATAGCTTATATAGCCTTTGGGATTTACTCATATCATAGACCTGGAAGGTAGCATCGAGTCCAACTACTGATCAATGCAGAAATCCAAAGGAAAACATCTCTAACAGCTGGCTGTCTATCCTCTTCTTGGACTTATCCAGTGAAGGAGAGCCCACCACCACTTTTCTAATCAGTTCCCCATCAAAAAAACTCTTATTGTTAGCAAGTGCATGGGAATTCCCTGACTATGTTTTTACCAATCTCAAGTTTCAGTTCGGCCCCTTTGGCCTTCTCTTGCCTGGTAGAACACACAGCCTCTTACCGGACAAGGAGACAATAGTTTTGCCTTTTTGTTGTTAGCTGTTAGGATTTTGCTGCTGAACTTCACGTGGCACACTCCTGTTTGCTTTCCCATTCACTTCCTAAAAGACTCTTATACAGTAGCTGTAATAATGTGGTTTTGTGTTCTTCCAATGGTTCTGCTCACAATAATTGCACTAAGTTCTGTTGCAAAATAGCTAAGTACAGTATCTTTAAAAGTGACAAAATAAGATCCTTGCAAAGTGCTTAATAATACAGGCTTTGCAATCACTAATTCATATTAGCTGGATACAACTATTAAGAGTTCAATGCACAGCCAAATATCAATGTATCTACTTCATATTCAGTACTGGATAAAGTAAAATCAGCTCATTGCAATCACAAGAATGAAGCTAAAATTTAATGCATTTTGGACATAGTGCAGAAGCAAGAGTACTTGAAGTAGCCTCTGGAACAATGGAAAAGCAATAGAAGAAAAACTGTCAGAAGACAAGATGGCTATATACAATTGTTGTTGTCATAAGTGTTGTTACAAGAACACAAAGAAGCTGTCTGGCAAATTGTTGTCTTCTGATTAGGCAGAAAAGACAGTTACTTCCATCCTGATATGCTTTTAAGCTTTAAAGGACAAAGACCTTCATTATTTTAATTTTGACATCCCATTTATATCATGAAAGCTGAGATCATTTCAAAAATCAGATTAAAATGGAATTAGAAATAGAAGATTAGATTTTAGATCCAAGTGCTGCTATCATCATCATCATCATCATCATCATCATCATCATCATCATCATCATCATCATCATCTACTACACAGATGGCCCCTCAATAGCTTAATATCTATAAGGATTATGTCATCCAAGTATAATCACAAACCACAATTATCCCTTTGCAGAAAAATAATTGCTAAATGCAACCTGAAGTGACAGCAGTTTAATAGAAATGGAATTGTTACTCTATATAGAAAAGCATTAATTTTTCTAGCAAACTAATCTTGATCTTAATAATTGTTATCAGAGGCTATGCCAACATGAGCTCTCTCTCCACTATGGACAGCCTATTAGCAATTCAAAAACCTTACATTTAGAGGTCAAATCGGCTGACATCCTAAATAATCTCACAAAATACAGAATGTTTATCCCTTCGTTAGGATATCGAAGACAGCTAACATATATATGTTGATTAATGGAGACCTTCGGTTTTAAAAATGGCAGAGCAGTTTTGATTTTTTTTTTTGCTATAGTAATAACATTTTCCCCTAAATTCATCTAGGAATGGATAGGTCAGTTGAAATCCAATCAGTGTCATTGCAATATCACTCAAGTATTACTTGGTTTCACCAAATTTCCTGTCATTTAAATTTTTTTAAAAATCAGCACTGTTATACATAATTTTCTCTAACAGTTTTTCTTGTAACTTTTGCTAATATAATTATTTTTGTACACAAAATGGCCAACAGCAGTCACTATGAATTGCATTCCTTTCCTTGGCCTAACAATGTTAATAGATCATACAATTTTTCTGGAAAAGACATACATGTCCTATTTTTTTTTTACATTGACAATATCATCCTCCTTGTGAATGTCTGCCACTAGTTTTACCTATAATAAATAAGTTCAGCAGAGACTCAGATATTTGCACACAATTCTCAGCTTTTATTTCAATGGGGAAGGCATTAATTTCAGTGGGAATCCCGTTCATCCCAGTACAGTTGGATGCATCAATAGAATGTATCATCTTCTGAACAGCTAGTGATATTGATGTAACTATGATATCTACAACTACTGACAAACCCTTGCTTCATTTTGAGTAGGAATTGTTCCATACCTGGCAATATGCAAACCCCAATGTGTTACATTTTTGTTAAATGCAGAAGATTCATTGAAATGATAGAACATAGCCCCCCTCATAGACAGGCAAAGCAATTGTATCAGTGTTTGGGAGTGTAGGAGGTATTCCTGTATTGGAAAATATGACTCCAGATTCTTCTAGGCCTGTCCTAACATAGCCAAAAAGAGGGACCAGAATGTTTATTTGATTTTATAGTATTTAAAAAAATATTTCTACCTACTTGACTTCTATCGTTCCCAAAAGCAGGACCTATAATAATGGATTTCAGTTACTGGAAGGCAAATTGTCAATGAATGTAGGGAAAAATGAGACTGAAACCAATTAATCAGAGAATTGGTAGGCTCCCTCTTGCTCCTTCTCTTGTTCAGGGTAGGCTAGACAGGCATCATTTCAGAATGCCTGATTTGGATTCATGGATTCCCTTCCAGCTGTTTGATGTTATGGAGACACCAAGAACCCTTTTTCTGCATGATTTCTCTAATAACATAATTTATATAGTAGACAGTTACAACTTTTTCATGGTAATGTTATGTCTTTTTAAAGGGGCAGGTATTCTCATCAGAAGGTGTTGCTAAGCCCAGAATCATTACGTTTAGTTCATTCAATGCTCCCTTGAACCTGCGGCCTCTTGCTCAGTATGATATGCACTGTTCTGTATACTGTAGGAAGACTTTTCTACTCAGATGTAGGGGAACATAACATAATATAAAAGAGTAATTCTTTATACAGTATATGAATGGAAGGTTTCTTGCACAGAATTGAAGCCATTGCACTCATAGAGCTCAGTTTGAAAATAGTTGGATGTTGTAAGCAAGAAAGACAGAAACAAAATATACTCAGAATGGAATTTTTTATAATTATAGCTATAGATCATAATATTCACATCATTCTATTTAATCTTAGTGGAGACATTGGTTCACTATGAAGCCTACCACTAAAGGCTGTATTTTGTTTCATAGTAATTGTTTTGTTCTATTTCATTCATTTCTTTTCATTTAATATGCTTGAAAGGGAAAAATGGAATACATATATTTTCATATTTCAAAAAAATCGTATTTTATGGTTCCAAAGACCAAATTTAATGGCTACTCACTTTGATAAATATAAAATTTGGACCTCAAAGTATTAGTGTGTAAATTTTTCAAAAGTATTTTGAAATATGTTTCTTGTCAGAATTCTTACACTGATAAACAAGTTTCCATTGATACCATTTAATGATAAAATTTGTGTGAAAGACAAACAACCTAAAATTTCAACTGTAAGGCTTAGAAAATAGTGTTGTTAAGCCTTCATGACTGATTTCTTTAGTAAGCAAATACTATGGAATATAATAGGGTGATTTATATTGGATGAAGATTAATTCTCGTTCTTAATAACAGTGGCACAAGTATGCTGATTGATATAACTTAAATAAGTCAATTTGTTCTTGTGTTTTGAATGAAAGTTGAACAAATGGAACTGTTAACACAAGCAAATTGATAAAATGAGAGAGCAAGCTAAACAAGTGTTGGGGCAAACCCTATTTCTTCCATTTTTAAAAAGGGGTATGGCTTTTGGTTGTGTTTCATGAATTCTCAGTTAATTTGGATGCATTCATATTAATATAGACATATATTACTAGTAGCATTGGTTCTTGAAATTAGAGAATGAGCTGTATTTCACTCCAGTGTTTTAAATTGTATTTTAAAGATGGAGATCCTATACTAAGCTCAGCTCAGCTCAGCTCAGATAAACACAGGGAGATTTACACATATAGGAGCTCTGCACTAATTCAAAAGGTACTTGCTCTCACTAAATTGGATAAGAAACCCTTTGTTAGATAAAGCTACACAAACACTTCAGAGTAGAAGGTACAGATTTGGGAAGAATTCTGACAAATGTACTCACAATTGTTTTGTGTAGTACAAACACTGGGAAATTAGCAGCTATATATTTTTAAAATCTTACTGTAATCTATTGCTCTAATTGTTCTGGGTCTTGTGCTGTTCAACATTTTTATCAATAACTTGGATGAGGGAGGTGAGGGGATGTTTATCAAGTCTGCAGATGATACAAAGCTGGGAGGTAGCTAATATTTTAGAGGAGAGACAAAATATTAAATCAGATCTAGGCAGGTTTAAGCGGTGGGCTGAGATGAATAAAATGAAATTTAACATGGAGAACTATGAAGTTTTGCAACTGGGTAGGAAAAAGGAAGGCTACAAGTATAGGATGGGGGAGACCTGGCTTGTCAGTAGTACTTGTGAAAATGATCTGTGTTCTTGTTGACCTCCAGTTAAACAGGATCCAGCAGTGTCATCCAGCTGCTAAAAGGCACTCAAGGAGTGCATTAACAGGAGCATAGAGTCCAGATCACAAAAATATTCCATTGTGCTGTTCACTGGTCAGACCATACTTGGAATATTGTGTCTGGTTCTGGGCACCAAAGTTCAAAAAGGACTGAGCAAAGGAAGCAAGTTCAGAGGAGGGCTATCAAGGTGGGGAAGAATTGGGAAATCAAGCCCTATGAAGAGTGGTTAAGGTATGTTTAGCCTACAGAAAAGACAACAGTGGAGATGTATTTAAAATAGCTGAAGGACTGGCACATAGAAAAGGGAGTAAACTTATTCTCTATTGCCCTAGAGGGCAGGAACAGGAATGAATTGGATTAAAATTCCAAGGATAGAAGTTCAGGCTAGATGTTAGAAGGAAATTCCTGACTGTACCAGCTGTCAGCCAGTGGAACAGGCTGTTCCATGCAGTGATGCATGGGAGGTCTTTGAACAGAGGCTGGATGACTATCTGTCAGAGATGCCCTAGGGGAACCTGAACTGAGCTAGGGGTTGGACTAGGTCACTTGCGTCTCTATGATTCTATGATAATTTTCTATATTTTCAGGATAAGATCTTTTGCTTTCTGGATATTTCAAGGAAACAAGAAATAGGTGAAAACAATTCAACTGAACAATATCTATAAAAAATACTGTAGAAGATTGGCACCACTGGAATGAATGTATGTCTGAATATGCATTGTTTTGACAAATATATAGATTTGTCATGAGGTAAACATAATAAAAAGCTTGGTAACAAGACTCCTTGTTAAAAATATATGTCTATCAGGGTTCATTTCAGTACAGTTCTCATTTTAGAATTTAACATAGCTAAAATATTTCCATTTAAAGTCTAGGGGTGAACTTTTGATTCTGAATATTATTACTGCAATTTTGTGAATTGCAAATCATAGTTGTCATTTGTGGATGATTTTGCTGCATTTTTTTTTCCCTGGACAGAGCTATCACTTTGAAAAAAACATCATTTGCTTTAACTATTGGCATTTCCAGGTGTTAAGTAGATTATGATGTGTCAATACCACATGAAATAACTGAACTTTAATGCTCCTTTGTTTTCAATATTCCATATTAGGCTTCTCATTGGCAAGATTGGCTGCAACCAATTAAACAGGGACACAAGAAAGAGGGACTTCTGATAAGTAATTTATTGTATAAATCTAGTTCATTATTAAAGAATTCTAGGAACTGCTGTGCATCAAAACAAGTCCTATTTATAGTGAAATCAGAGTTCATATTTTGTATCTCTTTCTTTGTCCTCAACTATGCAATGGACTAGATGGCCTTTCTTTTAAACAGGAAGCCTGGTTTCCAACTGTGTCTTCTTTTGTCAATGCACTGATTTGATATAAGATTTGTTTTCTCTGATGGTTTAAGTAGTAGAAACTAAGGTTTTCTGAATCCAGCTCAAGCTTTTTTAAGGTATCTTATCAGCAAAGACTGAATTAGTCATGCTTCACTTTTGACCATGAAATTAGCCTCCACACAGAAAAAATTAACAGTTTTATCTACATAACTATATTTAGCTTCCTGATAAGACTTCTATCCCCATATGCACAATAAGAGAGGATATGCTCTTATTGCACAATCAGTGCATAGCTAATTCATCTGTGCCTGAATTCAGCACAGTCACTAAGATCTTGAGTGTCTGCATAGGTAAAATAAGGGATGAACCAAGATCATCAGTTTTTTAATAAGTTGACTGCCCCAAACAGTTAAAAGCTAAGTAGACTGTATGTGAACTGTGGATTTATTAATACAAGTTTCCAAACTGAAATGAACATAGCCATAGATTAATAAATGCATTCTGAGAATGAATTTTGTATAAATAATCTGAAATTTATCTGAAGTGCTGGAATGAGTCAGCATTTTATTAACTGGGAGTATTGTCCACAAGGACTGTGATGGAACAGTCTAATTACTCTAATTAACTGGCATTTTTGCAGAGTTAAATTTCAAACATGGGAGGTTTTGTAATTCTAGAATTCAGATTTGGAACATATGTATCCATGACCATAGAATATCTAACTAATAACAGATACATTAAAAAAAAAAATCCCTCTCACCCCTATGGGTGGTATGTGTCTTCCTCAATCTCAAGTCCTCTACCAGAGGCCTGGGAGTTTGAGCGTTCTATGCAGTATCTTAGCACTGCACTCTTCTGGACAGAGAGCTCTGATGTTGTTCCTGGGATCTCTTGGAGCCACTCTCCCAGCTTAGAAGTCACAGCCCCAAGTGCCCCTACCATTACTGGGACCACTTTGGCCCATCAATAGGACCACTTTGGCCTTTAATTTTCCATATTCTCTCTAGTTCTTCCTTCAGGCCCTGGTACTTCTACAGCTTCTCATACTCCTTCTTCCTGAAGTTGCTGTCACTTGACATTGTTACATCTATCACCACTGCTGTCTTCTGGTCCTTGTCTACTACCATGATATCTGGTTGATTGGACAGTACCTGCCTATCTGTCTGGATCTAGAGGTCCTACAGGATTTTAGCCCTGTTGTTCTCCATGACCTTCTGTGGAATCTCCCATCTGGACTTGAGAAGGTCTAGCCACTACACTGTGCAGATGTTCCTGTACACAATGTCAGCTACTTGGTTGTGCCGTTCAGTGTATGCTGTTCCTGCCTGCATCTTACACCTTGCCACTATCGGTTGGACTGTCTCTGATGCCTCTCTGAACAGTCTGCACCTTGGGTCCTGTCTAGTGTGGTAGACCCCTGCTTCTATGGATCTGGTGCTTAGTGCCTGTTCTTGTGCTGCTATGATCAGTGCCTTAGTGCTTTTAGTACAGCCCCTTCCAGCCACTGGTAGGATCTCCCAAAGTCATCCACCTCAGCTATCTGTCAATGGGACAACCATGCAGGGGCTTGTTTTGCCACGGGACTTCCTCCGCTTGAACTTCCTCCCATGTCTGCTGCTGCCTCAGGCATTCTCTCAGTAGGTCATCTATGGGTGCCATCTTACTGATATAATCCTGGATGCTCTGGGTTTCATCCAGGACGGTGGCTTTGATGTTCACCAGACACCGTCCACCCTCTTTCCAGCTGGTGTACAGTCTCTGGGTATTGGACTTGGGGTGGAAACCTCCGTACATTGTGAGATGCTTTGGATCTTCACATCAGCAGCATCCATGTCCTCCTTTGGCCAGTTCTCTATACCAGCAGGGTACTTGATGACTGGCAGAGCATACATGTTGGTGGCATGGATCTTGTTCTTTCCACTGAGCTGGCTCTTCAGGACCTGTCTTATCCTTTGGTGATACTTGGATGTTGATGTCTTTCTTGCCTCCTCATCGTTGTTCCCATGTGACTGTGGGATACCAAGGTACTTGTAGCTGGTCTCTGTGTCTGCTATGTGGCCCGCTGGTAGTTCCACCCCATCAGTCTTAACTACCTTCCCTCTCTTTACTATCATCTGGCCACGCTTATTCAGTCTGAATAACATCCCAATGTCCTCACTGTAGATTAGTGTCAGATAGATCAGTGAGTTGATTTCGTTCACTCTTAGCATACAACTTGATGTCATCCATGTAGAGGAAGCGGATGATGGCAGTTCCACTCTTGAACCTGTATCCATATCCAGTCTTTGTGATTATCTGGGTGAGGGGATTTAAGCCTATGCAGAACAGCAGTGGGGACAGTGCATCACTTTGGTATATGCCACACTTGATGGCCACTTGTGCAAGCTGTCTTGAGTTGACTTCCAGTGTTGTCTTCCATAGTTCCATTGAGCTCTTGAGGAAGGTCCTTAGTATCCTGTTGACTTTGTATAGCGCCAGGCATTCACAGATCCATGTGTGCAGCATTGAGTTGTAAGTTTTCCTGTAGTCAATCCAGGCTGTGCTCAGATTGGTCTGTCTAGTCCTTGAGTCTCATGCAACTGCTCTATCTATTAGCAACTGATGTTTTGAGACTCTGATGTATACATGTATGTAATGTGTGTGTGTATTATCAAAAACCAATCAGAAGTGATATGGTGGAATCTTTAGGTATTTGGAAGACAAAGTTGAAGTTTCAAAATTGTCTTGCCAGTCTCAAAGGAATTTGAAAGCTTAAATCTGGAAAACTGAGAGTAAGGACCTGCATAAAGAATGACAGAGAGTGGTTGGGAAAAACTAAGATGCTTTTTTTTTTATTGTGGCAGAGTTCTAAAAATTGGCTTCATGTCACAGCAACTTTTTTTAAAAATCAATGTTTAAATTTTAATTCTACCAAATGGTTCCCAGTCCAGAACTAGCACAGTACCACCACTGAAAAGTGAGCCTGTTTCATTGTCTTGCTTGTGTGATTTCCTGAGAAGTGTGAGGATATCATTTCATAGATAAAAGCCTTAAAGTTTAAAGACAACCTTTGACAGATGACAATCATCGGGAAGCCAGTTCAAAATAGACCAAGGAAGTTCAAAGGAAAAGTGTGACAATCTCATTTTTCATTTATTCCTTCCCTTTTAAGATAAAACATCTTTCAAACCAATATAAAAACACAAATCTGAGGCACTTTACCAATTTGCACCCTCAACCTCCAGTCAGAAATAGCTCTTTGTTTTGTCAGCATTTGCAAGGAACACGTTGAATGATTTTGTTCTCTGTGATTTGAGAGAAGCAGCACAGAAAGCTTTGTTAGAAAAAAAAATGCAGACTCTTTGTTTCATATGCTGATTACTGCTTTGATTGAAACTGAAGACAAGTGACCAATGCAAAGTTTTGTAATAGCCCTAATTAATTCTCCCTTTAATTTGTAGGCAACAAATTGTGTCTTGCAAATCAAATTGTTAAAGAACAGTAATGCAATAGCAATATTACAACATAAGAGGAGATGGGCTGCATCAGACCAAAAGTCCATCTTTCCCACAGCAGCCAAGCAGATGCCCATGAAGTCCTCAGTAAGGCATGAGGGCACCATCCTTCATGTGTTCTCCAGTAACTGTTACTCAAAGAATATTGCTTCCTAAATACCTGTGAGCATAGTACTCACGTAAAACTACTCAGGTTAATAGCTAGCGTTGCATCTTATAGCAATGCCACTATACTTTAAGAAGTACATTTGTTTAATCTCTCCTGAAACATTAGAACCAAATTACTCCTAAGAGACAAAAATGAGTTCCATCCCCCATAAGTAATGTAACTGGCATTTCCCCAATGTAGACTTTACCCCTCGATGTGCTATCGATTGTTTCTGGTGGTGATGGGGAACACAGTGCAATAAAATCAAAACATTTTTAGTAAAGCCTTCCCCAATTTGAACCAGACTCCAGGTGACTTTATAGAACCTTGTAGTTTTCATGATAACAATATGAAAGTGGTTTACTGCTGACATCTTCTAGGGTTTTTTTTCCCCCCTACCCAATCTTACCTACAGCCCTAGTATTTTCTAATTATCTTCCATCCAAATACTAATTAGGTCTGACTCTGCTTAGCTTTTCAAAAGTAGTCAAGGACAATTAAATGCCGGATTATATTTGGATGGGGGTGGGGTGTGTGGGAAAGAGTCCAGTGCCAATGTGTGTTAAATATAACATGTTGTGACATTCTCAGAGTTCTATACATTCTGGTGAAAATTGCTATCTGCCACCCAATCTGCAGGAAAAGTGGGTGGAGTTGGAAAGAATTGGGCGAGGGAGCTAAATAGTTAGACTTGATGGCTTAAATGGCTCTTCCCAACTCTTATGATTTTATTAAAGAAATTTTCCATCACAGTGTAGAAGCGATTTGTTTTCTATGCAGGCAACAATCCCACTTCATACAGGTTTCCTTCAATTTTTAATCATCCCCTTTCCCTGCATGATAGATGCCAGTTAGCATGCACTGTCACTCTACCTACTCAGCAGGCTCAAGCAGCAAATTTAGTGTAAAAATGTATGTGTTGGGGAGAGGGGGGGAATAACAGCTGGGAGTGTTTGCAAAAAAATAAAATAATAATTTAAAAAAAGGCTTTAAAGTCACAGTTACTGCCTGAGACCATTAGCAAAAGAAATGTTCTGCTTGTACTTACATCCTAAATACTGTACTTGGTCAGGTCCCATTAGAAAACCCAGAAATCTCCCTGCATATATATATATATATATATATCTCAAACCTCACAGCAGTGAACAATAGAAAGCACACCACCAACAAATGGAAGCGAATAAAAACTACAGCTTGATTTTGCAGCAAACACGCAATAGACTGCATTAATAATGCCCAAGAGCATGTGCAGACGACACTCAGCCGAAGCTCAACCCCATCAGCACAGAGTCTTTGCATTTTTAAAACCACTCTGAAGTCTCCAATCAATGGGATAACAAGGGAAGAGGAAAGGAAATACCAAAAGCTCAGCCATTCGACTTTCATTTTTTAAAGATCCAAAAGAAACAGTCCTCAACAAGCCTTCCAAATCAACACAGAGAAGTTTTTGGAAAGGCAATATACTCTTGGGTTGTTGAGCTCAAATGCTTGTGGGCACTCTGTACATGCTCTCTGAACTTTGGTGTGCATTCAGGCCTCCTGAATCTCAACATCAACTGAATGCAAGTGTGCCCACGATGTGTGCATGAGTACACTCACACATGCACTCAGAGTTCAATAAGTCAAGTATATCAACACTGTACTGTGCTTTGTTTTTCTATTCAGTTCACACAGAATGACAAACATATGTGTAATGAGAAGGGTAATTCCTATGTATGCATTCATACACACCTTTGATATTCTGCCCTCAATTATTCCCTTATTTTGCAGTCTATACATAAACCCATCCATACAAAGTCTAATTTCCTTGTAGCAGAGATTTTTTTAAAAGAAAGCAATAATTTACCTTCCTAGCAGGGATATGATGATCTGTCCTCTTCTTGTGCGATCACCTTCATTCTGCATATGGTGTGCAACCTCAGACTGGTATACTCTGATTAGTTGGTTGGGGCTCAGCACATAATAATTAGACCCATATAAACGGAGTGGGAACAGTGGGATTGAGAAGGAGTGGGGGACTATTAGCAAGAGGTAGATTAGTCCCATGCAACTTAGGTGGTGCAGGTATTATACAGATCCATGTGGAAACTCCATTAAGTGTGAAAATCACTCCAATGCTGCTCAGAGAATGGAAAAATGTATATAGAATATTTCAGGTAGCATAAACTAGGCCTCTGAACAATGACACTCTCAAGTAAGCCATTGACTGGCTCAGAGCACCCCAGCTGAGCTGGGTTTCTTCGGGACAGTGCTTACCCTCCACCCACAATTGGCTGGATAATGGGAGGATGGTAAAGTTTTGCCAGTGGATGAGTGAAGTGGTTGAGGAAAAAGGGACTAGCTTCCTGGCTGATTGGAAAGTCTAGGACAGAATGGTCATTTTAAGAAAGACAAGTTGCTTCACCCAGTCAGTGTCCAGGAGTGACTGATGGGACTTCACCAAGCCACTTGCCCTCAAAAATCCTTTTACTCAGGATTCTGGTTAGTGGACAAAGATGTTTTGCACTGCGATCATTGATTGCCAGTCGTTGGGACTGACTGGCTCAAACTAAACTGGAGTTATTGCCTTGCCTTTTGTCTGGCTCACTCAGCACCAAATGCAGTATGTCGATTGGAGCATTTGGTGCTGCTGGCTGAGCGAACAGATGGTACCTCTTTTTTTCTTGATGATGCATGCACTAGGCTGCCCAAGATCTACTAGTTTAGTTTAAAAAATGATTATGTGTGAGAAAATGCAGACTGGAACTAGGCTATAATCCTGGTCTTATATTGCCTATTATAATTCATTTCCAATAGAACATGTTGTTAAAGCTTCTCTTATGAGACAGAAGTTAAAATCCATTAAATTAAACCCAGAAAACTATTATTATTCGGACTGATAGTATGTTGGAGCTCCAGGCATGAACTAGTTCTGAAGGGAACAGAAGCAAAATGAAAGGGAATAAAAGAGTATTAACTTAACATGAATTATTAAAAATTGGTATGAACTTCCTTACTGTGGGTATGCAATATATATCTTGCTAGCCCCATCCCAAGGCTAAACACTAACACAGGGAAAGCCATCCTTTCAAATTTGTGTGACTTTCATCAAAGTCAAACTATAGTTGCTGCTTGAGAAAATGAAGCAAATAAAAATTGCATCTGAAGAGACCAACGTTTTTTTTCAATGTTCATTTGTGTGTGTGCACATCTGCAGGAGTATATTTGTATATCTGTATATAGATATAGGTACAGAGAGATAGTTATTTATGGATATGGATCACAAATTCAAGATGTTTTTCTAGTTGCCTGGGATGATCCTTGATTTAGCACACATTTTATGAATTACAGTGACAAAAACAAGACAGCTGGCAACTTATCTAAGGCATCATTTGTAGATTTTTCCCTACATTCCCATTTAAAAAAAAATACAAAGCATCTAGCAATATCTAGAATATATTGCAACATAATTAAAGACAGAAGGGTAGGGATGGGAAAATAAGCTGAAAAAAGAAATATGTTCCAGGCTACCTAAACCAAAGAAGCCTTAAAACTCTAAGATCCTTAAATTTGGGGCTAAGATGGCATACCTCAGTGTTTTTCAGACTTGGCAACTTTAAGATGAGTGGATTTCAACTCCCAGGATGCTGCCTGGGGAATTCTGGGAGTTGAAGTCCGTACAACTTAAAGTTGCCAAGTTTGGCATAATGCATTCCTGTTCAGCATAAGCTGGTGGTTCTTTGATATATTTTACAGGCAGATGTGCTTTGAGTTGAAGCTTAATATCAAAGTAAAATAAATGTGCAATAAGAAATACAGTACTTTCTCCCATTCAACTTGAGGATAGAAGTGTCAGTTTTCCCAAAACAGAAATGTCCTGTAATATACTTAATTTATCAACAAGTATGGATTAGACAGAAATAGCTGAAGGTTCAGCTCAAATGAATTCAGAAGATGATTTGTTTGAAATTCTGAATTCAGATGAAGAAAGATCTTTTAAAAAGAGGAATTCATGAACAAATTAGTGTCCCTGGATAATCTTATCAGATATGATTGTCATCTATTGATTCAGACTATTAATTCATCTACTGTAGCTCAGTATCACTGCTGAGACAAATATATTGCTTTCATGTTGTGTGTTCCTATATAAGTATCTTGGTTCAGAAGGCTACATTTTATCTGGGAATGTGAACTAATAAGAATCTAGCAAACTAATATAAGTTTTACTTAAGGGCCCTGCTCTGCTGAAATGGACTGGGAATATTCAAACTCTCTATGGCACTTTTGAAACAGTTCATTGTTCCATCTTGTGCTGTTTGTAGTATTAAGGATAAGAGTCATGCCAGAGAGAGCAAAAGGCCCACAGTAACTTTATTAGTAGGCAAAGGATAGAAAAAAACACACAAAGAAAATAGAAAAGCTAATAAAGTAGCCCTTTAGTTCCCTATAAACTCTAATTCACAGTTTATTCAAGAAATGGCTCAAAACTTAAGTATGTTGTTAGGATTGTAGAAAGTAGCATTGCTTAGCCTCAAGGCACTGTGTTGCCTTCTCCAGACTTTCACAATTTGATACCAGATTGTGCTCTGACTTGGAAAATCAAATAGCTATGTTTTGACAACCATGAACACTGGCTCACTCAGTTCAAGGCCATTTGGTTGTGGCTGGCCATTTGGTTGTGGTGAAAAGGGATTTCTGCACATGTGCAGATATCCCTCTCTGGTGATCCCAATAGATGGGATTGACTGCACTGCTTTGATCTGTACGCATTGCTGGAAAGTTCATTAAACTGAACTTTTGATGAACATAGCCCTCTTAGTTTATAGTACATAATTGTTCTAAAACCACACTTCTCCTCCTCTTCAATTTCCATCTTGGCCAGGTCTATACATCAGATGAATTATATATTAGTAGTAGTGGTGGTGGTGGTGGTAGTAGTAGTAGTAATAATAATAATAATAAAAAAATCTTGCCTTTATCCAGAGTTTTAAATAGCTTATCCTACAGTGGCTTTTCATTACTACTACTCCATTTTTGCAAAATGAATTACCATTACCAATTTGAAAACCACAGGATCTCTGTTTAGAACAATGAAGCACTGGCTTTCTTTACAATATTTTAGCAACACCTTATTTAATAAAATTTAGACATGTCTGCAACATGTGACTTAAAAGCAGTGCTGAAATACTGTAGCATGTAGGATAAGTCAAAGACAAAAAGAGGACAGGAAAGCTATGCGATGACCAGGACCTACCATTATTTTAATCTAAGATTCTTTTCAGAATTTAGGAAAAAAAACTTTCCTAAGTTTGAAGTTAGGTAGTGAGAGCAGACATAATGTGCTTGACGGAATTTTAGACAGACTTTCAGGTCTTCAGAAATGAGTTACAGCCAATTATTACTAAAAGTATCAAAAAATAAAACAAAAATGAATTACCATATACTGTCCAACATATTGAATATATGCTTCCATATTAGTTGCAGACTTTAAGTCCACATTCATTAGATGCAGTCAAGGATGTTATTTATCTGGTTTGGTTTGGTTTGGTTTGGTTTGTGTGAATCAGTTGTTAACTGCGCTGCCTTCAAAAATGAAACAAAAAGAGTGAGACAAATGTCCTCTAAATGCTAGAGATCTCATGCGAAAGAAGACACAAAAGGGGTGGGTGCCTATGAGCAGGTCTGCTTCCAAATACTTCTGTTGACACTTCAGGAGCAACACCTACTGTAGGTACCTTCATAGCAGCCCTGGTTATCACCGTAGATCAACCTTCCACAGTCTGAGGTCTTTAGAATTACAATAACTTCAATACGGTCCCTTTATGATTCTATAAACATGACTAATTATTGTCAGAACGGGTGTTGGCTCATGTAGCTAACAGCCCTGGATCCAATTAAAAAAAAAAATCCTTAAAACCCAGTCAGAAGGACACTGACTGGATCTACAGAGAACATTAAGCAATAATGTACTTTTTTTTTTTTTTGGCATGGTCCGAGTGTGAATTCAACTATTGTGGCTTAGTGTTAGGTGAGAATGCTTCAAAAAAGTTTCAGTGCAGTAAAATGTTTGAGCCTTCCTTCCAAGAAGTGGAAAGTCCATTGCAAGCCTAGGCACCATTTCACGCCTAGGCACCATTTTTGTTAAGCCAATGCAAGACAAATATCTGTCTTTTGTATAGCTGGGAACAAAACAGACTTGACTTCCTAGTGGCCTTCTTTTCTGTGGATCTTTACAATCAAAGGCTGTAACTGTCAAACCCCTGAATTCAGAAAGTGTATAGAAGATCCTTCAAGAAGAGATACTACTCAGAATAGTTTAGTGGTATTCAGAGCAGAACTGTTGCTACACATTGCTTTAATAAATTTGAAAATATCCAATATATTAGTAACTTGGCTTCTGATTTAACTTAGTTCGTGTAGTAGCAAAAGAGGGTAAAAAATAGGTGTGGCAAAAGACCATAATCTACTGATTTAAACTAGTCTGGAGGCTTAGACAGTTCATTTAACTATTAGCTCCAGCAATGACATTTATTGCAAGCCTTAAAGGTATTAGGCCAATAAACAGCAAAAACCATGATTTCTTTATATAGCTCAATTAATATACATTCAGATAGAAACTACCATACCCAAAAGGAAAGGAGATACCTATACCATTATGAGATTATAATACCGTTGTCATCCTTCTTCCATCCAGTAGTGTAATAGCTGGATTTATGAACTCTACTAAGAGGAAACAACAGAAATGGAGCCCTTATTTTATGCAGCTTCCCACTACCATTCAGATGAATAATCCTATTAAAATATGGTTATGTATCACTGTGTTTTTCTTTTTCTAGCTCAGCTCTTTGTAAATGTGAAATGCGCCAGATGCATTATTTTTGAAATAACTGACATTGGTTGAAACAGAAGTATTCCATTTAATATAATTAATAGTATAAGTGGTAAGGGAGGAAAAAAATGTTTAGAGCTTTGGCTCCAAATTCACTGTCTTATAATTTTGTAAACTACAAATCATATTACTGACTATAATTGTTCAGGGTCATCATTCAAGATCTCAAGCTACCCTTTATTCTACTGAGATTCTGAACAGGGCAGTTAAGAGTAACCTTATTACTTTCTTTCTTTATAAAATGTATAGGCTGCCCCAATCAGTTGCAACTCAGTGCAGCTTACAAAATACACATGATAAAAGTACACAAAAAAATACGGAATATATTATCAAAAAATCCAGCAAACATTTAAAAAATCAGAACATCACACAATAGGTCCATCACCCACTTTAACCCAGAAATAGAGCTAGGTGTTAAGGGCTTGTTTGAGGGTTAGAGTGGAGGCAGTATGAATCTTGGGGGGAATGGTATCCAGAGGACTGCAAGTGAGAGGATTGGAGTTTATCTTCAGAAAAATTCTGCAGAACCTACATTACAACTTCCTTGGGTTTTCCACTTAACTCTGGATTGTGAGAAGTCCAACTTCAAGGCAAAATATAGCACCTATGTTATCCTGACATTATGTCATATGCCTTTGTTCTGAGACCTAACACCATTTGGATTCTCTGAGCCATGGTGACTTTAACTGTTAGCTGCCTTAGAAGAAGCAGCAGCATCACCTGGAAGCATCCAGATAAGAATGTGTGAGATGTCAGTCTCTTATTTTGAAGCAAGAAGATATAACAGAATTCACCTTGACCCAGGTCTGAACCCAAATTGAGGTGAGTCTTAAAACTAAAGAATGAGGATATTTCATATCTGCTGAGATGCACTTAGGTATGGAAATCCATCTCCTCTAAGTTATCAAGAGTGGTGGTTTAAAACTGAAAGTCATTGTTGTAGTGCCTGATTAGTTACCTATGGTGTTTCATTGATGATGACTCCACAGAAAGGAGAAATTCCCAGTTTACTCTGAAGCTTGGTGTGAAAAGTTCTGGGAAATGTTAGCATTATTAGGCTCTACCTTCCCAGAGTTGATGGAACCCCTAGAAGGTAGATCCTTGCTCCAATTCCATGTAGATCTGTATTTTTACCTGGAAGGCACTGGACAAATTGGTCAAGAAAAACTATGAATCTTGTCAGCCACTATTCCTTCTCTAGATGGTTCTCTGATTTATATTGTCTGTGCTTTCTAGCTTAGTTGGATGTGCCTTAAAAATAGCTTGAAGAATTATTTCAGTTTAAAGTGTCAGGAGTTTGTCTTGCTGACCTGTAAGCTGAAGACATTTAAATGTCTTAATTGGTTCCCATTAACATTTCATTTGTTACTCTGCAAGAAAAAATAGTGGAAACAGATCACCCACAGTACAGGACTGCAAGGAACAAGGGAAAGCAAATGCAACAAGTTCCTCATTAGAAACCATGTTCTGCAAGTGTCTCTGGGACACCCTAGACTTCAAGCTAAGTGTTAGGAATCATTTATGTTGAGAAAAATGACTGCATTGCTCTGATGACAATCTTTCTGTGATGAAAGGTGCCTAAAGGCTCAGGTTCTTTAATTTCTGCCTGTCGCTCTCTCAGTTTGTTACTAAAAAATGAGAGGTTTGCAATACGTTTTTTTCTTTAATATTCAGGGTAGGCAAGAGCTTTGAGGATTATAATAACAGTCCCCATCATGGCACTCACAGTTAGAAAACTATATATTCATTTTAGCAAGGGAACAGACCCAGTTCATAATATAAATTCAATGGTGGACTTAACATTAGGTTTATCCTGCTGATTAACCTTTTCTGAATGCTATGGCAGGCTGATGCTTATAAAACACACGGACAGCTTGGAACAATTATGCATACAGTATCAATTCTATTTGCATATGTTTGCTTACTTTGCATACTTTATTCTCCTTCTTCTGAATAAAGGGTAGGCCAAAGAGCTATGCATTACACTGAACCCTGTCTGATCTGTGCAGTGTCCTCTGACAACTGATATTTTGCTAGATTCTCTTGTCCTGACATTTTTGAGTCTAGTTGTATTAACGTTTTTCAGAGAATAGAGTAGTGAAAAATGTGAACTTGGATTCTAAATTTAGCAGTTGGGGCACTTGTGGGAAGCCACAAAGGGATGTGGTCCTGTGATGGAATGTATCTGCGAGGAGAAGAGTGACGTGGGAGATCAAGGCTATCAGGAAGGAGGGGATGCAATCCAGGAGGGGGGAGGAGGCAAAAGAAAACATGGTTCGCAAGGGGAGTGTGAGAAGAGTAAGAGATTCAGGACAGCCACTCCCTAGAACCTCACAGGGTATATCCATTAGTTGCTATAGTATAGATTTAGTTTGGCAAGATTCTGTCTATAAGGTGCAAGCAAATAAAGGAACTGCACTCAACTGGACTGTTTCATTGTTCTTGGGCTGGGTCTGACAGGTCCATTTTACAACTTGCCTAACTATAGCACTGATATATTACAGACTGTGAAAGTCGGGGCTCATGGTGAGTTTATATAAGAGAATCTCAGAATTTATTCTTGTAGTATTGTTGTTTTCTTATCATCAGATTCCACTATTTCATCCCAAGATATATGAAACTCTACATCTTTGCTTTCAGTTAATTTTAGTACAGAGAGATAATAAAATTACAGATTTGGAAACCAACCCAGTCAATATTGCAAGGTCACCAAAATTCCTCAGTGGTCTTGCTGACTCTTTCATTTTCCAGAAGATTGAGAAAAAGACAAGAGGATTGGCCCTCCTAGACCTGATTCTAACCAATAGGGAGTAATTAGTTGAAGAAGTAAAAGTAATAGGAACTTTGAGAGAAAGTAACTACATCAAGTTGGGGTTCAAAATACTACAGAAAGAAAAAATGGAGCATATTTGCACATGCACAACCAATTTTAACAAACTTAGAGGAGTGCTGCATGGGATCCCATGGACAGAAACCTTAAGGTCAAATGAGATACTGGGAGCACAATTTCACACCATTCCAATAAGGGGAGGGGAAAGGAAAGTAGTAGGCAGCTTAGGATGCTGCTATGTTTGCAGAGGGAGCTTTGATTGATGTAAAAATTTAAAGGAACATGTATAGGAAATGGAAGATGGGTGTAATCTCTAAGCTGATATATCAGCAACTAGCTAATATATGCAGAAAGAAAATGTACAAGGCTAAAATGTGAAAGAAACCTAGGTTTGCAAGGCAAGTTAAAAGTAAGTATGAATGAATGGATGACTATATATAAATATAGATATATGTATGCACATAAGCACACACACACACATACTACAATGGGTAGGCCTGCTGCTAGGAGTTGGTTGAACAATTAACAAAAGGGGGAGGTGGCAATCCAAGGTAAGCAAAGAGATGGTTATAGAGCATCTGACTATTGAACTTATTAACAAGTTTAAGTTTGTAGGAGCAGGCCTACAACATCCATGGGGATAGAGGTACCCTGACTTCAGCAAAGCAATGACAAAGTTTCCTGTGAGATTCTGGAAGAAAAGATAACATCTGGATTAGATTAAAGTATTATTAGATGGATACAAAGCTGCTTGTACAATTGTACCTAATAAGTATAGATTAATGGCTCCACATCAGACTAGAAGGAAGTGCTGAGTGGTTTAACATAGGACTCCAGTTTTGGTCCTGTGCTATTCAACAAGTTTGTAAATGATCTGCATGAGAGGTTGGAAAATATGATTATCAACTTTTCATAAAGAGAAGAGGGATAGCAAATATTTTAGAAAACAATATTAAGATTCAAGAGGATCTTGACAAGCTGAAACAATGGCCAGAAACCAGCAAGATGAATTTCAACAGGAACAATGCAGTGCTGTACATTTGGCTGGGAGAAAATAAAGGCATGAATATGAGATGTGTGTATGGTGTCTACATGTGGGGGGCATACTGGGAGGCAGAATGTGTGAAAAGGATTTGGGTGTCTTGATGGATCACAAGCTGAGCATAAGCCGACAATGTGATGTAGCTGTATACAAACACAATCCTACATCAGCAGAAGTATAGTGTCATACTCAAGAGAAATCATTGCCCCTTTTTATTCTGCATTGGTGAGAATACTAGAATACTGTATCAATTTTTGGTTACCACATTGTAAGAATGATATTGACATACTGGAGCGTTACTAAAGGAGAATGACCAAAATGATAAGGATCTGGAAGGAAAAAAAATGAAGAACCTCTGAAGGCATTGGGAATGTTTAGCCTGGAAAAGAAAAGACTATAAGGATAGTCATGCAGAAAGGGCTGTCACGCAGAAGATGGAGCAGAGTTGTTTCAGAAGATAGAACAAGAAACAATGGGTTTAAATTACAAGGGAGTAGATTTCATAGAGATGGCCATGTGTCAGGTATGCTGTAGAAGTGGATTCTTCCACTGGGCAAGGGTATGGATTGGTGTCTCTTACAACCCTTACTTTCTATGGTTCTAAATCTTGTTGCATTATTATTTATATGGTAAGTTTTTAATTTCTTGAAGAAAGAGGGGATTATGGAGACTGCCATTGCTGGAGCTGCCACTGGTCACCATATGGACTCCTTTTATTTCTTTAAGTACAGGAGGAAGGAGGAAAAACCAGAAATGTGTGCAGTGCAGAACCTAGGTGGAAGTTCAAGCCCTCCACTGCAAATGTCACAGGTTGTGATCACTATTCAACACAAGTTTAGTAAGGTTGTGCTTTCCAGTTTGCCCAGCTAGAGACTATGATATCTGAGAAAGATGAGAAACTGAGTATTTGCGTTATGTGCAATAGTGACTGTGTAAGCTCTCTATGACCCCTGAGAATCTACCATTTATTCTCTAAGAGAAAGACAGTGAACTTCATAACTACTCAAATGATATAACATGAACGTTCCTTTCCAAACAGTAAATCAATGGTCCTTGTTTAAAAAACAGCATTTGTCTTAATTAATTTATTGCTCTTTAGAATAATGTATAATTTCTGTTACTGAGTTATCTTGGGTTCCACACATTTATTACATCAAACTGTAAGGGCAGTAAGAGTCTGAAATACTTCAATACAAATACACAGTTATAAATAACAGGAGAGTTTCAAGAGGTTTTAAATCTGTTTTGTCTACCTGCTTTCTATGATATGGTGAAGATAATGTTTATAATGCATGCATACAGCCATTGATTTTATAAATAAAATTTGTTCCAAAGGTTCCAGGAAATTGAATACTGGATAAATAAATTTATACAATATATGCTTTTATACTGTGGATGGATAATTGCTCTTAATTAGGCAGGATTAGAGTAATGCTAATGCTTGCATGGGAAATAGAAGAGCAACCTGCTATGGCCAATTTCAGAGAAGCTTGGCATGAAAAATGAGAAATGCTTTGTCAACAATCCCAGTTTCTATGAAGCCTTTGAAAGTGGGCCCCAATATCCCAAACTGATGGGCTATATTGCAACTATTCTTTCAATTTGTGCCCTGCTCTGTCACTACTGAATCAGTGATGGTGCCTTACATCAGGAGCCAAATGGGGGGGAAAAAAGATGTGAAGAAACAATATCACAAAGAGGGCAAATTGGGGAATTTTCTTTTAAGGCAACAAGCTGGTACAGCAAGGAAGTCCTTTGCTAATTCAGAGAAAGAGGCAATTATTTATTAATTATGCCACCAGCCATATCCCCGGAGGAGAGATTTTCATCAGCCATTCTGCCCCTTTAAAGTGTTTTGCATCTCTTAAGAACTTTATTTGCTGTTCCTGAAGAAATATACCCAGAACCAGCCAATGATTTATTATATATAAAATGCTGTCATAGCCATATTTCAAATTCAATCCTATACATTCCACTAATCCCTGACTTTGGCTAGTAATGAGATACACTGCCCTAGTTATTATTCTTTGTTAATTATTCTTATTCATTAGTGGCTCCAATGACTATATCTCTTCCCTTGCATATGTCCCGTTATAAATGGTTGTCTACATTGCCACGTCTTTGGGATGTTCAAAGAAGATTTTCATTTCATTATGAAAGGAACTGGCTTAGTCTGATGGGGGAAAGGCACCACACAATTAGAGGATAAATAACTGAATATGTCTAAATCCTGTACAACAATTGAAAAAGGCTAGCAGTGCAGGACAGAGGTAGAAGGAAGAACTTGATGCCAAATAAAGAAAGAGCAGTGTGATCAGTATTAGGTGAACATGCAGAGAGGAAAGGAAGCAGTTAAGATGCAAATACCTCCTAGGGCACAGTGCTCACTCAATTTCCACCCCTCATTTCTCACAAATCTTTAGAAGCCACCCTCAGCTGTATTACTATTGGCCCCAAAATGCTTACAATAGTTAGAGAATGCCATTCCAAATCAATTCTTTTCCAGCTGACCAAGTCATGAATTCAAAAAATGAAATTCAGATTCAGTGTCCTGTTTCCTTGGCTGCTGCTCATCCAACCCCATGGAAAATAATAATAATAATAAGAACAACAACAATGGTTTCTTCTGTGTGTTCAGTATATGCTGTGTGCATATGGTTGTTCATGTATACGTTAATAACTGTTATGGGATGGTGGGCACAGAGCCATTCTGTGAAGTCCTTGGTGCGCTCAGAACTTGGTTGTTTGATTGCAGACATTGCATTACCTGACTAGGTAACATCATCAGTGCGAGTGAGTGTGGGGTTTGCTCCCTGTTTATATTCAGCAGCTTGCTCTGCCAGTGTTGGTGGGGGTGTGGTTTTCTCCTTGGTAGTTCCTTGATTAGGGTATTGTTTTCTGCTTGATTGATTGTCTGTTAATCCCTGCTTATTAGAGCCATTTTGCTGTGAAGATGTCATTCCTTCTGTTTTTATTAATGAGCTCTAGCTATGACACTGGAAGAATAACATGGTGGCATTCTGGCAACCAGGCATTTTTTCACAATAGCTGTAAAAATGTGACTGTAAATTGCTGTGTAATATGTGGGTTTGTGTGTGGGGGGGAGGGGGGAAGGGAAATAATACAATAGTTTTCTTGAACCCAGAGGCTATGAGGTGGGATAAGGAAAAGGGAAAAAAAGAAGACATACCATAGCTTAGGTAAACAAAGAAAAACAATCTTTTTTTTAAAAAAAAAAACAGGGCTTGTGAAACTGACTAGAAGGATTAAGATCCTACTCATTAATAGGATTATCTGCATTCCTTCCCTAGCATAGTTTCCTTCTAACAAATGTTGACAGGGGCTTGCTTACGTTCAGGAGCTTGGAAGTGCAGTGAAGCAAGGACAAAGCCAGAAAAAAAGTCCTCCCCCAAGATTCTAATATTACAACAACAACAACAACATCAACAACAACAACAATGTTCCAATTTTGAATAAAGTGGTCCAGAACCAGAAAAAGGCAGGCACTGCCCTTGAAGGAGGATCTGGAGCCAATTACAGAGAGGAACTGCATGAATCAAGAATTTAACTTTTGTTGTCTTGTAGTACCAGACAATACCCGGTAGCAGACAGTACCTTCTTAATTCATACACATTTATTTTACATATAGATTCCTAAACTTGACAAATGTTACTATGTGCTACAACAAGTTAATCAATACTCTGCCCAGTGTTTTCTTCAAGACACATTTGTGATCAGTTTTAGCTTGCCAGTTAATAGGGGTCTGCCTGAATAGCTTGTTTATATAAAGAAGCTGGCAGAGTTCTGTATATTTTGGAAATTTAATATATTCTTGCATAGAACAAAAGTCACTTTTTTGTTCTACGCTAATGGAGAATAGACAGAGTGCAGTGATGCTGCAAATACAGAATGAGAATATCTGACTCTCTTTTAGAGTTGTGCAAATGGCGAAAAAAGGGCTGTCAGCTTTATTGCCCATTTAGTGAAATACTATTTGAGACCGGCATTTTTCAACAATTGCTTTTAATATACAGAAAAATACATACTAATTTGTGATTTCAGGATCACAATTGCTTCCTATGTAGCTTTCCCTTGATTATCTAACTTGAACATAGATTGTCCAAGAACATATTTTTTAAAGGTTGCTGTTGCTATTTGACATTTCTCTAATGCAGCCTTTAAACTGCAAATTCCTCCAATGAGAGCTCACTTTTTAATCAAATTATTACAGTTTGCATTTAATTTTTAGTCGTATTTTTTCCTCCCTTACTTTTTGTATGGAATTTTGATCAGGGAATGTCAAATGTTAGCAGGTTTTGTTTGATGCTACTGTTTATCAACTATAAACTCCAGTGGAAGTGAATTACTGGAAGCCACTTCCAGAAGAATCTGTTATGGAAATCTTTTATATCCTTATATACTGAAAAAGCTACTATTACTTTCCAATGAGATATGTGGCTAAATGGGTATAGGGCAGCAGCTATGGCAATCATACTGTAGATATCTTTTAAAAGAAACCTATTACTATATTGATTTTGCTCAGCTTTGACCGAATGACCTACTTGCTGAAAGTCATGAATACTGAAAGTTTTAGTATTTTTTTAAAAACCACTTGAATATTGTTGGATTCAAGACGTGTAGATAGCTTGTTTTCTACATACCAGAAGCACTGAGTTGTTCGTCTTGGGGAATGACTGGGGAAAATTGCTGCTCAAAGTTTTATCTACAGTATGTTTAATTAATTGTTGATTTAAAGATTTTTTTCCAGATGTAAGTTATAATAATATATTTATAATATATGATATAACATATATTTTTTCATATATAAGACTTCAAGAGATACTCGAAGATCTCAGGATGTGAGGATATAACCATTCAATTCAGCAAGAGGGATAAATTCCCAATGGATTGTCCCTTGTTTTGCTGCTGAACCACTTAATCCACTAATTAAGTGTACCATATTCTCTAGATCAGTGTCTCTCAATGTTGGCAACTTTAAGAAGTGTGGACTTCAACTCCCAGAATTCCATGTATCTTAAAGATGCCAACATTGAGAAACACTTGCTCTAGATAACAGCCCTCCCTCCCTTCAGATTAGGATTTTGTTTGCTTTACTCTTAATTTACGTGTGGATAATTAAGCCTCAGCAGTTGCTCCTGAGATACGGCAATGCTCCAGCTTTCTAAGCTTCTCTCCTTTGCATTTTTCTTCACCTGTATCATTTTGGACCACGGTATTTTTACCGGTGATGTGGTGGAAGTGCCATGGGATGGTTTGGGGTCAAGCTCATTTCCTGCCAAAGGGATTCTACTTATTTTGGAGTTAAATCCCCATTAGTGAAGTAGTATGGTCTCTGTATAGGTGCCCTTGCAATGCTCCAGTTCCCAGGACTCTTTGTAAGGGATAGAAGAAGTAAGCGGAGTGAAGAAGTGGAGCTCTAGAAAACAAGTTAAGGAAGAGCTAAGAATAAGACATCATTGGAAGCATAAAGAAGTTAATATAACTCCCCACGGAAAGTAGTTTCTTGTTAGAGGCACTCTTTAAAAGAGACAGAACAGGCTGCTTTCTCTCACTTTGCCTTCATCTAGCCTGTCTTCCTGGCCATAAAGGATTAAATTTTACCTGGCAGCACTATTATTGAATCTTTCACATATCTGTTTTTACTTTAATGCAGCCACAGGAGGCTTTGGATTTGATCAGAGCAGTATGTATGTGAGAGAGATAAACCTGTTTCCTGCACCAGTTTTGGGATGCATATCGACCCTTTGGGTGGTGCTGGAGGAGTTTATTCTTTCTCTGTTAAATCTCACTACTGCAATATAATTTGGGATAATCATCCCCCCACCCAACTGATATAAGCCAACATTTTAACAGGGTAGGTTAGAAAGGTACCATGGTATTTTTCCCTTATGTAATCATTGTTCTGCAGTTACATGTTAATGAATACAGTACTTTTAGTGCAACAAACCACAGCACAATATTATGATTGTGGGACAAGCATGATGGCTGGGGAATTCTGGGAATTGAAGTCCACACTTCTAAAAGTTGCCAAGGTTGAGAAACACTGGTGCAGATTCTAAACCTAAAGTATATTTCAGTAAGAAGGGATAAATCACATAGGCAGTACTGTTTTCCTAGTACTTAGTACTATTATTTTTATTTGACATGCTCTTATATTGAAATGCAGACTGATTTTCCCCACAACAATAGCCCTTAGAGATAGGATTGGCTGTTACTGGCCAAAATCACCCAGGGATCTTCCATGGCTGAGACTGAACTAAAAGCTAGGTTTCCTTGTTCCTGGTCCAACACCTTGGCCATTACATTTGGCCATTACTGCTCTGAAAATAAAATGACTTTTGATCCATGTTAACATTAAATGAACTGTTCCCAATGTTTTGTTGAGATTAGAAGCCTTAGAATAGAAGCCAACATCTGGCAAAGAACACTATTCACCTGCCTAAAGCTCAATCTGGAAGAGGGCTGCTCTGCCTCATAGCATCAGACAAGTATAGACCCAAGCAGTGGGGAAATGTTATTCTCCAGAGCCTATTTTGATGTCCTCCTGGGGCAGTTTTAGAGGGCAATTTAACCTTCTGCCAGCCATGTAGAGGCTTTCCCCATGCAGTTCTAGGGAGATCAAAAGTAAGAGTGTGTGTTCATATAATATGAGGTTTTTACTGATACTCAGATAAGGCTATAGCAGTGAAAATTCCTGGCCATCCTGATGCATTTTATATTCATCAGTTCTTGGGTGACAGACACCCAAAGGTGACATATCTAGTGGCAAAATACTATTCCCTAACATCTTGGAACTATTGCTGTATGGTACCTGCAGTAGGTTCAGACTAATATATGTGCTTATCAGAGTATAATTACACCTAATCTCTTTTATGGTTGTATTTTATGTAGGGATGAGTTCTTGTCTAAGACTGCTATAAAGCAGTGAATTATTTTGAATTGAACTTAGTTCTATCATTGGAAAAAGAGATTTACTGGGAAACTGTGGCCACATAAAAAGAGATAGATTGTTCTGAGTTGATTCATCAAACACCAGTCAATAGAAACAAGCTGAATTAATGTATTCCTTTATAAGTATAGGATTCAGATCATCAAGAGGAGAAAGAAGATCAGTTAAAAGGGGGAAAAATCTACCACCACCTAGCTTTCTCTCTTCTGTTGTATACACTGTGCATCATTACAGATTTGCAATGTGCTCTAAAATGCAAACCGCACACACCATAATAGAAGAGATATTTTGCAAGGTTTTGCTTTGATAGCTAAATCAAATAATTAAAGGTCAAAGGGGTCATGCTTTGGTCAAAGTCAGCACAAATCTGTTAAAGTAAGTAAGGCAAATTGATGCATCTTACACTTGCTTTGAAGATGCAGAGGACTGCCCTGGATCAGTAGCATTACATCTGACTCAGAAAGATCTATCACTACAGATTTTCCAATTCCGTTACCACTCTATATCCTTGTGCCTTTCATTTTATACACTTCTTCTGTGTTTGCCTATCTTTGCTGCTCTTCTGAAGTATTTCAAAAATCTTTGCTCGTGTATCACCAGAATGCTCATTTTAAGTTTGGCAGCGTTTTCTGTAGATTATTAGCAGTTCCAGCTTCAGCCCCTGTTCAAATAGGACATGCTTTATGTTGGATTAAATGGCAATGTTAGTTCATCAAGGCAACAAAATTCCCAGCTATGCTAATTCTACAGAAATAGCAGAAGGGAAAGGTGTTATTAGGAGATTGCCTGTGACTACACTTTATACTGTTTTTGTATAACTTGAGTGCTTTTCACAATTTCCATTGTCACTGTTTCCTTGTACTTCCCAGCACAATCAGATAGGATGGAGTGGATGATAATCACCTTTGTAATAATGTTCAGGATCTTCTTGCTCTTCCTTAACAGATCCCAGGTTCTCACCCTCTGGTTCTGATGGATTAGTGCAGAAAGTAGCAGAGGTGGTAGTGATGCTGATCATGGTGCCTAGGGAACTTTTTGTTTACATTCTAAAAAAAAAAATACAGTGGATGTTTAGCTCTCCTGACAGGTACTGCAGGGTACTTATGCAACATTTCCAGAGAAAAAATGCCAGCATTTTCTAGGAGGTTATCACTCTGATAATCTTAACTGGCCTATTATCTCCCCAGGCATCAAGGGCCAGTTGAGTAAAGTCCCCTTTTGGTTACTATGTTATGATGCTTGGTTTCCATTTTATATTTTGGATTTTATTTTTATTTATTATACATGTTTTAGGGTTATATGGTTTTGGTTTTGTTCATTGTTTGTTTTCGTGCCTTATTCCGCCCAGAGCCACATTGTTTGTGTTGAGTGACCTTATAACTCTAGTAAACTTAGTAAGTAACTAAATAAATACATCTCAAGCTCCATATACATTTCCTTCATCTACTCGCTGATTTCAAGAGCAAACAATCAGTATAAATCAGTGCAAGAATCCTTTTAAATTTCATGGCTCTCTGTTATGTTTTGGCAATACTGAGTCTATTGCTAGATAGGGCATCTCACAAAATGAAACTTGTCAATCTTTTAGTCCTTCCGTTATCTCTTAGGAATACAATTCCAAAACAATGACACTTTAGTAAAAGCAGAGGAAAGCATAACAGAACAGAGTGGCTAAAAGCACATCAATGCAATAATTTAAAAAGTTTATCTAAATAGAAAGATTTTTGGTTGCCATGCAGCAAAACACTACAAGAAAACCAGCTATAGCAAAAAAATCTACAATCTGGTAGGTTTTTTTCCCCTTTGTAACTCACTAGGTTAAGACATCTCAACCTTTATTAATTCAACTTACCACTGAGAATAGTTGAGAAGATATCATTGGACAGTGCCCCTTTTTTCTCCATTATTAGCTCATTGGAGGAGAGGTAAAATTGGAATGAGATAAAAGCTAATAATATGACTGTGCAAAAATGGTGAAGGGTTGCTTCATTTCCAAGAAGGTTCATGCAAACCTCTCCTGAAATACTGTAACAATGCACCTCCACTTCTAAACAGTAAAGCAGCCATGTAATTATATTCTGAAAACTTTTCCAGAGATTCTAGTGGACGGACAAGGCTTATGCACATGCAAAACACCATAAGGTCAAAGTCATAAATGATGGGCAGTATGCATCAAAGAAAATCACATTGCCTCTTCACTTTAGTGAAAATTGCATGGCCTCCATTTTGTGACACATCTATTGAGCCATACCACCTGAGATAGGCCCACTGCATAAAGGGGCATGGATCTGGAAGCTGAACGAAAATATACAGAATTTGTTTTAATGTATAAGTGGGATCAGTGAAAACTCAATAAACCCTAATGTCAATGGATTCAATGTAAAAATAATCTAGTTTCACTTGCATATTCATTTTAACACAGCTGTTCTCATTACCACAAAATGGCCCCTGACACAGATGAGTTTAAAATGGGATTGGAGAAATTATGGACAATGAACCTATCAAGAATGATTACTTTATAAGAGTCAGCGTTACCTCAAGTGGAGGTAGCATCCTTTCAAATACCATCTGCCGGCAGACAAGGTTGGGAAAGGGGTATGTCTGTATCTCCTGCTTGTGAGAACTCCAGAGGAATCTTTTGGTTAGTGTGAGAAACAAAGTGTCGAATTATAAGGTAGCCCAATCCAGCAGGACTATTCATATTTAAATAACTACCCACAATTGCGTAGGACACTCTTTTAGGCCATCCTGTATGCAACAAGCTTTGTCTCTAAAACTCTTGCATGCAGTAATAAAGGAAGTAGAAACTTCAAAGACAAATATATAAAGTAGTATACGAGTAAGCCTTTAAGCAGTATGGACAAACAGTGGGAGACAGCCTGAATACTAACTCTTTGTTGACTTAAGTGACATTGTGGGAATCGCAATATCTGATCATGGTTCTCTGGGTTTCAAGGGCTACAAGCATGTCCTGTGGAATGTTAATCTAACACAAATTAATAAAATGACAGTTCTTTTTCCTGGTCTTCTCTTTCATGATAATTTCCCTGTGAATAATTCATAAGCCTACTATGTCTCCCTTAAAAAAATCTGTAGCAACAGGAAGATTAATTTATGGGCAAAGGGTAAAAAGAGGTTCCTGTCATCAGATGACAGAAGTGACTTCTAACAGAAAATGCTGCCGCTGCTACCACGTTTCACTTGAAGTCGTTTCTCTGCTCTATCCCTCAAAATGGAGCAGTGACAAAACATTTCTGCAGTGGATACCTGGACATTTTCATTTTATCTGGGCTGCTGTGGAATGAAATTCCAATGAATAATTCAGGTATAATGCAGAAAATAAACCTTTGATAGACCTCACAATTAAGTATAGTCTGTTCTCACTCAAGTAACGTGGCAAAGGAGGGTCATTGTTCTGAAAAGCTAATGAAAGCTACTAGATGCATTACAAAAACAACTTCTTTAAAGTTTTATTCAAAAAATGATCCTGGGTTTTATGCCTAAGAGGCAAGAAGCTTTTCATACTGATGGAGAGCTTTTGTTGTTTGTTTACTTCAAACATGAATGTAAACACTGGAGAACTTCCTAGCTCTAGTAAAAACATGCTATCACACATAAAATAACTTCCTTCCCACAACTGGATAATTGGCAAAACAGTACGAAAAAAAAGACAAAGCAAAACAAAAATAATCCCATAATAAAAACAGAATACTTTGATGTTCTTTATGGCCCAAAACACACCACCCATTTCATTTAAATGTTACATGGATTTTTGTTTTTTGTTTTTTTTTACTTTGGGAAATTCTTGAATATTTATTTAGCCTGATTAGGACAGGTAGGAAAACATTTTAGTGCACTTCAGACTTAATGTAATTTATTTACTCCTTGAAAATAATGAAAAACACTTTTATTCTGGTATATCAAAGTTTTTTTAATCCAATGTAGCTAGCTTGCAAACCTTTTCTTTAAAGAGTTCAGGAACCTCTCCTACCACTGAGCAGTTCTAAGCACAACAGTTTGTAAGGTAGTAAAAATTATTACAAAATGGCTTACAAATAAGCCCACAAAGTCAATGTACTGATTGGGTTTTAACAATTCAGTACTTAGGAAATCATTAGGATTCAATTGCCTTAAATCCAACATTTCAGATTAGCAGTAACTCAGTTGCTGGCTGCATTCAAACCACTTACTTTTGGATAGGCTAATTTAAATCAAAGTGATTTCTTTGAGAGAATTAGCCTATGTTGGAGAAACTGTGAAAGGCTTATTTCAGATATAATTGAGCACTTACCTATAGATAGCCTGAGGCGGTTTCTGTTCCTTCTACTTTTCTACAAGTCCATGAATTATAAGACAGAGAAATGAGGAAATGTAGCATGTGTTTCCTACTTGCCCCTTTAAATGACCATGTCTTTCTGTGAAAGGGTTTCATTTGCTAATAAAATCATCATACGAATGTTACCAGAATGTGGTAGATAGAAGAGGAGATGATGACAGTGAACAAAAATCAAGATGTGGGAGGGGAGATCATGGATCACGGCAGAAGGTGCAGAGGGTCAACAGTGACCTAGAAACATCCAGTGGAAGAGAGGCCTAGGAACCCCAAAAGGTTCAGGAAGACAATATGGGTGGTAAAAGCAGGAAGAAAGCCCAGAAGGTGGCAGCCAGATGGACAAGGAATGAAAAGGCCAGAAGGACCATAGCCAGGAGCACCAGCCAAACAGCCAACAGCTGGGACAAGCCTAGCACTCCCCATTAGGGCTCAGAGACGATAGAAGGCAGAGCAGCAGCAAGATGGACACACAGCCTACAGGGTCATCCCCAGTAGCCGGACCAGTGCCAGAGGAACCCAGTTTTTAATGGGCAAGTGGACACTAAACAAATGGCTGTAACTTGTAAAGAGGTGGGGAGGAGGAGGAAGCAGCAGCAAAGAGGAAAAATTGGATCTAATTTAGAGGTAAAGAAAAACAACTGGGAATAGGCTATAGAACTATGGAATAATTATATGATGATAGGAATACACTAAAATACAATAAGTTTATATAAATAAGTATAGGTCTATAGAAATAGAGATTAGTTATTAAGGAAGACATACAGAACTATAGGAAAAGGCAAAAGCTTATTGACCATTCAGTTTTGTAAGGACAGATTTATTTTACATCTGAAAATATAAACATTCATGCAATCAAGAAAGTATTCTGCATATATGTGCTGAGTCATTGTCTCACAAGAATCTCTGAGAAATATACTTCCCAATAAGATAGATATTGGCAGCTGGGCTTCCACAAACCCAGCTTCAAGATTATAACATCTTTACAATTACTTTGGACATTTTCTGGAAAAAGAAACCGCAACAATTCTGGAAGCAAAACATTTTTCACGAATGATGATCAGTTCATCAGGATGCCCAGGTAGAAAGAGCTTTAAGAAGATTGCCAAGTGCAAGCCCCCAAATTTCAATTACAAGTCAACATTACTATCCATATAACTCCATAGGGTGGATCAAAGATACTATCACACTGTTGTTATTCTTTTGGAATGCAAAGCTGTCATCTTGACTTGCAGCAACAGATAGCGCATCACTAACCTGCCAGATTGTTTTTTGTCAATGTGGTGTATCTTTATGTCTTCAGACGTATTTTACCTTATTACAAACCATCACAGATTGCAACAATCAATTCCAGTTTTCACTAAACTCTTGTTTATTTTAGAAGCAAACGAAGAAAGCTGTTCTTGAGAGAATGTTACGTTGCAACACTATGACAGACCAGCTAGTTTCAAAAAGATTAATTAAGAGATTGAATAAAAGTATTTTCTCGCCCTGCAGCAAAAGTTCAGTAAAACAATTAGGATAATTTGGGGGAAAAAATGCTCTTCTAAGAAGCACTGATAATTGGGAAAAAAAAGTACTGTTTTCTGATGTTCATGTGCAAAGTTTTTTTTTTCTTTTTGGTGATGTTGTTGGGTTGTTAGCAAGTAAAATAGGTGCAGTAAGGCATCAGGCTAGAAGCTGGGAGACTGTGAATCCTAGTCCTGTCTTAGGCATAAAGCCAGCTAGGTGTCCTTGGGTCAGTCACTCTCTCAGCCCTAGGAAGCAGGCAATGGCAAACCTCCTCTGAAAAACCTTGCCAAGAAAACTACAGGGACTAGTCCAGGCAGATACCAGGAGTCAAGATTGACTTGAAGGCACCAAAAAGAAAAAAGAAAAAAAAGGCATTATCTAGTTGACCTTGACTGATTTCAGATCTAAGCAAGTTCGGATCTGGTTGATACATGGACATGGGTATACCTGGGAATTCCAGGGCTGTTGGCTTTCACAACAATACCAAAGCACTTCTTTAACACTGCCAAGAAATCTGCAAGGATGCAGACACAGGAGTCAAGCTTGACTTGAGGGCATCCTCAGTTTTAAACTCAGTGTATCTTTTTTTAAACTCACCCCCCGCCCCATGATAAAAAACCCCACAACCCTCCCAAAATTAAATGTAATGAACCAAGGACATTATTGCCTTACCACTATATCCCCCTGGTCCATAATTTTAAAACAAATTGTTTAAAAAGTATGTCCTAGCCTTAGAAAGTTTGTTCTGGAATCCCAGGAAATCCTTGTAATTCAAAACACAGAAATAATTCCCAAAGCAGGAATAAAAGGTAATTTGGAACCTTTATAGCATAAAGCAAGCAGAAACCCTTTGGCATTGCAAAAGTCTCAGTATTCAGGTAAATGGACCTGGATATTATATGAGTAAGAAAGAGTCAATGCACACAGAATCAAGGAATCGTAAGTTAAAAAAGAATGGTTCTTATCCCCTTAGCCATCCTGTAGCAAAATGCACCACTCTAAAGCTTTCCTGGAAGTTCAAGAAGCCTCCCTGTGTTAAATGGGTGAGACATCAGATTGTTCAGAGAGAATTGTCAGTCAGAAAAACACTGAGGAGAGTAACATAAAACAATTCAAAAGAATATGTCTACAAAGTGATTAGGCACTTAGCATAGATAGAAAGGATTCTTGATGTCTACCTATATACCCTATTTTTTTCCTGACATCATGCAATATTTTCTTTAGTATTTTTCTCCACTGGAATCCATAACAGAAAACACAGGTATAGGGATGATGAGTACTCAACTTTGGGGTTATATTTTTCCATTATTCATTTTACTGCCTTGAATGAAGAATATCACTCTACATGATCTGAACCTAAAAAGTACTGAACCATACTTTTCACATAGCACCCTTTATATTTATGGTTTAGACCAGTGTTTTTAAAACTTGGTAACTTTAAGAGGTGTGGACTTCAACTCCCAGAATTCCCCAGCCAGCAACCCTGTTGAGGTTTGGAATAAATAAGCCATCTTACCTGCTTGTTAATGGCTAGCTCCTGTATTTTATTCCAGGCTTCATTCATTTTCCTAGAGGGACACATACAGTGCATACCTCCCTCTTCAGGCTGTCAGACACAAGACAGAGGCAACATCCATGTGCATGCCCTGATTAGAAATAGGGAGATAATGCGCACACACAGAGATGCAGCACACTGCTTTCTTGCAGTGCTAGTGAAGGGGAGGGAAGGAATGCTAAAACCACGCTCTGCGTGCTATTCCTCTCTGATTTGCTTGGGTGTCAGATCTCTCCTTTTAAATGGTAAACTTAAATGAGGAATGGTCTTGCTAAAGCTATTCTTAAATCATTCTGGGGGCATTTTTGACTGAATCGAATTTTCTTTCTTTCTATGTGTGTGTGTTTGCAAGGTTTCAAATACTCAACCCTATTTTCAAGGTTGTCATCTAAAACAGCCTTCCCCTTTTCTTAGAATATTCCACAAGAGCCAACTTGGGGAAAAAATAGAAATAAAATCTTCAAGGTAAGTTTTATAACTTTTCAGCATCAGTAGAGCCCTAGTGTATCCTGGTGGGTCTCCTATCCAAGTAGTAACCTCACCTGACCCTGCTTTCCTTTTTGAGATCAGGTGAAGCCATCTAATGCTGACACTTAGCTGGGCCCATGGTGGGAAAGTGGGGAAGCTAATCTAACATCCAGGGAAACATGTAAGTGAAAGGGAGGCGGGGGTGGGGGTGGGAGGCAGAGGTGGAGAGGATATTAGAACTTATAGTTCTTAGGTGACCGGTTGGAGTGGAAACAATTCAGGCACCTTGATGAAATAGCTGCAGGCTAGGTGACAATTGGAGATTCAGAGCCAGAGGCAGCTGTTCTGTCTCAGCAGAGGAGATATGATTGTTCAGCTTCTCTTCTCTTCCTCTGCTTAGCAGCTTGATGGAATAGCTGCCATCAGGGAAAAGTTGAGGGAGAGAAGGAGGCATTTGCTTTCTCAGCAGAGATGAGAGAACATCATCTGATTTGGGTTGGTAACACATTCTTCCCTTATTTTGCACTTTTGAGCCATGGTATGTCTCCCAGTTTTTTGGTGCAGTTCTCCAATTAAATTGGGGTCAAAAATTCAAGTTAGGGAAAACTGAATTCCCCCAGATGCATATCTTGATGAATATAACTGAGAAAGTTGGGTCATGGTATGGCTTTTTAAAAAAACATGTACTTTAGGCAGAATTGCATGCAGAATTTACAAATGTGAGGTTAGATGTTTATAAAAGTATCTATTTTAAAAATAAGGAGGAGGAGAAAAACATCTTTTCTCTACCTCAGCTTAGTAGGCTGGCTTTCTTGAGAGTTGAGAAAAAACCATGGAACTCTCGTGGGAGACAGTGCAGCAGTCCTGCCTCTCTTCTCCCTTTCTGCAATTAAATGGAATCTGGCATGGCATCAATTAAAAGCTTTTTTTTTTTTAGATCCCCTCTCTTTATGCTAAGTCCAAACATACAGAACAGCTTTCCGACAAATAAACCAATAGGGTTCCCTATCTATATATAGAAATTGCTTGATCTAGGATGTTTCTACAAGTGTTATCTTCATAGGGTGGGCGTGTATATATCTAATCTAAATGCTGGTCTTGTTTTACTAACAAAAATTGGTATTTATGTAAGGAATTATGGAATTTAGCCAAGGCCTAGCATTCCTTTTGACAGAATTTGAAGAATGCCTTAAGTAGTAAAGTTAAAGGTTTGATGAACATATGCCATACCTGCACACAGAAATAAATTACTGAAAAATAACCCTCTGTCTTCCCAGGTTTAAACCTAAATAATCCATGTTCCCAAACTGCAGGTGTATTGATAAGCAGCGTGCATTGTCACCAAATGTGTCACTAAGGTGCAGACTCAAGGAGTTCTTTTTTTAATTTGGGTTTTTGGCACAGAATGTCTTTAAGCTTGTCTACAACACAATGCATCATCACTAAGCCAGCAAATTACTTGGCTTTCAATGACACTCCTATAGAAGGTGCCTTCTAATTGAATTTAAAGGCAGATGAGGGTTTTGTAATTAGGATGAATTGTATAAAAGCATAACTGTTTATGAAACGGTTTTATGGCAGTAACGTTTGGGATGCCTCGCAGTGCTTTAATACACTTCAGTGATTTTGTAAAATTCCTTCTTTATGCTCCTTTTTATTTAACCATCTGAGTTGTTACTATTATTATTTATATTCCCTCTTTCATTCAGGAGTTCAAGTAATGTCTCTTCCCATTTTATCCCCACAACATCAATCCAGTAAGGTAGGTTGGGCTAAGACAGCTGGCCCACTTACCCAGTAAGCTTTTGTGGCTAAGGATGGATATGACTTGGATCTGCCCAGTGCCAGTCACTACTTTACATGTTGCACTAAGATTGCTTTATTGTAGCCTAGTAGGCTGTGTGAACCCAGCCACTGTCATTTGTAACTTATGGGTTGTGGGTTAGCATTATGTATGGCTTTTAACAAACCATTTGCCATGAAAGCCTGACTTAGCATGAGGTGTGAGCCCAACCTCTTTTCTACTTATATCAGAGGGCAAAACTAAGAACCACTAAGCTGATACCAGGATGTCATGCATGGTTAGTATGCTGGGCTTGATTTAATTAATTCTGTCATGTCAGGTTCAGTTCCTTGTGATTGCATGGATACATCCTCACCATCTTGACCTTTTTTAATAATAACTTGTAGCTCTTTCAAGGACATTCCAGTAACCTCTTTGATCCCCTACATCCATATTACTCATTGACTTTCCCTTCTTGTACATAATTTTTTTTCTCACACCACATGCCCAAATTGTACAAGTCTAATGCTAGAACCTTAATTTACAGACTGGTAGCACTAGTCCAGAAGTTCAGTTCCACAGGAAAGCCAGCTTTATCACCATGAAGGGTCCTCTCAGGCCCCTGCTCTAAGCTGATCTCCCATCCACAGGTAGGATTCTGTAGTTAATTTGTGTCAGAAGAGTTTGCATACCTTTGCATTGTCTTCTGAAATGGGTGCCTCAGCTGGAATGATCTATAACAGACAGAAACTGGAACCGCGTAGCTGCCTTTGCTCCCGCCTTGTGTGCAGCCCTTCGAAACTCCAAATATTGTTACTCAATTGCCATTTTTTTGATGATTAAGAAGGAGCAAATGACTAAATATATGACTGGAAAATATTAATTATTTGCCATGGTTTCTGTATTATTTATTAAAAGGATTGCTCTACAACAAAACTCTCAGTACTAAACAGCAAATGGCAAATAGTCAATAGAAAATAGAGGATGTTCTATAAAGGCATGACAACCATTGTACTGTTGGCTTATTCTTGGATTTTTGGCTGTGATTCGTTATCTGAATAGACCTTTCCAGAATAAACCATGAGAATTTGCTGGCAATGCTGAACAATTTTGTTGAGTCCCCAGTTTAATAAAACTATACTGTTGTTTATAGAAGTCATAGACTGTGTTATTTAATAGCTTTTTGCCTCTTAATTACTTTGTCAATTTTTCTTCTGTAGCAATAGTCATAGGTGCCTGCAGGGCCAAAAGGGGAGCAGGTGATGTCATGTGTCTCATGATTTCACCATGAAAATGACATGAAGAATGTAATTTACATTATTTACATGATGATTCATGATGATGGAATGTAACTGTGGCTTCCACCAGATGTCCAACTCATCAGATCCATAAGTATATGTATCTAAGATTTATGCTGATTTCTAATTTGATACCATTGTTTTTCTCACTGCTATAAAGCAAAATGTTAGCAAATCCTTTTGTTTTATTGTTTCTACAACATTAGTAAAGTAAAATGGTAAAGCCATTTTCACAATGGAGTTTAGTCACTGAGCTGTAACTTTACTATTGTCAAGGAATCCCCCCCCCCCCGCATTTTCCCAAAAAGCTTTGACTTTGGGGAAATCTCACTATAAATGTAAGAAAACTTCTTTCTCATTGCACCCTTTCTTACAATTCTGGGAAATATTACTATGTATATAGTTTCAAATAACTGGAGTACTATAATGTGATTCCTGATTTCCACAGAATAGCAATGGGGAGGGTTATTATCCAAAATCTGTTCCTACTCTTTAGATGCTATTGTTGTTTAGTCGTTAAGTCGTGTCCGACTCTTCGTGACCCCATGAACCATATTGCGCCAGGCCTTCCTGTCCTTCACTGCCTCCCTGAGTTTGCTCAGTTTCATGCTCATTGCTTCAGTGATGCTATCTAACCATCTCATCCTCTGCCGTCCTCTTCTCCTTTTGCCTTCAATCTTTCCCAGCATCAGGGTCTTCTCCAAAGAGATCTCTCTTCGCATTAGGTGACCAAAATATCTGAGCTTGAGCTTCATTATCGATCCTTCCAATGAGCAATCAGGGTTGATTTCCTTTAAGATTGACTGGTTTGACCTCCTAGCAGTCCAGGGGACTCTCAAGAGTCTTCTCCAGCACCACAGTTCAAAGGCATCAATTCTTCGGCGCTCGGACTTTTTTATGGTCCAGCTCTCACAGCCATAAATTCCTTCTTTAAACCATTCTAAAATTCTCCATTTAAAAAAAAAATTAACAGTTATTTTTATAAATTGTGAGCATTATTCATTGTGGATATAATTTTAATTTTATACCTTAACTTCTTATACCACATTTTTTAATAAGTTATGATAAAGAGATTCCAATCCTACTGATATTTAGAGGTTCTGATCTTTGTATATATGGGTTGTTATACTAAACCAGTTCTTTATGCTATGTTTCTAAATGTGTAGTTTCCTGTTATACTTCCTGTCTCTTCTCATTATTTGTTTCTTTAATATGACATACTTTATTAACACAATGAGCTCTTGTTACTTTTCACTGAATCGTTTTTTTACAAACAGTAAATGTCATTATTCATATTTTAAGTAAAAAAATTGTTTTACTTCTATATGAAAGTGACTGAATAGATGTTGGTTATTGAATAACATATATAAAAAGGTGGGATAAAAATATAACAACAACAACAACCCCCAGTGAGGCACTACCTTAACATGGTTGTGGGGCTTGCATGCTCTGAGGAGGATGAGAGCTATGCCAGAGGTTCAACCATACTGGACAGGTCTCATCAGAGGAGCCAGATGAAGAATGTCTCTCCCATAAACAATATGTGAGACATAATTTACAGAAACCTATACCAGATTGGTTGTTGCCCAGGTCAACAAGGACTGAGCTAGGTGTTTTAGTTCCTGGACATCTGGTGGCAAGTGGGCTACAGGACTCAGGACTGATGGCTGAGCAATCAGGGCCAGCAGCTGCAGGACTGCTGGAAGAAAAGTTGTTTACCTGTTGCAAATATGCGAAGACTGAAAACAAAGAAATAATGATCTGCTATTAAAAATCAAGTCCAGTGAGAAGAGGATATCTGAAAAGAATGTACCAGTGCTAGAAAGAACAACATCCAGAATCGGAAATAACAGAACAGAAGCTAGCAGATCAATGTTGATTTATAATATGAAATAAAGTATTCACAGAAGTAGAATTGGAAGAACTACAAAGGTCTACCTAAGGGAAAGAAACCGAAGCCTTGCCAGAAGTAGCTCAGACTGTAGAGGCAAACCATGGGGAGTTGGCAGTAGAGGAAGCAAGCATAGCTATTGAATCATTTTCATTACCAAACCAGGCACCCTCTCCTCTGCCTTCTCCTCAGAAAGAACAAAGCCCTCTAACTAAAAAACAAGAAGAATTGAAACAAAGAATAACTGAGCATCTAGAACAGCACAAAAAGAACAGAATAAGGTTGCCTGCATTGAAGCTTGTTACAGAAAACCAGTAGCACAAGTATTCAAAGATGCCAATACTGTAATATCAAATATAATCACCAGTTCACTGCAAGAAACAAACCAAGTAATGTACAGCACGGCTGCAGTTATAACTGAATACCTTGGATGCAAACTCAACAAACAAGAAAAAAAGCCAAACAGTACACCTTCCATAATGGAAGATCAGGTTGGAAAATAAGATCAGCATGCTAAGATCAGATGCAAGCAAGCTAGAATAGAAATGATGAAAGAAAAGAAGCTGAAGAACAAGAAAACCAAAGAATGCCTGATCAAGAAATATCACTTAAAAACAAGGAAGATCAAAGAAGCACTGGAAATAATAAAGCAGGAAATAACAGACATAGCCAAAAAGATCAGCAGATATGAAGCTGGAATTGCACACTATAGGCAGAATCTTCCATTTCAGTTGAATCAGAAACGTTTCTACCAATCCATCAATGGAGAGACTGCAACGAACCAGTCAACACCTGACAAAGAAGAAACAGTGCAGTTCTGGGCACAGGTATGGGAAAACCCAAAGAAATACAACAAGAATGCAGCTTGGATAAAGGAGGTGGATAAGAATAAAAAAGAAGCTGAAATGAAAGAACTTGTAATAACAGCAGAAATGGTGGAGAAAAAGGTCAAGGAAGATCAAGAATTGGTCAGCACAGGTGAAGTTGAACCTGTATGGTTTTTGGTTGAAACATCTGATTGATCTGCAGCCACTCATTGCCAAGCAGTTTAACAACATATGGCAAGGAGGTGAAATGGAAGATTGGTTAACATCTGGCAGAACCTATATGGTAATAAAAGATCCAATGAAAGGGACAGCACCAGGCAACTACACACCAAGTACCTGCTTACCAACAATTTCCAAATTGCTAACTTGTGTGGTAGCTGATGCAGTCCAACAGCATCTAGCTGAAAACAAACTCTTTCCATCTGAGCAGAAAGGAAACTGCGTAAATAGCAAAGGAACAAAAGATCACCTCCGAACTGACAAGATGATTTTGGAAAACTGCAAGAGAAGGAAGACCAACTTGAATGTAGCTTGGATTAATTACGAGAAGGCATGTGACTCCCTGCCACATGATTGGATAATCAAGTGCCTAGAAATAACAGGATTCTGTAAAAACATCAGAAGCTTTGTGCAAAGATCAATGGCACAATGGAAGACATAGTTGCTGGGGGGAATATACCAAGCCTATAATAAAATGGCTCATTCTTAAATCTTTAATAAAAAGAGTATCTGTCGGATCTCTAAGGATATTCCAGAGTCATATTTTAAAATTATATTTGAGGAATTGCTATTCCCCTGGAGTTTTGAGGAATTGCAGTACTAATTATCAATCCATGTACTTTTTAGATCCTTTCTTCCTGCCTACCCTTCCCTTCTCATGCTCTTCTTCTTTTTGATAATGGGTCTCCTATAAGCAGAATTATAGTAAGTTTTTCTTCTCACAGGGGATTTTGAATTCATATTTTTTAAAGTGGAGCATTTAACCTTGGATATTTTATGAATTAATTATGGCACCTTTGATTTGAAGAACTCTAGAGTAAATACTAAATGATAGGAATCAGGAACGAGCAACATTTTGTTGTCCAAAACTGCACTGAACATCTGGGGGGGTCAAGGCCCCCAAAAGGGAGGTCATGAAACATGGGGGTGAGAATGTGCCTTTCTGCGGAATCTTACAGCATTACCGATATGCCTCTTTTAGGATCTACACTATACTTTTCATCTATTCTCCACCTCAAGATGGCAGTAAACTATGCTATCAATTTTCAGTAATCACGGCCAATGGATTCATGATTAGGATGGGCTTTAGCAACCATTACCATAGATTGAAGTCAGGTGAATGGTACTCACTAGTAACAGAGGCAATCAAGGCAACAGAGTAATTGGCAATAGAGGAAACAAGTTTCTTGTCAGAATAATTTCTGCTAATGCACGGATGGGTTGAGCACACAACTCAATAGTGGGGAAAGGTCCCGAGTCTTAGGAGTTTGCTGATCATAGAGGATTAAATCTGCAGCCATTTTAAGATGTGATTATTCATGTTTTCTAGCCTTTCAGATCAGTTTTCAGGAAATATAGGGCTCAGCCCCAGAATGCATTTTCCAGTTGCGAAGTTTATCTCCTAGTAATTATGCTTTATTATTATCTACTACAAGGTGCAAGCAATAGCTGTAAGTTATAAAGCTGATAGCAAAGATAAACTTTGACAGATAACAAAGATAGTTCTAAGATATAAATGTTGCCTCTGGAAACATGTGGAATTTCTAAGGAAGATTAGATAAGTTCATTCTCTTTTAACATTTTGGCAAGTGTTGAAACATCTGCATTCCAACAAGCCTTTTTTTTAAAAAAAATGCTATAATTTACCATACTGTAGACTATCTTTGAAATTAGGTTTCGTTTCTGACTGTTTTCAAACTCTACAATTTTATACAGTGATAAAAAGTACTTCAGTGCTTTTTTAAGGTCTGAAATGGAGTTTAATTCCCACTCTCTAAATAAGTAAGTAACTTGATTCACTGTAGCTGAACTAGAATCTGAGAAGGAATTATGCATTTAAGCCTAGAAAACTTCATGGGTAGCATGATTTTCTTTTTGTCTGTTCCCTGTTATATATGTTCAGAAAAATAACATTTCCCAATTATAATAAGCTCACAAATACATAAGCTATAACACATGTAACCTTTCCTCTTTCCATCTGTTCCTCTTGTGTTGTACATGGCAGAGAATTGGGTAAGACAAATAAATAGCACTTTTTCTGTGCACTCCAAGCTTTATTTTAGTTAACACTACACTCTATTCAACTACACACTGATTTTTAAACACTAAGATAAATCTGCAAGTGCAGAAAAGTTTCAAAAGTCAAAGAAAAAGGGAAGAGAGATCTCTTGGACTTTTAGAGGCCTAGATTCTAGAACAGATTTGTGCAAAATTTTGTCTTAGTCTACATTTCAAGACCAATCAGCTGGAGTCTGGTGCAAAAGACATATGCTTAAAGAATTCTGTACCTAGAATGGATGAGAAGGAACTCAAAATCCCATTGCAAAGAAAGCCATCTGATTGCCCCAAGTGATACTTCAGGGAGTATCACTTTAGAGGGGAGAGAAGAGTAATCTTGTTGCAGCTATCAGAAATACTTATGAATAGGAAATATCTGTTATTTGCATTTCTTTGGAAACCATCAACAAATCTAATAGTAGATCCAGATCTACAACAACAACAACAATAAAAACGCCAAATCCAGTCTAAACATCTGGTTGACTGTGCGACCAACAATAATAATTTACTGGAGCACCACTTGAACATCATTGGCATTGACAAAATTGCCATCAGTCAATTGCAAAAGGCAGCTTTACTTGAAAGAGCTTACATACTGCGACGATAACTCTAACGCCACTAAACAACAATATCTGCCTATCCCAGGTCCTTGGGAAGGACTCAATAGGTAGATAAAAATGCCAAATCCAGTCTAAACAATGGGCTGACTGTGTGAGCAACAATAATAATTTGTATGCTGTCCAACTCCCAAAGACTGTGGGCGGCTCGCAACAATCAAACAAAGAAATTACAATAGAATCAATAAAAGTTAAAAGATAAAAGATGGTAAGTATGACAGACTTGAATGAAGTGAGGGGTCTCCCTCCCCCTCTCTGAAGGCCTGAGTGAAGAGCCAGGATTTCACCACTCTTCTGAACAACAGCCAAGTGGGTGCCATCTGGATCTTGGGGGGAACCTTATTTCAGAGGGCTGGCACTGTTACAGAGAAAGTAGACTTCTGGGGTCCCAATAGATAATATTGTTTAATCAAAGGAGCCCGGAGTGCACAAACCCTGCACGATTGAAGGGATGAGGCAGACACTATGGGAGACAGATGGTCCTTCAAATAGCCAGGCCCTATTCCATGTAGGGCTTTGTAGGTAACAACTAGCACCTTGAATCATACCCAGAAGCAAACTGGCAACCAGTGCAACTCAGGAAGCAGAGGTGTTGCATGGGCATACTGAGGCATGCCCATCTCTGCTTGTGCTGCTTCATTCTGGACCAGTTGGTCTTCACGTTTAGCCCCAAATACAGTGTGTTGCAGTAGTCAAGTTTCGAGCTGACTAGGGCATGAGTGATTTTTTGAAGCCCCCCAACCAACCAACAAATATAGGAAAAGGTACAACTGGTGCACCAAATGTTTTGCAAAGGTCTTCCTGGCCATAGCTGCCACCTGCTTTTCAAGCGTGAGCTGAGAGTACAGGAAGACCCCCAGATTGCACGCCAACCTTGAAGGGGGAAGTGCAATCCCATCCAAGGTCAGAGATGGAATATCCCCAGATCTGGGTGGCCCAAATACCCACAGACACTCAGTCTTGGTAGGATTAAGTCAGAGATGGTTCCTCCCTGGTGCCTCATTGTTGTAACTTATTAGTTGTTAAGGTTGCATTGTAGCTTCAAATATTTACTTTCCCTTTTGCTATTGTAAGGTAACTTGAATGGATTAAATTATTTTTTATGTCTGGATAATGAATACAACAATATTAACTTGTTTAAATATGGTTCACTGCAGCCCCATTCAGGTGTTATGAATCCCTCCTTTCACATGAGCTTTCTGGATAATTCTTTCCCCCCCATCAGTGTTACTCTAATGAGACTGATTTCCCTGAAGGCATCTCTGTATTCAATGTGAATGTCTGTGGAAAGAAGCTACAGTCAGTGTATGTGAGCCATGACCCTGATAATGTAATATCTTGCTCCCATGGAGTGTGGTTAGAACAATAAGTACATATGCTTTCTTCCTGCTGAGAGAAATGTTGGAAGAAGCCACAGAATTGGGGTGATGTCACTGGAGAAGAATATTTTCTGAAATGCTATGAATATTCTGGTTTAGTTACACATGAACAGAGCTTTTGTCTGTCTCCATGTTCATTTCTGCAACAGCCAATTGTACACTGGGATCTCTTTAAAAGATAGACGTTATGGTACAATGTGCTCAAAATGGACATGCTCCATAGTGACTCCTAGGACCTGGAGTCCCAAAGCAACTAGAGGGCTTCAGGTTGAGCAAGGTAGCTATAAATCTGGCTCCTGCAAGTCTCCTTTCTGAAAAGATAGTAAGGGTAGTTTTGTTTTGTTTTTTATACTCAACCTTAGCACCTGAATTGGAGAGCAAAACTGTATGTGTAACACCCTTTTGTACTCTCATTTAGCCAGAAGCATGTACATGCTTATGGGAATGTTCCCCAGCTGGATTGGGAAGTTTGTTCTCTATAATCATGAATTTTCAAATGAAACATGGTGATTGAAATCAGTGGGGACTGGAATCAGACAAACAAACAAAATTAAGCTCAGGAAAGGTACTAGAGTAGTAGCAGAAGGCAGAGTACAAGAAGTATAAATCATGAAATTATATCCCCCAGAATCAATAGAATGAGCACTGAGACATGGAAATTTGGTTTCCATTTCTCCCATGTTTTCTGTTCAAGGACATTTGTATCCTAGATTTATTGTTCGCTAATTCTTCCCTGAGCTTTCAGTACATTTTCAGATTAGTATCAGATGTGGCTCCCAAAGTGTTATCTTCTGTTTCAGTGGGATTAGATGACTGCTACTAAGTACTTTATTAATTTTGTCTCTTTTAATCACCTTAATTTGAAAACCAGATAACAGAGACTAAAACTTCAGTGAGTTCTGGTCCATACATAATAACCCTACTATCTTCCCAAATGTCTCTCCCTTGTTTTGCATTGTTTTAATTGAAGCAAGCTTTATGATTTATTTTACAATTATCCCCTTCATGACTGTCTTTATGACCAATGATTCCAGTGGTATATTTGCATGCAGAACTAAGCATGGCATCCATAGTCTTAAAAACAGCAACAACAACCATTTGCAATATCAGAATACATCAAGGACATTTAAAAATTAAAATATTTCAAGATGTTGGCCACATGTTATCTTGCCAAACATATGATATGCAAGTTGGTCAGCTTAATGAACCCTTGGGAAACAGATGGTCACTGAAGGAAACAACAATTAGTGTCAGTGTGAATTGCAAACCTTAAACATCTCAGAAATTCTGCAGTATTTTTTTCTTTGTGAAAAGCAGAGTGCGGGTCTAATGTTGAATTAATATTAGATAATGGAAAGAATATAGGTTCATTTTGAAATTCGTATGATTTGTGTTGTGATGGCTTTGAGAAAGTGCCCTGAAGTTATAAGATGCAGCGCAAGTTTTCATATCCTAAAAAATTGATTTTTAGAATATGGGGCTTGGACATTTTACCAAATAGGGTTTTAAAATTCTTACTGTGCCAGAAAGAGAGAAGCAAAGTCACCTTGTAGTATTTTTTTTTCCTGTCTCACAAATAGTTGTGTTGATGCATCTTAAACAGCTTTGCTTATTTCAGAGTTGTGAAGATTACTCTTTTTCTGAGAAAGAAGTAAACAGCCTTTGTTAATCAGTGAGTCAAATGTTGAAGATCCAAACTGATTAAAAAGGTATTCATTAAAGATCATAAAAGACATTATTGAAGCTAACTTTTCATTATTTTGAAGGTTTTTATTTTCTGATCATTCCTGAAATCAGGGCCTTCAGCCAAAACTCAAGACAGGTGTTTGGGCAGGGAAGGCTGTTACGGTAGTTGTAAGGGGTATGTATAAAACCCATTCCACTTATTGCTGGTCCTCTTTTGGGGTCATTAACCTTGGGGTCAGTGTAGGTTAAGTTGATTACGTTGTGCCTGTAGGGGACATTTTTCTTTTTTCTGACTGGATATTGGTTGCACCACCCACTTTTCTTCTTGTACATGAACACAATATGAAGCATACTGCAAAGTATGTACATGAACACAATATGAAGCAAGGCAAAGCTATTTTAAAATATGTAGTCTATAATATATGTAGTCACAATAACAAGGAAGTATGGGATAGAGAGTAATAAGCCATGCTTGGTGAACATTCAGGGGCATCTTTGTAATGAAGGAGGAGCCGCAAGATTCTGTTCTGTAAAAAGAGATGCAAGTAACATCTTTTGAAATCTGATCAGAGAATGCCCTGAAAGTCATGTAACATGGGGCAATACTAAACTGGCATAGCATAATTCAACCAAGAGAAGTTGAAGAGACATACGCTGGATGTTAAAGAGGGCTGGGCTTGCCTGCAATATTACAATCAAGATGAGACCCTAAAGGAATTTGTATCGCATGATACATTTGTATAGCTAGTTTTTCCTCAGTGTAGATCTTACTGCAGGTAGTTTTATGAAGTTGTGGTCCTAATTTACTGAAGACCTTCATTCTTTAGATAAGTTCAAAGGAATAGTTCATGGCATATAGTTCAACAAATATGAGGGATACTGAGAATTAGAAAGTTTATGTGATTCTGGGTTGGTCCCTCTCTTTCATCCTGATTCATGAAACTCACTAAGTGACTTTGGGTCAGTTATTAACTCAGCCCATTCTACTCCTCATGATTATTGTGAGAATATAATGTAAGGACCAAGTACTATATATACTTGAGTTCCTGGAGAAAAAATAGAATATAAATGAAACCAATAATAATGATAGTGATGTAAACACTATCCTAACAGATAAATTCTTCAAAACAAAATTGGTTACCAGCCACAGGCAATTAAAACTAGAAAGTATTCTTCTAGTCTAAGGGACAAGATAGAACAAGGAATCTGAAAGTTAAGAATATAAGTTGTTTGGTATGAAATCAAAGCTTTGGTCCAAATAATTCAGTTCTGTTTGCTCTAATTGAGATAGCTGTCTAGGGTTGAAGAAAGACATTCTCACCAGTCCAACTTGGAAATGCCATGAATCTGGGATGATTTTGCTGTAATAAACATTATTTTATGGTTTCTAAAATTTCTCAGCATAAACCAAGACACATTTTTCTTACTTAATATTTGGATAGGGGACCATCAGGAAATGTCAGGACTGTGGGATAGACTGGAAAGCTGAAAAAAACATCCTGTAAGAAGGCATTGGCAAGCCACTTCCATGATGTCACCATAAATACTCTGGATGGATGCTGTGATCAGATGACCTTGACTGCAAGACAACTTTATCTTACACACAAGATATGTAGGTGCTCATGATTACAGCTTGTTAAGAGTTATTCTTCTGATCAAGGGAATAAGTTCTAGCTCCCAGTAGACACAGCGTGGGGCATGCTGCTTGTTCACATAAACCTACTTCAATATTCTTCTTGACACAGTCATATCAGAAAATACCACAGTGAGATTCCCCAGTACGACACTTCATATAATGGTCATTTGTGTCTGCTGTACCTTTTTCTAGGAACAAAATCTATTGCTCTTACAATTGCATCACAAGTAGAAGGGTCTAAGGCAACTAAAGAGCTCTAATAAACTAGCATCCTTTACTTTGATGTCTTAAGAGAAAGCCTTTTAAGGTGGCATTGGGAAGTAAGGATTATATGCCGAACTTGGAATAGAACAGCTGTGGCAGTAGAAACCAGACCATTTTACAAGTTTGAGCATAGAACAGCAGGACATAAAAACAATTTATTTTAGCAATGTTGAAATGATTGACCTTCTCAGATGGATGCTTTTTAGGAGTCTCTTTGTAGTTTCAGGTTCTTTACAGTTCATTCTCCTTAGCTATTGCCTTTTGGTGGTATCCATTAGACTCTAAATAGAGCTAGAGAAGTTAGTTGGCATGGGTCTTTCTTGGAAGGATTCTTACTGGAGAAGGACCATAGTCCCTGTGGAATCAGATGGTGATGGGTTGGTATTCCATTATGTCCCCTGATACTTTATGCATTGGGTGGTGTTTGGTTTATACTCCGAGTGATTGGAGGTCTTTTCATGCTAGAAAATCCCCTAAAACCATTGTTCACTGATGCACTCATGAAGAAAAAGTCAAGTACAAACCCCACAGAACAGTTTCCAGCTCACTGGAGCAATATTATTTAACTGGATGTAAGATGACAAGCTAGGTTTCTGTGCTTGAGCTAAAGATGTTTAGAGAAAATCAGCACTTCAGAAATACACAGTGGAACTCCTACAGTCCAAATGTGAGATGTACAATCTTTCAAGTTTTCTCTAGTCATTTGTGTTTCAAAATTTAACACTATATCACTGCCATTGGTATATTCTGATTTCTCCCAGTGGGAAATGATAACCAGGATGCTCGGGGTATCTCAGATCAGACAAGATACATTAACTGATCCAAATATTTTAGAGACTGATTGAAGCTCCCTGAAGAGGCAAAGCCTCAGGGGTTTTCTGTGATGCTGCATTTCAAAGCCTCCTTCAGAAGAACAGATATGATTGTTTCCATTGTTTTGCATACAGTTTTGGAAAGCTGCTTTCAGAAAAAAATCAAAAACCAAAAACCCACTGCTGGGAGAGATGCTGCTGGTGCATAAATTAAGGCTTGGTATTCACTAGTGGGGGGCAGGGAGGTGGAATAAGCAATTTGGTGGAATTTATTTATATTCCATCTTTTTTCTGGGAGCTCCAGGTGGTCTTGCCTTATTTTCTTCCATGAACAACTACTGTATGAGGTAGGTTAAGGTAACAGGGGGAATGACTGGCCCAAAGTCACTCTGTGGACTCCATGATTGGGTGGGATTTTGAACCTGGATCTCCCTAAACCACGTCTATAATCCTAGCAGCTACATTGTACTAACTTCGCTGAAGGAGCTTGAGTTTAAATAATTCTGAAGCACTTTTTTCCCTTCAACAGATGCTGAACCTAGTTCTCCATGGCTAGGTTTGAAAGCTAAGCAGAAATGAGATTGGTTAATACTTGGATGGGATACCACCAGACTATTTAAGGCAGTGTTTCTTAACCTCAGCAACTTTAAGCTGTGTGGACGTCATCTCCAGAATTCCCCAGACAGCCATGATGTCTGGGGAATTCTGGGAGCTGAAGTCCACACAGCTTAAAGTTGTTGAGGTTGAGAAACACTCATTTAAGGCCTGTAGGCTAGAGAGGAAAATTGAAAAAGAGTCAGTGTCAAGCCACTTCTCTACTATTGTCAAGAAAACAATATAGGCATATCTGTGAAGTCACCAGAAGTCAAGATTTATTCAAAGGAGACCTTATCTTAACTTTGTAGTTTTGTTATTAGTGTTATGGAGATTTGCAAGGATCCAGACACAGGCAGTATTCTGCAGAAATTTTGTATTTCTCCTCGTCTTTCCAGATAAGAAAACACTATGGAGAGAAGTTAAATAGTTTTATGAGTGACAGCTTTAAGTTCTACTCAGAAAGTGTTTTCCAATTGCTATGATGTTGGAAAAAAAATGTTGAAGTAATAAATACAGAATAATTATAACATTTGATGCATTTTGCTAGTTTTCTGTCTCAGAAACCAGAATAGTAAAAGTTTTGGTGGCATATGCAGGACCTTGGAAGGTAACACATTAGTAGGATTCTTGCAACATTCTATCTGTTAAATTCTTCTGTCTCTGCCATTCTTTTCTGCACAATCATTACCTGGCCCAGTCTGACTGTACCCTCTATGACTGTGGCACCAACCCCAAACCCTTAAACTTTGATATTCTTCATAATGTCATGCACCTATTTTTCCAAACATTTTTCCAGGTGTATGTCTGTGGTATATGCCATTATCATACAAATTCCAAAATAAATCAGATCACAAGGGTGGAGCAAAGAGAAAGAATATTTGAAAGAATCCCCAAATATGAACATTCAATTTACACCAAGAACAACTGCTCCTATCCTTTTGAAATATTGTATCTCTATGACACATCACATTTTTATAGCCATTACCACCAACAACATAGGCAAGCATATGGTTCTCCTTATCTTTCTTCTCCTTCTTATTCTCTTCAAGTGTGAATTCTAGTCTGTCAAACAGAGTATATATATCTGAAACATGGCAAGTTGGGCCCTTCCAGAATCAATCAATTCTTCCATGAAGATAAAAAGTTATTAGCAATTTTCTTTTAAAAACAAACAAATTTTAAAGTACCTGGACCAAACCTTACAACCTACTACTCTGAGATGTGTCAGGTTTAATTTTCTGATACAAATTTTTGTTCAATTGTATCAGCTGGATTTCCTGTGATAGGGAAGATTCATTGGATCCTGAATCACTTTGGAATATTCTACTTCAGTCCAAGTGGAATTGGATATTTTCCAAGGTCTTCAGTTAGGACATACTCTTACTGATAATCAAAATATTTGGGAAATAATGAAATTTTGCTGACTCTGGATTATGAGAATTGTATTACAACTTTCTAGAGGTCACGTATTCAATTTACAACCTTATAATAATTTCTTTTTTAAGCTTGGAGACAAAAATTGCATCCTATTTATGAGAAAAAATATAGTAACAAATATTTTGGGACTATTAAATCTGAGCTAACTTAAAATAAGGTGAAGCAGGTCCTGTACTTTCAGAATATTTAAGTTACCTCCCAATGTATCACCTTCTCTACCTCCAAAACACAGTGAAATTCTGAAAAAAATTATATATGGGGAATTAAAATATATGTTGAAAAGGTCAGCTATGATTCTCAGAATGCTAAATAACATTGTCCTAATGTATCCTATTGTCACAAATGAGACTTTCTCATATTCTACCTTCTGATATCTACACTTGATCTTAGCCAAAAGGCCAAGAAACCTTCTGAGATCAACATTTCCATGCAAAACTGATACAATTTCTTTAAATAAAATGTTATAGCTTCTTTATATAAGATTACCAGGAAGGAGATTAAAGTGCTTATGTGACATCACAATCTTATCTTCTTTACTCAGAAATAAGTCCTCCTATATTAAGTAAATCCCAGCCTTACTTATGTGGAGATAGGTTTGCACCTCATATTTCAATAGCATGTACATTCAGAAACAGAAACTCATTCTGAAGATACAGAGTTCATTGAATTTTAGAAGCATTGGTCATGTGATTTTTGTATGAGATACAGTTTTGAGAAAAAGGTGATTATATTCTTTTATTAAAAAAAAATCTTGTAAAATTTGTCTTACAAAGTTGAGTCTTCTGAGAGGAATATAGTTATTTTAGGGTAAGAACAGGGTTTTTAGTTTGTGGATTTCCAGAAAAGGAGGTCCTTATCTTCCTCTGTTTAGCTCATAGTCTGATATGTAATATCCATATGCTATGTTTCCTCTGCTTATCTACATTTCTAAATTTTACTTGGTTCAGGATTCATATATATATGTACCTATTATAATTGTGGCTGCTGAATGATGTGACTCTAAAGAAGAGAAGATGTCCTAGTCCCTGCCAGACCTTAATTTTCCTTTTAATTCTCTACCCAATGCTTTCCTTTTCTTTTTCCTTTTAATGAATACAAATCTCTTACCTGTCTCACAAGAACCCTATGAGGATCACATATTTGCAGACCACACTGAAGATGAAATGTGCTCTACAAGTGCTATATATTATAATTCTTTTTTCTCCCTGTCTACAAAGGGATTTTTTGTTTCAGATTTAGTATCTCTCTTTCCCTCCTGCCTTAATATTTATCAAGATATTAGCTACTTGTGGTATGCCTCCTCAACAATTAGATAAGATAACAAGAAATCCAAGAACTTTTGATAATTAATCTTTATGGGAAAAAAGCAGTTCATAGTTCCTTTCAGTGACTTCAGACTGCATCTAACTGAAATGTGTTCCTTCATAAATCAGTAGAAAAGGATAATTTTCTGTGGGCTTAAAGCATCTTGGGAGACTTTCCATCATATTCTGATTGTGAGCCCCAGAAAAGTGGAGCACTTTTCTCCACAAATTGAGATTGTTGTTTTGATCTGTCTCAGTATGGAGCTTCCAATCACCACTACCCATCACTTCCGCTTCTTCTGGGCAAAGACAAGAATCTTGCTCTTTGCATAGTCTGTAAAGACTTCTTTGCCAATCTGTAACACTTTTTTCATCCAGGGGTGCAGAAACATATCAATCAACAGTATGACCCCAGAATCTATTCTGAAGCTTCAGAGTATAAGAACACTTTTTCATAAGCTTCGGTCTTTGTGATACATGCCCCCATATCACTACCCTTCCATTTCTGCAGCTTCCTAGTACTGTTGTCCATCTACAAGCACTTCCTGTGTCCAACTGACAAATTCTTCTTCTTCCTGGATAAGCTGGAGAGTGGACAAATTTACTTCTAGTCCTTTCACCTTTTCTTCCATGAGGGCAATCAGGCTGCACATGCTGTGTGTATTATTTTCCCTGTTCTCCCAATTTTCATGTCCCTTAAATGAAGAAAGAAAGAAAATAATTACTTCTGTGGAATTTTCCCATTATTCCTTGCAACAGTGCCCATACAACCACCTAATTGGTGTTTTCCCAAAGAATCACTTTTCTTGAATGATTTCTAACAAGGTAAGATCCTATGAAAAAATTTAAGGTAATATCAACTTTTACTTTATTTGCTTGTTTCTATGCCATTTTTCATTTTTTTAAAAAAAATACCTGTCCCTTCCCCTTAAGTTACTTCTTTTTTTAATCCTTTGATGAAAAGTACCTTTTTCTTTTTCAAGCTGTTTCCCCATCTGGTTCATCAGCAGTTTACATTACTGGTGCCCTACTTGATGTCAGAGTAGAATGGAAGTAGTGGTGCTCCACATGACATTAATGACATCATTGTCTGTCATAGGAAATGATGTCACTGATCATGGATCACATATGTCATTGGTGTGCTACTGTTGTAACATCAGGTTGGACTTCACTAGTTTCAGTGAATCCTCCTGCATTCTCTGCCACATGTCTTGACTCCTTAGTATGAAGATGAAGCCATCAAGACTTAACTCCGTAACTCATATATGGTAGCAAGATCTATATTTTCTTTTGGAGACTGAATTTTCATTCATAGTCTTCTAAAGTGACAACTCAGAAGAGTGCTATTAAAAAGACTATTGTATCTTACTGTTCAAGCCGATTTGTTCTTTCTTAAAATGAACACAGTCTGTCTATAAATAATTTCATAGCTCCCATGAATTTATACAGGAAACTGTGTCACTGTTTTCTGAAATAATTAAGGAAAACATGATGCATTGAGAAAATTATGAAGTAAACATAAAGGGACACAGGAAGTCTTGTACATTTTTTCTATTTGTGTTTTTATTTTCCATATACCCTGTAAACAATTTGCAGAATGACTATTTTATTTTCTGAAAGACTATTCATATTTTCAGTAACTAATTTCAAGTATTTTACATTTGTTGTTACAGATCAATGCATGAATACAATCCATGTTTTAATATATGCTTTTCTTCAGTGCCAGCATCATTGTCAAAACTAGAAGTCATGGAAATCACAGCTCCTTTGCTACACTGCTGAGAAACGCACTTCTAGTTACCAGATTTAAAAGAAAAACTCTTATTTTTTGCCTTAAAATTAAAATTAATCAACATATTATGGGAATAATGGGATTTAGTTTACTACATATTTGAGCCTTGATCACAACACAAAAGGAAAAATTAGGATATTTCATCAGTGTCATATTATAGAAATAATGGGACTGTGTTAGATTATTGGATAATTGAGTCCCAATCAAACCGCCTTGAATCTTCTTTCATCAGGAGAAAAAATTCAAGTGCACAGCTAAGTGCGGATATTTTTAACTGTTCTGAGCCATTTTGGGGGTACCACTTAAATGGAGCTCATCAACCCATTCAATGTGTCATTATCCATGGACAACATTTTGAGAAGCTTTGGGTTTATGGAACAGAATAAGGCACTAGTTCTCATTAAATATTCTATTAAAACATACACAGACACACACACACACACACACAGGGGGAAACTGTTGGACCACAACTTTTGTGTTTAGCAAAAAACATGGCTCTGGAGAACAAGAACAATTGGCAATTTTCATTGCCAGCATATTTTTATTACTTTCCTAACCCTCTGAAAATAAGGCTTTATTATAGCAGTAGTGGCATACACAACCTGTATAATGCATATAACTGACATAATATAGTATACACACTGCTATTGGTAAAGCAATTATTTTTTAAGCTATTTTCAGCTCAGCCCAATTACTATTAGTCTTTGGTTGTTAAAGAAGATACACTGTCTTTATTAAAGTGGTGTCGCACAATGACCACATGTTTGGGGAGTCTGTTAGATGCAACTACCTCTGATACTTGTGTTATTAACTGCAGAGCACTTTGTGCCTCTGTTTTTCTCTATATGCTCACCACAACAAGAGGCCTAGATTTGTAGGAAGCCATTTTAGTGAGGGGCTGAAACCATGAAAAGGCAAGGATGAGGACTGAGGGAGAAAGCATAGGTCTTGAATGTTAACAGCTATGTAAAACCTTCTGAGAGGAGTAAGTGCTGACCAGCTTGAGGTTAAGCCTTCATGATTTCTAGAGCAGATGTCAGAATGTGGAATGGACAATATACTATGAATGGATGAGGAAAGAACTCTCTCAGAATATTGTAAGAAAAGGCAACAGTGAAAGATGACATAATGGAAAAGTTATCGTAATAAAAACTTGAAGCAGCTAGTGCAAATATCACTTCAAGGCAGCTAAACAGCAGAAAGGTTCCCTATCTCCTTTGCCTCCCAAAGCCATCTAAGCTATATGTAACTATGCATATAGAACATAGCAGCAGCAGTACTGAATTTATACCAGTTTTCTAGGCAATATTTATGCCAAGAATACATTCATATGAAGGGAATTCTGTCTTTTTTATGTCAACAAAGTAGTGTTACATCCTATTTGGTGTCAACCTGATATCTGCCTTACCTCAATATCCTGCTGAAAAAATTCTGCAGAGCAGGACTGACAATCTTAATTTGTTCTGGGAATAAAATCAGTTAGATAAAGTTGCATGCTTCTTCCTGGCTACATAACAGTAGCATAAAAACCCACACTGAATAGTGAAAATGGAAAACAAATTACTTTACAGGGCATACAAACCTTATTTTCCTGAACAAGTTATTATATTTCCTAATAAATGTCCATTAAAAAGAAATACCTGACATGAGGTTTTGATTTGAGGCAATGTTTTCTAGTTAGTAATGTCTTACAATAATTTTTAACTTGCAGCAGTTAACACATGCATTTTTGAAAAACTGACAAGGAGTTTAGGTTTGGCAAAGAAGTTAGAAAATGTTAGCAAATTATGGGGCTAAAATTTACTTCCTATCATTTAACACCCACATTATTTTGATGGAAATATTTTTATTTAAAGCAATGTCCAAGGAAAGTCACAACCAAGGGAAATGGAAAGAAGAGGATTTACATCAGTATTAATTTACTAATTATTGTTGTTTTATATGTACAGACTCCACTGATCATTGCAAGTGAATAACCTGAATGTCTGATCAGAAAAAGAAGTTTCAGTTGTGTATGTTACTACCATACAAAGGCTCAATGGCAGGTATTCTGGTTGAACTCTGCCATTCAAGAGATAGAAATATCAGACAAGTGAGAGGACAAGTTATTATTGGGAAACATAATTAATAACCTTTCCTTATTTCCACTAACAAAGACTAATTAATGATCAGGGATGGGCTCATTGAAGTTATATAAAGAATAGCCACTGAATCCTGATGAATGCTGGGTCATGGATAAGGTGAAGGAGAGAATGAACCCTATCATTTAAATATATCTTTGCAGAAACAACCAAATTAGAAGAAATGTCTGAGATGGTGAATGATGTGCATCAGAAGTCAAGCTTACTTGTTTATCAGGAGTTGTTCTGTTAGATACAGCATCATCCGTTATTTTTGGCTCTCCCTTCAATCACATCAGTTTATCTCTAAAGAATTGGAATGAGGCAGTCATTAATTAATGATTTCAGACTTGGAAAGGGTGCCTAGATAGTTGCAGCCTGCAGTTTTCCATGAGAAAGATTTGTTAAATAGGCATGTTACATATTTTCTGGATTGGAAGATGTAAGAATTTCATTTGGTTTGTATACTTTTTTTATGAGAAGTTAACAAAAAATAACAACTGTCTTTATAAATGAAATGGAAAGTTCCAACTGGAAGAAATAAAACAGAAGAATCAATCCCTTTCTCCATCACTTTCAAAATAGTGATGCTATTTTGCTAGCTTTGCTAGCTCTTTCTTTACATTTTGTTTTCTGTAAACTGTATGCATTTATTCTATAACTATCTGGATTGCTTAGGTTTCTAAATCAAGTAGATTCTCTTTCCAAAAGCTTAAGTGTATTTAAGACTAATAACTGAACTGACTTGAGAATCATGGCACCTTAAGCACACTAGCAATATTTAATAATTTGATAGTGGTTCTGTAAAATATAGAGGAAAGCACATCTATGCAAAATAGGAAGGAACCAATTTAGCATCAAGTAGAGTTTGCCCTCTTCATTTAAATGCAGAATATAAAAAGAAGGAAGGAAGGAAGAGGGGAACAAGGAGAAAAAGGAGAGATACTGTTAATAAACAGCTTGCCTTTTTCTTTCCAGCTATACATTGATATCCATATGTAATATGCAATACAACTCTGCATATAGGAATTTATCCATAGAATTCAGTGGGATTTTTGAGATAGGGTTTCTTTATTCACTTGTAAAAGCTTTGGGGTGAGACTGGGAATAATCCTCAAGGAGAACTGTTCTAATGCATATTTATGCATACTACATCTTTTTAGAAGAATGCTTAAAAATGCAGACATACGAATAAAATTGAAGGGGAGAGTACCAAGCACTGAATCAATAACACATGCTGTTCATAGCTTATTATTTTTGGAATGGGAGCAAGGAATATAAAGGACAAAAAAGTAGGATGAATGATATAATTACAACATTCAGAAAGTGAATATGGCTGTGAACAGAAATCAAGACTGCTGTTGAGCTAAAACAGGTATCAGAGATGCGTAACTTCTATGAATGTCGAACAAAGCATATATAAGAAATTAAATTGTATCTTTAGTACATTTATTAAGGAAGTTAAAACATCCTGGCTATTTTTAAAAAATAGTGAAACCCACCTCATTTTAAAATACTGATGAAAGACAAGGGCTAGTTGTACTCCATCAGAATGATAGTTCAAAACTTTGGCATGATAGCAGCTCTGACCTAAGCAAACTGCATGCCTATTCCTAAACAACTGAAATCCTGTTATCTTGCAGGATTCAGCAGCATTTTATTTGCCTTAATCTAGTCCATTGTTGATGACAAAGGCTTCCTTCACTTTCTTGCTAATTGGAGGTATATTATGCAGAGGTGGTACCTGTTGGAAAGGGCCAAAGTAGCAAACAGCTGTTTGGAGACTGAATCCTATGATGCCTGAAATTGTGCCTGTTGTAAGACCAAATGATCACAGGGCTATTCTTTTGATGTCTTCCAAGAGTTTGGGAGGGTGATATTCATGGGATTTCCAAACATGCTGTGGCCTCTATGATCCCTCCCCCCACAAATGAAAAAAACTACTTACTAAGGAGCAGATTTATAGAAAACTAGACAACCCTGTGACTTGTGTGGTCGTCCTTTGAGAGAAAGGTAGTACAGTCTGATGTGGCCAGATGAACATTAAATCTTAGGCTGACCATATTTCTTTTACCCCGATGTTGGATGATCCTGTGATCATCTAAGAAGAATATGTATCATAAATAGAAAAATAATTGTAGAGACAAATGAACTTTAATAAGAAGTCAATATTTATTTGCCTAAACAGAATGACAAAAAAGCAGTGGGAGTGAGTTCCAACTTCCTGCCATTTTCCCCATTGACTTTGCTTGTGGGGGAAGCTGGCAGGGAGCATCAGAAATCACAATCATGAGACTGCAGGGATGTTGCAATGGTCACAATTTTGCAAATAAAACTGGTCTGAACATTGTGGAAATTTCAATTCCATAGGAGCAATGGGTCCTGGATTTTTACACATTCTTTAAGTTAGTGGACTTTAGATACTTTGATTCAAAAATTGTTGCAGTATAATGCACCATTTAGGCTAACTTGACAGTACAAACAAACAGTTAAACACAGTGAGAGTTTTAGCAGTATACAGATCAAATTAGCAGAGTCGGGGTTAACCCCAACACTGAGAACTGATGATTTCCAGCTCTGCAGTGAAAATAAGAGCATAGAAAGGACAGCTGTAGAGACTATTGTGTGAGTTAATGGTGAACTTGAAGCTATATTTGATGTTGAATTTGAATTTAGAAGTTGATTAGCTTTCACATGATTTTATAATCAACCAGTAACTATAAATAAGTGAAATAATATCCAAGTTATTTCTGTGTTCCCAAGAGACCTAACAGTTTCAGGGAGAAAATCTTTACTGTGAAAACAGCATGAAGGATTAACCTCTTCTCTCTTATCCAATGCTGGAGCCCCATTTAGATTCAGGTCTTTTAGAGATGTTCTCAGTTAATGTTTCTTATAGTAGCAGTAGATCCAGTCAATACTGTCAACATCACATCTAGGGTAGGTGTGGAAGGATGGGTTGTAAAAAGAGTGTAGGCAACTGGAAATTGCACATCTTCCCCTTTATTTCTAAAGCACCTCAGCATCCAGATGGGTGAGAGATTGTTTAAAAAGCCCTGTGTTGGGAACAGCTGGGTGTGGAGAGGTAAAAGGAAGCAAGGGAGAGAGCAGCAGTAGCAGTCAAGGTCTGTGGAAAGGCCAGGACCACTGTTCTTATAAAGGAGCATTGGTACCTGGGAATAGTAATAGATATTCTAGGGATAGCAGTAGTATTTGCTAGTTAGAGTAGTATAATAGAAAGTTGAGTGATAGAAATATAGGTTAGGTGAAAACTGTATTAGTGAGACACCTGGGTAGAAAAAAGAACACTTTTGTACTGTGAATGTTGGTTTTATAAGTAAAGGAACCCCAATATAAAAAGGGGGGAGAAAGTCTGTGTGTGCAGTGTCTCACTGGGAATATCTTGATGAGTCTGAGTAATCCACCCTTGGATATTAAATGAACCTGTGACAGTGGGACTGACACAGCTATGCCAAGCTTCCAACGTCATGCACTCCATATATTATGTATGTCTATTAATGAGTGAAGTGTATCATTCCAACTTTGCTTCCAGTAATGTTGTAGAAGACTTTCTGAGAAAACTGGTGCTAAACAAATGTGTGTGTGTGTGTGTGTTTTAAGTTTCACATAACTCCTTTAGTTTCTGAGTATTCAGTGAAATAGCCAAGCTGAGATACTAACTCCCCATGAATGGTTTCATGAAGGAAATACTGAAGACCTGTTAATTATAGAACACTATTAAAAATTCTGTATTTACAGAAGAATTCAAGTGCAGTGCCTCTTTTTAAGTGGCCTTCTGTAGTGCTGAAAGGTACAATTAGGAATGATAGCTTGGCAGGTATGAAACCAGCAGTAGTTTTCATGGTAACCTTCAGTTAAACCTTTTTCCCTCTTTTGTGGAGTAGATAACTGTTGCTATTTTTTTTACTGTTTTTTTCCCTTCTGAGGTCAAGAGATGCTCTTAATTGACAGAGAATGATAGAAAGCTGTGACACCAAAAGCAAGTTCAAATTTGAAAGCATTTGAAAGTACAAACACACACGTGCACACATCTAGAATGAACTCCCTCAGGAATTTAGGGTTTCTGTTGGCATTTTACTAGCCCATTTCATGTTCTTATATTTTTATTTATCTCTCTCTCTCTCTCTCTCTGTTTGAGCATCAGGATTGAGATGCCCACTGGCATTATTGATATATATTCCTAGCTAGATTTCAGAAGGACTTGAAGAAAATAAATTATTGGGTTCTTGTTTATTTTTCTTTTGATTCTGACTCTTTATTTGTCTCTTGAATTTGAAACATAAGGTCACGTGAACCTGAATAAAAGGTACATTTCTGTTCTGACTAATCGCTTATTAGTTGTGCTACTGCCAAATAAAGATAGAATAGATAATTGTTCCTGAATTATATATAACCTCACGAGAGCAGCTGGTATTCATGATACAACACAAAGATATATTTGACTGGACCTGCTTAATTATAGAGAGAGGATAAATCACATAACTGATGAACTGAAAAACCACATTTTACATTTTTTTTTTTTTAAGTTAAATGGATATATCCCATACTGCAGTCTTCCTATGCCCTTTACATGTGTCAGTAAGCTATATCTGAATGAGATAAAGGGAATTAGAAAACAATATATCTCAGAGTACTAGCTTGGAAAAGCTCTCATATTGACCTCATTTGAGCAGCTTAAATAAATGAAGTTTCCAACACAATATGAAACATGCTATAATTTCATCAGTTTTTGGATTAAAATTGGCAGGTTTTCCCAACCCCCCAGCTACTATTTAATTACTTTTTCTTGGGATGTTCAAATGTTTAAGTCCATAAGTGTGTTTCTTTGAATAAATCATGCTTGAATTGAATGCAATAAAAGCTCTTCCAAACCACTTCTAGTCTTTGTCCTAATCCTTTTCTCATATTAGCTTTTAGATAACTATAGCAGGGAGTGCTTTTGGTGGTGGGTGGATTTATCTTGCTTGTTCTCACAAATGCCCATAAATGATAGTGAAGTTCATGGCAAAACCAATCCGGATAAAACATTTTTATCCGGAAAACCCAATTTATATTACTGCTTGACATACCTAATAAGGATAACTCTTTCTAAAAGAAATGCAGACACTTTGGTTTACAGTCTAGTGGAATCTGTAAAGTGTCTCAATTAATAGAAGTAATTAATGTAGCAAAATGGAATGGCATTAGATCAAGCAGAGAATTAGAAAGAGACCAACAGCTTTAGTCGTCTTCTTCAAAGTTATTAAGTGTATGTGCCTTCAAGATCTACTCTCTGTGTGGCTTTTTGTACTCTCAAACTCTGAAATAGTTTAAGATTCAGCATTCATGAAGAACATTATGAAAGATCCACACATTAATATTTTTTTCCCCTTATTGGGGTGTGTGTATGCATTGAGAGATAGAGGAAGAGAATGAGAGAGAATCCTTTGCATTCAAGGAATGAGTAGTAATATAAAGAACAACATTTATTTAGTATTTGACTTGAAATGACTTTGTTTCATTCCTTATTGAGTTGCAGATTCATAAAATGAATCATGAAAAGAGGAGGTCAGAGCTTGAAATCAGTCAGATGAACCTGCTAGAAGTAGTCCCTGTCACGTATTGAACTTCTAGGCTAGTCTGTTAGATAAAGTAGACTTTTAGAAAGATGTTGCAAATGTTTTAGGGAATATGTATGTATGTATGTATGCATGTATGTATATATATATATATATATATATATATATATATATACATACATACATACACACAGTGGCACCTTGGGTCACGAACGCTTCTGTTCATGACCAATTCGGGTCACGAACAGCTCCGTTCGCAAAATTTTGCCTCCGTTCGCAAACGCCAGATCAGGTGACGAACAGGATTCGCGGCCATTTTCCCTCCCGTGACATGTGGTCGTGGCTTCCTGTAGGGAGGGGGACTCTCCCTCCAAGCAATAACCGCCTCCCCACCCGCCTTTCTGTCCTCCACGCCAGAAGTCGCATTGAGCAAGGTTAGCGTTCTCTCTCTTCGTGCTGTACTTTGTGTCATATTTTTGTGGTTTAAAAAAAAAAAAATGGTTCAGAACGGATTAACTGTAATTACATTGAACCTTATGGGGAAATTTGATTCGGGATGCGACCAAAATCAGTTGGTGACCAAATTCGGAGGGGTCAGAACGGATTAACCATATTTACATTGAACCTTATGGGGAAATTTGATTCGGGTCGGGACCAGTTCGGGTCGTGACCAGAGTTGTGGAACGAATTAAGTTCGTGAACCGAGGTACCACTGTATATATATATATATATGCAAATGTATATATATGCAAATGTTTTAGGGAATATATATATATATTTTAGGGAATATATTCCCTAAAACATTTGCATTTTGTATTTAGAATCTGTGATTTTATATATATATATACACACATGTATATGTATATGGAAAGAATCATGGAAAGATTCTAAATACAAATCTGATAATTTCAGAGAATGAGGTAGCTGTTTCTACAAGGTAATGTAGGACAATGACTCTCTCTCAGTAATGGAGCTCTGTAATAATTTACTGTCATTTTAAAACAAAGCCACCTTGAGCTTCCCTTGTCACAGAGTGTTCACATCCTCTGAATGCCTTGAAATGTCTTATACTTGGGGAAGAAGTAATATTGCTCAGTGAATAGGGTTTTTTTTTTTCTGTATTACAAAAAGTTTTTTTTTAGGTGAATAGATTTGCATGTTTTCACCAAAATACTCCTTTATATTTCTAAAGGTTAGAAGTTAACCTTTTATTGTTTATGTGTTTGTCTCTGGAAACAAGACAAATTTGATTGCAGCCTGCTTTGTGCTGTCACTCCAAGAGAAACATTTTCAGCTTGTTTATTCCTTTTGATGAGAGCTTCAAACAGGTTGGCGGAGCTGTAGTGTGATCAAAGAAGCAGTCATTTGTGGAATGACAATGCAATTGCATGCAATGTTCACATAACAGTGCTGGTCTTTTGTGAAGATTGTACATTACACCAAATATCATCCCAGGAAGAAATCATTCATCATCCCAAAGCAAGAAGACAATGCAAATTGCTTTGTTTGACTTGTAGCAGGAAATTATACAAATGAAAGTGAAATCTAGCATTAGAATGTTGATGGTTAACTGATAGCAACCTTTTCTCAAGCAGTTTTGTGGATAGGTGGTTTGTGTTATTTAAGTAACAAAATCAGAAATAGCATATTGTGATTAATCAGAAACCAGTGAAGATTAGGGATTTCTAATGTTTATCTTCTCGGACATATTTATGTCCCTTGAGCTTCCCTTTGGCTTTTCAAAATTTGACAACCCTTAGGAAACAGTGAGTGAGAAAACATTTCTTAGAGTGCCAGATCTAGACTGCAAAAATCTGGATGATTTCTTTGCTGTCACCTAGCAATCATCTGGATTTCTGAAGTTTAGGTCTCACAGCCTTAACATTTGAACATGAATAAATTTAAAATATACATGGAAGCCACATTTATAATGAAGGAGAGATTCAAAAGTGTCCCTAAAATAGAATGAACAATTAGTATCAGTTTTGTGTGTCAGGCTGAGCTGTGTGAAATGAAAGTTACTGGGAATCAAGCAATTCCTTTCTGCCTGCAATATACTTTGCTCTGTTTCAGGCCTTATTTTCCACTTCCATTCCTTTTGCATGTGAATATTGACTGTTTATTAATTTGATAGAAGTGGATTTCTGCTAAAGATGACCTGTTTTTCTCTTCTTCTAATCCCTGGGATGATTATATATACTCTGCTTTGTAAGCCGTCCAGAGTCGTTTTTTAATGATATAAGCAGTGACAAATTTGATATATAAAATCAGTGTGTGTGTGTGTGTGTGTATAATTTTGTTTTGAAGAATTTTTTTACAGAGTAAAAAAGAAAAGTAAAGAAAAGTAATAAGTAAATAAGTAAGAAAAAGGAGAAAAGAAAGAAAAAGAAAAGATATAAAGAAGCAACTTCCGTTCTTCTTTACAGCAGTTATAAATGCATTTGTATTTTATCCTCTCTCTCTAAAGTTATATTGCAGCTCCCTTCTTTTCATATTTGACCCTTTCTAATTACCAAACCCATAAGTCACAAGTTCACTTTTTTCTGTTTTCAGCAAAAAAATCCAGAAAGGGTTTCCAGTCGCTGACAAAGGTAGTTGTCGCCTTTTCCCTAATCAAACAAGTCAATTTTTGCCATCTCTGCAAATTCTGTCATCTTTACCAACCATTCCACCATTGTGGGTATTTCAGAATCTTTCCATCTTTGTGCATATAATAATCTCGCTGCAGTTACCATGTACAAAAACAATCAAGTATTTTCTACTTGTCTGTCCATTAATCCCAGCAAGTAAAGTTCTGGTTTCAGTTGGATATTCATCTTTAAAATTCTTTGTATCACTATGTATATTTGAACTCAAAATTTTCTAGCTTTTTTATAAGTCTGCCAAGCATGATAAAATGACCCTTCATGTTTTTCATATTTCCAACATAGATTTGATGTACCTTTATACATTCTAGAAAGTTTTTCTGGTGTCATATACCAACAGTACATCAATTTATTTCTATAAAAAAAAACTTTTTAAAATTGTAACAATGTGAATTTCAGTCCTTTCAACTACGTATTTCCCATTGATCCATCTGTATATTATAACCAAAGTTCTTAGCCCATTTTATCATGCACTCTTTAACTTGTTTTTCTTCCATTTCAAATTTCAGTAAAATCTTACACATTTTAGCAATTATGTATCCATCATTTGCACATAATTCATTTTCAAATTCTGTCTTACGTTGTTCAATTCCAAATGTCATTTTGTCTACTTTAAATCTTTCTCTTAACTGTACATATGAAAACCATTGGAAACTAAATCCCCTCTGCAATCAATTACTTTTTTGACTTCATCTTATATTCTCCATTTCTCTTTTCTAACAACTCTTAATAAGTTAACCATTTCTCTTTGCCTGCTGTTTCTTTTCTATAAAGTGCTTCTTGTGCTGAGATCCATAAAGGCATTTTTGGTTGCAGCCTATATCTATTCCATATTCTCAATATGGCACTTCTAACATAATGATTTTTAAAGTCTACATTAACCTTAACTTTATCGTACCATAAAAAACCATGCCATCCAAATCTCAGGTTGTGCTCTTCTAATTCTAAAATTTTCTTGTTTCATCCAAACCAAACAGCAGGCTGCAAAGTCCAATTTCAGATCAGGCAATCAAAGTCCCCCTAACTCCTTTGCATCTTGAAGAATTTTAAATTTAACTCTTTTTTTCTTCCTCTTGCCTTATGAGCCTAGATATATCTTTCTGTCATTGCTTAAATGGTACATCAATTGTCAAAATAGGTATTCTTTGAAACAAAACATCATTCTAGAAAATACATTCACTTTTATCACAGAAATTCTCCCCAAAAATGACAATTGTAATTTTTCCCATCTTAACATATCCGTGACTTCATTCCATACCTTAATATACCTTATTACCTTACCATATTTTGAAACAACACACAATTCATATTAGTCATAGTAATTCTTTTCATTTTCTCATTAATTTTAATTCCAGCTAACACACCAAAATCCTTTATTTTTTCCATTAATATTTCTATTCGTTCCAAAGGGCCTTCCAAAATTACCACCAAATTATTAGCAAATGCCCTTATTTTATATACTCTATTTCAATCTTCACTCCAGCAATTCTCTCATCCTGTCTTATGTCTCTATTCAATACTTCAAAAGCTAGAATGAACAAAAGAGGAGATAAAGGGCATCCTTATCTTGTCCCTTTTTGTATCTCACAAGGTTTTTATTAATTCTTCGTTAACAATTATTTGTGTCTTTTGTAAAATATAAATTAATTTCACACATTAATAAAATTCTCTCTAAAGTCCATGTCTTCCAGAATTTTAAACAAAAAAGTCCAGTTCAAATTATCAAATGCCTTCTCTGCATCTAAAAAGATCAGTGCAGCTTGTTTTTCATTATATTGTTCTAGGTATTCAAAAATGTCCAATACATTTCTAATATTGTATTTTGGGTAAAAACCCCACATTGATTTTCATGAATAAAACCCTGTAAAACTATCATCCTCTCAGCCAAAATCATTGTAAATAGCTTGTAGTCATTGTTCAATAATGCTATCAGTCAATGTTATTTTTTTGGTAAAGTCAAGTCTTGGCTTTCTTTAGGAATTAATGCTATATTGGCCTCTATCCAACTATCTGGTATTCTTCCATTCTGTAAGATGGAATTCATTATTTTTTTGCATGGGTTGTAATAGTTCATCCTCAACATTTTTATAATGGGAAGCTGGCAGGCCATCTGGTCTAGGTGCTTTCCCTATTTTAATCTTTTTTTACAGCTTCACAAATTTCCCTTATTGTTATAGGTCCATTCATTATTTGTTTCTGTGTATCAGTAATCTTCAGTTAGTTTTGTTTCTTTAAATGTTCATCAACTTTCATCAGGGAAATTTCTTCTCCTTTATATAATGTTGGATAATATTGATGGAATTTTTAAAATCTAATTAAATTGTCTATTGTCATAATATTTCCATCTTGTAATTTCAGTGTCATTTTTTTCTTTTCCTTTTCATAATTTCTATGCCAACCATTTCCCCAGCTTGTTTGTAAATTCATTTTTTTTTGCATAATTCATTTTTATTTCCATTTCTCTTATTGTCAGTTGTCATAGATAACTGTTGCTGTAAAAGTCTGATTTGTTGCAAAATAGTTTTCTTTCCTGGAAATTTATTTAATTCCTCTTCTTTCATTTTTATCTCATCTAACACTGCTCGTTTTTTATTTTTGTTTTCCTTGTCTCTGCTTTTTATGTTTACTATTATATTGGATAAAATGTCCTCTCATAAAAGCTTTAGTCACATCCCACACTGTCTTTGTATCTGTCCCTTTATGTTCTCAAAAAATTATTTCAACTTTTTTTTTTTACAGTCTTACACTATTGTTTCTCTTTGTAGTAATGTCTCATTCAACCTCCATCTAAAGAACTAATTTTCCTTTTAAATGTTAAAGTCACTGGATTATGATCTGAAAAAGTCTTTGGCAATATCTCTACTTTCTTAACACTAATATCTAAATTCTTAGAAATCTAGAACATATCAATTCTTGAAAAAGATCTGTCTTTCAGAAAAATAAGTATATTCTTTTGAGTCACCATTTTTATGTCTCCATACATCTACAAGCTCTAAATTGTCAATCATGTCAAAAAAAAATGGGGAGGGGAAGTTTACCTTGTGTTATATTTATATCTTTCTCAGAGGTTCTATCTTTTTGTGGACAGACCACTCCATTCCAGTCTCCCATTAGACACCAATTTTCATACAATAATCCCAGTAGTTTATCCATAAGTCCTTTATAAAATATTATAAAAAATATAAAGAAATAAAATATCTTCATTTGGGGCATAAATTCCTAATATCAAAGTCCTAGCCCCATTTAAATTAACTTCTACCCCCACATATCTACCATAGTTATCAGCCAATATCATCTCTGGTTGTAGTTGTAGATTTATGTACAAAACAACTCCATTCTGTTTTTGGTTCCCACTGAAATAAACTCTTCACCTAAGTTTTTGTAAATCAAATATTTTTTGTCCTTTTTCTAATATGTGTTTCTTGTAAACAGATTACATCTTTTTTCAATTTTCTCAAATAGTGAAATACGTTTCTTCTTTTTTGGGGAGCATTTGCTCCATTTATATTCCATATTAGGCATTTAAGATCAGTATTTATGCTAAAAATTTAGAAAAGTCAATACCTGTAGTGCCTAATGTGGTGGCCTCTTCCTCAGTTTCTTCTTGTGTTTGTTGCATAGTTCCTTTTGTCACTTCCATGTGCATTTCTTCCATTTCTTCTTTAATTTTTTTCCAGGAAATCTCTTGCTTTTGAAACTGAGTTAACTCGAAACCTTTGCTGTTTAAAAGTAAAAATCACACCTTACAATTTATCCCAACAAAATGGTATATTTTTCTGTTTGAGCTTATCAGTCAATAAAATAAAATAAAATAAAGTTTTCCATTTTATGCAGTATTCTGATTGGAATTTCTTTAAGTATAATTACATCTGCATTATTAATCTTAAGTCTGGTATTAAAGTGTTGCTGCAACATCTGGTCTCTGGTCTTCTTCCTGTCAAAGTGCACAAGAATATCCCTTGGTACATTTCTTAATTTTGCAAGTTGTGTGTTGATCCTATATAGTTTTTCTGCCTCAGCATGCATACCATCTTCATCCCATTCCAGAAATTTTGTTAAAGATTGAACAACCTTTTCTCTAGCATCTTCTCCAGGATCCTCTGGAGTTGCTCTGAATCTCAAACAAAATTATTTTTCTCACAATTCTAATAATTGGAAATTGTCTACATCTTTTTCCATCTCTCTGTTTATTTCTGTTTCACTTTCAGATTTCCACTTTGCCTTTAATTTGTTTCACTTTGCCAATCAGTTGACCTACAGACTCTTCAATTTTTTAACCTCTTCTTTCATTTCTTCTTTCATCTCTACAAATCTTTCTTCCATTCTCTCTTCAAATCTTTTTTTGTGAGATTCAGATAAATCCTTCCTTAGTTCTTCAAACATTTTTTGTAATATTTATGGGGTAATCCCTTTTCTGTTGGTTGCTGTAAAGATCCTCATCTCCCTTCTCCAAGTTTTGCTGCTTTCCTAGTAGTCACCATTCTTTTATTTATAATCCAGAAAGTAAAAGTGAGCCAATTACAAAGGTGAAAGTAAAAGGGAGTTTTCTTTTTTAAACTCCTTTGCCTTTTGTGAATCCTTATGGCTTTAGTCCATTCTAGCAATCCATAAATCTATTTACAGAGTTTTCTCTAATTTCCTTTATCTCTTTATTTTGTAAAATCCACCAAAATGTTAATGCTTCAAATTTAACTGTCCCCTTTATCCATTTAAAACTTTCTTAGATCAAAGTCTTGTTAAGCTTTTTTGCTGCTATGTTTAAATTCTTAAAGCCATTCTTTTGCTCTTCCCTTTAATTTGAAACGAAGGATGACTCACCAAGTGTTATTTTTTTCCCCTTGCTGGTCTGAAGATCTCTTTTTAACTTTGAAATTATTATGTACAAATGTGTTTAAGAAAGTGAGGTTTTGGTTGAACCCAGTGTTCTTAAAGGCTCCCCTACAGCTGTGAGCTAGATTTCTGTTCCTTCTCTCCCAGCAGTTTGACTCATAAGTCAACCGGAAGGATCTTCAAATCCTGTGGTCTCCTTATGAGGAGCAGCTGTCCAGAGAACAGGTGGATTATCTCTTGGTCTCTCCCTATCCAAAGAGGCTTGGCTGGCCTGGACTTGTTGCCTGGCCACCAGTCTGCACCACAATGTCATCTCTGCTCTCTCGGAGATGTCCTAGTTCACCATAGTTACCCGAAGCCTCAACCCCTAAAATGATCTAAGAGTACAAATACTTTTGCAGCATAAGGGAAATTAATATACTGTATGAGTCTATTAACTGTATAGGAGACCCACCTTTGAAACCTCCATGAAACTAGGACAAATTACTACTGTGCGATGCAATATTGGGCAGGCCTGCTCAGAATTAGGATAACACTATCATGTAGTTATCAAATAAAGTATTATATTCAGCATACTATTAAGAATGAGGAAAAAAAAATCCACTTAATGGGTTTTCATGCAAATTTATTCAATATACTGAATGCAGATATTTGTATTTTCCCAAATGCTATGATGCTGTTTCAATTTTTTAAAATGTCTCTCCAAAGCCATACATTACAGAAAGATGCACATACATGCTTTATTAATTTATTAACATATGGTATTTATATACTGCTGACTCCACAGGGACTCCCAGCAGTTTATAGTATTCTCTCAAATCAGTAGAAAGAAATACATGAAAACAATAATTAAACAATAGTCAATCTAGTCTGGTATTACGTTGATATTAAAAGCTCTGTGGAATTGTTCTGGCTTAGTGGCCCAGCTTAGTGGCCCCACTTATAACATTTTTATTATTATTATTTCTTTATTTTTATTATAGTATAAATATTATAAAATATTTATTATAAATATTTTATATATATACACACACATTCACACAAGCAAGGACTATATACACACACACACACACACACACACATATATACAGTGTGTGTGTGTGTGTGTGTGTGTGTATGTGTATATATATATTCCTCACTTAATGTATACTTGTTCAACTGTTTGAAGTTACAATGGTGCTGAACAAGGAATACTTACAATGGTCCTAGTAGCTGTGGCTTTCACAGCATCCCCATGGTACTGCGATTGCAATTTGGATGCACCAGCTCTCAATTATGCTGTTGCAGCATCCTGCAATCATGTGAATGCCATTTGCAACATTCCCTGCTGCTTCCAACAAGCAAAGTCAATGGCGAAGCTGCCAGGAAGTTGCAAATGGTGATCACGTGACAATGGGATGCTGTGACTGTGTGGAATTTGCCTAATGACTGCCAACTGAGACTCCTAAGTTGACATGGTCACATGATGTCACACCTTACAACCACATTGGTGAGGACTACCTATGTATGTGTGCATATATACACACATATACCCATACTCACTACAGAGTGAGTGCCACTCGATTTCCTGGGAGAAGGGTATTTAACAGGAATGGAGTGTAGACTAAAAAAATATTATCTTCTTGCTCTCCTACCCCAAATTCTCACATATGGAGAACTGAAATGTTGAATAAACAGCCAAGCACAGCATTCCATTCTAGCATTCCTGGGGCCTAAATTCCATCCATAGGTAAGGTTACTGGATATTTCCCATTTCTTTTTCACGCTCATTCATACCCAATCATCCAAGCATACACATTCTTCACTACACGGCTGTTTCCAGAGCATCAGGACAGGATGGGAGGAGAGGAAGATCAGCAGACATTTGGAGATAAACAAATGTCAAAACAAAGCAATCTCCTGGCCTGATCTGCTTCTTTCCTGGCAGCAGAAGCAGGGACTGAGCACTTCGCTTTATTAGCTGCATGTCACAGATTGGCTTCCCGAGCGGTGGAAAGGCATAGATCATAGGGATAGTTGCCATCAGGAAGTAGCTGAATTGTGAAGACAAGGGATGCCTTTGAAAATCACCACTTAACGAAGTCTTGAGGTGATTGTTCCTAATGGAGCCATCTTCTCTTCCTGCATGCAAGAAGTGAGGAAAGAAGTCTTGCTCAGCTTGTCAGCAGTTTTATGAAGCTGTGGGAGATACATCCAGCCTTCAGGCCAAGGTTCCCCATTGCTATTATGAACATACTAATGTTACACCAGATGTTTCTCTCTCTCTCTTTCTCCTCCTCCCAATAAATAAACTATGGCTCCTTAGCTGTGGTATTACTGGGAAATGTAGGCTTCAGAAAACCATGCCAAGATGAGAAAGAAAGTCCTTAACCAATCATTTCCATCCTCTGCACTTAATTTTTCAGTCTGCGATAAGTTTAGCTGAATGCACTGACATATTACAGTAAGAACATTTTTTCCTTTTCCCCTTTAACTTTAATTGATATTATTTTACACACACTCTCTTTCCTTATATATTTATACTTTTTTTCAATCATTGTTTTATTTTTTTAAAAAAAACCTTGACAAATTTGATATAATGCTTTTTATTATTTTGATCAACTTCAGTCAGACTCACAGTGGGGACAATGAAAATTAATAGAGTATTTCTACATCCGTTCTTTGTTTTGCATGGTAAAATGTCCGTATTCGTTAACAGTTTATCTCAGCTTTATTCTTCTGATTAATTCCATGAAATATTACTTTTGAAAACCCAGTGACATATGAGATGGATTTGATCATAATCTCAGCTCCATCCTTCCAGTTTCCCTCTCCCTTTCCATTCCAGATATTCTTTGTATTCCTACCGTATATTTGTATTCCTATAATATTTGTATATTTATACAAATTATAATATTTGTATATTTGTATTCCTATAATATTTGATACTGCACATATGAGGTTGAGCTTGCCTTTAAAAAGAAAACTCTTAAACTGTGGACAGAATATTTAAAATCAAGGATGGGGATCAGTGGAGCAGATTAGTGCCCCCTCCATTTTATGTTCCTTTCAAACATATGGTGAACACAATAAACAACTGAGAGAATTGTGCACAAGGAAACTGAGTGTCGCATATAAGAGTGTAATGGGAGGCATCATATATGCAAATTCTTGTCTACATGTACCTAAAAGACCTCTTGAGATCATAGCTGTTAGCCTTATATGATGTTATATGATTGAAGCCCAAATATGGAATTAGAAAGCTTTCCATTTTGTTGACTTGGGACGAATTTTGGAGCTGGTCCCAGATCTTTTGATGCTTGGGGCAAAGGACAAGATGCCACCTAGTTCCATTCCTGATATGAATGTCAATTAACTGGTAGCTAAATTTTACTTCCACGCTGATAACAACAGGGTCTGTCCCTGCTGACACTACTCCAAATGAGGGGATACAGGAAAAGCAGACCTTAAACTAGCTCGGATGTCCAAGAAAAAAATAACCAGAAACACAAGAAAAATGGTTAGGGTGTGTCACACCTTTAAGGTAGGCCAGGTTAGGAAACAAATTCCAAAGGGCTACTGGAATTCTAGTTTATTGCTGCAATGTATAATAAGAGAATCTTAAAAGCCTAACAGGTATTTTCTCTCTCTCAGTCTTCCCCTGCTCTTCCAAATACCAAAATCAAAGCAAATATCAAAATCAAGGCAAGACAGTCTTGAGCTTCTTCCACACTTCTCCATTTTTTGTAAGAAAAATGTATTGGCAGAACAATCCTAAAAGTGGTAGTTGTGGGCTGCAATGGAAGTCTGATAGCTATTTTATAGGGAATCAAAAGAAGAGGGGAAAAAAGAGTTGTTATCACCATCCTTCTTGACATGGTTTTCAAATAAAGTGTATTGACAATTCTCAGCTCAGTTTGAGGACAGCTTATCTCAGGAGAAGTCCAAGAATGTGAAGATTTTCTATAGCTCCCCAACAGTCCTGGTTAGGAGACTATAACAGGTAGGTTAATCTCAAAAGCAGAAGGTTCTGATGACATTCAGGGAGGACTGTCCCATTTGAACTTACCTCTCTGCCTATCGAGGGGAATTTCTGCAGTATATCTTGGCCCCAGAAATACCTCAAATGTTCCACAGCATTGTACAATAACAGGTTATTGTATGTTTAAACCTATAACTGGAAGAAACCTGATGAGAATGTTAGAGTATCCTCTTTTAACATAGCTGGTTACAGGAAGATAGTAATATGAAAAATCAAACAACTATCAATCTTTTCTGTGATTGCTGGCTCTGCCAATCGTTATGGTTAGAACATTTAAGAATTCCCAACACGATGTCATCCACATGACTTCAGAAAGCCATATTGGTTGGGAATGATGAGCACATTTGACAATCTCAGCACATTTTATAAAGTGCCAGGCTGAGGAAGGCTGTTATTGTAGTTTGCAATGTTTAAAACTGAAGACAAGATTTTATAAATACAATGGTACCTCGGGTTACGAACGCCTCTACTAACGAACATTTCGGGTTACAACCAGCTTCGGCAGGAAAAATTTACCTCGGGATACGAACTCACCTCGACTTACGAACTGGATCTGCGGCCATTTTCCCTGCTGCCACGTGGTCACGGCTTCCTGTGGGCGAGGTCGCGGTAGCAAGGAGTCGTTCGGTGAGGCTTGTGGTGTGTTTTGCGGTGTTTTGCGAAGGTTTTTGGTGTGCGTGTTAGCATGGCTCCAAAGAAAATGCAGAGCAGGCTTGGCAGGAGTAAGGCTCTGAAGAGAAAATTGCCTCGGGTTGCGACCAAATTCGGGCAGAGGGCGGCACGGATTAACCAGATTTACATTGAACCCTATGGGGAAATTTGCCTCGGGTTGCGACCAAATTCGGAGGGCGGAACAAATTAACCATATTTACATTGAACCTTATGGGAAACTTTACCTCGACTTGAGACCAACTCGAGTTGCAACCAGAGTCACGGAACGGATTAAGTTCGTATCCCGAGGTACCACTGTATATATTTACAAATTAAATCATGATTATGCAATCCTATAGAGTAAGCCTTACGGAGCATAGTGGGATTTTCTCCCAGATAACTAGACAGAAGATTGAAACTGATAGGCATGACTCTGCAGGGGGATTGCAACTCTTGTGTTTCATTTGAATTTTATGATGATTCCTTTAAAAGCACATGCAAATGTTACATGCTTTGGTAAGACATTCTTGTCTTCTTTTTTTTTCTTGCTGAGCTGACAGTACTATGTCTAAAAATAATAGGCCTCTGTGCTTGCCCATTTATTGGTTTGCTGCCTTTTTCCAAAGTAAATGAAAATGAAGTCCTCTATCTGCTTCATTGCTCAAGACTTGCAAAACAGATTTCATAATCCTGCAGAATGCTGGTTTCCATTTTGTAGTTGAGATGAAAGAACTATCTGAGACATCTAGACTAGGTTAGAGCAATCAAAAGATTCCAGCTGGTTCTTCTGACGAACTGAGTCTGCCAGAAGTTTTACATTTGTCAACCAGAAATCTTTGGCATAATATCCTTCTGTTCTCATTATTCCCTAACAGAAACATATGTAATGTCAGAAAAGGAACACAAAACAAAGTACTGGGTGAGAAGAAATGTGATAGGGGATAGGTGGAGTGATTATGGGCTTCCAGTGTTACCCTCACATAATCTGTACAACAGAAATCTTGAAAAATGGCAGGATACTTGATTGTGCCACAAAAGCCTGCCTATGTACAATTGATAGATACACTGACCAAATATAGACGATCCATTTATAGACTTTGAATTTGGGAGGCGAGCATGCACCAACACTTTCTGTATTTACTTATGGATTTATATGGCTGCCCAACTGTGCAGTGTACAAAAGACTATTTCCTTTTTCCACTTAAAAATGGCAGTAGCCACTTCTTAATTATATTCTGTTATCATCTGAACTGGAGGATGCTAAACAACCTCAATTTGTGAGGTGAGGTCAGCATTCTACATTTAGAGGTCACTCACCACTACTTTAACCCCTAAATGATTTAAGCCCTCTTTGGGAATTCAGCCAATCTAAGCAGGGTGGAGTAGCAAGGATAGACTCACCTTCCAGCCCTCTTAACATCTCTGTGCAGATTTCTCTTGAATTCCTGAAGAAGGGTCTGAGTGCAACATCACTGCAGAGCATTTGTGTGAGGGGAGGAGCCACCAACATGGGAACTGTTTTAATTTTTTTTTAAGCATGCTCTGATATTACTTTGTGTCTGAGTTAAGGGTACTATGGTTAAGGAAATTGTGGGTAGGCTCCCAAGAACAATTCTACTGTTGCAGCCGTCACAAGATAATTAAAAAAGACAACAAAAATCATTACTATCACTACCACTTAAGGTAAACAAATCTTCAGCCTACTTTCCCCCATTATATCAATTTCGTCCTTGTGCCCGGAAGCCTGAATTCACCTCTTCCCCAAAGGTCACATAAATAAGGAAGACTGATACCCCTCCTGTGCTTGTAGGCTTTGCTCAGAAGTTCAGATGGATAGAGGGACATTGGAGTGGACTGTTCCCTACCCTCAGGGCAAGCCAGTTTTCCTGGCCCTGGGTGCCATTGCACAATCTCATGATTTCCAAAATTGATGGGATCCCCAAATACCATATCATTTTATTGGTCTCATCTTGATATTTGGGTGATCCAGTCTGTGTACAAACATCACATATGATTTTATCATCTTGTGAAATTACAAGTCACTTTACATTATTATTTCATTTTTAGGGCTGTAGGCAACATTGTAAGATGCAATGGATATATTTAACTGGCACAGAACTAAAATGGATGCCTATCACCTACATAGTTTCATTCATCAGAATCAAAGATACTGGGTAAATAAGAGATATAGTTTTATGTCAGTCCAAATACAGATAGTTCCCAGTTTAAGTTTCATTCCCAAGGTCTGTCCTTACATTGAATTTGTATGTAAGCCAGAACAGTATTATTGTATAATACTGTATAAATAGTATTGTGTAATTAACTTGAATAATTGTGTATTTAACTTGAATCATTGTGCATTTAACTTGAATTTTGCTACAATATGCTCTTTTCTAAACTATGGGTCATCCATAAACCAGGTGTTTTTAACCTGGGGACTACCTGTATTTTCTAAAAAATTGTCTTGATGTTTGCCCAGAGGATATTGAAACAGGAAATGTAATTATTACAGCTTCTAAGATGATTGTGAAGAAATGCTTCCAACCTCATGCAAGTGTAGCACTTCTATATTATGCATTTAAACAAAATGACTTTTTTTCAGGCAGCATTCATTTTAACGACTGGACTCCTTGAAGCAGTGGATTTTTTTCTTCTGCTTGGAAAAAAAAGGGGTGGTGGTTTAATGAATAGCCAATGTACTGTGCTTCTGAAAATTCTAAATCACTTTTTCTAAATCATTTCTGAAGTATATTTAATCCTACACATTACTAAAATTGTCCAAATCCTAGTAAAAATCAAGAGCCTAGTCCCATAGAGAGGCAGTTTGGTGCAGTGGTTAAGGCACCAGGCTGGAAACCAGGAGACTGTGAGTACCAGCTTGTTTTAGGTACAAAGCCAGTTGGGTGACCCTGGGCCAGTCACTCCCTCTCAGCCCTGGGAAGGAGGCAATGGCAAACCACTTCTGAAATCTTGCCAAGAAAACTGTAGGGACTTGTCCAGACAGTTGCCAGGAGTCAACACTGACTTGAAGGTACCAAATATAAAATATACAAGTCCCATAGAAAAGGAACCAATCGTTTAGTTAGAAGTGTTCAGGCTGTCATGTGGAAATAAAGTATCACTGGAGTAATAGATTTGCTTTAATAATGCATGTAGCCACAGTGATGTTACAGGGTATTTGGGCTGTAATACTTTCTGGGTTCCAGTTATCTATCTCACCTTGGTAATGTAATATAATACAAATGAAAGTGGCTGTGATGCATCAAACAAACCAACATAATTCATATCATAGGTATGCAAGTCTACCTTAAATAAAAGAGAACTAGCTTTAATATATGAAACAGTATTTTCAGAAAATGTTTTCTGGCAGGTTCAAGAACCAAATGTTATAGAATTTTTATTTTTGCTTTTATAGCTTCTCTACAGATGGTCTGCCAGGCAAATTCCACAGTTTTTCTTTACAGTTCTAATACTTTGTAACATTTTCTTTAAAAAAGAAAAAAAAAAAGCCTACTTCTGTTACTTGAAGTTTCTTATTTTACTTCATCAATAATAAGCCCTAATTCTTTCTAGTAACATGGTTTTAACTGCATGGGGAAAAGGTTAATGGGGAAAGGTTAGTGGGGAAAAGATTGTAGAAATGGTCTACATTTATTAGTGGCAAGTTTTTCCACTTCAGTTATAAATTTACTAGCTATGTTAATTGTAAATTTCAGACAATGTTGTTTAAAACTGATTGGCTGAAGCTGTGATGAAAAGAGCAAAACTGTTGAGTGCCCAGTCCAGTCCAGGCAATCAGGAAACCATGAACTTGAATTCTGAACTAGGGTAACCTGTCAGTGATCACATGTCAGAAAGGGTGGGACCAGAGTCAAAAGTGGACAAGGTCACTTCTCTTCTCTCTTTCTGCTACTTCCTTTGTCTCTTTGCTCTCTTTTCCTTTCAGTCAGACTGGCTGACTCAGCATATTTTACTGCCTGAGAAGAAGTGATGCGCTCTCATTCCTTATGCACGAATTACTGGATGGGCTGTGGGAACCTTCTCTAACATCGGCAGTGTGGGAGAGAATTTTCCAAAGAATCTGAAAAGTGTAACTAGCTTTGGGGCCACAAATATCTGTAACTTAAGGTGAAGGACTTACTTGAATTAATGGTAAGGCTAGGCCTTTTTGATGCCCCATGCAGGTGCCTCTTGGTGAAAAAGAGAAAGTTTCATTGAACAGAGTCTCAGCAGGGCGGGAACGAGATCCCTGAATCAAACTATCAGATCCAGATATTAAAGTGTCAGGGTCAGGCATAATTTCAGCATCCAGTGTCAACATCCTGTCTTGACCATTTTTTAAAGTTACTTACTCATATTGTAGTACAGTACTTAATATTAATTCTAAAATGCTTCAGTTGTCCCAGATATGCATAACATGTCCATGTCTGTATCATTACCACATTATTGTTTGGTGTGTGGGGAAGTGTTACTATATGTTAACTAAGGGGAGTAATAGAGATCAATGGAGCATATTTAATTAAATAACAAACAAACAAAGAGCATTCTGGTTGCTTGTGCCTTGAATGATAACTTTCTGACTGCCATTTTCCTCTTCAGCTCATAGATTTCCTCAAATTTATGATCTACAATCCATTTTTCTGTATGGTTATTTGTTGATATATCTGAATTGTATAATAAAGCAGCAAAAATAAATAATATAGCATAAATGTAGAAAAATAGGAATGAGCTAATTGTTTAGCTCTGTGTTTGTACAGTAAAGCATGTAAAATGAATGAAAGGTGGTCAGTCAGAATTAGTAAAAGTCAGCATTCACAGTGAGTATATAAATGTATGATCCACTCTTTTGTGACTCTGACTTTTACCAGAGTAATGCTTTTAAGATAGACATGGTATGGCTGATGTTGAGACATCATTTCAAATGTTAAAAAAAAAAAAAAAAAAGCCTTTGAAAGGGTTTAAATCTATATTCTTTGCAATCTGTTTAAAGAAGTACAGAAACAGAATGTAGAGTGTAAACTATATTTACTCATCTTCAAATAAGATTCTGGTCTTAGATACTCACCTAGCTATGATGATGCCAAAATATTGAAATGTATTTTATGATGTCATAATTCAAGCCCTGCCCTTTTTTAAAAAATAGTAATTTTATTAAGAATTATAAGTACAACAATAAAAACTAATACAAACAGAAAAAAACTAAAAGAATAAAAAGAAAAAGTAGAAAGTGCAGAAAAGAAAGGAAAAAAGGAAAAAAGAGAAAGAAATAGAAAAAGAAAAAATAAGAGTAAAGAAAAAGAAAAAAAATACATAAAGTGACTTCCCACCTTCATCAGAACAAGTTTAAAGAATTTCAGTAACTTATCACCTTCTCTTAAAATACAACAAATGATCTCTTCTTCCCATATCTCATCTCTTATCTATAAACAAACCATAAAGCCTTGTCATTTCAGTCCTGATGTTAGCAAAAGTCTATTAAGGGTTACCAGAGATAGCAACATATTTGTTTTAGCCTTGATCAAACAAACTAACTTTATATTCCTTCCTTTTACTTCTAACAATCTTGATCTTTAGTTCCTTCAAATAATGTCGTAGAACTTGATTTCTTTTTATATTTTTCTTTGTCTTTTCTCACAAAATTCTTCAAAACTTAGTCTCTTTTGTAAATCCAATATAGGAAAATTATCCACATCACTGGTTTGTTGTTTGTATCCCCCTTTTCATTTTTATTTCATTTTCATTCATTTCATTTTTAAGACATCAACCAGTTTCTTTTGTATGTCCAGTGTAACATATTTTTCCATGTCATTCTTGTAGCTGTTATTTTTAAATCCACTTTCAACTCAGTCTTGATCTTGTCAGGCAGAACTTGTTCCTCTTCCATAGCATATTTTAGACACAGTCTATATATAGAGACAGACAGTCTTAAAATTAACTTTTGGTTCCATTGTTCAAAAATATCCTTCAATATGTCTAACATTAAAATATTTTGGCTCATTCTGTAATTGCAAACATTCTTCTCCTTTAATTATAATCTCCAGTTCCCTTTAGTTCCCTCTAGTGTCCAATTTTTAATAGCTTATTATGTTTCAAAACAAAAGCATTTTCCCATGAGAAGGATTCGTTATAATCATTTCCAAAATCTTATCTCAAATTTATCTGGATCCTTAGTCCATTTCTAACTTCATAAAATCAAAGTTTTAATCACCCTTTTGCTGTTTATTCAATATCTATCTTTTTTGGAAATATTTTTGGCAGCTGTATTGTGAATGAACAGTGCCTTTAATTAGCACATTATGACTTGCTTAGTCAAGCTTGTTTGTTTCTCTACAAAGCCATGGATACTCAATTTCCTTTGTGTGAACCACACAATGATGATAAGTGATAAGGAGTTTCCTGCTCTGATCCCAATTAGCCACTTTTGCCTGAATTAAGGGCCCAATGCCTGCTAGACACTTAACGATGAAGCTAATCCTCACTAATATGTAACCTTCCCTTGCTGATACCTAAATTATGCAGCTATTTCCTGACTTATTTTCCCTAAAACAATCTACACAACTGGGAGGTGGGGAGGGAGAGGAGAATGGTTGAAGGGCTATAAAACTTGTCCAACAAAAGCAGCCCCTTGTGGGTGATTTTGCTATGACTCCCTTTCCCACTCATCCTTGGCCCTACGCAGCTAATTGGGAAAGGGACTCTCCTATGTAACTGTACAGAATCAATCAATAAAGCTTTGCTGATAGCATTTATTCTGATTTCTGTCATCCGTTCCTTCTTTGGTATTTGAATTGTGTCTGCCTTGGCCAGTAACGGCAACCTATATCTAAAGTTGCTCCTTGGCCATTATGCGTTTTTGAGATGTTAGTAAACCACAAAATATATCCTTTCCAAGTGAAAGATGACTTGATAATTCCTCCTAAGCCTTTTACATGATGGGCTTTAAATGATGAGAGTTAATAGCATGTGCTCTGCAAAGCACTGGGTTTATCAATACCGGATGAACCCTGACTTTAGATGAAAATCAGCTAGTTAAATTTAGCCCATTTTCTAGTAGTACATAAGGCAACAGGCAAGCAATAAACTAGCCCATAACCTGTTTGCTTATAGATAATGCTTTGTTTTCAAGAATGCTATTGCTTTATCCAGTTTCTTACAATTTCCTAGCACACTTTCTTATCCATTCAATCCTCATAATAACCATATTCTGTAGGACATATTTCTTCACCCTGACTGACCCAAGATTAGCTAGTGATTTTGATGAAGGAACAGGGATTTGAATCTCAAGACTTTCCAGCCGAAATCCAACAATCTATAAACACAGGGCTCTATTACTAGTAAGAGACCTATTTGCAGCCTGGCTGACTGCTGAGAAAGCAAAGAGTAACAACCCACTTTCTATTCCAACCATCCTTGTTCACTCTTGTTCCAAAATATACACAGAGGTATACAGTGGCCCCAACATTTTATTTGTCATTATTTTTTAAAATAACCTACTGAATCCCAATTGGGCCGAATCACAAGCAGCTCATTTTGACTCTGATCCTGATCTGAGGTAACAATCATGCTACTCATTGATTAGATAGGAAAGACAGAAATGATTGCAATTGCTTTTATTTTTCCACAAGACAGTATGGCATTCACAGAAAAGACAGAGGATTCTGAATGAACAATGATTTGCAAGTGATTTTCCCAGTTATAGTATGTTTTCCTTCATATATGCAGTTTTCATATACTACTCTTGTACTGTGAACAATTTCAGAATTGAAAACTATGCTATTTATTGAAGCGTATTGAAACTGCAGATTGAGGCCAACAGCTGCATTCTGGTTTGCAAAATAATCAAGTCTGTATTAAAATGTAAATTAAATTACCTCCTCCCTCACCCCTAATGATTAGGTGCTGTACTAGTATTACAAATAAAATAAATATTTGATTCATCCCCTGTTGGGTCCAGCTGAAGCATTTTGAGATGTTAGATCTATCATCAAAGGATGCCTTTCTTGTGAATATAGCTTCCTTCCTTCCCAAAGAAGCTCAGACATTCACAACCAGCCAGACATCAAATACACATTTCCACAAGGAAGAAATGTTCTTTGTCACATATACACAGATTTCCCCAGTCCATCCTTCTCGTAGATAGGATAAACCTGCAGAAGCAGTGAACTGTGACTAGGGAATGAAGAGGATTCTTTTCATCTCCTCAAGCAGCCTCAGCATTAGCACAGCAGCAATGGGAAGAAGCAGAGGAACAACAATAACAAAGTTATTTCTGGGAAAAAAGTCTAGTAGGAATTTGCCCCTCCCTCCCTCCCTCCCTCCCTCCCTTCCGCTGGGCAGCCAATAAATTTGAATAAATAAATAAAATTGTGTTTGATATCAATGTTGCAGCAGAGTAAGCATGAGAAAATTCTTTCATATCTGTAATGGTCTACTAATTTGGAATTCTCTGTCCTGTGTCCTTTTTTGTTCTGGTGTGGGCATAGTGAACACTTTGTAGCAGACCAAAGGCATCTTGTAATCTGCTGGAATCATTACCTTTTCTTTTGTAAATGTTCTTTTTAAAAATTAAGCTGCTTCTTTCTCATAACCTGAATATTCTGTAATTGATCTCCTTCCTTATGAAATGTCTCCATTTTGAATATTTAAAATTTAAAAGGTATTTATATTTTACATTTTAACCCCCTCCCCAATAAAGTTTGGGTAGTTTATTTGTTCTGTGATGGGTCTATGTCCCAAGGAAAGGCCAGATCACCTAATCACATACGTCTAAGCTACATAACAGAAGGTTACATCATATAAGAGTTTTCTTTCCCCTTCCCATTTTTACCTTTTAATCACCAAAATGGCAACGTGGGTGTGAGAGAGCATTAGTAAGAGGATGCCAGGTAAGGTGTTCCCCAAAGGATAGATAGTGGCAGCGGGAACTACTAAGCAGGAGGCGGGGCCAGGGTGTGAAGACTCAGAGGGTTCTAGAAGTTAGGGTTTGATACATCCAACCTTCTACATCAAAGTGCACCAGACTCAGCCAGGTCTGCTGAAAAACACAACAGCTGGAGAAATGGGGCTGTTCTAGTTGAAAACAGGGTGTTTAAATCTTTCTACCTATATTATTCCTCAGTTCAAATTTCCCTTTTCCTGAAGCTTATATTTCCCATGGATTCACCAAACCACTAAGAGGTTGTATACTGTATGTATATTTTTTCCACAGAAACAAATACCACTTTGTGCAGATTTTATTTGTGAAAATGATATAATGGAAGTACTGTAGTTAAGTCCATTTTTAGGAATGTCATGGCTTCCACTGCTAACAATTCACTTTGCCTTAAAAAATGATCCACTGATCTCAGGTATAGCTGTGGCCTTTTTATTTTTAGGGAAGCAGTTATTTAGAACTATATTAGGAAAGTAAGAATAAACTTGGTAGATCAGATCAGGATCTTTGTAGTCCATCTTCTGTGTCACTTACGGGCCAGCTATATGCACCTGAAAACATACAAACAAGACTCGTATTTAAAACATGCTGCCCTCTGTTCTGAATGTAGCCCACCACTGATTACAGAACTAGTGACTGTTGCAATTAGTATAGCCAAGATTGTTTAAAATGTGGCCATTGCCACATTTGCTGGCAGTGAATAGTTTAACTATGCTCCAGTTTTAACTATGTGTTCTGTAAGTAAATACTGTCTTTTCTCTATCCATAGTTAGTTTCAGTGTATTATCTCATGTTCAGACATTGCGAGATGGGAAAAACGTCTTCCATTGCTCTTTTACTGGAATTGACCACTATTATAGGAGGTGGCTTTAAAATGAGGAGAAATCATTTTACATACAGGATAGGTATCGACTACAAACAGTTGTTCCCTGAAACGTGCAATGGAGAAACCTTCCCTTTGAATTGTAATACAGAATGCAGTGTCTTGAATGAGCAGTGGCTTCTGAAACCTGAACTCCTGAACTTTTCCCTAACAGGCACCGATTATCTACACTTCTGAAATAAAACAAAGAAAGAGCACCTAACCTTTGCACTGAAACAAGAATAAAATAATACATGAGTTGAAAATAAAAGCAGTATGGAGATAAATTTTGAAATGCCAAGGAAAGAGGCCAGAATGCAAGGCATAAGAACCATTCATTTGTACACTGGTTTGTACTGTTACCTTTTTATTTTACTTCTCCTGCTTTGATGGCTGTTTCCTTATCAGCACAGCTACCTGGCATAGGGGTGCCAATATGGAAAGCTGAATACAGGCTGAGATGATAAATAGGTAAACATGCCTCTTCCAGAATATATTTGGTCCCAATATTCCAAGAATATATTTTACCTCCCACTCCCAATAAAAAACCCCCCAATATTCTGAGTGGCAGAATATAAAAATTGCAAAAATTAACAGCAAGAAGGGTACTTTCATTAGGTAACAGTACAATACAGCACAGTATCAGATAAAGCTGTGAGTGCTGGCCAGCTATAATATTAAGATTTCCCGCTAAGGCTTATCATGGGTATGATTATTTGACTACAGCAATTCTATCAGTCAAGAAAAATCCTATTACAATATTAAAATATCTTTTTTGAGGGTTATGATGGGTATAATCACTTGACTACAGCAATCTTATCAGATTTAACCCAGTGTAGAATTCTAACTTTGTAGGGTTCTCTAGTTGTTACTTTTTTATTATAACAAAGGTGTCAAAATACCCAGAATCATGGACCTCATCAACCTCTGCCTCACTACCTTTTTTCAGTTTGATAGACAAATATACCAACAAATTAGAGGCACACCCATGGGATCACCACTGTCAGGACTCATACCAGAGATGGTAATGCAATGCCTAGAAACTATAGCACTTCCACAAATACAGCCTAAAGTATGGATCAGGTATGTAGATGACAGCTTTGTTATAATAAAAAAGGATCAACTAGAGAAGACACATGAAACCATCAACAATGTCTTCAAAGGAATAAAATATACCAGAGAGGAAGAAAACATCAACACGCTACCCTTCCTGGATACTCTCATCAGCAGAGGAAACAACAGCAAATTAAAAACCCAAGTCTATCGGAGGACAACCCACACTAATCAAGTGCTCTATTACCAAAGTAACAACCCAACCTCCCACAAGAGGAGCTGTGTAAGAACTTTATTCAAATGAGCACAAACACATTACAGCAACCCAGAACAGCAGAAAAAGGAAAAGGACCACCTATATAACATCTTCCAACAAAATGGATGTCCACGCAACTTTATCAAAAAGTGCCTGACCACTCAACCTACTACAATACAATCAACACAAGCTATGAAAAGAATCACACTGCCATACATCAGAAACGTCTCAGAAATCACCAAAAGACTATTACAACCACATGGCATCTCCGTAGTACACAAACCAACTAAAGTCCTCCAAAACCAAAATCTTAAGCAAACCAAAAGACCCAGTAGCCCGAGAAGAAAAACAGAAGTCATCTACAACATGCAGTATAAGGACTGTAACAACCACTATGTAGGACAGACAGGCAGAAGGCTTGCAGAGTGCATCCATGAACACCAACTAGCAGTCAGAAGACACAATGAAAACTCCTTAATCTTACAACACATGGACAAACTTAACCATAGTTTCAACTGTGAAACTGTCAGCATCTTAGACCAAGCTAAATCTAAAAATGCAAGGGAATTCTTGGAAACTTGGTATTCAGACAAGGCAGCAATCAACAGACACATAGAGATAAACAGCATCTACACACTATTCAAAAAAGACAATAGAAAAGAAAACAAAAGACCAGAACATCGCCTCACCAGCAATCATCACCCAGATAAGCAGAGATTACCACCAGGCACACAAGCAAGCAGGAAACAATACCTTAATCAAGGAACTACCAGAGGAACAAAACAAAACCCCCACCCCCACCAACACTGGCAGGGCATGCCACAGTACATGAACAGAGAGCAAACCCCATCCCATTCCAGCACTGAAGATGTTACTTAGCCAGGTAATGAAATGTTTGCAAGAAAAGAACCAAGCTCAGAGAACCCCAAGGACTCCACAGTTTCTTATAATTGAATGGCCTTGATGGAAGGGCCATGATGAGAGGTATGTAGAAAAGTAGCAAAGGTGAATGAGTATATCAGTGAGTAGAGTAGTATCAATGTGTTGGCATATGGATAGCTGAGAAAAGTTTGGACTCTATTGCTCTCCCAGTGGCATCATGTGATCAGGTTTAGCATAGGTTTGTTATAGACAAAGCTAGTTCTCAAGTTTGGGAAAAAAAAATTCTTTCTTTCTTTGTTAAGCCTGAATTCTGAGCCTGAACAGCACTATATGTGATTCCTGATTAGAATAATCTTAGCAACACTCTGCCATATATGGTTAATCTTATTAAGTATAAATACATATCTTGAATTCCCTGTTCTTTAGGTTTTTGTGACTTAGCTGATGATATAATTCTTCCTTTAGATCCCTGTACAAAATGCCTAGGAAAGCCATAGGCAATATCTAACATTCTAGATGGATACTTTTGAAGCCAGGCATCACTTGTACATAAATCTTGCCCATTATTTTTAGAAAACTGACAAAGCATAATATATAGCATTTTATGAAGTTATACCTCAGAGCAAGCTGACTATTAAAAACAGAAATATAAAAAGATATTGTCCACTAAAACAGAAATGCAATTTCATGAAGTACAGGTCATTAAAAAAAAAAAAAGACAAACTAGGAAAGTTGGCAGAAAGAGTCAACCTACTAAAAATATAATTGTGAATTGGAAGGAAGGAATCCTTTTAATGATGTAGTATCTATCTGTCAGTTGGTTTGTTGGCTGTATCTCTTTATCAGAAAACAATTCCATAGTATTCCAGACTATCAGAACAGGAAGCAACATTTTAAGAATCAAATAGCTAATTTAGAAGATAAGCTGTCCCCTGGTTCTGAAGATTCCCTTTGCATTCCAAAGTCTTATGAATATGTGCATTCATAAAAAAAGTGAACTAATAGACTGAATAATCATTAGTTAAAAAAAAGGAGGATTTACTATTTTTCCCAGTTCACGAAGCTGGAATGGGTGGTCTATGACAGGTGGATAGTACTTCCTTAAACCATGCTGTCAGATGGAAGTTGCTTGTAAACTTTGCCCAAGGTACAATCTTGAACAATTGGGAACTGCATAGATGATCCCACTGAATGAGAATTTCATGCAGGAGACACCAAAGCATTCCTGAGATGCCTCATATCTTTCACCTTGAATGCAAAACAATTTGTGGTTAAGGGACATACTTGGCTTCTGAATTACATGGCGGCATAGATAGTAAAGAGGATAATACTGATAGAGAGAGGAGAGATCTGTTACAAAAGCAATGAGGACGAAAACATTGCTTAAGCCCAAATCATGAAGAAATTATTTGAAAGTGTCTCAGACAGATACTCCCCTAATTCACATTAATATAAGAGGGGGAGGAGGTAAAGCGTAATCAGACTTGCAAGATTGATGTTGGCTGCACAAAGTAGACCAGACCAATAAATAAACTCCATGGAAGACTAAAACTACTTTTACTAAGATGGGCTATAGTAACATAATCTTACAAGTCTGATTAGTCTGGGCTTTCAGTTGAAATCATCTTGACAGGTGATCTGCTCAATATGTCCTGCCACCATAACAAGGTGGCATCACAAAAGGATGATGATGATACAGGTGGCCCTCATTTAATAACAACTTATTCAGTGGCCATTTGCAGTTATAATGGCCCTGAATGAGGGGATTGTTCCCTGTAATTGCAATTACAACGGTCACCATTTGCAACCTTCACTGCTGGCTTCCGACAAGCAAAGTCAATGGGGAAGCTGACAGAAGGTTGTAAACGGTGATCATGTGACATTGCACTTAATAACTGCATGGGATTCACTTAACGATGGCAACTGGAACTTCTGCAACTGCCATTGTAAGTGGGTGCAGTCACATGACATTGCATTTTATGACTGTGTCGCTTAGCGACAGTGTTGCTGGTCCAAATAACCATTGTTAAGCAAGGACTACCTGAAATCTATTCATCCATTGAATATCACTGGGTATTTATTTGTACCCAGGAGTGGACTGCTAGTAATTATACAGTTATAGCAGCTTATTTTTTAAAATTATTATACTTTTATCATTTATTAACACACATACACTCATGTATTTACTTCAAAACATCATGATTTTGTTTTTAAAACAAGTAAACACTAAAATAATCCTGATTCCAAGTAAATGTATTCAGTATCAGTGTAGCAGAAGCAACCTCGTTTTAATGGGGACTAGAATTTCAGGCAGCTTAAAATGAAAAATTGGGAACGCATAGTTTTTTCCTCCCTCTATTAGTGGAGATGGCAAACAGACTGATTTGGTGTCTCTCACCCCCACCCATATCTCAGTATTTCTGGTATGTATAACCAGTTGTAAATCATGGAAGAATTGTGAGCCAAAAAAAAAAAAAGATATATTACATATGTGTTTCACCATTGAAGAAGTACATGCAGGTATCTAAAGTAACAAGGATCCCAGGAGGCTATTGGTTACAGACTCTAAAATTGCCTAGTGTTCTGGTGTTGATTTAAACCAGCAGCCTTGTTCCCATGATGATCAATATGGATTCTGTGAAATCTATGAGTGCAGCATGAAAATCACAATCTTCCCGTTGCATGTTCTTAATGACTTGCATTGCTCTGAATTTGGAATGTCTACTTATCTGCCATGCCTAACAGCCAATGACACATCTGTCTTCCACAAATGTGCCTAACTTTCAAAATCATTTAAGCAACCAAACATCGCTAACTTATAGGTGAGCAAATCCCATTGATATAGTGTTCTGTGAAATCATACTTTACTTGATCGGTCCTGAATATACTGCCAATCATTTGAACTGGTTAACCTCAAATGCTAGAGGGAAAAGAAAAAGCAACAGCCTTTCACTTCCCACTCTCTATATAACATTTATAATTATTATAAACATATATAATTTCCCCTAAGTCATATATTTTGTGAAGATTGGAACAGTGCAGTATTCCTCACAGAAAAAGTACTCCGAGACACTGATCATTAAACAGGGCAAAACTATTGTCTAGCAAAAACAGCTTCAACTAAATTGGAATGCAAACTGATGTTATACTACCTTATAGTCTCTGCACTCCCAAAGTAATATCCAAATTAAGAACAGCAACTGAAGCCTCTTCCAGGGAGAACAGTGATGACTACTGCAAGTGTCACTCACAATATCATCATCTAATCACCACCTTGTTCCAATGACCTTCTCACACTGGCTACATATAGAACGTGTACACAAGGTCTCCCAAACACAAAACACAATGATTCTGCTAGGAAAATGTACACCCTTTGTAGAGTCCAGACAGTGAAGAGATGTGAACAAGATTCCTCCCCCTTCTACCTTGGAAAATACCAGGCCCTCAACATGAAGAAAGAGCAGGTAATCTGCCAGCAGGATAGCTCAAGTGCAATCTACTGGTTACCCATTCAAATTACCCATGTTGTATGACCATTGCAGTCATCTAGATATATTGCTCATGCCAGCCACATCTGACCATTTTTTGGTGGTTGAAATTTTTGGCAAATTATCATACCACAATTCCTTTAACATTTTGTCATAACCTACATAGGTTTTGCACTGTTGGATGCACTTATGAAATCAAAATGTAAAAGCCTTTTACTCAGCAATTAAAAATAAATCCTGTGTCTGTTTTTGAGATGTTAAATGTGCATGTTATTATCAACGCTGTAATAAAAAGCAAAATAGTTTACTGTACAAGCTTGGAAATGATATATTGCATGGTGTTATCATGCAGAAATTGAAGACATTTGTCCATAAAAAGCAAACCAAGGCAAACTCCTACAATATAATTTACATTTAAAAAATTGGACCTGAGTTTCGTAAAACAATACCTTCACTAACATTTTCAACAGTGTATCTTCATCACTCACTGGGAGGTAACAGTTTTATACACATTTTCTTGGATGTAAATTCCATTGGTCACTATAATTTTTTTTTCAGAAAAAAACATGCATAAGAAATGGGTAAGAATTAAAGTAAACTTGAAAAAAAAACTAGTTACCCTGAGCTCATATTTATTTTACTGATATTCTACTTTGCCCGTCTATTAGATTTGTTAAATGAAAATATTGGTGTTATTTTTAAATCATTTTTCTGACTGTAATTCTTTCCTTTAACAGATATCCCAAGTTGGTAATATGGTAAGCCAATTTAAATCTTTTTTAGTGGGTTGCATCAGTATTATTCCTGGGATTAAGATTTATAATATCCTAGCAAACACACAGATTTTACCATTTTCTCCATTTACAAGCAAGTGGGATTCTTAAGGAAGTTGTGTGGAAAGAGAGAGGGTAAGTAATCTGCTTATAACTTTGTAATTGAGATGGGCCAATACATTTGTATGTTTACTTACCTGGAACAGAACATTTGGTTAAATGACTGAATCACATTCAGCTTTTCAGGGCTTCCTGTCAGCAGCTAGTTGATCACTGGGGAAACTGGATGCTGGCCTTTGGTCTGATCTAGCACAGATGCTCTTATAAGTCAGTTTTAGCACAAGTTTCCAGTTTTTGCCATCCAATTCACCAGAAATTCTCTGAAAAATCGAAGGGAACAGTGTGAATTGCTTTGCGTTAGTTTAGTATCCATACAGCTCAGAACAGGTTAGATTAACTTCAAAAGCAGATGTATACGGACATACAGAACCTAACATTGCAATCAATACCTGCATGAATGATTTCATCCAGCTTTCTAGACATGTACGTTTGTAACTTGCCCTGGTTTGTGAAGTAGGCAAGTACATTCATTTTTGCATGCTGTATAAGGCCCATTCTAAGATATAATTGATGGATCCATTGAAAAAAAAATCTATTGGAAGACAAACAGCAGAGATGTCAAGAAGCCAGGCTGAGGTCTGACTCCCACCTAAACAAACAGAAATTCTGCCAGTATACGGTAAATGTGTTTGTAAAATTGACATGGTATTAAGCCATGTTCAGGAAGACTGAAAAATAAAGGTCAGGTACAGCACTGTGGAATAATTCTGATCAGTGACCATAATAAAGTACTATACTAGCCCTATGCAATTGTTTTTATCTTACAATGAGGAAGAGGAAGTTCCCACTAGTCTCAGCTGTTTGGTCACGTTCTGCTCCATCTCCTACTTTCCTGTGTCTATGTACAAACCCTGTCTTATTTAGAACCAGGGTTCTAAGTTATGTATGGGTGCAATGGATAGTCTGTGGCCACAGAGATGCAGATAGCCCTATACCTCTAGTGTTCAATAAGCCAATTAGTATATTGTTTGAGATGTTGGATTAAGATTAGGGAAACCTGGGTTGAAATCAACTGTCAGCAATGGAAACGAGTGGATTACCAATTACCAATTACTCTTCCTCAACACAACTTACCTTACAGAGTTGCTGTTGTAGGGATAAAATGAACAGATATCCCATTGTAAGTTGCCTTGAACAGCTGAAGGAAAGGCAAGATATAAATCTAACAAATCATCATCATCATCATCTGGTGGTGCAGCTTCCTACCATTGTGAGACTGGAAACTTAATCTATTTCCTGCCCACCTTTCAACAATATTTTTTTCTTCCATTATAGTCTTTCCTTGTTCCCTAAAACGTTGAATGTATCTATCTGCTGTGTGTGGGATTTACAAGTAGGGCTACCATAGTAGCGCTGAAAAAATTCAGATGGTCATTAGACAGTAGCAAAGAGTTTATAGTTACTCAGTGTTTTCAGTCCCAATAAGGGACTGAAACAGCCCTACTACTGTTGGGTTTTACTTGTAGAAGAGGCAAAGCAGCACCTATGTTTGAAAAATGTACTGTACACTTGTCTCCACATCTGAGTTCTATTTTTAACAGTTGCCTGACTACTGGGTCCAGAAGTTCATTGACTTGTTTTTCTATATTTTATTTTTGTATTTGCTTGATCATCATAATTTTGTTTGAGCAAGCCCATTTCTCAGATGGAAATTGAGTAGATCAGAATACTAGTTCACACTAGCTTTACACAATGTTTTATTCCTCTGACAATGAAGAAGACCATCATTTATAAACCAATTCTGCCGCATAACTTTAAGTGGAAATAAGATTTACTGACTTCTGAGTTTCAGCTACAGCCTGATTTCTGCAAGATTAAATCTGCCCTTCAACCCACCTACCCACCCACCCATTTTTTTGATGTGCTATATTTTTCTATCAATATCAGGATGTAAATGATTGTAACGTGCTGTGTGTGTGTGTGTGTGTGTACATAATGCACACACACACATACATACTTACATATATGAACATAGTTTTAGTTTAACTGCTTTGGTGATGACTTTACTGCTGTTGAGAAGCATCCAATCTTGGCATTAGCATTTGCCTCTCCCTGGTGTTCCATTGATTTAATTGGAATATTGATTTTGAATGTCAGAACAAAGAAAATGAGGAAATATGTCCTAACAGGGAGATCTATTAGGCTACAGAACAGCTTCTGAAGTGTGACTTGAATTCTTTAATAGCCTTTCTTTAATGCCTAGGGAACTAACATTATAATGATGCTGGTATTCAATTTCTGAAACTTTTTTGAGTGATTCTGACATTTGAAACAGTTAAGGCAGGCCTCAAATGGCCCACAAAGAAGAGAAAGAAGTCAGAAATGTGAATGCTACATTTCTGACTTATCAGTTAGGGTTGTTTTTAATTATGTTGACTCTCTTAGTTCAAAAGCAATTGTCTCCAACTGATGATAGAAGATGGTAAAAACCCAAGGGATATTTTAAGGGATTTTTAAAAAGGAAACTTTTGAAGTGTAAAAGAAGTCCTGTTATGAAAAAAATATTTAGGTCTTTGTTGATGAAGAAGTCACACTGTTGCCAGCCAAATGAAGAAATGTTTGTCAAATCAGTCTTATTAGTTCTGCAAAGAGCTCTTAAGGTTCCGGTATAGCTGGGCTCCACCACACAGAACTATAATTGGCTGGAAAGTATAGATATGATATATAAGCTATTCTCACCATATAAAAGTTAGTTTTGGAGCCTCTGTAGGCATTCTTCCTGAACCACCTTCTTGGTTAATAAGAAATGAAGTTAGCTTTTACTCCCAATGAACAGATAAAAAGATGATGGAGTTTCAGCCACAGCTGCTATTTGTAGCCCCCTAGAGTTTTAGGTGTGGTCCCAGAAACCATGAAACTTTGTTACCAAATTTTAAATGTAGAAAGGGATTTTATGAAATGCACGAATGGAAAATAATCATATTTACTATGAATATTATTAATGAAGTAAAAATATAAAGGACATCAAATTTAGTTTTTGTACAACTTGGTCCTGTTAGTTTTTGGAAGGGATCCCCCAACATTCACCTCACATCCCAAGTGTGTCTCTCAGCTCAGAAACATAGCATGTACCTGCCTTAATTTGCCTCTGTCAACTGTATAGCAGCCAACTAAGAAAACATTGTAAAATGATTATCAGTCAATGCCATTTTAAAAGCAAAAAAAATTGGCAGGTTCCTTAAAAAAACTGCATTTCACAGCTGAGTTTTGTGCACACACTTGGACATATGTTGGTGTATGCACACATATTTATTCAAAAGTCACTATCTCTATGTCCAGCAGGTTGACTTCCTTCTCTGTGTATTTAGGAATGTAGTTTCAATGTATAAGTTGTAGGTTGGCTCTTTCTCATAGGTTATGGCTACATTATATGAGCAACAAATCATATGTGTTGCTGTCAATCATGCTTGGGTTCTGTCAGGGATTCTGCTCCAAACATTCTGCTGTGATTAGTCAAGCCAGGATTGTGGGAATAATCCATGGGGAAAAAGCAATAGTAATCAGTTGAATATGTGGACGGAAAAAAAAATCAAAATTCAGAGAAACAATGACTTTATTATGCCAATTAAAACAAGAAAATCACTGCAGATTTTTGAGTTACAAGGATGCTTTATCAGACCGGTGAATAAAAATAAATGGGGTAGAGAGAAAAATGCAGGCTGATGTCAGAAACATGTCTGTATGACATCAAATTGCTAGAATGACAGGGAGCTTTTTGACATGCACATGGAGACATCAGAAGTACGGAATAATGTCAGTCTATGATGAAGGTTCTCCAAATGCTTGCTAGAAGGAGAAGCAGAGAAATATTTGAAATCTTTCATTCTGGAAATATAAATTCCCACAAAGTCCAAATTCTTTCCTTCTAATTGAGATGCATAGAACCCGTGGCTGACAGCAAACAGAAAGGAGATCAGTTAAACATACTTCATATTAACCAAGGTAGATATAGTTGAGGCATAACATAGGCAGATACAGACATTATGCCTACCGCCATTTGGATAAATACCTAGCTAAATCAGTGGGCGACATCCATCTACACTTTTAAAGCCCTTGCTTTAATAGTAACAACAACACAAGTCCATTATTTGGGAGGAATGAAAATGTAAAATAAATGATGTAGAAAAGGCTAAGAAGAGGACCATACCATTGGACAGAGATTTTATTCAGCAATGTCTCTAAAAAATAGCTATAGGGTGCCTGTTAACTGCAAATAACATCAGCTGATTCCATATCAGCATAGTTGCATCATTTTTCAATTGATACTCAATTAAAAGAAATAAACACTGCAAAATTTATAAAAATGGAAACAGCCTTACCAGATCTTTTCCAGGGAGCATAAAGGATGTCAAACTCCATGACATTGTCCTACCACATCACTATATTTCTCTGCATCATATATTACTGTGCTGTAATTGCAAAGCTTTCAGACCATCTTAAGAACCTAGTTCTGTCCTTCATTATTACTCCCAGCAGCTAGCAGCACCTAGCTGTCCTTGGCTAATCTATGAAGCTAAGCGGGGAGAGCCCTGGTTAGTACCTGAATGGAGATCCACCTGAGAATTTCAAAGTTGTTGACTGGAAGAGCAAAACAAACAAATAAGTCCTGGAATGAGGCAACTGACAGCCATTTCCACTGTTATGCCAAGAAAACTGCATATATTAGTTAGCAGGAATCATGCTTAACCTGAGGGCATATTTACCTCTTTATGATCACAGAATTTGTATTGATTTCAATGGAAGATATATAATCAAATCAAAGGCCAAAATGTAAAGTGAAATATGTGGCATACACTCCACCCTGAGTGATATGTTTGATACGTTTCACATCTTGATCATAGTTATATAAAATTTCCTGCTGAAGCATGGATAAAATAATGTACCACATAAAACAGTATTTCCCAAACTATGGTCTACAAACCATTGGTGGTCTGCAGAGGTCCTCCAGGTGGTTCAGAGAGATTTTACGTTTCTAGGAAAGAAAATACCCTGAAGTGTCACCTGTCAGGTTCGGTCAGCACGGGGCTTCAGGGAAGCTCGCAGCCAGACCACGCGGAATCCACCGGCGATAGCTAGCGGGGAAAAGAGGAACTGAAAGCGCCGCTAATTAACGGGCCACCTGCGCCCAGCCAAACAGGAAAACTGCAGCGGAAGCTTTTAACTATAAACTGATAACGGCGCGAGCCAGCAATGAACACGCAGGCAGCGAAACAAGATCGCAACGCAGCACAGAACCCGCGGGCTTGCACGTAACGGGGAGGAACCAACCCAGCCGGAGGGGGACTGGCAATCAAGGACAATAGACCCTGACCGATCCTGCCATCATGAACAATCAAGGGGGATTATTGGGGGCCCATAATCCGCAGCTGCAACGTGATCGCGGGGCGGGAAAAAAGCACGGGAAGGGGGGAATATAACAAGTGATGCAATTGTACCAAGCCAGTCCTGGCTTTGCTTGTGACTACTACGTTACGCATGAGTAAACCTTCTTTGTGAACCACACGTGTCACGAGAGTTTCTCTGTCGAACGGGGCAAACCTTACATAAAGCCAGGACTCACCGTTAGTGCTACCCGGTACCACCGAGGAGCGTTTCCTTTTCCAATACAGGCATGACCAGCGACGAGGAATCCGTGGGTCAGCTGGAGCACGAGGAACCCAGGCTCGAGGAGGGACGGTTGGAGCCACCCGGGAGCGACGGGACAGCGGCCAGGACCGGGCGCCCTCCAGCTGAGCGGTGGTCGATGGGCGTGAACCAAGGGCCAGACGGTTCAGGCGTCACGATGACCCGAGGTTCAGGATCCCGGAACCGCGAGTGGGACGAGAAGTTCGCCCGACTAGAGGAGAGAGTCGAGCGGCGCCTAGACGCCATGGAGGCGATGCTCCAGACCCTGCTACAGAGAGTGGGACCACCGGCGGTGAGCGAGGGGGCGAGCAACAGGGGTGGCGGTCCGGCACCTCAGCCGGCACCGCCCACGATGCCCCGGTCGGTGGACCGACGGGCGGCAGACGCCCTGAGACTTCGAGGTATCACTGGGAAGTTCTCAGGGGACCCTGAACAGCTGCCGCACTTTTTGACGCACGTTAGGGGGTTCATGCAGAGGGGTGGTCACCTATTCGCTAGGGACGAGGATAGAGTATCCTACGTGGCCGAGCTGCTAGATGGTCAAGCAGCTAGCTGGGTGATCGGACTATATGATGCCAATGCGGCGGAACTACGGAGTTTCCCGGACTTCATGCAGGCGCTCCGGGACAGATTCGAGGACACATTGAGCGCCAAGCGGGCGGAGGACGACATCCTGCAGTTCAGACAGCGGGGCAAGTCGGTATCAGAGTACGCCCTGGAGTTCCGGAGATTGGCAGAGAAGCTCACGGACTGGCCAGAGTCCCTGAGGGTGAAGTATTTTAAGAGGGGGCTCAATCCAGAGATCCTGGAGCGGGCACTGGGGCGGGACAACCCGTCCACATTGAAAGATTGGATCTGCCTGGCCGGAACGGCGGAATCGGCATGGCGGCAGATCCAACAGAGCGCGAGGCGACGGGACCAGACGAGGGACCAGCCGAGGGAGAGAACCCCCGAGGAAAGGCGGAGCAGTCGGCGGCAGTCCACCGGGGTGCGAGAGGCGACCAGAGCCCCGAACCTGTGCTTCCGGTGCGGAGGCAGAGGCCACCGAGCGGCGCAGTGCCCGACGGAGCGGGAAGGAGCCTCACCACGGCCTGAAGTCAAGCCCCCGCGTGCGACCGGGAAAAGGGCCGGCGACTGACCGCGGAAGGGGGCAGTGGCGGCGGTGACCGAGAAAGGACGCGGGGGGTGGTCGACCCCGGAGATGGCGTCCTCCGGAGAGGACTCGGAGCCGGCGGGAAACGAGGCGCGCTCGCACTGAAAGGCGTCCCAGTGCGAGCAGGGGAGTCGAGGCGCGCGGACCCAATAGGAGATGAGGACTGCCCTCTGTTCCGGGTGAGAATACACATCCGGGGGGTGAGATCCAGAGGGGAGGCACAGCTGCGGGCACTACTGGATTCAGGCTGCACCCACTGCTTGATGCACCCAGCTGTGGTCTCGGGGCTCGGACTACAGCTGAGGCGCCTCCGGGAGCCCATTGCATTCAGCCAGCTAGACGGCACGCTGGCGGGGGGGGGCCAGCTCAGTATTACACCGAGCCGGTCCAGATGACGATCAGGAGTCACCGGGAAGAACTGAGATTTGTGGTGGTCCCGGTGGCTGACTACGCGGTGGTACTCGGCTTGGCGTGGCTGCGACGACGGAACACACGGGTCGACTGGACGGCGGAGGCAGTGCGGTTCGGGGTCGACAGGCCGGCGAAGTGCGAAAGCCGAGGGGACCGAGCCGTGGAGACGGGTGCGGCCGCAACCACAGACGGGCAAGTGGAGGGTCCGGGACACCGGGAGACGGGGCGAGAGCAGACGGAGCCTGAGACCCGGCCGGCAACAGCAGCAGCAGCAGCGCCGGGACCCCGGAGACCCGCAACGATCCTGAGGCGTGGGGAGGCAGCGGCGACTGGCGAGACAACCGCAAAGAGAGAGGCCGGGCCCGGGGAACCCACGACGGGCGGCGGAATCCCAAGGCAGTATCGAGACCTGGCGGCAGTGTTCGGGGAGAAGGAGTCTGACCAGCTCCCACCACACCGGCCCAGTGATTGCGCCATCGAGTTAGAGCCAGGGGCGACCCTGCCTAAGCCGAAAATGTACTCCCTGTCAAGGAGAGAGATGGGGGCTCTGCGGGAGTTCATAGACAAGAACCTGGCACGGGGATTCATCCAACCCGCGAAGTCACCATTAGCAGCCCCGGTACTATTCCGGGAGAAGAAGGATGGCTCGCTTCGAATGTGCGTGGACTACCGGGGGCTGAACGCAATCAGCACGGAGTACAAATACCCCCTCCCCCTGATGAAGGACTTGATGTCGCATCTGTCTAAGGGGAGGGTGTTCACAAAACTGGACTTGCGCGAAGCTTACTTCAAAGTCAGGATCCGCGCAAAAGATGAGTGGAAGACGGCGTTCAACACGCCGCTCGGAAGCTACCAGTTTTCCGTGATACCGTTCGGATTAAAAGCGGCCCCGGGGGTATTTATGCAGCTAATAAATGAGGTGCTGCACGACCTACTCTATCGGGGCGTCCTGGTCTACCTGGACGACATCCTCATCTACACCGAAACCCTGGCGGAGCACGTGAGCCTGGTGCGCACGGTGCTCCAGAGACTGCTGAAGGCACAGCTGTACGCGAAGCTATCGAAATGCGAGTTCCATCGAGAGCAACTAGACTACCTCGGCTACCGAATATCCAGCCGGGGAATTGAGATGGACCCGGCGAAAGTAAAGGATGTCCTGGGCTGGGAAGCGCCGCGAACCCGGAGGCAACTCCAAAGCTTCCTAGGGTTTGCGAACTTCTATAGACAGTTTATCCCGAACTTCGCCCAAATCGCCCTTCCCCTAACCGACCTGCTAAAGACTAAGGGCACTGGGAAACCCCCCAAGCCCAGCATGGCACTTGCGTGGACTGCAGAATGCCAGGGGGCATTTGAGGAGCTAAAACGGCGGTTCACAGCGGAGCCGATCCTGCGCCATCCCGACCCAGATCGGCGGTTTATAATCCAAGTAGATGCGTCAGACGTGGCAACGGGGGCAGTCCTGCTCCAGCCCAGCCCGGACGGGGCCATCCACCCATGCGCCTACGCCTCCCGCAAATTCACCGAGACGGAGAGAAGGTGGGTGGTGTGGGAGAAAGAGGCGTACGCAGTCAAGTGGGCACTGGCCACGTGGAGGCATCTACTGGAGGGGGCAGCTGAACCGTTAGAGGTGTGGACGGACCATAAGAACCTCGAGGCCCTGAAGACCCCGCGTAAGCTATCCCCCAAACAGGCGCGGTGGTCCCAGTACTTCGGGAGGTTCAGGTTCACACTAAAACACATCCCCGGGAAGCGCAACTTCCTAGCAGATGGACTGTCTCGCATGCCCCAGCACGCCAGCCTACGGGAGGAGATCGTGGACTCCATCATCCCTGCCAGCAGACTGGCTGCAAAGGTGGTGACCCGAAGCCAGACCAAGGGGGAGCGACGGGACGCGGCGCCTGAAGTAAGGCAAGGGTTCGCGGAGGCGGCGGAGCGGGACGCTTGGCTCAAGCAGAACCGAGAGGCGCTAACCAGCCAAGAGGGGTTGTGGTGGCACGAAGGAAAGCTGTACGTGCCCGAGGGTTGCCGACGGGAGGTCATGGAAAGAGCCCACGACAGCCGGAGCGTGGGGCATTACGGCTTCGTAAAGACGCTCCACTTAATCCGGCGGCAGTTTTGGTGGCCCACGCTCCGTAAGGACGTGGAGGCGTACTCGGGGGGTTGCCCGGTGTGTGCGACGGCGAAAGGGGCCAAAGGCAAACCTAGAGGGCTACTCCAGTCGGTAGCGGAACCCGACGGCCCATGGCAAGAGGTCGCCATGGACTTCATAGTAGAGCTCCCGGAGAGTAAGGGGAAGACCGCCATTTGGGTGGTTACGGACTTATTCTCTAAACAAGTGCACTTTGTAGTGTGCCGGCGAGTCCCCACGGCAGAGGGGTTGGCGAGACTGTTCGTGCAACATGTTTACCGGCTCCACGGCGCGCCCCGACGGGTCGTCAGCGATCGGGGCGGCAACTTCATCGCGCGGTTCTGGAGGGAGTTCCTGAAGCGGGTGGGGACGAAACAAGCCCTTTCTTCCACGGCGCATCCGCAGACGGACGGAGCCACGGAACGCCTGAACGGGGGGCTCGAACAGTACCTGCGCTGCTACGTGGGGCACCAACAGGACGATTGGGCGGAGCTACTACCATTCGCGGAAGTGGCATACAACAACGCCGTCCACAAGAGTACCGGGTTCTCTCCGTTCAAAGTAGCCACCGGGAGAGACTTCGTCCCCATGCCGGAGTTGCCTCAGCCGGAATCCCAGATCAACTCCCTGGACGCCTGGTTCGCCCAAATCAACGCGACCCGGCGAGCGGCGCACGCGGCATTGCAAAGAGCCAAAGCCGACTACAAGAAACACGCGGACCACAAGAGGCTCCCCGAGGAGCAGTGGAAAGTGGGGGACCAGGTGTATCTGTCAACCAAAAACCTAAAAACGCACCAGGCATCGAAAAAACTCAGCCCGAGGTTTGTGGGGCCGTTCCCCATTGCAGAGGTCATCAATCCAGTAACCGTCAGGCTGACGCTCCCGAAAAGCCTCGGGAAGATCCACCCGGTGTTTCATTGCAGCCTGCTAAAGCTGCACCAGCCGGGGAACGCCTGGCACAAGACAGAGGGAGTGCCACCACCCATCATGGTCGGGGGGGAGCAGCATTTCGAGATCAACCAGATACTGGATGCCCGGAGGCACAAGGGGCAGACCCAGCTCCTAGTGCAATGGAAACATTTTCCCAAGTCCCACAGCGAATGGGTGAGTAAAACCCACATAAGGGCACCGGACCTAGTGCGGGACTTTTACAAGAAATACCCCGGGAAGCCGAAATAGAGCCGGGGGGGGAATTGTCTTCAGGGGGGCGGTATGTCAGGTTCGGTCAGCATGGGGCTTCAGGGAAGCACGGGGCTTCAGGGAAGCTCGCAGCCAGACCACGCGGAATCCACTGGCGGTAGCTAGCGGGGAAAAGAGGAACTGAAAGCGCCGCTAATTAACAGGCCACCTGCGCCCAGCCAAACAGGAAAACTGCAGCGGAAGCTTTTAACTATAAACTGATAACGGCGCGAGCCAGCAATGAACGGGGCCGCAGGCAGCGAAACAAGATCGCAACACAGCACAGAACCCGCGGGCTTGCACGTAACGGGGAGGAACCAACCCAGCTGGAGGGGGACTGGCAATCAAGGACAATAGACCCTGACCGATCCTGCCATCATGAACAATCAAGGGGGATTATTGGGGGCCCATAATCCGCAGCTGCAACGTGATCGCGGGGCGGGAAAAAAGCACGGGAAGGGGGGAATATAACAAGTGATGCAATTGTACCAAGCCAGTCCTGGCTTTGCTTGTGACTACTACGTTACGCATGAGTAAACCTTCTTTGTGAACCACACGTGTCACGAGAGTTTCTCTGTCGAACGGGGCAAACCTTACATCACCATGTTCACTGTGAGCCCTCTGGCCAGTGCTGGGTCACCATTTCTGTAGTGATAAAGTCTGTTCCGCCAGAGATTTCCAGGTTAGCAGCTCTTTTGATGCACTACCACTCTTGGTTGGAGGTGGGTGAGATTTATTATTGGATACATTCACACACTTTCAGTGGAGATACAGGAGTTCAGGAGATTATACAGTAATAAAGTGCTCAAGACAACATACAGAGAGTCTCTGTTCACCTATAAAAATTACATTAATTACAATTGCTTCAGCATTACATGCATATGAATATTTTTAGTAATGTTTTTAAATGGATGTTTGATGTATTTATATATATTTATGGTTTTAATGTTTTGTGTGAGTCGCCCAGAGTTCCCCCATCGGGGGGAGATGGGCAGGGGAGAAATTAATTAAATAAATAAATAAATAAATAAATAAATGAATAAATGTGCCCATGCACACACTCATACTAACTTGCTCACTACAAACTGACCGGGTAATGCTTACAGAAACCTGTACAGCTTGTCCTTATCCTTTGCCAGCAGCGCCCACTACACATTCCTTTCCACATCACCTTAGTCTTTTGTGGACCATTAGGTGACCTGCTTTACGGCATTTCTTATCTAAGGTAGCTGATATCCAGACCTGGTCTGGTGGCTTCCTTAATTTTCCACTCCTCTGCAAGTCTACATCTTTCCTTGGGTCCAAATTCTGTTCATCCATTTCTTCCGACATTTTATTTCTTGTAACAAAGACTGCCAGGCTAGTGGGTTACAAGCTAGTGCTTGTAATAGATGGGATTACAAGTTGCCACTGCATTAGAATGTCACTGACTCTCACCCTTACCTATTTCCTTTTGGCTTCTACCCTGGATAGTTGTTATGGATGAGACTGACATCAGAAACCCTACCTAGTTAAAAACAAACTTGATCTTGTTTTTCCAATGCAACAGACAGGTGTTAGAGGAAATATTAATTGCCAAAGGAACATTAAAGCAGGATTCATATGCATGAAATGGGTAACACTGTATTTCTAACTAGTTCTGTAAAAGGAAGCTTGGAAGTGCATAAATGAATAGAATGTGCTGCTGAAATAATTACACTTGCCACAATAGGACATTTTTGCTTGTTACATTTAATCATTATTTTCCTCCCCTTTTGAATTGTGATGCTTATCCACCCTTTAAACATGCTGATATAGGCACACTTTTGTCAAATTATAAAGAGATTACCATTATTTTGATTGGTGGTGGTGGGGGGGGAGCTTTGTTAATGTAAAAAAAAATGAGGTTGAAAGCTTTTGCTAGGAAATGATAATGTGTTATAAAAGGGAATATTTATTCTCTGGGTAGCACTGGCAAATGTAGGCTCAGCCTAGTTCAAATTACAGTGCCATGGAACATGAGTGAGTGATCAAAATAGGGAAATTTCCCTCTCTCTTCTCCCCCCTCCCAAAGTACATGAATAAAGATGTCACAAGAAAGCATTACAACCCAGATACGAACAGATGCATTTATTAAGTAACAGCATAGAGTCCATGTATTTCTGAACACTTTGTTAGTTTAGCATCTCATTGCCTATCTGGGAGGAATCATATTTTATGTTGACTTTACTGGAGGGTTGTCATATTGCATTATTGTTTTCAATTCATTATGCCATCTGCATGAAGATACCTTGTCACAGTTAAGCAGTGAGTGAAATTGTACCTTGAAACTGACCTCTTTAGAGGGAAAAATTATGCTTTTTTTGCGGGGGGGGGAGGGGGAATCCCTGTAGAAGTAACTAATAAACCAATTTGTTGGAAGAGGAAATTTATTTGTTTTATTCAAAATATCACTAATAATTATTATTATCCTCAATATAGAACCCAGACTGCTTGCACTGATTAAAGCCCTTTACACCAATACTGTTGCGCAGAGTGCAGCAATACTCCCAGGAAATTGGCAAAAATACACACCGGTACGAGAGATTTACAAAATGCAATGTCCATATCTTGTTATCCAAAGAAAATTCAGCCAGAAAGTATAAAATATCTGGTTGTTTATTGATAAAAATGCAAAACTCCATTGTAGAGTTGAAACAAGTTTCATACAAAATATAGGAAAAAACACTTCTTCTCATGTATTTAGCGTCCAAGACTTAACAACTACACAGGTATAAGAAAGTCTCTAGCTAAACAAACTCTCAGAGAAGAGGTACACTACTTGGTTATTAGTTACTACTACATAACCCATAAAACTGACTACATGGTGGCTAAAACTCTACTGAGAGGCTGGGCATATAATCCTCCCGTTTTATTGCCACCCCTTGAATAACTAGCATACAGACGCCAATAGGTGGCAGTAAATAGCAGTATACGTGCACAATTACAATAACAATTTTCACATGACTTACTTAGCCATAACAATACGTTTTGAAGATAACGAGCTGCACTTCTTCCCATGAGAAAATCCTAACAAATACCTGCTTGAGTATGGTTTGAGGTAGGTGGAGGACAAGTAGGATCAATACTTACAAAGGAGCAAGACAGTGGTACATACTAACCTCGATGCTATTTAATATATACATCAGTAATTTACCAGGATTAATGAAGGACTCTGAAGTACATATGTCTAAGGTACTCAGCACATATTACAATACTTTGCTATATCCTGACAATTTGATTTCATTATATTTGCAAATTAGGTTGTATAAGTTGCTGAGACTTGGCTGCTACTGATAGTATACAGTGCAAAGAATTACATGATAATTCTTTGATTATTAATAAATCAAAGTCAAAGGTCATGGTCTTTGGGGGAAAAAAATCACAACAGCCACAGATGGTATTAGATTAATTAGTTAATTAGTTAATAGAGCAAATTAATATTTTTCCTTATTAAGGGGTAGCCTTCTTCAAGACTGAGTCCTTGTTCCCTTATCATTGAAGGAGCTTGCTCAGAGTGAGGATGTGTATGTATTAGTAAATTAAAATGAATAAATCACTATTATCCAGGTACCTTAGCCCTAATTATTAAAGTGTATAAACCAAAGTTGCTCCTATCCTCTTATGTGGAGCTGAAGTATGGAGTTTAAAGCATGTACTATTATTAGAGCAAACACTGAGAAGTATTTTGGGTGTGGATAAAAGGACACCACCCTATACTAAAACCAAACAAAGCTTATCTAAATGAAGGAATTCAGCTTGTGTAGACCCCAAAGGCTTTACAATATTCTAGCACTTTATTTAACATTGTGTTTGATTGGATCATGCTTGCATGAATCATTATAAGAAAGTGAATGCAGTGCCCTTTGGAGAATTCTAGGGAAGTAGGTTGAATGGTAGTTTGGCCCAGATAACACACACCAAGTTTTATTTGGAAGAAAATAATGCTGTTATTTGGAAAGGCAGAGAAGAAAGCTGGGAGGATGAGAATGGGAATCTCCACTCAGAGACCTGTTTAAGTGTGGATTTCTGGCACTCGATAGGATGATATATGAAACTGAAAAGTTTTAAAGGATTCCTGAAGACCCCTCTTCTATTGGCTATGCTTGACTTCTGAACACCAGTGTGTGTTAATTGATAATGTCATCAGGACACTGCAAAGTTAAAACATATAAATTCCCCTCACCCCCAATAATTGTTTTAAAAATCAGCACTTGTTGCCAGTCTTTGTCCTCTAATTCCAAAGAGCTCAAACACAAGAAAGCTGTTAAATCACCTTTGATTTATCAATGGTTTCCCTATGCTTGTACACATGGAGTACAAATCCAAAGCAGATCTCTCTCTAATCCTACTAATTTTAAAAATGTTTGCTCTAAGAAACAAAAGTAATTGTGATTTGCAAGGTTAGCTATCTAATCGGCTTGCTTCTGCGATGTCTGTCGCTCTTCATTTTGACTTTCTCAACACTAAGTGATTTGCTAACATACTTAATCCAGACCCATTGAGTTTTTCATTTATTTAACTAAGTCTCCAATGTGATATAGTGCCTGTCTTCATTTCACACTATTTGCATTTGGCTGATGTAACATTTGGAGAAAGTCTTAAGTGGGGATTCGTTATAATTCATTACAAGTGTTTGTTCCTTTTCCAACCCATCACTTCCTGTAATCTAGGTAGAGAACAACTTTTCACTGGAATTGCTAAATAGATTTCAACACATAATGTGTCCAGCAGAAAAATGTTATATCTGGAGTAAATTAAGAAAACTTTAGCGTAGTCTCTTATTTTGGGTACTATTAGAAATTTTCTGGCTACTAGATATGAGTTGCTCAAAGAATAGGTGAATAAGAGGATTCATAATCAGGAAAAAGTTGGTAGGAATTTGTAAAAGACATTTAAAAACTCCAGTAAAGCTATTAATTTCTGATGAAGTAAAAGAAATGTTCAGGAAGAAAAGAAAAACGTAGAGTGGGGACACTGGAATTCCTTCTTAATGAATTCTAGAACAAACTGAGATGAACTGCCATTTGTGGGCATATTACAACTTAGCAGGTTTCATGGTTCTCAGGTGTTTGGATATATTTGTCCGCTCAAGTGTTATCAAAATAACTAAGGAATCTGTCTGATCACTGACTCATCTAGCCCCATGCTATTTATACCAGGTGAAACATAACCTGTTATCTCCCACACCTCTGGGGCTTCAGCTTCTAATGACTTCCAACATGGAAAAGGACTGCCAGAATTGTAGTCCACAAGATCTGGAAGCTGTCAAGTTGCCTCACTTTGGCTGTGGTTTTCTGTCTTTTCTGGAGACCATCAAGCTGCATAATTGCTTTAGGAATAATTTATTTGTTTGGCTGTATTTTTAATTATGTTTTTAATAATTTAATTAAATCTGTATAACACAGTTTTAATTCCCATGTCTTAGGGAATTATACTACTCGGGGCATACTTAAGCTTGTATTACTGCTGTTGGAGTTTCTGGTGATATTGTCTGAAACACTGATGCCACTGATTCTTCCTGCATTTTCCCCAGCAGATTCAAGATGTAAAAGGTTTCTTGAGAATGGGGATTATTGCTTTCCGTAGCAGCTTTATGTGTCGCGATCACTGAGATTTTGGTATGAGTACACTCTTGATCAAACCAAAGTTTGGAGAATTTAGCTTGAGCATTCTGAAGTAGCACAGAGAGGACTTAATACGTTTCTGCATTGAGTTAATAATGCCACGGAATGTGTCAAAAACAGACTGTATTACATTGGCTTCATTCATGGCTTGTTTCAGCTGTTGGGTTCTGAATGACCTTGGATGCACATCTAACTTATGTGACAATTTAGGGCAAAATAACTTCTTGCTCATTGATGTTTCCAGAACATATTGAATAAAGCTATTAACTTTTAAAGGAAAGACAAAGGAACTTAGTAAGGGGAGATGATTGCTGTAAGGAAGGGAGGTGATGCAAACGTTTGTGCAGCAAGTACCCAAATTGATGGTAATTAGTATATAGTTGATTCATTGCTGATAAAGAAGTGAGCTGGACAACCAATGTCAGGTAATGACTTTATTATTACTACATTATTATTATTATTGTTGTTGTTCTTGATGATGTTGTTGTTATGACTATTATTATTATTACTATTTGGCTGGAGCTGAGGGTGGTGATGACAGAATAGCTCTACAAAAAAAGTTGGAAGTTATATTGTTTTCCTTTACTAAATGAATAGCACGTTATCTAATACCTGAAATGTGGCTATCCATGCTTCATATGCTACAGTCAAGCAGCAATTTACTGATATTATTTCAATTGTCCAAAACAGTTAAACTTATGAATAACTAATACCTCTTTCAAAAAAACATTTATTATTTATTCAAACAATTTATATGGCCACCCGTCTTGCTGCAGTGACTCCGGGTGGCTAAGAGTAATAAAATAGAAACAACAGCCATCCAAATCAATAAAAAACAATTACAATAGCAAACAATATGCAGAGTGCCAGAGATCTATCTTATGAATAAACCAACAGTAAACAACTATATAAATCATACCATTCTTATAATACTTCTTTAAATGGACAGTCTGTATGGCATCTTCCCACGACTAGTTTGTAAGATCTCTTTGTAGTTAGCAAGATATGATGGTCCTTCCACTGGACAGTTAGAAATCAGTTTCTCTTGCCTGTAAGATATCCCATATCTTCTAAAAAAAAGAGAATGGAAGGACAACAATAATAACTTTGATAATAAATCTACATAGGGACATGTGTATACATGTGCATCCATATTCAAATACATGCATGTGGAAACTGTTTCACATCAAATTACTGGCCAGTTTTCACTGAGCAGTAAAGGAAGATGAAATCAGAATGCTGTTTTGACAAGTTGGATGTGACAAATCCAGGAATCTGACTTAAATGTGCCCCATTTCCCATCATGGAAGACACAAGAGGTGATACCAGGAGCACCCTGGAGAATATCACATTTAACCTAGTTTCAGTCTCCATAGATACTAAAATTGAGTTTCCTAGCAATGATTCATTTCTTTGCTAGGATCTTGGATGCACAATTTCTCAGAAGTGATACTGGAGTTCATTCCTTGAATAGCTGGCACTGCACCCAGGGAAAGTGTGGGAATATAGCAGATAAGATTTTTTTTCTTCATGACCCACTTGCCATGAGAGTAAAATTGGCAATCATTGGATCCCCAAAGATCTTTTAATTAAAATGCTACAGTATTGATATGTTTTCCACATATACAGACATGATGATAAAAAAATAATTCTTGGGTGCTATAGCATACATTCTTTGAATGTGATCTACCTTATGGGTGAGGCCCTTTATAAGGATTTATAGACATGATTTTACTGTCTCAGGAGAAATACTGGTGAGAGCACAATTGCAGAACTGAAAATCAGGATTTTAATAAGTGTTCCTGTAAAACATGGCACTTGCGTACAGCTTATGACTGCACTATTTATTAATCTGCTAAGATGCTCAAGCCTTTTATGATTAGGAGGAAGTGGGTCAGAAAGTATTTGAATATATTGTATCAAGATTTGGAGTCTCAAGGTTGACAAATTGCATGCATTTGAACATTCTGGGTGATATTCTTTAGTGATGGCAGTAGCCAACTTCATTATCAGTGAAAGTACCAGTAGATGTAAAAAGAAGTTCAGTGAAAGATGAAATCTCTGACAGAGAAACAGCACAGATGGATTAACAGGTGGTGTCAGCCTAGCAGGAAGAGAGATGGATGGAATACTGATAGTGGGAAGAGAGAGTTAGATTCAATACTAGTCAGTTGAATTCCTATGCACAGTACACACTTTTGGAAAGCAGAGCTAGGGAACCATCTGGGACATTTGTTGTTGATCCAGGATAACTGCCAACACCTGGGACTAATGTAAGGCAAGCAAAAGATGAAACAAGATGTTTAGGACTATCAAAGATATTGATGGCTGCTCAAGCTGCACACCAGAATGACACAGGAATATCAGGTGAGGTAAACCTCAAGTGAAAGCTGACAGGGCATTTGTAAGGCAGGATGTGCCATTCAGCAATGACAAGGCCAGAATTCTGTCACGATTCCCTTTCTCTTGAGACAGTGTGTTGGGAATAATACACAATATGCTTCTCATCCAAACCCTACCCTTAATGCTTTTTAGACCATTTTGACAAAAAACATGATGGCAGAACAAGGGGAAAAAAAACGTTAGTGTGTCTTCCCCCTGATTCTTTGATGGACCTGAAAATCGGATCTCACAGATTGTCCTGAGAAATAAGAGAGATCAAATAAATGATTTGAAAGAAAAAGTTTTTACAAAGGAAGAAGGCGTCTACTGTTGCTTTGTTTTGCTCAGATAATTCCGGAATAGCAATTAGTAACTGCATGCAGCATTTACATAATTTTATTTATGTTTCACTTGGTTGAGATGGGTGGCTATAGAAATTAATTAAATAAATAAATAGCTGGAAGTCTGGGATGAAACAGGTGTACCTTTTGACTGCCATTTGATATTTATGGATGTATTATCTCAATTTTCTGCCTGTTTGCCCCTTTGCCACTTAGTGGATATTGTAACCCTTACATTGTATGTGGTAGATGACCCCTGTTTTGCCTTCTTTGGCTATTGGCTATTTGGGTTTGCTTAGATGTGTTGGATAGATTTGGTTCATTTATAGATTTCCATAATGTCTTGGGGTTGTAGTAACCTGTTGGCAGATTTAGAGATGTTGCTGATATATGACAGAGTTATCCTTTCCATGGACTGTGTGAGTGTTCTCAGCATTCATAGCAGAGACAATGTCTAGAAAAAATAGTACTCTCACAGATACAACCTGAAATATGTATCTGTTATGTGAACAGCCCATTCTCATGATAAAAAAATTCAAGTAAAGAACACACATCAATAGTGCCTTCTCTGGAATCAGATTCATAAGAGAAGAAGACAGACACATTTTCCTGGAATACTCATACTGCAGACAAGGCAATGGCAAGCTACAAACCCAAATGTACCACGAAATAACCTGCACCAATCAAATACTCAGCAACTTCACAACATTCAAAAGAAGCTATGTAAGAACTCTCATCAGATGAGGAACTCCATACTGCAATAATCCAGAATTCAAAAAAGCAGATAGAGCCTACCTATATAACATGTTCCCATGCAACTTCATCAAATTTATCTATCTATGCAACCAACAACTACCCAAACTGAATAACCCACAAAGTTTGTGAAACCCACTATGTGAGGCAAACAGAGGGAAAATTGAGAATCACATCCATGAACATCAACTGGGAGTCAGGAGTCACAATGAAAATTCTTCAGTTTCATAATATACTTACATGTTTGACCACAATTTCATCTTAGACAAAGCCAGATCCAAAACTGTAAGAGAATAGTTTGTCTTAGTATTTACTTTCATTTTTAAAACTTTTAATAAAAATATTTTAAATTCTAGAATTCTAGAGGCATGGTACCCTGAATGATAAACCTTTAAGAGACACATTGAGATAAGCTCTATCTACAAACCATACATTAGAGGAAGCAACCAGAGGTCAAGGAAAGAGGAAAATAGAACTAAATACACTCTTCTTCTTCACACATCTATAAACCAATACCTAGATAAGCAAGTATCAGCACTAGATAAACAAGAACAAAGAAAGTGCAAACCCAATTTCAGTTAGTCATCTTATACAAAGCCAGATCCACCCAAAAAGTAATCAAGGAAGAAACAGTGCAAGGCTGGTAGGACAAGCTACCACAAATAAACCTCCAGCAAACTTCACTCTCCTATGCACTGATGATGTTACCTAAACTGGTAATGAAATGTCTTCAGGAAGAGCAGAAAGCTCAGAAGACACTGGGCACCCAGCAGTCTTGATAGAACTCTGGAGGATCTCTGAAGGATACACCTAAGTCAAGGGAAGTACTGAAGGCTGATAGAGGAGGACAGGGGAGGAATTTTTTTATGAATGTCTTCAAGTAAATTTAGTGTTGGAGCAATTTTCTTTTTCTCTAAACCATACCCACCATATTGTCTCAAGAGAATCTTCTCAGAGGGAGCAGGAGATGGAACTTTAATTCATGTTCTTAGTCATCAACATTTTAGAAGCTCAGCTACACACTGCATATATTGTATATCCTCTTTGCAACCTCTTTTTCATAAATGTTGGCTAGACAAACTACTAGGTAGACTCATTAACAGGACCGCATCTGTGCTGTTCTTTTGTTTCAATATGTGCATCTGGGAGCTCATAGTGGAAAACCACAGTGTTTTCGGAAGCCTATTTGCCAATTCATACACATAGAAAAAGCAGAACTTGAATCTTTCTGCTTATAGTATATTCCACAAATGTAAGGTGTTTTTAAAAGACTTGGACATTTACACTTGGACTTACTTAAGACAACTTGGTTTTGCTAAAGTGCAATATTGACATACCTGCCAATAGTAAGCCTAAGATAAGCATTATGTTGAATGCTGCAATCTAAAATTTAAAAAAAAAAAAATGGGTGAGACCAAGTTGGGGAAAAAAATCTTCCCAGATTACATTTGATGATGGTTGTAAACAGCATCTAGCTTGACCATTTTGAGATGGTCTTCTTCATGATCTGGCCACCCAAACTCTGGTCCTGAAATAATGATTCTGGAATTCTACCATTTGAGCTGTGAGAAAATTCAGAGAACATCTTATAACAGAAAGAACATTTTCAAAAATGATGTCCAAAGCAAAGGAATTCAGAGCTTACTGGCTTATGAGGTGGCAATTTTTCATACATTTTATATTGCCACTTTCTTTTAATTGAATGCAACAGATTGATAGGGAAAATTTGAATAGAAATATAGAGAGAAATTATGCATATATGATATAATCTGTGGAATTTCTTGCCTATCTGTTTGTGGTGCACAGTAGGCTGATGACAAGCTTTTCTCTAGAGAAGTCTGCAGGAAGGTCAAAAAAGTCAAGATAGCAGGTACAGCCATGAAATTGAAGTCTTGGCTCATTTAATGTGGGTTTGATCATATGGCCTTCATCTTGACTTTTTTTGACCCCCTGCCTTTCCTACTCATTTTGTTTCAAAGCATATTTGGCAATTTTTAAACAAACATAGGGTACAATATTTCCCATTAGAAACTCTTATTTCTGAAAAAGATGGTAGAACTTAGAGTCTTTTCTTTTTTCCCAAATATGCTTCTCTACTAGTGTTTTCTTTTCAGGATTTTTCAGGATTTTCTAAAAGCTGCCAAAACCTGTTTTTCAATAGCCCATCTCTTTCATAGATCTAAAAATGTCATCCGCACTTCATAAAATAATAATAACTTGGCACTAATGGATTAATGGATTTATAATATTCATTTATAATATTCATAATAGTAATAGCTATTTTAGAATTTCAACTCTGTCTCCTTAACAAAGCCCAAGTGTGCTACATTAAATAATAGCCATTTCAGGAATTATGAATACAAGAAAGAAGGATTCAATACACACAGTTTTCAATCTACATAATAACCTATTCTATTTCCTATGTGATTTCAGTGATTATTTTACTTATTTCATGACAAATAACTTGTAATGTTTCCCATTGTCAGCTCAAACCTTCAAATATAATTGCGAGGAATATTTCCCCCACCAATAATCACACTATTATTGTTGTAGCATTTCAAGATGACAAAAGATAACCCATTTCAAAATAAAAGAATGGGTGAATAGTTTGATATTTGTATCTTTAAAGAGGATTGTTTTATATTGTTGACATGGAAGTGATGACAGTTAAACAGAAGTTATGTAAGTTTTGTGACTATTACATTTAACTGATGAGGTTTTAAGTTAACAATTGGGTAAGATACATCATTTCAGAAACAACACTAAGCATTGTTTTAAAACTATTATTTCTGACTTTATTCTTGCCATTCTTTGAAAATGTCAGTACAAATGAGGAACATTTAGGGAAGGGGTTATTTCAAAGGAAAAGCAAAACCAAAATATCATTTTCTGGTAACAGTAGATTAATCAACTATTGAGCACTACAAAGCCAATTCTCGGTACAAGCTTTTCAAATTCTTTTAAATTCCTTTGGGTTGAGTTGTAAATCTAAAATTCAATTCTATATGTGGATGAGCCATATACAAATTTTGCTGGGAGCAATATGCTGTGAACTCGGTAAAATTTTGGATTAGATGTGCATAAAATTGCTGTATAAACCCTTATTTTGAAATAAAATGTCTAACTCATTGCCTGAATTCAAAGCAAGATTTGAAAACTAAAACTTAATATTTCTCACTGACTGGTATGGAAAGAATCTCAATATATGCAATGGAGTTCTTTTCTTTTTTTTAAGCACAGTAGAATGCCCAGAAGGAAAGCCTTTTCTACTGTGGTGCCCATCCTTTGGAACTTCATGTCCCCTGAGATTTTATTGTCCCTGTCCCTGCTGGCCTTCTGTAAGGCCTTGAGAAATTGGTTTTGTGCCTGAGCTTGGGTCCCTGGGAAGGTAACTGAGCCCATCTTCTGGGTGTGTGGATAATTGGTTGGATGATGCCTGGTTGCTATATATATTTTTTTACTAGTTTAATTTTATTTATTTTATAGTAATCTGCCTAGAGTCACATATGTGAGATGGGGGGAGGAAGGAAGGAAGGAAGGAAGGAAGGAAGGAAGGAAGGAAGGAAGGAAGGAAAAGAAATAGGGATGGATAGCTCCTTTGGATGTAATGAAACTTCAGAGAAATTGGTTCAGATATTTTTTTAATTTGTTGCTAAATTTAGATTTTTTTTAAAAAAAAAAGCAATGAGATGACTTTTGGGCATAGCTGCCCCTTTTTCTGGGCATTTTGCCTGCCCAATTTTAGTCTGATGAGACAAGGGCTGTGTAAAAGGAAGGAGTCTATAGATTGGGGGGAAATGAGCCTTTTTAAAAAATGAATCCCTTCGGTTGTACAGTATCTATGAAAATTGTGGACATTATAGAGGTGTTACTTAGCAAAAAGTACCTGCCAAAATATAGGATGCTACTAAAAAGAAAGTAACCTGCAGGGTTTGTTTTGTTTTCACCAAATGTGATGACATTTGCTGGCGGTAGAGAATATATGATTCAGTATCTCTGCCACAAAGCATTGTATGTTAAGGGTGCCCCAGATGAACATGCCCTTGGCTTTGAATGGAGACCTGTCAATCAGCCAGCAAACCTCTCTTCCTGTCTTGGCATTTTACAGAAAAATATTTTTCAAATGCAGCTTTTCTGAGATACTCCAAAATGCTAAAACATTCACAATGCCACATGGAGGTCCTTGCTTCATTTTGGCCTCTTTAAAGGGACCACACCTCTTTATGAAACCAGAAAAACGGTCCCATGATGTCCATATTTGGAAGTACATGTTATTATTTTTCCATGTAATTTGTCTATAAAATGGGTTTTTATTCCTCTGAACTGAAGTGTGAACCATGGCAGAAATTGACTTTTTCTCTTATGATTATAAAGATACGGAACATTAATTATCCGTCTCCTTGATGTTGAAGGTTAGCAATGATGATAGCATTGCATTGACTGCCTGGCTCACATTCTTGAATTACATGTGGCAATTTGCTTTTCCCTCAGCTTTCTGGAAGATTCCTGGCATCTGCTTGTACCTTATTATAGTTTGGATTGACAGGTTATTAGGTGAAGTGAGATAATGGTTAACAGACAGACATCCCAGCTTATAGCACCAACTTGTGATCCCATCCAAGCTTGCATAATTATTATTGTAAAATTACATAATACTTCTGTGAATATAATTGGACACAAATCTGGGTACAGTTATTTCTAAAATGTGTTGTATTCAATGTTGTTTACACTATAATATTTCCTTGGATTTATATATAAAAACCAACTGCTTTAGATATTTATAAGTTTGAAAAATCACAAGGATTTATCGCTAGGCGTAATCTTTTTTCTCATTAAAAAGAATAGTCCATTACCCATCAAAATCTGTCACTATATAATAGTCTTCAAACTTATTTAAAAAGTGCATATATCTATTTATTAGCAGGAAGGCAAGGATTTTCCCCTTACTTTTGTTGCAGTATAAATTCATATTTGTTATACAGAAAATGCCATTTGCTTGCAGAAGGGAAGTCTTAACTGTGAAACCCAAGTGATTGCTTCTCTCCATGGTGATATTATTGCATGAACAAATACATGGAAATGAACCTACATGTGCAAAAACCAGCTCTAAAATATTTAGATAATGTCCAGGGATTAATTTCAGAAATGCACATAGAAAGGGGAGGATTGTGACCTCTCACCCCAAGCCTTCAGTCTTCATGAGAGCCAATGCACTGACATTTTATAGCACAAGTCCAAGTCTGCATTATTTTAAAGGGGCAAATGAATGCTACAAACCAAGATACCCTCCAACATTGGGCCAACTTTGAGTCCTGACCCTACCTATGTTTGAAGTGAGCACCTTGATATACCACCAGGATTGGCTTTAGACTAAGGTTGAGTAGGCGGTCACCTAAGGTGCCAAGCTTAGGGGACGCCAACACTGCCCTCCTTCTGAATCATTCTTAAAAAAAATCTTCACAATGGCAGGAGGTGGCACCATCAGTCAGTGTGGCCTAGGGGCACCATATACTCTTGAACTGGCACAGTATGCCACAGAATGCCTGGTATGACTCAGAAAACCACAGAAGTCATGCTCTCCTCAATTTCACACACATCCCTCCAGTTCCTTTACAATTCCAATTGTATGGCTCTGTAGAGGGTTGGATGTGAAGGGGAAAAGTTGTTAGCCCTTTGAGGTAGGCAATGTGAAGAAACAGAAGCAGCAGGGATCCTAGGCATGTTCTTTCTTGCTGTAAGGTAGGATAGCAGACTCTTGAAAGCCCCCCAGAGGTTCTCTCTGCCCCATCTTATACCAAACTAAATCAAGGCAGAGTTATTTTGAGTTTCTTTCTCATGCTTTCCACTTCTCTGGACTGAGTTGCTATTTTTCTTCTATTGATTGCTCTCTTCTCACTTCCTGACCCCAGAGCTACATTTGGTCACCAAAGGGGCTTTGGAATGTGTGGTGACAGGTAGCACCAGCCATTCATCCTTTCAGCCTGATCCATTGTTTCTAGAGACCATGCTGCAGCTTGCAGAAGACAGCTATGCAATCCTGGGAAAAGATGTAACTGCTTTAAGAAGCCACCGCATGCCGAGAAACACTTTTTTCCTTTAGAAACCAAAGTGCTTCACAGCCCTATATGATTGTACATATGGAGTCTATGAAAACTGAAGTCAAAGCACTAATGTGTCCTTCAGTAGTTCAGTGCACTGAGGTTAAGTGCAGCATGATGCTAGGGCTGATATATTCAAGATGCAGACACAAAAATAACATGGAAGCTTGTTAAATTTCTGTGGCTCTGTTTAATGTTTCTATTTCTTTTGTATTGCTTTTTTTGGTTAGAAATATGTTGATACAAACTGTAGGAACACATGGAATTGTTTATATAATTACACAGCTGATGTTGCTTGGTGGAATGCAGACATTTTCAGTTGGCTACTCTGGTTTTTTTTTTTGCATGTATAATAATATACCACAGAAAATTCGTTTTTTTTTTTTTTAAGAATACATTTTTATATTTGGGTCACAAACCGGAGTTGGCAACCTTTAATTCATCTTCAGTTAAAAAGTATAAAATCCCTGTTGAAAATATAAATGAAAGTTAGTTTTGTTTAGATAAAATATGAGTATGCTAAAAACCACCCCCGCTTTTGCTGTGTTCATTTATGAATATGCAGTCTTGCTCACTTTCATCCCCTGTACATGCTAGCAGAATCCAAATATGAAGAATTGAAGGCATTATCAATCTTGTTTATTTGGACTCATTTCAGATAATCCTACTTTATTTATCTGGACTGATTTCAAGCTCTTGTAGTATTAGATTGGCACAGTGAGGAGGTGGGGATTCTGCTTCCTAACTGACACAAAGTTCAACCAATCAGTGCTGTACACAGCCCTGCTCTGTGGCTTTGTTTACACTACATTCTCTAGCAGGTCTCTGCTGCATTCAACAGATTATACTTAACCGACTAACCAGCATTTTCTTAAGCCAGAGTTAAAAACTCTTTCAGTTTTAACTGAGGACCATACTTGGATTTTAGTGGTATATTGGTCACTCCTTGGTATCTAATATATAATAGAGAAACTAATTATTAGCAAGCCAGTTTGGTGTAGTAGCTAAGACATCAGGCTAGAAACCAGGAGACTGTGAGTTCTAGTCCCGTTTAGGCACAAAGCCAGCTGGGTGACCTTGGGCCAGTCACTCTCTCTCAGCCCTAGGAAGAAGTCAATGGCAAACCAGGTCAACTCCTTGATATCTAATATATAATATAGAAACTAAGTCTTAGAGAGCCAGTTTGGTCTAGTGGTTAAGGCACCAGGCTGGAAACCAGGAGACTGTGAGTTCTAGTCCTGCGTTAGGCATGAAAGCTGGATGGGTGACTTTGGGCCAGTTACCCTCTCTCAGTCCAACTTACCTCACACGGTTGTTGTTGTGGGGAAAGGGGGAGGAGGAAGGAATATTAGCCATATTCATCACCTTGAGTTATTTATAAAAATAATAAAGGCAGGATAAAAAAATCTAACCCCCCCCCCCACTTCTGAAAAATCTTGCCAAGAAAACTGCGGGGACTTGTCCAGGCAGTCACCAGGAGTCAAAAACTGACTCAAAAGCACCAAAAACAAAACACCTCCCCCCCAACAATCCTAATTCTTATTGAATCAGACAAGAGTTTCTTTCATAACTGCTAAAAACTTGAGTAATATTTTGGGAGAGGATTGAAACTGATCCAGAAAGCACTTATACTTAACCAGACCATTAGTCACTTGATCTCAGTACTGTTTTAGTGTTGGTAATAGCTGTTTAATTTTTCAGGTGGGGATTTGTTTCAGCCATACCTGGAAATGCCAGGCATGGATACTAGAACCTCTGCATATAAGTATAAACTCTAGCTTAAAGTCTTTCCCCATCAAATACCTTGTAAGATTGTATACAAAATTAAAATTAAGAGTTCCATCAATAATTTTTTAAAAAGTGTTTGCTGCATGATTTTTAAGCTAGCTTTACCTAAATTGCTGCCTTGTTCTCTCAAAGTTACAATGAGAACAACAAATAAATATTCATTAACTATATTATATAGAACTTTTGGAAGTGCAGCATATGTGGGCAATCTGGTATTTCCCAAAATAGATGGAAGTTCAGTTTTGTAATATGATATGCAATTTATCCAAATTGATTAAAATGCAAAAAACCTGTTTGTCTCTTTTAACATTTGAAATGGAAAATAACATCTCTCTCTCTCTCTCTCTCTTAGCAGATAACTTTTAGAAATATATGGAAATGAAATACACACATTTCTAATTTGTTGATCAATCAGTTCAAGCATTTTCCATTATAAAAGAATCTCAGTTAAAGTTATAAAAATTAAGGTATGAGATGGACAGTTGCTTATTATTAATGCCTCAAGTTGGCTGTGCTATCAAGCTTGTTTCTCTAATTGTCAATCATCCTGAAAATGGACTCAGAAAATTTTGTCCATCTTGCATGCGCTCAACATGTTGTGATATTAATTTTAGGGTATCTGAAAAGGTTCTTCCTATAATTCTATTCTTGATGATCAAGTTATCTGTAATATTATTGCCTCTCATCCTAAGTGACAACATACAGTAGCAGAATGCAGATGGTCATCCAAACTCAACTGAATAAATTAAGGGTAAGATGCTAACAATGAAAGAAGTATTCAATTATAATAGAATGACAATTATTATGGGATACCTGAAACCAAAGAAAACAGACCAAAGGTAAAAATAGGGCAGAAATAAAAATAAGAATGGTAAGAATTTTATGACCAAGAGCAACATTGTCTGCAGAAACCTAAACAATTTCAATGTATGTATTCACAGTAAGAAAGTAAAAAACCAGTCTCCATTAAAAACGTACTTGAATAGTAACAGCTTTAATTGGTGTTTAAATAAAAAGCACAACAGACTTAATTGTTCACAATTGCATGTTAAAATGCTTCATTTAATTGTTTGTTTATAAATGTTATATCCTGCAATTTCTTTGGCTTTTTTTTAAAAGCCCAAACAGGAGATGCAATTCAATTAATAAAACAGTTAACATAATTTAATTTTAAAGCAGCTACTGCTGAAAATTTGAATAATTCAATAAATCTCTAAAAACACATTTTAAACCCTAAACCCATGAAAACAGTCTAACTCAGCTAGAAGTTGCATCACTTAAACCCAAGGCTGGCAATTCATGGCAATTCACAGCCCACAGACTGCATGGGGTTCATAGCTCTCTCTTTATTGTCTCCTAATTCCTGTGATCCCATCACAGAATTTAAATTGTTGAATTTCAGTACTGAAATTTCCAGTTGACTGGATAGGTGGTTTAAAGTGCGGGAATGGGAACTCTTGCTCCCATCCCCTGCCCCTTTTAAGAGAAAAAAGCTGAAAAACAGGGAAAAAAAATCTTACCAATTCTAGTGAGGTCACTTGATCAGTCATATCTGATCAAGGAGGGAATTCCATAACAGGGCTATGTGCATTGCGAATGCCCTGTCTTGGATCATCATACAATGAATCACTAGCAAATATGGCCCTCTCAAGAGGACATCTTGCTAAATCTTAATTGCCTAGCAGGACCTCTGCCATATATCCAGATTATTAGCAAGATCCGTCTTTCTTTAGCATGACAAGTACCTTGAATATAGCTTTACAGCAGACTGGCTGTCAGTCCAATGTCTTCAAAACAAACATGATCTTATTGGAGTTCCACAATTAACAGTTATGTATTTATTTTGCTAGCCATCTGAAAACGAAACACTTTAAGCAAAGATTCCAAATAAAATTTTAATAACCAGGCTAATAATAGTATATTTTTTCCCATAAACAGTTCATGAGAGTTTGTTATCTCAAGAACTGAACAAACCAACTGTCTGTTCCATTCTGTGACTTCGATGAATATGCCTCTTATACATTATTTGGGTTAGGCAGAACTTGGCACGTGATATCTCACAACAGCAAAACTTTTTTTCTCATGGTCATTAATTGTGTGCATGTATGTATACAAACACACTCCTATTCACACACACACACACTCATATGCACACATTCTGTTACACATTGCCTAAAGATGCATAGCCTAACAGGTGGTTTAGAAGTATTTTAAGTAAATAGTAAATACCATAAATTGTAGTGATGTGATTTAATTTGCCTGACGTGACATGATACCTAAAAAAAAAAAGTAATAAGCATGGTTTCCCCCTTTTTACTTATATGAGTATATGTTCTCCTACTGATTCATGTTGTCATTGTAGCAGATCTACTTAATTTTGATGGGGCTCCTGCAAATAGTTTTTTGTAGGCATACTTGCCCAGATTTGCCCTATGATGAATAAAAAGGATATTTTCTCTCTATATTCCCCTAGCTACTAATGAATAAACAACTAATCTCCTTCTTTTCTTTTCTTTTTTTTTGTTGATATTTGTTGATTTGAATCTTTGGAATTGATATTTGTTATTTGAATCTTTGGAATAACAAGGCTGAATGTCCTGACCTGGTAAACTAAGAGAAGGTTGCATTAAACAAAATGAAATTTGGTTTCTTATGATCTTGAAATGAGGTTAATATCACAAAAGCAGCAGCAAAAATAACAAAGCTGTATGTATAATGAATGTTCAGAAATTGTTCAATAAGGTCTGGGTACAATCACCCAGCTGTTGGAGGTGTAACTCAGAAGTTGAGATGTTAACCCATATCCTTTGATTTTGTTCTGTTATTATGCATTCTGAGCTGACGACAACAGAAGTTTTAATATAACACTAGATCAATCATTGTATGTTAAAGATGCATATGTATTTCTTGACTGAATAACCAGTATTTGGAATCTATCAAGAAACACAAGGATTATGGATTTGGGGCGCATGAGTTTGGCTATTTGTATATATCACTGGAAAGGAGAAATGTACACCTGTTTTTCAACAATTGTTTGTTAATGTGTGCCATTTGTCAACATTTGTTTATCAATTTTTTTTGATAAAGGATCAATAAGGAAGATTCTAAAGTAATATTGTTAAAATTTTTGGAGTTATGATTATTTCATAATTCCTAGGCCTCCTCTCTGTCCCCTTTTCCCCTTCTGTATTGCTCCGCTGATCAGTGTTGGAATTAGGTTGCTTTTCTATTGCTATGTAGATTTTTACTTTTCTGTGGATTAATTTAGCATAATAATTTCAAAAAATTATTTATTTATTTATTTATTTAAAATATTTAAATAGCTGCTCATCTCATGGAACATAACCCTGGGTGTCTCATAATAGTCATCAAAAGATTAAAGACAGCAAATGGAATAAAAAGCATTAAAAAACAGAACATACTCAGCATTCCAAACATAGCACAGACACGAACCCAAAATCTCTCTAATGTAAATATTGTCTAACATTTGTACAAGAAAAATGAGGTTTTTCTTTTATCACCAAGTTCGATACTTGCTATAGCATTTTGCCATCCAATTACATTGTTTCTTGCTCTTTGTTCATTGTCTACTGGTTAAAAACGAGACTCATCTCCATCAGTAAGTGCTTATAAAATGGGATGTTGAACTCTTAATGAAAGGATATGAAAAGATGTTCATTTTACATTGCAGAAATTAATACCTATGAATGATGGCTGCTTTTGTAGCCCATAAAATTTGCAGCAAAATGTATTAAAAACAGATATGTTGTGCAATATTATGCATGTAGCAATTATCATGTAGGCATTTGATTATATTCATTCATATTAATGGAGCAGTTTTCATTTATAGGTTTGTAAACATTTCAAACTCTATTACCTATTGGCATTATTTCATTCTCTTGACAGCATACATTATCTTTTGTTTTATAGCAATGGTGAAGTGTAGCAGGCAAACAAAATCTTTGCATCCAAATATATGCAGTGTCTGGATTATAAAATTAAATTTCAGCATGGGCAAAATGGTAGCATTTTCTCTTCAAAGGTCAGTGTGATAGCACCCAAATCTACTTGTCATCCTATCCATCAGGTTAAATCACGCTTTTTCTGAACGCAGTGAGCTCCTCACCATGGCAACAATTTTAATCAAATTTGGAAGAGCTAAGAATTCCAGTTGTCTATCCAGATAATGTATTTAATTGCTAATGCAGACCTTTAAGAAAACTCCTGTTCATCCTTGAAAGAACAATGGACATGTCTCGATTCAAAAAAGAAGGATGAGGTGAGGTTGCCTATTTTTAGGAAGACTAAAGCAAAGCAAGTTTACTGAAATATCATTGTGGATTAAATTCCAAATCCAGATGAGGGTCAGAGAGGGCAAAGAACAGTAGCAAGTAATAAAAATGATAATTGAAGATTGGGTAGCAAAGCAAATTTAATGTTACATTTATCTCATAATTGTGCATGCAGCCATCAGTATATTTCCTTCTTAGCTGCTACCATTCTGTATTGTTCTGCTTAAATAGTTTACAAGAAGTATGTTGTGATAACTATTTTTGCTCTCCCCTCTCCTCCCCGAGAATCCTGGAAAGTGTAATTTGTAAATGTGTTGAAAGTTCTATATTAGAGTTAACATTCCCATTTAGGAGTACGGTTAAGGTTTTTTGGGAAAGAAGGAATAATTATTAAAGTAGTTTGTAGCATAGATTAGTCTTGATATGCCTATATTATATTCTTAAAGGTTTGCGATAGTAAGCTAATGTTATAACAATTTAAGAAACTATACACTAAGATGTTATTCTCAGAAGTTTTAACCTGATATTTCCTTAGTATTTGTCAGTGAGATTTTTTGGTGGAAAAATTTTAAGTCTTAAATTTTAAGACTTCTAGTGATACTCCAGATAAACATTACCATTTAACAGCCCAGCATTAGATATGCCTTTTCAGATGTAAAACCAACATGGGAATAAGGTTGCTGCCTTAGAAAATTGTTTCTGTGTCTGGATTTTGATCTGCAGATTTTGATTGAATGTATAAAGTTTAATAACATTTTTTGGATGCAGGAAAAATGTCTCTCTGGTCCCAGTTTTTCCCAATATATACATATTATTTTTTATCTTTTCCTAATATGCGCATGTTCTACCCATTTTTGTTTTGCAAGTCTTGAGGCAAGCTCTGCATCATACTATCCAGAGAAATAGCTATGTTCTGATCAGCACAAGGGTCCAAGAAATATAAATTACATGATGGCTTAAGAATTAGGCTTTATACACCATGCTTAATTTAATTAATTAATTAATTTACATGAAGGTATATATTGCCCAGCGCTCAAGAATCCAGATGGTTTACAATAAGATTAAAAGCAAAAAATATATAAATCAGATCTCAACCCAATAAAAAGCATAGCCCAAACACCAGCATAACAGAACTGAAAATCAATCCCCAAACACCCACTGAAAGAAAGCCATTTTCATGGCTATATCTGCTGTAACTCAGGGAGTAAGGAGTTATACAGCAAAAGGATTGCCTTTAGCCCATGTGCTTTGATTTCTCATAGGGATGGTACTCTAACCATCCCCTTCGTACTTGTATATACTGGCTAGGTAGATTCTATTTGGAGAAGAAGATCCCTAAGGCAGTGTTGTCCAAATGTGGCCACTTTAAGATGAGTGGACTTCCACTCCCAGAATTCCCCAGCCAGCCATGCTGGCTGGGGAATTCTGAGAGTTGAAGTCCAGTCATCTTAAAGTGACCAAGTTTGGACAACACTGCCCTAAGGTATCCCGAACCAAGCCTTATAGAGATTTAAACCTCTGCTTTGAATTGGACTTAAAAACCTGTTGGGAGCTACAGTGTTATATTTCAATAGCAGCTCTCACCTGCTAACATCCTAGCCACCAGATTTTGTACTAACTGCAGATTCCAGGTTATTTTATGGGACAGCCCCATGTGGAGCACATTACAATAGTCTAGGCATGTAGTGATGAGGGCACAGGCTGCCAGGGCTTCAAAATGTTAATGTCTTAACATATTGTGCAAATCTGACAATTGTAGTATATTCAGCAAATCATTGTTAAGTCAACCACAATGCCTGAATCCGATTTGAATCTCCCGCTGCTTGTGCTGTTCCCAGTAATAGATATGGTCAAGCCTTGATCACTGGATCAAAATAACAAGCGATGCCTCTCAGCATCCAAAACAAGTGATAGTGAATTATTCAACACAACTTTCCCTGGAGTAATGTGAATATCCTTCCCTGTTCCCCAGTATCATTAGTGCTTTTTGTTATGATGAATAGGGCAATCACACCTATTCATTTGCCACCTCTCAGATATTCAAAACGGCTTACTATCAATAGTCAATACAATACAAAAATAAAAACCATAAACAAAATTATGCAATAAAGCAATGATCAAAAAGTAAGCAATACTTTTATTTTAGTCGTCAGAAACCAATAAAACAGACAGAAATACAGCATTTCAAAAATAAATATGAAACTGAACAATTTTGTCATTCAACATTTGAAGCAAGCATTAAATCAAGCTTCTCCAGTTTGGCATTCTCCAATGTATTGAAATTATAATAGTCTAAGTACTTATTCTGAGAATTCTGGGAAGCATACCTAGAGATTATAAGAAGAGAAAGCTGAAATAAACCTCATGGCAAAGCTAGTAGAACTGGTAGAACAGAAATGGGCTATTTCCAAGATACTAGTTTTATCTCTTTTAATCTGCTTAGGAACAAGCATTCAAGCATAGGAGAGGAAGACATTTTAGTCCTCTGGCAAAATGAGATGTGAAGAGACGAGTGGAATTTGGTTTGTTATCATGTCATCCTCACAATGTTTAATCCCCTCCCCGCTACCTTTTTGAAATTGGTTTTTTGTCCGCAGAAATCATTCCTTTGCTTGGTTAAGAGGCAATTGTTCTAAAAGGCCAAAATCCATAATTATTCCAAGGTGAGAAAATTGTGATCTTTTCTTCCAGGTACTATAGCTTGCAGAATTTTGCTAAAAGCAGAAGGTAGCAGCCATCCAAAAATAGTAGGAATGGGCTTCATGAATCCCAATGAATGGATCAATATAAATGGATAAAGGGCTAATAATTGGAATCAGATTCATCACTGAACTTAGTTGCAGAAAATACTGAAGGACGTGGTTGCTCTGAGAAGTATCCGGTTTTAACATTATGATATATATATATATTTAAATTAGGCTGCATTGAAAAATGTGGTAGCTTTTATTCTTGAAAAGTTGTTCTTTTACATATATTTCAGGCTATAATGATTTACGTCTTTATTTTACATGCAAGAAAGAACAGAAACTAATGGGATTTCTTTAACAGCCTGTCCTACTATCCCTTCCTTTTTTCTGCTTACTCAGTAGTAAGGAGGTTAGTTCTAATATTACTTGTGATGTGTGTGTGTGTGTGTGTGTACACACATGCTTGTGTGTATGTCTGTGACAGTGACAGGTTTTTTATATGCATCAAAATGAAACTTTGGCAATAGTTTTAAAAAGCACACAAAGTGCACGCCCCTCCTCCCCCCCCAATCTCTGGAGCTACACTGAACAGCTTCTGATGCAACTAAATTTGGAGAACAAAACCAGTTCCTCTCATCCCACGAGCTTTCATATGATATTTCCGCTGAAGCATTTTTATCAGGGAGGGTGAGAAAATAGTATCGAACCTCTTCCCTTCATCAACATTTTACTTTATATAAGTACAAACATGATGTTTGACAAAGAAGAAAATAGAATGATAGGTACAACATGATGTCACCACAGGAACATGGGATAGTCACTGGTGACAGCTACAGGACTGAAAGATACCTCATTACAGAAAACTGAATCCCTTTTAATATTCTGTATTCATGATCAATGATAAGAACCAGAGGAGTAAGTAGGAAAGATAAGACCTATAGTATGAAATCCAAAGAACATATGAGGAATGCTGTTGGACCATGTCTGGTGATGAGCATCCTTAAACAGATTTAGCCTAATAGCCTTAGCCCTAATTTATTTTTACTGCTTTTCCTTTCTGCCATTTTTATGTCATCATATGCTATTACCTGGTAAGCCACCTAGGAGAGATTATCTGAGGTACAAAATGGCCCATTAGAGTTCAGAAGATGGTAGCCCCTGAAAACCTTGCATGCAGCTGCCAAGCTCCCCCAAAGTTGCTCCTGAATTGTAATTTTCAAGGTAACAAAAAACGTTTAAAAAAAAAAAATCTCAAAAAATGTTGCATGCCCATTGTCTAGGAACCAGTCCTGAAAAGTCTGGGAACTTGTAACTTTTTAAATGTTCAGCTAAACTCCCATAATCTCTCAGCATTGGCATTGGTATGTGGGAATTTCAATTTAGCAACATCAAGATTGCCACGAGTTCTTCGCCCCTGATCTAATTAGGCCTGCTTTCCATACTGACTAACCTGATGTTTCCAAAAAGCTCATAAACTGCCCCTTGCTGTTGCTTCTGCATTTGGTATTCTGTATCATAGCCAAATATGGAGGTTTTGTACATCCATCATTGCCTGTAACTTTTGATAGATCTCTTCTCCTATGGATTTTTCTAATTTCCTAAAGGCCATCACATTTTCTGCTATTAAGTTTCATAAATTAGTTATGCAGTGTGTTCTATATTCTGTAAGCTGAAAACATTTGTTTTAAGAAGTATTTGGGTATAGATCAGGTAGACTAAAAATGCTCATTTTTAATTTCAAGATATTTTCAAATTTGACTTAGTACTTTATTCTGAATGCTTCTTCTGAGTGGAGAAAATGTATAGTTTTTGGAAACAAAGCTAAATGTGTTTCTGAAGAATATGAGATGATTTTTATTGCAAAATAAAAAAAATCAATTCTTCTCATTCTAAATGATTAAGTATGGAAAAAACTGTTTCTTCTCTTCAATATCTTGACAGTAAGTGAACCAGTTGTGGCAGCAATGTGTATTTTTTCTCCTGTGTAAATTATTAATAGGTACTATTTCAGCATGTGAAGTATCACGTAGTAACTTTGCTGTTTGGCATAAAATACTACTGAGTTTAAACTTCAGCAAATTCTAGGGCTTATGTTATTGTTAGTTTCTTGGCATAATCCCAGTTAATAAATGATGACTGTTTGCTTTTACAGATACTCCCTAGTCTACATGTGCTGAATGACATACAAGTCGGTTTGTTTAAATAGGATCTTTATCTCATAATGGAATATCACAGAATATATGTGGCTGGATGTATCCAAACCAGATTCTATTAGAAGTCATACGTATCTTTTTGTCATTTGTCATGCAATTGCTAATGCACCACCTAAGGCAGAAAATGATTATTAATTAATGAAATCAGAAAAGGTCAATGCTTCCCAAAGTTCCCATTTTCCCAAAGAACGAAAGAAGTATTTTCCCTTTCAAGGTTTGCTAGGAGTGGTGAACAGAAAATATCACAAAAGGGAAGAACTAATGTAGGACTTGCTTAACCTACAAAAGGGATCAGCTTTCTCTAATTTTGGTGCTATCCACATATGAAGACTTCAGCTCTCATAATTCCTCTAAGCAGTAAGACCATTTCTGAGAACTCTGAGAATTGAGGGTCAAATATCTAGAAGGTTGGAGAAGGCTGAAAAATGGAAATAAGTTCTGATTCATTTATTATTTAGGATCCTTATGCAGTAAAGGAGTATTGCTTACCCTCTCTTCTACCATACAAAGAATGCTGGCAATTTCCTTTCCCCAGTTTTGCTAGTGAGCCAATGATTCAAGACTGAGCTGCTACAAAGACCAATATATTAGATACAGAAGAGAGAGCAAAGCAAAAGAGCACATTTCAAAATGTAAAACACAGCTGCTTTCCTTAAATTTCCTTTTCTGGCCTTTCACCCTGATTATATTTGGTAGATGGCTTTTTTTCTTTGTCCATTGTCTTGTAAAGGACCTGACAGCTGCTTATGTTGGTGTGATATTCTTGCACTTAGTTATGTGGTACTCAACTGGTGTTCTTCTTTCCTTCTACAGTCTACAGCCTTCTTGGTTTCTTATGGTTCAAATAAATTCAAAGGGAAGTCATCCTCAGGAAATTCCTTTCATTCAACTTTTTCAGCTTAGAAAGTAAGGGAGAGGGGGAATCTAGGTGGGCAGTCCAGCGAATCCCACAGATATCTACTAACAGAATTGACCAAAATAATTTTGCTACCTGAACCAAAACAGCCATTGGTATTCATATCCATCCTAGCCAGGATTCATAGTATCCCAAATTATTTTGTCTTAAGGCCATGGCCTGTCCTCTTCCACTCAGTTGCTTTAAGTTACTGCCAACATAAATTCTGCATTTTTTTCGGCATGCTCTTATTCAGTTTGATGAAAGAGAATCAGAAAGGTCAAAGGAGAATGATACATTCTTAAGGATGGGGTGTGGTGTTTTTGAATTCATTTAGATACAATTTGGCCAAGGATGTGCACATATATGTGTCTTATTTTTCATTGTCTAATCACCTTTCTAGCCATCTACAAACTCCCTAGCTTTTTGTACATTAATTAAATCACAAGGAAAAACATCCTGAGGGAATCCTCCCATTCTGGGGAGGATAAAGATGGCACTATCTTTAACGTTAAGGGGGAGCTCTACCTTTAAGAAATTGTTGGAAAAATCCTTCTTCCTCTAGAATTATGTGGATAAACTCTCCACCCTATTTCCCACTTACAAATTTGGTAGAGAACGCTCAGCCATAGTTTCAGATGTGGAAAAGCTATCCAGTGGCCCAAAGCCAGAGAATCTGCCCTCAGAAAAGATTGAAATAGGAAAACAAAAACTGTCCTGCCTCTGTTTGATGAGACAACTATACTAGATGAGGAGATGAAGGGATTCTTTATGCTAATCTGTATTATTTATTTATTTAAACAATTTATAAGGCTGCCGAACTCCCAAAAGTGACTCTAGGCAGTGTATAATGGTTAAAACACCACCACAATTTAACAAAAACCAAATGCCTGGTTAACAATCCAACTCATAAAGAATAATATTCATCAGTGTATGTCCCTTCTATTTCAATGACGCTTTGTGCTTTCTTTCTTTATTTTATAAAATGTATTGGCTGGCTTTGGGAGGCTTACAAAAAGAACAATAGAAAATATAAAGGTGTGAAACCCAAAAAGAAGAGTCCAAAGGAACCACACTAACTAAAAACAGAAACACTACACAAAGAGCTCCATCACCCACTCTGACCTAAAGCGTGGGAGGAATAGCTCAGTCTCGAGCACTCATTTAAATAAGGTCTGGATTGGGGGAAGAGGGTGGTATACAAATTTCAGGGAGGATGTTGTTCCAGCGGGCAGGAGCCATGACAGAAAAGGCCTGCTTCCTGGGCCTCACCAGATGACACTGTTTAATAGATGGGATCCAGAACTTGCCAACTCTATGAGAAAGTGTGGGACTACATGCATTTAGTACTAGATAAATGTGTGTCTTGATTTTGTATTCTGGGGCTATCAGTTCAGAGAAACAGCTGGATTGAGGGTCTCCATATACAACTTTCTGATCACTCAGAATTCCATTTGCATGGCTTTTCCTTCTCTTTTAGGTGCAGTCAGATGGAAAAGAGAAAGAGAGCTAGACAGATGCAAGGTTAAATTGCTCAGACTCTTAATACATATTTCTTTCCCCACCAAAACAAAAGCAACACCACCCTCCTTCCAACATTTTCTTCCTTCCAGAGCAGGGATTGCCTGCAAAGCTCTGATGCTTAGGAGGCTTTACCAATGATTTTAAAAGATGATAAAGGAATCTCAGTTTTCCCTCCTTCCTTTGGGCAAAATTTAAACCAAGCAATTTGAAGCTTAACTGACATTTGACGGTATTTTCTGCTGTAAAAGCATTTATCCAGAGATAAGCCCTGGATTTCACCAGTCTAGACTGGAACAGTTTTGGAGTATTTTACATATTGTTAATCATAAGGAGAAAAATGTGTTTGGGAACTGGTTTCATATAGTAGAAAGGAAATGACCCAGCACAATTTTCTATCTATCATATAGGAATTGCTAATTTTACTAAAGATAGATAACAGTATACAATTAGCTTAGTTATTATTTGCTTTGGAAGCACAAGAAAAGCCTCCCTCCTTGTTTGTAGACATACATTTCTCCTATTTGTCCCCAGAGCTCATTATCTGCTCTCCTTCTGTTACATCCTCCCAGATTCCTTCTTCTTCTTTGGACACATTCACCCCTCATATGGTTCCCATAACCTTTGACAGAATTGTGATGGTATGTGGGAATGACCTTGGGAGACAGGAGGAAGACCCACAGCCAGGGCAATGGTCTGATAAGAGGCTGCCCAGTCCACAGATGGGGCAAAAGCATGGGAAGCATTTCAGAAAGGACCCTCCCTAGTTTTTTGAAGGCTAAAAAGAGAGGAGGGGTGAAATACTTTCAGTCTTGCAAGATTCTCTTAATGTAACCTTACAACGAAGATGGTCCTGATGCTTCTGGTTGTGCATCTTGTCTGGAATTCCTTGAAGGGCTTACAAGAACAGGAACAGTTTTGGTTGCTCATGTTTGTCTCTTTTCTGACTATGTAGTTCTTTTAAACTTTCCCCCGCTGGGATTGTTTGTATTTAAAAAAATCATGTGAGGCATCTTTAAAAAATTCTGATAAATCTAGTGAAAGTGCTACTGAATGTATGGATGAAGGAAGAATAAATCTGCCCTGAAAACTTGTATTGGGCCACCATGGCAAGCTTTCTGTGCCTTTCATGGCTGGCAACTGCATTTGGGTCAAAGTGCTCAAAATTATCTGACTCTGATGCAACCGCTAATGTTCCTCTCAGAAGTACAGTGTTAAAGATTTCTTGCAGAACACTATTCCTCTCCCTGGCTAATAGCACAGATTTACTTCCTTGTTTATACTTCCACTTTCACTATTGTCCTCTTGATTTTTTTTTTACTCCCAATCAAACTTCACTTTGCAAGATCCTGGGTGTGAAGATTTTCAGGCCTGATGACACAATGATAGTGATGGCTGAGGAATTCTGGGAGTTGAAGTCCATATATCTGGACTAGGACTACCAGATTTGGGCTGCAACAATCCAGATGACCATTAGCTAACAGGAAGGAGGGAGGATGGGGTAGACATCTTCAACTCTTTGTTGCCATGCAGCGGTCATCTGGATTTCACCACAATACTGCCCTTTTTGCTGCATCCTCTTACAAAGCCATTTTTATCTCCATTGTTTCTTGTGCCCTGAAGTCAATGGCACAGTTAGCATGTACAGAAGCCAAACATACAGAATTAGGGCTCCTGACAGGGAGCTTCAGTGCTGGCTAGTGCTAGAATTAATTCATCAGGGAATTAATTTACCTGCCCATGCTATTAGCCATGTGTTAACAAGGTGAAATATGATTTATCCACTAAAATCAATAGACAGCTTGGGATAGAGTTTTCTCCTTTTGTATTCTTTTTATCAGTCTTGCAAGTCAATAAAGTATTCTGACACACTTTTTAAAAGCAAAAATACCCCCTAAAATTAACATGCATGCAGTGATGGCACATTATCTGAAGGTGTGCTTGTGATAATATCTTACAGAGCCTAAAGTTACTTTTCATCACTTCTTTTCATTTATTTTTACTGTAAAATGTTACCATCCTTATGCTAGTCTTCATGAAATGACTCAGAAGGTTAAAATATGCCCCACTTACAAATGAGGAGAATTCCTTGTCACACTGTAAATATATATGGGGTTGTCCTACCTTTCAAATGAAATGTGAAAGCCTCCACTGCCATTTTACATAAAATATGGGTGACATCAGGTAATTTAGTTCATAAAATATTTCATCAGCCAGCACGCAGGAAGAGAGGGAAGGGCTGGGATTTGTGGTAGGCGAAAAGATAGCGACCAAATGCATTCATTCACAATAACTTGGCTTTGTTTGATACATAAATCAGGCTTATAAAGCCTGCAATGCCAACTCTTTTATCTCCCCCCGGCCCAGTGCTTTATACACATATTAGCATCTTTCCAGTTGCAAGGAAAGTAGCTCAACTGTATATGAGTGGTCCAATTTCTTTTTGGACAAGAGGATTTTGTTTCTAATCCAAGGGTGTGCTAAAAAACAAAGGAATGTATTTACCGCAGTGCTTTCCTTGCCCTTAAGAACCAGGATCGGTTTTCAGACCCTTAAGTGCAACCGTACGATTCATTTCAAGGGGCTGTTTTTCATGTAGCATGGTAGCAACGAAGGAGTAAATTGTAAACATTTATCATCTAAGCAGCACATTTATTGATTTCCCATAGGAAGCACTTTGGGAACTTAGTGATAGATGTTGGTTCCGATGAAAAGTGAAAGGTTATAACAGTTCACTGATTATGGATCATCTCCTAGTGCTCAAGTGAAAGTTACCCATTTATTGCATTTTAAATGAATACTGGAGACCCTAAACATAGGGGGCCAAATCCTTGAACATGACAAGACTATAGCAAATAGGACATTCAGCCTCTTGATTAGAAAAGTGAATGCATCTATACACCCATCATTCTTTATGGCGAGGATCACTATTAATGACAGAAAACTGCAAGCATATATTTCATAACATAATCATAAAACAAATCCTTTTCAGGAGGCTGAAAACATAAGGATTTCTTCCTTATCACAATAATGGCAAAATGATGAAATAGTGTATGATGTCACAACACAAGCTCCACCCTTTTGTACTGGAATTGTGACATCACATGCAATTATGTAAGGGATGACATTGTGTCACAATGTCTCAATGCATGCTTAAATAACTTGCTTCCTCCGCTACAAATGCCTATCGTTGAAGTATCACATGATAAGTTATTCATCTTCACAATTTCAAACAGATATTACTTGCTATATGTTAAGTTTATTCTAGGCTGTTATGCAGCTCCATGAAAAGACAAATTAATAGCAACAAAACTTTTTTCTTCACCAAACCATATTTAGCACTTACATGGGATAAGCAGGAATGACAACAAGCTAACAACCTTATCACAACACTTCATATTTCTTTAAAACACTGATCTCTACTACACTCCAAGAGAAATTCTTTGGAATGTTTATTTCTATCTTCATGCTTTCACTTACTTCCAAGAAAGGAAGCAAACTTTAATTGGAAGAAATGTTAGAGCTAAATTGATTTATAAATCAATTTTGCTTTCAGTTTAGAACTACTAACTATGTTGGCTGAGATAATGCATTTTATCCACAGTCTTTAGTGGTTAACAGCAAAATAATAATTACTAATAATAATAGTAATAGTAATAATAATAATAATAATAATAATTTAAATTAAAGCCAAATAAAAGAAGTAAAATGGATAATTAACAGTTAAAACCAACAGTTAGAAAACTGTACATAAGGATGTTCTATGTGGAATTCATTCCAAAAAGTTGGAATGGCAACAGGAAAGGTTTGATCCGGGCTGCTGCTAGATGAGCTCATGGCAACCCTAGACAGACCTCCTCAGATGTTCTCAATAAGCATGGAGAGTCATATAAAATGAGGCACTCTCTCAAATAGCTGGACCTAAGCCAGGTAGGGCTTTAACAGTAATGACCATTACTTTGGATTTTGCCTGGAAACAAATTGACAGGTGGTACAGTGCTTTAAGCACAGGTATAATATGGTCTCCTTGTATTCTTCCAAGATGAAACTAGCTATAAATACAACAATGTTCATGTCAATAACTCTTGGAAAAGTACTCTGGGAAATTTCCTATTTAGGTTGCACCTAGCACACACCCACTCAATTCCAATATCCAAACCAGAACAATCAGACACCAGAACTCAGCAAGGCTAGCAAAAATAAATATAGACAACCATAAACATCAAAAACAGTTGGCAAAACAGTTAAAGTCAAACAAAAACAAGAAGTGAGAGAGACATGAACAATGGGCAAGAATTTACATTATCTACATACCTATAGCTATATCTCAGAAAAGCATAGATACTGTGCTTTCCCAGTACTGTGGGGAAGTAGCATGGACAGTCTCAAGAGCTTTGATTCTTCCAGCTTTTACCTTTTTATATACAGTGCATGGCAGTAGCAGATTAGACATGATCTCAGGTGATCCTCTACTCTGCGCCTGAAGAAACAATTTGGTGGATAGGGATGACATATCTAACAAAATGGATACATTTTGGTATGCTATGGTAGCAATTTGCTGTTGTGTACTTTCTTTTTTAACTTTTCAAGCAAGTGGAAATTGTTTTTTTTTTAATTACCTTGATCCTCAAATGAAACTAAATTGTTCTGACCATAGCTTACATTTGATTTGAATGGAACTGAGGTTACTGATAAAGCAATAATTCTTGCATTTGAATGATACAATCCATAAATGCATTTTTGGTAAACAGTTTTTAAGCTAAGGAATGCATTCCTTAGAAATATCTGACCTTTGAAATCAGAAAAGATTATCATAAAAGTGAAACATATCAATAGATTGCCATATTATAAAAATAATATTATAGCGCTGTAATCAACCATTATGATTCTTATTGTCTTAGGGAATGAGATTCAAGTACTCTGGCTTCAAGCTGATTATGAATTTCAGAGTATGGCTTGACCCATAGGCCCCAAGATCATTCAGTTTAGAAATAGCTTTCTTCCTCCTCTCTGAAATTCTGCAACAACTTATTGATCCTTTCAAAGAATTCTTACAATTGTTCATGGACAACCTTTCTGATTGCTTAATTTAAATCTGGACTTATTATTCTAAGGTCACTGAGATGAGCTAGCTTCAGAAAAAGTTGAATAGTTCTAGAGCAGAAGGTATTTAAAATGATCAGTAGCATCTAAATGACAGTGCATATGCTGAACTGTGATCAAGCAGTCAGTGAGACTAACATTAATTGCATATTCTTATTTATTCAGTGCAAGAACATGGAGAGGCCACTATTTTAAGGACAATCTCATGTCAGAGAATGCTGAGTTTTGGATCTTTGAATCTTGAACATGATTATGCATTTTCAAATATTAGATGATTTGACCTGAATTTTTCTGGGTTTGGTCATGCATTTTTCCAAATTCTGGGACATGTTCATCAACTCTGATTTCCCCATAATAATCCCTGGTCAATAGCAGCAAGTGGTATGACTATAGTTCCCATATTCCTGAATCATTTTGCATTGTGAATTGAGTTGCAGCATATGAGTCAATGCAAAATATTTGTAAATGGCAGTTATATAGAAAACAAACAAGGAAATGTCCCAGAACTACATAGTATAGATCTAGTAGTTCCAAAATTGTATACATTTAAAACATGAAATTAATATTACTTATTACAACAAAAGGCCAGCAAGGTACAATAGTTAATCATATTGAACAATAATATCAAAACATTAAATCAGTTAGCGGAGACACCAGCACAATCTAGCTGTCATTACATACACATATAATCTAAGATCATTCCAAAACAAACAAGATAAAAATTAGATTGGTTACTATAGTGTTAACTGATTACAATTCACAAAGATTGTCTGAATATCATCTCACACCAGGCTCCACATGCTGTCTTTTTTTTTTTTTTCTTGCAACATTATGTGTAAAAGAGTCACTTTTATCTGAAAAGAATAGGGAAACATTAAGTTGCTTTGGCTGACCTGGAAAATACAACAAGAATGGAGTGTTGTACTTCATGTGGTACTTTCTGCAGAAAGTACAGTAGATTAAAAAATGAGCAACATTTTCTATCATTTGCAGCCCATAGAAAGAGATATGTTCCTTTTAGAGGATGTTTTGAAAGCTGCCTTGTAGGAAACCTAAGGAAAACATCAAATCTTTATTCTGTAATGCTTTTGTATGCTTCAGAAATAGAAGAGAGAAAAGACTGTGGGCAGGTTGTCCTTGGAACTGGGTAAACCATTCTTGAGTCCCTCCACTTGTGAGCCTAATTATTTTGGTGAGTTAGGTCCTGATTTGCTGTCTTAGTGCCACTTTAGCCTGTTTGTAGCTCAAAGAAAGTAAGAATGCTGAGATTTGACCAAGGGTCCAAAACTTTAAAGATATGATGCTTCCACATCAATCAAAAGCTATCAGAGAATACTTGAGAAACCAACTCATTGGGAAGAACACATTCTTCAACCAGTCATACCTAGGCAAGCTTTGGTTTCTTCCCTTTGAAAGCCAGCCTACAGCCACAAGGCAGTTTTAAAATTGCTCTAAGGAGCTTGGTTTCCTCCAATTTAAGTGACCTGTAGTTGGGTTTTGTCTGAAATAATTTTATGGTTGCAGGTTCCAACTTATCCCCTTGTGTCCAGAAGAATTTCAGAAGAGCTGCTGAACTTCTTTGAACTACCAGCATTACATGTTCCATTTTAGCTTTCTAAGTCTCAGAAGAATGGAATAAGGGACTTGAAACATTTACTTGCCCTATCTTGTGTCTGTCAATAAGCCAATTATGTAACTTAGATAAGCCAATAATGCAATCATGATCTTGTCTTTTGATAATTTATTTGCAAGATATGCTTCCCTACAGAACCATGCAAGACTGCTCAAGGCCCTTTTAAGGTCAATTTGAATATGTAACAGAAGCATCGCATCATCACCATACAAAAGGACTGGAATGTTTTGCTTCATCAGCTTGGGCAGGTGGTGGTACAATATCTACAGTCTTAGCTAAGTTGTTAATATTGAAATTGAGAAGTAGCACAGCCAAAATGCAGTCTTGCTTGACAACTTTCTGAATTGGTAGAGGAGCAGATAACATTCTAAGTGGGTCGCATCTGACTCTCAAGTTGGTGTTCATATGGAGCTTATTAATAAACAGTAGCAACAGTTTATCAGAGATTGAATCAAAGGCATTTTGAAGTTTTACTGAAGCAAAAGTATTAGATCAGATTAGATCACTTTCAATCTCTTAGAATACTCTTTGGCTAGGTGTTGAAGAAGTACTCCATCATGTTTTGTGAATCATCCTGGTCTAAACCTAGCCTGATCTTCATCTAAGATATATTTCATTTTTCTTTTAATCAGATAGGTTCAACATAAATACTTGGCACAGAATTTAAGTATGACACTTAACAAGCTAATTGGTCTGTAGTTACTCAAGTGATCTCTGTCCCCCATTTTAAATATGGGAATTATAGTATAAAAGTCCCTGTGGATCAGCACTGTTTTGTCTGTAAAGATGTAGAAGGATGATAAAACAGGTGCCCTTGAATCCATATCAACCTTAGTTAATCTAGATGTAATGTAATCATTGCCTGAACCTGCCCTGTGTTCAGTTGTTCTATTTTTTTTTTTTAATTTTGGACTCAGAAACTGAAACTGGAAGCCATTCAGGTTAAGTATGGATGTGAGGGTGATTTGGCTGCGACATCTGTCACCCCATTGATTGCCAGGGTTGATTTGGCTGATCTGGCTGCTAGGCGGCTGTCCCCTTCCTCCCTCACCGCTCCACGTGTGTCCCTCCCGAAGCTGTGTGCTTGGTGGAAGAGGACGACCATTCCAGATAGGAGTGTACCGATCTTCGGTCAAGGGTAGATGATAGCTGTGCTCCCCTGCTAGAACCTCCAAAAAAGCTCAAGGTCCATTTGTAGGAGAACATAGGTTAGTCAAGCTTTCAAGACTCCAGACACATCCAACTGAGGTGCTGCATGTGAGCCAAGGAATGTCAGCTTGTGGGGACCAGGAAATGTGCCTTTTCTGCTGTGGCGCCTGTCCTCTGGGACATCCTCCCTCCTGGGATTAGGATGGCCCTGACTCTTCTGGCTTTTCAGAAGGCCTTGAAGACGTGGCTTTATGCCTGGGCCTGGGGCCCCGAGTGTGTGAAGAGCCCAGTTTCATGGTTGTGTTGATACTGACAGTTTTTTAAGATCTCTTGGCTGCATATATATTTAATTTTTTGTACTGTTTTTAATGTTGATAGTTTTTATTGTTGTTAGCTGCCCAGAGTCACTGGTCTGAGATGGGCAGCTATATAAATTGAATGAATGAATGAATGAATGAATGAATGAATGAATGAATGAATGAATGAATGAATAAAAAGTATCTTTGGAAAGTTCCAGTCTTCATTATTACATGTCTGCCTGTTCTAGAGAGCTTGAAAACAGGCTTCCCTAATATCTACAGGAACATAACTAGCTATTCAAGAGGGACTGGCCTAGCTACCAATTACCAGAAAAGAGATGAATTTTTCTGCTGAACCAATTAGTCGTTACCACGTCAGTTGTAATACCTTCTTAAAGCAAGGCAAAACTTAGAAGGGATTTATATTGTCTTTTCAAGTTCAGCTGTTACTACAAAGTTAGCAACAGAAGATCAAGTTGGTATAATTCATAGGATCCTACAGGCATTTGTTTTTTTTCTTTTTGTTTTTGCTACTACACACTCCTGATCAAATTAGCTCTTAGAGTTAAGGTGTTATGAAGGGTTCTGGGCTACTTTGGTGAGGATTAGCATTCTTGTATGTTTTGAACAAGACTGTAGTGCTCTAACATATGTTCACCTGCCTCTGGTTGTGTTAGTGAGATACAAATAGACTGGAATTCAGTTCTTTTTGACAAATCCATATGGTAGGATTCATTCCTCTATAAGATTAAAACATGAGCATCCACAGGGAGGGCAAGGGAGCAAGTGATGAAAAAAGTCTGATGACATTGTCACACAAATGCAGCAAATTATGTACTAGCAACAGACATCAGAATCCAAGTCCATAATCATAGCATTTACTTGATGATGTTGCCATATCAATACCTTCACTTTGGTATCATTACAGTTTTCTGAAGGCACTACTTCAGGATTAAGATAAAGTGAAGGAAGGACACAGGCTTTAGGACCAAGCTCAGTTTATTGTTTTGCAGAGTTCCAGTGAAATCCCAAAAGTGAATTACATCTGAATCAAGAAACTGAGTTACACCTAAACTGCTGAGCATATTGTTTCTTAATGTAATTCAATATTTAATGTAATACATTTTATTTTCGGATTTCTTTTAACTAATGGAAGTTTGGAAAGATGAATGGGGGAAACCTAATGTTTACACGAAGTGGTACAACAGAATTAAGAATTAGCATTATCCAGCTAAGCAGTTGAGCACCGTCCCACAAGGGAATTCTCTGCATATTTATTCAGAAGTCATTTTTACTCTTTTTAAAATGGAGCTTACAGTCAAAGCCTTACCTGATTTCAAAGGGACAACTAGACACTGTGCTGAATGGAAATTTCCATGCTGAATGGGAAGTTAAAACGATTGCATAATTAAAGCACTAATGCACACATGTATGTATGCAAGTACTATTTATGTGAATGTGGTATTATGATTGCTTTCACCAACCATCTTTTGCTTCACCATTTGATACTGACTTGCTGAGGATAGATGTTAATGGTTTCCTCAATTATGTCTAATGGTCATAGACATTTGGTGGTGATATGTTGGAACAGAATCATGTGGATTTGCATCCTGAATTCTCTCAAGTGAATCTGTTACTTTTATGACACAGTAATTAAAGTGAAGTTTTCTTAAAGGTAGGACCTTCTAATGATGATTGCATGGACATATCCATGAAATGTTCTTGGCAACAGTGTGAAAGTGCTTTACCATTATCTTCTAGCATACATTCTGACTTCTCATAAATATATACTTTGTATTACCTGATATTCTCTCATCAAAGTAGCAATCAGGCCTAGCCCTGCCTAGCTTCCGATTCAAGACATGGTCAGTCAGATACTGCAATCTACTGAGGCACATAGTGACTGCCTGATTTTATTTGTATTTGCTTAGATATTATCTACTGAGTTCAATAGGACTTATTGTGTAGCCTTAGGCTTATAGAAAAAAATTTAGGTGGATTCTGTTTCTTGCTGATTTCATGCATACTTTTGTGAAATATAGACAAAATTCAAGTATTAATACATCTTTTAGCTTATAACTGTCTCCATCAATGAATTTTGTTATATGAACTTTTTGCTTCAGCAAGCTCAGTCAATATCACATCAAAATCCATCAACCTGCACACAAAACAAGATCCTGTAGCTCCCCAAGAAACAATCTGGCATTGTGTTAGAATCTTCCAGTATTCATATTTATTAAATAAAAATAACTGTGTCTGCACTTTTATTTGCACTTCAGTAACTAGTGAATATATTTTATATTCTGCTTACCAATCAACCTCATTCTGAGGGATTCTTGAGTATTCAGCCTTCTGCAAAGAACCAGTTTCTTTTAAATTCTTTTTGCCTCTCTATTTTTTTAAAGGAAAAAAAGGTAATAACAAAGGCAGAATTGCCAATCAAGATTAACTTAATTAAAAATAAAAGCAAAACAAAAACAAAAACAAAAACACACATACACCCAATATTATTCAGGATATATGAAGATATATATGGGTTCTTTAAACTTCTGAAGACTTTATCAAATTACTCTTCTTGTGGTTCTAAAGCTTATGAGATACTTATGCCCACCTAAGCTGTATTATGTCCTGACAACACAACAGCATGTTGACAAGGGAGAGGAGAGTATTATCCAGGCAAAACAGATAATTTTTGATTTCGTTATTTTTTTTTCAGACGATTAGCTAACCCACCAAATTTTATACAATATGCATATCTTGCATAAAAGATATATGCATAGCATTTTTTCCACTTCTTCATTTAGATCATTAATAACAAAATTGAAGACTTCAGAGCTCAGGACTAAAGTTCTATCCTTCTGAATACCTGCCTATGAATACCTACCTTTAGTTTGATAAGGAATTATTGATGAGCATTTCAGAGTATGATTTCTGAGCCAACTATGTATTCATCTAATTACCATGTTATTCAGCTTACACTTAACATTAATATTAATTTAATAATAACTAATTAATATGCCCTGGGATTCTTTGCCAAACAATCTGCAGAATTCGGAACACATTACAGTACCCCATAATCTACTAAAGATGTTGCCCCAAAATGAGGGAAGGCCAATCTGGCAAGACTTGTTCTTAATCAGTATCTGCAAGTGCTAGTTACTACTCACTGCTCTCAGGAGTCTTTCACATCACCATTTTTATCATCTGCTCTCAAAATGCTGCATTGAGTTGTATAATATAAAAATTTATATTTATAAAATATAAATCCAATCCAATCAATCACCTCTCCAGTATTGATTGCACACTGACAATCCTCCTTGGATTCTTCCGTCCCTCCTCATTAAAGATAGGGACAATATTTGCTATACTCCAATTGCCTTGCATTTTATCAGGATTTCTCAAAGATAATGCCTAAAAATTCAGCCAGGCCATCAGAAAGTTATTTCAGTACTCTAAAATGCAATTAACCTGAGCCTTTAGATTCAGATTCTTTCAGGGTAAACAGGTATTCTCTAACATGTTTCTATAATCTCAAGATTCAACCCAACCCTTTCATATTTATTTCCTGTTGCTTAGTGAAGTATGTATGCTTGTATTATTTAGTTGTGTTTCTCTGCCTTTTCTGTGTTATCTATTAGCATTTTATCATACAACTGTGAACAGCTGTATACTGACTTCTTTTCTTTTTCTTTTGGACATATCTGAAAAAGCTTTTTTTGTTTTACAGCATTTTTCAACAACCTCAGCTTATTTTCAGCTTTAGCTTTTCTGACATCATCTCTATAGCTCCAGGAAGCCTGTCTGAATTCTACCTCTTACATATGTTCTTTTTTGTTTTCACATCTTTGCTAAGCTTTTTGACTTCTGCTACTGCTTTCCCCTTATTTCCTCAAAGTAATTGTTGCAAGAGTGCTTTTAATATCCCCTTTTTCAAAAACTCTGCTCACATTGAGTTCTTTTCCAAATAAACTTCTTCCACTGTGGAACTGTATTTATTATTGTGCTGAGTATACAACAATCCACCTTTTTTATGCCCAAGATATGCATCCGATACATTTAGAATCCCAGCATTTCATGATCCCTTTTCCCTGTATTCCTGCTATTTCCAGTTCTTTCACTAAGACTCTTCTTGGCGTCTTTTGCAGTTGGTGAAATTACTGCTATTGTTAAAGGATTTTATCTGTTAAGTTTGTTTTACTTAAAGCTGCAATGGATAGTTTCTTCCTCTATTTTTATTGCACTTTTCAATTTAATGTAGATTTTGGACCAGATTATAATTCTGAATTCATTTGAGCTGCATTAAATATTGAACAGGGCAAAGCTTTATAAACCAATAAACATATTTCTCAATCACCAGTTTTGGAATTACAACTCACAACATTCCTGGCTGGAGAAGGCTGATATAGTTCTATATGAGTGCACTGATGATGTCAAGAATTAAGCAAAAACTTGTTCTGAATAGTCTTTTATATCTCTTGGTGCCTTCTGTTGAATACACAAAAGCTTTGCCATAGAAGTCTGAGTGATCACTTTACTGTTTAAGTTGTCTGTCCCCTTGCCAAGGATTATGAAAGATCCTACTGACCAAATATCCCCACTTCCCCCAACATTAATTTGCTGTACTACATCCATGGAAATAGTTACAGTTCTTGATGTTTTATTTCCCTGGATTTTTTTCAGTCAACTCTTGATATTTTGATGGACCTTTCCTATGATAATTGTTCCTGAAATTCCATTTTAATTTCCAGTATACTATGTATGTATAAATAGGATCACCCTTCATTATTTGTCACTATCAACCCTAAATTTTATCTGCCAATTTTCTCTTAAGTCAGTGACTTTAGCACATCCTCTTCCAAATCTTTTTTGATGCTTTCAATGTTTTTGTTTTTTTGCACGTCTTCTCTGACACTCTTTATCTTTTTTGTCAGCTCATGAATAACCAAAGATAGATGAGCCAATAATGTGCCCATTTAGAAATTCTCAGCTAAGTATTTCTTGCAGGTTCTGGATGCTTTTTTTTTTTTTTTTTGGTGATATACAAGTACACAACATATTGAAGGAACTGTATGAAAATGAAGCCACATCCTCCCAGAGACTAATCTTATGGCTCTCAAACAAAGCCACTCTATAAAATTTGACAAGCAAGACCACCAAAAAAAAAAGTTATAGAATGGAGTAGTTTAGTTCAGTATTTCTCAGCCTCAGCAACTTTAAGATGTGTGGACGCCAGCTCCCAGAATTCCCCAGCCAACGTGATGTTCACCGGTGTCAGGTTTCTTCTAGCTCTGCCTCTCAGAGACACTAAATCTTCTGCTGGTTGCTTTGTTTTCCTCCGCCTGTCACTCCAACTCCCTCCCCTGTTTCTGGGATTAAGAAGAGAGAGAGTAAAAAGAAAGGAATGAGCTGGATTTTGATTGTAGCAGGCTCAGCAGAGTTTGACCTTCTTCTGGATCTGTTCAGCAAACATCTACTGCTTCTCCACTGGAGGAACAACCTCTCTCAAGATCTTCTGCCCAGTCCTTCCCCAGAGACCAGAGCTTCCCACTGACAGTCAATCTCCCCCATCCCTTCTTGGGTAGAAGTCTCATCCCTCTCAGTCTTCACTGTCTTCATCCAGGAAAGCCACCCCTGGACCTTTCTTCTCCCTTCCTGATTGACAAGTGCTCCACACACTTATCTTCTCTCTCCAGCCACTCCTCTCCTTCTCTGTCTCTCCAATTTTTAGTCAGACTGCCAGCCTGTACCCCAGCAATTAACAAACATGAACTTCCTTTAGTGTTTGGCTTCTACTCTGTTGAAGGTGTTTAAGATAAATAATTATAGCAACCACACTCACAAGGCTGTCTTATGTGCTGCAGTCCCTGTTACAAATGTAATTTTCTATGCTCTCATATTTATTCATGGCTACCTCAGGAGCTGTTAAAGAGCCCTGGGCTTTGGTCAACACCTATATACCAGGCCAGACCAATGGGACTGCTGTCTCAACATCTCCCTGCACCAGTCCTGGCTATCAGCCAGGTCAGTTTCATCAGTCCTTGTGACTGCACAGCTGCCTTTCAAGGCCAGATGTGAGCTTCTTCTACCCTTTCACTCAGTCCATTGGCTGGCTCACTCCAGCAGAACAGCAGCCATGCCAGGCCTCTAAGACCCATACGCCACAACATCTTTTCAGTTTTCCATACCCTCCCCCCCCCCCCAAATACTCAGCATGATTAGTAACTTAATTTTGTTGCTTTGTTCATCCTGCTATCTTTTATGAAATCTACTTCTGCAGACCTTGGGATTCTTCTGAGCATGCTGATACTTTTCTCCTATTTTTCAAGAAGTCCCATTTTGCTACATACCTTTCACTCAGCTCCTGAGGTAGCTATGAATAAATACGAGAGCTTAAAAACTACATCTGTAACAGGGACTGCAGCACATAAGACAGCCTTGTGAGTGTTGTTGCTATAATTATTTATTAATTATTGTACATCTTAAACACCTTCAACAGAGTAGAAGCCAAACACTAAAGGAAGCTCATGAGGGATAAATGGATCAAATCGCCAGAATAATGCCTGTTTTTGCAGATGCTGACATTGCAAACACACTGCAAAGCCACACTGTTTTAGACAACATTCCACATTCCATCTTAGCCAAATGAGACTGGAAAACTGAAATGAATGAATTACTTCTGAATCTGAAACGTCTTATACACAACATCCTAAATTCCTCAATAGCAAAAGAGAAACAAAATAAGAAATAACAGGGACATATAAAACAATAAACAAATCATGGGATAAAAAAGAAAAAAGGATATTATGGGAAAACTGAGCAGTGATAAATGCAGTTCCTCTCTTGATTATCAAGAAATATATTTGGTGCTATAAGCACCTTACTGTCTAATTCAGGGTATCCACGGGAGGGAGAGGTCAATATGGCAGCTGTGACTCTATCATCAAAGTCCTGCCTGTGTGACACATGTAGAAAGGGGTGAAGCTTTTCATTGCATGTTCACAGCTGCCCTCTTGATCTCCCTCCCCCACAGATCCCCCTGGTAAAAATACTTTACTTGTCTCTGAGACATACAATCACATTTTCATCATAAATCTTCCCATCCTCTTTTCAGATCATTCATCCCTAATAAAAGGGAGAGGGAAAGAAATATTTCAGGGGGAGGCAGGTGATTTTAAATATAAGATTTAAAGGTTTTTATTTGTGGTATCTTGAGAAGAACTGAATATGGAGGGTTAGAAAAATACTTACACATTACTAGATTTCAACTGCCAGAAATATACCTAGGTAATTGGACCAATGGTAGGAATCAGTATAAAGTTGATATGTTATATGAAATAAATAGAAGTGCAAAGTACAGAAAAGGTTTAGTGTCTATGTACTGTGACACCATCCAATTAATGAATGCAAAATCAAGCTCCTGAAGTAGCACTCAATTAATACTTACTATGTACCAAAGTATATTTAGTTTGTTAAAGACCCATTAATTGGTAATATGCTGCAATTAGCCCTTAAGTATGTAATTAATATTCTAGTAAATGCTCATTTACTGTTATTTCACATTCATTACCAATGAATAGATATTTAATTGAAGTCTGCTTCCTTTAAAGTAGAAGAACAAATCAGCTTTCCCTTTCCTATGATTATCCGCTCCTATTTTCTTTCTTTAGGCTACTTTCGTTTCAGGTTGCAGAGTTGTTAACCTCCTTGTGGTTCATTCAGCTAAACAGAAAATAATCAGTTTTCTAGCTCATTCGGACTGATATGCTGGGATTATAAATCTACTAAAGCACACCAAATTATAGTCAGCAAAATATTTCCAGCCCTCCCACACAAGGATCTATAAAACACAGTCAGAATTATAATTTTTACTTCCCATTTCCCTCTCTTTTAGTAACTGCAGCTGTACATGCTGAGTGCAAACGAGGCAGAGAAAATGGGACAATCCATGAGTATGGTAATAATACTGCCTTATGGGGAGGAAAAACCCTTTAACATTGATTCTCTGTGTTTGGATTTTTTTGCTATCTGATAACCAATCAACTGTAGCATGCAGCAGAACACGAGTAGGAGGAAGCATAAACAGGTTTCGGATGTAGACACTGGAGAACTGGCATTTACATTTAATTTCTTCCTCTTCGGGTGGGATGAGATAACTTTTGATTTAAAAAAAAAAAACTTGGTGGTAAAAGAGTTTAGGAATGAGAATTATTTAAATGACTCCAATGTCAAGGATATATTTGAGACGAAGTCACGTTCTGAAAACTTAAACTCTGCAGCTGAGACCAATTTGAATCTTTCAGAATCTGTAGACATAATGTAATAATAAAGATGTTGACTAAATGAAGATTAGGAAGATCTAGGTTTGTTTTAAAACAGCCCACAAACTGTATACACCTAATCTCAAGCAAATCTGCCATTTTGTACTTATGTTTGCTTTATTTCCATAAATAAAATAAAATAAAATAAAATAAAATAAAATAAAATAAAATAAAATAAAATAAAATAAAATTCTGAGCTACATTTTCACCCATACTGAAACATTTGTTCATATTCATGCATTTATAACAGATGTTGTTTCATTAAAAATTATCTGTTAATTTTCAAAAACAGATAATAATGGCACCTTGGAAGGATGTATGTATGAATATATGTTTGTGGGTGTGTGTCTATGTATGTGTGTGTGCATATATCCCCTCTCACCCCTATGGGTGGTATGTGTCTTTCTCAAACTGGGGTCCACTACCATAGGCCTGGGAGTTTGAAGGATCTGCACAGTATCCTAGCTGTTCCTAGCACTGCACTCTTCTGGACAGAGAGCTCCGATATTGGTCCTGGGATCTGTTGGAGCCACTCTCCCAGCTTAGGAGTCACAGCCTTGTGTGTTCCTACCACCACTGGGACCACTTTGGCCTTTACTTTCCATGTCCTCTCTAGTCCCTCTTTTAGGCCCTGGTACTTCTCCAGCTTCTCACATTCCTTCTTCCTGATGTTGCCATCACTTGGCACTGCTACATCTATCACCATTGCTGTCTTCTGGTCCTCGTCTGCTACCACAATGTCTGGTTGCTTGGCCAATACCTGCCTTTCCACGGGATCTGGAAATCCCACAGGACCTTAGCCCTGTTATTCTCCACAACCTTCTGTGGAATCTCCCATCTGGACTTGGGAGAGTCTAGCCCATACACTATACAGATGTTCCTGTATACAATGCCAGCTACTTGGTTGTATCATTCCACTTATGCTGTTCCTGCCTGCATCTTACACCCTGCCACTATGTGTTGGACTGTCTCTGAGGCCTCTCTGCACAGTCTGCACTGTGGATCCTGTCTAGTGAGGTAGACCCCTGCTTCTGTGGATCTGGTGCTTAGTGCCTGTTCTTGTGCTGCTATGATCAGTGCCTCAGTGCTGTCTTTTAGTCCAGCCCTTTCCAGTCACTGGTAAGATTTCCCAATGTCAGCCACCTCAGCTATTTGTTGATGGTACATCCCATGCAGGGACTTGTCTTGCCATGGCACTTTCTCTACTTGAACTTCCTCCCATGTCTGTTGCTTCCTCAGGCATTCTCTCAGCAGCTCATCTTTGGGTGCCATCTTACTGATGTACTCCTGGATGCTCTGAGTTTCATCCAGGAGAGTGGCTTTGACACTTACCAGACCCTGCCCACCCTCTTTCCGGCTGGTGTACAGTCCCTGAGTGTTGGACTTGAGGTGGAAACCTCCATACATTGTGAGGAGCTTCCAGGTTTTCACATCGGCAGCCTCCATGTCCTCCTTTTGCCAGCTCACTATAGCAGCAGGGTATCTGATGACTGGCAGGGCATATGTGTTGATGGCGTGGATCTTGTTCTTCCCTCTGAGCTGGTTCTTCAGGACCTGTCTTATCCTTTGGCGGTACTTGGATGTTGCTTTCTTCCTTGCCTCCTCACTGTGGTTCCCATGTGACTGTGGGATCCCAAGGTACTTGTAGCTGGTTGGTATGTCTGTTATGTGGTTCCACCCCATCAGTCTTAACTATCTTCCCCTTCTTTACTACCATCCAGCCACACTTCTCCAGTCTGAATGACATCCCAGTGTTCTCACTGTACATCCATGTCAGGTGGATCAGCAAGTCAATGTCTCATTCGCTGTTAGGTTACAGCTTGATGTCATCCATGTAAAGGAGGTGGATGATGGTAGTTCCACTCTTGAACTTGTATCTGTATCTAGTCCTTGTGATTATCTGGCTAAGGGGGTTCAAGCCTATGCAAAACAGCAGCAGGGACAGTGCAGCACCTTGGTATATGCTGCACTTGATGGCCACTTGTGCAAGCCATCTTGAGTTGACTTCTAGTGTTGTCTTCCACAGTCCCACTGAGTTCTTGAAGAAGGTCCATGGTGTCCTGCTGACTTTATATAGCACCAGGCATTCACAGATCCATGTATGTGGCATTGAGTTGTAGGCTTTCCTGTAGTTAATCCAGGCTGTGGAGTCTCAGGCGACTGCTTTATCTGTCAGCAACTGGTGCTTTGAGCCTCTGATGTTCCCAATTCTTTTCTGAGCTTTGCTCATGTACTGGCTCATACGGTCCTGTAGCTTGGTGACTATGATGCCTGACAGGACTTTCCATGTTGTGGGAAAACAGCCAGGTGCTGTCCAGCTCTTCATGTTCTTGACCCGCTGTTGTATGTCTGCTACTGTGATGGTGACTGGTTCCTGTTCTGGGAGACTGTTGTGGTCTGCTCTCAGGTCCTGCAGCCACTTTGCACTGGTGTTATGTGTCTTCTTTTTCTCCCATATGTTCTTCCAGTACTGTTCAGTTTCTGCTGTTGGTGGCTCTGGTGTTACTGTGTCGTTGCAGTGCAGTTGGGAGTACACCTTGGATGGTTCTTTGGATAACAGGGCATTATCTTCTTGGCCTCTGCTTCTCTAGTGTATCTCCTTAGCCTGGCAGTCAGCACTGTGAGCCCTTGTTAGTAGTCTCTAGGGCTTCAGATGGAGTCAGGTCCTTTTATTTTTTCAGTAGCCAAGTCTTATCCTTAATCTCCACACCCTTCTGTAGTTCCACCAGCTGACTGACTTCTCTCTGAGTTGCCTTGATCTTAGCCTCCAACCTCCTTTTCTGGGGGAGGGGGATAGGTACTGCTGTTCTTGATCATGTAGCCAAGCATCTCCAGGATTACAGTGGCTGTAGCGTATACCAGTTCATTGGTTTGAGTGATGGTGGTAGTAAGAATTGTTGTGAGGGCTCTATTGGCATCTTCTAGTGTACTATCTATTGGTACCTCTCCAGTGAGCCTTGGTAATCAGTCTTGAGGATTAACTGTAGCTAGTTTATCCATGATCTTATGCCTCATATCAGCTGCTGTTAACTATAATGGAGGGGGTGGCAGTGACATTCCAGGTTCAGGTGTTGGCTGCACATCCAGTTGTTCTTCCAGGTCTTCTTGAGTCTGGGATGTAATATGAAGTTGGTCTATCTCAAGTTGTGAGAGCAGCTTCCTCTTCACTATGTTTAAGTATTGGGTAATTAGCTGTTTCTCAGTTTGCATGGATGTAGGTCTTCTATCCATCCAGAATTCCGTCATATGTTTCATATATCCCCTCTTATTACTGTTGTAGTAATATTCCATCAATTCCAGGTTCTCTTGTCTTGTCCATGTATGGTTTACTCCAGTAGCCCACATCGTCAGATTGTCCTGGTTCCCCAACATCTGGTGTGGACCTTGTTAATCTGGGCAATGTCTGAGCCAGCGTGACTCTCTTAGTTTGTGTCACTCTCACATTCGCAGTAGGTAGGTGAAGCATTAAGGGGTCTTTTCCCCAGAACCCCTACTGGTAAGGTAGGTACTAGTCAGGATTCAAACCCTGGTCTCCCGCGTTAAAGGACAGTGCTCTAACCACTATGCTATCCAGCCGCTATATATATTCCTCACTCAGGAAATGTCGGGCAGAGTGATAATCACAAACACTCCTGTTTGTGCAGAGCGCAGCAAAAACTCCAGGAAAATATTAGCCATGAAAGCAAACACAATGCAATGTCCATTTCTTGTTTCCCAAAGAAATCCAGTCAGAAAATATATACTAACTGGTGTTTATTGATAAAAATGCAAAATTCCATAAAATGCAAATATCATACAAAATATAAAGAAAATCACATCTTCCCATGTAATGTAGCATCCAAGACTTATCAGCAACACAAGCTTAACAAAATCTCTAGCTACAAACTCTTAGAGAAGAGGTACACTACTTGGTACTTTGTTACAACTACGTAGCCCATAAAACCTACATAGTGGCTAACACTAAAACAACTAACAACTACTCAGAGAGACTGCACATTTTCCTCTCCTTGTATTATAGCTCTATGCCACCCCCACTGGGTAACTAGCATACATACGCCAATAGGTGGCAGTAAATAGCACAATACACAACACACAATAACAGGTGTTTTTCACATGATCTCTGTAGCCAAAATATTATTTGTTATTGTTGTAAAGATAATGGGATGAATCCTTTCCCATGAGAAAAAAAATCCTGACAGGAAATGTGTATCATAAAAAGGTAAGAAAATCTTGTTGGAGAAAATCAAAAGCTTGAAAGCTTATACTGTTATCTCAGATGCCAACAGGAAGCTCTGAAGCAAGACACCAGAATAGGGCCACTTTTTGGCTTTCTGTTGCCAGGAGAGAATGTAGTGTCAAAAGAGAAGCAGCACCCATGATTGGGAATAATAAATTTAACAAACCCAGCTAGCTGCCATTGATAGCTTTGTTCTTGGATTTAACAATGATCTTTTGAAGCTATCCAAGTTGATGACTGTCACCACCTAACCAAGCAGGGTATGAAGACATTACTCCCTTTTGTCTGTCCTAAATAGCTCGAGGCTAATAATTTCTCCTGCATTTGGATCCAGTTTGATCAAAATGAAACAGTTTTTAAAAGGTAAATGTTCCCATAGCTGAATGTGGGATTCTTCAGCTTCCCTTACTTGTAAGGGAGAAAAGGATGCAAGTGCCATGTCCACTGTACAAAATTCTCCCTTGTAATCTACAGGCTTCATAGATTCTTGCACGCCAAGGGCAAAGTGTCAGCAGTTCAATCTTCCCAAAAAGCTTTTTCACCTCAGGAAATGTGGGAAACTGGCTTTTTACTGGGTATCTGCTTTTCCTTATCAGGGTAGTTTGCCTGAAAATTATGATGATTTCAATGTTCTGGCTTCCTTGATGTCGGTGCTTACTTATTACCTGTAGCTTCAGCAACCAGGTCTGTCTCTTACATTCATGGAGCCTGCCAGATTTTCTAGGATGCCTTTCAACGTTCCTGAAAACTTTCTATGCAATGCTTCCTGGTGATTGTTCTCTTTGCTTTTTAAATATCATGAGTTCCACAGGATGAGCAAGCTTCTTTCAGATCTGGCCCAATTTCTCTCTAACTCAGTGACTCACCTCAATGTGCAACATCCATAATAAAGCAATAGCTTGGTTATGATCAATACAAGGGCTCACCAAAAACAGGAGTTGGGGGAAAAGCACCAGAAAATCAGGCCAGGGGTTTCCTCCATGCATCTTAAAGTGAGCCTCAAGACAGAGATTGCAGTTTGATTGCATTAGCAGAAGAAGTGTTACTTTGGAGAAGTATTATTGCTGTCTTGATACTTCCAGTACTTAGAGACAAAGAATAATGGGCCTCCTGTTCAACTTAGTTCAGAAAATGCTGGGTCCCTAGCGTGCTAAAGCACATGGCAGGCACTAAGATGAACTATCAAACCAGAGCTAAACAGAACTGGGCAGAACTCAAATAATCCCACCCAAACCAACCAGACTCTTTAATCACTACTATGTAGAAGTCTTTGTGTATTTTTACTTCTTCCTGTTTATTCACCCAGAAACCTTTAAGATGTTCTTTTCTTCAGTAAAGTACATGTTATAATTACTTTTCCTGTTAATTGAGCTATTTCTTAGCCAGTAGTGAATGCTATCAGGTGCTTCATTAAGGTGAAATATACTTTTCCTCTGTGGGTTAATGACATAAATGAACAACCATGCATGCTGAGCATTTGGGACATAAAGAAAGTAATATTTTTGGTGGGTGATTTTTAACTGGATTTTAACATTTAGCTCTTCCATATATTTCCATAAATGAAACCATTAAGTTAAGGTTAGCAATAGGAATTAGCAATTCATATTAAAATGTTTTCTTTTCTATGGGATGTTATGAACCTATGACAAATGTAGAATAATACATTCTATAGGAATGAAGATATAGAGCCATTGGTATTACTGAAAGATCATTGGAGCTGTATAAATTTCATCTATACCTTTCTTCATTATCCAAGTGGATCACATCATTGAATGGCATTGGGACTAAGATACTGTACTTATGAACTGTCTACCTTTCATTGTCCCTTAGAAATTCACTAATGTTGCAAAAGAGGTTTTATTTAACTAATTAAGCCACTTACATCCACATGTTGCAGTCTCCTTGCTATTTCCTGCCCCAATTTCCAAGTATGGAATGAGGAGATCTGGAGGGGAGTATAGTCACCATCTGCTGAACTTAAGTATGATTTCAATTATCTAATTTATGAAGATCTCAAGTTGCATGGAAAGCTGGCTTCATAGCTTTTATTTTATATCTCTTCATGGAGGCTGGGCAGAACAAAGAATGGAGTAACCAGGAGAGGAGGATATAGGCACAGAACCATAAATGCCTGAATTTGTCTTACATGCATATATCTAACAAATATATTTATTTTCCATTTAAACAGCAGCTGCTGAAATCAGGTTTATTGAAACAAAAATAGAATTCTTTTCTCAAACATTGAGGAAATAGTTGGTAGGCAGGATTCCTCCCCCCCCCCCAATAAATTTTTGCAGGGATCTCGTTTATATATATATATATATATATATATATATATATATATATATATATATATATGAGGCTGTTAATAGAAATAAGGCATACAATGCAAGAAATAACCCCAATGTTCTCAGATGCATAGACACTGTTGACTTTAAAGTTCTCATAATCATTATTGCTATATCCCAAAGCTCCATCATAAGAGATTCTAATAAGGGACTATGATTTGATGCTTGCTTGTTTAAATATGCCAGAATCCCTTGATTCTGAGAACCTCTAGAAACAGATCAATTTAAAAGTGGAATAATAATTTCAGTTCCCCTTGCAGGGATGTTTGAGAAAGAGAGGGGGATGTGGTATGTGTACTTTTAAAAGCTACTTGCATATATTGCTAAACTACAGCTTGCCACATTTGTTAAAAAAAAATAAAAACTGTCATGTCACCAGAAAGGAGTTGTAGAAACATAAATAAGTAATCTGAAACATATAGTTGCCTATAAATTGTGTAAAATCAAGTCTCTTCAAGTCAAGAATGAATCCTGGTGATTTCATGAACATATCCATGTAGTTTTCTTGGCAAAAGCATGGAATTAAAATCATGGCCAATTTGGAATTATGAATTGCCATACAACTCACTGAATTGTGCTTGCTATATCTATCTCTGCTGTACTTCTCGTTATAAAACACCCTGTTTGGGTCAGCCCTTTGAGGCTGTCTGTTCAAGGAAAATAGAAGCCACATGAATTACTGGAACTCTAAAGGGAGAACTGATTCTCTAAATCAAGGCAGGCAATCTTGAGTTTTTTCCTTGCTCAGTCCTGCCTATCTGGGCTAAGTTGATGTTGAATTTCTTCTTCAAGGCCAAGTGCATTTTCTGGAGTGGGCAGCTATAATAAATTTAAATAATAATACTCTACAGTTTGGGATTATATGTCAAACTAAACAAACATAGTTTTGGCTTAGTACAATGCGTCAACCTAATTGTGGCTTATTCAGCTAGTCATGGTTTAAACAAATCATAGCTTGGCATGATGTATAGGTCCAGCCTAGAAATCCATAGCTTCTCTTTGTTGATTTATATTTTTCATTGACTCATTGAAACTGATGTTTCAATTCCTGAATCTGCAACTTGAAAGTCCTTTAAGTGATAGAGATCATAACAACCTATTTACCAAATGTAAATGGAGTGATGCCTGTACAAAAGGGGTGGAGCTTTTATCACCATCTTGACTTTTTGATCCCTCCCTCCCAGCAGATGTCTCTGTTGCTCACCAAGACCGGGGCTTTTTCATTTGGGTAACACCACCACATTTTCAATAGCTTTTGTTTGTACCCAATGTCCTTTATCTGTCAGGATTCTGTTACTGGCAAAAGATTCTTGGAGCAGGAATGTAGAGAATGTAAATGAGCAAATGCTACCAATGATTGTGAGAACTGGAAAGCAGGACATCTGTTACACAGAGGAAAACACAAAAGAGGGCATTGGATTTGAACTAGAAGGAGAGATACATTCTGAAACAGACTCACACCTTTCAGAGACTGTCAGCTGTTTGGAATAGATTCTGTTCATAAATTACCCTAAACCTGTGTCCTTTCAAATCTCTGGGATGCTTCAACCAAGTTTATGCCTGCCTAGGGAAGCCTGATATTATCAGAAGTTATGATGGCCCACTAAAGAACAGCATCTAGCCAATCTTGGCTGATCTCAAAAAGAAAAGAAAACACCAATAAATAAACAAAGCATAACCATCCCTGGTTGGATGGGAGATCATCAGAAATGCCCAAGACCACCAGCTAGACTAGGAAGTTAAAAAAAAAAAAAGGCAGCAGTAGCAAAGCACTTCCATAGTGTTTCCCCAAAAACTACATGGATGTGTCCATTAAATCACAAGGAATCAAGCTTAATTTAAAGGGGACATTATCCTTACTAGCAGGTATGCTAAAGAATGATCTTTTAAAAAAAAATCAGTTTGTGAAAAAAAAAAACATATTTCAAGTTGGTCTGGTTTAATAAACTCTTTTGTAGCTTCAGTCAGAGGGCTGCTTCCAGAACAGCATGAAAGGACAGCCCCTTAAGCATTAATGATCCCTTTTCAAATCTCTTCATAATATTGGCAGTAGTTGAACTTCACTATAATATTAGGAAGCAACCTTAGTGTTAGGGTGTTACTTCCTGAATTTATTCTTATACCATGCAGCTGACAGGAAAAATGATGCTCAGCTATGGCTCTGCACACATCATATTGAAGAAGGCAATAACCCCAGATTATCTAGCGTTATGATCAGGTCTTCCAAGTACAACAAACTGTATGGGGCTCAAGCAAAACATATGCAGCAATTTTATAATAGAAAATTCAAGCTGATGGTATCAGTGTCTGAGAAACCTTTGGATTTCCCAATAATATCACTGAAGCTAGGTTACAGAACACTGCTGGGCCTCTTAACCTTCCTAGCATTCATTGTGCTATGATTGAACCATCTGTATAGAGGGGAATGATGCGCTTGATATTGGCTGACCTATATTTCCCAAAAGCCCAGCTTTAGCAATGATGTCTGGCAATGCCTAGGAGTAAGTCCACATTTAGATATACATGTCCTTCAGATGGTGCAATTGGCATATCATGTAAACAAACAGGTTTGAAAGCCTTCAAGCACACACATGCTTCACACTTGAACACTCTTCAGAAGTTGTTCAACAGCAATACTTCACCTTGTCTGTTTTTGTACCTTTCCATGGCTTTGTATCTTGGGAAAAAAGAAAACATCAAAGTTTATCTTCAGTGCCTTGTATTTTCCTCTACTCTGGTTGACTGCTTGAGCTAGACACCCTGGAGTTTTCAGCAGGTGTGAAATGCAAGGTTACATAGCAAAGACCATTTGCCCTTTGTTTTATTGCAGATTGTTCTTGAATGTTTGCCTTTGTTCATTTGTTTGCTTTCAGTTGAGAGCTCCCTCCTCGTGGTTCATCCAGATATGCCCTAGAGTCTGCTGTCCTTCCAATTTATCACCCGACAGCAATGATTGTACAATGTAATTAACAGTCAGTGCTAGCTTTTTGGATATGTGCTATAATGAAAGAACCATCTGAAATTAGAACTTAAATAATGAAGGGTTCAGGGATATGTGGGCTGGTATTTGTTATGCATTTTAATAGAGTAACTTTGAAGCTAATTGGACACTAACTAAACCCCTTGGACACATTTCAAGTCACGTCAGTATTCTTTTCTCCCTAAGGAATCTGATAGGCTATGCAGCTTAGTACTGCCTTTTTCTATCTTAATTACCATATTGAGTTGTTTTAATGCTGGTTTACTTTAGAAGCATGTGTTATGACTTAAAGCTAGAAAGTGCTGCTTATCCAGCTACTGCAATCTCATTTTAAATTTAATACCACCCTATCTGCAAGAAACAACAAGAAGAAAAGAAACAGACTTATTTAATAATAAAATTAGATCCATGATCAGTGCATGTGCATATCATTTACACTGGAAGATACTGATGATTATAAACCACCCTCATCTTTGGTGTCAGCGTCCCTTAAGGGCTTAAAAGGCAGGCAACATAACATGGGAATGGATGCCTGCTCTTGCACGATGTTGGGCTTTCCTAAACACACTGGGGTGTAATTTATACCAGCGAAAGAGCAAACTTTCGTTGCTAAAAAGGCCAATGACTAATTTTTTTTGCAGTATGTGCTAGAATCATCATTTCTATCTTCTAGAGGAAAGCATTGAAATTCCCAGTGCATTTGTTAGTACTGTAAAATTCTGTGAATGAACTCTATGCTGAGCAACATGTTCCTGCAAAAATAAATAAAGGGCAGAAGAACTGGAAATTAAACAAGAAAAACAATACTATACTGTCTTGTTTGGGTGTTTTTGGAAAATTATTATAATTTGTATATTTAGCTCTGATTTCTATCCTGGGCCAGGGATTAGTAGTAAATCTTAATACGTTAGCAGACCATATTATAAGTTGAAAGCAATGGGAGGCTGAAATACAGGTTATATATATCTTAACAAGTATCACTTTAGTGTATAGGTAGTCCTTGCTTAACAACCATTTGTTTAGCAACCATTTGAAGTTATGATGGCACTAAAAAAGTGACTTATGACCGGTGCCCAAAGTTACGACTGCTGCAGCACCCCATGGTCATGTGATTGCAATCTGGGTGCTTGGCAACCAGCTTGCACTTATGATGGGTGCAGCATCCCAGAGTCACATGACTGACATTTGCAACCTTCCCAGCTGGGTTCTGGAAAGCAAAATCAATGGGGAACCATGTGATTTGCTTAGTGACTGTCTCAAAAAAGGTTGTAAAATTGGGTCCAGTCACATGACGATTTGCTTAACAACTGCATCGCTTAGCAACCTAAATTCTGTAATTAAGTGAGGACTACCTGTAGTGGTTAAGGCACTGGGCTAGAAACTGGAAGACTGTGAGTTCTATTCCTGCCTTAGGTCCAAAGCCAGCTGGGTGATTTTGGGCCAGCTATTTTCAGTCCTAGTAAGAAATCAATGGCAAACCACTTCTGAAAAATGGTGGAAAGGAAACAGCAGGACTTATCCTGGCAGTTGTTGTGAATCAAGTCTGACATGGAGGCACTATATAAACAGCTAGGATGAATGAAATCTTGTTTTGGTTTAGCAGAACACTGAACAAAGTCACATAAGAAAAGCACCAAAGGTTACCTAGCTAATATCTAGAACAACCTGGAGAATAGTTTACCAAGGTCCCTGTTTCTTTTGGCCTCACAGCTTTAATTCATTAAGATGAATTAAAATATATTTAAAATCCATCTAATTATGTAGGAGTTTCCCATGGTTGAAAATTCTGGCGATGAGGAAATTTCATTGGTACTGGATGTTCTCTAGAGGCTGTGAGCCACGTTGACCCCCATCACTTGAGCATATGCTCAACCATTTGTTACACTCTGTTTCTAAGTACATTATTAGTGAATATATTTTAGCTTTAGACTCTCATTCTAATGAACAGTAAAATTCTGCCACATTTTGTTTGTCATGATCAATTTTTTTTTCTTCAGGTTTTTACCCCAACTTACTTATCTTGTTTCTAATCAAAGTAGAGGAAAAGAACTGCTTTTAATATTTGGAAGTGTGGATTTTGTTTTGCAGCTTTCCAATTTATATCTGTTTCAATGACAAAGTACTTGATGCCCTCTGTGATCAAAGCTCTCAACTCAAAATAGCCCTTCCTTATCTAAATAAACATTTCCTTTCATGGTCTTCTCATTATTTCTCAGAGTCTTGAAAAGAATGTTTTTTCCTTGTAGTTTTTCAGCACAGCTGAGAATTTTCTGACACGATAAAGCATCTGCCTCTTTAACACAGGTTCTTTCAAAAGAAGCAGCCACGTTGGTTAGTTTTGCCTCTAATCTCAGCTTTAGCCATTTCTCATGTTTTGAAATGATTGCCCCATAATTCAGCAAAATTGCATTTTTCCATTTCTTATGTCAGTTTACTTAACCTGGTTCTTCCTCATCCCCCTTTTTTCATATCATTTTAACCTATACATTATTCCGCTCATGGTGTGGAGGGGTGTTTAAAAGCAGCCAGTCTACAATCCATTTTATCTTCACAGTTTATTCTCAGTATAATATAAAGAGACACAAGCAATGCCTCACCTAGGATAGGATAATGCTATCTATTCTCTGCAGGAGCCTTCAAATGCTAGTTGCTAGGAAGAGTACTAGGGTATGACATTTGCCTGTTACAAATTAGGAGCGGGTATAATATAAAACCTTACTGGCAGACTTCTTTTTCCAAGGATTCTTACCATAATTTTGTGCTCATAAGCCAAATCTAGAATACATATGTATTATATCTATCCCTAAATGCATGCTTAATACAGTGCTACTTTCCCCCTCAACATGTATGAGCTTTGCCCTTTTCTATTATTGCTCATTCATGTAGATCACTTTAGTCTCATTTCAGCTTGCTATTTGAATGTGCCACAGCAGCACTAATCCAGTAACTCCAGTAGGAGGAAAATTGATATTCAGATTAGAAGTTACCTATTTGGCACCCAAGTCACCACTTATATAATGAAAGAAGGTAGAAAAGGGAAGTCACACTGTTGGGTGATGGGAGCAAAAGTCCTACATTCCTTAAAATGGGACAAGGTTAAAGAAGGCAGAGATCAAGGGGCAGTGCTATTTATGCAGATAAACGTGTAAATAAATGGTTGGATGGCTAGATATATTGCATATGTGAGTATAAGGAACCTCATTTGTATTTTCTGAATTATCTTGGCTTGAAAAGAAAAACATTTAGCAAATCTTTCTGTCCCAAGGACCAGTTGTGATGAATTTAATGTTGGAATTAAAATTTAAAAGAGAGCTAACAACTCTGTCTCTCTCTCTCTCTCTCTTAAATATACCTATTATTATGTATACTTTATTCATACAGGAATCAATCAGGCTTTGTCACCAATCTCTCAGAATCTACCTTTTCCAACACTGTAATGTAGTATGAAACCAAAGAACTGATACTGAAAAGCTTATAAAAATCAATTCAATCTCGCACTGGCATTCTGAGCTTTATAACAGCAGTAAATTCAAGATGGTCATGGGAACAGGTCATGGTAGTTTATACAAAGGGTGACTCTCAAAAGCCTATTAAATGCTTGATCAGAATATAGGGATGAGAAATCCAAGGGAGGAAAACAAAACAGCAGACAAAATACACTTCAGGGTCAGAAAGCAAGCAGGCCTTTTACTTTTTGGAATATAGAATAATTTACAATATGCTTAAAACACCTAGCTGTGTTACTCCTTGCCATACAACTCCAACATACCACAAATTACATTAACATTTGTAGCAATTTATGCCCTTGGTGGTATGCTGCATGCCATTCTCTCTAGCTCTCCACCACCTTTCTATGAAAGGGGATGTGTGTAATCAATTTCCTGCATAGTTTGCATATAATTATATTAAAATGGATATCTTGAACTTAATGCTTATATTAGGAAGTGTTCACATCAAACCTGCTAATTAGTCAGCATTCCAGATAGCAAGTAGGACTTCTTATTTTTCAGTTAGGAGAATCACAAAGCAGAGCCATAGCTGTCTAAAGTGGAAAACATTTCAATACTGGAAGGTACTGTGCAAGCAAAATGGATGGATACAGAATACTAAATGCAATGACGATAAATGCAGTGTTGATCAATGTGAGTTAATGAATCCTGGACTGGAGACATTGTTCTTAAGTCTTGCTATGTTCAGTGACACTAGTAGACACTATCATATGGGCAGCCTTGTGGAGCAAGCAAATTTTACAGCTCTGCATAACTTGGTTCAGGGGTTATATATAGTACATCTAAAAACTGTGACCAGACCAGCATAGAACCATGAAAATAAAAAGCAGGTCTGTGAATTATATCATCCACTCTTTTAGCTACTGACAGTTTTCCTAATTGCTCTTTAGTCTGTGACATTAAGCAGGTTTCTAACATCCAGAAGAAGTAGACTTATTTTATGTTATTCCATGCAGAGGCTGCATTTTAAAAATGAATTTAAACTGATGCATCTCATGACTTACATTAGAAGAACAAAGAAATAGAAAAACATTCCCTAGGGTCAGAGGAAGACAAAATAACCCAGTGAAAATTAAATACTGCTTACATAAAGGAAAGAAAAAAAAAATCTTTTGGGTCTAATACATTTACATTCACTCCCATTCCTGAAGGAAAATTCTACTTACAACTGAATAAAGCTTTAGTTCATTCATTCATTCATTCATTCATTCATTCATTCATTCATTCATTCATTCATTCATTCATTCATTCTTTGTTGTTTGTGCAGAACCATTACATAATCTTATATTCTATTATTTCCCCCACCCAATGTTGATCCTGAGAAAGGTTTTATTTTTATTTATAGTGGATTCTTTAACATTCGAATAAAGAATGTTCCCAATCTAGCAAGGAAGCTCTTATACAGAAGCAACTGTACACATGTGTAGCAATGCAATGTGTACAATGTGTATATGGATGCATTTCTATAACTGTAACACAATGCTTATATATATTCCATTGAATTTATTTTCAGTATAGCTCAAAATGCATATTCCCATCAAATGCCATCATATGTTTCATCAAGTCCGGCTAGGACTAAGAATTCTGATATGTTCCAATTATTTAATTCTTATTAATTGTTGACACTAAGATATCACTTCTAGAAGTAGGGCTCTCATGATGATGGATTTTTTGTTGTGGTTATGTTTTCACTGTGTAGCTGAAATGGAGGTGATTGATACACTGATTTTGCATAAGTGGTGAAGAATATGGATAGGAAGTATTTATCTGGTGCTCAGAAAAATAAAAGAAGGAACAACTCAAATATGAAAAAAAAAAAAAAATCCAAGAGAAAAGAGCTGTAAGTAAATTTTTAAGCCCCAACTTCAAGCTACCGAAGACATCATTTTAACATCCCATTATGCAGAAATTCATTTGTAACGCTAATTTGGAATGCATGCATAGGAGCTGCTCTAAATCTGATGTTGCATCTAGCCCCAGGTTCCTGAAAACAGCCCTGATATTTGAGTTTAAATATCCTTAAACTGATAATTGACCTCTGTTTTTCAGTTACTGCCCTACTGTGGTTATTTGGTATAAACTAGTTTTATAATGATAGACTGATGGCCTTGCATTCTTTTGGAAATGATGTTACTGGAAAAATAATAGGGATACAAATTATTTTTTTCCTATGGGTCTCCCTGAAAATAGATTTAGATTTTTTTTTATACCCAGTACTTTTTTCAGCTGTAATAGCACTAGCAGCAAATTAACAAATTATGTCCATCTAGACTTAACTTTTATCTGATGCCCTCACTGAAAAAAGATCCTAAAAGAAGGTAATTACTGGATGGTTTTTAAAATAATAATTATATTAAAAATGAGAGCTTACAACAGGGGAATATACATGTCAAAATAAAACCAGAGCAATTTGTGCTAAATGATTTCATGGGCAATTGATGTTAATACTATGTAAATTAGGAGGATAAATACAAAGGCTCTACATGTTAAAAGACATGGTAAATATATATAATTAATGAAAATGTTTATGTGTTCTAAAAAATCCATTAGAAAACCTGCAGGACCAGAATTCTGCTGTACTACTAAAATGGACTGAAATTTTACTAATCTGACAGCCCTATCACTGCATAAATCTGTTGGCTTCTGGACACTATTCTGTGTCTCTTTTTAATGAACTTTATCTTTTCTTGCGATGAATGATGAATAAGGTCATTTTTTTTTTTAATTACAGTGACACTTTTGAAATCAGCCATCTACTGCTGCAAGTGAGCATCAAGGACATCTTTTATGATTCTTGGATTATCTAATTTATTGCATATAATATGCTGAAGTTCATTAAATATAAGGCTTATCTCCACCCATTCTTATTCTATTTTTATAATTTCCTTTAAAAGTTAAAATTATTTCTACCTACAACATAATGTTCTTCCATTTCACTGCTATAAGGAAAAAAACAAAGGGGGAGGGGTAGGAGGAGAGGGGAACAAAAAAGAAAAAGAAAAAAGAAAAATAGTGGTGACTAGGTATGAAAGACAATCCAAACAGAACTGAAAAACTAGTTCTTATGAGCGACATGCTCTGTGTCCCAACGGGAGGTCCAGCTGTCACCGATGTCTTCAGTTATCTTTGTGAGACACAGTATTAATCCATTTACAAATCCCAACTTTTTGGTTGTCAGACTCTTTTTCAAATGTGAGGGTAAATAGCAACAGAAAGGACAGCAAACAGTAATGAAGTGTAAACCAGCTTTACCTAATACATATCCCTGATGGTAAACAAATACACATTGGTCTGTCACTTCAAGACCAGAAGGCATTGTTTGCTTAGCATTTAACTGAATGGAAAGAACTGTTGTCTTGTTCCAGGAAGTAATCCAAAAATTGTAGCTCTCAGATTGAGTCTGAGCAGAAGAGGGACTAAATCTGGCACAGTCCTTATAATACCAGTTCTGTAGGACTTGAGGTTCTCAGAGAATGAGTTAATATCTTTCTTTAGAAGGGAAAAATAGAAAAAAAAATGTACTCTTTATTTAGTGGTGATCTTGATACTTTTTAAAAGGTTGCATTAAAATCACCTAGTTATTTTAACGCATTTTTCTTATCATATACATTTTCTTTACTTCATAGAATTAAATAGTGAGATGAGGTTTAGATAGTAAATGAGTTGTGTACATGCCATCAAAATTCGCAGATACAATGAGGAATATGGACAACTATATGAATACATGTTCCAATTACATTCCAAATAGATCACCGCAACATTTTGTATAAAGAAGATGTTATTAAAATGGTTCCTTGCTGAATATTATCAGAGAGCTGGGATGGAGTGTTTTGTGTTAGTTCCTGGCACTGAAAATGATTCACAAATAGATAAACTGACTTCTCCATAGTTACCCATACCAACATTTCCTTCACCGTGTCTGGTCAGCCAGATCTTGTTAAGAGAGAAAAATGTTGGTTATAGAAGAAAGCAAATATTATTTCAGTTTTAAATGTTAGGTATTTTTATTTGCTTAATGGAGAGAGTTTCTTCCTAGTTAGCTTATCAGAACGTTGGAACAATTGTATTAGGACCTTTTTTTAAAGCTCATGTGTTTTTTCCAATTCATTTCATTCTTAGGTTCTTGAGTTGTACATGCAGTCCTTGAGTTGTTCATCCAATCAACTCATCCAATGCATATCCACTTTGTACATCCAGTCCTTGAGGTGGCCAAACAAACAAACAAACAAACAAATAGTGTTGCCCTGATGGGTGGGCCTGTTCTGCCTCCATATCAAAGCCAACAAGTGGTGACACCCTTAGAATTTTAATGCATAAAAAGTTATGGAAAGCGATTAGTGGATTTCCCCCAGCTTCATTTCCTCTCCCACCAATCATCACTTCCTGGCAGGAAGAACAAGCACAAATCACTCCCCTTAATGTGCAGTGGGGCAGACATTTCTATGACTTTCATGGAAATTTGCCTTGAGCTGTGGGGGATACCAGACATCTGCTTTCTGCAGAGGGATCCCTGCATAATGCCTAACCCGCATTTCAGAAAGCACCTGCCAGGCATTGTGTGGTCCCCCTATATACATGGATTTAGTACTCTTTTGACAGTGCTAGTTGTAGGGATCAGTCTGAGTCTTCAGATTCAAAGTCTGAAGAGCTTGACCACACTAAGTCCCATCCTGCCCCATAGGAATTAACTGAAGAGAGTAGTGTACCAGTGAAAGAGGCACTTGAAGAGGTACAGACTACACGCTAAGGCAGCTGACTCAGAACCTGAGTTAGGCAAGGTCTCAAGCCCAGCAAAACATTGCAAACTATGAAGAGTAGAGCTAAGTTGTTACTTGATAGAAAGAAGCACGACTCTGTAAATTAGTCAAATTAGTAGTCAGGGCATTAAAAAGGGACAACATCTTGACTGATTCTTTGTGGTAAATAATGTTTAACACACACACACACCCTTCCTGAAACTCTATCTGTATGCTATGTTGGATTATTTAGCTGACCAGTGGACTGGACATTGACTACTGTTGGATCCTTCCTGGTCTTGTGATTTGTGTCTCTGATTATTTTTAGGGAAAGTAAGCTCATGTGTACATATCGTCTGCCCACGAAGTTTTAAGTCTGTAATGTGCCTTGTGTTACCTCACTTAAAGATTCACAACTGCAATAAATTGAGTTTGTAGCAGAAGCTGGCTTTGTGTGTAATTGGCAGCAGAGAACAGAACAACTGTTTTTTAAACATGGGCTTCGCGGTCTTTTGAAGGAGTGCTACATCTATGTCCAAACATAAGCTCAATTGATGGTCACAGCTATAGAGGAAGGCTTGCAAGGAACCAGAGAGGTGTGCCCAGCACCCTTCTTGACAAGGGTACTTGTCAGGTTGGAGCATAGATAGATAGATAGATAGATAGATAGATAGATAGATAGATAGATAGATAGATAGATAGATAGATAGATGGATGGATGGAAATCAGTATTTTCATTGAGAGAAATGTGCACAAGTAATTGAACATCTTTATTTATTCTTGTCAGCAAGCACTGACAGTGAGTGACCAAGGATTATAGTTCTGACCTCATGGCTGGCACCACCTGGAAGTAGCCCATGGGGTAAACAAAATGACATTACAGCAGGCAAAAGAGCATTACCTCTTCTTAGTAATAGAGACAGAAAAAAAAAAGTATGGCCATGTGAAACTGCAGATACAGCAGAAAATCTGTAATATACTTACTTGGGACAGAACCCACAACACACAGCTATCTTTCCTAGCTGAAATCCACTTTCTTTTTAAAACATAGATCTAGCTATCTTTCAAAAGAATGCTTAATCTATTTAAATAAGATCACTGGCTGGTGCTTTCCAGAGTGCCAGTCAGGTATTAGAGTGATAAATGCATCTGCTGAAGCCAGGTGTCCAGGGTCTGTAACCTAAGCCAATGTAGCCATGGCTTACCATGGCAACCAAAGGGGAAGAACGCATACCAGCAGCAGCCTAAAGGAGCTTCAAGGAGCTAGTGAGATCTCAGTTTTTGACCATTAACTACATTATAAGTGATGGACCATAGATTGTGTCCATGAACAACATTGTGTTGGGAGAAGAGAGAGAATACTAATCTAAAACTGGAACATATAAATACAACTTTAGCTGCATCCACTGTAGGCTGAGGATGGGATGGAAGTTCAAGTGATTTAGAAAGAGTTTGCAGGGCATCTTTCTGCTACTGTTAGAGAGACATGAGGATGATCCTTTCATCAGCTCTCTAAAGCAATGTTTCTCAACCTTGGCAACACTGAGATGTATGAACTCCAACTCCCAGAATACTGGGAGTTGGAGTCCACACATCTGAAAGTTGCCAAGGTTGAGAAACACTGCTCTAAAAAGTTCCTTTCCTTTTCCATCTTGTAACCTGACCTGATGAATTTCACTTTAGATAAACCTCTGCACTTTGCTTAGAAACAAACTTTGCAGCAATGCAGTTAGGCTAGTTTTGGCTCAGAGCTAAAGGTCTGCAGCTCCCACATCTGGACAATGATTATTATCATGATGATGATCTTAGGAGGAGACTGTACAGATGGTAAGGCATATGCAAATAATCTTAGGAGGGAGCTATTTAGATTGTAGTATACAATCTTACTTCAGTGTCAGGCAATTGAGACTTCCTGTGCTTGGGAGAGTCTCTATTCCTTGAGTTTTCCTATAGAGTCCTGCTAAAATGGCACTGTTGACTCTATATGTAATGACATGATTCCAGTCATATTATGTTCAATTTGGACATAAACTCAGTAGCAGCTTTGGCTATTTGTTAATATCCAGCTATTTGCTCAAGAGAGCAAGGTGACTCAAGTATGCAAATTTCAAAAGTAATTTCAAAATGTTTTCCATATTTCATTTCAATTGCATCATAAGAAGGAAAATCAAAGGTTGGCTTGACATAAAGTTCCAGCCTTGCCTGAAAGTTTTACCCTCAAAGTGATTTTATTTTCCTAGCAAGGCTATTTGTCAAAAGCTGTAAAAGATATTCTCCAAGAAGCAGTTGTAATCTCTCTTCTTTAACACTCTAATATTATATTTGCTGTGTGGATGACTAATAACTGAAGGTGTATATAACTTGCTATTATAATGATGTAATATTTCTGTTGCAACGTACCTGTATTTATCTCCACACACATATTCTATTTTCCTTTCATTGAAACTTAGAAAAGCATAAAAAATGAATAATGATTTGAGTTAATCCCAGCAGCAGAAATGTCTTCTTTAATTGCAAATATTTTAAGGTGATACAATTTTATCAAAATATGACTTTTTAAATTTTTTTCCTGCATTTTTAAAAAAGCGATTCTCGGTATAGTAATGGCAATGCTAATCAATCTGCAAAGGAGTATATGAAAAAGTAATTTTCATTGCAGTTCTGTGGAGATGAGGTAAAGAATGTAAATATACTTGTGGAAACTTGAGAATTGTTTATATGTGAACATTTCAATACCAAATATAATGACCTTAAGAGAGGTAGATATGCATTATTTCCAAGTACAGTCATTCCTACTTCCATATCAAGAACTGATTGAAGTGAGACTAACATGCTGAGAGTTGACTGAAGGTTGTTTTTTTTTTTTCTTCTAATAGTTAACTTTCAGAACATGAGACAAATCTGAGAATAATGTGCAAAATCTCTATCCAAAGAAGACAGTTTCTCACAAATATTATCACCACCATCCAAATCAGGGCTTTTGAGAATTTCTTTGCAACATGCATGAGAACTTCAACCTGTTCAAAAAAACAGAGGTAACTGAACGGTAGCATCTTCTTATTTGTTTTGTCCTCCTCTGAATTTCTCTTAGCAAAAATGTGTCTTGGTTAGAGGAAAATGAAGGTGGAACAGGGATTACTTCAACATAAGCCAGGCCAGGATATGAGTAGATATCTATTTCCTACCAGAAAGTATCTGATTTGAAATTTACAAGCCCCAGGATGCCTACCATGACCTTATAAGCTATACATTAATTTCAGGTGAGGGAGATCTTTATTTTGTGATACCATACTTTCTGGAAGCAAATCTACACCATTACCACTATTCTCCCTTTTTCCCAAGGTAAAATTAAGGATGTTCATTTTTTTTTTAGAAGGAGTGAGAGAAAAGACAAGAATGATGGAAAGTTGTTAAGACAAATACAATTTCAAGATGTGCCTAGGTAGAAAAAGGCTACACATAACTTAAAAAAGGGCTAGGTTTTTTGTGGCAATTGAGGGATGGGTAGAACATGTGTTAAGCTCCTATAATTCTGGATCATCTTTTCCAACACTTTGATAAAATCTGCAAAAGCAGCAGAAAAGGGGAAAAAAGTGCGATGCAGGAAAAATTACTTTGAAAACCGAGCAATGGAATGAGCAGGTAGGATGTGTTAAGCTTCTGATTAACCTAAGAAAATACATTATATATTTGATTTTCCTCCTTGAACTTATGTTCTCTATGAAAATCTCTTTAACTTAAAAAAGAAAAAAAAGATGACAAGTGAAAATGAGGTTGCAATGCTATAGCAGCTGACCATAGAAATATACTAATTTGATGCATAAAACTCTCTGTGGCTGTATAATTCATTTTAAAACAGGAAGGACACTATGGCATCAACTAAAGAAGATCAGCAGATGACAGACTCTAAGAGAAGATACAGAAAGAATCAACAAACAACAGGAAGCTGCCAAGTCAGAAATAGGAGACCTTGTCTAATTTAGAAGGGACAAGTGACTTCTGCTACAGAGGACAGAAGTGTTATAGGGAGGAAAGAAATGGAAAGAAACCGAAGTTGCAGCAGTGGACTTCCTGCTGTCAATATGAGCTGACTTAAAGCAGATGCCCAGAAGAAATAAAGTAGATTATTCCTTATCTGAGTTTTATCTTGTTTCTAGACTCTTCGTTAAACTGTTAATTTTTCATTTGGTTCTAAATTCTAGTATATATTTTTGTCCCATTGGATAGCGGGCCCATTGATAGCGGGCCAAAAATGTCTATACATGCATGGTCACTTCCGCACAAATACTAAGGTAATAAAGTTTGCGCTGTGTTGAAAAATCCATTTTCCTCATGACCTTTTTCTTTTCTTTGTTAATTAAAGAGCATTTGTTTCTGAAATCTCTTTAAACAGAATTGTTCAGGAAAATTCTCATCACTGGAGTGCACTTATAAAGTGGCCAAAGGATGTTTGTGTGTGTTCTTTGTTCCATTATACCATTACTTCTTTAGCAATCTGTATCTTCCCTGCCTTCTCACACTTCACTAGATCTCCGAGGAAAAGTATTATGCAGAAACTCCTCCTCCTAGTCTTTTTTCAGATTGGGGAGTGTAGACGGACAGGGAGGCTTCAGAGTAATGGAAAGATGTTAGCAGAAAACAATAAAATTGGCAGTAGAATTCTTTACCATCTCCAACAATGAACTCAGCTTAAAAACACCACTCTGCTAAATTCAAAGAAACTTTCAATTAACCTGAGAATAAGGTACAGGAACAAAAAGGTTTTCTTTAAAATCACACATACCTCTTGAGAACTTCAAGACAAATTTTGGAACAAAGCTGTATGAAACTTCTTCACGGCCCAGTGTCTTTTCTTCCTTTTTTGTCCTTCCAAGCCGAACCAAGTGGCATGCCATTATTTAGGAAGAGAGGCAAGAGACGTTGCCACAGCTGTTTTTCTTAAATTAGCGTGGTACCTAAATGAAAAGCTTCGTCAATGATTTTGCAGAAAACCCACAAGTAGGAGTAGGAGAACTAAAAATGTAAAAAATAAAAATTATTTTTTTTAAAAAAAAGATGTTAACTCTTGAAAAGACACAGTTAATGAACTTAATAGAATAATAGAATAACTAGAAGCTCAGACTTTTTACTTTCAGTTTGGACTCTCACCCTATCCCCCTCCTCAATACCTTGATGCCTTCCTCCTTACAGAGCTCTGTCCTAAGAGCAAGCAAAGCTTCACTGTTTCTTCTTGATCAGCCCTCTTATTGTGCCAGTATGTTTTTTAACCTGGAAAGGAGGGATCAATCAGCCCATTCTAACCAATCTTAGGGTGCTTTAACCCCCTTCAGGAGTCCCAATTTTAGACCTTCATTCCATATCCTCCTTCCATCTTTGTCTTCTCTCACACTTAGTGATACTCTGAGATGCATGAAAGGTCAATATTGAAAGGTTTGCCTCTTTCTCATTTTTTCTAAACTTGGTGGAATAAGTAGTTGGGCTGTGGTGGCAGGCTATATGACTAGATGTAGCTGAAGCAGAGGGGACCAACACTGGGCTCAGTACAATGTAAATATCAACCAAATTCTACTGTATGATACAACTCAGCACTTTGGAATATCAAAAGCTGGCATAGGATTTCAGTGTTTTTAAACAACTAAAACACTGTCTCCCATGTATTCTATTAGCAGAATGAAGAAAAAGAAAAGATGCTCAAGGTAGCTTGGGGTCCAGCCTTTAAAATATTTCCTCTTCTTTTTTTTATCTTGAGTGAAATGAGCTGTTAAGCACTCAGCAGGTCTGAGTAGCAATATACATGAAAATCAATATCAACTACCCAACCTGAAAACAGCCTCCAACCTAACTGTCCCAGCAATATTTTATCCTCAGGAGAGCTGTTTGTAAAGACATTGAGAAGGAAGAGGAAATTCAGACTACTGAGACTAGAGCTACCATCCTCAGTTCCACATTCAGAGGAAGCTAATGTTTGACTTAAATGAGTTGCTTATTTCACAGCAATAACTAAATGTTAGATTTTATTTCAGCAGCTAGCTTTCTCCACTCTTTTGAAGCTTTGATTCAAATTGCAATGTTTTGCTTCCAAAACTAAAGAAACTTATGACTTCCAAAAGAAAAGGTAAATTGCATAGGCATATCACACAGGTGTATATTTTAAAATTAGGAGCCTTTTTTTAAAAAAGAAGTTGAATAGGCATTACATAATCTCACCTGCTGTCTTTTTCTAATATCACAAATGCTTAATTAGATTATCATACCATAGTTCTCATAGTTAGCAGTGTTAGCATAAACAAATGCCTGTTGGTATATATTTAGTATCCTCTGCATATAGGAATCAATTTGTACCCAGAATGTGTCACTTGAAAGTTAATAGTATAAATATCCTTTTCTAATTTAGGAAGGATTTGTAATGAATCAGACTCTGATTCCATAGTAATTCTTCACTGTTGTCTAGCTCTTGATTTGCAAGAACTAGTGTGACATTAGAGCACTAGGTCATTATCTCAATGTGAGATATTGAATCTAATTCACACTTCCTGAATTTAAAGATCAGAAGAAGGTAGCACCCTTTCAGAATAACAATTTTTAGTAAAAGACATACACTTTCATGAGCTATAGCACACTTCATCAGATTTATCCCTATTTAAATCCTACATCAATTTAGCCACTCCATGCTTCTGATGAAATAGGCTGTAGCTCAGAAAAGCTTACGACTTTCAATAAAATGTATTAATCTAAAAAGATGCTATCAGACTCCCTCTGATTTTTGGCTATCATAGACTAATACAGTTTTCTTCCAACAATGAAATCAAGGAATAACTTCTAAGCCTAGAACCAGGCAGTGAATACCCAGGATGTTTATATATAAGGATAATATTGTCCTTCAGGGACACCCTTGAGCAGATGCGCATTGAAAATCAAAGAGAGGGGCAGGCAGAAAAGTGAGAATTTCAGAAGATAAGGAACTTAGATGAGTAGTAGAAAAATAATGAACATTTCATCTTTGCAAACAGGCAAAATCTCAGTAATTTTAATGAAAAAGACTGAAAATAAATAGCCTAATGTTTTATATGAGCATTTGGAATCTTGTGCTCAGTACTGTATTAAGTACTGATGATCCCAATTCAGAAACAGTAGGAAAGGGTATAGAAAAGAGATAGTAAGGATCTGGATCCTACTGTTTATGAAGGAATTTTAAAGTCATATTTAAAAATAACACAACATAGACTGATAATTCTCACCAATTTTGGCAGAAAATAAAAAAAGTGTGTAAGCCACTGAAAAACCTAACAGACTTTTTAAAAAAAGGGTGTTATCACTGCATCATCAGTATGATCTCTATAGCTGCAGCCATCAGGGTACGGTTAGTCCCACTTCTTATTGGGATTCCTGTGCATACAGTAGGTGATAATACAAAGGATTACAAATCAGGTGAACAAAATAATATATCTCAGGACCAGGTTTAGGATTCAGTTAGTGAATCAGGCTAAGCAAAATTCTCACTGGGCAAAGACAATATAAGCTGAAGCCAAGATGTGATAAGATTTGTCAGATAAAGCAGAGTTTAGGTTTTAATGAAATTAAATTTAGGTGAGCAAAGCCAGTTGAAGGGAAAGGTTAAGTCCCAACTTTTAAAAATTAAGTGAAGCAACTAACACCTGGGATAGTTCCAAGTGAATTCATCTGGAACCTTGAATAGCAAAGCAGCTTGGATTGCTGCTCTAATGGCCTGCAAATCCAGCAGCTTCCTCCTGATAGTTAGCTCTGCCTGATAAGAGCTCCAAACTGTTTTAGAACCCACTGACTCCAGGGCCACAGGACAACCTCCTTCTTCTCCTTCTTTCAATGATCAGAACAATGAAGGAGTTGGACAGCAAAAATTGCATGACAATAATAAAGCATAATAAAAACTGATTTAAAACTGTATGAAAAATTCTAGTGACATGACATATAATATAACTCACCCTGGGCAAAATGTTTATTCTTTGTTATAGCAGTCTAATTCAGTAGTAATTTGTTTGCATGCTTTAATAGCTGTGACACAAAATTTAGCTAGATTATATGGCATTAGGCCTATTGTCTGATTAGAGAAAAGCAAGATAAAACTTGTCTGATCATCCTAGCATATGTTCCAACAAGGAAGAGATGAGAGATTGACAGCTACCTTGATTATATGAGCAGTACAACAACACGGGTTGGGTGGTTTCTATTGAATTTAAATCGCAGGAACAAGGTCTTCTGGAAAAAAAGAATTTTGGCTAATTACCACTGGGAACTGCTGTGGTAAAACATCATGTCTGGCTCTAAAAAAAGGCTCACTGCTAGGCAGGTGATATCAGCATGGTTAAATAGCTACTTGGTTCCTATCTAGGGTACTCTAAATGCTCCTCGATATGATGTGAAATTAAACTAGGTTCATTCTGTTGTTCAGTATCAAGTAATCTGGTCTTAAACATTTGAAAGGCTTATTTATATTCTAAGGACAATAGCTGGTCAAGAAAGAGGTCAAGGGAGACAAGTTTTTTGAGTACTAGCGGATATGAGAAGCGCTGAAATTGATTTGTCAAAATTAGAGGGATCAATTCAGTTGGGAAAAAAAGCTCTTGAGCTAATAATTAAATATGAGCAGCCATGCCTTTGCCTCTAATTTCACTGATCCTATCTCCAGCCTTAGTGATGCATTTGATAAACATTTGGGTACATGGAAAATTGATCATAGGAAACTACTTTGCACTGTTTATAGGGGTTTATAATTAGGAAATGGGCCTGTGTGACATACAGCATTTGGGCCATAACTTTTGCCTCAAATAACTGCAATGATGCAGTAATACATTCCTTGCCTGGGGTGTGAAACAAACTCAATATTGCTGCTGAGTTACGCAGTGCCTATTGTTTCATATAATCTTTATGGGTTTTCCAAGAACCAGTAGCATGTAGGACCATCCCTAGATATTTGAAACTCTTAACTTATTCAATTTCATTCCCTGCAATAGTCCACTTACATTTTTAGGCTTTTTAACAAAGACCAGTACTTTAGTATTCCAGCAATTCATTGTCAAATTTTTTTTTTTTTTTTTTTTGCTGTAGTCAGCCAAGATTCTAAAACACAGTCTAAGGTCAACTGAGGTTTGTGAGATAATAGTCACATCATCAGCATATAGGAGAACAGGTGCACTAATGCCTACAATCTGAGATGGGTGTAAATTATGATCAGTCAGATAGCCTGTTTAGGTACAAATTGAATAATGTAGGGGCCAAATACGACCCTGTCTGACTCTTTTCTGACATGTATTAGATTGGTTAGCAGACTATGTGAGTTATGTACATCTGACTCTGATAGTAGAATTTTCATACAGATGTTGAATTAAAAAAAATAAATGTCTGTTTATGCTTTTATTCTTTAATTTCCTCCACAAGATTTCCCTTGAAATGGAATCTAATGCTGATTTAAAATGTACAAAGACCACATATAATGGGGTCTTTGCTATATTTTTCAGTTAAGTAGCTTGAAACCAGGACCTAATCAATAGTAGAGTGCCTAGAGCAAAAACCTGCTTGTTTGTTACCTAATATAGATTCTTTCTTTATCCAGTCCTGCAATTTGCAATCTAGATGGTATGCATAGAGTTTGCTGATTATGTTTAAAAAGGCTAATACGTCTCTAATTAGCTGGATCTGTTCTATTCCCCTCCTTAAATATGAGGACAATTGGGGTGGTCTCACCCCAGTATTGTGAGATATGTCCTGTATGATATATTTATGTAAAGAGCAAGGCCAAAACAGGAGTCCACCAGTCAGTGTTTAGCTTAAGAGCTTCCAAGGGGAAATCATCTCTGCTTTTTTTCAGATTTCAGTGAACTAATATATTTTCGAATTTCTGATGCTGTCACAGAAGGCCAATAAGGAAGGGTATCATGAGTTGCTCTAGAGCTTAATACCCTTTGCTCTTCCTCATATGCATTATAAAGACCCTTAATGTATATTTCCAAATGGCTCCTAGGAATATGGCTATGGAAAGTATATTTGCCCTGATTATGTTCTGAAATCAATTGCCAAAAAAAAAAAAAAAAATACACAAGAAAGAAGAATTCTTAGTATTAGCTGATTGGACCAGCCAGTACCACACCTCTTTTTGAACTTCCTGTTTTTTGGTTTTCAAGGTAGCCTTCTACTGTTTTTAATGTTAATTTAAGATAAGAAGCCTGGGTTGTAAGGTTTGCCCCGTTCGACAGAGAAACTCCCGTGACACGTGTGGTTCACAAAAGAGGTTTACTCATGCGTAACGTAGCAGTCACAAGCAAAGCCAGGACTGGCTTGGTACAATTGCATCACTCGTTATATTCCCCCCTTCCCGTGCTTTTTCCGCCCTGCGATCGCGTTACCGTTGCGGATTATCGGTCCCCCAATAATCCCTCTTAATTGTCCATGATGGCAGGTTCGGTCAGGGTCCATTGTCCTTGATTGACAGTCCCCCTCCGGCTTGGGTTGGTCCCCCCCCATTACGTGCAAGCCCGAGGGTTCTGTGTTGCGCGGCAATCTTGTTTCGCTGCCTGCGGCCCCGTTCATTGTTGGCTCGCGCCGTTATCAGTGTAGAGTTAAAACTTCCACTGCGGTTTTCCTGTTTGGCTGGGCGCAGGTGGCCCATTAATTAGCGGCGCTTTCAGTTCCTCTTTCTCTCGCTAGCTGCCGCCAGTGGAGTTCGCGTGGTCTGGCTGCGAGCTTCTCCGAAGCCCCGTGCTGACCGAACCTGACATACCGCCCCCCTGAAAATCCCCCCCGACTTTATTTCGGTTTCCCGGGGTATTTGTTGTAAAAGTCCCGCACTAGGTCCGGCGCTCTTATGTGGGTTTTGCTTACCCATTCGCTGTGGGACTTGGGAAAATGTTTCCATTGCACTAGGAGCTGGACCTGCCCCTTGTGCCTCCTGGCGTCCAGTATCTGGTTGATCTCGAAATGCTGCTCCCCACCAACCATGATGGGTGGTGGCACCCCCTCTGCCTTGTGCCAGGCATTCCCCGGCTGGTGCAGCTTTGGCAGGCTGCAGTGGAACACTGGGTGGATCTTCCCGAGGCTTTTCGGGAGCATCAGCCTGACGGTTACTGGATTGATAACCTCTGCAATGGGGAACGGCCCCACAAACCTTGGGCTGAGTTTCTTCGATGTCTGGTGTGTCTTTAGGTTTTTGGTTGACAAATACACCTGGTCCCCCACCTTCCACTGCCCCTCGGGGAGTCTCTTGCGGTCCGCGTGTTTTTTGTAATCGGCTTTGGCTCTTTGCAATGCCGCGTGTGCCGCTCGCCGGGTGGTGTCGATTTGGGCGAACCAGGCGTCCAGGGAGTTGATTTGGGATTCCGGCTGAGGCAACTCCCGCATGGGGACGAAGTCTCTCCCAGTGGCTACTTTGAATGGAGAAAAGCCGGTACTTTTGTGGATGGCGTTATTGTATGCTACTTCCGCGAATGGCAGTAGCTCCGCCCAATCGTCCTGTTGGTGTCCCACGTAGCAGCGAAGGTACTGTTCGAGCCCCCCATTCAGGCGTTCCGTGGCTCCGTCCGTCTGCAGGTGCGCCGCGGAGGAAAGGGCTTGCTTCGTCCCCACCCGCTTCAGGAACTCCCTCCAGAACCGCACGATGAAGTTGCCGCCCCGATTGCTGACGACCCGTCGGGGCGCGCCGTGCAGCTGGTAAATATGTTGCATGAACAGCCTCGCCAACCTCTCTGCCGTGGGGACTAGCCAGCACGCTACAAAGTGCGCTTGTTTGGAGAATAAGTCCGTAACCACCCAAATGGTGGTCTTCCCCTTACTCTCCGGGAGCTCTACTATGAAGTCCATGGCGATCTCTTGCCATGGGTCGTCGGGGTCCGCTACCGACTGGAGTAACCCCCTAGACTTGCCTTTGGCCCCTTTCGCCGTCGCACACACCAGGCAACCCCCCGAGTATGCCTCCACGTCCTTTCGGAGCGTTGGCCACCAGAACTGCCGCCGAATTAAGTGGAGCGTCTTCACGAAGCTGAAATGCCCCGCGTTCCGGCTGTCATGGGCTCTTTCCATGACCCCCCGTCGGCACCCCTCAGGCACGTACAACTTCCCTTCGTGCCACCACAAACTCTCTTGGCTGGTTAGCGCTTCTCGGTTTTGCTTGAGCCAAGCGTCCCGCTCCGCCGCCTCCGCAAACCCTTGCTTTACCTCAGGCGCCGCGTCCCGTTGCTCCCCCTTGGTCTGGCTCCGGGTCACCGCCTTTGCAGCCAGCCTGCTGGCAGGGATGATGGAGTCCACGATCTCCTCTTGTAGGCTGGCGTGGTGGGGCATGCGAGACAACCCGTCTGCTAGGAAGTTGCGCTTCCCGGGGATGTGTTTTAGGGTGAACCTGAACCTCCCGAAGTATTGGGACCACCGCGCCTGTTTGGGGGATAGCTTACGCGGGGCCTTCAGGGCCTCGAGGTTCTTGTGGTCCGTCCACGCCTTGAATGGTTCAGCTGCCCCCTCCAATAGATGCCTCCACGTGGCTAGCGCCCACTTGACGGCATACGCCTCTTTCTCCCACACCATCCACCTTCTCTCTGTCTCCATGAATTTGCAGGAGGCGTAGGCGCATGGGTGGATGGCCCCCTCCGGGCTGGGCTGGAGCAGGACTGCCCCCGTTGCCACGTCTGACGCATCTACTTGTATGATAAACCGCCGATCTGGGTCGGGATGGCACAGGATTGGCTCCGCTGTGAACCACCGTTTTAGCTCCTCAAATGCCCCCTGGCATTCCACAGTGCACGTGAGTGCCATGCTGGGCATGGGGGGTTTTCCACTGCCCTTGGTTTTTAGTAAGTCTGTCAGGGGAAGGGCGATTTGGGCGAAGTTTGGGATGAACTGTCTGTAGAAGTTCGCAAACCCCAAGAAGCTTTGAAGTTGCCTCCGGGTTCGCGGCGCTTCCCAGCCCAGAACATCTTTTACTTTCGCCGGGTCCATCTCAATTCCCCGACTGGATATCCGGTAGCCGAGGTAGTCCAGCTGCTCCCGATGAAACTTGCATTTTGATAGCTTCGCGTACAGCTGCGCCTTCAGCAGTCTCTGGAGCACCGTGCGTACCAGGCTCACGTGCTCCGCCAGGGTTTCGGTGTAGATGAGGATGTCATCCAGGTAGACCCGGACGCCCCGGTAGAGTAGGTCGTGCAGCACCTCGTTTATTAGCTGCATAAACACCCCCAGGGCCCCTTTTAATCCGAATAGCATCATGGAAAATTGGTAGCTTCCGAGCGGCGTGTTGAACGCCGTCTTCCACTCATCTTTTGCGCGGATCCTGACCCTAAAGTAAGCTTTGCGCAAGTCCAGTTTTGTGAACACCCTCCCCTTAGATAGGTGCGACATTAAGTCCTTCATCAGGGGGAGGGGGTATTTGTATTCGGTGCTGATTGCGTTCAGCCCCCGGTAGTCCACGCACATCCGGAGCGAGCCATCCTTCTCCCGGAATAGTACCGGGGCCGCTAATGGTGACTTCGCGGGTTGGATGAATCCCCCCGCTAGGTTCTTGTCTATGAACTCCCGCAGAGCCCCCATCTCCCTCATTGACAGGGAGTACATTTTCGGTTTCAGCAGCTTTGCCCCTGGCTCTAGCTCGATGGCGCAGTCACTGGGTCGGTGTGGGGGGAGCTGGTCGGACTCCTTCTTCCCGAACGCTGTCACCAGGTCTCGATATTGCCTCAGGATTCCGCCGCTCGTCGTGGGTTCCCCGGACTCTGGCCCTCGTTTTGCAGCTGTTCCGCCAGTCGCCGCTGCCTTCCCACGCCTCGGGATTGTTGCGAGTCTCCGGGTCTCCAGTGCTGCTGTTGCTGCTGTCACCGCCCGAGTCTCGGGCTTCGTCTGCTCTCGTCTCGCCTCCCTGTGCCTCAGATCCTCCACTTGCCCTTCTGTGGTTGCGGTCGCGCCCGTTGCCATGGCCTGGTCCCGTCTGCTCTCACGTTCCGCCGGCCTCTCGACCCTGAATCGCACCGCCTCCGCTGTCCAGTTGACCCGTGGGTTCCGTCGCCGCAGCCATGCCAAGCCGAGTACCACCGCGTAGTCGGCCACCTGGACCACCACAAATCTTAGTTCTTCCCGTTGACTCCCGATCGTCATCTGGACCGGCTCGGTGTAATACTGAGCTGGCCCCCCCCTGCCAGCGAGCCATCTAGCTGGCTGAATGCAATGGGTTCCCGGAGGCGCCTCAGCTGTAGTCCGAGTCCCGAGAGCACAGCTGGGTGCATCAAACAGTGGGTGCAGCCTGAATCCAGCAGCGCCCGCAGCTGTGCCTCCCCTCCGGATCTCACCCCCCGGATGTGTATCCTCACCCGGAACGGAGGGCAGTCCTCATCCCCGATTGGGTCCGCGCGCCTCGGTTCCCCTGCTCGCACTGGGACGCCGTTCAGTGCAAGCGCACCTCGTTTCCTGCCAGCTCCGAGTCCTCTCCGGAGGACGCCGTCTCTGGGGTCGACCACCCCATCTGTCCTCTTTCAGTCACTGCTGCCACTGCACTCTTCTGCGGTCGGTCGCCGGACCTTTTCCCGGTAGGACGCAGGGGCTTGACTTCGGGCCGTGGTGAGGCTCCTTCCCGCTCCGTCGGGCACTGCGCTGCTCGGTGGCCTCTGCCTCCGTACCGGAAGCACAGGTTCGGGGTTTTGGTTGCCTCTCGCCCCCTGGTGGACTGCCGCCGACTGCTCCTCCTTTCCTCTGGGGGTCTCTCCCTCGGCCGGTCCCTCGTCTGGTCCCGTCGCCTCGCGCTTTGTTGAATCTGCCGCCACGCCAATTCCGCCGTTCCGGCCAGCCAGATCCAATCTTTCACTGTGGACGGGTCATCCCGCCCCAGTGCCCGCTCTAGGATCTCCGGATTGAGCCCCCTCTTAAAATACTTTACCCTCAGGGACTCCGGCCAGTCTGTGAGCTTCTCTACCAACCTCCGGAACTCCAGGGCGTACTCCAATACCGACTTGTCCCACTGTCTGAACTGCAGGATGTCGTCCTCAGCCCGCTTGGTGCTCAATGTGTCCTCGAATCTGTCCCGGAGCGCCTGCATGAAGTCCGGGAAACTCCGCAGTTCCGCCGCATTGGCGTCGTACAGTCCGATCACCCAGCTAGCCGCTTGGCCGTCTAACAGCTCGGCCACGTAGGATACTCTATCCTCGTCCCTAGCGAATAGGTGACCACCCCTCTGCATGAAACCCCTGACCTGCGTCAAGAAGTGCGGGAGCTGTTCAGGGTCCCCTGAGAACTTCCCAGTGATGCCTCGAAGTCTCAGGGCGTCCGCCGCCCGTTGGTCCTCCGACCGGGGCAAGATCTTGTTGTTATAGATGGAATTGTGCTATAAGGTCTTGCTTAATGCTATACATTCTAGGTCAATCCAGCCTTTACACCTGGCATTCAAATGGGATTAATTACTATGTGGGGTCCATTTTACATAATCTTGTAGAGATAAAATAAGAGACCTATAATTAGATATTATCTTTTAATCTGGGTTTGTGGCTATGATTTATGCTCAAATTTCTAGGGGCCTGGGTGTCTTTAAGTCTTTAGATGCTATGGAAGCCTGTATGGGATTCCATTTGACTCCAGCTGACCGTGCCCTACCCTATTCCTCTAGAGAAGATTCCTGGCTATGGTATGTAAAGGTCTGGTTGATAGTTGAAACCAAAGAGTTAGAGGGAGGTGATTACTATCTAGACGTGTTTCAATTGACAATGAGTAGTGTAGATCACAGGAAGCTAACCAATAGTCTATCATTGGCATACAAGACCCATACTAATAAGTGAATTCTGCTGGTCAATCATCCAGTGTTACCCAGATATACAGATCATATTGGGTACCAATTTGGTGAATCAAAAGCCAGCAGAATTACAATTTTTATCCTTAACAAACCTTGATAAAAAGGAAAGTCCCTTCTCATACACAGGTGGAAATTGAGCAATAGTTTCAAAACTGGTGCTCTTAGAATCTGAAGAAGACAATACAGTTTTTGGGGGGCAGGTTAAATATTGACTGGAAATTCTGGAAAAACAGAGATGTCTGGATTGCTTCTGAGGGGAACTTTTCCTTTCAGTCTGAGATGTCATTGATAGCCACATTCTTGTCTACTGAATTCATCTGGGGAAAAATAGTGACCATTAAAAATGGATTGGAAAAACTGCTGTTGCTGCTAAAGACAAACATTTCTGGGATAGTATGAATAAATACAAGTTGAAGTCCTGAGTGAGAGTCTTTCTGTACTGATTTGAACCACTGTCCATTCATTCAGAACAAATGCCTTCAACATCATTCCAGTGAAAGAAAGAGGCAAAGCAACAACCCACATTAACAATAATGAGTCTCCTCCCCCACAAAAGAAATTCCAAAGAGGGACAGAACCTTAAAAAGTAACACCCCTTCCTTCCAGCAGCTTAGGAAAGTTGAATGAACAGAGGAATTATAGGAGTGGGGAACTTACTTCTGATGTTCTGAGCTTCTTGGATGGCATGTCAGTGTTTTAGATGTGACCAGTGGATTTCCAAATGATAACAATTGTGGAAGAATTATAAAATTACTTTTTTAAAGGTTGACTTACATACCTGCTGTGTACTGTAGATAACCATAATCTCAGAGATACAAAGTGTAGATAATGAAGTTCTGTTGACATAGCAGTCAATATAACTTAGGACTTCTAACCAAAGCTTTCCTGGGTGTTGTAAATCAATTCTAAGTGTAGGAGTCTTCTTATAGTTATCACAAAAATAGTACTGTCTACAAATTGCCACCACAATCAGACATTTATATTCTGATGTTCAGTTTCCTTCTGCTTGTTAGCCTTGTCAAGGAAGACATGGAGGAGAGCCCCATCCAGATGAAGCCTACAGTAATTATGGTAATTCAAAGAGATATGTATTCACTGGGGGAAGGCAGTTCCAACCTCACAATCAACCTTTCTGCAACTCAAGGAAAACACAAACATGACCCTTAGATAAATTAAGCATAAACAAATGTTGCACATTAAATGAGTTAAAAGACCTTGCTAGAAATCCAAAACACTTTTTGCCACCACCTAGTGGATGATTGGTGAAACAATTGACTGGTCAACCTATAGTGTTAAATAATGCTTAAAAAAACTCAGATGGTCAACAGAACAACTGGAAATGGAGTGGGGGGGAGGGAATGCAGTGCATAGAGTAACCAGAACATTGCGCATGCCAATTGGAGGAGCCTTTTACATTGTGGATGATATTGGCTGGGCCTGAAATTTCACCTGAAGGAACTGCCAATGTTGTCTGTTAAAACTGTATAGACACCAGCATAGATAGAACCATTTCAAATGCACAGTCAGGGTGTGTTGTTGGGGAAGCAAGATTCCTTCTAGGTCCAGGATGGCCAGACAGCTTGTCAAAGCTGCTGTGTGGATATGTTCTCTGTATTTTAATAGCATACTTGGGGTCTGGAAGTCTAAATGTGAAAAACATTATTTTGCTAAGGATTAGAAGTAACAGTGAGATCATACTATTGATCTTGGACTGTCTCCTTCAATCTAGGGACCTCAGATTTATTTTATTTATTTTATTTATTTATTTTCAAATTTATATGCTGCCCATCTCCCCCAATGGGTGACTCTGGGCGGCTCACAATAATAAAAAAGAAAAAACACAGGACTCTCCAGACATGGACATAATCTATAAATAGTTAAAAAACATATATAAAAATGGCCTAAAAACCTCCTATAATTTGGCCCTAAAAAACCTGTAAGATGCTGGGGGGGGGGGACAACCCTTCACCCCACCAGCCATCTCCACAGGTGCGGGCCCCCCTCTGGCCCCCAGGCCTTCTGGCAGAGCCAGGATTTGATCTCTTTCCTGAAGGCCATGAGGGAGGGGGCACACCGCACCTCAGGCGGCAAGATGTTCCATAGGGCGGGCGCTACAGCAGAAAAGGCTCTCTGCCTAGACCCCAGATATGTTTGATTACAGTCAAGATAGCTTTGGAGTATGCTGACCAAGAATTCAAAGGTCATAATGCTGAAGGAAGCTTGTCTAGAACATATAATGAATTATCTTTTCAAAACCAATCTTTTTATTATAGGATTTGGAAATCTTTTCAGCCCCCAGATATCATGGCCCAACCTTGACAATGGAAACTTTGGATATACATGTTTTGGATAGACTTGTATTTGTGGATGCAGTTTTGCCCATTCCATGCACAAAAATGAATGGAAATCCCTTTAAAGCTTACAAAAATCATTTTAACAGGAAGTCTATGGGCAGTGGGTTGTATTTTATGATCACAAGACCTTTTGCAGCATTCCAAAGGGTACAATAGGTGTGCAGGGGAGGGGAACCATGACCTATATGCATACTTTAAAACAACTGTAGACACTCTCTCACAGATACAGTATACGTCTCTAAAGATATTCTAATGAAAAACCATACATTGTAAAACTGAGCCATGAAACCTCCAGAGTGGAATCTGAGCCAATGCTCAGTCAAGCTGGTTATATTTGCTTGTGACCTACCTTTAGGGATGAAATGCTATAAGCAGATGCTTCTGAAGCAGGGTGACAGGAATTCCCTATTGACTTCTGCTCTGAAGCTCTACTTTGTCAAGCTGTACTGTCCAGTAACCACAGTGAACTAGCTACTGGCAGTAGATTTATTACTCCATTTATAGCAAAGAAATAAAACTGTCTAATGTAGCAAAACATGTAGTCAAATGCAGACCCCATCAGCCATCTAAATTAACAAGGATAAGAATTCTGCTGTCAGAACGCTGTAAATAATCAAAGGAAAGAGATTCCTTTGAACATCTTAACACTGAAGATGCTTACAGAAAACTGTTTTCCTCATAGGAGAGTAAAAATATCTTTTAAGATTCTCTCATTCAACTTGAAACAGCACATATTTAATTCATATTACTTTACAAACATGCCATTTTTTGAACCCAAAGACTTGGGAGAGTTTCTCCTTCTAAAGCACAAAGAAAAACACCCTCCAGAGCTCTGACAATGCACAGGCCTGCAAATAATAATAATATATTAAAAAAAAATTAAAATGTAATGGTGGGGACAGCATAGCTTCACGGTCATATTCATCCAAAACAGATACATTTAGAGCACTTAAGACTATAATTCTCAATTTATTTTTGGTTTCATTTTTTTCACTTCTTGCTCTGGCTCTCCCCCCCACCCCAAGAGCATCAAAAGGATTTATGGATTAGGTGAGATTCAATTAAAAAAAAAAGTCAGATTGACCCAATTTGGAAAGCAAATTTAGTTAAACTCACAAAAGGCCATTGAACTGATAGATTGTGTAGGAGTTAACCAACTTAACTGATGTTTTGATCAGAATTAACAATCCAATTCAAATCGTCTTTGAATCAAATCTATTAGCTGGATCAGCCTGATAGGAATATGAGTTTTCTCTCCAAATAATTATATGTAAATTTGTGTGTGTGTATTATATTTACTGATAAGGAAAGAAGAAGTTGTTGAAAACAAGGGAATGAACTAGAGGAATAAATGGCTGTAGATACTTACATTGAAACTCATGGATTCATAGAATTGGAAAGGGTCATTTAGACCATTCAGTCTAATCTCCTGCTAAGTGCAAAAATCCAAACCAACCATCCCAGATGGCTGTCTAGCCTCTGTTTAAACACACCCAATAAAGGAAAAACCATCATCTCCATCTCCTTGTGTAATTGGTCCCACTATCAAACTGCTCTTACTGTCAGAAAGTTTTTTTCCCCTAAGATTTAATCAGAATTTGCTTACCTATAATTCAACTTCATTATTCGGTGTCCTGCAATCTGGAATGAGATAAAGCAGGACCTGATTTTCTGCTATGTGACATCCTTTCTGATATTTGAAGAATGCTATCATATCCACCTTCAGTTGTTGTTGTTTTCTCAGAGCTAAACATACCCTTCAATCTCTCTTCATAGGACTTAGATTTTAGTCCTTTGATCATCTTGCTGCTTCTTTCAGAGCCTGTTCCAGTTTCTTAGAATCCTTCTTGAAGTGTGGTGCTAAAACTTTGACACTGTACTTGAGATGGAATCTGACCAAAGCAGAATACAATGGAACAATTACTTCTCATTATTCAGAAAGCTACATGTCTTTCAACGCAGTCTAAAATTGCATTTCCCTTTTTTGTAGCCACTCCACACTGCTAGCTTATATTCAGTTTGCAATGCCTACTACTATCTTTTACACAAGTACTATGACCAAGTTAGGTATTCCCCATATTAGACCTGTGTATTTGATTTTTGTATTCTAAATAAATAATTTTACACTTTCTTTCTTAAATCTCATTCTGTTACTTTCAGCCCATTTCCTTAACCTATCAAGATCATCTTAAATATATTTCTCTCTTTTAATATGTTAGCTATACTACCAAACTTTATTATATCTGCAGGTATCATCTGATAAACATTCTCTGTACCTCTTCATCTAGGTAATTATTAAAAACATCAAAGAGTAAAGAATCCAAGACCAATTTTTGTTTCACCCAGTTTGATATGATATCTCTAATTTGCTGGAGAACAATTGATGAACAATTTGAATACAGTTTTCAAGCCAGCTATGTAAGCACTTAATTGTCATGCTATCCAGCCTACTCTAAAGTAGCTTGTTAATTGATATGTCATGAGGTACTTTGTCAAATGCTTTGCTGAATTCAAGTTATGTCTATAACATTCCTACAATCCATTAAGGAAATTACCTGATTAAAAATGAGATAAGGTTAGTCAGACAAGATTTATTCTTAACTGATATGACTGCTTGTAATTACCACCTTGTTTTCAGGATGCTTGTAGATGAATCTCTTTATTATGTACTCCAGAATCTATCAGGCTTAGATCTCAGACTGTGGTTCCATGGATCGCTTTCCCAACACTTGGGAAAACAGGAACAATACTCATTGCTCTCCAGCCATCTAGCATTATACCAGTACTTCGGAATTTTTCAGATAAGGTTTTGGTCAGAACATCAGCTAATTCCTTTATTATCCTAGGATGCCAGTTATCTGGTCCTGGAGATTCAGCTTTCTCGAAGTAAAAAAGATAGTCTCTGACCATATTTCTATCAGTTTCAAGTTTCAATCTGAGTATTCATCTTGCTCTTCATAAATTTATGGTGGAAAATATACCTTTTTGTTGGAGAAGACTGAACCAAAATTGAGGTTGAGTAACTCAAGTTTTTGTGTTTTGTTGGCATTTTGTTATTTATACTGAGCTGCCAATATATTGATTCTTTTCTTTTGCTTTTATTTTGAACAACTCTAAAGAAGTAATTTATGTTACTCTTAGCATCCTTTGCTACCTCAACTCATTCTGAGTTTAGCTTTCTTGATCCCATCTCTATTGTTCTTGGCTATCTGTACTCTTCTTTGTGACCTGGCCTTCTTTCAATTTTCTATACATGACCTTTTTATTTTTAGATCATCACAGCACTTTTCATAAGCATAATGGCTTCTGCTGTCCACCATTTTTTCCTCATTAGAATTGATTGCAACTGTGCTTTTAGTATTCCTTTAGGAACTAAAGTAGTAGTTCCTTTAGGAACTCCCACCCCTATTAAGCTTCTTGTCCCATTAGCTTTTCCTGCCTTGGAATCCCACTTATGACTGCTCTGGGTTTATTAAAATCCACAGCTTTGAAATCTAGATTACACATACATGCTTATGCCTTAAAACTCAGAACTCCAGTTTTACATGGTAATTTCTTTAGCTGAGTTTTACCTAAGCTAAGTCTCATACCTGATCCTCTTGTTCCTTCTTACATCTTCTGAAAGAGAAAACTGTCAACAGGACAGAAGTTTCCTGGAAGAACCATGTTTGGCCGTTTGTCTCTCAGCAGATGTCAGAGAGGTTGTGACTTTATGCCTGTTTGAAAGATCTGCAATTTGCTTTTAGAAGGATCATCCACATATTTTTCTTAGCTGGATGTGTAATGGTGGATATCAACAACAGTATTGTTTTCATTTGTTCTTTCACTTAATTTAACTCAGATGCTCTTTACAAATTCATTGCCAAATTAATTTATTTAGATTTCTGAGTGGAAATAGATACTTTATGCAACTTATCTCTTTCTATTCCTTTTGAACAAATTGTATGTTTCATTTGCTATATTCCAGTCATGAGAGCCATCACTCTAAGTCTCCATTATATCTATTAACTCATATTCACCTTCCTAGGCTAAGAGTGTAAGTTCAACCTTTTTTATCCCACATACTCTAAGCACTAGAACAACATACTGAGTGGCTTAACAAGCCCCATTTTAGCAATTCTTGTATTTTCTACAGTGCACTTTATCTAAATCCTCGCTTCTAACCCACACAGGATTCTTTTTAAACATTCCTAATCAACCTCACCATGTTTTAACCAAATGCAGTGTTATCTGTCTTTGTTTCAACCCATTTTGTGCCAGCAATCCAACAGAAATCTCATATCTCCCATTGATACCATTTGTATGGCCAATACATATTGATCTGAAGAATGCTCTCTCTCTCCCCCCCTTTCTATGCTTTTCCATGGACTATGGAAGAGTCCATGGAGATTTGAATCCTTAGTGTCTTGAACTTCTTTCTGACTGTTTCAGAGTCCATGGAGATATGATTGTAAGTGTTCCTTACAGCATAATTTCCCCCCACATTTATTAGTAGGACTTTAAAAATCTTGAGGGTTGTTCTGTCACATCCCTAAATATGATGTTTGCCCACATCTTTCTCTGGGCAAACATTATATTTCATGGGCAATGGGTCCTATGTTTGTTTCAGCTCCTTATATTAATAAGTCACTACAATTATCCTGACTCTTCTCTTATCCTCTTAGAGGACACAGTTGCATCCTCTGTGCCTCCCTAAAGAGATCTGCAATCCTTTTGTTTTGCAGCATCATTTTTCTTCATCTGTACTTTCAGAGCCTGTTTTATTGGCAAGGGCTAAAAACTGTATCTGAATTTCACCAAAACAGAATATCTTCTACCTCTCTTGCTCCTGGTTTTTATCATATCCATTATGCTTGCTCCTGTGTTTGAGGGTTATTCCACTATCAGTTGCTGTTGTAATGCCTTCTTTCTTTCAATGATAAATTCTTATCCATTCTAATCAGCTGAATTGTGGCCATTCAGTGCTGAAATCCTTTGATGTTTCTTGAAAGACTTGCATTTATGTATGTAGGTATTCAATATTTATGGCTGCCCATCTTGAGTTAATGATGCTGGGTGGCTAACAATGTTAAAAAATATAATAAACAGAAAGATAACCTGTCCCATCCCCCAAACAACACACATAAAACAGCAGCCAGATCCATCCATAGCAATTAACATAGCCTATGCACAGGCTCAACCTCATCTCCTGAGCCCCGGACACGGTGACAGAATCAGGTCTTTAAGGGCTTACAGAAGGGTTGAGGCCAGTCTGACCTCTGGGGATATGTTCCAAAGGGTGGGTGCCACAAAAGAAAAATCTTTCCAATTCGTTTTAAGGTAAGGAGACATGTCATAAGCATTGCAAGTCAAAATTGTTGACTCTTGGCTGTTCACTGTTGCCTCTTATTGGGAGCCACCAGTAGAACGAATTTTATTTCTTCTTGCTTCCTTCTCAGAATCTTAGGTTAGCCAAATACAAACTTATGGATTTCTGCTTCAACTCTCTTCTGAATTCTCTTTGCAAACTCCTGTTAGCTCTTCTTGTGCAGTCACTGAGTGACCCCATTTCCTGGAACCTGGCTGCCTTATATTCTTCTTACAGTCTCTGCTTATTCAACAGAAAACAATCACTCAATGACCCACAGTTGGCAAAATCAACTATTCAGGAAAAGACCTTTTTATTCCTAACAGCTGAGTATGCAGTCTCTCAGAATACATAACAAACTGCCGTTAGCTCTTTCTTTTCACTGATTCAGTGCTATATTCCTTTGAAGATTAGTGTGAAAATTATCCTTTAGGATGGGCTGTTTGCCTGATAAATTCAATTCTTTTGAAATACTTAAGCATAGCTTCTCTCTATTTTCTTTTTTCCCTGTTCTCTTACCCCTTCATTTCATTTTATCTCTAGCCAATTTTGTTCTCATTTCTTTCCCTCCTAGTGCTGCTATTCCTTCCCCTTCTCCATCCTCCCCCCTTCCCCCACTTCTTCTGTTTCTGCTGGAAATAAGAAAGGGGGAGTGTATCTTATGTGTTTCTTTCTTTTAGATTGGTTTTATTAGCGCTGTCAGGACCTCAGATTTGAAGGGAAAAAGTCATTTTGGGGGATGCATGACTATATCCATAGCACCTGTTGGCAATTCTTTAACCTGTGTTTTTTCCCCACAACTGCAAGTGGAAGCTTTGTGATCTGGAGAAAAATGTCCCTGCTTTAAGGAATTTCAAACCCATGCTATACAAGCATTCCCTTGTACGCTGAAGTCTCTTTTTTACTTCAGATCTGAAGTTTGTACATGTGAGGGAGTAAACTGTTAGCATATGCAGATGGAGATCTCTTTCTTCTTCTTCCCCCTCCTGTTGGAGAGCTTCAGTTTATGAACTAATCTCAATTTAAAGCCATTTTAATTATGCTATTACAAAGGTAATATTTAGTCATAGGCTTTCTTGGTTTTGGGAAGATCTATATCTGTATCATTGTGGGTATGTGTATACACACACTATGCAAATTTATCACTTGTACATATTTATACAAGTGGGGAACTTTCTATGATTGGCTTCAGCTGGAGTGCCAACTTTAAGCTGTCAGAGCGCCTTGGGCCAGTCCTCAAGTGGTCCAGGAAGAAAAACAGCAACTGGACTCTGCTTTAATTAAAGCTACAGATTATACTATATACAGTTATATACACAAGTTTTATCTTACCTACTAACCTATTCCACAGCTCTTAGTAACACACACAATAACACCTAACACCCAACAATATCCAGCAGCTCGCAGGCTGCTTATATCCCCCACACTGTGCTGAGTCAGTATCCATCAGGTGTGAGCACTTGGCTCATTAGCCCTGCTACGTGGTTTGCCTCCTGTTATCTACACAGTAAAATTTCTACTGAGTATACCTCAACATAAGCCAGGCATTATGTAGATTTTTTTTTCTTTTTTGTCTCCTCCTCCTCTGGGGGAATTGTCTTATATTCCAGTTTATCTTCCTTTCAGGTGAAAAAATATTACTAATTATATAGCTTCAACTTGTTTATTTTCTTATCTTTGATAGTACCTGAACCAATTTGTTACGATGGCATCAAATGTTTTTCCTCTCCCTCATTGCTCCTAGCATATAACCCAGTCCAGCCTACCATGGACTTTCTAAATATGTTAAGGCTGCAATCCCCAGTATGGCCAACTAACTAAAGGCAATGCTTGTTAAAACTGAAGAAGAGTATAATTTGATTATTATTTTTTTGAATCTTATGCTGCTTTGTTTTTCCCAGTAAACTCAGCTCATCACCTCAAAAGTTAGTAAGCAAACAAGCTTGATATAAGCCCTAAATATAAAAATATAGAGGTTTCCTTGAACTGAGCTTGATTGCTAATGACTAGATGGACATGCCTAGGTGGGAGAGTTTCTGGCATCAATATGACAGTGGCTTGCTATTTCCTTGTCCTGATCCCCCCCCCCCCAATTTTCTATTTTACCATGGAATTTCTTGAGAGTACTAACCTGGTCCAACTCTGCTTCAACACAATTATTTATTTTATAATATTGCTCAACTCTGAGGAAACAAAAACAAAAATAGAATATAATCTATTTAAACACACACAAACATACACACCCTCTTGATTTTACTCTCCAGTCCAATGCTTGGAAGTAAAGCCCACACCCCACAGTGATTCTTCCTTTTTTTCATAAAGGGTTTAGGACCAGCACTTCAGACTTGAAACCTTGGCTATAGTTACTGTCTTGAACAGCCCCTAATGTTTACTTTGTGAACAACATTTGCTCAACAAACATCCCAAACTTGAGTGTTCACAATATGGTAATGGAAAAAAACTTTATACCAATAGAGGCAAATATGTGTAGCTCAGGGTTGAACTGTGGAGTCCTTGGGGTTCTCTGAGCTTGGTTCTTTTCTTGCAAATGTTTCATTACCTGGCTAGGTAACATCTTCAGTGCTAGAATGGGATGGGGTTTGCTCTCTGTTCATGTACTGTGGCATGCCCTGCCAGTGATGGTGGGGGTAGGGTTTTTGTTGGACAAACTTAACCATAGTTTTAACTGGGAAACTGTCAGCATTTTAGACCAAGCTAAATCCAAAAATGCAAGGGAATTCCTGGAAACTTGGTATTCAGACAAGGCAGCAATCAACAGACACATAGAGATAAACAGCATCTACACACTATTCAAAAAAGACAATAGAAAAGAAAACAAAAGACCAGAACATCGCCTCACCAGCAATCATCACCCAGATAAGCAGAGATTACCACCAGGCACACAAGCAAGCAGCAAACAATACCCTAATCAAGGAACTACCAGAGGAACAAAACAAAACCCCCACCCCCACCAACACTGGCAGGGCATGCCACAGTACATGAACAGAGAGCAAACCCCATCCCATTCCAGCACTGAAGATGTTACCTAGCCGGGTAATGAAACATTTGCAAGAAAAGAACCAAGCTCAGAGAACCCCAAGGACTCCACAAAAACTTTATAAGAACACAATAACCTTTGCAACATGGGGATGGAATTAACAGTGTCTCTAGTGCAATATTTTAGATTGCATCACTTTGATTTGAAAACTGTACCGTAATAAGATACTACTCATCGTGCTGAGTTTGGACTCTCAGGCGGATACTCAAGAGTGTTTTATACTGCAGAAGGAGTGGTGGGATGTAAAAGAAGGCCTTGGCCCTTTAACTGACAAAAGGGCAGCACAATGCTCTGCCTTCTTGTCCTGCTTGGGCTGGGGTATATTTAGCATTCCACTCTAGTGCCTGGAGGGAAAGTGACTAATGTGGTTACCATAATGCTGCATTGTTGACGAGGGGCATTGCAGACATTGTATCACTAGTAGGCAGCATAGATTGTATGAGAAGTAAATTAATAGATACATGAAGAAAGAAATCTAAGAATTAAGGGAGAAATAGACACCTGGTGCCTCACTGTATATTCAGAAGAATGTTTTTTTAGTCCAAATAATTTTACTAATGTGCCAATTTTATAGACACAAGAAGAATATTATAATTTCTGGTGATGGCATTAGAGCTGCCATTATGGAGAAAAATGTGCAGACAGGATTTGGCTCAGCTGCATAGCAAAAACTAAACCTTATTCCAGCTTCCAGAGTTATGTGCAATAGCTTAGAGCTAGTGGTGTTCTAGCTGAAGTATCATACAATGGTAGAGTTGGAAGGGTCACGAGAATTATCTAGTCCAATCCTCTGCAATGTGCATGAAAACCAATTAAACTATCAATGAAAGGTAGCTATTTGGTCTCTTCTAAAAAAGATACCAAAGATACCTCCAGAGATACAGAACCCACAACCTCTACAGGTAGACTTTTCCCTTGTCAGGAATTTTTTTCTTATACTTAAATGAAAAACCTATTATGTCTGGTCCTAGTTTCTGGGGCTGTGGAAAATAGTTGTTCTCCATATTTCCGGTAGCTTTCCTTTATGTACTTGAATGTGGCTGTGAGATCTCTTATGGGTCTTCTTTTTTCCAGACTGACTATCTCAAGTTCTTCAGCCTATCCTCTTCAGGGCATATCATCAAGTCCATGCATCATTTTAATTGCCCTCTTCTAAATTTTCCCTAAGGATTTATATTTTGTAAAAGATGACCTGCCATAGCTACATCCACTTTTGACACCTAAAGGAAAGCTTAAAATTAACTACCTTCAAACTACCTGTGTTCAGTTTTTTGCTTTGTCCTACTAACTTATGACAGGGCCTTGAGTAATCTTCCCTCCCCTCCTCATGCAGTTTCTCAATATGGGCTTTCTTGACAATTGAGCATCTTAATTTAGACAGTTTGAATATTTGTCTTCCAGACTTTTAGGTTAAGAAGATGAAAAAGAAATCAAGGAGATTTTGGAAGTGACTCGATAGCAGTTACCCTGTATTTCAGGTAGTGACTCCAGTGTCAGAGGTACCACAGCAGACCTCTATGTATTCCTTATCATTTCTTACAAGTAAGCAAGAATTATAAATAGCTGCATTTAGAAGATGCTATTCCTGGCTCATCAATAACCTTCAAGATGGTGTGTGATCTTGCTCGCTGTTGATGTCCTGTCACAACAGACCATGCATAAGGGATCAGTGTCAAAGACACAGTCACCTTGCAAATATCACTTTATAAAGTGACAAAATATTGTGCTACATGATAATTTTATTCTTTGCCCTTTTTTAGCTCATCGGTTATTTTCTTCTATAAAAAAAGGCAGTTTTTGTTTTGCGTTAAAAATGAATCTGCCACTCTTGACAGACAGCACAATGCACTGGTGGGCAATATAAGGATCCTTTTTCGGGGGCGGGGGGAAGTATTTGAGAGCCATGAGATTAAACTATCAACATTTACAGTGTGATTTTCTGGTTTGTTTGTTTAAATAACAAACAAAACAGCTGCATTATGGCTCTGCTAAGCTTAATATATCTATTCTGTTAAAAGCTCAGCTCCATACACACTATGAAACAAAGGTAAAATTTTAACTATTAGCATTCAGTGATACTACCAAGTAATCAGTATATCTCTTGCAAGTAACAACAACAACAACAACAACAATCAGCCCATGCATGAAAAAAAGTGCCTGCTGTGGTATAGTTCTTTTTTGTGTGTCTGCCTTTGAGATAGTGTTGACCCCTGGTGACTGTCTGGACTAGTCCCTGCAGCTTTTTGGCAAGGTTTTTTGGAAATGGTTTGCCATTGCCTGCTTCCTAGGGCTGAAAGAGAATGAGTGGCCCAAGGTCACCCAGTTGGCTTTGTGCCTAAGGCAGGACTAGAACTCATGGTCTCCAGTTTCTAGCCTGATGCCTTAACCACTACACCAATCTGGCTTTCCCCTGGTGTAGTGCCTACATCATATTTTATATTATATATGTGTGGGAAAAAGGGGCCTCCCTTAATATAAATATGATAGAATGATGTTATAGGAATAGATTCAAATAATGTAGTAAAAATTTGGATCAGAATAAATATTCAGATTTACCCTATTTGCTAGGTAATTCTCTTGGATTCCTGTAGCCATTCACATTAAATTCAATGCTGCTGAATTGTCATCAGTACTAAAATACTAATTGCAAATCCATGTTGAGCAAGTTTCTCCATCTTTCAAACATGGATCAGAATTCAGGTAATTGCTTTTATTTTTTGGGTTCATCAGAAATTTACTTGTTTAGCTCTCAGAAATTATACGGCTATAAATTTTGTAAGGATAAGATTCAGCTACTACACAGGAAGGTTAAAGTGGAAGCAGATTGTCTCATCCAAAGACCTGGTTTTAAAGGCAAGAACAGGTACCTTGAATTGGAAATGGACCAGGACCAGGACCCAGCCAGTGTTTCTCAACCTGGACAACTTTAAGATGTGTGAACTTCGACTTCCAGAATTCCCCAGCCAGCCATGCTGCCTGGGGAATTCTGGGAGTTGAAGTCCACACATCTTAAAGTTGTCCAGGTTGAGAAACACTGCTTTAAGCATTAACAATATGCATTCAAAGAAATCCCCAAGTACAATATAGTTAATTAGCTTGGAGGTTTTCAAAACATAGATAAAGTATATTTATTTGGTTCTATCTATGATAGCCCACAACCTTAGTGAGTGAAAGGCCTTGGAGCCTGTGAGGGATCAGTTGGGAGAGAATGGGCCTGCCCACATTGGCTCCAATTCCTTGAATCCAGGTGGGCCCAGATTGTAACACATTATAGGGGAAAGCCCAAAAGGAGTTTTGATTTGCATTCAGTTCTAACACCACTGATGGCCTCATTCTACAAGTTCATTTTGATTTTTAAAACCATGGGAGAACCACAAGGAATTGAGCAGATTAATACCATGGAGCCAAAGAATAAATAGGAAATAGGAATTGAACAACCATCATATTTTGCCTCCAATTCCCAAATCTATCAAGAAGATTTGGAAACCTCTAGAAGGTTCAGGAGATTTATTGCTTCATAGACAGAAGTCACCCATCATGGTGACAAAGATAATTCTATGTCAAAACAGACTTAGTACCTTTGATGATTTCAGTACTAATTTCAGTTGGAAAATAGTTGCATGACACCCAATGTCTGGTCCAACAAAGAGCATAATCTAAAAAAAATATGTTTCTGTGTAAAATAATAATAATAAATGTTAGAGGCCTCATTCTTCTGTGTATCATGTATTGTGAAGTTTTCCCAGAAAATATCCATGAAATAGAAATGATAGTACAATATAAAGCTGTAATATGATTACCTGCACATAGTGCTCTAGGAAAGATACAAAGAACATTCCAAGCACATAAACCTTGCTAATTTGGAAGACTCTTCTCCAAATGAATTCCAAACGCCCCTTTTAATTGCACATTGTGCCCCTTCTCCCAACTTTTACTCTCCTCATTGATTCTTTCTGTAGCACAAATCAATGACATCTATTTAGGGTGGATTTAGCAGAATTAGCCTTAACAGCCAGTTTATTTATATACAATTAGTTTAAATGGAGAAGAAAATTAGGTAGGTTTAATACAGGAATATTTTCCAGACCATTTACTCATGTATCTCCTCCTTAGGGTATTTCAATGAGGACAATCCACACTCTCATCATTATAGGGACTATTGATCCCCTCATATTTATTTCTGAGACTCAACTCTTCTCCATCCACTGACTTTCAGCAAAGTGGTTCCAACTGTGATAAGAGTTAATGACCTTTTGATATGCTCAAGACTGCTCAAGGGGAAAAGAGAAGTATACTGACTGTGGCTAAGAAGCTAAGGTACTGGTGGCTAACCCAGGTTATTTATTCCCATGTTAAGGCAGAGGTGGGAGGAATCAATGAGGAACACACAAGGGACTCAAAGCCACTTGAGTGACAGGATTTATAGATTGATTAATGGATAATAATGGGAAGGAAGGAAGGAATGGTTTAGGCAGATGGAAAGAAGGGAGTTGGAAACCACGTCAGTCTTATTATGGAAGAAAAGCCCTAGTTTCAGAACTAGGAAATATCCTTGTAAATTATTATTAATACTTTAATTAAACAATAATTAATGATAAACTAATATAAATTATTTTACTACTCTTACTAAATTTTAAAACAAGCATGCAGCACATAATCCACTGAATCTCATTCTGGCCCAGAACAAGGGAATTGCTTAGTAAAGGAGAAGAACAAACTGAGTATAGAAAAAGAAGGAGAAAAGATTCAGGCCACAGTAGTATGATAAAGAAATGTAGCAGCAGCAGGTGAACTTGGCTAATGCATGGAATAAGTAAATAAAAAAGCTTTAAAAATGTTATTGTATTCATGTGAGACTGTCTTGCCTTCCCACCACCCTCACCACAGATATCCGGTGTAATGAAATAAGTATACCGAATTAGGTGAGGCATATTGTATTATTGTAATGAAATTGGTGAGGTAAATTGAATTATTTTACACATACAGGGTTAAAAATGAGAATTTTAATTTGGTCATGGACAAATGCAGAACTATACTAAAACTTCAAACAGTCTGAACACATGGGTGACATCCAGATATTTTCAAGAGAAACTATTGAGCAACCAGTGCTTTTGACAGGGCTAACAAACCGTACAGTTCAGTAAAGAGATTGGAAATGTTTCAATCAAGATTCTGATGAAAGCTTTCAACATTTTAAAGACACTGGCTATATGTTATGATTTATCTAACATATAAAGAAGACTGCCTGATAAGATGAATAATCACAGATCCAGAACAAAATAACAGTCCTTGATTTCACACAGTACAAAATTACTAGAAGATTGTTGGTTCAAGAGAAAATCAACCTGTCTTCCTGTCTTGACAAAAAAGCAAACAATCAAACAAACCTAAAGGGGTCAGTATTTCTAATCCCAAATGAATCATATAAACCAAATGCTAACTATGGTTGATAATCTTATTATTCTGATTATATTCTGCATATAAAAACAAGTATGACTCCTTACTCTCTCCCTTCTTAAGGACTGTCTTTTACTTGAGTTGGAAATTACTTGTCTTAACTCCTAGTCATGATACCACTTTCCACCAACAGGCCATCCATACCATATCAAAATTACGCAGGCAAGGTTTTGCACTATGAAAAAACCAGGAAGAAAACACATATCCCAGCTTTTTGGTTTCAGGTTTAATTAGATGCAATTCCAAGCTGGTATAGCCAGATAGTGTTTTTGTATGTTATATAAATTGCTTTTGTTGTATGGCTATATAAATTGGTTTAAATTGGTTTAATAAATAATAATAAATAATAAATAGTTTTCAGTGAGCAACAGAATACATGGAAATCACATTTCTCATGCTTTGCCTTGCTATATGAAATCTACAGAACACACTCATGTTAACACTGATTGCTCATGCCTTAGCCTGAAGACTGGGCCTTTTCTTCTCTCCATACATATATTGAGACAAAAAGAAGGCTGATAGAGTTGAGCTTCTATCAAAATGTGGTCCCATTTCAAAATAGGTTTCATGGAATCATAGTGGTTTGAAATACATACATATACACACAATGCCAGCTCAAAGGTATGTGGCTCCCCTAGGCCACATTGACTGATGGCACCATCTCCTGCTGATGAAAACATTTGCCTTTTTAGAATGATACAGAAGGAGGGGTGGCATTGATGCCCCTGAAGTTTGGTGTCATTGCCTCTTTGGTCTCAGCCTAAAGCGGGATATACGTACATAGGCAAATGAAAATTGGCAGAATGTTTTCGTTAAAGGAAATGTAGCTGCTACACTGTTGCTTTCAGTTTTTCATGTCTTTAAAAAAAAATTAAAGGAAAAATTTTAGGCTGAAACCTATTTTAGCCTAAAGAGGACATTTTAGCCCTCTTAATAATTAAAGGAATATTATTTAAAAAACATAGTGAAAAAAGCAAAAGAATTTTTTACAACCTGCCCTTGATAAGTGGATCTACTGTGGAATGATCACATTCACCCTTTGACATGATTATTGACTATATACACTCAGTATATGTATATGTATAATCTCCCATGCTGAGATGAAGTTGCTTTAAAGGATTTTTAGCCTTTCTCTTCAGGTGGGGATTGTTTTATTAATTCCAGATAGGCCCATTGCATATAAAACATGTACTGTAAAATACACATATCTGCTAGTCTGTATTTACATCCAAATGTGTAGTTGCAGAAGACAGAGCAGTAATCTAGCTGAAGATTCATCAGTGAAACAGAAAATCTTGAAAAGTAAAAGAAGTAACAGATTTGTGCAGTTTCTTCTGAGAAGCTGTAGAATGCATTTTTCTTATCACTGAGGAACTGCAAATTTTCCCACTTAAAAAACTGTCAGAGGGTTGTCTATTTCTCACACAGATTTTTTCTTTTTTCAGATTAGGCACTAACACTACTGTTGCAAGTAAACAGTCAATAGAAATGCATACATTTTGTTTCTCTCAACATGGCAACCCACTCCTAGTTTTCTCTTTTCCAGTAATCCTTCAGTCCAGGAAATGTGTTCACCCTCCCATCTTGACTTCTTTTCTCATTATAAGCAAGAGTCTTTCTGTCCTTCATCACCCTCCAAACTATCCTTGCTGTCAGCAGTGGGTTTGCAAGAACCAGAGAGCAACCAATAGTGAAAAGATCTCATTTGCATGTAATCCTTCAGCTTTTGCACAGAAAGTTCAGAGGGAAAGACCAGCAAATGCATCAAAAATTAACACATTTTGCAGGCTCCTTTGTTTGCCTCAAATCACAGAATGACAAGTTATGTGTCAATGGTAGTTTGGGGCATCATTATAGCTCATTGTGTATGCAGGCTGTATGGATGCAGCTTCCTAGACATTTAATTTCTGATGCCAAGGCAGGGCATTAGCATTAGCTGACTCAGGCATGTAATAGAAAAAAAAAGAAAGAAAAGAAAAGAGAAAAGAAAAAGCAGGGAACGATATCCATGTCTCATTTCAGAAAATACGGAGTAAGAAATTTGGAGAATTCAATTTTCTCCAGAAAGGCTGTTGAAAATAATGGCATGCTAAAAATGCCCTTTGTAAATCTGGAGGAAGCGAATGCCTTCAAGCTGATGAAAGAGACTTGCTTTTGAGTTGTGTATCAGAGGAGACTAAACTTTTAAGAAAATTCTCCTGGGTGCCAGTTGGGTTCTTGCCTTTCCCATACTTCCACAGAGAAATCAAGGAGTGTGTATATCTGTGTGTCCAAGTGCATTGTTATTCCTTGTGCAATCCATAGCTTCTCTGACTTCAATTAAACATCAAGAGAAGATGCTATGAAGAAACTCTTCCCATGGGGGCTTTTCAGATCCAGAAGCTTTGCCTGTCAAGCAAGCTGCAAAAAGCAACATCCAAAGACATTCTAAATAAAGTCTAAAGCACCAGCAGAATGAAGCATTTAAACAAATGCGTCTTTTATAAGGAAAGAGAACTTTTAGGAAATTAGAACCAGAATTAGGCATGATATTTGGCAATTGGAGGAGAAGCAGCTGCTTTATATGAAAGGATGAAAACGCAAAAGTGATCATGGTGGCAACAACAACAGGTACAACCAGGTGTTCTCCAGCTAGATTTTAATTCTCTAGGCTTGGATTCAGAAGGAAAGAGAGAATGGGCACATTTGGGTTTATGGTAGGATCACAGCATTAAGGAAGTGCCTAAAAAGAACTGGTACAGCCTGATACTCATTCACTAATTAATATCAGGAGCATGTATCTCCAAGGAACAGAATAACCTGAAGCAACTCGAAAATTGCATTGGGCCAGAAAGCACTTACGACCCAATCTGGAACCACTGGAGTTTATGATTAAACTTGTTTATTTTGCAGACCACCTCATTAATATAATCTTGCCTGTTGAGATGGCAGACAGGAGTTCTTTCATTATGGTTCCCAGATTACGGAAGTTCCTCTTGAGATAATGGTGAAGTTGGCTGCTATAATTCTATCATAAGGCATAAACTTTTGTTTTCACCTGCTGCAGCTCACAAAAGCTTATGCCATATAATAAAATGTGCTCATCTTAAAAGGGCTACCAGACTCATTATGATTACTGCATTGCCTATTACTAGTGGAGTGTTTTTTAGAATTATTATTCTATTTGTTGCTTTAATGTATTTTGGTGCTTCTGTGAATATTTATTCAAAATTGAATAAAATGTACAAACAGAATAAAAATGTAAATTTACAGTTCCCAATCACTCATTTGGATCCCAAAGAAATTCCTTTTGCATCCTGAGTCCTCCCTCTCCGAGAGTTTAGTTTTGTCTCTTTTTAAAGCCTCAAAGAAGTCGTTGATGAGCTGTGATTATGCTTTTATTTATCTATCACAAATAGATTATCCTAATTATGGTTTATTCTTTTATATATGTGCTGCCTAAATCCAAATGGTCTGTAAGTTGTTTACAACATATTTAATAAAATACAATAATAATATAATAATATAATGAACAGTTGAAGCCTTTTGAAGCTTTAGGTTCTGTGAGCTTCCAGCACCTTCCTCTCATTGTATTGTATGGAAGTGTGTTCTCTCTCTCTTTCTCTCTCTTTCTCTCTCTCTCTCTGTCCATTGAAGTGAATAGCTCAACAAACAGGAGACAATTTGAATAAATGCTCCAATAAACAGGAGTTCATTGGAGTAAATGGCTCAGTAAGTAAGCAACACAATGAAATAACTTCTGGGAATGTATTCTAACTAGTAATTTTTAAAGTCTAGAATAAAAAAAATCTTCCTTTCATCTTTTAAAATATTAACATGAAGACACTGCATATTGAAAAATACCATATTTTTAAATGGATTCCTCCCTCCAGCTCACTGTGATTGGGACCTACGGCAATTTCTCCCTTCCCGCCTCCAAAATCTATGAATATAAACTTAGAATTTTCTAGGTCAATAGAATCCTCTGTTGGGAGGATAGAATAAATCCATTTTTCAGAACAGAGCAAGTTCACTATCCAGTAATTTGAATAAATAATAGATGGAAATAGCACTTGATAGCACATGACCTAGGTTCCCCCAAATACCATTTCCCATAATGTAACATGCATTAGTGACAAATTTTAGCACTGCAGTCCTACAAAGGCAATCCTATACAGACTAATTCTGAAGTAATTCCCATTATGCTGAATGGAACTTTAAATCCCATATAAAAGAATAAATGATTTCAACCTCTGATTGTAATCCTGTGCTCATTAATTTGGAAGTTATCTCTGCTAAACTCAGTGGAATTTACTCCTGAGTGAACATAAACAGGAATTATGTGGTTGCTAAGAGTTGACACCAACTTGATGGTACATAATCATCAATCAATCAATCAATTGCATTGTTAATTGGGAATTTGAACAATTTAACATAGTTCAACTTTGTTCTGGTTTATGTATATTAATTTGGGCTGTCAGATGTCATGAATGAAATACATTATAACAGAAAGCAGTATTTGTGCTTTCATGCATATTGAAAATGTATGCAAGAAAGATGTCTATAAATGACAGGTAGCATAATCAGAACACAGTTAAATGGATGTTGGGAATGATACTCTTCAATGAATATGGTGAAATATTTAGCTAGCAAAATCTTGGCATTCCAAACAGACTTTTCACTTTGACAATACTGTGTCCCTTTCCGGACCGTTTTGTTAAAGTTGCTATAAAATAGGGATCTTTTTGTTTTTTTAAGGCCAAGTTATACATTGTCAACTTTTATAGTATCTTGAAAATAAGGGATGGAATCATTTAATGACCTGACATCGTTTATAAAATATATCAGCCTGTGTAAAGGGTGCAGAGATGTTCAGATAGTGGATAAAATTAATGACCAAATCTCTTTTAATCCAGAATTGTAAAGTATTTGTCAATTTAAAGTTGAAGCACTCACTACACAATCTTATGCACTATGTTCTGAACTTGGACTTAATAAGTAAAAGTAAAGTTTTAAGAGCCCTCCTGGGTCTTAAGATAAAAATATACTCAGTGAAAAAGGAGAGATTTTAGAAGCCAGAATGAATATCTAAATCTGGTATCTGTATGTCTTTTCATTATTAACAATTAATATAGTGCCCACAATAGGAAAGAATTCTGTTGTTCAGTTCTTCCCAAATTTGGTAAAATTACAGACTGAAAGATATTTGCAATAATAGGCAATAGAAAACAGGCTGCAGTATTTTCAAAATACAAGTTGCCAAACATTCTTTGTGAAAAACTAGTTGAATTGAAGTATTTGGAGTTAAGTTGTAATAATTCCACAAATGTTTATGGGGCTAAACTGACTTGAATTCAGCTTTTTTAATTTAACTGGGAGTTGGGTTTGGGTGACAGTATATTGTTGTTTCTCATTTAACATGAATTTCAAGAGACATAAATGGAAATTAAAAAGCGGCTAATGCAAAGCAGATGTTAGTAAGATCTCTTGTTTTTTTCTTCTTAGACCATTATAAACATATGGAATGGCCTATCAGGCACTATTGCTTAGGCAGAACACAAGGATCATTCAAGAAACAATTAGATGCCATTCTAAAGAAATGGAATACTTAACATGGATGAGCCCTTATGGGCCAATAGCCCTGATGGGTAAATAGCTCCAGCTAAAAGGTTTTATGTTGCTATATTCATTTGGATGTAAATATCGCTTCAGGAACATCTTTGTTCTTGGGCTGGTAAAAATGCCTTCTTTTTTCTCTTCCTTTTTTTTTTTTGGTCTTTCCTGTTTCCAAGTTTCTTCTGTAGTGGCATTGTTGCCTTTGCTTTTTAACCTGCAAAGTATTTTCAACCAGTTCTGAATTCCCACTGCTGCTAACCTACACAAAACATCAGTTTTTGTTTGGAATGCAAAATTTTACATGTTCAAGCTCATGAAAGAATCCCAATCTGAAGCAAAAAGAGGGTGAAAAAAAAAGACACAATAATGACAACAATAACAACAACAACAAAAGGGGTGGGGTAATATGTTAACCTGAGATTTCTTTAAAAAAATTATCAGTTTCTTGATTATTCAATGAAACAAAGCCATTAACTGTATCATAACTTTAGTATGCTGGTGATAAATACAGGGTATTTTAGAGCTTGTCTTTAACCAACTAGGATCAACAAACAGAAGTGTTATCAATATAGATGTTTTTTGACTGTAGAGTGAAGGACCTTGCCTCCCTCATTTGGGGAGAAGTTATCATGGGGCATTCTGTACACATAGGATCCATTGCTTCTTATCTTCAGTTCCCTGTGACCAATGCAAGGAAAAATTTTAAAAGCAGGCATGTGGATGAAGACGGACATCTGTTTGTTTCTCTTCCTTCTGTCCAGTTTGGGACTATACTGATAGTCCATCAACTGAAAAAACAATACAGGGATTCATTTACCCCCCTGGGTATGAAAGTGATCAACAATTCAAGCTAGGTGTATCTTCAGAGGGACATTGTAAAGCAAAGGGGTACTCTGCTTGTAATCAGGCTACATGGATACCTTTGTTTGCAAGGTGAAAGCAAACATGAAGTGCCTCACTGTGTTGATGAAGAGGGAGTCTAAAAGGAAACACATCTCATTCAGTCAGATCATGGCTAATTTGCAAAGGGCTATACTTTGGTAGCATGAAGAAATTGCTTCAGAGTAAACTCAGCTCTCTACCACTAGCAATATAAAGAGGAAGGCCATATTAGTCAGTATTCAAGTTCCTGATTTATATATATATATATAAATATATAAATCTGATTTTATATATTTTGATTTCTGATTTTCTTCACAACTTTGCTTCACTTTCAATTACAAATATCCCTGGAGCTTTTGTGGGCAATTTCCAAGTGCAATTCAAAATGCTGGTTTTGACCTGTAAAGCCCTACATGGCTTGGCACCAAGGTATATTCAGAACTGCCTTCTGCAATCAAGATCAATCAACTGAAAGAGAAAGACTTTTCACTTCCTTGCATTTTTGGAAAGTTAAGGGGACAGAAGCCAAGAGATTATCCTTCTTCAAAATGGCTTCTATGTTATGACTTACACTTCCTTGTGATATCAGATTGACTCCCATTTTGCAGCTCTTCTAGAAGTTTCCTCAGACTGAGTTCCAGAAAATACTTGGTGGCTATCTGACCTTTTCATCAATAACTGCATTTAGAATTATTATTATGGATGCAAATAATGTATGATTATAAATTGATTCTTTTCAATATAGTGTTCTAATTTTGATTCATGTCATTTATTGCCACTGGAGATATTTATTATTTTTCAAGTACCATAGAATTTTTATTGCTATTGTAATATGCATGTTTTATTTATATTATTATTGTGGATGCTTTAATGGTCAATGTTGATCATTGCCATGGATATTTTAATCATTGTCATTATGGTTGTTGTAATTCTGGAACTGACTGTAAGCTTCTGTGAGCTTATATGATTCAGTGGCATATAAATCCAATAAATTAAAACAATTAATGAAATAAGCTTTCAATGCCCCATGCAATTAAATTCCAAGAGAAACTGCTTTTAAAACAAATTCCTTTTAGGTCATTTTTTGTTAATGTAAATTTTCCCAAATGATTTTTTTTTTTTAAGTTGAACACTGCCTTAAGAAACTTCTGTTATCTTTCACAATACTTTTTTTGTGAATGTACAGATTTTTTGACAGAGAAAGGAGGCTGTTAGCAATCTCTGCTGAACCCCGCTGAAGTGGGGTCAGTTTTGCTGGACTCACAAACTACACTCAGAGAAATTTATGGTATATTTCTCTTATGTCCTTTCAGTCACTACTTATCACAGAAGACATTCTGTTAAATAGTTAATTTTTCCCCCAGATGTTAAAAGCCAAGGCAAAAATCCAGTCCTTCTGAAATGAAGCAAAGAAGTGTTTCTTTCGTTTATGGAAACATACATTATAATGGAAACGTATATAGTTAATGATGCAGATGGAAATACATATTTATTTCCTGCATTTAGCAACATTTGGCAAATTCTTTGCTCAAGTGAAAAGATGAAAATGTTAACAGTATTTAAAAGGTAAGATGCAGTGTCTATTACTTTTTATTCAAATGCATTCCTCCAAGCAACAGTTGAGAACTAATTAACATTTGCAAACATAGTTAAGACGCTAATAAAGTTTCCTTATGGTAAAATCTCTATATTATTTTAGCAAGTACTGTAAAAGTAATAGAAATTACAACACATTTCTCAACAGAATGCTTGTACTCTTCAAAACATCAGGAAAGGAAGTTTTTATAACAGACACCCAGAATCTATGCAAGTGAAATTATGCAAGTAATAGGTCTGTCTGGTATCAGATACAAGGCAAATTCCTGTTTAATGAATGTTTCATTCTCTTTTGTTCGTTCTGTGAAAGGATACATTTTGGTATTAGTGTTGGGGCCCTCCCACTCTTAGCATGTTTCTTTGTGCAAGGAAGAAAATGAATAGGATAGCCTATGAAGAAGCTACTTTTAAAACAGCCATTGTAAGAAAAGGAATGTTAAACCCGTAGGAGACTGATTTGGAGAAAAGAATTAGGTCTTCAGTTGTGAATACAAGGGTTCTTCATAACAGAAATGAATTAGCAGCTGATGTGAGAAAGAAGTTTTTTCCTGCAATATAGAAGGAATATATTGAAGCAGAAATATAATCTGGCCCTGATCTCTGGCTAAAGGACAAAGTACTACTTGTAGTCTCTCATGCAACTAATTAATACATGCTGTCCTTTTACAAGAGAAATGAAAAGTTAAAAAGTGCAGTTTTCCAGGAGTTGGTTTCCTAGGTACAAATTCAAAGGTTGGGGTTTTCGCTGTAAAGCTTGAGTCGGCCTCTCATGTTTTGACAGAGCATAGATTCCTGTACAGGTAGTCCTCATTTAGCAACTGCCTCATTTAGTGACCGTTCGCTGTTACAATGGTGATGAAAAAGTAACTTTGTGACCAGTCCATGCATTTACGACCTTCACAGGTTATTAAAGCAAAGGAAAGCTGAAGTAAGATTGTAAGCACAGTTTTGTTTATGCTTAGTGACTGATTCACTTAATGACTACGTTGCTGGTCCCAACTGTGGTCGCTAAATGAGGGCTATCTGTACAGGAATCTATGCTCTATCAAAACATGAGAGACCAATTCAAGCTTTATAACGAAATACCCAACCTTTGAATATTTATCTAACTGAGCACCACAGGATGGTGGCACATAGGCGATGGTCTCATCAGCTAAGCAATGCTTCTGTACAGGAGACAATTTACATCCTGGTGTTCTGATTAGATGGCTGAAGCAAAGACATCCACAACTCCAACAAAATGGCTAGTTTCAGACTAACTAGTCATCAAGTAATTGTAGCAATGGAAGAATTTGTTTCCATTTTTATAACATTTCAACTTTTTGGAACCATACCTACCTTCTTCTATCTCTATAGCTTTAGGTCAGATAATCAGTGTGGAAAATCCTATCAAGTTTTCGGTTCATTTGTACAAACGCACCCATTTTAGGCTGCATTCTACCTAACATTTGCATGCTGATGTGCATTTTTTTTAAACAAAGGAGAACTTCATTTAAAAAGAAAAAAAAATGAGATTTGTGAAAATAGATCACTGCATTTTTCTTTGTGTGTTGGAAAAATGGGAATTAACCATTTTGCATTAAAATATGAATCAAATGAATTTCTCCTGACTTCTTCCAATAACCTCACTTCATCTACTCCTCATTTATATGAGGAAATAGAAATTGTTGCCATAAATGGTAGCAGGATTTCCACTATCAAACATCGGAAGCAATATTACTTAATAAGTTTGAGATTGATAGAAAAGCTTGTTTCAGGGTTTAGCCAGAACCCTGCTATAAAAATATCCTTGGAGCAGTTCCTGTCCACGTGCCAAACAGGCTCCAAAACAACTTCACATTTTCTCTTCTCACTAGCTGTTATAGATGTCATTTTCTGAATGAGGGATTCCAGAAGTTCAGAAGGAAAAGCATTTCTCAGTAATATTTATGTATTTGAAGTGATTATATGGTGTGCAATAACATATCATCCCCTTTTGGGCACAGTGTTTTCTATTACCTTAGTCACTGGGAACAGGAAGATTCTGTATTGTAACTTGTCCATGTTGAACACGGCAGCATTAAGAATGATCAAGGCAATGTTCAGATTATGGCTATTGAATGAAAGCAATGCTTAAAGGAATATAACTTGCTATACCTTGAATATTCATGACCTAAGAAAACCAGCAGAGATGTGCAGAGACGTTGTTGATGTTTATTGTGTTTTTGTTTCTTTTTAATATGCACAAACAATACTAAATAAAAATACATTGGAGACTTTACTATTAAGTATTAAGCTTAAGACAGAAACATTTATTATATAACACATAATTTAAAGTATTTTGCAGTTGTTTATTAATGCCACATTTAGTTTTAGATGTAGAATTTAAACAACTTGGTGCTTATCAACATTAACATTTTAGAAACCATAGTTAATATTGATATTCATTTCTTCTTTTTCTTTACCTTTAAAGGTTTAAGTTATCTAAATATTAGAGTGTTAATAATCTCCAGTCAACACTGTATTAATACCGCAGTATCAAATTATTTTTACACACACACACACACACACACACACACACACACATTTAAAAACCTCACAAGTTCTATTTTTCCTTAATCTTAAGAGGAAAACACAAATGATTGAGGGTTCTGTTCATTTTTCTGTAGAATTAGATTAAATTTACAGATAACACAGCTATGGTCTGAGACCTGCTGTATGGTACACAGGTTTTGGAGTTACAATTCTTTAATCTGATTGTCTTTTAAAAAAATGCCTTCAATTTTATGGTTTGGGGGCAGTACAGAATAAAATTAGCAGTGTTCAGGGTCTCTAAAATAGGGAGAAAATCCATGCCAAATTTCAGATAGATGGCTTCAAAGATATCATTTATAAAGGGAAAGGTGGTTGTAAAGAATAAAGGTGCTGCTTTCTGCGCACATTGAAATTGATTCTCAGAAACTGAGGCAGAAATATAAAGAATTACTGTTTTTCTCCCCATAAAATAAATCAGTCTTTAATTCAGGTCAATCAGTCTAGCATAACTCTCTCTCTCTCTCTCTCTCTCTCTCTCTCTCTCTCTCTCACACACACACACACACACACACACACACACAAAACAATAAGGCTGTGGGAAACTTTGAATGAATGCTTTGCTTTGCTCAAGCTTTGAATGAAGGGCCCTCAACACTGCTTTGTGAGCAATAACGCCCACCTCTAAGAGCAAAGCAAAACATGGTTGCATTAGAGACTCTGTAAGCCTTGTGCCCTAGAGCTTGTACTTCAAAGGAAGGCTGAAAAGAGAGCAGTCTTCTTCACTGAATGCTTTGAGATAAGGTAAAGTGGAGTTTTGTCCTGTAACATTGGCTGCACAAACTTCCAGACAGTAGAAGCTTTTCATGCATACTGGAGAATCCTATAGTATGCATGAAAATGGTCAGCCCAAAACCCCACCACTTTGGCCAACATGTCTGGGGATAGGAAAGCTTTGGGCAAGTGACCAACACCTGCCCACCCCTTCTGGCATTTGGCTAGCTAAACCTCCTGGGCCAGCACCCAGGGAGATGAATACTGTAACTACAGCACCCATTTTTTGTGAAGCAGGGTGTGAGTATCTGTCAGTACATGTTATCAGCACCTTGCCAGTCTTCTCTACCTCTGCTTTGAAAATTTAACAAGGCTCCTACAGGAAGTAAGCAGGTTGGTTATAAATCAGGAAATGCCTCTACAATTACAGGTGCTTGTAAAACCATAAATCAGGATATAATCTTTTGCCTGGTTGCAAACAGTCAGACATTAGCAGCACTTGAGGCTGAAAGTTAAACTCAAAAACAAGCCACTTGCCATGTTCCATTCTCAAAAGGGACACAGTCATAGTTCCTGGATTCCAGTCCACAGTTGGAGAATTCATACAGCCAGGCACAATCACATGCTTCTAGGTAAGGCAGTTGCAGAAGTTGTTCTAGCAAAGTATCCCCCTCTGAGGAGTCCTTAAATACTCAATACTCCTTTACTTGCCTCCCAGGTTAGCTGAAACTAAGCATCCTTGATTTACTAGGGCCAGACCCTGCAAAATTTCAGATCCTGCTAGGTCTTCTACAAGTGCTCATTCCTTCATCTTTTATAACCTGGTCCTCTACATGTTGGCACTAACATTCCCAAAGGCCAGGGTGAGGGTTTGCTCCAGTATTTGTTTATGTATTGTGATATATAGTTGCCCATATCAATTTTGTGATTCTGGGTGGCTCACCCTACAAAACATAAAACAAGGAATAATTAAAGAACTCTACAGCAAAGCCAGTTTGGTGTAATGGTTAAGGAACCAGGCTAGAAACTGGAAGACCATGAGTCTTAGTTGCACCTTAAGGACGAAGCCAATTGGGCAACCTTGGCCCAGTCACTCTCTTTCAGTCCTAGGAAGGAGGCAATGGCAAACCACTTCTGAAATCTTGCCAAGAAAACTTCAAGGACTTGTCCAGGCAGTCACCAGGATTCAAGGCTGTCTCGAAGGCACAAAAATAAAACAAATAAAAAACAACAACAAAAACAAAACAAAAAAACAAAACAAAAACACCCCCCCCCAAAAATACACACAACCACACAAACACAAACAACAAGGCTGAGGCCCCTGAAAACTATAAGCCTGTTGAACTATACATACTGGGCTCTGTTAATGACTTGGCCCCAGTGACTGAGAACAAAGCCAGGTCTTCAGGGTTAGCAGGATCTGGTCCATCCAGATATCAGAGGGATGCAGTTTCACAGGGCAGGTGCTACAACAGAGAAGGAATGCTTCCTGGATTCTATGAGATGGCACTGTTTCACAAAAGAAATGCTGGAGGTCTTCAGGTGGGGCAGCTTCATCAACATTGTGGTACTCTGAAAGACACCCATCATGGAAGTACTTAACCAGTCCTGGGGAAAAGGCTGAAAGGAGACTCGTCTGCAAAGTTGTTCAAGGTTCTGCAGTTTGCTTTATCAAATCATCATCATCATCATCATCATCATCATCATCATCATCATCATCATCACCATCATCACCATCCTTTAACACCATTAAACAACAACATCTGCCTATCCCAGTTCCTTGGGAAGGACTTACTAGGTGGATAAAAATGCCAAATCCAGTCTAAACAACTTGCAGATTGTGCGACCAACCATCATCATCATCATCATCATCATCATCATCATCATCATCGTAGAAAAACTATGGCAGAAGAAAGCAAAGATAGTACCAATAGTTATAGGTGTCTTAGATGCAATCCCAAAACATCTGGAGCACCACTTGAAGACCATCTGCATTAAAAAATCACCATCAGTCAATTGCAAAAGGCAGCTTTACTTGGAACAGCTTACATCCTGCGACAATACCTTTAACACCATTAAACAACATCTGCCTATCCCAGGTCCTTGGGAAGGACTTGATAGGTGGATAAAAATGCCAAATCCAAACATCTGACTGACTGTACGACCAACAAAAATAAATATTAAGTTGTATGCTGCCTGACTCTCAATTACTCTGGGTGGCTCACAACAATCAAAGAAATTACGATAAAATCAATAAAAGATAAAAGATGGCGTATGACAGACCAGATGGAATGAAATGAGGGCCTGGGTGAAGAGCCAGGTCTTCACCACTCTTCCAAACAATAGCAGAGTGGGGACTGTCCAGATCTCAGGGCAAACCTCATTCCAGAGGGCAGGTGCTGCCACAGAGAAGACATGCTTCCGGGGTCCTGATGGATGGCACTGTTTCATTGAAAGAACCCAGAGTGTGCCAACCCTGGCAGATGCTGTGGGAGACAGGTGGTCCCTCAAATAACCAGACCCCATCCCATGGCCTCTTCACTACAGCAGTGAATCAGGTCTCCTGGAGGTGAACTAAGATGGCAATGGAGCAGGAGCTTCCCTGCTGATCTCCTTATGATATTTTATTTGTTTTATCCATTTTTATAAACAGCCTAGCTATACATCTTAATTTTTATCTAGCTTTATTTCATAAATACATTCTCTGCAAGAGGTATTCTAAAACTGAACATCAAGTTCTTAAAACATTATACAGGCTTCAGTTATGATATGTCGATCCTGAAGCAATGGGCAAGAACAAGAAACGTGACAGACAAGCCCAGACTCTCAGACTCTACCTAAATGAACAAAACAGCCAAAAATTGATTATGTGAAAACTATGAGTAAAAATTATAACAAAATGAATCTTCTCTACCTCCAATAGCTATGAATCAGGTCTCCTTCAACATTTTCATTCAGTTTGTTGAATTGAATTTTAGCTGCTTCACAAAGGCCTCCTATATATCATTCAAAATGAGAGATGGGGTAACCATGAGTAAACCTACTCATGAGTAAACCTAAGGCCACCCAAGTAACTGGTAGTTTGGTCATAAAGTTCAGTCATATTTGAGTCCAATATTATTCCTCCTTCTCCCTCCCTCCCTCACACCATGGCATTTCACCTAATCTTTGTTTGGGGCACAGCTGTCCTGATGCTGCCCTTTAGACCAGCCTGGAGTTCCAGAAAAATGGATCAGGAATGAATCTTCATGGAGGTTTGGAATCAGAATACAGAAGATTCTGACCTATCTCTTCTGTACCAGGTAAATGAAAATCTGTTTCAAATTATTTCATTCTACCTCATGATCCAGGTTTTGATCAGATTCAGCATATACCCCTAATAGTTAGCAGAGGTATTTCTCTAAGTCAGTGTTGTCCAAACTTGGCCACTTTAAAATGAGTTGAAGTCCACTCATCTTAAAGTGGCCAAGTTTGGACAACTCTGCTCTAAGTACATAATCAATCTAAAGTCCATACTGGAAGGAACTATTTTCAGCAATGCTGCCTTCCAATTTTTAGAAGCTCATCTGGCACTTATTACAATGGCTTTTCTACACCACATGAAAAGTATTTTAAAAAATTATAAATGTATAGTATTTCTTTTCCTGGACTTTTTTTCCCCAATGGCATGTTAACATAATGTTATTATCAATCTCTTTTGATGGTTACTGGTGGGTTTATTTCTTTCTAGAATTGAATTTATGGATATACAATTTTTCCTTTGATGCATTTGAATTTATTGTTAAATTGCAACATTTGTTATTGTTTTTAATTTTATTTTACACTTCATATTATATTTTTATGTTTTTAATTTTATTTTACACTTCATATTATATTTTTATGACACATAAAACAAATGTTTTGTATATTTTTAGGATAATGAGAGAATAATATAGGAGGGCTCTGAACTCTGGATATACAACTTAAAAGCATAAATTTTCCTTGTTTAGGACAGTGCACATGTTACACTGTACTGAATTCAAGTCCCTGTGCTCCATTTTTATTTTCCCAATGGGAGGCGCATTTAAAACAAATTAGTCACCTGTACACACACAGAGAGCCCAATCACACTCTTTCCTTTTAGGTTAAACAGCATTAGATGAAGCATAGGAAAAGAATAAGACTTAAACAAAAGGAAATAAAGGCATTAAATAATAGGGGGGGGGGAAGAAGTATATCCAAATCTAATTTACACCAACACAATTTACTATTCCTCCCCCCAATCTCTTTTTATCTTATACTGATTTCACACGTTTTTGTACTTTAATGTTATTTCTGATCTTGCATAAAAGCATTATTTGAAAAACTGATATTGAATAAAATAAGTGGACTTATATTAATACAAAGTAGCATGAAATAAGACAATACACATGATGCTTCCAATATCTTTTCAAACTAAATGGTTTGGTACTTTCAAACAAGACAAAACAATGACCTGTTGTCCTAATATTAAACATAATGCCTGGGAAGCAGAGGTCAGCATCCTTTTTATATGCTTTATGACACTATCCAATATGTGTGTAAATGATTCCATGACCCCACCAATCATTTATTACATGATTGCATTGCTATTTATTTTTTCCCATCATACATTGCCCTCTCTCAGACATTAATGTCAACAAATTTCCTGTGAAATCTCCATTGCCTGCCATTTTCAAATTAATATTACATTTTGCTACTGTTGTAAAATATTCTGAGACAACTGTAACTTGACCCATAAACTGAAAACATATGAGGATATATTAGATCAGCAAGTTCTTTGTGATGGTCAAGAGTAAAACTATTTTGCAGAATAGCTGCTTAGCAAGCATTATCCTATATTGTCTCTTTAAGCTGTTAAAGTACTTCTTCAAAATGCTGCCATGTCTGTAATAGTTTTGGTAGCCTCTCATTTAAAATCCATCCATGTGTTGATTTGTAATTATGTATCAGGCTATTAAGTTAGCAATGCTTCCTGTATGTTTAGCTGAAATTGCAAAATCTGGTTTGAATCATTGTTTTAATTTGGAAAATGGATCCAATTCACTTTGACAATTCTATTCATTTTTTTTTAAATGATCCAATTCAGTGTGGAGGTTTCAATCAAATTGCCAAATTGGATCAAGTTGATTGAGATTGTCAAAAAAAATTCAAAAAAGGAATTTATGCATATGTCTAAATATCCATATAGATTCAGAGGCACACAATTCAATTCAACCATTTGTATCAACTTTACAATTTGATTTAGAGAGTCAAAGAAAGTTAATTAGATTCAGAGATTTTATTAAATTGACTTCAGATCAAATCTTCAAATTGAATACTTGCCCCAACTACAAGACAAGCTGCTCTTACAAGAAATTCAGGTGAAGGCTTTTACTAAGAATCAGGTTTTATAGCTGCACAGCAATGCATAAGCTCCTACTATTCTAAGTTAGCAAATCATATCTGGTTGCTAGATCAATTCAAGTGCCTCAGAACATTTCATTTAACATAGGCTGACAAAATTGGTATGAGGTCATATTTCATATCTATTAGTCTAAAATTGATTATGTTTCCATAAAGTCCTTTGCAATACTTGCTCGTGATTTTTTGAATTGTTGTTCTCTTATTGCTTGAATCTAAACAGGGAATTTGAATGAATGAATTACATGTGGTACACAGAAAGGGCATCAGTTCATTTCAATAAATAAAGCATTCAGAGTAATGAATAAACGTACATACATACTTATCATGCTATTCCTTTTCTGAGAAAGCAACATTATGTAAAGCATAGGAAAGGAGCAAGAAATAGTAGGCCAGAGAATTAAAGGCATGAAATACGAAAAAGAAAATAATACAGAGCTAATACTACTCAATACCAACAGCATTCACTGTAGCTCTCCATATCTTTTTATCCTTGCAAAAAAAATCTTGCTTCCATTATGTCCTTATTCTGCTTCATACATTGTCTATATTTCTTTAAACTTCTCACTTCTTTCTTTTTTCAGAATCCTATCAGCTTCATCCAGTCACAACTTCAGTCTCTTCTTTCCTCAACTATTCATTCTTCATTTATTTGCTTTATGATTCATCCCTTACTCATTCTCTTTGTGTGACCAAGCAACCTCTATATATTTTTTTTGTACAGCTAACTTATTTTTGTATTCAGTCCATATTCATTCATTCATTCATTCATTCATTCATTCATTCATTCATTCATTCATTCATTCCCCCATCTCTTGTGTATTTTAAACACTTTTTAAGTAAACCATCCCCAATGCATTCAACCTATATTTCTGTTTCTTCCAGCAAACCCATCTGTTCCTTCCATGTAGCATGGAAATATGCATTACTTCCAACAAGGCCACATACCTCCCATTATCTTTTTATAAGCATGGGTGCATGTTAACATTTATCCATCTATGACTTGCTATTTTGTCCTGGATAGTACTGGAGTCTGGAGAATATTCAATTAATTTGTCAAGGTTGTTATAACTGATTATTCATTGTCCTGAAGGGAAATATAAGGATTCATCCTGGGCTTACTGCTTTTCAACATCTTTATGAATGACCTAGAGAATGGAATGAAAGTCAAACTTTTTACCTTTCACTCAAGCCTGTCTTCCAGGAATCCAAGATACATTTTAGCTTTTCTTTCCTAGTTATCTGGAACTCTAGATCCATGTGATTGAAAGGGTCATACATTTGGAGGAAAGCAATCTATTGACCAATTCTTCTCTGTTGGTCAGGATTATATCAGGATCTCTTTGTCTTTTCTTCTATCTTTTGAAGAAAAAAAAAAGAAAGAAATTATTGGCAAGAGAGATCAGAAATCTGTGGGAGCTTCCTCTTTTATCCCTAGGTAGGCCATGGCCTAGGAATCCAAATCTTTCTGAGCAAAACATTTACTTGCTGCAGTGCCTTGTGCCCTGATGTTTGTGAGGAATTACCTTCCTATTAAAAAGTCTTAAAGAAGAAAGGCTGGTCTCCAATCTATTCCTTCAGCAAGGAAGCAAACTTTTATTTGGAACTGGTATAGCTCCTTTAGTGTCCATTGTTAAGCAGAATCCGAGGTCACTTTTTCTTCATCCCAGTAAACTCCTTCATAAAACTCCACTGTTCCTTTTGGTCTCATTCATTCTGGTAGCAATCTCTCAGCTGCCTGTCTTCTTTCTGAAGAGTAGTCAGGTGTTGCAGGTAAATTCATGTAACCTGTTACTCATATTTTGCAAGTGACTTGAGGAATTTGTTCAGATTCATGCTGAGAGGACTTATTTATCCCACATTTACTTTGAGACCTCAAAGAAAATATATGGGTATCTCCTGTAATTTTATTCCCAGCAACCTGAAGTCACTCAGCTCTGTGGTTCAATAAGGGCTAGAACTTGGTTCTATCCAATACAAGTTTGAGACATTAACTACTACATTACATGGATCCTCAGTTAAGGCACGAACAGTATATAGAAGGCTCTCCTACAGCACCGTAAGCTGTAAGTTCCACTGAAAGGCAGTAACTGCCAATAGCCATTGAATTACCAGCAAGACTTGAACCTAGCCTTGTACAACTAATGCCATGATGCTCTAACCAATGTTAGGAATTGGACCAGTTGGTTTCATTTGCTTTCTCAGGCTTTGTTTGAAAAGAAACAGAACCTGACGAATTCTAACATATTCTTGTTTCAACATAATGGGGGGGAAAAGAGAATCCAATTAAAATTTCATTTTTGTGTGTCAGCCAAATCCAATAGGTCCAGCTAATTCCAGCACGGAGTGAACTTAGCATGTATAAAGTAGCTTTCAATATTTAGATTCTGTTATTAAATAAAGAAAATTAATGTTGGCAACCTAAATTTAGCATCTTAATGGTGAAACATAGGATTAAAATGCAACCACTGAAAATTCTCTTCTCGAACAGACACGTTTGTTGGTATTGCATTTTATCAAGCTTTTTTTTTTCCCTGGACTATTTATTAAGATATTTATGAATATCCTGATTGTTTGTGTAGCAAACTCATGCATTATGAATTATCCACTGTTTTATTACCAATTTTCTTATAAAGCATGCATAAATAGTATCCCAGAATTCTTTCTTCTTCCAGTTCATTGATGTCCCTCTCCCTTCTTTTACATTGCTTTCGTTTTATACAGGTCTATGTGTCCTGATGTGAGCTCATACATAACAACATCACAATTCTTTTTGTACTTGCTGTACTGATGCTTGTATCCATTTAGGTGAATTTTATAAAATACCACTGATAGGTAAAATTGATGTGATCATACACATGACATCACAATTGTTTCTTTTTCAAATACACATATTTATCAGTAAGATAGTACCTTCAATGAACCTTGTTGTGAACATGCATACAATTACAATTAGATTTAAAACAAATGAACAAATGATTACTTGGGGGGGAAAAAACTTTGGAAAATAAAATGGTGGCTGCCAGCCAGGACTGGTGGATGAAATATTGCTTTTCTGTAGGTGGCATACTGTAGAGCAACCCCTGAAAGCTGTTTCTGCAGTTCATAGAAAGCCCTTTGACCAAGATCGCTAAAAATCAGTAGCCTTGCATTGGTATCCAAAGTGGGGGAATGACAAAACATGTGTTGTGACACCAAACTCTACTTCTTTTGTGTCTTAACACAGGATGCATGTTCATAAGGAACAGAGCTTGCACCATGATGTAATGATGTAATGATGCATTTTGTCATATTGATGAAGCTTCTGGATTCTGTGGACATTGTTTGTTCCTTGTCTTATTTTGAGATGGGGAATGATGACTGTAGTATAAACACTTTACATGTTTTTTTAAAAAAACAAAAAACAAATCCAGAATGCTCCTTCTAAAACCTAAGAAGAATCAGAATATCATGATTCTGCCCATACATGTGACATAGTTTTGTCTCCTTTGTATCCTTGGTGCATGCACTGTGCCTTTCATTCTCTCCAAAAATTGTTACATGCAGCTCTTAGTCATCAACAACAATAAGTGTAGGACAGCTATCACTCTCTGAAATTTCAGTCTTTTTTTTGTTGTTAAAATTTTTGATATAGATCTATAAAGTGTAATTAACATTACTTAGACTGTTAAGGACTTAGAGATAGTTCACTTTAGTTCATATTTAACTGCTATTCTTCCTGTCCTCAATGAAGCAAAAAGAGCCATCACTGTGGATTGTCCATCCAGGTTCAAAGAACACCTCACAAATCAAAATGCAAATACCTACTGAAGATTGCTGAAGGTCAAAACTTTTTCTTCATTCATAATGCCAAATATTCATAACATAACAAGCAGATGGAAATCCAGAGCCTAAGCCTCTGAAATTAGAAAGCATATGTGGATTTAGAGTAATGAACTCATCAGCTCCCCATTTTCAAGTTGATATTGATGTAATTGAAAAGTGTCATGAGGTAGAATAACAAGTTCCTTGGGGAAGACATGGGTCAAATTGTTTTATGCATGTTCAAAGACTTTGACCCCAAATGTCTCTAAATCTAAATGACTCTTTTTGGCTGTAAGTAACAACTTCAGGGGCATTTTAGGTGCCCAGAACAAAAAGCACCACCTTATGTATTACAGCTGCTTGTGGTCCCTGGGAAGAAGAACCAGAAGCTACCTGTATATAACAGAAAAATAATATTATTTTAAAAATAATATTATTTTCCGTACTATCTCTAAGGAGTAAACCAGACCTTTTTCTGGTTTATATTATGTTTTCACATATTTTGATTATATAAATGTACATATTTTTGTTCATTGGTTTGTTATCCATCCTAATTAATATGACTCACTGAACATGCTGCATTCCTATATCTGTAGTCTGCAGTGTAAATAAATAACTTAGTCTTGCAGTACGAAATAAAAATGCAGTGTGATTTCAATACAGGTTGTGATAGCATGTATGTGAGAATATAAAAGTGATTTACACTTAATCAGACCACAGGTCCACGTGGCGCAATATTATGATTGATGGTGTTTGTCATGGGGAGCTTTTTGTCAGTTTCATTAAGCCTCTTTAATTGTGAACACTAAACATTAAACCTAGTCTTCTAAATGTAAAATCCATGATCTCCAATCATCTGTGATCCAAACCTATCCAGTTTTTATTCTGGAATATATTTTGCTGGGATTAGTGCGTAACTCAAATTTAATTTTGTTTTGGTCAGTAATCTAAAATAGCTTTCTATAGACATTTTACAATATTTGTTTTATTCTTAATTGCTAATATTCCTCAAAGTAAAGAATTTTCAAATCCATCTTAGAATTTGTTGTTATTTTGAAAATGTATTGAAAACATGTTGCTTTAGAGAAAGGGTATGATAAGTGAATTGGAGTGTTTTGCACAAGTATGAGGTTGAAGGTTGATTGCTGAATACAGTGAATGCTATATAATGGAAGTAAAAGATATGTGAGAATAAATGGAATGCTTAGCAAATGTTCAGAACTGAGTAGGTAAAAGACAGGAATGGTTGACATCCTCTTGGTTGTTTAATGTATTTCTGGATAACTGTAAAAGGAAATTTTGTGGTGTTGGTTGGAGCCATTAATATATGTGTACTTTTTCTATGCAGGCTAAGAACCTGCATGATTTGCAGCAAATGTTAGATCGATTATGTGATATAATAAGGAGAATGGATCTGAAAATTAATGTATAATTTTTTGTTTGACAGGGAAAATGGAGAAAATTATTGTACACTATACTTCAATGGTGAAAAACAAGGTAACATAAATGAATTTTTGTACCTTGGTAGAATATTTATTAAAGGTGGGAAATAGATTAAAATAGAAATTTTAATATATGTAAGTACTTATGATACTGAGTAGTATGTGGCCCTATCCCTTAGGAGGAATGAATGACAAAAAAGCAAAAATAACTTGAAGTGAATAGTTCTTCTCATTTTGCTATGTGGAACTGAAAGTTGAGTCAGGAAAAAGATGTATTAGGAAAAAAACTAAACTAACACAAACATAAGTAAAAATGCAGTGGAATGGAGTAGTTAAGAAGTAGGTGTAGTAAAACAAGAAGAAATAGGGTCAAGAATAAATGAGCGCTGAATGAATATAGATTCAGTAAAAAAACAACAACAACAACTGTGTGATCAGTATGAAAGAAGTACGTTGAGGTGATTTGGTCTTTGGAGAAAATGAATGAGGACTGACCAAGTCAGTAAATAAAGGAGGAATGACTATTCGGAGAGGAATGGAGCCCAAGAAATTTATGACTGAATGGAATTGATGAGATCCTCAAAAACAGAAAAGTCAGGGTTTTAAAAAGCAAAAGGAAATTGGAAACAAGGATGGTTTGCAAGGATGAAAAGTATGGACAAGTATAGTGAATAGAATTGATGCAAATTAGATTGAATCCTATAGCTTTTCTTTTTCTTATTTCAGGCTTTAATCTCTTTGGTTTGCTTTTCTTTTTTCTTTTTTGTTTTACCCCTTTTTTTTCTCTGCTCCTCATAACATTGCTACCTCAAAAGATTGTAGTGTGATGGGCACGTACTGTGTGCATGTTAAAAAAAATTCCCAAAACCTGGAATTTGATTTTTCCCCGTAATGCTGGGAAAAGTAAGCATAGCTTCTTTCATTCTATGAAGGACATTCAAATTCAAATTGTTAATCATTACTACTAAAAAAGTTATCAATTTCTTTTCAAAATAGTGTTGAAACAGCTGCTGATCATGTGTACAGGTTATCTTTACAAAACTTATAGCAATTTTTGAAAAAGGAAATAGAGAAAAAAAAATTACAAGAACAAATTAAGAGTAATATCCAACAAATTAATTAGTGATGAAATTGTAATACCAAAACAAATAAAAAAATTAAACAAATAAAACAGAAAACCCTAAAATTAATGTACTAAATGAATGCAAATCATCTAAATATATCACTTATTCATTCAATCATATAATAAATCAAATTATGCATTGAAATTTGTCTATTCATATAAAATATTATGATTTTGGAAAAAATAGCCTTTTCAGAAATGGATAAATTACACATTGCTTCAATCTAATCCTTGATATCTGGGGAACAGTACTTTTCCAGGCTCTCCATACAATTATATTCCAAAATTATGGAATTTGACTGTCTTTGAGAAGGATGGGTTGTACTGGATATGGGAAAAAGGCAAAGGAATGTGTAAAGGTTATCGGTGATGGAAGTGTGTCACAGGTTTATTCTTTTGCAAAACTATCCAGAAATCTCCCTTTCTTTTCAGTCAAGAGTGCCTCTGCTTTTAAACTGCTGTCTAAAGATATCCAAATCATATGTGTTGTAAGCAATATAATTTGCTTTAGGTATCAGCTATTTTGTTTTTCTTTTTTTCAAGTTTGAAGTAATCACATGACCTTGAAAGAATGTCTTCTCCTAAGCATGGTCTCTGCATACCTGAGGTAGCACTGAGTTCCTCAGAGCGGATGGTAATGTCAGAAATTATTGCCCCATAAAACTTTTAATTTCCGCCATAAAAATAATATATAAAGTGAAGAATTATAAGGGTGCCTTGCATATTGCAATGTCATGCTGAAGTAGTTCAATAAAATTTACAGTACATTTTGATTTGATGGTGGGTGAGAATGGGTAAGAATGTAGCATATATATAGACAAGTTATAAACAAAAGGACTTTTTCTACAGGAGAAAAAGGTGAGCGCCCACAATTCCCCTGCTTTTGAACAGTTGATTGTAGCAATTACTTAATGGGCTTTTCACATAATAGTCCGAGATGTTAAATCTTGATCTCTAACAAGGCTTCCCACGGGATATGCCTGTGTCTGTCATTCCAGGGACTGAATGCCTTGCATAGGGAGAATGTTCATTATTTTGAAAGCCAGAGGTAGATTTCAAGCACTTTATGTTTGTATGTTTTGAACTGCAACAGCAATATATTTTGCTCCTTTTCTTCTGAAACATTATTGTAAATGTTTGACCCATGAATAAGGTGAGTAAGTAATATAAAAATTGCTACAATTAAAAAAAAAGTAGAAGCTCTCTTGGTACTAATTACTTGTTGCATATATTCTGATTGCTGGATGGACGTGGGTTCCTAAGAAGAAAAACGAAAAGCTCTAGAGAGGCCTGCCCTTCTCTAGTGGTACAATTTTTAGGCCTGGATTATTATGTGTTCAGGTTAAGGATTAAGAATGTTTGAAAATCTCATGAGTGGTGAAAATCCTGTGAAACGAAAAGCAAGGGGCTTGGCAACTGGTCCTACTTCACAGGGCTTGAGTTGTGGATGCCCTCAGATTGTACAACAAACTGGGCTCTTTCACAGCATGAATTCTGTTGTGACTGAACAATATAGGTTATTAAATAGGCACATGCATTCCAGAAGTCCAAGAAGGAAGCTATCATTAACATTCAAACAATATAATTTACTTTAAAAAAGATTTGAGGTTAATGACATTCAAGGCAATCAAATAATCACATGGTTTTAAATAGTTACAATTAAGAGTTTGTACACTGACACAGAGATCTGAAGTAAATAATGGCTTATGGGAATTTAATGCATGCAATTAAATGAGAGAAACCTAAAGCAAGGGATTTTGAGAAGCGATTCATTTTAATTGTTCACACGCTGTTCAGCTATAGGCCAAAGAAGTGAAAGAAAGAGGATAGGATAGGATAGGATAGGATAGGATAGGATAGGATAGGATAGGATAGGATAGGATAGGATAGGATAGAGGAGAGGAGAGGAGAGGAGAGGAGAGGAGAGGAGAGGAGAGAAGAGAAGAGAAGAGAAGAGGAGAGGAGAGGAGAGGAGAGGAGAGGAGAGAAGAGAAGAGAAGAGAAGAGAAGAGAAGAGAAGAGAAAGAGAGAAAGATGGTGGCATTACAGCTTTTTGCCACAGCAAAGAAAGAAAGAAATTGAAAGTTATAACATTTATGCACACACAAATACACATATAGTGTGTTTTGCATTGGCACAACTTAGTCTGGGAACAGACAATAAAAGTGATTGAAGGTTTTATGCTGCCAGGGTGGGGAAGAGGGAAGGAAAGTTGAAGGGGAAAAAGATTTCTGGTCAAGGAAGGAAAGATCACATGGAGAAAGAATCACCCTTACTAGCAGGCCTGGTTGCACTGACTCATATTGCTGGTATATGAATATAGGAGAAGCCAAATTAAAAAAGAAGGGCATTGGAAAAAGGATGCTACAATGAAATACAGGGGAAGAGAGAGGATGACAGACAGAGAGAAAGAAACATAGAGAAGTTTATTCAGCTGAATCCTTGTTTCCTTCTGTTAAAATAGTTTAAAAAAAAAAATAGAAAAAGTGCTTGAGAGAGAGCCTGAGAGAAAGCAAAAGAAAAGAACCACACTGTATAGGAGCACAATCTATTCCTTTTATAGGGGATTTCTATCCTGAGACAGAAGTATTGCTTCTTCTGATGTATCCATCTGAGAAAAACAGGAAGAAAAGGAAAGTAGCATAGGCTAAAAAATATCTGGAAGGGATATAGAAGGGAACAAGGTTTGCTATGTAGCTTGGTTGCTTTATGGCTTTCCTCTTGGCATGTTATGGAGAAAAATCTATCTATGTCAGTGTTGTCCAAACTTGGCCACTTTAAGATGAGTGGACTTCAACTCCCAGAATAGATCAGTGTTGTCCAAACTTGGCCACTTTAAGATGAGTGGACTTCAACTCCCAGAATAGATCAGTGTTGTCCAAACTTGGCCACTTTAAGATGAGTGGACTTCAACTCCCAGAATAGATCAGTGTTGTCCAAACTTGGCCACTTTAAGATAAGTGGACTTCAACTCCCAGAATGGCTGGGTGGGGAATTCTGGGAGTTGAAGTCCACTCATCTTAAAGTGGCCAAGTTTGGACAACACTGATCTATGTGGTCGCTAAGAATTGACAGTGACTTGATGGCATGTAATCATCATCATCATGTCTTGGCATGAATACAAGATTTCAAAAGTGGTGTACAGCCAGCTTTGGCTTCTTCTAGAGTACTTGCCTGGGAAGAATTCATGGCTCAAAAATCTGTCTTTGCAGATGTCCTCCTGCTAGATCTTCCATATTTTTATCAGGATACAACTTAGAGTCATATAGCTGTTTGGGAAAATCATCTGCCTATCACATCATTTTATTTCCCAGTGCTATCAGCTGAGAAGGGAATTGGGGATAGGCTTTGTGGGCAACCTGCTTTTCTGCTTCTTCATTTGCCTGCCTCTTTCTAGAACATGAGGATGCCATATTATTATAAGTGTGAGCTGTTTGCTGCAATTTAGAGTTTGGCCTCATGTCTTATCCAGAATACTAAAGCAATAAATAAATAAATAAATAAATAAATAAATAGAGAGAGAGAGAGAGAGAGAAAGAAAGCAAAACCCTTCTGGAAAAAATTGAAGACCTGGCTCTGCCAGCTTGCATGGGGGGGATAACAATTCTACTCAACCCTGGGGCCTCGATGACACTCCCTGAGTGATTGCCAATTATTTTGGATCTCTTTATTTTTTATTTATTATTGTAATTTTGTAATTTTACTTGATTTTAACTGATTTGTAAACTGCCCAGAGTTGTTTAACGAGGTGGGTGGTGACAAATTCAATAAATAAAATAAATAAAAATAATAGCAACACTGAACCCAAATTGGAGGGGGGAATAGCAGGTGTTGCCATATGGGATCATTGGATTAATTCAGGATTTGGTCTGACAATTTGATCAAACTATTGATCCAATTCAGTTTGGAGATGCTATTGAACTGCCTTTTAATCAAGTATCTGAATTGAATCTTTGCAACTATACATGTGCATATGTACACAGGCACATACGTACACATACAAGTATTGGCAATAAATATTGCTGATAAAATGAAATTAGATAGCTAGATATAGATAGATTCATCCTGAAATCCTGAAATGCAACTGATTGTAGTGTAAGGAAGGAGTAGATGTTGTCTGTTTCCCAGACATTTTCTGTTCCTGCAGCTCTGTTGTTTATGTGGCAAAAATAACAGAAACACATTTTCCAAGCTCCTGCAGTGCACTTGATTAGTCCTTTGGTGGCAGATGAGTTTCAGTGTAATGGAATCCAACAGGTACAAAAGAAGAGCCTGGCCCTCTGGTAGGCTCAAAATAGCAGCGATGGAATTTCTCTCATTTGTCATCTCTATGGCAAGTATCAAGTGTTTGAGGTCCACAGTTTGAAGATAACTGCTCTCTTCCTTGTTTGCAGCCTGACAAATAAAATTAAAAGCATAAAATATTGCATCCAGAATAAAAAGGCCCTGTGCCTGAACAATGAGAAGTGGATGTGATAACGGTATGTGTCTTGTCTTTCATATATATATATATGCATTCTGTTTATCTCCTTGGCTTTAACTGTTTACACATTCTGTTATAACACAAGCCAACATTTTTCAACAGCTTTCCTCCTTCTCCCGTCCTCTCCCTCTGTGTTTGCCTTCTGGTTGTAACAGGATAATTTCTGAATCTTTCAATTCTGTGTGTTTAGAAAAAAATCCAATGTAAACTCCTCCCTGCCCACAAATGCCCTTTTCTTTTCTGGATGTGAGCAAATTACTCAGTTGGAAAAAGAACAAGCCACTACACAGACTACTGTTACTTCAGATCCAGCATGTGAAATCAGTATAATGAGGAGCTCTTTATAACTTGCTCATTTCTATCTGGAAAATAACTCTTTACTTCTACTGCTTGAAGGGAACTTGGTAGTATCAAAGAATTTTCCTTCCTTCCTTCCTTCCTTCCTTCCTTCCTTCCTTCCTTCCTTCCTTCCTTCCTTCCTTCCTTCCTTCCTTCCTTCCTTCCTTCCTTCCTTCCTTCCTTCCTCAAGCCTATAAACTACATTTTTCTCATTCCTGTTGTCAGGTATCTTCTGTGCAGCAACTCCTAGAAATTGCAACTTTCACACTGCTTTTTAGCTTTAGTACGTAGCCTGTGTTACATCTGACCTTTGCTTGGAAGCTAAGCCTGGTCAGGCCTGGTTAGTACTTGGACCGGAGAGCACCAGGAAATCCCAGGGTTTTAGGCTAGATAGCAATGCAAACCTCTTCCATTCTGATGCCAAGAAAATGACAAAGTTGTTTTAAAGGAAATTACCAGGAGTCAAGCTTGATTTAAGGGCACCTTTACCTTTACATTTATGTAGCAAGTAGGATTTTGCGTGACCTCTATGCTAATACTAAATTGCTTGGCACTCAGGTATAGTAAATGAATGCATTTGATATCACAGCAGCCATGGCAATAAATCTCAGCTTTCCAGACACTTAACCCTGTATTCAGGAACTAGCTTACAGTAGTTCTTGTCCTTTATTACAGACAAGAATGAAGCCATATATATGCAAAAGATCTGAAGACTGTAATGCACAGAAATCAGGGCATATATGTATGCATATGTGTCTGCCTGATCCAGGATTTTAATTCTAGCCCTTTTCAAGTCAATGGAAATTTGGCTGGCCTCTTCTAGGCCTCGGTACTAGGAGAAATGCAGTCAATATTTATATAATTGTTCTGCCAGGCCTGAGAATAATTGATTCCTGCCTTATCAGCCTCCTTCCTTGTATCTGGGAACCATGTGTGTCTGTGTAGGAATCTTTTCATGTGCAGTTTTGCTACTATGCTTGTGTAATTAAGATACACAAGTGCATACTGGCCCTTCTTACACAAATAACCATTTAGAGAAAAAACAGAAAGAAAATGCAAAACAGACGAGAACAGAATAGGTCTGTTCATAGACCCAAGCAAACCCTTACTGTTCCTGACTGTTTTACAGTCCTTGCTAGCAGAAGACAATTACAGTCCAGAATTTTTCCAACATATTTTTATGTTAATAGAAAATTGTAACATCTATTTTGCAAGTCTTGTAACATGGGAAGATTTTGAATGCATTTTCCTCACATTTATACAAACTGGCAACATAAAAGATCCAAGAACCTCTTTTAAAGAAAAACAACATCAACAACACAAATAATCTTAACATTCTTTGATATATGTTTCCCTGAATGAATACTTTTAAAAAGCATTTTTTCTTCCAAAATAAGCACTTTAAACATGCAGTTACTATTGTTTGGCCCAAGTATGAGCAACTTAACTTCTTTTTTCTTTTTTCCTGAATGTACTTCTTCCCATGGGAGCAGAATGCTCAAATTCACTTCCAGCAGAAATTGAGTTTTTATATCCCTACTGTGTAGTTTTGCTAAAAGAATATTGAGTGATTGAGTGAGTGAGTGAATGAGAGAAAGGTTCAGTAACAGTGTATTTATTCTTAAACTTGTTATATAGTGGATTAAGAACTTAGTCAAATGTAGATCCAAGCTCCACTGAAGTTAGAAACCAGTGAAGTCAAACTAATAAAGGCCTCCACTATTGTATATATCGATTTATTATTTTATAACTTTCTACAAGAATGTTCATTCTATATTTTCATGATCCTGATTTTGCTATATCTTTGACACTTCAGAGAAGCTGTAGTTTTGCTGAAACAGAATCAAAACATATTTCTAATCATTTCAGGTGAGAACGTTATCCCAGAGTGGGAATGTGATCTAAAACTGACCTCGCTATTTGGAGGGACAGAAAGCATACATCATTTTTAAAAAAAATACACCAGGAATTATTCAAGCTTACAACTTCTATCCCTGAAAAGCTGATTTGGGTACAAGTGCTATATTGTCAAGAGGAAACACTGCACGTACTGAAAACATTTTGTCCATTACGTTTCCCCCCCTACCTGGTGCATAAAGTTTAAAAGTAGAACATTCCTGCTCAGTTTTAATTTAAAGCCTAATATTTTTGCAATCTTTTCCTAAATGTCCTGTTAGGGTTCTGCTATGTGAGTGGCTGCTATATTGGGAAAGGAGCTGGTATATTTTTGTCAGAACTTATGAACTCTCAGCATCAAAGTCTATGTCATAGTGAAACAAAAAGGCACTCTCCAAGACCCAATTCCACGACAACTCTGACTTGAGAATTTTGGTACGTACCAAATATGCCACTATATTCACCACTCCACCTGGACCAGTATTCAGTGCTATGACCTAACTCGAGCATGTTTCCAGGAAATATGGATGAATGGCCCCACCCTGGTAATCTCCTATAATTCAGTGGTTTTGACTTTTGCCTGCAGACTTCACAGGTTTAGAGTGTAAATGACCCCACAAGAAAATGTTAATGGCACTGTATCTAAATCCCATTGCTATTGACATTGGTACCTCCACTTTCTCCACTGCTAAGGAGGTTCTACAGCGCAACATCCAAATCACAAATACTAGTCCATAGGTATCTGTCCTGGGGGCAAGAGGGACAAGTGACAAAACATGCATGATGATACCATCACACAAATGCCATCACTTAAAGGTTTATGCCAGACTTCGGGATGCAAATATAATGGTGGCATTTGTCATGGTTTGCTGCAGAAACCACAGCAAGTTACTGTATACATAGCCATTACTCCAGCCATAGATAATCCCTGTAATGCTGTGGCTTTTTTCCAGCTTGGATGGGAATATGTTATTTGAATTCATGTCAAGAAGAAGTGTGGCTCTTGGAAAGAGCAATCTTCATCTGATAAGATGGGTGCAGCTAAACTGGATGAAGGGCAGGACAGATCATTAACAAAAGATAGACTATACTATATCAAGAAAAGTTGTAGCAATTCCATCACCAAAAAGAATCGGTAGTCGAGCTAACACGTTCTACTCTCCTAGACTATGACCAATCAATGCTAACCACAAGCACAGATTTGATGCCTACTAGTGCACATGTAGCTCATGGTACATGCATGGGCCAAAGCTCTTGCTACATGCATTTCACCACCAAGTCATACTGGCATTGCAGCTAGACTAATTTTGGATTTAAAAAAAAACTATATCCCCAGATAGTCAATTAATTAATATAATATGTAGTTGATCCCTGATTTGATGCAATGAATTGCGCTTGAACAAGTCATTCATTGATTAGATCCTTTATTTAGGACAAAGAGAAATAATTCATCTGGTACAAGATATAAAGGGTGTTAATTAAGAAATCTATTAAAATGACACAAACATGAGCAAAGCTCGTCCAGAATCTGGCAAACCCAGCACAATCTCCCTTGCTTTTCATCCAAGGAAACTACAGTTGAAGGAAGAATTGATTGTCAAGTCAAATGGATGGGCAGTTCAAGATTCTTAGGCTATCCTTCAGCAAACATGCTGCTGCTGGGATTTAATATATAAAGGATTGAGTCACCAATATGTGTAAGAAGAGAAAGAAAATGAATAGCTGTTAAAAGCTGGGGAAATTGGACTCTGTTGGAAGCATGGAAACGGACAAGAGAAGATGCATTTATTCATCTACTGAACTGTTTTCATTCTCAACAAAAGGTTTTGGACTGCAATCTTAAACTAACTTACTTGAGTATACTTCCTACTGAATTCAATACAATGTACTTCTGAATAAATATCCATAGTATTGCCTGCTCACAAATTCTCCCTTACTGTCGAAGCCATTTCATGAAGATGCTGGTTTCTCAGAAGCTGGGTTCAGTCATTTATTATCGAGAGCACTTGGAGCACTCAATATGCATGTCTTCCATCACGTTATTAGGTCCTAGCGAGGTGTTTGCTGCAGATATCTACAATTATTTCAGTGTGGTTGGGAGTGACCATCATATGATAACAAAGCCCAAAGGCTATAGTTTGAAATTATCATTGTCATCATTATCTCACTTTCCTCATCAGCATCATCCTTGTTGAGAAGATAAATGGGAATCTGGTTTCAAACAATAGTAGGATGGATGGCATTTAAAGAGCATGTGGTGGCCTCAAGCCCACCAGAGTTCACAGCTCTTGAAAAGAATTAGGGAAAAAACAAGTATACATTTTGTAGAATAGGAAAAAAATTACTTGTGCTTTTCTGAAAACATCTTCTGCAATTTTACCAACTGTTCTAATTCTTTCCTTCTCATCACACCCAATGGAAAATAAATATTTGGTAAAATTCTCATAGGAGAGATGTTGAGTTCTCTTCCCTTAGTTAATACATGATTTGGATTCAGGGGGAGAGCATGTTTGCTGTATGTATGATCATCTGTCTAGTGAACTGCCACCTCCCTAGCTTCCTAGAATACAGTGAAATCCCAGGAAAGGAATTCCTCCCAGTCCCATTGGGCTTTTTTCAGATCAGGAAGCATGACTGTAGAGTAAGGGACAGATGTGAGACAGAAGAAAACTAACAGCAGCACTCAGAACTGCTGCTTCTTAACATAGGAAGCTTAAAAAAAAAAACACCCCTCAGAGTAAAAGAGAAGACTCTTTCCCTGGAGAATAAAACTTGGGAAGCTGGAAGGTAAAAAACTGTAAGAGTTTGGAGGGAAGTTAGGGTGGGAAACAAAGATGGAATCCAGGCAGGTATAGAATTTAAAGAAAGTCTCTAAACATCAAACTTGAAAGGGGAAAGTTCAGTAACTGCATTAACATCAAGGTGAACATACAGAATATCTCTGATAAGATGGTGTTCAGAAGCAGGTAGAGGTTTCTGTTTCTGTGATAGAGATAAATGCTAAATAAACATTGATATATTAGAGCAGAAATTGATACTTATCTCTTCTCACATGGTGATAATGATGATAATGATGGTAATAATGATGATGACAATAATATGTATGCCAGATGTTCAACCATACTGGACAGGTCTCATCACAGGAGCCAGACGAAGTGTCTCTCCCATAAACAATATGGTGAAACGTAATTTATAGAAACTTATACTGGATCAGTTGTTGCCTGGGTCAACAAGGACCACACTAGGTATTCTACTTCCAGGACATCTGGTGATAAGTGGGCTACAGGACTCAGGACTGGAGGCTGAGCAACCAGAGCCAGCAACTGCAGGATTACTGGAAGAAAAGTTGTTTACCCATCTAATATAGAAAGACTGAAAACAAATCAAATCTAATGAGAAGAGGATATTTGAAAAGAATGTACCAGTTCTGGAAAGAACAACATCCAGAATCAGAAATAAAAGAACAGAGGCTGATAGATCAACGTCAATTTATAATGTGAAATAAAGTATTCACAGAATTAGATTTGGAAGAACTGCAAAGGTCTACCCAGGACAAAGAAATTGGTGGAAAAGAATAAAAAAGAAGCTGAAATGAAAGAACCTGTAATAACAGCAGAAATGATGGAGAAAAGGGCAAGGAAGATCAAGAATTGGTCAGCACCAGGTGGAGATGAACTGCATGGTTTTTGATTGAAACATCTGCCTGGTCTGCACCCACTCATTGGGCACAGTTTAACAATAACAACAATATCCAGGAGATGAAATTGATGAGTTGTTGGTGGGCAGATAATTGGCCTGCAGTTGCCTGGTGTTGCCCCTTTTGTTGGATCTTTCATTATCAGGTAGGTTTTGCCAGATGTTAACCAAGCTATATGGAAAAACACCATCTGAAACAGAATCGCCACTCGGCACTATCCGAATATTCAGCCAAGATATTGCAGTGGGGTTTTGGACTGGACAAATGTGCCATCCTTACCATCAACAGGGGAAAAATACTGAAAACTGAAGGAATCAAGATGCCCTATGGAAATCACATCAAGAGTCTGGACGAAGATCAGTACAAATACCTGGGCATCCTTCAAGCTGACAATATCAAGCACGCTGAAGTCAAGAAGAAGGTTAGTAGTGAATACATCATGAGAGTGAAGAAGATCTTAAAATCCAAACTCAGTGGAGGAAATACCATCAAGGCAATTAATATCTGGGCAATTCCAGTCATTAGATACACAGCTGGAATAGTGGACTGGAGTCAAGCAGAACTAGAAACCTTAGATAGGAAGACCAGAAAAATAATGACAATGAATCATGCCCTTCATCCACATAGTGATGTTGACAGACTCTACTTACCAAGGAGCATGGGTGGGCATGGAATATTGCAAGTACACCAGACAGTTGAAGAAGAAAAAAGGGCATTAGAAGAATATCTGAAGGACAGTGAAGAAGATGTACTGAAGCTAGTGCACCATGAAGGCGTATTGAATACTGAAGAGACCAAACTGGCCTACAAGAAAGACCAAATGAAGAACAGAAATGAGACATGGCAAAACAAAGTATTATATAGCCAGTACACACACACATACACACACACACACAAACTAGCAGGCAAAGCAGATAACAATAAGACCTGGCAATGGCTAAGAGCAGGAAAGTTGAAGAAAGAGACAGAAGGGCTAATTCTGTCTGCACAAGACCAAGCCTTAAGAAGAAATGCGTACAAAGCCAGAACTGAGAAGACAACAATGGACAGCAACTGTCACCTCTGCAAAGAAGAAACAGTGGACCACCTAGTCTGGTGCTGCAAGAAGATCACACAAACTGACTACAAGCAACAGCATGACAAAGTAGCAACAATGGTGCATTGGAATATCTGCAAGAAATACCATTTGCCTGCAAGCAAGAACTGGTGGGATCACAAAAGAGACAAAGTAATAGAAAATGAAGAAACTAAAGTGCTCTGGGACTTTAGAATTCAACCAGACAAGCACCTGCCACACAACACCCCTGACTTAACAACTGTTGATAATGAAGACAAAAAAGTCTGCATAGTGGACATTGCAATAGCTGGAGACAGCAGAATAGAGGAGAAAGAACTGGAGAAAATCACAAAATACAAAAAGCTGCAAATAGAAACAGAACAACTGTGGCAAAAGAAAGCAAAGATAGTACTCATAGTAATAGGTGCCCTGAGTGCAATCCCAAAACATCTGGAATAGCACTTGAATATCATCAGCATTGACAAAATCGCCATCAGTCAATTGCAAAAGGCAGCTTTACTTGGAACAGCTTATATCCTGCGATGATACCTTTAATGCCATCAAACAACATCTGCCTATCCCAGGTCCTTGGGAAGGATTTGATAGGTAGACAAAAATGCCAAAAACAGTCTAAACAACTGGCTGACTATGTGACCAACAACAATAACAATAATACCTTATGGCTTTCTGGAATCTCCTAACCTCTCTTCTATCATGTATAAAGAAGCTTCCATTATAATTTAGAAGGATAATTCTAAAACATGCTTATGTTTTCAGTTTTCCTTGGCATGCCATTCATTATCATGCCTCTCATTTCAAGGTTGGGCTACCCTCTGATTCATACTTTAGCAAAACAGGGATATAGTTTTTTTCTTCTACTCTCGGAAGAAGCTTTTTTAAAAAAAGTAATTATTAAGTATATGCAATAGATGCTTCAACAAAGTCAGCTTTTTGTGATTCTTGGATGCTACGCATAAATTTCAAAAATAATGACTAAAAACCCATTCACATTATGTGTAACCCCTTCCCCCCCCAAGTAAAATGATAAGTGACTTGAGCTTATTAATCAGAGCTGAATGAAGCCTACCCATTTCCAGAAATCTGGAGCATGTTTGCTGGAAATAGTTTTCTTTAAAAAAAAAAGTCTGGCTAAAAAAGAAAAATCAAAAATCAATGATCTTTGCCCTAACTAAGCAAGCCCTACCCTCTCTATTTACAGTACATAGTTCATCTAATCTACACAGAATCACTTAAATTAAAATCAGGCACTTTTTTTTTTTAACAGCTGTGGGTTGTACTTACTCTTGGGAATACCTGGTTTGTGTGTGTGTGTGTGTGTGTGTAGAGTCAGAGGCCAGGGGACATTTCAAAAAGCCAAAACAAAGAAATTACTATGGCCAGCATAAAAACTAAAATTGATTTAACGTGCATTTAAATTAAGCATTTCCCCCTATATTTCATCTTTTCCCTTCAGTCATATTAGAATAATAACATGTTGTTGTTGTTGTTGTTATTATTTAATGGGGGATATTGTACGTAGTGTAGTTTCAGATTGTAGAGTCATATATTAAATCAGGTTTGGATACTTGGTGGTCCGTAGGATTCATGTGATCCCAGCCCTAATTTTGGGGACCCAGCACCTACCAAGGTCAATAAAGTGAAATTTGATGGCAAATCACCCATCTTCAGCACTGTGATTTGGGGGAGGGCGCACTGAGCATCTGCAAAGCTTAGCACAAGCTTATTTTGCATTGAAAGACACTTCCTAAACTCTCAATTTTTTAAAAAAAAATCTGAATCTTGCAATCTCTGATGACATTGCTTTGTCTGTTGGCTACACTCTACGTCCAGACTGCAGAGTGCAGCCATTGGAGAAATAAGATGTGTCCCTGTTCTCTGATTAGATAGAACCATCTAGGCAGACTGATCAAATAGTGATGTCTTATTCTAAATTGCATTTGATTGTGCTCAGAAACATCAGATTGGTTACCTAGTATATGATGTCATCACATTCACATATGATACTAGAATCCCTGCGCTAAATGCAACAATCACCCAATCATCGCACCCACTGAAAACCTAATTAGGAGAAAAAAAGGCATGAAAATAAGTAACATAAGCAATGAAGAGCTTTAGAAAGTGTAAATGTTTGCACATTTAAGGATATGTTTCTTGTCAAAGCACAGTTTTCAAAATCAAAGCAATAAAATGCCCACATTCAAGTTCATGAAGATAAAAGCATCCAGTATTAGAATTCAGTCTAAATTGGGTTCCATAGGCATATATGAGGAACTATTTCTCTGGAACATCATAGTGCATACCTGTATTGGTGCAATACTACTTTTGAAAGAAGTATTGCATCCATCAATTTGACGGGGCAAAGTTATAGATCTAGCCACCCAGTTAGATAACAGGATATAAACTAGGGGATTTTCCTTACTATTTCTTTCCACACAGACAAGAAGAATTACCCCAATTTATTCAGGTTCTTTGTCCAGCCTAAAAGGAGACATGACCCTGCTGATTTTCTGACTCTACCTAATACCATGAGAACATTGTGATGTTGTTTTTACTTGTCATTCCATTTCTTTTTTCCCCGTTTCAGAATTCCAAAGATAGCATGTTGATTTTCCAGTCTGACCTTTGTGCATCTGAAGCAAAAGGTAGTACATCTTTCCCAACCTGGCAATCTGGGAATGTGTGGGACTGCAAGTTTGGGAATTCCAACCCATATTGGGGGAAGCTGGCATAACAGGAAGTAAACTTTGTGCTGCTAATTAAGCTGGAGGTAGAGCTGAGAACTTTTCAATCCAACACAAATCTCATAAAGAATGGTATCTTTCCAACTCATAGTGACATTTTGAAGGAACCCCATATGCAATTTGATGACACATAAATGCTGCCTGTCTTTAAATCAGAGGACATGTGTTATTAGTAATTGACAGAGCAATTAATGCAACTCAGTTTTACACATTGCAACAAGATGAAAGCAAAGGACTATGATAAACATTTCTGTACACCTGGCAGGAACAATCTTTGCTTGAAATAAGTGAACTGCTGTGTTGCAGAAAAGGTTAGATTCCCTAACTTCCCATCTGCTGCCCTTATTACTCAATTACCAGAAGTGATTTTGTAAAATGTTAAAAGCACACACCCAGGAAGGTTATATTGCCCTGGCAATTAATTTGAGGCATGCTGTAATGACTGTGTAGAGATAGTGCCTTGTATCCAGATTTCTAAAGTACTTCAGTCTTGGTGCTGTTGCTTTTCCCTGAAGGATTTTCTCAGAATTAGAATTGCTTTCTCCTTAGAGTTTTAACAAAGTTGCTCAATAATAATTTAAGCAGAAAGCAACTTAACAAGAAGAGTTTTAAGATATAGTTGCTGCTTTGGTGAAGAATAACTGAAGACTAAGTGGAACACAAAAACCAAGAAAGATTTTTTTTTCAACACTCCCTCTTTCTTTGGCCACTGGTTGTAATGCTAGTTGTAGCTTTTGGTTTTCACAGTGCAGAAGAATGGGTAGCAGCAGGAACATATATGTATTTCATCTACTAGCAATTTTTTTTCTGGAAGAGACAATATGCTGTGGGTAGACAAGTAACCTGTAAGATAAAGTACAACTTAAAAAAGCAGCAGCACTTATCAAAATTCTGCTTGACACAAAGGTATAGTAAGGGGATCATTAATGTGGTATAGTATAGGTATATCCATTATTCCCTACCAACCAATTATTTCAAGATGAAAGCCAGTTTGGTCTAGTGGTTAAGGCACCAGGCTAGAAACCAGAAGATTGTGAGTTCTAGTCCCACCTTGGGCATGAAAGCTGGCTGGGTAACTTTGGACCAGTCACTCTGTCTCAGCCCATGACATCAAGCTTGGGTGACAAGCTGGTCAGTTAATTCCTGTTGCAACCAATGGATCAACATTTGGTTGATCCGAAAAAGCAGACCCTGCACCTGCGGAAAAACTCTAGGAAGGAAAAAAAATCAATTGTTTCAAGGTCTGCAGGAAAGAGAGAGAAAGAGAGGGAGAGAGAGACGTTATGCAGCATTGGATTGCTACATGGTCAGTGAGTCTCTAAATGAATTTAGCACATCCACAGTTTCAGACATATGGAAAGATGTCCAGAATAGAATATACAGAGATGTTTTGATATCTTCCTCATTGATTTTCTTGAAACCACTTCAGTACATATGAGCAATTTTATCCATAAGACAAAGTGGTTGTGGGGACCTGATACACTGAAGGAATTTCACTGTCTGAAAGTGTTCTGCTTGTTTGATCAAAGTCCCTGGGGAACTATTTGCCTTTTGGTTCCAGACATCTTCTAGGACAAGACCAACGTTTCAACAGGATCTCCCAAAGAATTTCAGAACATCTCTGGATGATGATAATGACTGCAGGTACTCCGTTCCTGGGAAGTTTTCAGATAGACCACATGTCTAAACTCATCACATCATGATCCTTCTGTAAGAATGTAAGTATGATTGGTTCTTCCATCCACACAGAAGAGTGTCTTAGCCTTGGATAGAGCACCAAATCTGGCCTTTCCTAAGTATATAGGGCAGAGGTTCATAATCGGAGGCCTTGGGGGCAGCCTCCAAAGATCTTCAGAAGTTATTACCAACCTGGAATTTTAAATGTGGTAAACTAGGGACATTATTAACTTCCTAATTACATGTTTCAAGCATAATCATATTAACTATGTCTCATTTTAATTAAATGTAAATAAATTCAAATTTAGCTTAGTTTTTTTCCTCACCCTCACTACTAATTTTTGAAGCATGACCTGGGACATACGACTCATAATTTAATTGCCGTAACTAAAACATAAAAATAGAACTACCAAAATTACAGTAAATTGTGTAAATCAGCACCCAAGGAGCAGTTAGCTATTCTGTACAATAAAATACAGTGCGGAAAAAAATGACTGGGAGGAAGCCAAATGATAGTGTTAATTTCAAGTGAAATTAGTGCAGTATCTCAGTTCCTGATTCTGTTTCTGCTGTCAGCACTGATTTTTCTGTCAATTTCTTTTTTCTCTTCCAGACCAGGTAATAAAAACCTATCCTGGAAATGGAAAGGATATGTTGCATGATCCAAATACAGTATATGAAGAGTCTGTCCACCCAGAGTTGGTTCATAACACCAGAGGGGTGTGATGGGCCAGTGGTTATCACACAGCTAAGAACAATTGTTGCCATCTCCTGACTGGTATAAAATTTTGTTGTTGTTCAGTCGTTTAGTCGTGTCCGACTCTTCGTGATCCCATGAACCATATTGCGCCAGGCCTTCCTGTCCTTCACTGTCTCCCTGAGTTTGCTCAGTTTCATGCTCATTGCTTCAGTGATGCTATCTAACCATCTCATCCTCTGCCGTCCTCTTCTCCTTTTGCCTTCAATCTTTCCCAGCATCAGGGTCTTTTCCAAGGAGTCCTCTCTTCGCATTAGGTGACCAAAGTATCTGAGCTTGAGCTTCATTATCAATCCTTCCAATGAGCAGTCAGGGTTGATTTCCTTTAAGATTGACTGGTTTGACCTCCTAGCAGTCCAGGGGACTCTTAAGAGTCTTCTCCAGCACCACAGTTCAAAGGCATCAATTCTTTGGTGCTCAGCCTTCTTTATGGTCCAGCTCTCATGGCCCTACATTACTAATAAAATTTATTGGTATGCAACTATGGCAATGTGTTCCAAATGAACCTCAAACAATTTTATCACATATGGAGCAGCTGATGCATGGGTATTGGCAGTTACTAGGACACTGATGAAAAGTGTGTGACTGGATGCCTCTGTTGCAGCACTGGTGCAACCAGCATGTCACACAGGGCTGAGATACTAGAGATTATCAAGAAATTTGCAGCACCAAAGAACACTGTTAGGTTTGTCACATGGAACATCTTAGGGGGCACCCAGGTGGGGAAATTGGAGCAAGTCTATACCAATGTTGCTAAATGTAACATTGAGCTATAGTTTTAACTGAACTTCAATAGCCTAGATCTGGCAAGATAAAAGTTAACAATATAGTCAATTTGAAATGCATGTATCTATATACCACTGTGGTGAATATACTGCTATGGGGAGTAGGATTCATAGTCAACAATAGGTGCAACAAATCTGTTACGTTATTTGAAGCAGTTTTGAATACTGTACTGCCATTTTAAACCTCAGTGGAGTTGTACTGATTACCATTATTGCAGCTTATGCACCAACAGAGGCGAGCAGTGATGACAAAAAAGACATTTTTTTACACTGAACTACAAAACATCATAAATTAAGCCCCCCTCTTCTTGTCAGCAGATGATCTAAACACACACATTGGAAAATTGTGGCTTGGCTGGGTGGAAGTGATGGGCAGGTTTGGGTCTGGATGAGCCATAATGGGCTGCAACTGCTTAGTTTTGCTTTATTTAATTCACTAGTAATTGGCAACAGCTTATTCAGGCATCCATTCATCAATTAACTTGGTGCTCAGAAGCACTAAATGCTTCTTCTATGATCAATTATTTCATGATATGCAAGTATTTTAAGTTCTGTTAATGATGTCAAAGTGCTGAGAAGTATAGAAGGAGGGTCTGACCAACATCTGGTTCACTGTAAGATCAAACTGAACTTGAAAGCTGCACACGATGCCATTTACCACCTCGACGTCAACTGATCTTATTGTGATCTCAACAATACCTTCCCCCCAGAGGTGAGACTGGCTCCAACCCTGTTGGCCTTCCAGAAGCCCTTAGAACATGATTTTGTCAACTGGCCTGGCAATCCCGTGATAGAATGAAGCCTGCTACAGTAGATGGTTACATGATGGTTAACTGGAATGCACTCTGTGTGTGTGTGTGTGTGTGTGTGTGTGTGTGTTTTGCCACTTTAAAAATCTTTAAAATTTATTTTGGTTGAATTTTTAATGGTTTGTATGCATTTGGATTGTTTTATTATGTGCACTGCCCAAAGTCACTATGTGAGATGAGCGGCTATATCAATATGGTAAATAAATAAATAAAACACTAAGAAACATTTCAGATAGAATTGCACGACAGATTCATTGCAACCAAACCAAGATGATGACAACGTGATGAGTAGTGATTTGAACTCAGAGACACCATCAACATGGTGACAGAAACTATCTGCCCTAACATGGAGAAAAGATGGTGTTAAAAATGGATAACAGATGACACCATTGACATGATACAACAGAGAAATATAGCTAAGTTTGCAAATCCAGCGAAGGCCGAAGATGTGACAAAACGAATTTGCAAAAACCTGAAAAGTGGAAAGGAGACCTTTTTGGAAGGCATAGCTGCAGAGGTGGAGGCAGCAAGCTTAGCATAGTAACAACGGACCCTCTTTTCAACCTTGAAAATACTGTCAGGCAAACACAGCCAACCCAGCACAAGCATTTGGAATTCAACAAGGCAAGTGGCTGAAATGACAGCTGAAGTCCTACAATGTTGGAAACAGCCCTGTTATTCACTCTGAAATGGTTACTGACCAGCAGCATTGGACCAGGAACTATATGATTCAGGGCCGCCTTCTAATATTGTATATGGAGTGAACCAAGTTAAATAGAGATTCCTGAAGCGATCAACATGATAGCTGCAGTGCCTCTCCAAGTCACTGTGGAGGTGATGAAGTTTGGGGGTGCTGTAATAGTTAATTATAGTCACAGGCTATGCTCAGTGTTAGGAAAAGCATGCATCCCACTTGACTGGAAATGTGCTGCTATTGTGTTGTGTTTAAAAAGGGTGATAAAACCAAATGTAAAAAGGATTGCAGAATCAGCCTCCTGTCCATAGTTAGAAAGGCCCTTCCATAGGTTATCAGGGTATGGCTACAGCCAGTGAGAGAATTCTCCAGCAAGGAAGATCAATGTGGCTTTAGACTGGGTCATGGCTGTGTGGACCAAATGTTCAGTGTCCGACAAGTACTCGAGGTGTGTATACGGTGTGGAAAACTATTGCTGTGTTTATTGATTTCAAAAGCGCCTTTCATGAAGTTACCAGGATTCCACGTGGACGACTCCTTAAGCAAAATCATCTGAGCCATTTCTGCATTTTTATTATGGCACCATTTAAAGTGCATGGTGACAAAGTAAGTCCCTTCACAATCAAATCAGGAGTGGGACAAGGCTATGCATAAAGGGGAAGAGCTTCAGTGGGTGTACAAGAATTCAGTGTGGATGAGCTTACTTTCACAGACGCAGCATATGCCAATGATATTGGTTTCACAGAGAAATTGGAACTGAAGGCTCCAGAGCAATTAGATATCATAAGCAATACAGTAGAGGGGCTTGGACTACAGATCAATGTAAAAATAACCAAGGCCAGGTCAACTGATGGCACTTAGATTCACTTTGCTCTTAGAGGTGAGCTCATTGAACAAGTGTATAAGTTCAAAGACTTAGGCTTTGGGATCTTTGTGTTAACAGTTGCCACATCTACTGATATTATTGCAGAAATTGGCAGTGCTCAACAGCTTTCACAGCCTATAATGGTGTCACTGGAAGAAGAAAAATGTGAGCCTGAAAGTGGGGATTTTAGTATTCAAAACAGCCATCAGGCCAGCACTCTACGTATTCTAGTTGCACATTAAGTCAGTTGGTGTATTTATTTTGGTCTTTTACCAGCATGGAGTGTGAAATTAAACAATACAAAATTAATCCCAAGCGAATTACTCTGTAACAATGGAAAATACAGTAGAGTAAATTATAATGCAAGTTTACATGCAAATTCCCCAATTAGAAAAACCTTTGCATTTCCCAATGTTGTTTGCTTTCTTGTTTGTGGATTTTTAGAAAAGGTGTTTCAGCTCCTTCTAGCTTGACCTTACATTCATTTATAAAGCTTGTGGGTTTGTTCAGAAGCTTTTATTAAAAAGAAAAAAAAAAGTAGTAACCTTCAGTAGACATTCAGCAGACCCTGGCAAAGATTTGATTGAAGAAAGATTGATTCTCTAAAGTCTGAATGGTCAAACATGCACTGCATTTGTTGTGCTTCATTGCTATATCCTACAAAGTATTTTCAAGCTGGCTATCCTAATGAGCTTATTAGTAAGAGGCTGAAAGGATCACAGATTGTCTGTCAAGAAAGACTGTCAGTCACACGCTGTTAGCAGTTCTACTATGATTTAGGCAACACATGTAGAAAAAGGTGCTAAAAATAAATATACAACAAAACCAGAAGTGTTATTGCCTCAGCCTTCTGCCAGCGTATCAATGTGGAATCAAATGTGGCAGAAAAGATACTTGCTGCATAGAGAAATAAGTTCTCCATGAGGAAGCCATCAAATATTACAGAGATTTCTCTTTCCCTCACCACACTGAGGTATATAAGAAATGGACATCATAAAATTATGGACCATGGAATGAGTACATAAAGGATAATATGTGGTGAGAGGGAGAAATAAATTACAATTAATTTCAGAAACAATCTTGTTTGTTTCTATTCCAAGCCAAGTTATTTGGTTATATAGCCCCAAATAGTCTCTTTTCTGATTGACAGGAGTTCCCTCTACAGTCTTAAGGGCGAGTCATTCCCTTCACCTGTCAACTGAACCATCTTGAATTGGATCTATTGGAGACTCATCTCCTGAAAGCAAAATATTGGGTTGCTCCATTGCTGACCCCATAGATAGGGATGTTCATTTTCTTTCTTTCTGAATACACGTATAGACAGTTTTCTTCCTGGTTATTGTATTTTTAGCTTAGGTACCCACATCAGCCAGAAAAGTTGAAACCGGAAGAGGAAAGGAGCAATAGTTTCTCACTGTCTCGCTTACCCTTCTGATTTTCAGTTCTGATAGTTCCACCTTCTTGCTTTTTAAAATAAAAATAAAGCAGTGAACGCGGGCAATTGTAGGGGCTTCTCAGGAATCAAGAGAGAATTGCCTGGGTGCTGATCTGTCTGTGGACATGCATTAAAGACTTTGGTTTCAGTTCCATAAAAACAAGAAGAGAAATTGCATGCTAATGGTAGAATACAGTGGTCTCTTCAGCCAGAAGCTGCATGTTTATTATAGGATCCAGTTTCAGTCCATAAAGGGAACTCAGGCTTAATGAAGAAACAAAAGGTAGGAAAACTTTTGATTATCTAGCAGGAATAGAGACATTTGATTATTTGTAGAACCTGGGCTTACCAGATTGGGATAAATATTACAGCTTAATGCTGCAAAGCAAGAGTGCCCATGGGGGTGGGGTGGGGAGAACTAGACTTTGCCTTTTACTTGTATGCTGGGTTCTCAAAATTGGATGAGGCCAGAACAAACTAGTGGCAATAGGACAAAATCTAAACAGGATTTAATTTGTGTTAATGTAATTTTAATTGCATTAAATTGATTACATTTAGTTCATATTATTACCGCCTATGTAATTAATCAGTTTCTGTTTCTCTCCAGCTAAAACTTACAATTCAGTGGCAAATTGTGGAAAGTCAATGGGGAGGGATATGCTAGATATCAAGAAAAGAGACTGAAACAACTGTTAGAAGTCCTCTTTTAGGGCTCAGTTTGGTTTGCAAGGGTTTTCTTTCCAACAAAAAATAAGCAGCATTTATTCAGAAACACTTTTGATATAACTGTGCAAGTTTTAAATACAAATATGCATTCCCACTTGGCCTAATTTAATTTCTATTTAATATACCCAGATTCTGAATATCACAACTCTACATGTTCTAAATGTAATTTTAAATTATGGGACAAAAGTCCTACTACCAGCCCAGGAAAAGATCTCCTATTAAAAAAAGACTCAGCTATTTATTAATCTGATTGTGCTTGCTTGCTAAAATTGTGTGTGTCTTTTTCACTGGAAAGATAATTTAGCAAGTCTTTAATTGCTTTGCCTCCTGCTTTGTTATGCCATAAGTGATGTAGGAACTCCACCCAAGCTTAATAAAAGGCACTAGGGTCACTTCTTCTCTTCGGTGAAAGCCAGAGGGATTTTCCTACGCTTTAGGGAAGGAGAAGATTGCATCCTATGAAAATATGTCAGCAATGGATGAGTTTAACCCTGCATTTTAGAGTAGCAGAGTTCCACCCCATCTGCTGTTCTCAGGCATAATGAAGCCCTGTGTGAGGTTTTGTTGGGAATATTCTATGCATCTCATTTCAGGTAATTGGAAAATGCCCTCCAAAGGTGACCCAATGAAGTATGTTTCACAAATCCTGTCTGAAATACATTAACACACATTGCAGGATTCTCAATCTTCAAGCCAGGAGAGATAGAAGACAATACACCCTACATCATTCCTGAAGGTGGGTGGGGGTAGGGGAGATTTCCCCCCCCTTTTTTTTTTAATGAAAGGATAATGTTTGGAGGAAGAAGGAAGTTCTTTATAATTTATTAAACCTCATCCAGGAAATACTGTGTTTTTCAGAGCCATCCCACTTCTGTTAAAATAAGTAAACGTAGCAACTGAGATGCTGGTTGGGGTGGTGGTGGGGTGGGGTGTCTTAGCATGACACCTGTAGATGCCAATGGGGCTGCAAACGCTCCCTTATCACTGACTTGTAACTTGTAACATTAAAAATGTGATCCCCAAAATCCTTCCAAAAAGAAAAAAAGATAAGCCTAGGTAATAGAGCATCCAAATGAGACAGCACATAACCAGTCGTGTTTGATCTCAGATCTGGTCAGTACTTGAATGTACCAGCAGAAAATCCCTCTGTTGTAGGCTAGGCTGGAAAACACATCCTAGAAAAAGGCAATGGTAAACCATTGACTGACAGGAGAATTTATGTTTAATCAGGGAAGAGTGTCTAGAGGAAATGGCAATTAGTCATCTTTGAAAGTGATTATGACCTCCCTCCCCACAGCAGTCACCTTGTGAATGGGCAAACACTTCCAGTAGCCATGTTGAGATGGCATACGCAATCTTTTTTCAAAATGACAAATGTGCCCATCCTTCCACAAAGATAGTTGTTCTATCTTTTTGTTCCTTTATTCTGAAGATAGTTGTTCTATTTCTCTCTGTTAAGAAATAGTAAAAAAAGAAAATAGAACAGGATTGGCTTCTGCAAGGTAACTGTGATCAAGAAATACTTTTGATATCCTTTATGTCAATATGTTAGAAGGAAGGGTACTTCTTTCGATCAGCCTTTTAGGGCTAGTTGGCTTGATGAATTTATGTATTTATGTATTTATTTATTTATTTGTCAAATTTGTCACTGCCCCTCTCTTTAAAAAACAACTCTGGGCAGTTTACAGAATTGGGACAAAAAAACAACAACCCACCTTTGGAGTGAATAATTTGCCAAAACTTTGTTGTAGAGGACAGGGACAGGAACTGGGAGAGTCTTCCTTAACAGCTTTTGATAAGTAGCCTATAACAATATCAACAGTAACTCAGGGACTTGGGACCAGGCTGGTAAAGTAAAGTGGGAAAAAAAGAAAGAGCAACAGGCACCACCACATTCACAAAACAACAACAATCCTAATAGTCCTTACAACTTAGAAGACCATACAGCCCTCAGCTCCTTGTATTTTGTGGTTATGGCACACATTAATTGCATCAATTTATTGCACTCATTGTGGGAAAATACCTAACATATTACTTACTGTATGGGTAGATACTGAGCTAAAACTTTTTAGCTGATTAGTTTTATTTGTCACAAGCCACAAATGAACACAGCGTTTGTTGTCATGACATTTAGGTGACTATGTACCATTCTTTTGGCCTTGTTTCTCTTGTCTTTCTCACCCTTCTTTCAGCCTCATTTTCCCATGTACCCATTTCATAATGTTAACATATATAAAACTCCACATGAATTTTTCAGCGATGTCACAGCACTTTAAAAGGATGGTGTCAGCTATGCTAGGATTTGATATAATGTGTCATCATCTTCACTTGGATTTAATGATAATGTAGGCTAATAAAATTGAGCAGTTTGAGTGGAAAGTAAAAGAAAAATGGTTTCAAAGATAATCAGCAGCCAAGATAATAAAAATCACTAAAAAGCCCGGATACAATGAAAATGTACTGTAAGTTGATAATACACCAAATGTACTACCTTTGAAGAAGACAATATTAGAGAACATATTAGAGGACATTTATACAATTTTATTATATAGAATATTTATATAGTTCCAGTATTTAAACTATTTGAGTAAAATCAACAAAATGGACCTTTATTAGGTTTTAAATAAGTATCTTATGCTATAGTAACCTGGTGTCTACGGTTGCTGCATCTCAATCAAGTGAAGTGGTTTAAATGTGTGTCTTTAAAAATGGCATTGTACATTGCCTTAAATATTGCTAGTAGTACTGGTTTCTTTTAGATATGTCTGAGTGCAATTTTGTTATATTAAAATCACTAACAGTCAGGTGCAACGTATGCATTAGAAGTCAGCAGCACTTCAGGCTAAGGAATTCATTCTGACATCAAATCAACTCAAATATCTTTATTACAGACTTTAACCAGCCTTAATGAAGGAAAAAAGGTTGAATTTTCCATTCAAAATTAACAAACAAACAAAACCTCAGGTGTTGAAAATAAGATTTTCAAGGATATCCCAAAAGTTCCAGAAATCTTTCCAAAGATTTGGCCTTTCACTTCAATCAATAAGCTTCCTTCTTTTGCTTGAAAATAGTGAGTTTCTTCTGAATCAGGGACATTATGAATACATAAATACTCATATTCCTCTCAGGATGCGTCCTTTGATTTCTGAAATGGAATCCCAGGGGAATATATTAGCTTGATTCCCCTTTCCCCAAAGTTGGAGACAGAATACCAGAAACTGACAGAAATCTAATATCATATTCCCTCTCCCAACATCCTGACATCTTCTATCTGAGATCAGAAAAGTTTGGGCTCTGATAGCTCTGCAAGAGAAAGGGATGGAAGAACAGAGACCCAAAGGATTCTAAGCCTCCATCTAATTGTTTCCATATTGGGACCAGGTGAACAATTTATATGACTGATCTAAATAATTCTGTCTTATTGCTTACGATGCAAAAGGTTTTAGTGTCTTCATGTGTATGCTTCTTTAAAGACAACAAGCTGGAAACAGGCAGAAGATGCCAAATTTTCCCTATTTCTGCCATGTTGGTTTGCATCCAGCAGGGTTCCAGAGTACACATACCCTTTCTTAGGATTGCTCTGTTGGGAACAAAGTTATCTATTTTTAGTTCTTCTAACTTTTACATGGTTATTCCGTAATTCATTCTCTCTCTGTCTCTGTCTCTCTGTCTCTCTGTCTCTGTATATATTTCAAAATAGCTTTACAATACATATTTTAAATGTCTATTTAAAAGTACTTAAGGCAGTGAAAATGCCTACTTTTCTCCATACATACTTCATCATCTTTTTGGCACTAAGCAAAGATATTTTTATTTTTCCAGGCTAATACAATAATATGTTAATGTTTTAAATGTGTATGCTCCAATGAAACTTTTAAAGCAATCTGCTCTTTATGTCTTTATTTTGTATATAACTTATTTTTAATGAATGTTTTAGTTTTAACATTTTAAAATGTTAAATGTTTTAGTTTTAACATTTTAAAATGATAGTTTTAGTGTGTTACAGGATACCCCAGGATGGGCTAGGAATCTGTTTTAAAGGATAGCATGAGATTTTTAAACAAGCAAACAAGCAGGCAAAGAAATGCATAAATATTTAAATATACTTAAATACATTTAAACTACTGACAATTGTGTCTGAAAACTTGCAAAACTGAATCAGTTTTGATCCATGCCTTAGCCCTAAAGATGGAAATCTGATTATTTTATGTAAGAACAAATGAAGATAAAATCTCTTATGATTTCCTGCCATTATAAAAGGTACAGAACTCTGAACAGACTTAGGTGAACAAATATAAAAAGCACACAATGACCCAGTTGTTACTAGGAATAAAGTTATCTTACAAGAACTTTGCAGTGGTTATAGTTGTGAAAAGCCACCTCTCTGAAGTGTATTACTATCACTATCACTATCATCATCAACATACTCATCATCTAGATGTTTATACCACTACAATCATCTGACTTTCAGCAGTACACAAAATAGATTATAAAACACTCATAGTAAGAATAATGGCCTACGGTACAAAAATACTTTAAATAACAGTCAAACTAAAAACCAAAGCAATATGCAAGAAAAATTAGCATGGTAGTTTAAAAACCCTTCAGAAAAGCTCTGTCCTAACTTAATTCCACAAGGCCATCAATGTCAGGACAAGCCTAACTTCCAGGGGAAGATTGTTCCACAGAATGGGGATCATGATTGAGAAAACCTCCTTCTGGCCTCAGCCACTCTGATTTCACAGAAGTGAGGACTCATGGGCAAGTTCTCCTGGGATATACGTACCATATAGACTGATTCTGAGGTTTTTGTAGGTACCTCAGCACAAAGCCATATAGGGCTTTAAAGGCTAAACCCAGTTTTTAAATTGCACCCAGTAATCTCCTGACAACTATGTAAGGTTTGCAGCCTAGCTGTAATGACCTCCTAGTGCCTAAGACCAGTTAGCAGATGGGCCACTTCACTTTGTACCAACCATAGTTTCTAAGAGGTCTTGAAAAGAGCTTCAGATATAACTGGGTTATGATGAAAGCATAAGTTTCCTCCCACTCTAGTAGAGTTGCAATGTGTGCACCAGCTGGAGCTGGGCAAAATCTTTTGTGTCTACAGCCTCCACCTGCCAATCCAGCAATAGCTGTGAGTCCATGAAGACCACCAAGTGATGGACCTGCTCCCTTGGGTAAAGTGCTACTGCATTAAGAGACAACTTTTGCATGGCAATGTAATATTAGATATTATTAGCATATTGATAATACACCGTAAATCTCCCAGTGCTTTCATGTAGATGATAAAATGTAGAGAGTGGGGAGAAGAACTGAATACTGCGGATCTCCACCTCCACTGGGCCAACCTCTTGTTTCTCACTACCACCAACTGGAACTGCCCACTGAAGAAAGACCAGAACTGCTGTAACACTATGCCCCCGGTCCCCAAGCCCAGCAGGCAGTCGAGAAGGATACCATGATTGATGGTATCAAAGGCCACTAAAAGTTATATTAGGACTAGAAGTGGACTATTTCCTTTATCTAGATAGTAACAAAGATATTGACCAGCACAACCTATGCAGTTTCCATCCTGTGCCTGGACCTGAATACAAAAATGGTACAGATAATCTGTTTCTCAAGGAGCAACTTTGTAGCTGGATCCTGTTACAGGCTCATCAACCTTCCTAAAAAGGGAAGGTTGGAGATGAGTGATCGTTGCTTGCTAGGCTGATCCAAGGAGAGCTGCTTAGGAAGCGTAATCATGACAGCCTCCTAAAAGGCAGAAGAAAATATCCTCCTGAAGTGAGGCATTGAGCACCTCCTGGGTCCAGCTAACTATGCTTGCACTGGTCCTCTGCAATGGGCAGGAGAGGGATGTATTTAGCAACCAGTGGCAGAGGACACACTAGACAACACCCTATTCACTTCATAGACTCTACAGGCCAAAAAGAGCTCCAGTTAACATGGTAAGATGTTTCCTAGGGCAACAATAGAATCACAAAAATCTGAATGCCAAAAAAAAACAACAAAAAAAAAACAAAACAAGGAAGCATCATGGGAGGAAGAGATCCTATGGTGTGTATACATCTGTCAGCCACTAATGAGCTTTCACTTGGCAAACATGCTCACTTTCTTTCTTGTCTTTCAGAAGGGCAGATTTCACCAAGGATATATATTATAGAACTCAATTGTTTTCTCTAGAGGGTTTTGGAAGTACAGTACGTTTTTCAAGACAGGACCACACAGAAATAATAGGTCAAACTAGGTTATAAGATGTAACACAGAGTACAATAATCACACAAAACTACATTTTGTTTTCATATCTTAAAGCTCAAACTTTGATTTTAAGTAACTATGACATATGAGTGTCACCTAATAAATCTAACAATATGTAATAATAATAATAATGTCTGAAGCAAACTAAGGAAGGATAAAAAAAGTATCATGCTGACATCTAAAATTGCATTTAGATATTGAAAATACCACCTACAGCTCATAAATGGCTTAAAGTTTCAAGAAACTCTGCATCATATACAAGTTGTCTGTTTAGCTAACATAGAAAAGGGGGAAATCTACAGTCTGTTCAAATTATTATTTTTAAATGTGAAATGATATATCTGAATGTAGGTTTACCCTTATTAAGCAGAGCCTCAATTACCACCAGTGAAAGAAGCCAGGATGCTTTGTTATGAATGCCTTGCATACATCGGTTCTACTTGCCTCTGTTCTTCAGAACTTTTTTTCACATTTTCATGCTGTACAGTTTGTATGTTTACTTATTGATTGATTGATACAACAAGCCACTTATTTGGGAGCAGTCACTCAGCAGCAGGTGTAGCGGAATGCTCAATCTCCACTTGTTGTGACAAGCTTCAATGTACATTCATGGTTGTCATATCAGTTAGAAGACTGGGATATTCATTCATAAGTATTACTGTAGCATTCTTTTCTTGCTAATAATTGACATAGTAGGAATCTACCCTCTACTCATATGGATGTCACTTACCTGTGTGTCTGCCTGCTGGGTTAGGAATAGGACGGAGTTCTTCTGTTCTGTAGATCATATATCAAGGAGGCCAACAGGAAATGAGAAGTTTGAATCCTCAGGTGGATGTGTAACCTGCTATTTTTAATGGCTGACTCTCAGCTGACAAAGTTCCCTGGAACATATATCCTTCAAGAGAAATCGGAAGAATTAAGAAATCAACTTCAGATATGTATATGACATGCAATTAGAAGAGCAATTGCCAGGTGTTACTTGAGACGATTGACTCATGGAGTACTATGGAAAAGATGTGCTAGCTGACACAGAAGTAGACATACAATACCTAATGTTTCATATCACATCACAAACCATTCAAAGCACGTCACATGCAACATCTGATTATAGTTCTTAAATGGGATAGGCAACCTGCAGTCCAAGGTACATGATGCTGTTGGCCTGATTTCAGAAGTGTTCACTTCAGAATTGTTGTTGTAAAAGAGCTGTTAGTTGCTTTTTTGTGGTCTGAAGCTTAGAAGAAAGAAAGGAAAGAATCAGAAGGGGAAAGAGAACAAGAGAGAGAGAAAGAAGGAGTATGAGTAAGAGAATAAGAAGGCTAGAAAGAAGGGGAAAGGATGTCATCATCCACTGTTGGTTTTGTGCCACCCACCAATTTTAACACTTACCCAGGATTTGCAATGCCAATTTAAGAACAAATATGTGTATACAATATGTATATTTGATAAAGTTGCACACACAGAAAATGTATATATAACAAAACATACAAAAATGCATTAGAAAAGTGAGAATAGTTTGCAAAATTTGTATAATAAAATATGTTAAAAATTAGTCTATTAAGAACATTTACACATTTTTTATAAAAAAAGATGTCCCAACTAATGTAGAAAGAGGAAAAAATGAATGGAAGGTTGAAAGAAAGGGAAGCTGGATAAACATGATTTAATAGTCTTTTCAATGTGAATTAGAGGATTAATTTGAAAATCTCAGTTTTATAGCATTCTAAATCACTGGGCCACATTTAGTTCACATTTCTTTTCTTTTTTTTATGCAGCTTTGAAGCTAACACTCTCTCCCAGCCTCAGTATAGAAGTCTGCTACATTCTTTGAAAGCCCATTGTAAAGAACCAAATTAATTTTAGACCCATGAAACTATTTAAAGCACACATCATATCAGCACATATCCCAGTTGAGTTTATTTCTTCCATTTCTTCCATTTCTTCCACTTTTTCTACAGTTGTAGAAAGAGAGTGAGAAGACTCATGCAAAGAAACTAAAATTGTTGTAGGAATCAAGAGAAAAGAAAATTAAACTGCATCTAGTTTATGCTGACAGTAATGGCCAAAATTAAATCGCCTCACTTAACTTAACCAAAGTTAACCTGTCTTACATTTAGAACCTTTCTTCATCCTTATATCCTTCACTGATTTGCTCAATGTTCCATAATTAACAATGAAATCATTTAGCTTTTTAGATATATATTAATTTCTTTGCTACATGCATCCATGAAGAGAATTATGCTTAAATCATACATATGAAACCAACGGATCTTTTTTCCTATCCCCTCATCACTGAGTCTCCAAATAGTCCAGTCGCTTTTCTGTATTCTTTCTTCTCATTTCCAGCCATTCATTCATGTTAGCTAATAGAGTAATTTTTTCCAGGGACCACATTATTTCAGAATATTGCATATTTTCTCCCAAACGCACCCATGGCTGTTTCATTTTCACCCTTTATGGAAATGGGAATAGCGGCATTTCATAGCTTTTGACATATATTTATTTCTAAAGAAATCTTCACCTTTGCTATTATTAACTCTTCTAATCCAAGTTGCAATCTTCCATATGCCATGATTGTCACCAAATAGTCCCATACATATTGACCAATGTGGCCCACTATAGCCCTGGTCCATCAAAGCTTTCACATAATATGTTTTAGTAAGAAGGAATAAATAGATGAGGTTTCAGCCTTTTCCATTCCTACGTCACATGCAGCATTCCCTGCTAATGGTAAGAACAGTACCATTCAGTTTTGGCACATTACAGCCAGTATGATTACCCAGTAAGTTACATGTGCAATTAATTCCACTCCCATGGAAACCCATGCTATTCTCTCCAAGCTAGAATCTGTAATGTGCAGATGATTTGCAAACCAACATACTTGCATCTCATTAGCTAGGAAGTATGTGCAGTGTACTGACACCTGCAGGACACTGCAGGGTTGGAAAGAGCTGATATTAGAGGTTGATGGATGTGCACACTATCTGAATATAATCAAACAGTTGGAGGTCAGAGCTGTCTCTCCAGTTTTGAAGGGAAGACGTTTGAAAAATCTACTTTATTTCAGATTTCCTTCCAGAGGCTGTAGGACTATAACCTAAGGCATGCATTTTGAAAGTTAGTGCAAGTGCTGAGTGTTAATCTTTCCGTTTCACCTACTTTTACAAAGAAACTTCTATTCAGATGACAAAATATCTAGATCGTACTACCAATAGGAAGGAACAAATAAAAATGACATTCAGCAATTATATAATCAATAGGATCTTGTTCCAACTCAGAGAAGTAATAACTCAAAGTGGTTTCATGAAGGCACATTCCTCTACTCAATAACTGTGAATTAAGAGCTTAATTCATAGATAACTGATCAGCAGCAATTATCTTTAAGGAAATTTTACAGGAACTGACAAAAAGCAAAATGATTCTGTCAAATGTAAAATATTCTACTAAGACATAAATCTCATATGATATGCACACATTTGCTAGATGAAACCTAATTAGTGTGTATATTGATCTCTCTTCAGCTCTTAGAAGAGTTCCAAACTTTGTTGCAGAGTTAATAAGCACACTAATAGTCTTAACCAATCACAGTTCACGGATTGTTAAGCATGTTAGATGAATGAAGTAAGGTACTACAAAGACTCCATTAGCAGAAGCTAGAGGCAATATTTATACTGAGAAAAATCTTTCCCTCGAAGTATTATTTGGAACTAGTTAAGGAATAAAGTGCCTGTTTTGTGTCTACCTTGTAGCTTTTCTGGAAAAACAGCAAAACTTAATTTAGGAGTTGCAGTTTCTTGGGATAAGACTGATTGATTATGTGCCCTCAAGTTGGTGTGAACTCTTAACGACCACACAGATAGATTTTCTCCATGACAATCAGTCCCTACCCTGGTCTTTCAACAAGGTGAGATAAGATACTTGCCCTCAAAAGTCTTGCCAAAACATAAATGGCAGGATCTTAGCACTACTTTTCAGAATCATATTGAATTTATCATAGCCATATCAAATATGTATTCCTACACAAACAGGCACACCTTCATAGAAAATGAAGGTAGCAAAGATACTATACAACACTTTTGTTCTCATTCCTAACCTAACCAATTTCTAACTCACTCTACAGGATTCTCAGCCTTTTACCATGGGTTTTGTTAAGTGAAATTCCCAAAGACCAGACAACGTCTTTGCACTTATATGTATTTAGATAAGGGCAAGGATCCCATTTTATTTTGGGGGTGGGGTGGGGTGGATTTGGGTAGCTTTTCTATAGGAAGTGTCAACTTTACACTGGATTGAGATGGAGAATTTTAAAATGTTCATGTCATATGGAGAGAAAATAACTATGTAATAAAAGTTGACATGCTCAGTGAGATAGGAAAAAGACATAAGATTAAGATTTCAGAGCAGAAAAAATGACAAAGAAAACAATTTTTAGCATTTTCATTTTTTAATGTGATTTTTGATTTAAAAAAAAAACAAGTCTGAGATGCCATATCTGAATTCATATTCATCCTTTATACTGTATATATCCCCTCTCACCCCTATGGGTGGTATATGTCTTTCTCAATCTTGGGTCCTCTACTAGAGGCCTGGGAGGTTGAGGGCTCTGCACAGTATCTTAGCTGTTCCTAGCACTGTACTCTTTTGGACAGAGAGCTCTGATGTTGTTCCTGGGATCTGTTGGAGCCACTTTCCCAGCTTAGGAGTCACAGCCCTGAGTGCTCCTACCACCACTGGGACCACTTTGGCCTTTATTTTTCACTTCCTCTCTGATTCCTCCTTCAGGCCCTGGTACTTCTGCAGCTTCTCATACTCCTTCCTGATGTTGCCATCACTTGGCACCGCTACATCTATCACCACTGCTGTCTTCTGGTCCTCGTCTACTACTACAATGTCTGGTTGATTGGCCAGTACCTACCTATCTGCCTGGATCTGGAAGTCCCACAGGATCTTACCCTGTTTTTCTCCATGACCTTCTGTGGAATCTCCCATTTGGACTTGGGAGAGTCTAGCCCATACACTGTGCAAATGTTCCTGTACACAATGTCAGCTACTTGGTTGTGCCATTCAGTATATGCTGTTCCTGCCTGCATCTTACACCCTGCCACTATGTGTTGGACTGTCTCTGAGGCCTCTCTGCAAAGTCTGCACTGTGGGTCCTGTCTAGTGTGATAGACCGCTGCTTCTATGGATCTGGTGCTTAGTGCCTGTTCTTGTGCTGCTATGATCAGTGCCTCAGTGCTCTCTTTTAGTCCAGCCCTTTCCAGCCACTGTTAGGATTTACCAATGTCAGCCACCTCAGCTCTCTGTTGATAGTACATCCCATGCAGGGACTTGTCTTGCCATTGCACTTCCTCTGCTTGAACTTCCTCTCACGTCTGCTGCTGCCTCAGGCATTCTCTCAGCAGCTCATCTTTGGGTGTCATCTTGCTGATGTACTCCTGGTTGCTCTGAGTTTTGTCCAGGACAGTGGCTTTGACACTCACCAGACCCTGCCTGCCCTCTTTCCTGCTGGTGTACAGTCTCGGGGTGTTGGACTTGGGGTAGAAACCTCCGTACATTGTGAAGTTCTTCCATGTCCTCCTTTGGCCAGCTCACTATACTGGCAAGGTATCTGATGACTGACATGGCATACGTGTTGATGGCATGGATCTTGTTCTTCCCATTGAGCTGGCTCTTCAGGACCTGTCTTATCCTTTGGTGATACTTGGATGTTGCTGTCTTCCTTGCCTCCTCATCATGGTTCCCATGTGACTGTGGGATACCAAGGTACTTGTAGCTGGTCTCTGTGTCTGCTATGTGGTCTGCTGGTAGTTCCACCCCATCAGTCTTAGCCATCTTCCCTCTTGTTACTACTGTCCAGCCACACTTCTCCAGTCCGAATGACATCCCAATATCCTTGCTGTAGATCCGTGTCAGGTGGATCAGTGAGTCGATGTCTCATTCACTCTTGGCATAGAGCTTGATGTCATCCATGTAGAGGAGATGGCTGATGGAAGTTCCACTCTTGAACTTGTATTATATTCAGTCTTTGTGATTATCTGGATGAGGGGGTTCAAGCCTATGCAGAACAGCAGCGGGGACAGTATATAACCTTGGTATATGTCTCACTTGATGGCCACTTGTGCAAGCTGTCTTGAGTTACTTCCACTGTTATCTTCCACAGTCCCACTGAGTTCTTGAGAAAGGTCCTTAGTCGCCTGTTGACTTTGTATAGTACCAGTATTTACAGATTCATGTGTGTAGCATTGAGTTGTAGGTTTTCCTGTAGTCAATCCAGGCTGTGCTCAGATTGGTCTGTCTAGACCTTGAGTCTTGGGCAACTGCTCTATCTATGAGTAACTGGTGTTTTGAGCCTCTGGTGTTGTTCCCAATGGCCTTCTGAGCTGTGCTCATGTACTGGCCCATATGGTCTTGTAACTTTGCAGCTATGATGCCTGATAGGACTTTCTATGTTGTTGGGAGGGAGGTTATTGGCCAGTAGTTGGATGGTGCTATTCCCTTGTGGGGGGGTTTCATGATCAGCACAAAGGGTGGGAGCCTGCTGCTAGTAGCTGGTTTATCTGTGGTACTAGGCATTCATGCACTGCTGTTAATTACTTTAGCCAGTAGGAGTGGATCATGTCTGGGCCTGGTGCTGTCCAGCTCTTCATGTTCTTGACCCACTGTTGGATGTCTCTTACTGTGATGGTGACTGATTCCCGTTCTGGGACATTGCTGTGGTCTGCTCTCAGGTCCTGCAGCCACTTTGCATTGGTGTTATGTATCTTCTCTTTCTCCCATATGTTATTCCAGTACTGTTCAGTTTCTGCTGTTGGTGACTCTGCTGTTACTGTGTTGCTGCACTGAAGTTGGGAGTACACCTTGGATGGTTCTTTGGAGAACAGGGCATTTATCTTCTTGGCGTCTGCTTTTCTAGTGTTTCTCCTTAGCCTGGTAGCCAGTGCTGTGAGCCTTTGTTTAGCAGTCTCTTGGGCTTCAGAAGGAGTCAGGCCCTTGTATTTTTTTCAGTAGCCAAGTCTTATTCTTAATCTCCACACCCTTCTGTAGTTCCACCAGCTGACTAACTTCTCTCTGAGTTGCCTTGATCTCAGCCTCCAATCTCATTTTCCAGGGGGGTATATATATTATTGAGGAATGGTGTGTATAGAAAAAGGATGTTAGTTGGATAGAAAAATGACTATATAGGGGCAGTTATGTTAGTAGCACAAAATATTACATATATTGCAATGCCGTATTTTGTTTGTGTCTTGCAAACAAATACATAAACACAGCTTGAGGGGTGTTTTTCTTCTTTCTTCTCTCAGGCTGACAATTTTCCCTAATGACTTATGATAGTTCTGGGATATGGACAGCTGTGCATTAGAGATTAAGCTGACCTCAACAAATTGCACTATTATGCATGTATTCAGCCTTTTCTCAAGTGTTTTCATTGGATAGAATGATTCCTCAGCTTAGAGCTTTGTGCTAACTGAGGATCACCCCATAAAACAATTAGGTCAGATACTAAAAATTACCATCAGCCATGGGGCTTTTAACTCCTAAGATCACCTAGCAATGCCACTAAAGGAATATGTTAGTGAAAAACTGCACTTTGTGGGTTATAATGCTTATGAAGATGAAAATATTTTAGGTTTTGTTGCTTTTCCATGAGCAATTTCAGTGTGTCTCTCTCTTTCTAGTGAGTTTTTAGTTACAAGATTTTTGCTTTTTCCAACCTTCTGTAATCTGTGCCAGGTTAGAGAAGGCTGAATTATTCAAATAGCACAGTTTTCCTTTAAACTGATTTGTTAAGTTACATCAGTACACAATACAGTTAAACTGCTGATATAGTATTGGGTCCTTATTTGAGTCACCATATGATCTCTAATTGGCTGGGATAATCAATGTAATTGATTCAGGTAGCCCTGTCCTTGTACTCAATTGGCATTTGTAGAATAGTCATATAAACAGATGTAATTGACTACATTGTTATTCTGTCAGACTCATACTGTGCATTCTGGACAGCCTTCCTCAGCTTTGTTGCCCTCCAGATATATGGTCTTCAGCTCCCAGAGTTCAACAGCCAGTATATCTATTGCTGAGAATTCTGGAACTTTAAATCCTTATATCCATAGGTTGCCCAGTTGAAGGTTCTGTACCACTAAGATGTAAAGTAATGCACCATGTATTAGAATAATAATTTTAAATGGCCAAAACCAACAATAATGAATTCAGTAGAAAATAACTACTTAAATAATTAAAGTCTTTTTTGGCAACTGATTTCTGTCATCCAAAATATTATTTTAACCCAACATTTGAAGTGGGTCAGATCAGCCTTCAGTGCAACAAATCTTTCAGTGAAGAGCTGCATATGAAATTGCTGATCTGAAAGTATTTCTGGATAATCTAATGCTCATAGTTTCATAGAACATTAGTGCACAAGAACTGCAGATGAATTAATACACAAGAACTGCAAATGACATATAATATATAGATATATGCAAGATCTGGATAGATAAATAAATTCATATATATGTTACAACAAATTAAAAATATCCCTGATGACTTTAGGTATGTTAATCGTTAGTGTTTTTATTTCGGAGAAGATATACAGAACACTTAAAAGCAGTTATGATGTATTTATCAAACTTTTAAATCTTTGAAATAATTCCATTCATTTTAGTGAGAATACATCAGAACAAAGTTCAGATTATTTCAAGTTGAATTCACTGAAATTTATTTCCAAGAAAGGTTATTGTGTGTCTATAGTGTATAAGCCACTCAGAGTCACCCTCTGGGGGAGATGGGCAGCATATAAATTTAATATATAAATAAAATAAATAAATAAAATGTAGTGTGTATACAGTATGTTACAAAGTACTGGTCACATGCTATAGGACTGGAATGGGTTGAGGTAGGATATATTTAGAAACCCAAAGCTGAGAGTAATGAATAAATAATTGGGTTCAAGACTAAAATATAATAGAACTTCACTCCTTGCACAAATCCATTCAATGAAGAGAGATACATTAGTTAAGAGCATTGGACTTTATTTATTTATTTATTTATTTGTTTGTTTGTTTGTTCATTCATTCATTCATTCATTCATTCATTCATCCATTCATTCAATTTATATAGAGCCCTCCACTCAGTACGCAACTCAGGGCAGCATACCTCATCAATAAACAGCATAAATCCATGTAAAACAATGCAGTAAACAAATGTTAAAAGCAAAACTTGAAAATATAAGGATATACAGTTCAGGGAAAAATTCATCCTAGGGATCATACCACTCCTCAGTGCATGGGGAAATGTAAAGATGGATGAATATTCCTGGGAGCCATGGGGAAGGATTTGATGGATAGAGCTCAATTCAAGAACTCTTGGGGGGGGGGGGGAAGCATTTACCCACCATTGTGGGCATCTTGATTAAATATATTGTTGTTCCTCATCATTATTTATATCTATTTCTGAAATTAAAACAGGTCTCCTTATTTAACCAACATCTTGTGATGTTGAATGTATTATCTGCAGCACTGTTTTATCAGGTTTTTTAATATTATAATTAGAGTATAAGCATCATAATAATGGAATAGTAAGAAAGAGAGAGCTACTTTGAATCAGCAGCTTTTTTACTTTCCTGTTGCTAATTGCGGTATGGAGAGAAGGATGTTTATCAGATTTGCAGTAGAGAGGACACATTTGCTTCTCCCATTCAGAGTTAAAACCAGCACTTGCATTCATTTTTTTTTTAAATCCCCACATGTGACAGTACAGGGGACACATTGAAATGCATATGTTTTTAAACTCCCAAGAAGACTCAACAGAACTCATACAAATATATATAAACTTTACTTTAAACCAAAACATTAATTTTGGGTTTTGACTTCCAACATTCCGTTTGCAAGATGTGGGGATCAGTATCCCAAGTCAAAGGGAAACTGTATTACTTACATGAGTTCCCAGGTAGTAACACTCTGTATTCTGTTTTTGGTGCCTAGAAACAGCAGACCTTAAAGATGTTATGCCTTTTTCATTTTTCATGCCTTGAAAGGAAGGGGGTAGACAGAACTGATTCATCAGCATCTTGAAGGCATGTTTTGGAAGACTCTACGCTTTCCATTAAAAAGGCATAAGATGAGTGAAACTTTTGGACACTGCCCTTTTAAGACATCCCTGCAAAGCCTAAACAGTAATTTCAGAAGGACCACTTCTCATCTTGTTGCTAAGCAGTGGCACATAAGGAGCATCTTGACCTTTGCAGGTATATCTATGTATGTATGAAAAGGATCTCTTTGCACATGAATGGTATGTGTGTATGTGCTTAAGTCAGGTATATAGGTAGGGTGTTTGTGTGTGGGGGCACATTTGAACAAGCATGTGGGAGGCATATAACCAAAGTGGGAATTTGGGGCCATATCAATATGCCAAGGACTGAATCCATTGTACAGTAGTCTACTCCAAAAATCAAGAAGCCAATCTTTGAGCAAGTTGCTGAACCACTTCAAATTCCAAATTTTGGAACAAAATGATGTTTTCATGTTTCCTTTCATCTACACTTCAAGCTTATGAGTGTTCATGCCATTATATGCAGTTAAAAAAGATGATGTTTGAGGAATTTATGATTTATCTGTAAAAGAAAAGATTTGAAAGCAGAAGACATACCTTTTTATACATTACAGTGTGTATGGAAGACCAATCTTTCCATCTGATAAATTTTGGCAGAGGAAAAGAAGAAGATGAAACTAAAGAGAATATTTTATGTAGTAAAGAATCAGTGGAAGCCTGCTGAAACTACAGAGGAAATCAAGCAAGTGAGCAGGTTTTGTCTGGCCCTCACATCCAAGTTAAATTGCCTCAGGTTGGTGATTTTGTGGAATAAATTCTTGGCTCACAGCAATAGTTGGCTCCTTTCAGAAGACCAATACTGCCAAGAGACATTAAACATTCATGTCTAAAAATGTTTGCAGGTACCAGTCTGTGCTCCTTTGTTCGGATGACAATTTAATTGTCCACTTGAGAGAAAACATACAGCAAGGGAGAAACAGGAGCTCTGAGTCAGCTGTTTCTAAACCAAAGGTGTAGCTGTGGCAAAACAACACTAGACTGTTTTTGCATAAATGGTTGGATACTTGTCTTGTCCATTAAAAATTGGAGTTTGAACACTCAGCCCTCTAGTCAAGTTACCTGGAATACTAAATGGGGCATAAAGGCAGATCTAGAAATGAAATACAAGCATAGTGAAACATTTTTGTCATTAGATCATCATCTATGTCTCACATCATCAATCATATATTTGAAGCTAGACCTGGTGTGTTTGTCATGTTGTTGTGGAATATGGCAGTTTACTGTTCGTTTTTAATTGATACGCTCATATTAATGCATTTATTTGCTAAAATGTCTTTTTTAATATTTTGAAAGAAGCATTAGATTATTATTAAAGCCTAAAGGAAGCCTTCTTTAATTACATATCTTCCCCATACACTGGGACTGCAGTTTTCAGAATTCCCATCCAGGAAATTCTGCTTGCTAGGAATTTTGGGAACTGTAGTCTCAGTATATCTGAAAGACATTAGGTTGGGAAATGGAGACTTGGCAAAAGACTACACTTGAACATCACCATTGAGTAGAAATTTGAACCTGAGTTTCCTGCTATTGCATAATAATTGCTCTTGTAACATATAAAAACTGCATTTATTGTTAAAAGGAAAGACTTTTGTTTTTTTAAAACAGAAGTTAATATATTTTGGGGGGAAAAATAAATGAAAAAGACTGTAGCCTCAGTTCAACTATCAATGCTTAAAAATGCTGATTATCTACTAATTAGCCTGATTAAAACTGAGTTTACAATCTTAATGGTTATAATTATCACCATAATCCAGATATAGTGGAAATCAATAAGTTCTGTTGCTTATAATAGAAAGCAGTATGTCAATAATTTTTTTTTAGAGTTTGACTAGGTTGTGTTATATTGTAGAAATTTCTGCTGGTGACATTGAAGTTTTTTTTAAAAAAATGTAAAAGTAATAATATGCAACCGAACTATGAATCATTTAGAAAATAAGAAATAGAAGCCTTTTTCAGATAATCTAAGGCTTTACAATAAATAAAGATACTTTGTGGGAACATTATTATAAAATGTTCCATCACCAATTCTCATTCATTAAAAAATGTGCAGTCACCTACAGTAAGTTCTGATGGAGACAGGAATGCAACTGGATGCTGTCTATTTTTATGAACCTGCTGATTCCCATTTATTTTAGTCTGCTGGTACTTTTGAAATGGGGGCACTGGAAATCCATTGTTGCAGTAACTGTAGGTGTTCTTCTGTGACGCCGCTCGTGGTTTTCTATCAGTTTTCAGTTTTCAGTCAGGCTTCACAGGCTTCACAGTACAGGGCTCGCCAGCAGGTTCTGTCAGCAGCCACAGCTTCTAGTTCCCTTGGCTGGATATCACAGTGGCATAGAGTTTCTTTTACAACAGCTTTGTATTGCTTGTGTGAATGGCCTTGAGGTCTCTTCCCAGACTCCAGTACACAATAGAGCAACTGGTGAGGTATATGGGGGTCATCCATTCTGATGATGTGCCCAACCCACCGCATCTGGGCTCTGATAATCAGGGACTCAATGCTGGTGGACTCCATGTGATCTAAGACACCCAGGTTGGAGTCACAGTCTTGCCAATGAATGCCAAAGATGGAGCAGAGAGCACGCATGTGAAATTTCTCCAGTTGTTTGATGTGTCGTTGATACAGAGTCCAGGATTCACATCCATATAGGAGAGAAGGGATAACTACAGCTCTGTAGACTTTCAGCTTTGTGGAGATACGGATGTTGTGTTGGCAGAGCTACCTCTGTGTTCACAGATGAACTGCATGTCTCCTTCAAACCTGAAGGACTACCACACACTTTTGAAAAATGATCACATAGCAAAAGAAAGATATGTTGGGCTAAGCAATGGACTACAGGAGAATAAGGAAAGAGCCTGGCAAGATCTAAACTTGAATGACTGCTTCATACACTGAGAAAGGAGCTTGCAATAAATGTAGATCCTGAGCTAATGAATCTCTTCATTCAACTCAATCTCTTCATGTTCTTTTCCAAGCCTTTGCCAGTTTTAATGCCATTTAATTTGTTAATCTAGGGTTAGTTTAATAGAGGAATGGATTGTGAAGATGGCTGAGTCTGAAGAAATGGCTAAATTGACTTGTTGGATTAAGAAGGGAACTACAACTACTTTTATAAAAGACTGGAAACCCTTTATGGACTTTTTGCTGAAAATGGATAAAAATGAACTGGTGAATTTGGGATTTATTGATTAAAATATTTGTTTATGGAAAGAATGGAACTATGATATGCAATATGGGAGGATGGAGATGGTAATTGCTATGTTTCTAACTGCTACAAAGAAGATTGGAAGTCATTTCTTTAGATACAGTGGGGCAAAAAGTATTTAGTCAGCCACCAATTGTGCAAGTTCTCCCACTTAAAAAGATGAGAGAGGCCTGTAATTTTCATCATAGGTATACCTCAACTATGAGAGACAAAATGAGAAAAAAAATCCAGAAAATCACATTGTCTGATTTTTAAAGAATTTATTTGCAAATCATGGTGGAAAATAAGTATTTGGTCACCTACAAACAAGCAAGATGTCTGGCTCTCACAGACCTGTAACTACTTCTTTAAGAGGCTCCTCTGTCCTCCACTCGTTACCTGTAGTAATGGCACCTGTTTGACCTTGTTATCAGTATAAAAGACACCTGTCCACAACCTCAAACAGTCACACTCCAAACTCCACTATGGCCAAGGCCAAAGAGCTGTTGAAGGACACCAGAAACAAAATTGTAGACCTGCACCAGGCTGGGAAGACTGAATCTGCAATAGGCAAGCAGCTTGGTGTGAAGAAATCAACTGTGGGAGCAATAATTAGAGAATGGAAGACATACAAGACCACTGATAATCTCCCTTGATCTGGGGCTCCATGCAAGATCTCACCCTGTGGGGTCAAAATGATCACAAGAATGGTGAGCAAAAATCCCAGAACCACATGGGGGGACCTAGTGAATGACCTGCAGAGAGCTAGGACCAAAGTAACAAAGGCTCCCATCAGTAACACACTATGCTGCCAGGGACTCAAATCCTGCAGTGCGTGTCCCCCTGCTTAAGCCAGTACATGTCCGGGCCTGTCTGAAGTTTGCTAGAGAGCATTTGGATGATCCAGAAGAGGATTGGGAGAATGTCATATGGTCAGATGAAACCAAAGTAGAATGTTTTGGTCTAAACTCAACTTGTCGTGTTTGGAGGAGAGAGAATGCTGAGTTGCATCCAAAGAACACCATACCTACTGTGAAACATGGGGGTGGAAACATCATGCTTTGGGGCTGTTTGTCTGCAAAGGGACCAGGACGACTGATCCGTGTAAAGGAAAGAATGAATGGGGCCATGTATCGTGAGATTTTGAGTGAACACCTCCTTCCATCAGCAAGGGCATTGAAGATGAAACGTGGCTGGGTCTTTCAGCATGACAATGATCCCAAACACACCGCCCGGGCAACGAAGGAGTGGCTTCGTAAGAAGCATTTCAAGGTCCTAGAGTGGCCTAGCCAGTCTCCAGATCTCAACCCCATGGAAAATCTTTGGAGGGAGTTGAAAGTCCGTGTTGCCCAGCGACAGCCCCAAAACATCACTGCTCTAGAGGAGATCTGCATGGAGGAATGGGCCAAAATACCAGCAACAGTGTGTGAAAACCTTGTGAAGACTTACAGAAAACGTTTGACCTCTGTCATTGCCAACAAAGGATATATACCAAAGTATTGAGATGAACTTTTGATATAGACCAAATACTTATTTTCCACCATGATTTGCAAATAAATTCTTTAAAAATCAGACAATGTGATTTTCTGGATTTTTCCCCCCCCATTTTGTCTCTCATAGTTGAGGTATACCTATGATGAAAATTACAGGCCTCTCTCATCTTTTTAAGTGGGAGAACCTGCAGAACTGGTGGCTGACTAAATACTTTTTTGCCCCACTGTATCTCTCTTTTTCTTTGCTATTCTTCAGTTTTTCTTTTATCCTTTTATAATCTCTTTCTTTTTCTATTTCTTCTATGTTTCTGTAATTTTTAAATCTTTGTAAAATCTTTTAATAAAAATTATTCATAAAAAATAATCTGTTAGTCTAGGGTTTGAGCACACGTCCTTTATTCCATTATGCCATCATATTCCATTATTTTTTATAAATACAATATAACTTTCATACATTTTTGCAGGTTTATTTACTTTTTATGTCAGTATATAATCAGTAAACTTTTCATGATGTATCTTGCAATATTGTAGATGAAATAATTGTTTGTGAAAAATGAAGTATCCTGTCATTAAGGGAAGGGGGAAGGAGGACAAGCCTATAAAACCTGGCAGTATTCATGGACCACTTGAGTATCTCTAATGACCACTTATTTGAACTAATGTTACTTATTTGTTTCATCCCTAGACACAAGTAATTCCTCCTTAGACATTTCTAGAGATTCTGCCAGAAGGAGACTACAACTACAATCCTAAATTTCAGACACATGGTATGGTCCATTTTAAAAATACTTTCCAGTTTCATTCACTATTCCATGAAGCATCTAATCACTTAATTAGTTTATAATAGCATGAGAAGAATGAATGTGACCTAAATTTTTGCTTTATTCCTCCTCAGATTTACATGTACTGTGTATGTTTTTCCCCCCAATGGAACTACACACTCAACACCCCAAGAATGTAATAATTCCTGATTTTTATTTTGCTTCCTGACAAACATTTTGGTTTGATCGTATTTGTAGTATTTATTCCAGAGGCTATCAACAGAAATAAATCAGTTTAAGTAAGTTCCTTCAACAGCAGTAACACTAAAGACCATTTACTACTCCTACTGTATCTTCTACAGTAAGCTTAGAAAAAGATGGAAATTGACATAGAGTGAATGTTCCTGAATTTCTTGGCTGCATGACTGTGAATGTGTTCAAAGAGAAAACTACTGCACTTAAAAAATAAACAAAGGGGAAAGGCTTAAGTGATTGTTTTTCTTTAGTAGGTGAATTCAAGATGCTGTCATTAACTGTGTCAAATGGAAACTGTGATATGAATGAACAAGCAGTAATCAAGTGGATTGATCTTTGCAGCTACTTAGCAATGAGTTATTGTGGTAAATGACTCTGTCTTCACACCTCTCCCATGATGAATATAGTCAAATCCTGCAAGATGGGCTTTTCATGAGAACTTCCTCTTTATCCAAATTAGTTTTGACTCAGTTCATTCTGGAAACTGCTTTAAGTTTCTAATAAAATGACCTAATTGCCAATTAATAAGTGCAGAGCTGTGTTGGTGAAACTTTTTAAAGACCCTCAATTGTTCTGAGGAAAAAAAGGCAATTGTAGCATTCATCATGTATCACACAACCAAACTTTTCTTGATTCAGAACTTGGTTATTTCCAAGTATTTAGCTGATACTTGCTCACAACTTGCTTCATTCAAAATTCCCAGTGGATGAAAATCCAGTGATTTTCTCATATGTATAATCTCTCATTTCTTCATTAAAAGAAAATGGAAAACAAGTAAAGATGCCAGTAATGTGGCAGAGAAAATTCCAGAGGGTGCTTAACTTTACATCACACGATGTGCAGGAAAGACATTCATGTTGGGGCTCTTGGATGATTGCTTGATAGATTACATTAAAAGACAATGAAACGTAGCACTCCATTAGTTTTAGGCATGCTGTGCACAGTTGTGGGGTATATGGCTGGTCACTGGGCAGTCACTGGACAGTCCATTTATCTAAACAGAGTTTTCACTCATAGCTGTTACATAGCAGGATCAAAGCATTGGCAGAGCAATTGGATGACTGCAAATTTTAATTGGGCCAAAAACTGCTCTAGAATAAAGAACCACAACTCTCAGCATCCCCAGCCATTACGTTTAATGATGAGCATTGTCAACAGATAATCCATGAAGTTCCAAAAAGTCAAAATGATAGTCATGACAATGTGATCAAAGACTCAGCCCTTTGTGAATGCAAGTGTATATAGAAAAAGGGCAATGCTTCAGTTGCATGGTTGCAATCACCATCTTGACTTTTTGGAACCTCTGTTCTGCGGCAGAGTGTGCACATGTATGCCAACTTGATTTACAAATGATTCACTGATGAGTAATATTGCAATAAGCTACCAAAGCAAGGAAAAAAATCAGCTGTGGAAGTGCACAGACACATACAGAGAAGTGAGATCTTGCCTGGAAGTCAGGAGGTTAGGGAGTTTCAGCCCAGAGTCAAATAGAGGATGAGTACAAAGAAGGAAATGTAGTCCATGACAATCCAGGAATCAAATACCAGAGAGATTTGGCAGCTTGTTTGAATAGAAGAGTTGAGAATCAAAGAGAAGAACAAGAAGCAAGGGTCCAGGAACACAGATCCAAATTGGGGAGTTGTTTCCAATGAAACATCAGCTGGCTGCTCTTAAATAGGCTAGATGCAGGTGTGGCTCAGTTATGAATGTTGGCACCTTTGTTTCTCAAGGAGCTGACCTGATTGCCTCTGCTTGGCTCTCTGAGGTTGCCAAGACATCCTGGGATTGAGCACTCTGCCAGGATCCGGCCCCTTGTCACTCAGCTCTTCTCACATCTGCTCCTGCTCATCTTCTCTGTGTCTGCCTTAGGTGGCTGACTGTCTGCTGATTCCTGAAGCTGATACTCTGATAGCTCACAATGTCCTTCGCTGGGGCAGATGGGTGGAATACAAATGTAATATATATATATGTGTGTGTGTGTGTATGTATGTATGTATGTATGTATGTGTATATATATATATATATATATATATATATATATATATATATAAATAAATAAATAAAATTAAGGGGTATAGTTCAGTAACATCTAAACTCTAGAGAGCCACAGATGCCCCAACCCTGAAGTTGGTGGAGATGAGCAGTGGTAAGGGCAAGAAGATACTCTGTTCTCTGTGTACATGCTTAAAATCAGTCAGTTTACTGATGCTTTCCAAAGGTGTGGCACATGGTGAAATCTGAAGAAGATATATTAGAGACAAGTCTTGATTTTGACTACCTAGCATGAGGTATCTAGGAAGAGCAGGAAGATGGACATATTGGTGATTCTTCACAACTTTTTGCCACTGTTTACTCTCTTCTATGCTTAACATGTATGTTCCTTCTTCTGAAATAGTAACTAAAAAAAGGAAAGGAGCAGAGGAGGAAGAGAATGGAAGGCTGCATATGTCTGCTTATATATACTTGTATATATATGCAAATGAAGTGTTGGAGGAATGTGTGTGTGGGGTCAGGAAGGAGAAAATGGCTGGGGGTGGTCATCAGAAGTATTTTGACTTAGCATTTCAGGGAAAACATTTTTTTCCTGCTATAGACTTTACCTTGCTGCTGAGTTGAAGTGCCATCCTCCCATACTTAAGTTGTCATAAAACCATACTGGCACAATATTTGCTATTTCAGTTGCTGATCCCTATCCTGCCTTTATGTTCCAAGACACTGCATATACCTGACTTTCTTCCAAGGTAATGTATGACAAAACCTAACAGATTTTATACACTTTAAGACTACCCTTAAAAAGCAAGTAGTACTAGCTTAACATTTATACAGATAAGGACAACTTAGATCTGTCTCACTCATGGGCTGGAGATGAGATGAGGACAATGTCATGGCAGCACAGCAGAAAAAGGATGTTGTCAGGGCATGTTTGTGCTATGGTGATGTGTAGGTGGTGACCAGCCAAATCTCAGGCAGAAAAATAATGTAATCTTTCATTTAATCTGTATCCTACTTTTTATTCAGGAGCTCAAGGTGGTATACAGAGAGCCCCCTTTCTCCTTTTTCCCCCAAGAACAGCAACTCTGTAAGGAAGGTTCTTTCAAGAACCAGTCACCCAGTGAGCTTCTGTGGTTGGGGTTGACTAGAACCTGGGTTCCCTTGCTCCTAGTTCAATAGTGTAACCACTACACCACACTGGCTTGATGCTGGAGAAGGATCCAAGGATATGTGTTGGCTCAGATAAGGGAGAACTTTAGCTGAAAATGTCATGTGACTGAAGTTTGAGTTTGGATAAGGGTGGGTGCTGATAACCTGAAGATAAACTAAATGTTTCCATTGGAATAGCTCGTTGAGCTTGTGAAAACATGCAGGTTGAGTTTTAATATATGGTAAGCAGCCAGGAAGGCAAATTTCAGAAGATTGTCATTGGAAAAATTATCTGGAGAAAGGGTAAGATAAAGAATTAGATAATAGATATGCAGGTTTGTTCTATTTCTTATCTGGCTTGATGGCTTGAAACCACTTCCTTTTTTTCCATGTTATTATACTAGACCTAGATACCTTTCATCTATTTTAGGATTCAGCCAGTTGGGAAGTTGCATTGCAGAAAAACCTCCAAAATATGGGGCATATTTTCTGACAAGGGAGTGCAAAAAATGGATAGTACATAACCCTTTTCTTTGTGCAGCTTGACAATTATTCTAAAGAGAAATCCCAGGAATAGAAATTGGTACCTTAGTAAACTGGATTTGGGTTGCATTAATAAGAAACTCTTATTCAAGGTGGGGGGGGGACCCTCAGATTTAAGGGAAAATCCTCAGGATAAAAGGAGTGATCTTTGTAGGTTTTTCTCTTCTTCCTGCAGGTCTCAATACCACCATCCTGAGTATGTCATGGGTCTCTGGATCATGCTTATAATTAGTAACAATGGGAGATTGATGTCTTAATGGAGGCACCGTGCTCCAACCGTAGAGTAAGGCCTCCTTGTGTATAGCTGAGGAATACTGAGATTCAGAGCAATGTTCATTCAGAAGCTTTTGCATAGATTGGACACTCTTTTAATCACTTTATTAGCTTCTATGTTTGCTACATCCAACATAAAATACAGCAGTGTATCTTATCATGCCTTTAAATACTGTAATACTATGGATAGAAAGGATATAGCATGACAAATGGGATCCAGATAATCACTACATAGGTACAACTAACCAATTTCAAGTCTTGGGAAGGAGGTATTTTTCTTATGGCTAATTCCTGACTTCTGTAGCACAGGTAGACAACAACAACGATTCTGCCTCACTAAGGCAAGACTAGCATGCCCAATGGGCTTGTTAATTTTGCTTTTATTCTCACTTCAACAGGCTTCTCCAAAGGCACAAGCCATGTTTTAAACATGGAGCAGTCAAAATAACATCTGCGAACTCCAAGTAAGTATGTTATGACCTTATGAATGATAGTGTTCTTTTATTCTCTTTTAATCATGTTCTTTTTTAAATTATCAATCATAGCAAAGTCTAGTTGATAAGGAAAAAAGCTATTTTTATGGGTTTGGAAAACATCCTAATTATTTTTTAAAAAAAAGAAGTTGTAAAGAGATACTCCAATTCCTGGTCCTCAAGACACCACCCTACATTTATTAAAGCTGGTGTGATATTTCTAGAAAGCATGCATTTCATAATAAACTCTTCTTTCCTGCCTGTGAGATTTCTGGATGATATTTTTTTAAAGGTTACCTTAATTAAAATACATTTCTGTCAATTTGGATATTTTGAAAACACTCTGTGCAGATGTTGAAACAGAAAGCTACATCATTTCTGTATATAACATCATTATGCACCCATTAAGAATAGTTTTTTAATTGAATATCATATTTAATTTAGTATAAAACTTAACGTGGTTAGTTGATAGAGTTTTAGTCTCAGTATTTTACAAGTAACTGTAAATGGTACAGCTTTCTATGCTCAGATTAAAAAAAAGACCACCTAATGTGTGACAATCAATTAATAATCCAGTTAACATATTGACATGTAGCTATTGAAAGCATTGAAATAAATATTTGAAATTAGTGTGAATCACAGTCTTGCTTGGAACCTGAGGACTAAACTACATGGTAGTTTATCCTGCTAAAAACACAATTTCTTCTTCTTTCTTTTTTGCTGTTTTGCTATTGGCCTTTTCTTTTTATTATTGGCCCTGATTGGAGAGATAATGTGTCATTTACGTTGACAAAAATGACTCAATTCATATTGTTTTCTGATTCAGGGATTGCCCCCCCCCCGCCTTAATCTTTTAATTCACCAGTTTTAAAATGTATTTTAAAGATTTTATTGTCCTAAGGAGACCTTCCAGAGGCAGTACTACATCAGTGTTTGCTACCATTGCCCTCTTTCTTGGGTTTTCATTCCTCTTTCTCATCTTTTCCAAAAATGAAGAAAAGATTAAAAAATACAAATTATATTAAATCAAAATTATATTATATTGTGATACTTTGCAGCTGGCAGCAAGCTGCTGATTGTTTATGATGAAATGTGAAAGAGGAGCAAAGCCCAGGAGAAACCTGTTTGGAGACACACATAACAATTTAAAGTGATTGTTTTCTGGCTAACATGCACCACTCCCCATTTCACTTTTCCTGGTAAGAGTTAAGCAAAGACATGAAAAAACACTGTACCAAGGGGCCAGGAGCATCTTGAAGTTCTCGCTGATCAGCAAAGCAGACCCCTTTCACATTTCTGTTGGAAAAAATGATAGTAGGGATGGTGAAAGTGCTAGTGGGCTGCTAGTGGGCTGCTTCACAATTCTCCTAGCAGCTTAAAATGATAGCTCCCTATGATATGACTCTGATTAATCTCAATGTTGCCGAGAATAGCGAGGAAGTCCCATGCAAGCTCTTCTTCAAGATGAATCCCAGCAAAGGCTTATCTTGGGAATAGGGCTTTAGGAAGGTGGATTTCAGAAGAGGTTGAGGCCTCAGTACAGACTATTGCAAATGAGATGGGGAAGTCTGATGGATCACATTTAGTTGATAGTCTGGAGATTTTCATTTCCTCAAATATTCTGTCTTTCTGTCTATCTATCTAATCCAAAGATACCTGTATATAGATAAAAAAATTACACTGATATGCAGGAACTGTTATCTAGCCAAAAGGGCCTGAAGCATTTTTCAAGTCCAGAACAATGAGATAACGTTTGGAAGCAGCTCAGACAGACAACTTCTTAATTCACTGAACTATAAGAAGGAGAAGGAGGTACAGCACAATCAGACTTGCAAGATTGATGTCAGCCCCACCAGGTAGACCAGACCAGGAAATCGGCTTCACATGAAGGCTAATCTCCACTTTTATAGAGATTGGTTATAATAATAGAATCTTGCAAGTTTGACTGGGCTGCACCTTATCTTTCTTATAGTGAATTAGGGAGCTATCTGCCTGAGCTATTTCCAAATGTTATCTCATTGCTCTGGACTTCAAAAATGCTCTAGAAGTAAGGTTTGCCCCGTTCGACAGAGAAACTCCCGTGACACGTGTGGTTCACAAAAGAGGTTTACTCATGCGTAACGTAGCAGTTACAAGCAAAGCCAGGACTGGCTTGGTACAATTGCATCACTTGTTATATTCCCCCCTTCCCGTGCTTTTTTCTGCCCCACGATCGCGTTACCGCTGCGGATTATCGGCCCCCCAATAATCCCTCTTGATTGTCCATGATGGCAGGTTCGGTCAGGGTCCATTGTCCTTGATTGGCAGTCCCCCTCTGGCTTGGGTTGGTCCCCCCCGGTTACGTGCAAGCCCGAGGGTTCTGTGTTGCACGGCGATCTTGTTTCACTGCCTGCGGCCCCGTTCATTGTTGGCTCGCGCCATTATCAGTGTATAGTTAAAACTTCCGCTGCGGTTTTCCTGTTTGGCTGGGTGCAGGTGGCCCATTAATTAGCGGCGCTTTCAGTTCCTCTTTCCCTTGCTAGCTGCCGCCGGTGGAGTTCGCGTGGTCTGGCTGCGAGCTTCCCTGAAGCCCCGTGCTGACCGAACCTGACATACCGCCCCCCTGAAGACAACTCCCCCCCCGACTTTATTTCGGTTTCCCGGGGTATTTGTTGTAAAAGTCCCGCACTAGGTCCGGCGCTCTTATGTGGGTTTTGCTTACCCATTCGTTGTGGGACTTGGGAAAATGTTTCCATTGCACTAGGAGCTGGACCTGCCCCTTGTGTCTCCTGGCGTCCAGTATCTGGTTGATCTCGAAATGCTGCTCCCCACCGACCATGATGGGTGGTGGCACCCCCTCTGCCTTGTGCCAGGCGTTCTCCGGCTGGTGCAGCTTTAGCAGGCTGCAGTGGAACACCGGGTGGATCTTCCTGAGGCTTTTCGGGAGCGTCAGCCTGACGGTTACTGGATTGATGACCTCTGCAATGGGGAACTGCCCCACAAACCTCGGGCTGAGTTTTTTCGATGTCTGGTGTGTCTTTAGGTTTTTGGTTGACAAATACACCTGGTCCCCCACTTTCCACTGCCCCTTGGGGAGTCTCTTGCGGTCTGCGTGTTTTTTGTAATCGGCTTTGGCTTTTTGCAATGCCGCGTGCGCCGCTCGCTGGGTGGCGTCAATTTGGGCGAACCAGGCGTCCAGGGAGTTGATTTGGGATTCTGGCTGAGGCAACTCCGGCATGGGGACGAAGTCTTTCCCGGTGGCTACTTTGAATGGAGAAAAGCCGGTACTTTTGTGGACGGCGTTATTGTATGCTACTTCCGCGAATGGCAGTAGCTCCGCCCAATATTCCCCCCTTCCCGTGCTTTTTTCCGCCCCGCGATCGCGTTACCGCTGCGGATTATCGGCCCCCCAATAATCCCTCTTGATTGTCCATGATGGCAGGTTCGGTCAGGGTCCATTGTCCTTGATTGGCAGTCCCCCTCCGGCTTGGGTTGGTCCCTCCCGGTTACGTGCAAGCCCGAGGGTTCTGTGTTGCGCGGCGATCTTGTTTCACTGCCTGCGGCCCCGTTCATTGTTGGCTCGCGCCGTTATCAGTGTATAGTTAAAACTTCCACTGCGGTTTTCCTGTTTGGCTGGGCGCAGGTGGCCCATTAATTAGCGGCGCTTTCAGTTCCTCTTTCCCTCGCTAGCTGCCGCCGGTGGAGTTCGCGTGGTCTGGCTGCGAGTTTCCCCGAAGCCCCGTGCTGACCGAACTTGACACTAGACTCTTTTGCCTAAGTAACGGTTACTGCGTATCTCTGTCAAGGTCATCTTCCATATTCTCTACAACACCTCAACTGTACAACAATTGGACTGATAACTCTAACATTATTAAATAGTCCAGAAGATTTTCTTTTTTGTAAAAAATATATCTACTTCATTTTAATTTCCTTCCTTCTCCACTTCCAGCCTTATAAATAATATCTTCATATGTCATTTCTAGCAATGTACAGCTATACTAAGATTAAAGAAGAGAAATGATGTAGTAAATGCCATTGACACCTTCTGATTGAAGCAGATTCAGCAAAAGTAATAATTTTCAGTAACTGTTTTGGTCTTGTCGACAATTGATAATATTCATAAACACAGATGGATTCCACTAACCCTAAGTTGAAATAACAGGCCTCCCAAATGATTTCTGAAATCTCCCACATTGTTAGAAGGTAACTTTACATGTAGCATGAGGACTTCTCACTGGGGAACTGAAATTCACAACTCTCTTAAGCACACATAATTTTTTTCCCAAACATGGTATGAATATTTTCATTGATTTAGAGAACATGAGGCTTTCCAGTTGTTACTGAACTACATCTCCCAGCAGTCACAACCAGCATGGCCAACATTGAGATATACTCAGAATTCTAAGTCAGCAACATCTGAAGGATCACAGGGTCCCCATTTCTGACTTAAGTTACATTGTGAGCATTTGTGCATGTATACATAATACATGCATTTATTTACAGGGAAAAACAGCCCAATGTCATGCTTTTTTATTATTAGGCATCTACCTAAATGTATTTCTGCCAATGGTAAAGCAACAGTTTTCAGTTAGGAAAATTGAAAGTTAAGTTTGAGAAATAACAGGAAGTGTTAAAAATGTTTTTGACCAACTGAATAATCTCAGATGATGATAGAAAAAAAAACTTGTTAAAATATGACTGGCTTTGCTTTAATGTAGTCAACTAAAAGCTATTGATTTTTAAAATTGTTCTAAAAAAAATGAATAACTATTTTCTGTCACTTATCATCCATATAAAACTTATCACATAGCTTAATCAAAATACTGGACATTTGCACAGCACCCTTCATTGCAGACTTGCTAACCTACATTTCATGAGAAAGTTGCCATGGATAGCTCATATTTACACCAGAATACAAAACCATGCAAGCTTAAATTAGCATCAATAATTCTGCTAATTCCAGAGTAGGAAACCTGTGTTCCTCCAGATTTTTTGTTTTTTTCAGGGCTTTCAGATTCTCAGTAGTTAACAGTAATGGAGGACAATGTGGTTATTTTTGTTTAATTTCATTCTGTGTGGTATTTTCATTCTTTAGATATTGTAAGCCACTAAATGCCAGTGTGTAGACAGCATACAAATTTCTGTAACCATCATAATCTATTGGGTATACAGTATGTATATATGAGAGAAGGACTGTTAGTTTTGAGCAAGCCTTCTTTGCAAGACTCCTATTGAGATAAAAAGCTAGCTTTTGTTTAAAGTTATTATTGTAACTTTGTAATACTGTCCGTATATGTGTGTGATAGTAGTAAAGCTGTTTTTGTTCATTCATAACCAGAAATACATTTAGAGGATTTGCAAAGGAGAGGATGAGGAAAATTATCTTTAACATTATCTTAAATCCTCATAGGAACAAGCTTCTCAGATTCAGGACATCTTCCGTATTAAAGCAGCAGCTACATCAACATAATCATTATGCTTTGGTCGTGCTGTAGCATCCTGTTCACTGTAGTTTTATGATGACTGTACTCTTATTTGGGCACAAGCTGAATTCCCCAGCTGATCTCCAGTGAGCCAGGTTTAAGACAAAGAAAAACTCATCTCCCCAAGCTCCACATATTTGAGAATGAGGTCTATTCTGTTTCAATGCATTTATTTCAACCCTTCATCACTAAAAATACCCTGTTCTCAACCTCCCTGTATCCAGCTCTGGAAAGCTGTAGGCTAAACTGAGAAGTGGAAACAACATCTGAGACAAATCACTTATGTTGCCAAGAAAACTACACAAATGTGTGTATGAAGTAACCATGAGGCCACCTCAACTTGAGACATTCTCACCTTTTACCCCCACTGTATACACACACAAATAGTGAGTCCTTTATTTGAAATCAATTCAACTGCTATCATTTTCTTTAAAGAGTATCTTTAAATTGGCACATAGGCTGCTATAACACATTAAGATATTTTCCTTTCAGTATAATAGGCTTCATTTCTTCAAGGTCATCCCATTATCCATTTTGTTGAAACTCTTAAAATGAATTAAGATTTAAAATGTCCACTTACTCATTGTCAGTAAAGGAAAAGAAATGGGCTTTTGCTTTCTGCCACAAAGACTATTTTCATGTAGAGTCTTCCATTTGAGCCTGTAGCCTAGAAAAAGCTGTCCTAAAGTTAGAACGTAGTCTTAATAAAAGCCATTGTAATCTTCTAGACTAAAAGACATTTTAACTTCACTGATAACAAAATGACCTAACAGTCTAGAGAACTAAACTATTTTATAATGTTTTGACTGAAAGTAGAAAAAGGAAGACTTTATGTGCTCTGTGCACTAAGTAAAAGCATTTCCAAGATGCTTAGTTGGTAGTTTAATTTTTATTTGGCTTGTATACTTTGCCTTTCACACTTTCCCCTTTTTTAAACACATGTGGGGAATATGAAAATTGAGTGTTTTAAGGCTTGACATTCAAGGAGTAGATTACTATCATTCCTAGGTATGCATTCCATAAGGATTGCAAGTTTTCCAGTGCTTTTAGAACATGTTCAGCTCTAGAAAGATTTAATAGATTTGGTGAAGTGCTTCGTTTTGTAAATGGCTGAAATAGCACTCTATCATCAGAGCACCAATCTAGTCCTCACATTACTTTTTATTCTGTTGGCAATGTTAAGTGAATATTATCATTTAGATGTCCCAGTCAGAGAGTTGTAAAGGAGGCTACAGTTTAATAAAATGGGAGAAAAAAAGAGGAAAGGATAGTGATGACAAAGCATATGCCTCCACATGGCGATGAAATCACTAGAAGGCCAGACATGAATCAAACATTCCATTGAACCATTTATGAACCAAGTAACTTTCTTCTGGGGGCAAGCAGTTTAAAAAAATAGGGAAGGCATCACAGCTTTATAACCATAAACAACAATTATTCTTTCAGCATGACTCACAACCTGCACTGCCTTGAAACTCTTGGCAGATTCTGTGACTTCTGGGTTAAAGCAAATAAAATGTAAGGAACACGCTGGCATCACATTTCTAGAAGAAGCTATCACATGGTTATGATGATATGTTTAGACATATTTACCACCCTGTGCTAGAAGGATTGGCAGTGGTGTTCTTTTATATTAAGTTTATAATATCAAATGTATCAAGTGGGCAATTTAGTGCATCAGACACCATCCAGTTAATGGCTTCTGCTGTTAGAAAACTCTCATCAACAGAATCAGGAGGGGCGATCTATCTTCTACCAATAGCTATTTTAACTTCTCAAATCTGATCTGAAAGGTTGAGGGACTGCCTGGATCAGAGCTGATAAGAGGGGAAGGAGTTCAGTTCTGTGAGTAGAAATCAGAACGTGCAAATTCCACTATATGTCAGCCCTACAAGGTAGACGAGACTAAGAAACAGATGCCACACTGACCTCAAACTACTTTTATTAAGATTGGCTATTGCAACAGAATCTTGCAATTTGAATGTGCTTCCCCTCCTCCCCTTTTAATATATCATTTGAATTAGTGGGGTGTCTGTCCGAGACATTTTCATAACTTTCCACCCCTCATCTGTGTATCTACCTGTTGCCTTGGTAGTGGATCTTCCCTCTGTCTGTCAAGGTAATCCTTTTTACTCTCTACACTACAGTATACTGTATTTATGTAGTTTGTATTGTACTGTTATCATTCTACAGAGATCAAAAAAGCATATTATGTTCTTGCTGCTTTTTATATCCCCCCCAAAAATTTGGGCTGAAGTAAGGTGATGCTGGTCAGTGATAGGTGTACAGTAGTTTGTTGAATAAATCACAATGGGCTGAGGTTAAACAATGCATTGAGGCATGAACCAGAGTTTACAAATATAGTAACTAGAGTCACACAACATATTAGGCTGAAACCAAACAAATGACTTTATGACTTAATATCATCAGTCTGAACCAGCTCGGCGAGGTCAGTAACTGAGTGCAAATTTGAAATGGATTTCCTATAATGCAAATCTAGAGCTCTTACTTCTAACTCAGAAGTAAGCGGGGGGAGGGGGAATGGAGTGGGGTTTATATTGGGATTTTTATTTTTGTAAGCCGCCCGAGTCGCTGTAAGTGAGTTGGGCGGCCATATAAATTGTTCAAATAAATACATAAATAAAATTGCTATGTATGATTTACAGTTAAAGCAGTAGATACGATCTGTGGATTCCAGATCATAGGCCAGGTCTACGACATTTGGGCTGCAAGAATGCAGACAACCACTGGAGTTTTAGCTCTCTCATTGTTGCAGTTAGTGGTCATCCATCCTTTACCCCAGATCTAGCAGGCCTAAACTCTGACTTACTAAATGCCATAAATATGTAAGTTACTAAATGCCCCCAAGTTTCTAAGTTGTTCCCTAAAGGCAATTAGATACTATCATTGCACAAAAATGAATTCTAGTAGACTACCTTTTATTACTTTTTACAAGTTCCCAGACACCATAAAATAGATGCATTTTTTCCTTTTTTCTGGAAGCCTTGAAATTAATTTTTGATAAAGGGGGTCATTCCTCAACTTGCAGAAAGACAAATTTTTAGCAGCAAACATATGTACAGTATGTAGTTTTCTTCTGGTTGTTAACAAAGCCATCTGGTATTTTGCTGAACACAGAGCAGAATCTACAACCAGTCTTAATAGTTTCTTTTTGCACAACAAAGCTGAGTTGGAAACACAGTTCTGAGTTTGAGATGCCTTTTATATTAATTAAAATATCTCCATAAAAATTTGCAATGGGCCAACTTTTGTTCCACAAGACCAGATTTTGTTTGAAAACTTTAGTATGGAGAAAAAATGCAGCAAAGCTCCCATCCTATATTAAGATCTATTACAGTTAAACAATGAACAAATAAATTCCAACAGAGAAACAATTGTACATTTGCTCCCATTCCTGTTGCTACTGACATACCAATACATGCCTAGAGAGATAAACATTGTGTATCCATCCAGCAAAACAGATACCCAGAATGTGTGAGTTTAATCACTAAACTTAGAAGTTTTGAATTGTTAAATTAGCCACCTCAACCTGGTGCCTTTCAAGCATGTTACGATTGCAACTCCTTTGACTCTCAGCAAATAATCCCATATATTTGGGGGGCTGTTAGTCTACCCTGATCATTAATCCAGGCAAATGGAATCAATGAAATCACAGAACACACTTACCCATCTTCCTCTTTAAAATATTACACAGCTTATATTATACTAGCTACCACACTTAATCCAAATGTTGCATTAAATGTAGCCTTCTGCATATATTCACATGACACTTTGGTCTTAACCTTGCAATACACATGAAAAGTCTGTTCTTTGAGCCTCTCAACAACTTCTATTCCATGGAAATTAGGACTGTATAAATCCAGCTGACCATGAAATGGCAGCCAAGGCTTTGAGGTGTGGGTTTCTCTTTGCTGCATTCTAGCAGCAACCCACACCTGGTAACCCAACATAAATTCCCTAGTAAACTGCCATATATTTATACAAAATATACCAACTGTCATATATTTGTGTTCTATCATTGTTCCATTTGGGAGGAAGTTTTTATATGTATGAACATTGAGTCAATATTTAATATTTTCAGATGTTCATATTCTTTTGAACGATATTCCTATTATATGGAAACTGAGATCTGGACAAAAAAGCAGACTCTCCATGCCCTACTTATAACTAAAGGACTTCTTGGGAAAAATAAACATATGGCCTCAACTAGTCAACATCAACTGCAGATATTGTTAGCAATTTAAAAATGAATCACCTATTGGCATAGATGAGCTATGGATGATAATAATGAAATATGGTTTCTATGCATTGAAATGTTTATGTAGGTTTTTATATATATGAATACATGCCCTGCATGTTTTTATCAGGCAGGGATGACATTAGTCTACATTAATCAATTAATGGACCCATGTTTGGGAGTATGTCCCACTGACCTCCATAGGATTTACTTCTTATTTTACAAATATAGATTCCCACATTTCACTTACTGTCCATAAATAACAGACAACCTGTGATTTGTTCACAAGCTCCTCTAAAGACCAGTGAGGTGAGTGGCATCTCACTGCACAAGTGATTTTGCCACCAGACCTTCATCGTATGTGGGAAAAATTTTCATATGCTACTTAGAGATGCAGAAGTAATCCATCACAGATTTCTTTTTAGAGGACATGGTGTGATCTGCCAAAAAAGGAACCTATTGCAGCACAAACAGGCACATAATCATAAAGTCTGCTAGCATTCATCTTGAAGTTTCTTGGCTCCAAAAGTTCGTTCTTTTTTTTTCCCTCTCTCTCTCCTTCTGGAAGCTGCATATAAAACAACCATGCATTCTGAAAAGTTGTGTACAAAATATATATTACCTCACAGACGGTTGTTTATAAAAATGTACTAATTAGAGAATGAGGCATACAAAAAGCTTTTGTTAGATAAAATTATGTGCAATAATGATTGCTGAATTTTTTGGTTTGCATTTTTTAAAAAATAATTCACTGAACTCACAGGTAGCACAGACTAATCATTAAAGTCTGTACTGATTCAGACCAGATTTATACAGCTCCATAATTCAATAAGTTTGAGCCCAAGCTACAAGTATTTATCAGCACCATGCAATTGTTGAGGAGCAAATTGTAGCACCATCCCTTTAAGCCAACTTTTTTGGGGCTAAAAGACTGTTTTGTACAATGGAGGATGGAACCTCTATATGTTACCCAATGTTTTTCTCAGAGGAATGTAATTGGGAGCCATTATAGAAGACTGAGGGAAGTTACACTCTAGCTAATGCCTTTTTTGGCTTGTATTGACCTCCTAGTAGTTCTGTCCTTTGATTAGAGCTGGCTGGTGGGAATAGAGTTATACTTATTGGAGTCGATGCCTTATAATGTAAGTCCTCTGAACTTCTACATGCTGCTCTACCATACAACTTCCAACATCTCTCACCCAGGATCCTTCACAAGTAGCTCTGCTGGCTGGGGCTACTGAGAATTGTAATTCCCCAGTTTGTATCTTCCTTCAGAAGCTCAAGGCACTATACACAAGAACCATGTTGGTAGTTTGGGCTGAGAGATAATGACTGGTTTGATTAATGAGTTTCCATGTCTGAGACTGGACTTATATTGAGGTGGTCCACGGTTTAGCCTGGAACTCTAGATCTCACATATTCCACTATGAATTCTTTGCAGTTTCAATATTTGTGCAGCAAATTGTTTTCAAGGAAATCTAACCAGTTCAAGAGTCATTCTGCAGTGCCAAGTCTGAGATTTATAATATGGAACCGTACCTTTGAATATATACCAGCTACTTCCCTCTCAAGACTGAAGAACAGTATTCTCCTGTCTCTCCACTAACTTAGTTTCAGTTTATGCTTTGGCTGAAAACTGTGAGTATAGATGCATTTACATTCAAATATGAATTAAATGGATCTCTTCCCCACCCTACTGTCCATATGGTTAGTGTACATGAGCAGATTACCTTTGCGAAAATACTTTAGACTATATTTTCAATATATAGAAATTACACACACTCACTTCACACCCAGTATCTTAGTTCTACCAGTGGAGAAAAACCATTGTCACTATAATGAAACAAAGCATATTTGTTTGTTTAAATATTAATTCAGTGGTTGGATCAAGGATGGAATCAAATTCAAGTTTAACTTGTTAAATTGTCCTTAATCTTATTCTGCAGTTCCTACAGTTTTGGTTATTTATCCAAACTAGACTACTTGATCCAGGCCGCAAAATTCCAGGTATCCACTAGATAGCAGGAAATTATTAGAGTTTACTGTATTTCTTTGCTGTCATCTAGTGGCCATCCAGATTTTTGTGGTCCAGATCTGGTAGCCCTATTAAATAGACAGACTCATGCAAAACAACAGGAACTTTGCATATGACCACTTAGAATACTCTACTCATGTCTCTCAGTTTACTTTGTTACAGTTCAAACTGAAGTCTATTTGGCTGGTGTGGGTCTTCCGGGCTGTGTGGCCATGGTCTTGAAGTTTTGTTTCCTAACGTTTCGCCAGCATCTGTGACCGGCATCTTCAGAGTGCAGGAGCACAGACAGGAGCAGTTCTCTCTGTGCCCAGGGTGATGTGACCCTTTTTGTGGGTATTTATAGAGATCTGGGGGGAAGGGGGGATTGGGTGTGTGTGTGGGGGGGTTGAGTTACTGAGTGGCTGCTTGTTTTGGTGTCAGAATCTGTGTGTATCTTCCTGGGGATTAGGCAGGGTTTTTTCTTCTATTGAATTGTTAACGAGGGGCTGCTGGGGATGATTAGCAAGTTCATTGTGTGAACTGTTCACATGTCCTGGTGGTTGAGCTGAGTTCGTTGACCTTTTGCAGGCTGTATTTTTCAGGATTGGTAAACAGGTTTTGTTGATTTTTAGACTCTCCTCTTTTTTATTGAAGCTATGCTGGTGTTTGTGAATCTCAATGGCTTCCCGGTATAGCCTGGTATAGTGGCTGTTGGTGTTGTCCAGTATCTCTGTGTTTTCAAATAGGATTTTGTGTCCAGTGTGCTTGAGAGCATGTTCAGCTACTGCAGATTTTTCTGGTTGCTGTAGTCTGCAGTGTCTTTCGTGTTCTTTTATCCTGGTATGGATGATGCGGGACCACAAAACGGGTCACATCACCCTGGGCACAGACAGAACTGCTCCTGTCTGTGCTCCTGCACTCTGAAGATGCCGGTCACAGGTGCTGGTGAAATGTTAGGAAACAAAACTTCAAGACCACGGCCACACAGCCCGGAAGACCCACACCAGCCATCGTATGCCGGCCGTGAAAGCCTTCGACAATACATTGAAGTCTATTTGTTTGAAGTCGTACTAAGCTTAGTAAGGATTTACTATATGCTAGCAACTATATGCTATATGTTGTTGGATGCATCATTCCTATCTGCCATATTGTTTCCTTCCTCGTGCAGAATAGAGAGGAATCACCTGGTGTTCTACTTTCCATTTCTATTCTGTTACTACTGTGTACATAAAAGGTTAAGGAAGGAATAAATAACCAAAGGCCATTCTCTTTGGGACTCTCTATGGTAATTACCCATAATATAGTTTCCAGTGACTCTGGAAAATTCTGTGCTTTTTGAGATAGATAGATAGATAGATAGATAGATAGATAGATAGATAGATAGATAATGTAGATTGTTTATATTCAATCCTTTACCCTCTTGCTCTTCTCTCTCTTTCTGTTTTTAATAAGCATTATGCTATAGTTTTTTATGGCTGTATTGCATAGCCTGTGTACTTGCTCTGATCTGGAGATAGGGTTGGATATAGGGATTGACCAGGAGTGTGCTGGCTGCAAACTGAACTGGGTATTACCCACAATAATTTTGCAACCATAACAAGTTTTCATAGAATTAAGTCCTGCTGAGTTCAACGAAGTTCCATCCCAGGTAAGTGGACACTGGACTGGAGAGTGGGACAGGCAAAACTCAGGGCCTCTGTCTCAGGACATGCTTAACTGGATCAAAAGAAGTGTGTTTAAGGTGTTGGGAAAACATATAAAGAAGCTGATTAACCCAGGACTGTTTGAGGCTAAACTAATGTCCCCCAGTCTCCTGGGTCATGTGAACTCTTCCTGGTGAATTAACTGTCCCTTCCTGTCCCTCTTGGATCTCATCTGTTACCTCTGTTTACTACTCCCCCTGCAGCTGCTTTGGAGAGTGAAGAAGAGGCAGACAAGGTTGGGGTTAGGGAAGATTTCCCTTATGCTATCTCCAGTACCACCAAACCTGATTGTACCCTTGTGGATTTTTAAATATTTATCTCCTTTGCCCCAAACCAGAGCAACAACAATTGAAGCAGAAACAGTCTCCCAATCAACTTTGTGGCACCCAGGAACTTTTAGAAAATGGGTGCTCTGTGCTGGACAGGATCATTGGGGACTGCATTACTGGCATACAGGAGTGCATTAATTGCCTATGAAAACCTGGAGCAGAACTACTCTTCCAGACTTATGGGCAAATTAGACCATCCCCAGTCCCTCCTCTTGTCCCCGTTAATTTACTTGTCTTTAAGGAAGATTGATTTAGGCATTTTCTGGAAGTATATTTCCCTGAAAGGTGTGAAGTTTATTCTAAGTGAATGCAATTGAAAATCAAAGAACAGATCATCCCAATTTAATTGTGGCTTTGCTTGACCTATCACAAGTACATTGATGTCAGTGCTTTGGATTTCAATGACTTAGCCTGCTCCAGACGGTGGGGCTTGGGGACCAAATTTGGGTATCTGTATTTAGCAGTGGTCTTTGCAGAGCAGGCTGAACTTTTCTCTCTCTTCCGCACACACTGTTTTGAAAATAAATGAATAGAGAGGAGTGCATTTTAATTGAGGTAACCTTTAAAAGAAATCTCAATGGGCAAGAGCAGAGCTTTGAATATGGCAGCGTACTTATTGCTTGCACCCCACACAGGGAATCTGAAGTCATTGTGAATCTGTCTGTTGGGATTCTTTGTCATTTCCCCATCATGTGTTGGACCTGGACTGAAATGATGCTGGGAATTACAAATATATTATGCCATGTTTGGATTGATTAGGGGGCTAAAAGCACTTTTCAACTTTCTCTAGGAGAAAGTAGATTGCCTCGCTTTCTGCAGACTATTATTCATCTTCATCAAAACTAGCGAGGCAAATAAAAAATCAAATCAAAATTAAACATACTTTTTCCAATGCTTGTAACAGGGTTGTTAAAAAGAAGCCAGTAGGGCAACTATATTAAGCAAAAGACATCTGACTGCAAGGAGTTTGTTACCTCAGCTTTAGTGCCATACAAACTACTCTGGTAAACTTTATTAATATTGGAATGGAAACATATGTCAGTTAAGGAAAAAGAAGTCCTTACTGGAGTTTGAAGGGGCTACTTCCTGCTAAGTTATTCAAGGATAATGGCTGTAATTTGATGTGTAGCTATCCTTTTATTTGAGATGGATCTCTGTTTAATGGGGGGAAAAGCCACAATCAAAAAGAGATTAATTGAGCAGAAAAACATACAGGAACATAAAAGAACCAATGACACTTTAAATATCTCCAAAAGAGATCTGGTCTTCTGTTTCTACAGTGGCCCACCAAATGCCTGTAGGAAGCTCACAAGTAGGACATTCCTGCCATCCTGACTAGTAGATAATGTTGATAGCATTATCTTCTTATTGTTCAGTATGATGGTCATCATTGCATTTTGGGTGGCAAATTCTTTAGTTTAACTATGCCTTGGATGAAGAAGTGCCTATTTTTATCCCCCATTAAGAGCAAACACCTCTGTATCAATGCATGTTTTTAAAAATTGTTATTCTGCTCCAGCTGTTAACCTAACAATCTTCTGCCAAATCGGAATAAGGAACAAGCACCAAGTATTGGTGCAGACTTTGAGCTGTTGATGTCATTGGAGAACTTCATCCCAATGCCAGTTCCAATTTCAGAACAAAGTTCAACTGTTAAGGAAAAGTTCCATCTCGTGTCTACTAAGATTGTGGTAGCCTTCCCAAATTATGCCAAGTTCAGTTTCATAAATCTACACACTAAGTAGCAATGTAGTGTGGCCTTCAGAGAAGAAGTTTTTAAAAAGGAGGAAATGTTCAACTTTCTAAAATAACCAAGCAACTTGGAAACTTAGGCAGGGTGAAATGTGCAAGGTGGGGTTAAAAACACTCAACAGTTATCACTCAAAGAAAAGCACTCCAGCTTAACTGAGTGCCAGATGAATTAAATGTATTAGTTGTATATTTTTCATATTTTTGGAATAGCAAAAGAATTTTTAGAAGCACATGCATGTGCAAAATTCTATGTCCATATACTTTATTCTTATTCATTAGTTTAAATTACTGGTCCTGCTTTGAGACACCTTTTGTCAGATTTTGCACAAATTAGTAAAATTATCACTGATGTAAAAAAATCATACTTATTAAAAGCACCATTTATCTTAGGGTTTTTAAAGTGATGGTGTTCACATTCCTACTGAGCCATGAAATTTACTATGTGACTTTAGACTGTTTGTTTGTTGGAGGATAAATGAAAGGAGCATGTAGGTGCTTTCAGGGCTTAAAGGAAAGATAAAAATGTAATAAATGGCTGACATATGTATCCAAATCTGCAACCTTACTAACCTGGATTCTTGGATTTAGGCCAGTTTTTTCTAATGGCAAAGCAGAAAAACAGCAGCTTGAAGCAGAGGCTTCACTTTCCTGATCCACAGATCCGACCAATTGCCAGTCTGTATACTGTTCGGTCAAAAATTTCCACTTAAAAGGAACTCATGAAATGTGTGTGTGTTCTACCCTGAGACTTTCATAAAAATAGTACTGGGGAACTGACTATGAGGCTGATGGATATCAATAAGTCATGATGGCAAGTAAGATTCATGAGTAATTTATCAATCCCGGGTCATCTACAGAAAGCATACTGAGTTCTGAAAGGACTCTTGTAAGTGCCTGCTTTTATAGAGTGCAAAAAGGCTTTTGATTTAGTAAAATCAAAAAGGCTGGAAAGAAAAGGAGTCTCTTCTAAAGTTTGCTGTTGCTTTAACATTCATTCATGTAAGATAGAACTTCCTGCTGAGAAATTTACCTTCACTTTTGCTAATCTGACTTGAAGATTATGTAATTTAGAGATTGTCCCCTACCTTCTACAGAACAGAACTTCGTGATTTCACTTTCAGGGCAACAGATATTTGGTGAGGTGACTCTCATTTTTTAAGAGGCTATTAGAAGCAGGCCTAGAACATTTCTTGGACTTCCTACTCAACAGATATTGTGTGGCCATAAACAAATAAGTTATAAAGTTTTTAGCTGGGCGTTCCAAACTTAACTCGGAAATGACATTTTTCTATTAAAAAAATCAGGAAAACTTGGTCATAGTCAATCTGAAGTTTTGAAAAAGTGGGCTGCACCACTTAAGCAGCTCTCCTGTCAGCCAAAACCTCTCCAGCCAGTCTTTTCAAAGATTCAGATTCATTTTTTCTGTCTCCACCATGTATTTAGTATATGCCATAAGATAAGTTACTCTCTTAACCAAGAGGAATCAGTATTGTTGGCACTCAGGAGCGAGGAGGGGACAACAAATGTTTTATCAACATAAACTCCATTCAGTTTTTAAAGAGAAAAGATGCTACTCAATTCTTGTCATATGGTGAAAATATTGCCTGAACAAGATTATGGTCTTCATGAATAGTACAAATCCCAGAAATATAGTTCAGGAATAGTAACACATCAAAGAATTTATGTTGCTGTGAATTTTCATATTGGAAATTAGCTTTAATTTATAAAGCTTAATCTCACAAATCTGCTACTCTTTAAAATTTTATTTTGCTGCTGATTGAGTATGGTCAGCTGCATTTGATTTGTAAGGAGGCATAATTGGCAAATTTTGGAGACCAACAGAAGGGAGGATATGAGCAATAGTGAGTCTCAACATTCTCCTGGGTTTTATGGCAAAAAAAAGATGGTAGAGTGATTGATGATGCAATAGCAGTTCTGTCATTATTCATCACAAATGATGATGTCATTGGGAGCCTGCCTTCAGAGATATTGTCACTGTTTCTCTGTCCTGACTCTGGGGAGGACACTTGAAACCATGACTAGTAATGATGAATTCACTTTTGATCTCTATTTTTCTTTTTCAGTGCATATGCATATGATTCTTCCCCATACATCTTCCTTTTTTTAAAGCCATGGATTTTTTATAAGGCCTGAAACTAAATGAAAGACTTGGGCTGTATGTTTTCTCCTCCTGTGAAGTATTGGGAAAATAAATATTAACCAATGAAGTTTTACAGCATCATTCAACCAACCAATTTGCAAAGTTAAAATTGGATGTCCAATCATATTCTAAAGATACAGTTCTGTTTAACTTAGTATTGTGGTGCATTTTTATTATAATCTGTTTGCCAGCCAGACTGATCACTTGAGTGCCTTGTCTGGTAGTGTAATTCCTAACTGACAATCTATGAACATCATTTGAGTGACTGCCTGTCTTTAACCCTGCCTCAGGTTATACATGAGATGGTTCTGATGATTTCCAAGTATTATCTAATGAATCTTTAACCCCATTGCAGAACTAACAAGACAAACACAGTTTAGACCATGTTGGGGAGTTCTGGGAGTTGAAGTCCACACATTTTCAAGTTTCCAAGTTTGAAAAATACTGGTTTAGACTCATGGATGGATGGCATACAGCACATCAAAAACACAGATGTTGCTGCAGCCAATGCCTGCCACACACAAATGGGGGAAAGAGCTTAGCTGAATGTCTGCTACAACAAAACCTTTCAGATAGCAACACTGCAGCTCTCAAAGCACTTACTACAGAGTATACTGCACCAGACAGATTAATTAGGATTCTAAAAATATCCAAACATGGAAACACTCAGTGTTTTTTAACTGATGGCCAAGAAAAGGCAAAGTTCCCACTTTTGCTGATTATTGGCAGTATGTAGATGTAGCTGTATATGATAATGTTGTTTGCAAGGTCATTGCTCAGTGTATAGTACTAAAACACATGAGAGGCATGGTCCTGCCTTATAAATAAGTTTTGGGTGAAGAAGGAGAACAAGGAGGGCCTACCACATATACCACTATAAAATCAGGTCCTAGCAGGAGTTGTGAGAGAATAAATTTTAATACAGATGTCCATATCTCTACTGCAATTTTTATCTGAGCCCTATTAAACTGTTGGAAAGATGATATAAGAATATAGTGTGTAAGTCTTTGTCTTTGAGCTGGACTAGAACCTGTGACTTTCTAATTCTCTTTTATACTTTGCTTGATTTTTGAATAAACTTTCAACAATGTGCACCTTACAGGAGACTATATCTTTTCATTATAATTATGGCATTTTAGTTACAGTAAGCACTGGAAACATAATAGGCCAATTCTAATTGGATCTTCAGATAAGTCAATACTATGAATAACTAAGAAATAAGACAGAGTCAACCTCATGATCTTATAAATGTGATGAATATATTAAGACTACATTCCTGTTGTGTTACAGAATAATTTATGGCCATTATAAAGTTAACAGATGTATCAGTCATGCAGCTTTTAGATTTAAATTGCTGAAAAATGTTCTTTCTAGAATATGATTTAAAACTGATGAAACCACACAATCCTGCCCTCCCCAAAGCAAAATATAGCCCACAGAGGCATCCATTGAGGGGCTGCACATAAAAAAGGGGTGGAGCATTGATGATGTGGCTGCAGCCACCAATTTTGACTTTTTTGACCTTGCCTATGGAAGCACCTTACCTTTTCAATTGTCTGAAAGAATCTCTTTACTCCCATACTTTGATGCAAATTCCAGCAAAGGAAAAGTTGGAATTTAAGTGGTATTGAAGAAAGATATAATTATCATGGGAATTATTGTTTACTGGTGTAGAGATATATATTGTGCATTATCCCACCCATACCCACATAGATCAAAGGTAATTTCCCAAGCTGCGCATGAAGTATCTGCATGCCACACATAGGATGTTTTATTTTTTTTTTAAAGTGTTTCTTCCGTGATAATCACCTTTTAAATTGTGTAAAATAATGTTGGGTTTTTCCCTGGAGCTGAGTTTCTTAGAAAGAGAACAGAAGAGAAAGCAATCCAACATCTAATTTATGTAATCCTCATTTTCTTTTCTTTTTTTTAAAAGAAAGAGTTAGTTCCCAATTTCTATTCATCATTTACAGTAATGCTTAATAGTCATGAACACCTGCAGTCTCCTGCCCAATGCTTAGGACTGGAAAAATAACTGATCCTTTGCCTCCAGATCTTGACAAATTGACTAAGTTTGCCACTCTAAGTACACTTATCTTAAAGAGGAAATCCACTGAATTCAATGGGACTGATTCCTGGGTCAAGAAATACATTGCCAGAATGTAATCCTTCCTATGCTTACTGTACTTGAAAGCGAGAGTCCATTAAGTATAATTGAGAGCAAGCTTGATTGCACTTAATAGGAATTTCTGCCATGTAAAAAGTCATAGGATGTCATGGCAATTTGAGAATAGTAGTTCAAAGGAAGAGGCTCAAAGAAAATGAAATTTTGCAGTACAGCTTAAAATGAGTTGCAGTTTGTTTTAAAGAATGCAAGCCTGAGGTTTCCTTTTTTAAAATGTTTTTTATTAGAGTTCTACAGTACAATAAAAGTATAAAAAATGAAAAGAAAAATAAGAAAAAGGAAAAAGATAAGAATTAGACAAAAGAAAAGTGAAAAAAAGAAAACATAGAATTTTGACTTCTGCCCTTTTTTCTATCGAGTAATTGCCATCTTACTCTTTCTCCTCCCTCTTTAATCCTTTCTAACCCCCAAATTCATAAATCATCAGTTCTGTCTTTTCTTCTTTAAGCAAAAAAGTGCATATAAGGCTTCCAGTCTTTTTAAAAAGTCTTCATCGTTTTTTCCCTGACCAAACTGGTCAGCTTTGCCATTTCTGCAAGCTCCATCAATTTTATAATCCAGTCCTCTACTGTGGGCATTTCATTATTCTTCCATCTTTGGGCGTACAATAATCTTGCCACAGTTACCATATACAATGTTATTTTCCCACATTTCTTTTCTATTTCAGCATCCATAATGCCCAGTAAAAATAATGCAAGCCTGAGGTTTCCCATGCAATGTTTGAGCCTACCAACGTGCTACATGTTTCCACAGTTTCCCAAAATTTCCTACCATGCCTATAATTTTGCATTGTTTTAATAAATCTTTTTTTAAAAAAAATGCTAGGATGCTAATATTCTGCAGAACAAAGTACCAGCAGTCATCTTCATTATTGTGAAGAATATTAATAGAGGGTTTTAAAAGAGGTCTTTATAACACTTCTCCTTTACCTATTCTTATTTACCCAGTAATTCAAAGCACGTAGAAAGGATATCCCCTTCTTTTGTCAATTGTTCTGCTTACATCCACTTGATTTTAGTCTCACTTTGAGGTGAAGACCATAACAAAAGAGGAATTGAGGATCTCTGCCTTGTCCCAGTTACCTGTTACTATCCTAATACCTTCTCCCTTCCTTTTTCTTTCTTCTATAACTGATATAGCCAAACAGACACTCTTTTTACAGCTTTAGGTTTCCTTGAGAGCCTAAGCTCCTTTTGCACTTTAGCCTTTCTAAATTCCTTTCTGCAGATATTAGCCACTTGCTGGTAGAATTGGGATTGCACCCATTTTCCATTTCCTATACATATTCATAAACTGTTGCCCATTTTTTTCTCATTTGAATGATGTGCTGTAGTACTTCCAGTATTTAATTCTGGAGAACTTCCAAACTCTTCTGCACTTTCTTTGACTTGAAGATCTGTAAAATCTCACCTAGTACTTCTCTATGCTTGTTGAAATTAGCTTTCCTAAATTCTAATGTGGATGTATGACTATGCTCCATTTTTTTTCCTGATATCTCGAACCCCAGGGTCTCATGGTCATTTCCTCCCAAAGTTCCAGTTGCTTTTCCCTGTTGAATTACTTCTTTCCTGTTGGCTAGGATCAGATATAGGAGAGTCAAAGCTCTTGTTTCTTCTTTAACCCTTTGGAAAATAGGACACCAAGACAGGGCTATCTTAAACTTGTTTTCCAACAGATCTCTGGATAGTTAAAGTTTCCTATAATTACTATGTCTCTTCTCTCTGAAACTTCTGTAATCTGGTCCAGTGGTTGGTAGTCTATACTAGACACCCACAATAATATATTTGGTGTTTCCCCATGCTTGTATTTTTAATGCTTTCAACTGGAATCTAATGCTCAGATTCCTGGATTTCTCTATATGTGTGTGTTTCTTTTCTTCCTCCCCTTTCTTCTTCTGTCTGGCCTATTAGTGTGAGTTGAGTCACACTTTCAGACCTTACATTCCATTCATGAATTCTGTCTGCCAGCTTTCAGTTATCCTGCTAAATCATGTTTGCCATTCTTCATTAAGACTTACAGTTCTTCCTGTTTATCTCCCATACTCTGTGCACTTGCCTAGAGACACTCAAGTTGGTGGGTCATGTAACTTCTATTCCTTCTTTTATTTTTACATGTTCATTATTGTGCAGCTTTTATAGACACATTTTCAGTGCCAGGCGTCACACTACTTCTGCAGTCTCTTTTTCTTCTCTCTACAAGATTCAGCTTAAAGCGCTTGAAGTCAGGAATGCAAAACTTCTTTTATTCATACTCTTCCCAGTTATCCATCTTTCATACATGCCTATTCATAACTTCATACAAATATTTAGCACAAGGCTACATATTAACATAGCAATCACAATGTGATGACTACAATATGCTGGTAGCGGTATACAGACATAATGTATTGATATATTTTTAACTGTCAGAGCCAGTTTGGTGTAGTGGTTAAGACACCAGACTAGAAATTGAGAGACTGTGAATTCTAGTCCTGCTATAGGCATGAAGCCTTGGGCTAGTCACTGTTTCTCAGCCCTAGGAAAAAGGCAACGGCAAACCACTTCTGAAAAACCTTGCCAAGAAAACTGCAGGGACTAATCCAGGCATTCCCCAGGAGCCAAAAAAAAAAAAAAAAATCACATGGCAAAAGTAAGTTTTTGTTCTGCTTTTAATTGACAATGCTTTTTAAAGACTGATCATTACATTTATATTTTTGGAGACCTATCTACATTCGTTAATCTAATTCTATTTGTTTTGTACCAACATAAAAAAAAAGTAATATTTTCTTGCGTGCCTTAATTTCCCACAAGATATGTAACATTAAATTATTAGATTGGTACTAAATTGCCTTTGCCAGTTAGAGCATAGATAAACCATAATGACTAATTCATGGGCTACTTTTTTGTATTTAAACAAATTCTAGCAGTAAATTAGCTAAAGGGATCTTTATCCATGTTGCCTATATTCTTGATATTTGTGGTTAAGATTCTTTTTCCCCTTTTAGTGTGCTTTTTGAAATGCATATTGTTGATATTTTAAAAGTGCTCAAAACAGCTTTCCTAATTTGGTGCCCTTAAATGTGTTAGACTTTGTAGCCAAAAGCCACAGGTGTTGGAGATTATGGGAACTGAAGTCAGTACACCTAAGGCCATCAAGTTGGAAAAGTTCGTCTTAAAAGAACAGGAATTGTGATTGGGACAATATGCAGTGAGATTCTTCTATTAAAGCTTAAGGTCAATATCTTCCAGAATTCCCAGCCAGGATAGACTTTGGCAATGTTGAATGAGAATTTTGTGAGTAATCTACCTATATGGTCACATAGTCAGTCAGTCAGTCAGTCAGTCAGTCAGTCAGTCAGTCAGTCAGTCAGTCAGTCAGTCAGTCAAAGTTCTGACAAATCCAGAGGGCAACAGGTTAGGGACATGCTGGTGTGGACTTTTAAGCTTTACATTTGAATGAAAGACTGAGGTATAACTTTTTTTGTGGTGGGAGAGAGAGAGAAGGAAAGATCACAGCACATTTTTATGCCATTACAACCTTCAACGATTTGATTTGCAATGTTACATCACAACACACATTAAAAATGTGGGCAGTGCTTATCCTGCAGTCGCAGCCACCATCTTGACCATTTTTTACCCTCTCCTGTGAACACCCTGATTTATTTGTTAGTTTAAACTGAGTTGATTTGTTATAGGTATTGGGTAGAATGACATGTACATTGACTTCAGCTTCCTTGTTGGTGTGAAGTAGGCGACAATAGCTGTTAAAATTCAGTTGCCACTCACTGTCCCTGAGGTAAATCAATTTATTTTCATGTTGCTTTTCTATAAAATTTTAACATCCAAAACAGCCCATAGTTCATCTGAATAACAATAATAAAACTCAAGTGTATTTAGAACAAAGATTTCAAAATAATTTCATAAATATATTTGTAGTGTAACCATATTAAAAGTATCCACTGACTTCTCATTTCTTTCACTGAAGGTCAGAATATTTTAGAATCTTTTTTAAAAAATCAGTGGAGTAGGACCCTACCCCAAGAAGATAACAATCTGAAATCTGAGTCAGAGGAAATAATAGTGGAGCACCAGTGAAGTGGAGCAAATAATGAACCAATATATGATTCTTTGAACTGAACCAATTATGGCTTCATTAATTAGCAACAGTGGGCCCAGAAATGAAGCAGTTTCTCCTGTGATACCTGGTTTGTTAAAATGTGAGACATATCTTTTTAAGTGTATCAAGGCTTCCCATAAGTTACATTCTGGTGTAATTGTAGACGGTAACCATGAGACATTGTCCCTAAATTAAAAAAAAAAAAATCAAACTGGCTGAGTTTCTAGTTTAAAAAAAAAAAGGTTTAATGGTTTCATGACCCTTCCAGCTCCATTACACTTATTAATACTATTGCTATTACCTATTTTATTTATTTATATTTCAAATTTAGTCATCGCTCATCTCATGAGGAAGTGGCTCTGGGTGGTTTACAATAAAAGCAATAAATAAATATTAATTAAAGTACAATAAAAAAGGTATAAAAATAGTATATTTTTTGGTACTACCCAGAGTCCCCTCAGTGCAAAAGTTATAAGCTGCATTCAGTTTTATAAAGAGAAATCAGCCTCTTTCTGCAAAGTGTAACAACCATTGAACCATCTTCAAAAAACAAACAAACAAAACCTAGATGGTCCTCTGAGATGCTTTCACTACTGCATAGAGATTCCTCCATGAAAACATAATCTCATGGAAAATCACCCATGACTGCAGGATTTGTAAAACATAAGGAAACAGACAAGTGAGTGGATTTTAATTTTGTTTTCAAGTAATTCAACTTTATTGACAGAACCCAGGTTGGAGTGAAGAGCGTTTAGCTGTTTGTGTATGTCAAGGCCAACTCACCTCTGCCTTAGAAGGTGTCCTACATCCTTGAAGGCCATTGGCATATATAACAGGGATTGGGATGAGCATCCCTGGACAAATTCTGTTCTTCCAATTCTCAGCTTCATGGCAAAAGGAATATATTTTCCATCCTCTAGCTGTAACTTCAAGATGTGGCAATGGTGGCCTACTCCTCCAACCTCAATCCTCCTATCTCTCCTTCAAAATGGCTCTGTAGGAAAATTTAAATACTGACTAAGGAGTGAGAAGCTAGGTTACATCTGGTTCAACCTGCTGGCCAGTAAACAATAACTGGAGAGGGAGAAATGTTAGATGAAAACACATGCATGCTGGTCCCACTAAGTATAATAGAAACTAAACTTAATAGAGTTACTTTTCATGAATAAACTCTTATCCAAAGTTAAGTCTTTGATACCAGGATCTTATTGAATTGTTCCACAGTCCTCAGAAAGCTCTAAATGCCTTGAAAAGAAGCTTCTAATGTGTCAGAAGGGAACTGATACTGCCTTTTGCTACTGTCAAGAAATGAAGAACAAGTAGATAATAATAATTAGCTTTAAATTGCTCAGGGTTTGCATTCTGGACTTACTCTTTTTATTAAAAAACCGTTTTGGTGACTTGAACTTGAAATTAATGAGTATAATAATATATCAGAGTACAGATATATAACCATTTTTGCATTGAAATTTAACTTAATCTGTGGAAGGAACTTATATTTAAATTTGCTTCTTCTAAAATAGTTTGTTTCTAAAAAATTTTAAAAGAGAATTATTGAGAATATATCTCATGAAGGATTTGTTCCTGATTTCTGATGGATTTTAAGAGATGTCAGCATTACCTATATTGCATATTTTAATTTGCTTTGTCAGATAGATAAAACAGATATTGCACCTTTTGGAAACATCTGCAACCTCTGCTTAATGCCAGAGGGCTCAGATAACAATACTGAAAAATGCACAGGGACTTTAGGGGATTATGTGATCTAACCACACACCAACAGTCATATGTCTAGCATCCAAGGGGAGAATAAAAAGTCAAGATGGTAACTGTAACTACATAATTGAATCTCCACCCCTTTTTTTACATGCAACCCCCCTGCTAGCATTCCCTATTTATGCACATTTGTGGCAGATTGGAAAGAGCTCAATTATATACTAATGTATGCATGTAGAATTCTCCTTGTGCAATCAAATCACATGTCAACAACAGTAGGGCTTGTCGGCATAATCTTGTGGTTTGTCTTATACATTATTTCAATGGAAGGTCTTAGCTGACCTATATATTACAACAGATGCGTACAATTCACAATCAGCAATGCCTCTTTCATACCATTTTCAGCTTTTAAAGAGGGAGATTGTATAATATTGGGCTGACAATGTGTTTTCGGCCATATAAATCAGGGCTGGGGAACCTTCATGATATTGCTTAATTACAACTTCCAGAATCCCTCAGCATTCATAACCTTCAGTTTTCCCATCTCTGATATCAGCAGGCAATCCAAGTGGCAAATAAGCAAATCTGTTAATTCTACAGATTCCAAAACTGAAATCCTAAAAAAGAAGCAGGTAGTTACTTTCAAGGGAATTAAAAAGATATTCCATCTTAGTTTTCTTAATCTTTGCTCCTTTAATAGAAGCAACCTGTATATATGCGTGTATGTACACACACACACACACACAGATGGCTATGAATGAATGAATGAATGAATGAATGAATGAATGAATGAATGAATGAATGAATATATAGCTATGAAGAATCCAGATTGGATTTATTAATCAGATATCTGAACTCTCCTCTCCTCAAGCAAAGGAAGGCAATTTGAACTAAACACTCAAGTGTTGAGCAATGAATTGCATTCATAGAAGAGCTAGTGATACTTCACATCATACAAGGCTGACTGACAGGAATTAGAACATGTTTTTAAAGCACTTAATATGACACTCAGAGTGATGAGCAACAGCACCTGGGTGAAAAATATGGCACAGGATAAGAACTTTTGTCTAATGTCAGTGAACTAATCACTGTGAGATGCCTGCTTTGTAATCTCCTTTGGTAATCATGATAGAGAAATCTCACCTCTCTCCCCCAGCCACTTTTATTTTTTTTTTTTTAAGAGATGGAAATGATATTTCAGTTCTGGTTTGTATTCATGAAGTTAATTACTATATTTGATGAAGGGGTTTTGTCTGTAAGTTCTGTATGAAGCGCCATCTTGCTGAATAGTATGTTTGAATACAAGTGTGTAAAGATGTGGTCTGTTCATTAATTCTTGAAAGAAGAAATAAAGATAATCACAGTTGCAACTGAAAATGTCTTGCTTTCCAAACAAGGTTTGCTTTGCTTGTTTTGTTTTGCTGTAAGAGTGTGAGAGCTGACAGTATTTTAAGGCACAATTTTACTTCTCTGATGTGTAGTTTCTTTTGCTTTCTTCTGCATCCTTTTTCTTTTTCTTGGAATCAAAAACAATTCAAACTTTTTGCAGCTGTCTTGGCTTAGGGTGCTTTGCTTTTCCTGTCGTGTAATTATCTTCCTCCTTTTGTCTTCAGATGTGATCACTGCATTTCCTTTAGATCGATCTAGATCACAGCTGAGACTGCAATGTGTAATAATGCCTATCCTTTATTCTGTACTTTCTTGAGAATCTACTTGGGAACTATCTTCAGAATGCACCTCTTCAGTTACTGGGCTTCACAAGCAATATAGATATGCTATAGCATAAGTTTCTTTTAATCATCTCTGTAATCACTCCTTATGTTTAGATGCCAGTTTCAAATAATTATATCTGTCTTACGTTTTTTACACATTTGGTTTAAATGTGGCACCCACTAAACCTGTTTGTACATATTTTTAAGTGTAGTGTGCCATCCTAATTTCAGTAATTTTATTTATCATAAGTTAATGAGTAGTTATGAGAACTTTAAAAAATGCAGACCAATAAAAACATTCTGCCTTGCATGAGATGCTATGTAATTTTGTATGCAATATCCTCTGATATATACAATTTTATGCAGGTTTACTTAATATATATTGCATGTATCTTTCCTGAGTGTATTTTTTTTAAAAGGAAACTAATGGTAATATACCATTTGCATTCAGCTGTTGCAAATAGGAACGGATTTTTCCCAAGTACATGCTTCTCTGCGAGAATTTTTGAATAAAAATTAATAGATACTATGAGATGTTTTGTTGTTGTTGTTTTTCTTCCTTTTTATTAAATGCAAAGGAAAAAATTTAAAAAGCATCAAGCTCAATATATATAATATACTACAGATACAGTGTAGCACCATGTGATTTAGGTTAGCAAAATAATAAGTAACATAAAAGATAGAGTTTTTTAAATAGGAACATGGAATAAACACAAAAAAATTGATTTGACAAAATATCTTTGAAGTCCTCTTCCTTTCTGCTTCAGTCAGCAAATAGCCAATTCAAACATTGACAAAGAACACATATCAGTAATCTGTTGCAACCAATCAGATATAAATTTATGGTACAAATATAATAATTCTTTTAGGTAGGTCCAGTTGACATTGATAGATTCCATATGCTTGAGTTTTGGCTTATATCTTTCTAGCTGGTCTTCTCCAACCTGCTTCCCTTCCAATGCACAAAGACTATATATGAGCCTGTCTTACTTGACATAACGGTTTTAAAAAATAGCACCGTCAAAGAAATCCCGAACAACAGCTAGAGCAAAAAGGCATAAGCACCCAAAAGATTAACTAATGTTATAAACTACCTTTCATCAGAACTACAGTTGTGTCAAAGACAGTCAAAGCAGACATTGCCAAGTCCTTGTGAACTTTTTAGTCAAATATTCCATGTGCATGAGTATCATCCACATAAATGGATACCACCATATATGGACGAGAGGTTGACCAAAATATTTTAAAGTTGATTCCTATGAAGAGATAGGTCTAGTGAGTCCAATAGAATGTATTTCTAGGTAAAAGAAGGTGGGATTTCAGTCGTAATTAAGGATAATGCAAAGAAAGACATCATTGGCCAAGGTGTACATTGATTGATTTTGGCAGTTTGTCTGTCTGTTTAGAAAATTTAAATGGCACTCACTGCCTTAATGGCTCTGGGTGGTTTATAAGGTACCATAAAAACATTCATAAAAACAACAGTGAAGCATCATAGTTATAAACAAAAAATGCTAAAACAGAGGATAAAAGGCCTGGGGAAATAAATATGTTTTGAGCCAGCTTCAACCGTAATAAGGGGGAACTTGCTTTACGTTAGTGACAATTCATTCCTTAAGATGGGCTCTGCTATGGAAAAAACCAAACTGGTTGCTGGTGTCAAACATATCTATGATAGGACAGTAAATGTCCCATGCCAATGATTTAAGAATCTATGGAGGATTCTATGGGGGAAATTTGCCCTATAAATGTGTGATTTACAGAGCTAAATGTGATTTTTTTGTTATGTAGGATCAAAGGATACAGGTGCTGGAGGACTGTTTTTGAACCTCTGTTACAAAAAATATGCTGAATATTCACACCACAATAATTATGGATCTACCCTGTCTCACAACAACTCTTGTGGGCTGGGGGGAGGAGAGAATTCACAGTGATCTCCCACTCCAGCCAAATTTCTATGCTTCACTGCCAGATTTATTATCGGGGTGAGGCCCAAGATGAGTAATTGTTGCAAAAATGTTATGACAATAGTGTCATCCTCTTACTTGGCAAGCCACAGGGGGGAAGAAAATGAATTCTCATAAAACGTTAATGCTTCTAATTCTGATTCAGACTGCGTTTTTGCTGAAGGAGATGTGTGAAATTATTGAAGAGTTATCCTGCCAGTTTTTCCAGCTTTATATTCCTTTGCCTGAGTGCTCTCTCTGATAGTGACAATCTTTACATATTAACCTTTTAAAAATTTACTATAGCAGAATTGAGTTTTAGGTCACAAGCCACTGTGACCATTCACTCTGTTTCTCAGCATCCCTTTTTCTGAAAATTCTGAAAATAGAACTACAGCATAAAGTTAAAAAAAAAAAAAAGTTGCATAACACAATTGATTAAGTCAACTTTATTGAGTTGATACATCTGGTTAAATTTTCAAAGAGTTTAGTTTAATGGTGTCATTTCTGATTTTATTTTAGGATGACAGTCGCAGTCCATTGGCACCAGGAAAGCAAATTTCATCTGCATTGTTTTCTATCATGGTCGCTTAATTTGATGGGAAATAGATTACTTTTGAAATGTTTTTCAAGGGAGAACAACATGTTGGTGTATTATACTTAGGAAGTAGTTGAGATGAGAGCATGAATGCTCTTTCTTTTATTTGCAGTCATCTCCCTTGGTACCCAACCCCATGAGGCTTTTTTAGATCAGGAAGCAATTGCTGTCAAGAATATGGCAAAGTGATGGGAAGAATGTGTAATAGGAATGCATAACAGCAGCTGCTAAGAAAAAGAAACTGAAACAAAAACCTACTCCCAAAATAAATTCTAGAGAAATTCTCAAGCCCCCCGAATAAGACCATAAAACAGAAGGGTTTTTTTTCACATGGGGAGAACAATGGAAGATTTCCACAAAGGATCAAAATGTTATGAGAAAATGAGGATCTACAGTATATTTTCAGGTTACTTCATCTGTTTCCTGCTGGATTAGCCTGTTCTGGATCTAAGTCTTAGACTGGCCTTTAGCCATTCTGAAATCTTCATTATCCCACATCACAATAGCATATTGAGGGACTTTGAGTTAGTGTTGTGCAATGCTTCTGATTTGGTTCAAAAGATTATACTTCGGAATATGCAGGAGTACAAATGAAGCACGTGTTTGCACTAATTAAAGCATCCATGTCTTTTTGCAGGAGTGCATGGTTTCCATCTGTTTTAATAAGTTTTAGACAGATGCTGCGTTTGTACACTTGCATATTTTGAAGACCCTCTTAAGGACTTAATCTGGAGCATTGCAAAGCCCTCCTCTCAGCTGCTTCATCCCATCCCATCTGGTCAGCAACTGATGGGCTGCTTGCCTATCAGACACAACAGAGGGACCCCCCAACCCTGAGCCAGATAAGAATATAAAGAAGCTCATGCTTCTCCTTGGTGTTTCTGGGCTTTTTTAACATCCCATCCTCTGATGAATCCTCAGATAAGAATGATAGAGAGCAACTTCTGGAGCAGGGACAAGAACAAGCAACCAAGGGCCAGTTGCCCATCCAAACTCTGACTGGGTCAAGCAGTGCTCCGGAGATTATAAAGAACAACCACTAAACTTTGTCTATCTTCTTTCCCTGAGTCCAAGGGAATGGCGACCCTTGAAAGTGCAAGAGACTAGATGCAATGAATGACTGAGGCAAAGATTTTACAGAATAAAGACAACTACAGCCTGAGCTCTGATGAGACATTCCCACTGTGGTGTGTAAGCTGATGTAATGATATGTGGGAATGACCTTGGGAGACAGAGGGAGGAGCTGCAACCAAGATAACGCTTGCATAAGAGGCAGCTGAGCCCGCAGAAGGAATGTGGGCATGGCAAATGTCTCAGAAGGGGCCTTCCCTTGCTTCTAGGTCTGTAAAGGCGACAAGGGAGGAAACACACTTTCAGACTTGCAAGATTATGTTACTGTAACCTTACAATACAGTAGAATTAGTTCATTTGGGTGTGCTTCCTGTCTGGACTACTTCACAAGGTTGACAGCCTATACTTGAAAGTCTTTCAGTGAAGCTAGCAACTGTTTAAGTATTATTTATTTAATACATTAAAGTGCCATTTCATATGCCAAAGGATGTTGAAGCAGCTAATGCTCAGCTTAGCAGAACTGTCCCTTGACATGGCTTCTTGCAGTTCTGATTGATTCTTGTGACCTCAGATTGGTTTCTGGACTTGGCTGTGCCTGTGTTTTGAACTCAATGACTTGAGTTACTGACTTCCCAGGTACCGATCCTGCTTTTGGTTTGCACTCTTTCTTGGTTTTCCCTTTTACAGAAGTAATTTATGGTCACTGCTGCTAAGACATAACACTCCCTAGAGCAAGGCCAAGCCTTCCTGTTGTCCATAATTGTGACTAAATCATCAGCCAAATTTGATTTCATTAAATTTTTCAGTATGGTTTAAGAAAACCTAATTAAGTCTGGTTAGAGGCTCCATAGATGGTTTCCAGGTAATCTCATATTGTAACTAGGAAAAAAAGCTGTTGCCTTGACAAAAAGAAAACAAGGAGAACAAGCTTGGAAACCTTATGTAAAAGGCTCTGGTTATGTCCCACATCCAAACAAGAAACATCTAGGCTTTGTATCTTCATACCTCCCCTTCCCAAAAGGGAGAGGGAAGGAATGCGAACTTTGTGACAAAACCAGAAGAACAATCTTTGGGGCTGAGCAAAACAAAACAAAAAAGATTAGAGGAAGCTAAATCCCCAGGCATCTCTTACTGGGAATAGCATTCAGTGAAGATAAATGAGCGGGCCATAAGATATGAAGGAGATTTTTTTGTTTTGACTAAGGATGGCAGGTTTGTTCTGGGTGCTAATTTCACTTGAAGAGTCCTAACCTATACGTACTCAATTGCTTGTTATATTTTTAGATGGCCTGATTGTTGAAGTTCTGTGGATGATTAAACCAGAGTTAATTAAAAACTCTAAAATACAAAATAACAATAATTAGCATGAAACTGTACAAAGCAAAATGAAGTTAAATTCAGAAACTAAAAAAAAAAAAACCCTCCATATAATGAAACCCAAAGTTGAATGCTGCCATGCTAAAACTGTGCAAGAATCTAGGAAGAAGGAAAAATATGTAGTCTTTCAAAAGCCATAATGCAGGTACCATATTAATCTCTCAGAGGAAGGCTTTTTAGAAGACGGGGTGCCACCACTGAAAAGTTATCTTGTTTGAAACAGTTAAATAGGGGTAGATAAATATGGGAGAAGGTAGCCTTCACCTCATGCTATAAAGGAGGGCTAAACAATATTTTGTTATTCAGGAGCTGCACTGAGTAACACAGAGTCCCAGTGGATCTGACAAGTATATAATGTGGGTGGAGCTACATCATACAAATGGGAAGAAAAAATCTTTTTCAGTTTTGAGCAGTTGGTCAAGCTATTTATGAACATGGGTTTCTCACTCATACTGCCAGACCCATTTTTATAAATAGTCCAACTGATACATAACAAATGCATAGCAGAGATATGAAAGTAGCACTAGGAATGCTTCCTCTCATTTAACCCTAAGCACCCCTCCACACATTGATAATCAGGCAACTTCACAAGGGGCAAAGCCCACAATTCTTGGCCTCCATCTACTGTCACCCACCCCTTGCCACTTTAGAGATAATTATTGGTGATTGTTTTCCAACAACCATGTAGGGTGAAGCAAAGCCACGAATATCCACCAATCTCTTTCCTTAATTTGGCCTGCAGTAGAATAAGCACTCTTTGCCAGCCTCATTACTGTGCAAGAACAGTGCTCTGCCATGGGGGCAGCAAGCACTATTTATGTAACTGGATTTTTCTTGTGGCTGAAAGAATGATGGACATCATATCAACTATGGTATTTTCAGCAGTAATGGGTGAAGGAAATGATTACTGCATGGCTCATGGACACAAAGCAAGGAACTTTGGAAATGCATTCAGTCCAAAGTCTCTAGATTAAAACATATTTATACTAGACTTTAAAATGTCATCAAATCCAGATGACAAAATACTGGAGAAAAATACATTCTGAAATTTGACAATATAATTTGCAGTTGGGGAGACAGAGGGAGGGAGAGGGAGCCTGCTCCCTTTTGGTAACCATTATAGTTTAACTTCAAAATTTATTTATGTTTCAAGACCAAACACAAGAAAACAACCAGCAAAAGAGTACAAGTATAAAAAGGAATTTTACAAATGGTGAGAAAATCCTAAAACAGTTAGTAGCTAACAATTAATAGCACGAGGGATGAACTAGACGGCTTCTAACAGCTATAGCTATTGATAAGAATTTTGCAAATTACTTCAAGGTTTTGGAAGAGTGGTCACCCAGGAGAAGGGTAATGGTCTCCTGGTCACAATGGCAATTAGAATTGTTAACAATTGGAAGCATTAAGCTTGATTGCCATTGAGCGTACAATGGAAATTTAATAGTGCACATGAGACATTCTACCTCCAAGTCTGAACAAAAACAAGTTCAGCTTTCATACGGGAGGCTTATATATCTACCAGTTGTTACCCTAATACAGTGTTGTCCAAACTTGGCCACTTTAAGATGAGTGGACTTCAACTCCCAGAATTCCCCAGCCAGCATGGTTGGCTGGGGAATTCTGGGAGTTGAAGTCCACTCATTTTAAAGTGGCCAAGTTTGGACAACACTGCCCTAATAGATAGCACCCCAGTTTAGGCCAAAGTAAATAGTTTATGTAGAACATATAAGATGTTAAAGAAATATCTAGGGAAAGTCCAAGGAGGAGGAACAATTGGGCTATTAAAGGGATAGAAAATGTCTCTTTTTAAGTTTTAGAAGAAATTTTAAGAATTCTGGTAAGATTAAGTCTTTATCAGGAGCTTTACTATTTTCCAATTCAGAGGTTTCCAACTAATTTTGGACCTCTGGGGGGGTGAAATTGGGGGACAACCATTATAGCAACTATAATATTTCTATAGGTACCAGGATTTTAAAATGATCTAAATACAAATATATGTGTCTAAATGAATTTTCAGACTTGTTTGTATTTTAAAGTAGATTTTAGAACTGTGAGCATTAAAATAAAAATAGTTAAGGAGCATAGCATGACTCAGAGCCAATATGAATACTGAAAAACTCTTCAATTAATTATTTTAAACTATCAAGTGAACTTTGAGTTCCACTGTAAAAGACCTCAAGAGTAAGAAAGGTGAAATATAAATGTATTTGAGGCAGGAAAAAAAAAAACTTTTTGGTATTTTTTTTCTCCCAAGTAGCTGAAAAAAAGAAGCAGGAAAAATGTGTGAAATAGATCAGCATGAGATGGTCTGATGTTTCTGATTATTTTGAATGCACATTCATGAACCGATTTCCTGGTTGGATGAATGTTATAAGTATTATGTTATTGTTTATTGATACATCAGCCTTCAAAACACAACTTTTTGTGAAAGGAAAAAAAAATTGAATAGGAATTTTAACTAAAAACAGAGTGCTCTAAGAACACAGCATTCCACAAAGAATCAAAGAAATTTACTTTTATGAGCCAGACTGAGTGATGCTGCTAGAGATAATCATGTTACTTCTGGCTCTGTTACTATTACTTCTATTATCAGATCATAGAATATTATATATCCTATGGTTTGGACGAAGATGACAGTTTATCTTTATTTCTACTGATCTTTGAAATACTAATATTACCATTAAATAATTTTCAAAATCAGTTCTGCCCCAAAACACAAGGCAACCCAGGTTGTACATTAATTCAAAAGATGGACTGTGTGGATAACTATTCTATGTTAACTCTTTTTAAAAACCTTTGAGGTTATGGTAAATGGGAGCTACCTCAGACAGAGCTGATAACTAGGAAAAGTTCTGTCCACCGTAAATATTCAGCCTTTACACCCAAGTAAATCCATTGTAGAAACTCTATAGTTTGGTTTCTGTAGCACTGAGGTTTGGACTGACATCAACAGAAGAGACAGGTTTACATGATGAACAACATCAAAATCTGCTTATTAAGAAAAATGATTACAGAAAATAAAAGTTCCACCCACTTTGAAATCACACTTTCTTCAGAGTCACACTATTTTATCTCCTATTTCAAGCATGCTACATTCACATATAGGAGTCTTCGTTTTATTCTCATGAGAAAGGACATGGATATTGCCACAGTGTAAGAAGTGACACTTACTTGCTCCGAATAAGAAGTCAGACTATTTTTAAACCAGATAATATTTTTGGCTATGCAAAAATATTGCATTTGAGAACTGCAATCATTTATACACTGTGGAACAATTTGCTAACTATTCTTCACATATGTAACAAATTCTTAATTATATATGAATATATTTTTCTTAATACAAATGGAATATTAAATTAATCTCATTCAAGTGTTGTTGATCCTATATCTGCATATATTGTTCACTCTCACTGATTCTAATTTCATCTAGTACACTTCATAACATATGTGAACAACTTCATGAAGACTAGTTATTCTGAAATGCCAGATGCTCAGAAACTTAAATTCCCACATTGTGCATATTTGTTCGGAAGCAAGTCTGATTATATCAGCGGTACTTATTAAGACTTTGCCATATTATATCTATGCAGATTTTTGAAGAGGCTGTTTGTTTCATTAGAGATCTAAGTGGAGTGCCCCTTTGAAGCACCTTGATGAAATAGGGCCAACTATTTTCCCCAATGGTGGTAGAAAAGAGGGCTGCTTTGCTCAGCAACAGTAGGTGGTATTTGTGAAACTGTTCTGCTAACTGGACTTTTTGTAGAGACAGAATGATGTATCTCCATAAAGCACATCAACACGTCAAGGTGGTAGATACACCTCCAGAACCTGAAGTGGAGACGGATCACTGAAGATTTTCAGTCTTATAGCTTACTTCAATTTTACTCCCTTCTAAGAAAATATTATAAAGAGAACATTTTGGTTTTTGTTGTTGTTTACCACAAGTGCATATGGTAGGAAGGCAATAATCCATTTTGTCATTCAGAAGTGAAATGTTTTATTCCTGTGTTTAAAATAACTGGTCCAAAATTCAACTGATGCTTTAAAATAATTTCAGTTTGAAATATTTCATTTTGACCAACGGCTTATATGTCAACAGACATCTTTCATTGTTACCCATGGCTTACATGTCAGCCATATGGGTGAAAATGTGTAATTGTGTGTTTATAAGAACTTACCAACTTTTTCCCCACCAATCTTCATTAAGTACATGGAAAGAATTTGAAATTAAAAACAAATGTGAAATGGAATGAATGAGCCAAAGAGTAAACTTGCTTAGCTCATCAAAATCTATCTTGAAAAAAATCTTTTTTCCAGCATATTTCTTGTGCTGAATTAGGACCCATGCAGCCCTTCCTTTTATTTTATAGTTTTATTGCATGTGGGTGCAATATGGGCCTTTTTGAAATAGAAGTAATTGAATAATTATTTCATTAAAAATGAGTAATTTTAATAAGATTATTCCAGGATGCATAAATGACTTCATAAATGGGGTGGAAAGAAGTTGAAAGGAAATGTTAAAAAATTATGTGAGGAAAAATTACAAGTGACAGATGTTTCTAACTTCTATACCAAAAAACAAAAACAAAAAACACCCTAAACCAGCAAAAAAAGCTGCCACCAAAGGTCTGCCATACTACCCCTCCTCATGTGGAAGGCAATTGTATTTATTCAGACATAAGTTCTATTAATATAAACATTGATTTGATTGTTAAAAAAAAGCCTTATAAACTGTTACGAATGGGCAGTCATTACAAGCATTTTAATATATTAAAGATCCAAACAGAAAGCATATCACAAAGCTTCAAATAAGACAGAAAATTCATTTTCCAAGGACAGTTAATTTTATAGTATAGGACTGGCCAGCTTTTACAATGATGGTTCATGGTTGAATGGCTGGGCTGCGTGATCCACCTTATTCATTTTTTATATGAAGCTGTCCTTTCAGTAGTTCAGCTGTTTTAAGCTATTAATCTCAAACCCTTTTTGTTTTCCTCCACCTTTTATATGCTCTCACTCCTGCAGTAGGTCCCCAAACATCATATACATTTGCATGTGTCTGTCCAGGGTGTTTTTAGAAAGAATAAAGTCATCTAACTCTTCTCTTCCCACTGTCAGATGACATCTGCCTATCACAAAAGCTGTCTTCTCAGAATGATTCCCTTTGTATTGGCAGAGGTCTAACAAAACTGACTTTTGACTCTTCTCAGACAGCTAAGATGACTATGGAACTGATTCATTTGCATGACTTAGTTACCATATAAAGGGCTTATATTGGGATTTTCGTAAATTACCAAATATTAATCTATCTTTAATTACAAATACATGCAAACCAGTTGGCAGAAAATCACTTGTGATATATTTTAATATAGTTTTTTTTAAAAAAAAATCTTATAAGGATGACAAATATCATAACGTGACACTCTATCAAAGCTGAATTGAGTTGAAACTATTCACACTTAAGAACAATGCCAAAAAGTGTCTCTCCTTTTCACTGAATTCTGATACTTCCATAATGGTATTTCTCATTTTCCATATGGGAAACATGGGGTTCAGATAGAGTCATCCATTTCCTGAAATGCTTCTTAGTGGGCAGTATCATGTGAGTGACAAATCAAGTTAGAAGACAGCCATCAAGGAAAAACATGGATACAAAGAAGACTGGGTGATGGGGAAGCAAAAACATTACAAAATCTACTAGATATCTTTCTTCTGCAAAGACAAATAACAAACTTTACAGAATACCAAGTGCAATATTTTGTAGTTCATATTTTTATATAATTATCTTTGGCAGTTGCTTGTCTGACTTGGAAGCTTTGTTCATCTGTTCCAGCAAAACCAAACAGAAGTCTTGCACCTTACTGACATAATACATTTATTACCATTTAAGCTTTCATAAATCTTAGGACACTCAGTCAGATGTGTAGATTAAGGTTTCAAGGGAGGAGACTGATTGGGAAGAGGGAGACAGAACTGTATGATATTTTTCACTCTTCCTACTATTCTCATATTTGCTCTCCCAAAGCAGCTTTGAATACAATCTCTTTCTCTCTCTCCCCCTCGTCTATCTATTCTGTCCACCCACCCACCCACCCACCCATCCATCCATCCATCCATCCATCCATCCATCCATCCATTCCATCATCTATCTATATCTATCTCCTTCTCTTGGAACTTACTTCATTCATCTGTCCACTGGTTTGGAACCTACAAATTTTTGTAGGTTTTGTTTGACTGATTTTATGGGTATCAGCGGACATTCTATTAGTTTTATTCTTGTTTACATCTAGCTGATGGTTTTGCCATACTTACAAACACACACATGCACACTTCAGACTCTTTTATGCACTGGCCTTTTTGCTTTGTTTTGGAGGGGGAGGGTTGTACAGCACATCTCTATTTACTGCTGAACAATATAAACAGTGGAATGACTGCTTGTTAAATGCAGCATCTTTCTAATGGCATTTTATTACCTATACTTGGTGCCTCAAGAAATATCAAAGTTGTCTTTAGATCTTCAAAACTTGCATTGGGGAAGCCAAAACACTGAAAGTTAATTTTCTTACTTGGCCTCAATAGCGTGAATTGCAACATATCAATATCAAATATGTGGTTTTCCCTTTCTTTTTAAAAAGGAGAAACTACAAGTATTTTACTAGTCTGTCTGTGGAATATACTTCTTAATGATCTGTCCTCCCCTTCAAAACTGTCTAAATATGTTTACCTTATAATTATCTATCTATAAAAATCTGTGGATTGTATGCTTCCCCACAGTTCTTTAAAAGAAATCTTTGTATGTAACTTTTCTGCTAGGATGATATAGACTATTGCTAAGTAGTAGTCTATACCACCAGACTTTCAGATGAATTAAAAAATAACAAAGGAAAACCCTCTGTGCACTTGCACACTTATATCAGTAATTTTCAGTATTTTATAATGCAATTTAAAAGTCAAGAAATTTGCAAAATTTGCATGTATGTTTGTTATGTGTGTACAAATGAACATGCATATGTAAACCCCACAAATATATTTCTCCTTGGAAAAAATTACTTCCAAAAAAAAAAAAAAAAAGACACTGGAAAATTATTCATAAATATGCAGAAAACTATGTGCTTTATTTCTGCCAAAGACATTCCAGCTCCCTTCCATTACATAATATCATCTTGCTGGACCTCGGAGTCATGCCTTCTCTGTTGCCCGAGGGAACAACCTCTCTCCAGAGATCTGGATGGCCCCACCCTTGCTAGCCTTTCCTGAGGTCTCAATCTTTTAAGGTAAATCTATGTTTACCTTAAATTATAAGGTAGATACATATTTAGACCTGTCTGTTTACCAGACATTTGGGCTGGGTGGTTAAGCTAACTCTGCTGGTTGACTGGTTTTCATTGTTTTTTCTACTGTACATTGGGAATGGTTTCTACTACTTTGGACATTTGTGATTTGGATTCTTGGTGGATTTTAATTCTTGCATTTGTTATGGGATGGGTGGCCACAGAAATCATATACATACCTGCCTAGGATTAGAAAGGGTGAACAAAAATTTATCAGCAGAGAGGCAAGATTGAACAGCATGATTATATATGATGGAGGCTTAACATGTTGCATAAAAATAGATTTGTTTAAATATGCCATTACCATTTCTGGTATTGTAGAAAAGTAGAGACATTTCCATTTTTTTCCTTTGTTGTTTTCTTATTTTTAGTTTAAGATCTTTTCTTTCTCTTTTCTGTTTGCATTATTTAAACTTTTTCAATATATAGTTTTTCTTGAATGATTTGGAATGAAATGTGCAAGTTTTGTTTTAAACTGTTATCAATTGTGCTTTAACAAAAAAACCCTCAATAGCAATTACATTAAAATAATTAAAATAAGTTGTGGAATTTAAACTATTCCAACCAACTCTTTATACTTTATGAAAAACCAGTATTTGGTTCCTATTATATCAAAATTGGATTAATGTCATGTTGGAAACAAGCTTATGAGATAAATAGACATAACAATTTATTGAAGGAGTTGTATTCATACTGGAATAAAGTTAGGTCTATTATACCTGGGCTAGCAATGGAGGTGAATATGTGTAGCTCAGGGTTGAACTGTGGACTGCTTTGCCAGTGCTGGTGGGGGTGGGGGTTCTGTTTTGCTCTTCTGGTAGTTCATTGATTAGCATATGTTGACTGCTTGATTGTGTGCCTGGTGGTGACTTTTGCTTATCTGGGCGATGATTGCTGGTGATTGAATGCCGGTGAGGTGATCTTCTGATCTTCTGTCTCTTTTGAATAGTATGTATGTATGCTGTTTATCTCTATGTGTCTGTTAATTGCTGCCTTGTCTGAATACCAGGCCTCCAAGAATTCTCTTGCATGTTTGGATTTGGCTTGGTCTAAAATGCTGACAGTTTCCAGTTAAAACTGTGGTTGAGTGTGTCCATATGTTGTGCAATTAAGGAATTTTCATCATGTCTTCTGACTGCTAGTTGGTGCTCATGGATGTGTTCTGCTAGTCTTCTGCCTGTTTGTCCTACATAGTGTTTGTTACAGTCCTTACACTGTATGTTGTAGATGACTCCTGTTTTTTCTTCTTGGGCAACTGGGTATTTTGGTTTACTTAGGATATTTTGGAGTGATTTTGTTGGTTTGTGTGCTACAGAGATGCCATATGGTTGTAATAATGTTGGTGGTTTCTAAGACATTTCTGATGTATGGCAGTGTGATCCTTTTCATGGCTTGTGTGGGTTGTGTTGTAGTAGGTTGAGTGGTCAGGCACTTTTTGATAAAATTACGTGGGTATCCATTTTGTTGGAAGATGTTGTATAGGTGGTCTTTTTCCTTTTTCTGCGGTTCTGGGTTGCTGCAATGCGTTTGAGCTAGTTTGAATAATGTTCTTACATAGCTCCTCTTGTGGGAGGTCAGGTTGTTGCTTTGGTACTTGATTGGTGTGGGTTGCCTTCCAATAAACTTGGGTTTCTAATTTCCTGTTGTTTCCTCTGCTGATGAGGATATCCAGGAAGGGTAGTGTGTTGTTCTTTTCTTCTTCTCTGGTGAATTTTATTCCTTTGAAGAAGTTGTTAATGGTTTCATGTGTCTTCTCTAGTTGTTTCTTTTTTATTATAACAAAGTTGTCATCTACATACCGGGTCCATATTTTAGGCTGTATGTGTGGCAGTGTTATAGTTTCTAGGCATTGCATTACAATCTCTGCTATGACTCCTGACAGTGGTGATCCCATGGGTGTGCCTCTGATTTGTTGGTATATTTGTCCATTGATTTGAAAATAGGTGGTGAGGCAGAGGTTGATGAGGTCCATGATTCTGGGTATTTTGATCTGGGTGTATTTGGTTAAGTCGGGTGTGTTGTGTAATACAGCTGATATGGATTCTTTCGCTAGTTCTGGGTTTATGGACGTGAAGACTGCTGTGACATCAAATGAGACCATAATTTCATCTTCATCTATGTGCACAGTTTTTCTCTCACACCATTTCATTTGCAACCAGGAATAGTGCATAGCAGTCTTCCTCTGCTTTAAGCTTTTCCTGGCTACTTCTGGCTTCTGGGATAGTTCAGATTTTTCAAGGATAATATACTGAAGTTCTCAATGTAACCTGAAGTGGTATAATGTTGGCATCTCCTAGCAACATGAAACAGTGCTCACCTCAGCCATTCTCTTGGTTCATATATTTACAGATTGGAAATCTGTCTTTCTCAGTTCTGAAATCTACTCCCTTCAGTCATCAATGGTGATCTTCAGAACTTTTACCCAACCACAACTAACTGCCCCCAACTGACTGAGATTTTGCCTGACTCTTGTCTGAAGATCTGACTAATCAAGTTCTTATTCCTATCAGACTTTTCCTAATGGTCTCCCTTTAATGGCCAACCTAAAGGTCTTTCAAGCTACCAATCACATGTTGCCCTTGACCATATTAATTGTATTTTATTCTTATGCTAGTCTATATATATAAAAAAGCAGTTTCTCCCACTTTGAATTTTCAGACTGACAGTTTGATGCCTTCCATCTTAGTGACTATTAACAGAACAGCCACAAGCATCTTACACAGAATGCAAAGTAGCAATGGTATGCTTCTGACCTACTTGTTTACATTATAATCCTTCTTAGAGGTGACTCTCAGCATATAAAATTACAGAATGGCTTTTCTTTACTGGGAGTAAGAAGAATGCCTTCAGCCTTTCAAAATACCTCATGTAGAACACAACATAGTTTTCTCATGAGTCCCCCCTCTTTTGCTAGGGCAGACCTGAGAGGATTTCATCATGGACTCTGGCACCTTGAAGGAGAAGAGCTCCTTTGCTGTTGGCTGGCTGAAACTGTTTGGGGAGTGGAAACTTGGTGAGGCTGGGCTGACTTACTGTCCTTAGGTGAGAAACAAGGGGAGGGGGTAGGTCCTGCCTACCAGGGCTTTTAAGTGTGGGGTCTTCTCCACCTGTGAGACAAGAGTGGTTGGGGGATAAGGATAGGTGGGGAGAGGGCTAGGTTGAATACATGGTATGGGAGGGAGGGAGAGAATTGCTGCCCAAGCCATAGGTGCTGAATGCAAGGCAGAAGCATCAACTCCTTGGACTGGGTGCACCTTTCCCACACTGTGCTGCGCCCTTTTGGAGGTGTTAGAAAGTAGTTATTAAGATATTTCTGGTGGCTGGCATGGCAATTTGATTGTCTTCAGATCATGGAGATGGTTCCTCAGCTGCTTAGCACCCATCGGGATCATGGGACACCTCAAATTCCTCCGGATATAGGAGGAAGCTTGAAATTGACCTATTTGCTGTCCAGATGGCCATTCCTCATGAGTAAATCACAAGAATGGAAGTTTTTGAGAGAAGCTCATGAGTGGAGCATCTGGGAAGTGAGGATTACATCATTGTTCAAGGCTGAGGCGCAGTTGAAACCAGAACTTGCTAAGTGATGTAGTCATTAAGTAAGTCATGCCTGATTTTGCAACCTTTTTTGGCACAGTCATTAAGCTAATCACCGGGGTTGTTAAGTGAATTACACGGTCATTAAGCAAATCCAGGTTCCCCCTTACCTTTGCTTGTTGGAATCCCCCTGGGAAAGTCACAAATGTGATCACATGACTCCAGGATGCTGCAACTGTTAAACAAATGGTTGTAAGTTGAGGACTACCTGTACATAGATTAGAAAGGAATGTAAGAACAAATGTACAGACTAGCTGTTTACACCTAACTATAAAATGGTTGTGTACCCATTGCAAGGGGTCAGCCACACTCAGTGCCAAATGCTTTTGCCCTGTGTGCTAAATAAAACTTTTGAATTCTGAATTATGACATGAGTTTTGAATTATGAATTATGAATTATGACATGAATTATGACATGAGTGTTTTGACCTGAGCAAGGAGTGAATTAAAGGGAAGAAATTCTTCTAATGTATGGCATGGGAAGGTGAGGTGTGCATTGGGAATAGTGTCAGGGAGGGAAGAGTGGCAGCACTGAGGTGGTGACAGGCATGGAGATGTATGGCAAGGGACAGGGGAAGGGCCCTCTTCAGGGAGGACAACTTCAGGGTTTCATATTTAATATTGCCATGTTTCAGCTCCATGTGTTTAGCCCCAAAGCTTGGTCTCTGGAGCCTCAAAGGCCCTGAACTCTGACTGTTGCTACTTTATGCTTGGTCACCTGTAATAAAGCTCACTTCATCCATGACTTGATTGTAGATAAGAGAACCCACCTGGTATGCATCACAGAAAGTTGCCTGGGCATAGGGGGCAGGGGGTTCCTCTGCCAGAAATGTGCTCTTCTGGATTCTAGTGTGACACTAGCTGAGATTCTGGGGTAAAGTTGTGGCTGTTGTCATTTGGGAGTCTTTGGTGCCCCAGACATAGCCAGATGTGAGACCCTCTTTGTGAAAATTGGGCTGTAAGGATCAGTTGGGCTTGCTCCTCACCTACCTTCCTCCCTGAAGCATAGTGGTGGCCCTGCCTGAACTCATTGACACCATAGATGAATTGATGGGGGAATTGTCCAGACTAATGGTTCTGGGGGACTTCAACCTACCTTCCCTGGGCTGGAAGTCATAGGTACCTTGGGAGTTCATCACCACTATGGCAGCCATGGACCTGTTCCAACTTATTAGGGGCCCCACTGACAGTGGGGAAGACATCTTGTGGGTAAGGAGGGGCTAGGAGAGCAGATTCCTCTGTGCAGACTATTCTACGCATCTGTAGTACAAAGTTATTCAGCTTCATTCTGAGTTGGGCTCTGGCTGTGCAGGTCCTATGAAGTGACTGAGGCACATCTTAGCTTGGTGTCAGGTTCAGCCGAAAGAACTCCACGAGACAATACAGATATAGTTCTATACCATTTATTAGCTTTCACCTACAAGACAGAAATCTCGCCAGACTGGATCTAAACTCCCCAAGTCAGCAAGCACACACTGCGAATTCCTTAGGGTGGTGCCAGTCTCATCCTCTTCACCTTCCCACGCTCTTTCTGGGGGCTAAGGAAATGCTTATCTCCCCGAGCACGGCCGTCACCAAACCATTACATCATACTTTGTTACCTAAGAAGAGTTCAAGATGGTTGAACCTGAATAAGTAGATATGGTCCTTGCTGCTGAGAGATTGCTAAGTGTCTTGGACCTTCCTGTTCCTCTTATGTCAGGGGCTTTAGGTCTGAGCCCTCATGTGGAGTGCTTTAGGTCTCAGATCTCTCACCAGTCCTATTTAACATCTACATTCAGTGACACACAGAACAGTATATGGATGACACACTGTTATACATCTCTATCCCAGGTAGGGCAGGTGATGCCATTCAAGTACTTGTTCAGTATGCAGTCCTGGTTGCCTGTGTTTTGCCTGTGTTACACTGCTGCTGCACAAGATGTACTGGCTTCCAGTTTCTTTCTGGATGCTATTCAAAGTGCTGGTTATCACCTTGAAATCCTGAATGGCATGGGGTGAAGTTATTTGTGAGACTGCCTCTCCCTGATGGTATCTGCCCATCCCACCAGGTCAGATAGGGTGGGCGTGCCAGGTCCCTTCTCTCAAATATTGCCATCTGGTGGGATCTAGGAGGCATGCTTTCTCTGAAGCAGGCCCAGTCCTTTGGAACAGCCTCCCCACAAGATCTGGAAGGCCTCTACATGAAGATCTGGCTTTTCCCCTAAGTGTTGGCCTAGGACAGGAGTGAGCAAATGTGGAGCTGATATGGTAATGCAGTGGTGCCATAGTGGGAAGTGTTATATTTTATTTTGTATATTGTGTAACTGCTGTTTTATTTCTATGTTTTTATTGGTTGTTATTGTGAGCTGCCTAGCATTATTGTATATTAGATGGGTGACCATATAAGTTTAATAAATCAACAAATAAATGAAACTATATTCTCTGGATATTTCATGTAGTGCAGCTTTCACATAACATAAATAGGAAATATTGCCCAGAAGCTACTGCCAAGTAAAGTTTTGAATAAAAGTTAAGTACAAATGTATTTGTTACCATCAGAAGACTTCCCTGAAGGCTCAGAAATCTTTATTAGAAATATTCAACACGCCTTAAGGTTTTTGTCTCTAACAAAGCAATACCTACCATTCAGTCCAATATGATTGAGCTCATGTAGAATTTGTGTGTATATACCTAAAGGCAACTATTCTGAAGAAGAGAAGACATTCCAAGAGCTTCGGTTACAAAAATGTTAATCAAATCTAAATCTGCCAATCTAGATAGTTTGCAAAGCCCAGCAAAACTCAGAAAACTCTTACTCTGAGCAACCAGTTAGGAGAAAGAAACTTTCCCTCTCTGACATGTGAGCTTTTAAAAGAAGAAAGAGGAGCCCTATTTTTATCTGAGACTTTTGGCTTCCCAATCTGGCTCCCACCAGGTAAGAAACACACCCCAACATGAAGTGGGGTTGGAGATTCAGAAGGAAATTTACCTTTTCCTTTCATATTATTTATAGAGTGCCTGACTCCCAAATGATTCTGGGCAGTTGACAACTAGAACTCAAAAGAGATAAAAATATATAAAAGGTACAACAGACCAGAAGAGCAAAGTATTCAAAACAAGATCAAAACAAAACAAGCAAAAGAACAAAAGGGGACACCACAATCATCCTATCCCCAAGGCCTGAGAGAACAACCAGGTCTTCAATAGTTTCTTGAACATAATAAGGGTTGGAGCTATACTAGAGCTAGAAATGTCATTCTAGAGGACAAGATGACATTATTTAATTGACGGGACTTGGAGTGCACTCAATCTGCTGGACTGAACCTAATGGGTGCAGATAACTGGAGACAGTGTAACAGTATGAAGGAGTGACCTTGGGAGACAAGGAGGAGAGCTGCAGATGGGACAATCAGATTGTAAAGGATGTCATAGAATGAGGGAGGATGTGGGAAACCTTTCAGAAATGACCCTCCCTGGTTTTACGGAGAGTAAAAGGAAAGGAGGGGAAAATACTTTCAGTCTTGCAAGATTCTGCTAATGTAACCTTAAAATAAAGATAGTGCTAATACTCCTGGTAGTGTCTCTTGGCTGGACTACCTCAAAGGGCTAACAGGTAGGTGGTCCCTCAAATAGCCAGGCCCCAAACCCCAGCCTGAAATCTAACTAAAACAGGTCCAAAAATGGAGAAAAATAGAGCTGGGTGTGAATTAGGATCCTTTAAAGAAAATTATAATATGGATTGATATGAACTGTGTTTTTTTTTAATTTAGATCTATTTTGTACTGTGTGCGTGTCAAGAAATGTATTTGTACCTGGAAGATTTGCACCAAGTAAAGCCCGCAGGATTCTTGGTTTTCCTTTTCCTTTTCTCCTATTCACTTCTCAATTACCTCCATCATCTTAGTCTACATAAAAAAACAACAACAAACTTATGTGTTCTGAAATCCTGATAAGTAATTTAGTCTGCCACTCATCCAGTCTCATCCTGATAGGTAATTTAGACTGCCACTCATCCAGGCCACTCTGCTGTCTATAGAATTCATGGAAGTAAAAACGGAGAGGATATTTCCACTTGCATCCTCCTGAGTAAAGGTGCAAAGAGGTTTCCCTGTAAAGGGCGGAGTGGGTACACTCCAGATCCCTTCTAATAATAGTTGTCATCTTGCAGGACCTAGGAAGTGTGCCTTCTCTGTTGAGGTGCCTGCTGTCTGGAACAGCATGCTACCAAGGATATGGACAGCACCTCTCTCCTGGGATTCCAAAAAGCTCTTAGAATCTGGCTTTGGTCCCAGACCTGGGGTTAATGTGTTGTGGGGAGGGATACATTGCACTTTGTTTTAATGGTTGTTTTTAGTTGGGCTGTCTTGTTTCATTTTGTTTATGTTTTTAATTGTTTTAATTAATATTATATTTTATATAATATTATATTATAAGCTGCCCAGAGTCCCCTGGAGTGGGAGGCTGTATTAAATCTAGATGATGATGATGATGATGATGATGATGATGATGATGATGATGATGGTAACAGCAAACGCTGCCTCTGCACAGAAGCTGAAGAAACAGTGGACCGCCTAGTTGGCTGCCGCAAGAAGATCGCACAGACTGACTACAAACAATGGCATGACAAAGTAACAACAATGGTGCATTGGAACATCTGCAAGAAATACCATTTGCCTGCAAGCAAGAATTGGTGGGACCACAGAACAGACAAAGTAACAGAAAATGCAGAAGCTAAAGTGCTCTGGGACTTTAGAATTCAAATAGACAAGCACCTGCCACACAACACCCCTGACTTAACAATTGTTGATAAGAAAGACAAAAAGTCTGAATAGTGGACACTGCAATAGCTGGAGACAGCAGAATAGAAGAGAGAACTGGAGAAAATCACAAAGTACAAAGACCTGGAAATAGAAGTAGAAGAACTATGGTAAATGAAAGCAAATATGGTACCAATAATTATAGACGCCTTAGGTGCTACCCCAAAACATCTGCAGTACCACTTGAAGACCATCAGCATTGACTAAATCACCATTGGTCAATTGCAAAAGGCAGCTTTACTTGGAACAGCTTATATCCTGTGATGATACCTCTGACACCACCACCACCATCTCCCTATCCCAGGTCTGTGGGAAGGACTGGATAGATGAATAAAAATGCCAAACCCAGTCTAAACATCTGGCTGACTGTGCAACCAACCATAATAATAATACTACTACTAATACTAATAATACAAAGTATGCATTGGCTGATTATGTAAAAGATAGTCAAGAACAAGCATTGATACAAGTTAAAAATTGGAAGGTACTGAACATATAGGAAATGAAATGTGAATATAGAAATAATGTAATAAAAACATGAGCAGAATGCTGGCAAGGAAAAGTATTACATGGTCAATTTCTACAAAAGATAGAGGGTAAAGTGGATAAAGAGAAAACCTGGCAATGGCTTATAACCGGAATATTAAAGAAAGAAACCGAAGGCTTGATTTTGGCTGCAAGCTATTCAAACTAATGAAATCAAGGCCAGAACTGAAAAATCATCAAATGGTTCAAAGTGTAGATTGTGCAAAGAAGCAGAAGAAACAGTAGATTGTATACTCAGCTCGTGCAAGAAGATCACACAAATTGACTATAAACACTGACACAGCACAGTCACCAAAATGATTCACTGGAACATCTGTAAAAATTATCATCTGCCAGTAATGAAAAATTGGTGGGAACGTATAGCTGAAAAAGTAGTCAGAAATGAGCAGGTTAAAATACTGTGGAATTTGATGTGTTATGCACCAAAACTGATAAAGTTTTGGTGCATAACACACCAAATTTAACTGTGGCTGAAAAGAAGAAAGTGTGGATAATTGATATGGCAATACTAGGGGATAGTAGAATAGAAGACCAAGAATTGGAGAATATCATAAAGTATCAAGATCTGAAAACTGAAGCTGAAAGATTATGACATAAACCAGGAGTGGTGGTCCCAATGGTTATCAGCACACTGGATGCCGATAACAAAAAACCTTGGAAAACCTGTAGACCATCTGCATATTGACAAAAGTTCCATCTGTCAATTACAAAAGGACACATTGCTTGGATCTGCATATATAGTATGCCGATACATTATACATCCTAGGTTCTTGGGAAGAACTCAATGTGAATGAAGGCCAATGAAGACCAGCTAAAGAACTGGCAGCTGTGATTTCACACTGTTGTTTATACAACAATAATAATAAATATAAGCATATGACAATACACTGATATGCCTATGGACTAGTTTAGTAGAATGAAAGTGAGATTGCTTAGATGAATCACCAAAGAAGTGATGAAAAAGATTCTCCAAATTGTAGGGAAGTGTAACAGTTGGGATTGAGGGGAAGGAAAGAGCTAGAGGAACCATCCCTTCCCATCTCTGTTCATGTGCATGAGTAATCACATTACATGACTAATGTAATCACATTAAACTGTGCCTCTTAAAGCCTTATCAAACACAAACACAGATAATATATTAGCACTTTGGAATACCATAAAAATGTTCTTAGCAGTATTCTTTTATCTTTTTATAAATGTGTTCAAAATAAAGAGGAAGAAAAAAAGCTGCTGAGATGGGAAAGGAAAAAAAGAAAGAGCAACAGTACCTGGAGATGAAAAAGAGGAAAATAAGGTATTAATAGTTAAATAAGAATTCTGTGTTGCATGTTTGAGGGAATGTCCGTGCATCAGCCCCACTGTTGTTTTTTTTTTACCATAAGGGTCAAGTTGGGAGCAGAACTTCAATAAATCCTTTTCATACATTCCTTGGAATATGTGAGAGCTGAAGGAGGAGGGAGATGAGAATAGCTCTTGATGAAAGAAAGCCACTTTTTACTTCTGCCATGGTTTTAAACATGGCAAATTGTGTGAACAATTGCTCTGATGAACTGCTCTTTCACTTAAGAAATGGCAAAAGCAATGTAAAATGAGGTGGTACTGGCATATGTATTTTGATAATGAAATGACAACCTAGGTGTGTATGTGAGTATCCCTGGCTGATTCCCAGAAAAGGAAGACTGATTAAGAATAGATTTCCTGACATTTAGCTGGCAACTGTGGCTGGTATCTACAGAAGCAACAGAGGTGTAGCAGACCACCTTGCCTCTGAAGATGCCAGCCACAGAAACATCAGGAAATCTGTTGTCTAGACCATGGTCACTAAATCCTGAACCCAACACTGCCCAACAGATACTGGCCATGAAAGCCTACACCAGTAAACAGTGCACTGCTGAACTTTTTTTTTTTTTTTAAAGACACTGGTAGGTAGCTCACGAAAAAAAATAATAGTCATCCTCCTCCTCCTCCTCCTCCTCCTCCTCATGCATTTCTACCAGGCTTCAAGCCAGTGACCCTCTGCATGTCAGGCAAATTATAATCAGTATGCCACTACAATATCATTGGCACCAATAGCTGCAGAAGAGCTACTGGATGGCAGCCACTATCGCAGGTGAGGTGGTTCCTGTCTCTGCACACAGTAGCCAATGCGTAGGGCAAGAAAGGACAGCAGGCAAAAGCAACTCTTGAGCCAATACAACCTGGAAAACATTATTTTCAACTTGGAGCAGCAAAATGTTTGCAATGGACTGGAGTGGAGTAGAGGACAATGTCCATTTTTTCCCTTCAGCAATGGTTGTTTTTTTTAATCCACTTTCAGTCGTGACCAATTCTACGGAGACTGCTTGGATGAGTCCCTGCAGTTTTCCTGGCAAGGTTTTTTCGGAAGTGGTTTGCCATTGCCTCCTTCCTGGGGCGGGGGGCCAGCTGACAGTCACAGGAAATCGAGTCTCTTCCATTGCGTTGCATCCAGCAACCGGCAACCGATTCCCGTTTTCCTGTGCAAGGCGCCGCCAGCGTTTTTCCTCCCACCAGGGTGAGAGTACCTATTTATCTACTCGTTTACACTTTCGAGCTGCTAGCTTTCTGTAGTTTCAGGCTGGAGCTTCTCCAGCCCCACCTAAAATAACTGCCATTTCAGTGGCATAGCCCTCTCCCCCATACCACACTGAGCCTCTGAGGGGGGGCTTCACTCCAAACAGTGAAGATTCAGCAAAGTACTTCACTGAACACGCCAAGAGTTCCTCCAAATAATTTGCACAGACCTGTTAACTGGTATAAATAATCCTCTGTTAAAGCCATTTAAGTTGTTAGTCATCTTATGCTAGCGAGTGCCATACTTTAATTGTGGGCAGTGTGAAGAATTGTTTCCTTTTGCCTGTTAATGCTCTCCCACCATTCAGTTTAATTCTAAGTTCTGTTATTATGAGCCTAGCAGAAAATTGCTTTCTTTTCATTTTTGTTACAGTTTGCATAATATTAGAAACTCCTGTAGCTCCCTCCCTTACTTGGCTTTTCTCTACTAAAAAGCATCAAATATTGAAATTGTTCTTTAGATGGCAGCTTCTTTTATTTGCCCTTTCCTTCATCCTTTTCAGTGCTCATATAGCCTTTTAAAATCCAATAATCAAGGATGCACACAGAATTCCAAGTATTGCAGCTTTGAATAGAATACAATATTTCATTAGGATTCCTAATGTAGAATATATTTTTTTTCCCCTCAAGGCCTCATGCAGTAGTTCAGTATGTTCATGGAGTTAGCCTTGCTGATTCCAAGGTCCTTTTCTGTTCAATGACTGAAGCTCACACCCATCAGCTGGGATCTTAAGCTTCAACAGGCTTTACTCAGCTTGGTAAGACTTCTTCTTGTTGAAGAAGTCTCTATTTGCTTATTCTCCATCATATCCTATCTGACTTATAACGTTTGAGTTCAGAGACTACCATATCTCCTTATTTCTCTCTAGTTCATCAGAGTAACAATACTAAAGTTCTTTTATACCAGCTGTGATTTTTCACTACACTTCAGATAGTAGACAAAGCTGGGATAAAACTACATTTGACTGTATTAAAATTAAAATTAAATTAACACAGTAACACAATAACACAATTATTAACACAATACTTGCCTATGGGTTAAATAATTTGTTCTGTTATCTTAAAAATTACAATTTAGGGGCAACTTTGAAAGAACTTTGAGTCTCCTCAAGCTACACTCCAGGCGTTTGGATCAGAACTCTTATTTTAAAGAACTCATCCCATGCTCCCCTATTAGTAGTGTCTCCAGTCTAGAAGATTCTTTCCAAATCCTGTTGGTATGTGCATTTTTCTCTCCATGGACTTTTTGTCCACCCTCATGACCTATGCTCAATATCTTGCCCCACTTCTCCCCTGATTGGGCAAGCAAAAATTCCATCCTGTTTCTTTCAGAATGAGATTCATTCTCAGATTCATCTTGAATTAAATACTACACATCTTCCTTGGGTATCAATTTAAAAACTTACCTGCAACCTTTATCTAATCGGGGTCAAACCCACTCTTCTTTGCAATAGTGGAAGACTAACACAAAGAATGATCCAGCCATTTGTACTACTGCTGTATCCCGTTCAAAAACTTAATACTATCGCAAACATGAAAAACACCAAATAGCAATTATTTTGTGATGATGTCTTATTAAGGCCATGTGAAATGTGTGTGGACATGACAAGTTGCGGCCATTCAACACAATATTTGCTGTAGTTTAAATTTCAGCTTCAGAGGTGCCACAGGATCTAAGGCTTTCAAGGTGATGAAAATATCATCACACCATCATGACACAACATCCACCCCTTCTGTTCATGTGTGTGATGTCACAACGCATGTACAAAAGGGTGGGTCTTGAATCATGATGCTGTGATGCTGCTCCCTGCAACACTTCTGGTTCCTAAACTGAAAATATTTAATAAAATAAAGCTGTATTAGTAATCCAAAGCATACACGTTCTTGTTCTTGTCACTATAATCAGAATTCTTCCCCCCCCCCTCGGTTTCCTGGGGAATGGCACTGTCATAATAAAACAATGTAAAATATTTGGATTTGAAGGCAGTGTGATTTTTTTTTCTCTGTCTCCCCTTCATCTAAGCAATTTAAAATCTAAATCTATTTTCGACACTAAATGCTCCTGCCATAGTAAGCCTTTCAATAACCTGCTCATTCAACAAACTTCTATCACAAAATGAATCTCAGCTACTCTCTTCGTATCATTTTGCCCCACAACTAGTCTTTTCTGAATCTTTTGAATGAGAATGTACTTTTCCTTTGTTTGGCATGAATAGCTAGGAGACACAAATGGACCATTTGATTCTTGGATCACTCATTTTCAGTGTGGATAGTTTTTCTGCTTTATAGTAGGATATCAAACATTGCTGAGAATGCCCAGCATAGAAATCTCCAATAGAAATCTTGGGAGGATGAAATGCTCAGTGATTGATATGGTTGTATCAAAAATGAGAACATGATGTTTTTAAAGAGTTCTTTGAAATTATCTCATATGTTTAAGTAAAATGCAATCTGATTTAGTTCAGGAATAAGTCTCACTGACATCTACATATTTTTACTCTCAAGGAAGAAGATATAAGAATCTATTTACATTTATTGAGAATGTTGATTAAGTGGGACTTTCTCCCAGTTCACATGCTTAAAACTGCAGACTGGCTAGGAATAGCCAATTTTTTGGTGTGAAGAGTTGCATCAGTTATTGAAGAACATTTCAGAACCTGCATGAGTGGGCCAAGCATATCTCTGCATGCTGTAGGAACTGATGGGGAGGGAGAGGGAAGAGGAGCAAATGACAAAAGTAGATCATGATGCAAACCAGTTATGTACTTGTGTTCAACATTTGAAAACAAATATGAAGGTCAGGGTTTGCAATGTGGTGTTGCAACATGTATTTCATCACTTTTAGTCATCATGATTTATACTGGATTCCCATGATCTTGGCACTGAATGCAGTCAGGGTCCACAGGCATATTCAAACACATAGAACTATTCACACATACATGTAAACCTATTTGCACAAACACAGATGGATTCAGCTCCATCTCTACCATCCAATACACATTGTTATACAATTTTGTTTACTGCCCTTGGACTGGAGTTGCTTAAAACCATTCCCACAGTGATTTTAATCTAGAAAAATGTCTTCTTGATATTAGTTGTCAGTAGCAGACAGTATTCTTATACAGAGGGATTGCTGAGCCAGGCAAGGTTAAAACCCTTATTTTCATTGTGATTCTGTTGTAGGGAAATGTTCTGCTGTCAGTAGCAGTAAGTAAATTACAATCTTGATTGTGGTCACTGGAAAGGGAAATTTTAAGCCATCCTCCAAAGATCTTGTAGAAGGTCACTGTTTCTCCATGCCTGCTCTCTATGGCTCAGTGATGGTTGACCAGATGGAATGTGGGAAGAAGCATGACAGATTGACAGCAAATTATGATTTGCCCTCGTGTACTACACAGTTTCTAGACAGTTCACACACACAGGTCCCTAAACTATGGAGGATACAATTCAATTTCCTTTGAAGAAGAAAAGTAAAGACATACAGGCATTTGGATATCACCTATGACATCTCTGCCTGAAGACTGCTTCTGTTAACTTGCCTTTAAAAAATGTTTGATTATATATGTTTGAGTACACACAGAGCCGCAACTGGCTTTGATTTCCCAATTCCATGCATTTTGAACAACTAATGTAGCTGCTTGCCAGGATTACATTGTTTACAGTGAACAAAGTCTCGCCTAAAGAGGGGATTTTGTGTATCCAAGGACTTTTTAAAAAGAGCAATATATGACCAGCTTGGCAAAAAGAAGCAAATCATGTATTGTTCAAATTTATGCATTAGGACTGTGCCATGCTTTTGATTCCCAAATAGTGCTCTGGGGTGAGTGGAGGCACGAACATAGCATTTATGTGCAGCTCTTTAAAGGAGCTAGTCTCTTTTCCCAGAATAATATGATAGCTGTATGAATAGAGTATCTGTAGAGTTAGAAGAAGAAACACAAAAATGTGTATGAAATTTCACTTGAATTCTTGGTTCAAGTCCACACATTCAGGGTTGTCTAGGACTTTTTGAATCCTGTATATCCTTTCAATCTAGTCCTTCTGCCAGCCCAGCACTGAAAATGTCATGAGAATATTAACTGTTACTGTCAACATTATTGTGCATTTTATTTATTTATTCTCCACTCTTCTTACAAGGCCAGGTTGAAGTGCTACTCACTGGTCCTTGAGCAGAGCTTGTGAGCAGTAGAGTCTGCAGGGCCCTCAAAAAAGTCAAGCTGGCAGTCACAGCATCATGATTGAAGCACCATTCCTTTTTTACATCTGTCAAAGTTGCACGCATGTACAAAGGGCAGGACATTGATTGCACTGCCACAATTACCATCTTGACTTTTCTGACTGCCCTCCTGCAGACACTGTAGCTCGTGACCATGCAAAAGTAGTCAATTCAAGCTGAAAGCTACTGACAAGCTATTTCCAACAGCAAAAATCTGTGCAAAGAAGTGATCCATTGGGAAGACAGTCTGAGTCATTAACAATAAGTGGCTACAACATAAATGTCTTACTCAAAAGCCTTCACTGTATGCAAGCCCAAGAGATTCTGCATTTCATCTTCCTTCTGGCTGACTTCAAAAATATTGCATTTGTATATGAATTTGTTAGGGCATGTGAGTATAAAAAGCAAAGCACACACATTCAAGAGTAATATCAAGTGAACTTTTGAAACAGAATTATGTGCATGTACCAAGTAATATTATGTCAGAGTGAGAGCTCTTCCAGCATAGTGGTATGACAGAACTGGATGAAAACTGGTAATTGAATAGGCTCAGCAGTAAAAAATGAATGAATTTTGGAAAAAGCAGTCTGGCTTATCTGTAAAATTGGTTTAATAAATGTTCCTGGTCCTTGGTTCTAATTATTGGAAACACAGAGTACCAGCCAAGGACAACTATTCTCTGGGATCTTATTATTCTTGCTATTACTACAGAAAAACAATAACATTATTGTTATTGTCAGTCATGAATCAGCACACAATAACCTGGCTAAATTAGGAATAAAATACTTAACATATAGGCAAGTTAACTTGGTACCCAAGTGCCAGAAGCATCAGCTGCTTCTGCTTTATTGTCACATGAAGGATGGAGAGCAGGGGGGAAAAAAACCTACAAAAGAACAATTGATTTTCCCTATTTTATTTTGGCAAGTAAAAGGATTTTTGCTTTTTGCAAGAGAACTACTGATTCAATTTTTTTTATATCTTTGTCAAAGCTCCTTCTCTGCAACATCAAAGTAAATGTGTGTATATGTATTTTTTTACACGATGAAATTGAAAGTAATAAATACCAAAGTTGGCTGAAAATCCAATTTCCGGCATATGGGTACCTGTGAATATCTAAGGCCCTGTTCTGAAGAAGGAAGATAATAACCTATTATTTGTGCCCCACATCTACCTTCTTCCTCCTGAAAGATATCTATAGGTGGTCACTACAGATATATACATTTTCAAATAGTTTTAAATTATGTGCTACATTGTGTTTATGATTTCTGTGAAAAAATGAGATAGTAGGCAAGTTTTTCTAGATAAAACAGAGAAATGCAAAACTTTGCCTTATGCTACTATGTTTTGATCCATCTAGTTCAAGGCTGTGTGTGATCCTTGATCTAATTTTTAAACTCTTCAAGAGACCACTTCAGACCTTTGGTGAGATCAACCTGTCCTTTCTCTACAGCCTGAAGCTTATGTGAGAAAGAAATGAAAAAGGAATGCAAAGAAAGAATGAAGATGAAAAAGGAAAAAGAGATGTCACACATTGTAGGAGGAGCCCTGTGTTAGTCTGTGGTAGCAGAACATCAGAAGGAGTCTGGTAGCAACTTTTCCAATGAACTAATTTAGACATAAGCTTTTGTGAACTACAGCTCACTTCATCAAATGCACAGAGTGGCTTGACTGATGTAGGATTTAAATTGGCTTGAGGCGCAGTGGGGGTGGGAAGTGTGGTTAGTTATACAGGCGCAGGTTACATGTGAGAAATATTATAATAACTTATCAAATAACAATTGTAATGTGTTAAAAACCCATTGTGTTGTTGAGACCTTTTCAGATAACCTAAACCTTTTGATGTACGTGAATTCAGATGTTAGAAAAAGACTCCTCAAATACCTGCAGGTTATTTAATCCTCCTATAGCTTCTATATTATTCCTAAGAGAACAAGAACCTGGTCAGAAAAAAAATGTTATCCACATCCAGTTTATGTTATCAGCTGTGGTTCTCCCACATTTCAGGCAATCCTATCAGGAATGTATTCTATCAATAAGCTTTGGCCTGGGGTACATAAAAAAATAATTTAGATTTGCTGGAAGCTGCAGTTGAGAAGGGGGCAGTTGCATGTTATGGAAGAGGTTTATGAATAGTGGACCAGTTTTTCACCATATCCAGTTTTAAAATATACACAAATAGCTGTCAAACTTTGATTGGACTCTCTCAACATTTCAAAGAGAAAATGTGTTCTACTAAATTGGTATGTCATGAGTATATTTTGTGCTTGAGCATAACCCATAAAACCATTCAGGTGAGACTAAGCTATTTCTCTACCTATCATGTCAAAAAAAGATGAGCAATGGAAGGGGAATGATGCAATTTCTTATAGAATTCCATTCCCTTGGGGAGTTAAGTAAACTTTATATACAGGACTGTATTATTGTTGTTCACACAGTCAGCCAGATATTTAGACTGGATTTGGCATTGTTAAAGGTATTGTCACGGGATGTAAGCTGTTCCAAGTAAAGCTGCCTTTTGCAATTGACTGGTGGTGATTTTGTCAATGCCAAGGATCTTAAAGTGGTACTCCAGGTGTTTTGGGTTTGCACCCAAGGCACCTATTACTATTTGTACTATCTTTGCTTTCTTTTGCTACACTTGTTCTATTTCTATTTGCAGGTCTTTGTATTTTGTGATTTTCTCCAGTTCTTTCTCTTCTATTCTGCTGTCTCTGGGTACTTAGAAATGATCCGCCCTAACTTACCAAGATTCTGTTAATGTAGCCTTACAATAAAGTAGAACTAGCTCATCTTGTCATGTTTCCTGTTTGGCCTGCCTGAGAGGCTGACATCAATCTTGAAAGTCTGAAAGTACAAGTCTCCCGTCATCTCTTTTTACAGCTGGATAAGTTAGGACAGATCCTTTCTAAGTTTCTTTCTCTGCCGGTTATTCAGCTGCAGACTCCTCCCCCTTTTATCTGATTGTTTCCTAGGCAGCATCTCTTCCCCTCATCTCTCAAGGTTATTCCCACATACCATTATATCTGGCTTTGGATCAAGAGATACTAAATCCTTACCTAAAATGTGACATGCATTGAGAGAATCAGGTTCTTCCAAAGTTCTCTGTAAATGCAATCTGACCACCTTCTCAACAACCTTCCCTTTCTTTGGGACAGTATGATAATTGTCCAGAATTGTTGAGTCCAAGGATGGCTTCTTGAGGAGGGGACAAATGGCCACCTCCTTCAAGGGCAAAGGCACCACCCCTTTCTCAAAAAGGCTGATACCCCAGCATGACCTACTATATCCCACTTTCTGGGCTTTCTTAACAATACAGGAGGGGCCTGGATCTAATAAATAGGTAGCTAAACTAACAGTTCAGAGAATTCTGTCCATTTCCTTAAGAGTCATGAACTCAAACATGTCCTAGATCACACCACAAGACTGAGCCCCAGGTATTTCAGCTACACCTGCTCAATCGGAGTCCAACTTTGAGCAGATCTGAGTGACTTTATCTGCCAAATAATTAGAATATTCCTCACAGAAACCTTGCAAATGATCCTGTGGTCCATCCTTCCCCAGCACAGACCACGTAACCCTAAAGTGGGCCACTGCGGGACTATCAGCAGATGCACTAACATGCACTAATTTCCTTATTGCAATGTTTGATCAGAGTTGCTCTATATCTTCTGCAATGGCACTCTAGTGGGTCTCTTCTTGCACTTCATTTCCTGGGATTGTCCACTGGAGAGCAATAGGGGTAATATGGTCCAAGGCTTCATCTACTCACCCATTCCAGGCTATACCTAAGGCCTTGGCTGAACCAACCATCAGATCCCTATGTGTCTGACCCACGACATAGACCAGATCAGAAAATCAACTCTGCATGAAGTTGATTAACTTATTAACTTCAAGGGCAAAGGCACCACCCCTTTCTCAAAAAGGCTGATACCCCAGCATTGACCTACTACATTCCACTTTCTGGGAAATGAATTACAGGATTACACTTTATTGATACAGGCTATAATGGAAAAAAAAAATACGCCAAAACGTTCAGGAAATTTTGAAAATAAAATCTGAATTGAAACCACAAATATTTATATTAGCAATGATTCCAGAGAGTATAAATGAAAAGCATCACAATTTATTGAGATATATGCTGATGGTGGCAAGAATCAAATTAGCACAATGTGGAAAAAGAACAACAACTTGCTGATAATACAAGATTGGAAGACCAAAATTGGAAAATATGCAGCAAGGGAGAAATTGACTGTATATAGTCACAACAGAAGTCTAACTAAATTCAAGAAGGAATGGCTCCCTTACATGAAACATGTTACACAGCAAAACAATCTAAGCCATTTAGAATATGGCTTTTAAAGAAAAGAGAAAAATAGATTAAAAAAACCAACAACTGAAAAAAAATGACTTAGATATAAACAACAACTGCAAAGGTTTAAGGCAAAGTATACATATCTAAGTAGTAGTCAATGGTTGGGGAAAGAATGAAAGAAAGGGGGGGAGCGTTCTATTGAACACTTCTTTTTCATTTTTGTCTTCTTTTTGTATAATATAGTGGGCAGAACCCCATTTTTATACACAGCATTTTAGAATCTTTCAACAAACATTGATTTCTTGCAACTGATTATATGCTATCCACTACACTTCTACAAGCATTTACACATCTGAAAATGTCTTCATCCATTTTCCTGTCTTTACTAAAATACTACCAAGATTAATCGACTTGTTTTTGTTTTCGGGATGTTGGGAGCAAAGGAAAAACCTGGTAAGTTGTAGGCCTCCTGACTGAAACAGCATTTTTTTTTTTCTAATCTGCGCTCAGTCGTTACCGACTGCAGTGACTGCTTGGACGAGTCCTTGCAGTTTTCAAGGCAAGGTGTTTCGGAAGTGGTTTGCCAGAGCCTCCTTCCTAGGGCAGAGCCCAGCTGGCGAGCGCAGGAGGCGGGGTTTCCGTTGCTTTGCGCCCTTTTTGGGCGCGCGCGGTTTTTTGCGCTTACCGGCAACTGCTCCCGACTCCTTTTGCAAGGCGCCACCAGCATTTTTCCTCCCACTGGAGTGAGAGTACCCATTTATCTACTCACGTGAGTTTTCGAACTGTTGGGTTGACAGGAACTGGGGAGGAAACAGGAGCTCACCCTGTTAACGCAAAGGCTGGACTCGAACCGCTGAAGCATTGACCATTTCTGGCTGGCAACTTTCAGCGTCATTAAGCTGCTGCACCACCGCGTCCCCCTGGTGAAACAGCAATAACTAAGTATTATTCTTTCTACTATTACGCATGTTCATGGCATAGTATATAATGACGTTGATCAAATAATTTAGCATTTTTCCCATTAATATATAACTTAAGTTACTCCATTTTCTTTGTTGAACAGAATTATCTTGGTCTTTAAACATTTATTTCAGATCCATACTCCTCATGGTATCATGCATCCTAATATTTGCTACAAAACATTCAGGTTCTCAACCAACAACTTGGCATCATCTTCACATCTCCAAGCAGCACTCCTCTGCTATCACTTGAAACATTCCTTGTACATTTATCCATATATACCAAGTAACCAAGTGGCATCATATTTTATTTTTCCTAGATTTCCACCCTGCCTTTCCTGTAGGAGATCAAGGCAGTATCCTTATCTTATTCCTTACTCAGTATTGTTCCTTTTACTAAGCCGTATTCTTACACATGATCTATTTCTGAGTTATATTATTATTGTTATGCTCAGCAACCAACCTTCAACTCCATGTTTATGCAAAAGATTTCAGAATTCAGCACTATTCATTTTATATCCTTTCCTTAAATCAACAAATGTGCAATAATTCTTTTCTCACATTCATAAGTTTCTCAATGACCTGTTGAAGAGCTAAAATCTTTTCTGCACACCCACTTCTAGTTGTAATGCCTTAACATACTTGCCAGATTTTGTTCACTGTCACTTCTGTGGTTTTTTGTATTAATTTTTGCTACACTTCCTTTTATATAGGGGAACAACAGCAGAGTTTTCCAATCTTCAGATACACATGAAGTCTGTGCATATTAAACATATTAAAAAAGTTGCACAGGTGTTCCATAACCAAATCATATCCATATGCTAACATTTCTCCACTTACAGTATCTACATTTGTGGCATTTTTTTTTTAAAATAGACTCACAGCATTTATGACTTCCTTCTCATGCATTTTTCTAAGAAACGATCACATTCATTTCAGTTCCACTCATCAACATATTACTATCATTCTGATATAAACCTCTAAAATGCTTCTTCCAGATTTTCTTTACTTCAGGCTCATCCCAAATCCTTTCATCACTTTTATTCTTAATTTGAATTATTTCACTGGAGGCTTTTTATTTAGCCCTCTTCATGCATTTCTGAAACAATTTTTTTTATTCCCCCAAAATGCTTTCTATTTCTCTGCCTCTCTTAATCTTAACCATTCCTTGTTCTCCTTGACTATATTTTTTACAGCTCTCTCTGAATATATGTTACAGTATATTTCTCTATTCTTATTTTTTTACTGCAAACATTATCTTACATCCACAGCTTTTTCACAAATTCAAGCAAGTATCTTTTCACCCTTTTCCAAGCACTTTCCACATGCACTTTCTATTCATTCTGTTGGGAGATTAATCTTTCTTCTAATACATTTTTCATACAAGATTTATACTTTCTCTTCTTGCAACCTTTCTACTTTCACTTTTGTTTCTTTCACTTCTTTCCCTTCCTTTACCATTATTTCCCAAGATCCTTTCTTGATGCTATCAACAGCTGGCTTGTCCCATGCTCAAAGCCCTGCATCACCCTTAGTTTCTTCGCTAGTTCTTCCTGTCTTTCTTCATAAACAGTGTGTTTAGGTTTACATTCATTTATTTACTGTGAATATGTATAAATACATATATTTAAGTCATATATTTGAGGCAAACAGACCTTTTTGCTGATATGCAAAAATAGTCTTTTGGCTTCATTCTGGGTCTCTGAATGACCCAATCACTATTTTGTGTACTGTTTATCTTATTTCTAGCAATCTATTAAGGATACCTAGCAGAATAATCGTTTTCCCATGGTTAACATTATTTCAGAATGTTGCAGTATGTTCCCTAAAACTCCTGTCTGATTCTACCATTATCACCATTCCCTGTGGCATAATATGCAACTGTTATCAACATATGGATTTCAGTTTTCATACACAACAACCTAGAGAACAGAGATTCACACTTTCTGAAATATATTTTGGCCCTTTGATTCATAATTAGACCTACACATTCACTTTCCTGCATATATTGTTCATCTCCACTCCACAGTATTAGACCACCTGGATTCTAATCGTATACATCCTTCCCCTTTCTCTTAGTTTCTCAGGCTCACAATATCTCTATTTTTCTTATTTTCATTTCATTCATTAATTCTTGCCCTTTACTGTTTGTTCTTTTTATCTTCCAAGTTGCAATCTTTCGTATGCTGTAGTCATCACCAGATAGGCTGAGAGATATTGCCTCTACTACCCATCACGGCTGATCAGTTGAGGCTTTCACATTATGGGTTTTTTTAGGCTAGTCATATCCATGTCACATGCAGCATTCTCTGCTAATAGTAAGGACAGTAGCAATCAATTTTGGCAAATTTTGGCCAGCGTGCTGCAGGCTGAGACAAAGCCCAGCTTTACCCCAAGCATGCTCTTGTTATTTTATGTAGTCTAGGATCTCTAGTCCTCTGAAACTCTCTTGCAAATAAACATTTTGTTGCCTGCATCCCACCACTTAGGAGAGAGGCAATGTACTGACATACTCTCAAGATGCAGAAATGATCCAGAAGTCTTTTTTTCACAGCTTTCATCAAAATGCTTATGAAGATGGAACCCTTTGAACCTATTTTATTCTGATTCCCTGCAGCTCAGCTTTCATAATTTTACATAATTTTAATATGAGTAGGGTGAAAGATATAGGGCTGCAATATAGCTTAAATTGGAAGGCAACATAATAGTTTAGCCAGTTTCAAAACAGGTTTCTTTAGTTGTCAAAATTTTTTAAAAAAACAAAACTTTGCCACCTGAAGTCAAATATAAAAGATTGTTTTTCAAAGAAAAAGAATAAAATAACTACTCCTGAATAATTTTGTCCTCTAAAAGTCTGCATAAACATTTTCTACCATTGGTTTTTTGTTTGTTTGTTTGAGGGCTACATTCCTATAGGAATAATCTGCTAGGAATTATACTACATTTTAATGATGGTGGAGTTGAATCCAGCAGTCAGTGTAGCCAAACTATTATGGGTTTCTAACAATCTCCCTGCCCTTTCTTTCTGTTCTGTTTCCTTTCTCTTCTTCATATAGAAGATTACTGGAGAAAAGAAGTTTAGGCTTGCAAACTGATCTCCCCTTGCCAGTGGAGAGGGACATATGAAAAGACTTGCCTCTTTTCTCCATCTGAAGCTGATAGATAGTTAGATAGATAGTTAGATAGATAGATACAGTTGAGAGCCCTGTAATGTGCAAAATCTCTGATCAGATAAAGGTACCCTATGTATATGTAAACTTGTTTCTAATCTTCCAGAAACAGGGAGATTTTTTTCAGAAGAGAAATTTCTTGAATTATTAATATTTACTGGTATGGTTCTCTACAGAAAAAGGTCCAGTTGATATGGCCATGTTGATTAGGGACTATTTACCATGTTAACTAAATAGGGAGTCTTTGATATATATATATCAATATATTCAAAGAGAAACTCACACACACTTTTTATGTAATTCTTGTAAATTCCCTGAAAGTGGTTAGCTGGCTGTTTTGTAAATAGGGTGTGAAGTTAAATGGGCCTTCTTTGTGTGGCCTACCATGCCTCTTAGCTGTGATAATTCTTCTACAAAATATTTATGTGAATATTATTCCCTCACAGAATTAACATCCTATAACGGGAAAACCGGACTGCACACAGTACCCTGGACTCTCTCTACTTCCTTAGTGTTCTCTTGTTGGAATTAAAACAGCCTAAAACTCTTTTCTACTTACAGACATTACGTTCTTCACCCCATGCATCAAGGGGTGGAAATTTCATCAGGGATGTGACATGATCACTGGGCATGGCCCTCATTCTCTCCTATGTGCCATTCTGTGACAGAAAAATTGCTTGAAGAAATGATGCCCAAATAAGGCTAATGTGTAATAACTTACAACATTGTTTTGTGTAATTTTTTCATACTACAAAGTTTCATCAAAGAAGAGAATGGAAAGTTCATTTCTTTTTGGCAAAGTTAGTGTTTGAAGCTGGCCTTTTCTGGAAAGATACATGGTCCCTGTGGGCAATTCTTCAAAAGCTTATGTGAAATGTGTTTCTAAATTACTTGGCTTCTTTTGAAAATACCACCCTGATGTTACAGTTTGATATATAGACTGCACAATTGGTTCTACCTTTCCATCTGTCTAAGACACAATCCATTAATGATCTGATTTGCCTGCCTTCTGCAACACTCTGCTACTTGAATTTAAGTCCCATCTGTAGAGTAAATTAGAGCAATTGTTCAAACAAAACCAGTTTAAGGATGGTAAGGATCTTGTGCAAAGTATAGCTGGTTTTCCTATTCTTTTCCCCACTGTTCCTACCTCTGAAGCAATGATTGCATAGATACTGTCTTAGATGACATCCTTCTATCTCATTATTATTCTATCATAAAATGAAAATGTGCAAGAAAGGCTTTTTTGAGGTCACCATCATACTAGTAGGATACTCATTTCTATTATGTTGCTTTGTATTAAAGAATGTCCTCTCTTCTGAGTTAGAACTGGCCTCACTTTCATATTAAGGTATATATTTATTTTCAGTTTTATTAAAAAAAGGCATTGATTGATAAATAGGAAACTATATAAAACAAAACAATCAATGCCTTTATCACAGTCATTACCTGCTTTTCATCATTTCTATAATTCCAAAGGATGATACAAAATGGGATTTAAAAAAAAAAACTCTACTTGCATTAGCTTAGAATCATAGCATTACATGTTCTTAATATGCAATATTTTTAAAATAATGAAGTTATGAAGTATTGAAACCATCAACTGTGCAATACATTAGCCAAGACTACAAGAGCAACAGTCAGGAGAACAAGAACAAGAAACACAGTGACATGGCTTTTAACACCTGGATGAGCAAATAATGTTTTCAGGGAAAGTTGTTTGATTTGTTGCAAATCATCTCGGTGGTCTTTACAAAAAGAAGGCATAAAACCCATAAAGTAATAAACAGATTGTGTTAGCAAAGGTCCATTATCATAGATACTCAACCTTAACTAAGACGACTGAGAAGTCCTTCACCTTTTTCTTTCTTCTACAACATTACAATCATTGCCACTATATAGAATAGTTCACTGCTCTCCTTTCTTTCTCTCCCTAATTTTGTTCATAATATGGACAGGAAATGAACTCTGGCATTTGTAACCATTAACATAATGTGTTAGTTCATGTCTTGTCACTGTTTTTGCAGACCCTTCCACTACATTGCTGCTTGGTTGGAAAACTATAAAGTGAGATATAACTTTAGTTTTTAAATAAGATAATCTTCAATATTTCACTTATAAAATAGAAGCACATATGCACACACACGCACACATGCACAGAGTATGTGAGGAGTATACTGTCTTAGATGACACCCAAACAAAAACAAAAACAATTTATTTGAGAAAATAAAGATTGCTGTGGAGAGAATATACATTATATATTAAGGCAGCAACACTTTCTGTAGAATTAAGTCACATTGGCTTACTTCTGAAATGACACACATAACATTTCATTGAGTAGATACTATGTAGTTGATTCCAGATGATGTTATATTCCCATTGAGTATTTCAGGATTGTTGGAAATTAAGAGAAAAGCAATACAAATATTTAGAATCATAGACTCAGGTTGGTAGAGGACAATTAGGCTACTAAGCTCAACTCCCTGCTCAGGAATCGAAATTAATGCACCCTGACAGATGGGTGCCTACCCTCCATTTGAGTACATCCATGAAGTGGAGTTTATCATCTTTCTGGGTAATTGGTTATATTGTCAAACTACTCTTACTCCTAGGAAATTCCCCATCCTTCCCCTCAACATACTTGTAAATTAAATCCTTTATTTCATGTCAGGGACACTGGGTTGACAAAGAACAGGTCTTGACCTTCTGTTTGACATCACTTCAAACTTAAAGAGTGTTATCATTCCCACTCAGTGTTTTCTAAACATTCCCATTTCCTTCAGTCTCTCCTAATAGGAATTAGTTTGTAGCTTTCTGATGCTCATTGTTCTTCCCCAAACATATTCTAGGTTCTCTGAAACCTTCTTGAAGTGTGGTGCCCAGATTTGAACACAATATTTGAATGGATTTGGACCAATACTAAGGTGGAATTATGAGTTCCCATTACTAAGAACCATACTTCTGTTGATACATCCTAAAATTGCATTTGCCTTTTTTGCTTATATTCAATATTTAGACAAGTGAATACAGTAAAAACTTGCCAATCTAAAGGGTCTTAATCTTTCCAGAACAATAATAATCAAAGAAAATAATCCAAAAAGTGATTAAGAAATTAAGCTCAGTCCAGCTTTTTGTCCTTTAGAGGCATTACAAGCATTACAAATATGAGCTTAGATGGTATCCCTCAACTCCCAGCCACTCATCTCATAAGCCAAATGCAAAACATCAATTTCTGCGGTCTACTCCGGAGGAGTGGCTGTTGAGAGTGTGCAAGAGTAATCTCAATGGTCTCTCCTTCCTCTGGAGAGATTTCACCAGTCAGGATCCAGCATCCATCTGCAATTTACTTGTAAACGTTGTCCCGCTCTCAGCAGGACATCAGCTCGCTGTGGCACTCACCGTCTCCCTCATTTTTGATAACTTCTCTAGTGTTATTTTTTTCTCTTAGATTATAACACAATGTAAATTTAAAGCCAGTTACCCGCATTCTTTCCCAAGTGTCCATCAATATGTTATATCCAAAATCAATAGCCCATTTTGTCATGCAGTCTTTAACCTGCTCTTCTGTTTCATATCTTAGCAAAAGTTTATACATTTTTGCTATCATATGTTCATCATTTGTACATAAATCAGTTTCAAATTCCATTTTGTGTTTTTCAATTCCAATTGTCCTTTTATCCATATTAAACCTTTCTTTTAACTGTGCATATGAGAACCATTGAAAACAATGCCCTTCTGCAGTCAGTTGTTCTCTGCCTCCAATTCACTCCTTAGTCTACCAAACACCACCCCTTATTTGTTTGTTTGTTTGTTTATTCATTAAATTTGTATGCTGCCCACCTCCCAATGACTGTGGGTGGCTCACAACAACTAAAACAAGGGAAATACAATAATAAGCAATAAAAAATAAAAGATGGTGAGAACAACAGCCTGGACAGGAATTAAGCGAAGTGTCTTCACTCTCCATTGCCAAAGGCCTGGGTGAAGAGGCATGTCTTTAAGGTACTTCTAAACACCAGCAGGGTGGAGACTAACAGGGTGGATCTCATTCCAGAGGACAGGCACTGCTTCAGAGAAGTTGTGCTTCCAGAGTCCCAATAGATGACATTGTTTAATCGAAGGGACCCAAAAACAGTATGTGTTTTTGACATACTGTAGAAAGTATGTTGTGACTTTTAAGTTGACATCCTAAATAAATTAAAAAAAATTATAGTATACTGAAATTAGGTTTTGTTTCCCAAGCCAGATGGTGGTGAAAGAATCTATTTGGCTTTATTTAATTGTAGAATAATTCAACTATAGACTTCCCTTTCTTGGTCTTTTAGTTCTACATAAAAACCTAATTTTTCTGTAGTGGATAAAATGAGATATTTAAAACATTTAATTTAGATTATACTTTATCAAGCCAAAACCATGAAAATGGCATCATGAACTGAGTAAAAATGATCTTTCACAGAGAATTGTTCAATTATTCTCAAAGTGGGATTGGAAATAATATTTTCTCTTATAAACCTTACACCTGGAAGATGATACATCTTGCCATTTCTAACATTGGGGAATATAGCCACAATTCAAAACTCCCTAGCTGCAAATTTGTAGAAGGCTCTGATGGGATTCTTTTAGAAAGCTTTCTTAATTATTATGAACTGCTGTCATTCATTCATTCTGATTATATTATTCTCCCAATAAAAAGGTATTCACATCCCACTATGTTTACCTGATGCCAGCAGAAAAAAGGAAAGAAAAGAAATATAATTTACATACAAACGACCTCATAATATATGTACTTAGCAAGAATGGACAGTCCTTTCTAGCATGAAAAGCTGGTAAACAAAATACTTCCTAAGAATCACACATGGGTACCGGGGTGCCCACAAGTATGGGGGTCAAAAAAGTCAAGATGGCAGCTGCAATTTCACACCTGAAGTAGCATCCCTTTTTATGTGTGTTATCTTCAAGATACATGACAAAAGAGGCAGGGCTTTGATCACACGGTTGCAGCAATCATCTGGGCATTTTAACCCCCTGTGGATGCACCTCTGTCGATATTACATGGGATCCATTTCACTAATTTGCATTCTGACAAATGTTGGGGCAGAAGATTCTCATCTATAATTAGCTTGATGCTGCTATAAACATGCCTGACTTTCTGAATATAGAGAAATATGGAAGAGCTCTCTCAATCAGCTCATTCATTTTAGAAAGTAAAAGGTGGACTTTCTGTGAGGAAGGGCAAACACTGGTCACATTTTGTCCCTAATGATAGGTATCTGCAAGAATGGAAAAGGGATGAGGAAAATGCTGAAGCCTGTGTTGTGATGTCACGATGTACATTTCACCCTTTTCAATCATAGCATTTTGAACAGGAGGCTTGTGGCCTTGCCAGTTTATTTTTATATTCATTAGGCCTTGCTGGCCTAAATATCTGCCTATTTCAGTAGTGAGCTGTCATCTCTACATTGGAGCTGGATGCAAATGAGCTTACAAAAACTCCCCACTAGGTTTTTGGGCAGAGAAATGGGCTTGGTTTTTCTGGATTTCTCTTAATGCAGTGTTGTCCAAACTTGGCCACTTTAAGATGAGTGGACTTCAACTCCCAGAATTCCCCAGCCAGCATGGCTAGCTGAGGAATTCTGGGAGTTGAAGTCCACTCATCTTAAAGTGGCCAAGTTTGGACAACACTGCATTAATGTCTTTCTTGAACATTTAACGGAAGTGTGGGAAGCTATGGAGGCTGAAGCCTGCTGGAGGAGTGAATGCTCAGTGAAAGTGAAGTCATAGACCACCTGTTATGTTACACCCATGAAAGTCTTCAAAATCCGGTCTCCTTAGAAAACATTTCTAAACAAATTACTGTGTTGATCAAATTTAAAGAGAACCGGTAGGAAAACATGCAGGAAAATATCTCACTCATTACTAAAAATATGCCTCTCAGTGGTAATGCAGCTGTTATTGCTTTCATTGGTTTTGACTATCACCACATTTTTCTTCCATTCAATCATAGATTTAGAATTAAGGCTATAGTAAGGGAAATGCCTTCCCCTTTTTGCTAATTGAAAGTTGGAGGGGGTGGAGGTGGAGAAAGAACTGTTCAGCCCCATAGTTGGTGATCAAGGTGCAGTCCTAGCCCTTCTGAGGCGTATCGCCAGATTACAACGCTTAAAGACATAAACTGGCACCATTTTTTTTTTAAGAAATAGCATTTGTTTTAGTAGAAAATACCCAATAGCAGGAAAAACATGGATGGATGTTGGGCTAAGAATTAGATGTAAGTGGTAAGTGTAAGTAAAGGAAGAATGAGTTGGAGATTGCATGACCTCTTTGGCCTGTAAGTCATGTTGCCCTCGATGGACCTAGGACAAGAGGTGAGTGATAGATGATTAGAATGGTCTTTACGTGCAGTTCCTGTGTCTGTTTCTCACCTGGCCTATTGTTAGTAAAATAAGTTTCTGTGTTTAAAAGAGAAAGGGAATTTCTTGCTTTGTTCTCTCTTGTGTTTCCCTTGTGTAGTTTAGATAAAAGTGAGGCTTTTCTGTACTCATGTATTTATTAATGAATCTGTTTACTTTACATATAGTGAATGTCTTCTAGCATTCATTGATGTCTGGGAGATGTCTACACTCTGCTGCATCTAAGAGAACTATGTTATGAGCATTTTATTTTACTTTTAATGGGATGTTCTACAACATAATTGCTCAGTATACCTTCAGTTCTCTGCTTATGTTCAGGAGCATTTCCTCCTACAAGGGCTTCTGCTGAATTCAAATCTCCAACATCAGCTCTTCCAAAATAGACTTGAGCCTCAGAGAAAGTAGCTGTAAAAGGAACTCAGTAAGCCTTTGAACATATCCAAATTAAAGTAAAATAACCAACAGAGTCTCACTGATTAATTTACTGGCCATAGAAGTTTGAATGCATTCATTTTTCTTTCCTGAAACTTGGAAGATTTCATTCTGTCCAAGACTTCAATCTTGGAGCAGCCTTCCCTCAGAGCTACTGTACTCATTTTCCTGGAGGCTTAAGAGACCAAAAACCTCTAGTAAATTCCTCCGTGACTGTTTACCCTTGAGATGTTGGAAGTAGTATTGCTCTGAATTTAACCAAACATCCTTCCTGGGTTTCCTTACTACAGGGGGGAATTAAGTCAATTGTGTGTGTAGTCTGCTTTAATAGGGATCTCCAAAGCTTCTCCATTTTTATTTATCTGCTCAGTACTCCACTAAATAAACTAACTCATATCAACTGTGGTTCTTTTTTGTTATAATTAAAAGATTAGTTTATTCTTTGCCTTAGATCTCAAAAAGTAAGACAGGGTTAAACCTGGCTTATACTTAAATGAGGGATTACCAAGAAATATCTGAACTATAGGCCAGATTAGAAAACTGAGGAGAGGGGAGGAGAAGGAAGACATTGGAAACCCACTGTTGAATTGTTGCTCAGAAAACTTACATAATGTATGATGTATGCATGAAATATCCAGAAATCAAGCTCAACTCTAAGACTTTACTTGCCTTGGTCAGATTTGAATAGGCTTATCATATTTAAACTGCAGAAGTCCAGATGACCACTAGATAGAAGCAAAGAATATGGATTATTCTAACCTTTTGCTACCTTCTAGTGGTGGTCTAGAAGCCAATATGTGGTATCCTTAGTCTTATCAGATGCTGCTGCTGTCCTAGGCAATGCCCCTCACAAAGCCTGTTGATTACAGAGAATTGTATGAAAAGCGTGAGGCCAAAGACACTGAATAGGCTTCATTTTATGATATGTAATGTTTATAGGATAAAGGACTGAATGAATTATTTTTACTTTGCTTTGTCTAAGCAGTTTTCTTTGTTTGGTTTTATCAGCCTAACATTCTGCTCTCTGCTGCATGTTCTGTTGTGTTTGTTGTGATGTTTCTTACTTTCCCTTTCTGTTTTTTATATTCCCTTTGCTTTAAGACACCTTCACACTTTCAAAATGCTCTTTCTTAACACCATGCTTTTGCTACATTCTTCTGCCTCACAGCTCTTCAACATCTAGTAAAGCTTGATTTAATGCACGTTTCTCACCTAATTTTTTTACAGTAGTTCCCCATTATCATATTAAGCATCCTTTTATATACCTTCTGCTGGCTTTTCATTATAAGATGTATATGTTTCTTTTTCTATGAAACATTTCTATTCACATTCAGTTTGCCTCCATGACTGCATCAACAGCAGGACAAAGCTTGTTTGGACCATGAAGATGTTTTAGTATAAGATGTTTAAAAAATAATAGGAAGACCAGTCTATTACTGTCCCAAATACTACAGTGGGAAGCAACAGAACTGATTATTTTCAGCATGCCATCAGAAAACTGAGTGGAATGGCCTTGATACTTTCTTCTCTTCATTCTTCAATTAAATAACAATACTAGAATCTACTTCTATCAAAAGTAATGGAATTGTTCCAGAATTCTTATTCCTTTCTGATAGGGTGTGTCTATAATACCTGTCAGTGGTAAACATGTTTTTCTCTATTTCCCATCCTAGCTTTAATCCAAAGTTGTTTTTTAAGCTATGGTTTTTTTCAATATCTGAAATCATAATAATACATTATAGGAATGTTTTCCCTCAGTAGTTAAGCAATCATTTAGTATTAAATATAAACTAATGCTATATTTGTTGCTCTTAGGAATAGAGTTAAAAACTAAGATGCTTGCTAGATTGACTGATTGCATTCCTGGATGCCTTGCAAGGCTACATAGCACTCCTGCCAGCTTAAACTATAATGCAGACACTAAAATATCAATGTAACATATCAATAGAAAGTAAAAATGATTAAAACTCTTTCAACAATAATGCTGGTTATTAGTCTATTGGGAGAGAATTCCATAGGACAGAGACCACAATTGAAAAAGCCTTTTCCTGTTAATCTTATAGTTGTTAAAATCAAATCATCAGTAAAGGCATCTGATGTTGATTTTAACAAATGCTCAAATTCATACAACTTAAAACTTTAAAGGTCAAAGCCAACCATTTGAATTAGAGCTACAAATACATCAGTAATCAGTACAGCTAGTACAGAATGTTTGTAGTATCATCCATTTTTCTTCCAATATTCATATTTTGTATTAGGTTCAACATTATTTTCAAAGACAGAATTGTATTCTTATGTGAATAAAATGTGTGCAGGGATAGGCAGCTTTCTGGGCCTTCCAGATGTCTTAAACAATTTCCATAACTCCTTACCATTCCTTAGGTTTGCTTGGCTATTTATTTATTTACTAGATTAAAACACTTAACACCTAATTTGTTTTGGCCTATTGGGAGTTGAGACCTGCACAGTAAGCAATTTTGCAGATAATCTGTATACAGATATTTGGATAAATATACATGGAAATCATTATGTATTTCCATATAATTTTTTTTCTTTCTTTCCTTTTTTTGATGTACTTAAGATATATGTGAAGTACTTAAGAAACTTCATTAAACAGACATGAAATCATTTCTGAACAGAAATACTGAATCCCTGTGGAAGTTTACTTGACAGAATGTCCCACTATAGTTTTCATATAATTGCATGTACGACTGAATTGTCGGTAAGCAAAATCTCTGTATAATTTCTAGGTTTTATAACACAGCCCTATAATTTAGTTCTCTGATGCCTGTTAATCCAGAAAATCTTGCCATTATATTCATTTGAACTGCATTCTTTCTGTAGTTCTGAATTAGCACATCTGTTAGAAAGCTCAGTCATTCTGTTGCAGCAACTAAAGGTGTGTTTTTCCAATACAAATGTAGAAAATAAGTATGCAGGGCTCCAAAAGACAGCTATTTCATTAAGCAATAGGTGCTTTAGAATTCAGAGAGGACTGGGGAAAAAAGAAACAAAAGAAACAAAACAAAAACAAATCAGATCACATATTTTCCTGCAACAACTCTAATACTTTAACAATAGTTGTTTTATTATTGCTTGCCCTGGATTCTGAATTCTGGGTCCATTTCCATGTGACTTCTGATGCCTCCATTCCTGCACAATACTTGGCTTTCTTGGGCTACAGAGGATTATGCATCAGTGCTAGAAAGCAAAATACTGGGACAGTGAAGATCATTCTAAAGACTTGTGTTGGGAGCTTTTTAGTTTAATCATAAAAGGCCCCACAGGCTATTCTCAGTGTGGAATTCTTCAGCTTGTACAGTTCGTTCAGTTCATCAACCTGGAATGTGCTGACACTACAGGCAAGCTTCAAGGCTTGTTTGTCTCCCAGACTCTCCCTGGGGTGGAAGGACTGGCTTATGGAGGAGCAGGTGAACAATGGAAGTGTAATGATTAATATTACTTTCTTACTTTGGAAAGAGAACTCTGATGGCTATATGGGAAGAAGCTGATAAAAATACAGTGAGACAAACACAATGTATTAGTCCTGCTCATACAAATGAAAATCTCCACATTGCATCACATGCCTCCTGAATAGCCACCTCAGAATGTCACTATATTTATATACAGAGTAAAAACAAACACAGAATAGACATCTTTAATCACTAGGTCTATTTTTCTAGAGCTTTAAGACACCAGTGGAGGACCTTTCTTACCTAATCACTCTCAAAACTTCCAGTAAGTTATCATTCTAAGTTATACTAGTTGATGGTGATATGGAAAAAGGTCTTTTTTTTTATATGGTGATATGGTGGTATGTGCCTTACAGAATGATCTTCCTTCTGTGATACATCAGACCCCAACACTGATGAGTTTTAGATACAGGTAGTCCTCAGTTTAAGAATGAGTTCCATTCCCAAGGTCTGTCCTCAAGCTGAATTTGTATGTAAGCTGTAACAGTATTATTGTATAATACTGTATAAGTAGTATTGTATAATTAACTCAAGCCATTGTGTGTTTAACTCAAGTCATTGGGTATTTAACTCAAGTCATTGGGTATTTAACTCAAATTTTGCTACAATAGGCTCCATTCTTAACTATAGGTCGCCCTTAAACTGGGCGTTCTTAACCCGGGGACTACCTATATCTTTTAAAAAATCATCTTTTCTGAGGTCTTCCTCAGCTGCTAACCTCCTGCCCCTTATTTTGGGATGCTTTGATTCCTTTTTCAATGCTTTAACAGATTTTTAAAAATTGTTTTGAATTTATTTTTATTCTATTTTTATCTTGCATATTTTGCATCATTATAAACTGCATTGGGATTTTAAAATATGAAGTGGTATATAAATATTTATAATAACTAGTATTATCATTATGGCCACAGAATCATTGGACCTCCATATCAAAACTTTAATTAGTCCCCCCCTTTTTTTTCCTCCCCTTCATTCAATTAGATAAGTTTATATTCTGCATTTAACATTCAGGGAGCAGATAGTTTCTAGTAGATGGTAATCTGCATCATTTAAGTTACAGTACTGTAAAATGTGGTATGCAATCCTAGATGCATTTGATGGTTCTCTTGAGCATTGTGCTAAATGGGTCCTTAATATTTGTCACAAAGATGGTGTGCCACAAAGATGATGGTGCCACTCTCCTATCTTTTTATTCTTCTGTTACTAATTAAACATGAAACACATTGATCTGAAATCGCCTCCAAGCCCCAAACCCAAGAGAGTGACATAGGAATTTACATGCTGCCTCTTAAAATGAATAATAATTTGATAAACTAAATTACAAATTTTCTCAAGGGATGCTTCATAAAGAAAGCTGGCAACTAAGTACTGGCATCTCCAGTCAAAGAAACACTGGAAGTCAAAAGCTCAGATCTGATGAAGTGATTTGCTTCAGGCACTTAAGGGATCTGATAATCTGGCTTCACGTGTTTCATCTAATACATTGGTGAAATGCTCGCTTTCCTTTAACTCACCCCATTTGTGGAATATAGGGGTAAAATTGAAGACAATCCAATCCAGTGGGGGAGGGGGAGTCAATTTCTCAGTCTAGAGGGCAAAGGGATAGGAAGGGGAAATGAATTTGCCAGTTGTGACTGATAAAATATCTATCTTTTTCATAAACTTTAGAGAAATCCCTCTGGGATTTGCTTGCATGCTGACAGCAATGTGGGAGCTGCCCTGGAGATATCATGTGATGGCTCAACACTGGGGGGGGGAGGGGGGCATTGAAGTGAAAAAAGCCAGAAAAATGTCTTCACCAAAAATGGCAAGAGTCAGCCCAACATTACTCTGATCTCAATAAATACATGTATTGCAACTAATTTTAAAAAATAAATTTTAGTAAATAAATGTATTGCAACTAATTTCCATTTTAGTCATTTGAAGAACCGCAGTTCCCTCCCTAGAAGGTGTGCTGATGACCGAAAGTAAAGCATCATTTCTCAATTTAATTTGGATTAGATGAACTGGAGGTATCAGAAAACCCAATGAACTGAATGAGTTATGAACCAGGCTAAACATCCTGGGTCATAACTCCTTATTATTTCCAACCTGGAAAAGCCATCCTACCAAAACCTACATAAAAGTAGAGCTCAAACTTTAAAGCAGTGCATCAAGGGACTTCTTCACTTCTCCACAATGTTTAAACCCTGCATAGAATCTGCTGCATTTGTCCAGCACTATCTCATGATTATATAATCATGAAAGAATTTTTAAAACTCTGAGGTAAGGAATATCAATCCTGCTATCTCCCTACCCCAATATTACAGATACGGTGACTGAGGTAGTGGGAGATGCTCAGTTCAGTGCAGAAGTGAGATTCAAACTGGCAATCTCTTGGTTCACAGTTCAGCTGGGTGGCAGCAAAAAAGATGTTGACTATAAAAACAGTTCCCCCTTTGGCTGAAATAATTTATTACACCATATGTAGGTAGTAGGTGGATTTTTCAGGGACAGTGGTTAAATTGATTTAAATGAACACTGAAAACAGTGAATAGGTGATATCTATTAAATATGTAGGTTGTCTGGCCTAAAATTGAGAAGAATTAATTTGAATGGTTCCCAATGCCTTGCCCAATGTTCCAGATATAATGTAAGGAGTCTTTCAGAATAAAAAGGATGGAAAACTTTTCTTTCTTTTTGCTCTGTTCCCAAGTACATGGTATTTTAGTCTGCAGACATCAAGTGATTTTTTTCCCTCCATTTCTCTTTTCCTTTTCAATGTGACCTTCATCGTTTTCAGGATATAACCTGCTATAGCAGAGGCTGAATGAATTAAAAGCTAAGAAATTAACACCATAAAAATGCTACTGAGAAATAGAATAAAGGTGGATTCTCATGACCATTTTAATGTGAGAAATGGTCCTAAATATAGTAGTCACATATGGATAGGATTAAGCAAGGATTGATCAAGATTAAAAATTGGCCTGTTTCATCGTCGTAGTAAAACCATTACACTCACTCATAAAATTCATTACCAACAGTAGACTTTATCCACAAGTTTGACTCTTAATTTTCACATACAAACATATCCAGGTTATATTCATATGTAATCCTAACCCATGATTTTTAGCCATAGTTTGTGGATCACCATGCAGCCTGGTTCATCCTAAGCTATAATGGCTGAGCTGGTACAAAACACAAACCCTAATGCATAAACATCACATGATGATTTAAAACTATATATAAACTAAGCCATACTCATCCCTGCGCCCATTCTTAGATAGGGCACATAGTGTGTGTGAGAGAGAAAGATGGAAAGGATGGGAGTAGGAGAAAGACCCCAGGTTCTGATTCAGGACTATTATTGCCTAAAACAAACAGGAGTATTCCTAGATAATGACCAAAATATTTTAACCTCTGTTATTTAGAACCTAGATGAACAACAAAAAGAAAGGCCTTTGCTTGTAACCTAGAGGGTGTGAGTTATAAGGTTATGAACCTATTTAATGTCATGGAAACTTCATCATAAATGCTAAATCCCAACTATAATAGAAAATCGTTCTAAAGCAGCAATATATCCCTTCTGAAAATCAAAAATTCTCATGATATCGAAATGAAAATTGGATGGATTAACCCTAATCCTCAAGTGTTCATTTTAAGAACTGATGATTTGCACTTCCCCTCTACCTAATAATGTACAAGAAAAGTCAGACTGGAAGTTTGACTGACATACAGACTTCAGCTACCTTGTTCAACCTCACGTGCTTTATTTCTTCTATAAGTGGCCTATTTCTAGTCAAAATCATTATTTTCTTTTTTTGCAGTTAGCACTATTACAATACAATGGTACCTCAGGTTACGAACGCCTCTGTTTACAAACTTTTCAGGTTACGACCAGCTCTGGCAGTTTGCGAACTCCGCCTTGGGGTACGAACCGGATCCGCGGCTATTTTCCACCGTGCCACGTGGTCCGCAGCCATTTTCCACCCGTGCCACGTGGTCCGCGGCTATTTTTCCACCTGTGCCACGTGGTCCGCGCCATTTTCCACCCATGCCATGTGGTCCACGGCCGTTTTTCTGCCCTGCCACGTGGTCCGCGGCCGTTTTTCTGCCCTGCTGCGTGGTCCGCGGCCGTTTTTCCGCCCGTGCCACGTGCTCCGCGGCCGTTTTTCTGCCCTGCCACGCGGTCCGCGGCCGTTTTTCTGCCCTGCTGCGTGGTCCGCGGACGCCGGAACAGATTAACGGTAATTACATTGAACCCTATGGGAAAATTTGCTTCGGGTTGCGAACAAATCGGGTTGCGACCAGAGTCATGGAACAGATTAAATTCGTAACCCGAGGTACCACTGTACTTTGTTACAACTCTGTCTCTCTGTGTGTGTTTATGTGTGTGCATACACATACACACAAACACACATTCCCCTTATGAAATATCAAGCTGCAATACATACCTTTTTAGAAGAAGTGGGCTGACTGAAGAAGTTGTTAATCAGCAGTTTCACTGATGAATATTCATTTTCTGCATACTTTGAAATTGGATCATACAGCCATCTGTTGCCTGCTGCTTAGACTCAATCAAAGCAACTGTCAAACTCTTGTCTCACATCTTTTAACTCTTTGGGGAACAAGCACTGTTTGATCAGTCAAAAACAAACTACAGGTAGGCCTTGCTTAACAACTTTTTGTTTAACGATGGTTTGAAGTTACGACAGCCTCAGAAAAAGTGCTTTACAACCTGTACTCACGCTTACGACCATCGCAAACTATCGTACCACCCCTGTGGTCATGTGATCATTATTTGTGACCTTTTTTATGATGGTTGTTAAGGAAATCATGTGGTCGTTAAGCTAATTCCAGCAAAAAGTCCATTAGAGAAGCTGGATTCCCTTAATGACCGCGTGATTCACTTAATGGCCATGGTGATTCGCTTAATGACCATCATAAAAATGGTTTTAAAATCGGGTCTGGCCATGTGGTGACTTGCTTAATAACTGCCCTACTTAGCAATCAATTTTCTGGTCCTTATTGTGGTTGTTAAGTGAGGACTATCTGTATGGGGAACCTTATAAGCACAGCAGCTAAAACAGCTGCCTGGGTTCCCAGGAAATGCGGGGCAGAACAGTTGATTTTATATTCTATCTCCTTCCAAAAAGTCATTTTCATATCTAAAGTAAATATGAATGGATGCATTCCATCTGTGTGGCAGAAATATCATGGTGACAGGTTCCCCTCCCTTCTAACTCTTCACATGGTCATTGCATTATGTAAACACTTTACATATACAAGCTTAACTCTACAGTCTGTAAATTTTGCATTATCAATCTACGTGCATATAAACTGAATGTACATAAATGAGTTTGTTCCTGACTCAGGCCTTATCATGATTCTAGTCCCCCCCATCCATATATTCTCATCAGTTCTGGATATATTATATGAAAAGTTCCAAGTGTTTGTACCTATGCACTCATAAACCCATAGACCTGGGTTTGACCAGCTGCATGCAGGAATAAAAATCAAAATATCCAGCTGGCTTTCCATCCTATGCTTGAACATAATCCATGAAGGGGAGGCCCCTTTTCTTAATAATTTATTCCTTCTCAATTTGGTCATACATTAGGATTTTTAAATCTAACCTCAGTGTGAATCTGGTTTTCTGCAATTTAAATCTATTATTCCATATTCTATACTTGGATTAGAAGTGGGGGGAGGGGTGGTTAATCACATGGCCCAATGGTTCCCAGTCTTTTTGCCTCTTTAGACAAAAATTCTCTTTACTACTGACCACCTCTTTGGTTTTTCATTTTTTCCCAAGTAGGATTATCTATACTTTTATTAAAAAAGGAAAACCTCATGGCACAAATTTATTAAAAAAGGAAAACCTTACATTTTTCCTTTTTTAACCTATCAATAAATGAAGTTATTCAAGCGTATGCAGAGATGAGCAATAAACTCCAACTTGCCAATCTTTGGTTTATAATTGAGAGAAACCTCTGAAAGCCATCTGAAGCCAGACACTCCCCTAACAGTCTAGATTTCATTTAGCCTAACCAGTATGACCCTCAAATGAGCAGAGGACTGTCTGGATTCTCCATTGAATTGGACTCGAAGTTATAACTGTAAAGAAATTGCTGGATCTTACAGGAACAGAACACAGCTCCTCCAACTTTTCCTCCAATATAGTGCCTTCTTAGACTTTTGCAAGCACTGTTTTCCTGGGTCCCTGAAGCAGCCCTTCTGAGCTGGTTTCATAGTCTGAAAGTGCTAGTCAGGTTGATCAGATCAGCTGGATCCAGTATTAAACAAAGGAACAGTGTACCAGTATCTACTCTTTAAACTAATCTGTCCCAAGCCACAAGAGAACTGGGATTTCAGGAAGACCCAGCCAAAAAGCACTAGCAACCATCTACCAATCTTCCTTATTTCCCTCTCTTCTGATGGTGGGAGGATCCATCTAACACTGACCTTTCAAGGCTAGAATAATATATGCAAGCAGGCCAGTGTTGAAAAGGATATGTAATTCTTTTTCTGTCACTGTGCTTCTTTCTGCCTTCTCAGCCAAGAAACTTAAATTTAATTTTTATCAAAACTTACTTTAAAAAAAATAACTGGCATCACATTTATTTTATTGTTGTGCCTTCAAGTCAGTACTGACTCTTAGCAACAGCCTGCAGTTTTCTTGGCAAGATTTTGGAAGTGGTTTGTCATTGCCTTCTTCCTAGGGTTGAGAAAGAGTCACTGGCCCAAGGTCATCCAGCTGGCTTTGTGCTTAAGGTAGAAGTAGAACTCACAGTCTCCTGATTTCTAGCCTAATACCATAACTATTACACCAAATGGGCCCTCAAGCTGCATCATATCAAAGGGTTTTCCACATCCAATAACGCCACTCCTACTGATTGCATTTGTAAAATATCAGTTAGGAATCTAATTTTATCTGCAACTTGTATTTTTTTCTATAAAACTAGATTGTACATTGATCTTGGGTTTGAAAGTGATATAGTTTGCAATCCCTGTGCCAGAGTTCCTATCAAAATTAGTTTTCACATACAGCAAAGTAATCAGGTGATACTTTGTACAATGCACCAAGTCTTTATCCAGGTTCAGTGTGACTGTTACATAGGCATTATATAAAGAGAAAAAATCCATTCACAGAAGTATCATTATACACATCCAACAACAACAACAACAACCTTCCATGTATGTCTTGTATGTTTCCATAAGAACATCATCTAGTGCAGGGCCTTCCCTGTTTTCATGGGTTTAATAGTGTCTATTATTTCCTATAACCATTTCTAGTGCAGGCAGATCTACAATTTGAGAAATAATCGAGAAATATTTGGAAGATCTATTTTGCTAAAAAAAAAAAAAACCCTCTTTAAAATGACTAAAATTGATAAAACTATTTAAAAATATACGTATATTTTAAAATCTCGATATGTTCATAGGCTAAGAAAAAAAGAGAAAAAATCAGTAACCTGAGATGCACTTGCTTTTAAAAATTCAAGAGACAAAAATGATTAATGTATAAAAAGAAATAAAATACTACCATTATGAATGAATGAATGAAAAGAAAAAAGGAAAGAAGGGAGGGAGGGAGGAAGGAAAGAAGGAAGGAAGGAAGGAAGGAAGGAAGGAAGGAAGGAAGGAAGGAAGGAAGGAAGGAAGGAAGGAAGGAAGGAATCTACAACTACATGGGCATTTGGGATTTCCTCATTCCAGTATATATCAAAAAAATTCTTGTCAAGAGTTCTTAACAAAATAGTATTTCAAGTTGTTGATTTAAGGGATTAAACTACAAGTGGGCTAGGACTTAATTTTAAATGGAAAGAAAACTACACATGATATGCATATTCAATTTCCAGATTATAGTCTGGTTATAATAAAAATGGCCCACATAAGATTTTTTTTTTCCCCATAAAAACCACTGGCACTGATCTTGTTCAGTGTTAAAATGAATATTCAGGATTCTCAAACTATTTCTACATAAAAATCTTCTATCCAAACTATTTTGTCTTGTAGATCCACCATTTCTTTAGTGTCTCCCTTACCATATTTTCAAGTTGCTCAATCTTATCTCACAAGACTCTGTCATTATCTTTTAGGCCTCTTCCATATCTTATTAAAGGCATCTATTTTCAGTGAGAGTGTTTCAGAATGACCTGAATACTTCTTTAACTCCAGAGCAAGAGATTTCAAAAGCACTAAAAGTTCCAAATTAGAAATTTCTTTCACTTCAGGAATGTTGATAGCTTCTACAGTTAGGATAATTCTTTCTATTTCATCTGAAGCAGTAGGAGCACCTCCAGATGTATCAGCAGTGTCAACAATAACAGTTCCCTTAAAGCTTTATACGCTTTTCTGCAAATGACGTTTCCTCTTTAGCAGATGAAGTGGGAATGAGATTCTTCTTCTTTTATTTTTTTCCTACCAGTGCTTTTTTGGATCCATGTTTCCTCGACTAGAATTCAAAACTTATTTCAAAGAAATGTAGGTAAGGTTAACAATTAGCCCAAGATAAGATATTTTCTGACGCTAACAAAGTGAGTCTAAGAACTGCACTTTAACAAATCTCAGTTTTAACCAAAAGTCCCAGACCTGTATTTTGGGGTGACAGAGAGCATGACTTTGGACAATCTTTCAGATTTGAAATGTGTTATAACATTTACCTCATTCTTTAACTCCAAGGATTTTAATCCAGATTGCAATATGTGAATTTAAGCTTTCCTTCCCTGCCTATGATTATATTAAATGTCTCTCAATGTGAATATGTATTTTATTCTAATATTAATTATCTTTCAGGATGGAATTTTCTATGAGATTCAGTTAAGAGGGGAACATGTCATGACATCAGTAACTACCGCACCATTTTGCCTTATATACAATACAGTAGTAGGATTAGCAGTCATGTCTTCAGCAGCCCTTGTAGTTAAGTTCTAGTCATGTCTTAATGAAATGGATCAAAATGATTAAAATGAAAGTATTTGTGGTATTAGGTATATGTTGGTATGAATTCCTCCAGTTTCAAAATATTTTAAGAGTCCCAGATGTATATTACAGGAGTTTTGAACTAGGAATTCTGACTGCAAAACCTTAATTCCACACTCTGTATATCATTGCAATGTTTTGCAGAACATTGTGGAACTCCCTCCAAAGACCCTCTATCTCTGCGGCAAAGTCAAAGGTGTTTCAGAAGAACAACATATAATGAATTGGACAAATTCAAAGACAAATTTTCATTCGTAATTTTCTTCGCATATCTGTGTAGGGAAAGTGTGGTGCATGAAATCTCCGAAAGACAAAATCTGGTTGTCTTGCTTAGCAGGGAAGCTTCAAGAAACCCATCCATGGCTTTACAGCTTTTCTCTTTTACAAAGAGATTGCCATGGTTCGCGCCGCTTTATTTTACTGTGTCTTTGCTGATCTGAAAAGTATTTTTCCACATATAGTTGAAGGGCTGACACAGAAGCTATTGCGATTCTGAAGCCAGAGTGAGAAAAGGTCTTTCTTTTTTTCCCCTCTCGATCTGTCTCCTGTCAGGCAGTTGAGCTGCTTGACTGGTAGAGTGAGGGTGTGTCAGGAGTTCTGCCTTAATAATTTGATGGAGAGGAAGAAAAGAAGGCGAGGGATTGTACTGCTGTATATTAAATGATAAATGATGTGGAAGACAAGTAGCAGGGAGGTCAACCATAAAATTGGCTGTGGAGAGTGAAACAATTCAGCTTCATAGTGTAGGAAAATACACTGCCACAGTGACACTGGAAATATGTTCTTAGTCGGTGACAAAAATTAGACCTAATAACTTCACAGTGTGCCAACTACTTGATACTACTGGGTTAATAATTGAAATTTTCACTAGTTAAAATGTTGCCTTCTTAACTACCATTATGTTTCTTTATAAGTATTAAACATTCTTTATGTTAACTATCATCTCATGCCAACCAGTTATTTCTATTGATGTTATAATTAGTATCTCTATTATTCCTCATGAAACTGCTCTTATAATCCTTTAAACAATGGAAACTCTGTTATTGTAAATCTGATGGATGAGGAAACAAATCAAGGCATTTATCTTTGTGGGATCTAGGCTGTGGAAGGCATTCCTCTGAGAGGCCCACCAAGTCTTGTATTTTCTTGTCTTTCAGTGAGAGAAAATACATGGCTTTTACAACATGCACTGGACATGGTATTTCTAGTTTATTCTTGCTTTATGATTGTGTTATGTTTTTCATATTATCTATAGTTGTCAGATGTTCATGTTTATGCTATAATTGTCCTTTGATCCCCATGTTCCTAAAAGCATATTTAGTTCTAAACAACAGGCAAGGTTAATTAAGCATGTAAGTAAACAGTAAATATGGATTTCAGTTATTACATTAGAGGTCAGTGCATATAACAATGTGGATTTTGAAGCAGCAGGATAGAAAGAGTATTGATACTTTTGAACTTTATTGTGGGTGAAGACTCCTGAAAATACCATGGATAACCAAGGGGAAAAAACAAAACAAATGGATCATCAAATAAATTAACTCAGAGTTCTCACAAATGATCAGACTCAAATTATCATACTTTGGACACATTGCAGTATGTGAAGACCAAACTCTTTGGAGAAGTCTGTAATGCCAGGAAAGATGGAAGGGAGGACAAGAAGAGGACCACTAACAACAAGTTAGATGGGCTCAATTACAGTGCAATGGACACACCATTGAAAGATCTGAAGGACCAGGTTGGGGGCAGATTGTTCTGAAGAAAATATATCTCTTACATAGGACTAAATTCTAGTTCTGCTTTGGGAAGTCAGCTGGGTGACTTTGGGCCAATCTCTCTCTCTCTCTCAGCCCCAAGAAGGAGGCAATGGCAAACTACTTTTGAAAATATTGCCAGGAAAACTGTAGGTATTTGTCCAGGCAGTTGACAGGAGTGAAGACTGACTCATTGGTACCCCTCTCCATATAACAATAGTATCAGAAGAAACAGCTATATTTATTTGCTAATTATACTCAGTTTCCCTATTTGCCAGGTGACCCTTCAAAGCCCCAAATAATTATAGCTTTAGTCAGCACCTTTTTTTAAAAAAAAAAAATAGCCTATTTTCTTTTCCTTTACTACTTTTTTATATTTTTATATTTTTATATTTTTTTTTACCTCTTCCATAACTGTAATTTTCTCCCAAAAACTTCTCTAGCTTCTTTTATCATGCCAGAAGTCTTTCTTTCCCTCCCTTCATTGTCTTCCTTCACACATCAATTTCCTTCTTTTTCCACTACTGTGTAACCTGTTTCTTTTATCTGCCCTCTGCTGTATCCATGTAGGCATTACATAACCGGCTGCAATTATTTTTTCTTATTATTGAAGACTTAGTGGGTCACTGGACCGTGAAAGGTTAAAAATATTTTAGTAAATGAAAAGATCCACATGATTACCAAGTTGCACCTCTTAAACAGAAACCTGTCAGTCTATGCAGCAAAGCTCTTTTGAAGCAGACTTTTGTGTGTGTTATAAAAAAAAATCTGTGTGTATACTATAAAGCTCTTGAGAATAATAAATAAGATTTGGGATTACTCTTTCTTTCTTTCTTTGGCAAATCAAGCAAGGAATTGTTTGGTTCTTCTCTTCTCTTCTCTTCTCTTCTCTTCTCTTCTCTTCTCTTCTCTTCTCTTCTCTTCTCTTCTCTTCTCTTCCCTTCCCTTCCCTTCCCTTCCCTTCCCTTCCCTGGGAATGTGCAAACAGAAGCAACACCATTAAATGGTTAACCATTTATTTAAATGGTTAAATAAAACCATCATAATAAAACCAAACCCACGTTCATAAAAAAAAACCCTGCAAATAAACAAACAGAATAAAATAATATGCAATCTTGTCTTAGAATAATTGTCATCCTACCAATGTCCTGGGGAACATCTTTAATTGTTTTCTGAAAGAAGATAATGGTGGTAGTGCAAACATTCCTCAGGTGAGAACTCCTTGATCAGGGTGATGTCACTGAGAAGCTTTATTTCTGGGTATCACAGTATAAGCCAAACCTACCACTGGGCCACACACTGAATCTCCCCACTGAGCTTAATGCAGGAGCTGGATGGTATTAGAGGAGGTCATATTTTATGTATCTAGGTTCTAAGCAGCTAAGGGTTTTTATAGGTTAATGTTAACACTGTAAATGTGGTCCACTAGCTCATAGGTAATTGGTGCACTACTTTTAGGATCAATGCAACGTAGTCCCATTTAGCTGCAATTTGTAACACCAGTGAGAGCTTCTCAGCTACATTTAGTGGTAGCCCCATGTAAGATGTATTGCGGTAATCCAGTTAAGAGGTTATTATGGCATAGTTTCCTGAAACTGGGCTATTTTAGTCCAGAAAGCTTCATAGCAGGCAAACCAATAAACCAGTCATAGATCTTCCTTGTGTATGAGGCCATCTGTACCTTTAATGACAGATTGGAATCAAGGAAAAGCCACAAGCTATGTACTTTTTCTTTTGGAGGAAGTTCTACCTTATCCAATATAGACCATCTTTTTAATTTGGAGGACTGAGAACCACAATCTATAGTGCTTCCTTCTTATTTGAATTCCTGGCTCTTATCCTGTCTGTCATTGCCTGCAGGCAACAATCAAGACTTGGGCATTTTAATGGAAAGGAGTAACAGAGCTTAGGGGCATCTGTGGGAATTCATGGGTGGGCAAAGGAGGGCAAATTACAAACGTACATCACACGATTATAATGCAAGTACAAAAGGATGGCACTTGCATATGGTGACACAATGCAAGTTTGGTCATTTTGGCATCATCAAGGTTAGGAATAGATGTCTATGGTATTATGGTCATACTGAAAGAGATGACAACCATCAATGGTTTCATGAACTATTAAACAGGAAAGGAGAAAGAATGAAACCCTTAGGATCGCCACAACTTAAGACACATGGGGATGAACAAAAATCTTACACTGATACGTTCTGGTGGTAGTCTTGTCAATAGAAATGGAACCATTAGTCCCCAATTTCCAGCCTGCTGAACCACTCCAGCAATACATTATCTTATGATCAGTGGTGTTAAAGGCTATTGGGAAATCCAGAATGCATATTGTAGCACTTCCTATGTCTCTCTCCTGGTAAAGGCCATTAGGCAACCAAAGCTGTTCCTGTGCTATGTCTTGAAATGGATACAGATAATTGGGTCTTTCTGGACACACTTGTATCTAGATAGCCAGTGCTATCTATAGCAATTGAGCAGTAGTAGCATTAAGCCTTAGGGTTCAGACTGCAACATCAACTCCTTCAAGATGGTGGGCTTAAGGCAAGATCTACTACATAAAAGCCTTAAACTTATAGTTTGGATTTCAACAGAGACAATCACTTATTTGGCTGTAGGCACAGAAGTCTTATTTGTTCTCAAAAGAGTGAGGGTGTGCTTAGGAGAGATTGTATTTCAGATCCTTGTTAGCAGCCACAGAGGGTTCCAGTTCAAGCAATCATTCATCTCACTTTATGGCTTGCAGCTGTAGGATGGGTCCACAGTAGAGTAGACCAAGTCTGTCCACAGCAAGGTTTGCTATTTTGTTCTGCATGCCTGATTTTAAGGTGGATAAACAATTTGTTCCTGATGAGGTTTATCCTAATTTAAACCAAAGGAGATGTCCCTAACAAGCTGATAGAAATAACGCTTTGTTAGATGTTGACTGTGGTGAAGGGAAAACACTAGCCTTCCTTATGCATAAGCCACAGCATCAGACTATTAGTGCCTGCAGACTCAGTGCTTGCTAAGCATAAAGGCTGCTTTAAAGAAAGAGGAGTTGTGGGGGTGGGAGAAGGTGATTGAGTGAAAAGGCAGGTACCAAGGGATGCTAAAGAGAAGCCTTCACAGAAAGGACCTGCTGGATTACCCTTATCAAGCCTGTATAAACAAACCCTCCAGCCTTCTGTGCTGTCTGGGACTCAGCTCATTGCCCAGGCAGATCAGAATGCTGGTTCCTTACTCTGGAAAACCTTATTTAGAGGGAAGAGGGCCACAGACTATGCTCACAGCTGAGGCTGGAAGGTTTATTGCGACTGTTGGTGTGAGAGTGGAGAACAAGCCTCAAACTGCTGCTGCCAGATCGATTTATCTTCTTGGTTAGATGTTTCTTTTCTAATGTTACTCTGAATTTTTGGCTTGGACTGCTGAGGCTCCAAAGAGTCTGTTTTTGTTTTCAGCCTCTGTCCCTGAATGCTTAAGGGATTGGGAAGAATAAACTTCAGCAGGTTCTCTACATCAGTGTTTGTTTTCTGTTATTTGTTAGTCAGCTCCATGCCTCTCTTTCTGTAAGGGTCTCTGCCACATGTTCACTAGAAAAATTTTCCCAATTACTTGGAGTAAGCAGATTTCAGTGAAATACTTGGTATCAAATGATTCATAGAAATACATTGATTAACATACATTAATGGTCAATAGGTTATAATTTTATCAAAAGGTCCTTGGTCTAACTCTTAAATAGCATTCATTTCTGAGGACAGATAATCTTAATTACTCCCTCATCCTTGCAAGGAACGAAGCCTCAGTTGCTCAAGTCTCATAGCTATCTCAATGTCACCTGTACCCATAACAGTGAGGTGACTCACACCACGCCAACCACTTATTCAGTCAACCTGTCCTATCCCCCCAAACCCTGAAAGTGTGCTCTGCAATATGTATTGGGCATGTAATGGTCTCAAACTGATTTATGGTTGCTTTGGGTACTATGAATTCCTGTACCACATATGAGGGGTCAGCCTCAGCAAGGATATTGGTTTCCTAAGGGGAGAGATGCAATTCTTATCTTTGCCTGCATTTCTTCCTCTCCTTCTCAGTCTTAGCTGATACTGTGCCAAGTAGCTGGCCAAGCAAAGCTGGGTCAAATCTGCCCCTTTTCCCCATTCACCTAGCATATCTCTGTGGTATAAAACTGATCAGTCCTTTCATCCATGATCATATCATAGCCTATTTCAGTCTGACATGCCATTGGCTAAAAATACCATAAGGTGGAAAGGAAGGTCAGCAGCATGGCAACCTTATACAGTCTGAGGCTCCGGTAATAGGTGGGAAAGCTTGGTTTGCTTTCACAAGGTTGCCTTGCAAGAGCCACAGAAGTGTGGCACATTGCCAAAGGTCTAGGGAGGCTACAGATGTGTTGTCTTCCTGCTGTTGCTGTTAACTGCCTGTGACAAAGTTATCTTTCTAATGTACAGTTCACTACACTTGATTGCAGTATGCTGGATTTTCTCACAATAACCATGAAAGCAAGCTATGGCTTTCCGTTTAAACAATGAAAATAATTTTTATTTCAGGTCTGGGGTATTAAAATCTTTCATTGCAATAAAAACTATTATTTTTAGAAAAAATATTTTTTCCCAATTAGTCTAATTCAAAATTCAGTGTAGACTATACTGTGGAACTTCTGCACTTGCTAACTTCTCTTATTTTCTTAAGTAAAAGACAAAATGTGAAGGCCAAAAGCTTTATGGAGGTTCCATTCTTGTTGTGATATAATGAGAAATCCTCAGGTGTGAAAGCTTCCACAACAATTGGATTTAAAAAACAATGTATTGGGACAATGGACTTAAAATACAGTAATAGTAGGATTGTAGCCAATGTAGCTATACAACAAAAAAGTATTATTATTATTATTATTATTATTATTATTATTATTATTATTATTATTATTATTATTTTATTTTGAAAGCTTTCTGTAGCCATTCAAATGAATTAATATATAGTTAAACATGTGTATACACATGAGTATATATTGATTTTAATAGAACTTATATTCTATTAAAGGTATTTTGAAGTGCAGCCTTAACTGTCTTTTTTACTATACAAACCAAAACCTGAATAATTTACCAATTGTGTGACATTGTTGTTTCCATAGCAACTAATGAACTTAGAATGAAACCTCAAACATGGCCTCCATTGTCAGTATAAACATAACATTCTGTCATTAGAAGTGTACAACAATGGAAAAATGTATTTAAGTCCAGCACAACCCGTTTTATATATTAAAAAACAAAACAAAAACAAAAAAACCCCTTCTTCATTGACCTTACACTATCTAGTGAAGTAGGGTACACTCTACTTCATCTATAGAACCTAAAGTACTGTTTTGTTGTGCAAATTTAGAATATTTGCATGTAAAGTACCATTACAAATATTTTATATATTCTGTATTGACTGACTGCAATTATGCAGACATGATTTGCTCTTCGTTAGTAGATGCAGTTGTAATACTGGGTAACATCAGAGGTACAATACTTGGCAAATTGTTTATTAAAGGGGGTGGGGGATAAAAAGTATTTTGAATGATTTCCCTTTAATTTCTAAAAAAAGATTTGAATGATCAGATAAAATTGAATCTATAAGGGCAGATAGTCCTGAAGGTAAACGGACTGATAATGGTTGGCTTGCTGTTACCTTTATTGAAAAGTGTGAAAGGGGTCAAAGAGATGAGTGTAATAATTGTTCTTTGTTTATGATAACTAGTATAAATATCTGGAAGGGAAGGTGAATCTGTAATGGTATGTGGGAATGACCTTGGGAGACTGGGCCCAGATGCTGCCTAGGGAATGGTCAGGAAAGAGCATGGCCTGCAGATGGATAGTGGGTGGGGCAAAAGGCTCAGAAGGGACCCTTCCTAATTTCTCGGGGTGTAAAGGTGACAGCGGGAGAATTGTACCTTCAGACTTGCAAGATTCTGTTGATGTAGCCTTAAAATAAAGTAGAATTAGCTCATCTGGTTGTGTTCCTGTCTGGTCTACCTGGGAAAGCTGACATCAAACTTGCAAGTTTCTTCTGAACCTCTTGCCCCACCCATTATCCAGCTGTGGACTATGCTGTTTCTACACTGACCATTCCGTAGGCAGCATTTCTGGGTCCAGTCTCCCAAGGTCATTCCCACATACCATTACAGAATAAGGGGCTATCTATTGAAATGTAGAATTCAAAAGTGCCAGAAGGCCCCAGTAGTAAGGTCCTCCCCCCACCTTATTGGATGTACTACCCCTGGTCTACAGTCACATAGTAATTTACATTATCTCTGTAACTTATTGTATCTATGTGAAGGGCTTTATAATCTATAACCTTGTAGTCTTTGCAACTCTTTGATAGTGTCTGGCTAGAGCCTGGTGATCACTGTATGTTTGTGTGTGCCAATAAAAAGTACATTGTTGCATTTATCTCCAAGTGTTTTGGTTTCTTATTTATGTGTGGATTTTCCCCACAACACTTAACAGGAAGAAGGCAGGTTTTTTTCTGCTATTTTACAGTGAGTAAAACACTTTCTAGAATAATTATGGTGGCAAGGCAAGGAAAGTGAACTTCCCTTCTCATCGATCATTTTTTTTAAAAGGCCCCTATCCACTGCTACCTTTCATTTTCTTCTTCAAAAATGATCAGCTGATAACAGAACTATCATTTCGCCATACAGAAGTCACCTTGCCAGTGAGCGTAGTCATCATGTAGCAATACATTATTACATGCTCACACGATAATTGCACTGTTTCTCTCTTTATATATATATCAAGCATATTTATATGTACTTGCTATACACGTGTGCGCACACACACACGCAATGTTTTCTATAAAACAAATTCCAATATAGACTATAATGATAATGTTATATAAAATTTAAATTTAAAAAAAAAAGGTTGAATGAGAAAAAGAGGAATCGTGAAGTCTCTGGGATTCTCTGAGCTTGGTAGTTTTCTTGCAAACATTTCATTACCACGCTAGGTAACATTTTCAGTGCTAGAATGGAATGGAGTTTATTCTGTGTTTATACACTGTGGCATGCCCTGCCAGTGTTGGTGGGGTTGGGGGTTTCGATTGTTTTATTTTTTCCTTCTGGTAGTTCCTTGATTAATGTATTGTTTACTGCTTGATTGTATGTCTGATGGTAATCTTGGTGTTAATCTCTGCTTATCTGGGTGATGATTACTGGTGAGGAGATGTTCTGGTCTTTTGTTTTCCTTTCTATTGTCTCTTTTGAATAGTGTGTAGATGCTGTTTATCTCTATGTGCCTGTTGATGGCTGCCTTGTCTGAATACCAAGCTTCTAAGAATTCCCTTGCATTTTTGGATTTAGCTTGGTCTAAGATGCTGACAGTTTCCCAGTTGAAACTATGGTTAAGTCTGCCCATGTGTTGTGAGATTAGGGAGTTTTCATCATGTCTGGATTCTTCTGGTCATCTACCTTGACCAGAAGAATCCAGAGGAATCTTCTGGTCAAGGTAGCACAGTATTATAGTCAACATATTTCAGTGCTCCCTTCAATATTATTACTCAAATAATTGTTTGATTAGTACTACTGGAGCCAAAACAGGTTGCCATTTTCTGTTTGGACTATGAGAGAAAGAGAGGTTACTCTCAACTGATTTGGAAATTCAGCTATCATTTTCCGCCCAAGCTGTCTCCTGTTACATTTACTAAGAAGAAAGACTCCAGGCGGTGTGGGAGGATACAGAACTTATTAACACTATAGTTAACAGTATGAATACAAGAAAACATACAGTACTTCAACTTGAAGTTCAGGAATTCCCCTCATTCTCCTCTTCTTTTGATCCCCACATCTGCTCTGGAGAGTCCCCAGTCCGCTAGAGTAGATTTCTAGTAAAAGGTTTGCAACCCTGAATCCCAGAGAAATCCAATGCCAAGAATTCAGGAGGAGGATCTTAGAAAGAAACAGCTCTTTATTCGGCCAAGTAAAAGGAAGCTGGGTGGTCAACAGCCCAAAGCACAGGCAGCAGGTATGCCAGGGTGTGCCATGCCAATGGAAATGCAAACTCAGTTTTTATAGTTTACAAGAACAAGGCAGTTTGAACTGCAGTTTGAACTGGTTTAGCTGTAGGCTCTTTCCAGAATGCCCTCGAGGTATCCTGTGTATGTGTCCCTCTTGCTTCGAGCTAATGGTGTCTTTCTAGCGAGGCTGCAAAGACAACCCCCCCCCTTCATTCCTCCCTTTAGTTTTGTAACAGAATGCTTTCTGTTACCTGGTTACCAGAGAGCTATATTCTTGTGGGATAGTTTGGAGAACCATGACTTTGGCGGGCTTTTCAGATGGAGTGGCGGGGCGGCAACAACCATCATTTGAGAAACTAGAGAGGTGAGCATGCGTCGGCCTAAAAACATAAGGATTGGTGAACAGCAGCATAGGACCAACAGCAATATAGCGCCAAGGAAAAGAAATAAGAGGAGGGATCTTAGCCATGAGCTGATGTTGGGAAACCAACTTTCCAGGAATGAGAATGGGTTCCATGATGTATCCCACCGGCGGGCCTCATCTGCATGCTTTTCAGCTATGGCATTCTCCATGGCCTCTATAGTTTTATTAAGATCAACTTGATTGTTATGAATGTAAACACAATAATAAGAATGTACAACAGCACAAACTCCTCCTTGAGCTCCGAGAAGCATGTCTAAAGCTTCTCTATTTTGCAGGACCACCATCCTAATTTCTCCTTGCTCTTGATTTAATTTCTGCAACCCCAGTAGGGGGGTATGGCTCTATATGCCCTCCTACCACATAGCAACCAACCCCCCCCTACAAGATTGGTATGGTACATGGCGTGGTCTGCCGGAGCCACTGCTGACTGGATCAGTGCCTTAATGGTGTTACAAGGCAGACCCCCTATACTGCGATTGCCCGTGGTGATGTGGTTGCACTCATACTCTGTCACATTGGCATATGAAAATGAAGGGGCATTGAATCTGTACAGGCTATTGACATTGATTAGGTAATCACAAATGGAATAGTTACCTAAGAAAATAGTATTTGCATTCGCAGTTGTGTTCTGGTATGCCCAGCAGAAGGATGCTCTATGCTGAATCCTAGACCCTGTCAAAACTATAATCTGGGTCAGGTTTTGGGAGATGAACACACCCCTAGGTCCTTGAGTTGGATTTTCCCATTCAGATTCATTCAAGGGAATCGCATCTAAGGGGAGTCCATCTGAAGCCTTTGCAGGCATGTGTTGACATAGCCAATAATTAGAAAAATTACTCTCCATCTGGTGTACTCACCTTCTGGATCCATTTGTTGTCCTGCCATAGGCCTAAGTTGGCCTCCCTTTTGTTACGCAAGGGAACACCCAGTCCCAAAGATAGACCTGTCATGAGGATCGAAAGCATTAAGACATGTGGTTTCTCCAAGACACAAATCAACCCCATCCTTCCCTTTCCCAAAGAACGTCCTTGGGGACCCACAACAACACTGTCAGAGAATTCCAACTAGAACACACTGAATCCCACTGCTTCCAGAAGGGTCCAGTCCATTTAAAAGATTTTAGGGTCCTTCCTAAGTAGACGGGAAGAGTCCAAATAGGTCAGCTGGTGAGGCGGGAGCTTTCTGGAATTTCATTTTCAGGCTGTTTAGCTGCTGTACTTGCCACTGAGTCAGAGAAGGCTCGACTTTCTTGATCCTGGAACCGTGGATCCACACCTTGATCCTCTCAACTTTAACTGCTGTTGAAGTGGCGAGTAAGACTTGTCGGGGTTCAGACCATTTGAGATCGACATAGGGAGGTGAGAGTTCTTTAACTCGGACCCACTCTCCTGGATTGGCAAGAGGAGGGGCATCTGAGACAGGTGGTAAAGCAGTCTGAGCCTGTTTAGAAATAGAGGAGAAAACCTGTGCCAGATTATGCAAATACTTGGTTACATTCTTATCTCCCTCATCAACATCCTTTACCCTGTTAGCCACAAAGGAGTGCCCATACATCATTTCAAATGGGGACAAGGCAAGCTTCCCCATAGGGAAGGCTCGAATATGGGTAAGGGCTAAGGGGAGTTTTAGGCCAGGGCAGACTAGTCTCCTGACACAGCTTGGCAATTTGTGCCTTAAGGGTCCAGTTCATATGTTCAACCTTAGCAGAAGCCTGAGGCCAGGGGAGGTGCCAGGGGATTTGAAGGAACTTGCTGACCTCTTGAGTGACCTTAGAGGTGAAATGTCGGCCATTATCAGATTCCAAGCCTTTAGGAACACTGAACTGGGGAACGATGAGTTCTATTAGGGCCTGTACTACCTCCTTAGCTGTTTATGTGGCAGTGGGAATAGCCTCTGGCCAACCAGTATAGAGATCAACTAAGACAAGGAGGTTAGACTGGGCACCATCCTTGGGCATCTCTGTGAAGTCAACTTGCCAGGCTTCCTCTGGGTATTGGGCCATTCGAAGGTGTCCTTGAGGAATTGTCTCCCCCCCCCCCCCCGGGGATTGTTCCGCTGACAAATCTCATACTAACGAACTACAGAGTGGCAGGCACCCCTGAGGCGTGGGGCGTGGTAACGTTCTTTTAGCCACTTGAGAAGGCTGGTGAGGGCCCCATGTGAGAAGTCTGGTGAGCTCAAGTAACAATCTTCCAAAACAGCTGGCAGGGAAACTGAACCTTTTCCCCCACTACCCACCAACCATTGTCCCAATGTCCCTTTGGGTCTAGTTTGTCTCGGTCATAGAGGGGAGGCATGGCATCAGTGAAGTCAATTGGAAGGAAAGGAAGAAGGTGATCTGGAGATGGCTGGCAACCCAGAATGGCAGCCTGTTTTGCCCCAAAGTCTGCTGCCTTATTTCCTCTGGCAACTTCACCTGGGTCAGATTGATGGCCATGACAGTGGATAATAGCTAATTCTGTAGGTTCCTGGACAGCTGCTGTGAGCTCCTCAAGCACGGGTTTCATTTTTAATGTCTTTCCATCCGCTCCTGAGAAGCCATGGGCTTTCCATAAAGCTGTAGGCGTGTGCGCAGCGAGGAAGGCATAACGACTGTCAGTAAAGATGTTAACTCGCTGTCACTTTAGCCAAGTGACAAGCCTTAATCAGAGCTAGAAGCTCAGCAGCTTGGGCTGAATAATGGGAGGGCAATTTCTGCAAATATAATGGGCCATCTTCAGTAACTACTGCAAAGCCTGTGAACCTCTTCCCCTCTTTCATGAATGATGAGCCATCAGTCCAAAACTGCCCTCCAGGGTTTGCTAAAGGTTCAGCTTGCAGATGAGGGTGAATTCCAACAACTGTCTCTAATACTTCAAAACATTCATGGGGGTCAGAGCCTGGCTCAGGGGGCAGAGGCAAGAGAGTAGCAGGGTTGAGGTGTTCACACCGGTGGAGTTTAATATTTTCCTGTTCCACAATCAAGCTAGCATAGTGCAAAACATGGTTAGAGGTGGCCCAGGCAGGTAACTTTTGTTCAAGCAGGGTTCGAACTGCATGGAGGGTGTACACTGCTAATGGAGCACCTAGAATGATTTTCTGGGCTTCTTGGTCCAGTATAGCAGTGGCAGCGACTGCTCGCAGGCAGGAGGGCCAACCTTTAACTACATTGTCCAAGCCCTTGGAAAGGTAGGCCACTGGTACCTTTTCAGGCCCCAGTTTCTGAAGCAGGACCCCAAGGGCACATCCCTTTTGTTCTGTCAGGAAAAGGTCGAACCCTCGGCTTTGATCTGGCAAGGCAAGGGCAGATGCAGCGGCTAGGGCTCACTTAAGGCCTTCCCAGACCTTCTGGTGTTCCCCAGTCCAGTCCCAGGCCATGTCTTTCTGAGTCAACTGATAGAGAGGTTTGGCCAACAGGGAATACATGGGGATCCACAGCCGGGCATATCCGGTAATTCCCAAAAAAGTTCTCAGTTGTTTTATATTGGCAGGTGCCTTCAGAGAGGCAATGGTTTGCAGGCCATTCATGTGGAGGAGTCTCTTGCCTTTCTTGAGAATATACCCCAAATATTGGACTTCTTGTTTGACCCATTGGACCTTTTTCTGGGGTACTGCGTATCCCTTCCTTGCCAGATGGTTGAGGAGGGCAACAGACACCTCCTTAGTTCCCTCCCTGTCTCTTCCTGCAATTAGGAGGTCGTCCACATACTGGAGGAGGGTAGTGTCATTTGTTGAAAAATCTCTCAAGTCCTGAGCAAGGGTGGTGGCAAATGCTGTTGGGCTATTGCGATAGCCCTGGGGAAGTCGGGTCCAAGTGAGTTGACATTTTAGACCACTGTCTAGATCTTCCCACTCAAATGCAAAATAGGGTTGGCTTTTCCTGGCCAATGGAATGCAAAAGAAAGCACCTTTGAGGTCAATGATGGTGTACCACGTTTGGTCACCGGACAGGGTGGTCAAAAGAGTGTATGTATTGGCTACCACAGGATGAAGAGGCTGTATCTGGCGTTAACTTCCCTAAGGTCATGAACAAATCTCCAGAATCCATCAGGCTTTGGGACTGGAAAAATTGGGGTTGACCAGGGAGATTGGACTTGGTGAAGGAGGCCGTTCTCTAGAAATAAGTCTATTTGGGGCTTAATGCCTACATGGGCCTCTAGTTTAATAGAATACTGTCGAATGGCCACAGGTTGCACCTGAGGAAGAAGTTGAGCCCGATGTGGGGTGACAAAAAGGGCCAGCCCTGGTGTGCCTTGATACCAAACTTTGGGATCAATATTGAGGTGATTAAAATCTGTGGGTGCTTCAGGGTCTTGCAAAAAGCACACATCCGCTCGGCCAGGAGAGATATCAAGAGTGACTCCCTTGGGTGAACACTTGAGAGTTGCTCCCAGTTTGCCAAGGAGATCCCATCCCAGAAGATTTAAAGGGCACTGAGGCAATACTAAAAATGAATGTGAGATAGTAGGTCCCTGTGGGGGCTGAACAGAGAGGGGAAGAGTCTTTGGAGCAGCCTCCTCCCGGTCTGTGACTCCAACAATGGGAGTAGTTTCTGAAGAAAGATAGGGGATAGTGGGGTCCTTGAGGACGCTATACGTGGCCCCAGTATCAACTAAAAAGGAATAAGTTTTTCCCCCAATTGTTAGCTCCACCAGAGGGTCGGGGGTGCTACTGAAACCTCCAGACCCCCATCAGTAGGTACTAGGGTAGAACTCAGGCACTAGAGCTGACATCAGGGGTTGGGGTCCGGGCTTTGGACCTGGCCGGGATGCTTCCCCCATCCCAAAATCATGAGGTGGTCTACCTCCAAAGTTTCTGCCACTATTTCTTCCCCTAGAGGGCCCAAGGGGGCATTCCTTTTTCCAGTGGCCAATTCTTTTACACCGGGCGCACTGGTCTCACCGAAGAGGATTTGGGCGGGGTTGCTCAGGGTGTTTGGGTAGCTCCCTCCCTTTAGTTTTAGGCTGTAGAGCAACGGCCAAGAGGGCTGCTTGTTTTCGTATCTTGCAATCTTCCTTCTTCTCTTCATCCTCATCTCATTGGGCAAACACTATAAGCCGTTTGGATGAGGATCTCAAAATTCTGGGTGGTGGGTGCCTCTTCTGGAGTTTGCACCAGATATCAGGGGCACTTTGTCCCACAAAAGTCATTTTTAACATGGTTTCGTTAGCAGGGAGGTCGGGGTCAAGGTCAGTAAATTGTCAGAACCCATCCTTGAGGTGGTTCAAAAACTCAGTAGGAGATTCCTTTGGCTCCTGGAGAATCTGGTGGACCCAGTGAACGTTTACTGTCTTGGGTACTCCAGTGTGGAGGCCATGAAGAATGGCCTCCTGGGCATGCCGAAGGGCAGTGAGGCCATGATCTGTATTTGGGTCTGCCTCAAAAGTGGGAACCAGAATAACATTCGGGTCAGGCCATGCTGCATCATGTCTGCTATCTTGGAGCCCCTGGGTCTGTGCAGTGGTATAATGGACTACTGCAGCTTTTAAAACTTGCTGCCGGTCTTCTGCCCCCAAAAAGGCAGAAAGCAAGGTAAAAAGATCTGGGACCATTGAGCAGTGGGTTGAAATGATCCGCTGGACTAGATCAACATATTGCTGGGGAGCTTCTCAATAGGGAAGCAAGCTCTCCTTCCAGTTAAACAAGTCCCCTGTGGTAAATGGGGTGTGGATATAGGATAGTCTGTTCCCCATGGGGACCTGCCAAAGTGGAGCCAAGACAGAAGGACCCATACATGCTTCTTGAGTATAGGCTAGACCTGTCCTGGTGTGGGAAGGGCTAAGAAACTTCAGGTCTGGTCCTAGAGGCCCAGGGTCAGGAACTGATAGTGGTTCATCCGGTACCGGTGGGGGAGCATCTGGCCTTGCAGGAGAATTGGGATGGGGGGGTAATTCTTCTTCATCCTCTGCTGCTAGCTTTACTTTTTGACTTTTAATCAGCAGACAGACCCTTTGGGAGGGGGGTATTAGCCCACATAATTTTTGAATATCTGTCCATGCAGTCAGATTGAAAAAGAATGCTGAATAAAGTTCTTCTTCCATCTTGCCTCCCTTTGCCAGGAACTTTGACAAGTTTGGATAATTTCAGGGTTCACAGTGCCCTCAGGCGGCCATGGGAGCCAGAAAATAAGTGGGTCACATAGTAGTGCAGAGAAGTCTCAACTTCTCCCTTTTAAAAGTAATCTTTACTGCTACCAGAGGTTTTAATGTGCTCCAGTGGGCTAACACGCAGCACAGTGGGGTGCATGGCTCTCACTTCCCATCCTGTTTTTCATTTGCCAGGGGCAAACTACTTTTTCGGTTTCCTATTTTTTTTTACCTTTCCCTTTTTATACCTTTCCTTTTTATACCTTTCCTTTTTGTACCTTTTCCTTTTTGACCCTGGATTCCTGGTCTCAACGGCCCCTCCCTCCCTCCCTGTGCCACCTCCCAGCAGTCACTGGCCTCAGAGAATTTAAAGGTGGTGGGATCAACCCTCACCTCCCACCAGCCGACGCTGGCTGTTTAAGGGATCGTTCGAGGGGGGTGGTCCAGGACACCGGAATCTACAGGTCTGACTTCCTAGGAGATTTCTTGGACCTTTCCTTCGGTTTGGGGTGTGGCCAAGCACCCTCTCCTTTTTGGAAGAACCTACCTCACCAGTTTTCCATGCCTCTTATCACTTACTCTCTTTCGCTTCGGTGGTCTCCGGCTGTTCCCCTCGTGGGGTGACGGAACTGCGGATCGGACCTCCTTACTCGCTTCACGGACAAATTCCTAATGAAAATTTTCCGCGTCTCACACAAACTTGCACACAGCAGTTCCCAAACCGCCCATTCCAGAACCCCGATTTTCCTACTTACATTTTTCCTTGACTTGATTAGTCCCTGGTACCAGAAGAGAGCCTCCGAAATGGACATTCAGGTCTGGCTTACAGCAGGGTCTGCTGGCCGCAGATCAGCGCAAGGTCACTGGAAAAAAAAATATCCAGGAGCCGTCTTTAACGACATCACTGGTCCGCGCCGGTTTCGCCTGGAAGCCGCACCGAAGGCCACCGAGCTGCAAGGGAGCTCGTTCGTGAGGAGCCCGGAGTGAGCTATCTCGAAGGAACGACGCCTTCAAGCCCCACATTGGGCACCAGAAAATGTAAGGTTTGCAACCCTGAATCCCAGAGAAATCCAATGCCAAGAATTCAGGAGGAGGCTCTTAGAAAGAAACAGCTCTTTATTTGTCCGAGTAAAAGGAAGCTGGGTGGTCAGCAGCCCAAAGCACAGGCAGCAGGTATGCCAGGGTGTGCCACGCCAATGGAAATGTAAGCTCAATTTGAACTGCAGTTTGAACCGGTTTAGCTGTAGACTCTTTCCAGAATGCCCTCAAGGTACACAAGGCAGTTTGAACCGGTTTAACTGTAGACCCTTTCCTGAATACCCTCAAGGTTTCCTGCGTATGTGTCCCTCTCACTTCGAGCTAATGGTGTCCTTCTAGCGAGGCTGCAAAGACAACCCCCCACCTTTCATTAGGAATGAAGAATGCAAGACTATTTGTGTGTATGTGAGAAGGCTATTTGGAGTCTTATTATATAACAGTCCTATATATACTGGCAGAGCCTACAGTTCACAGCACATTGTTGAAAAACCCTATTTCAGCTACTGGATGTGAAGGCCCACCTGTTCCTGCCTATCATATAGAGTTAGCTGGATAAACATAAAGAAGAAATTCTACATTACTACAATATCTTCTGTGCAATGTTAACTACCAGCAAGACAGCCTGATTTTTTACTCATGACCAAGTTCATATATAATAACTCAGTTCACGTTTCCACTCAGTTGCTACCATTTCAGGCCATCTACAACTACTATATGTCCTCCCAGTCCTTCTCAATTCCATCTTCTTCCCATTTTTTCCTGAAGGATCAACTAGATCACACCAAGGCCTTTAATAAGCTCTTTGACTGATGACTGATATCATCAGAAAGGCACCTCATTAATGAAAGAGATCACAGCTTACTTTCTACCAGATTTCTTTCTTCCACATGACTATCTAAGGAGCTGAATGCCAAATTTATTGGACCATTGTCTATGGTAGCACAAAGCAATCCACATGGCATGAAGGAATGAGTCTTTTGCACCCTCTCATTGTTAGTACCTTCAGTCTTTCCTGTAATAAATATACTTATCTAGCCATATTATGTCTGTGAAATTTCTGACTAGTCCAAATGAGGAACCAAGCTAAGACAGGAGATCAGTGATTTGATTCTGGGTCCAAATCAAAGCAACTTATAAGCAGCATTTCCTCAGGCACTCCAACAGGCAGAATTTGCAGAAGTAGTTAAACTCAGTGGTTGGCTATTCAAGTCAATATCAAAGAGCCCATTACACTGTTTAACCCTACACAACCAAAACTTTGTATGAAGAAAGGTTGATCTCCTCCCCCCAAAAAAGTGACCACAAAGCCAGGAAGTCTACAGAATTTTTGGATATCTATGAAACTTTTCAAATTTCTCTGCAGCAATTTGAAGGCACCTTACTAAATTATGATGTGCTGAAGTGACTTAGAGATTTGAAGTAATTGTTCAGTCTGAGATTTTGCATAGCCTTAATCTATATTTTTCTTCTTTGTGGAAGGACAGAATGAACTGTCATTTCAGAAGTGTGTTCCTATTTGCACCGACAAATCTCTACTTGGCTGCTGTAACCAATGCATAACTTTAAGGATTCTCCATAAATAAAATGGTGGATGTTAAATTTATGGCTCATGATTTATGTGCCAATGCTCTAAATTAGGTAATGTTCAATAATGAAGGCAAGTATGCCAGGTGATGTTTATAGACAGTCATGGCAGTCTCTATGCTTATTTATATCTTGAGCTAATTAGCCTTGAAATTGCTTTTTTACAAATATATTTCTACTGTCCCTGTTCAGAGGGTTGAATCCTATGCATATCTCCTCCTCGATGTAAGTTCAATGGGTCTTATTCACAGGTATAGGAAATCAATGTTTTAATTAAAAAGCAGCATCTAGACTCCCTCCCCTCTTGTCCTTTTGCTTTTGTCTAAATAAACAATTATAGTTTCAGTAAAGTTAGTTTTAGTATTCTCCAAGTTTACATTCTAAAGACAAATTCCTTCAGCCCTCTCAGAGGCTACACTGAATCTGAAATGTGCCCACAACTGAAATGGAGAAAAGGACAGGGCCATCCGTAGGGGGAGTCAAAGAAGTCAAGTGGTATCTGCAATCATATGATCAAGCTCTGCCTTGTTTTTTACATGCACCACGTAGTTGAAGCAGCCACCATTTTTACTTTGTGACACCCCTAACCTCCATGCATGCCTCTGGAAGAGGATCCATCATACTGACATCTAATGATCCATTATCATGAAAAGAAAATACTGTCCTGTACTATTTATATACCTATTGTTCAAATCTAGTTGAGTTGTTTCACATGTTAGACCAGAACTAGCAACTTCTTAAGCAGTTAGTTGTTGGCTGAGGTTATTCTGTAGGACAGAGTGAACATGTGTAGTTAAGCCAGAAGTTACAGTTTGAAAGGCAAAGCACTTTAAAATGGTTTCTTATGTAATACATTTCTCAAAAGCTACATAATTCTTTGTGCATAGGTAGGAAAGAAGAACTAGAAATACTGGGTGACATAAATAGTTAAGAATATTTATCCAAGGGATTGTGAGAAATTGAACAGCTGATAAGTTTTAAAAGCCCCAAATACAAATAAATTTCAAATTCACACATGCACACACTTTGCTCTAAGAAGAGTTAAATCATTATTTTGTAATTTTAAAAAAGGTTATAAAAATAAAAATTTGAATAATGTTGGCCTACTTATGATCTTAAATATTTATACAGATACTGTTTGTTTGTAAATACAGTATTTACAAAATAGTTGGCAACTTGATAAAACTTTTTTCTAGAATGATTGTTACATTAAAACAAAGGAAGGGCATGGTAGGCAATTTCAAAAATGTCAAAACTATAATTTCTTTCATGACTACTGGCTGGTAAAACAAACAGTGTGCACAGCTGTAACTTCTCTCTTGTGTTGTGTTAGGTTTTCACATGCAGATCAAATAAGGATGGGGGAAGGAAGAATTTAAAAATAGCACAACCCATCTGCAGTGTATCAATTCAGCTACACTCAGTGTTCCCCCACGTTCTTCTGTTGCAGCCACAGTCGAGCCCTGGTTTCATTCCCAAAGCTCAGCAAATTTCTTTCTGTTTTGAGCTGCTAAGCTATCAACAAACTTGACTTTTAACTTTTGTAGCAAGTCAATGTCAGCTAGCTTGGATTTTGGGGGCTCTAAAGATAAAGAGAAGAGACTGTTCTGCTTTGCTACATATTTTTTTTTTTATAAGCAAAATTTAGCTCACATTGCCCTGAACTTTGTATGAGACCCTGAGGCAGACATAATGTCCTCCTTTTAACCATGCTCTCATGTCAACCTTTCAACAGCAAAGCCATAGGAAAACCCGTCTTATGCCCTTGAGATCTGTAATCCTCTGAAAGATTTTTTTTTAATTACATTATGCTTTTGTTTTTATCTTCAAATGCTTCCATGCTTTCCCTATCTGGGAATAGATCAATGGGAAAGAGATTCACAACACATTACTCTCAAGGCAGGAAAGGATCATTTAACAAAAGTCGAGCTCCAGAGTCATCAGGTAAATCAACTGTTTCATGTTTCATTAAGTCCTCATTTTCTTCTATGGAGGCAAAATGGAAGATACTAACCACATCCTTTTCAACCACTTGCTCTTCACTGGGGCACACTCTCTGGTATTTACTTTCCTACATCTGCTCATTCTTTAGCACAAAGTATTTTGTACTCTAAAGATGGCTTTAGTCTTTTAAACTTAGTTTTCTATTTCTGAACACACTTTAGTCTATATGGAATAAAAGAGGTCCTTAGATTATTTTCATCTGATTTAAAGGAACAGCTGAGCTATAATGTGTAAACTGTTTTTCTACTGATGCATAAAATGTTAGGGCAAACAATTAAAATGCTCTTCCTTTCTTTAACTCTCTAAGGGCTGATATGCTTTTGACAGAAAATGCTTAGACAATAGTCTTCTGTGCTTAATGAGAAAAAAAGTGGGGGGGGGGAGAAAAAATGGAATGTTTATTTTACCTTTAGCAAACAGAAAACCTAATAAACTGGCATGTACACAATCTTATATCACAATTACAATGGTAGGACTAACAACAATTAAAAAAGATTTTTAGCTTGCATGATACAGTGATAACATGAGAAGATTCCAACTCAAAATATTATCAGCACAACTGCACTGGGATTGGATTCATCCTCCATTTCATTCCTGACAGTACATCTGTCTATTTACGTAGCATAAGCACATAAGAAGCTGTTAGACCTATCTGGTGTCTTTTCCAATGCTATTTTCTTTTGCCTGTTTCAGCTCCTGAAAACAAAATACATTCTGACCTGGACCAGCTGGAAATATATCATTCTCTACAATAGTTTTTGTAAATCTGTAAAGATTTAAACAGAGAATTGAGGGTTGGAAAATGCCAGTTATGCATACCTCCATACAGATTATACTTCTACTGGTCATAGACAGCGTAAGCCAGTTTTTCCAAATTTTATGCCTTACATACATATTAGAAGAAGTTTACACCTGACAGAGTTAAAACCATCGGACACACTGGCTGGGAATTCTATTTTGGGACTTGATTTCCCTAAAGATCTGAAGCGGACCAAAGTGGGAAATGATAAATTATCATCAGCAGCAATTGCTGGGTCTATCCACAGGGTTTCCCTATAAAGAAAAATACTATACTTTTCTGTCAGTGTCAAATCCCCTAAATCGGATCCTAAGTAATCAAAAATTGGGATATCTTCAAATATCTATGGAATGAAAGTCATTCCTTGCAGTGAATAGACAAGTTAGAAATCTTACACATTTCTGATGAGGTCGGGAATTGGTCAACTGATTACGAAAGCTGGACTGGCAAAATCTTGTCAAGTATGTCAAGAATGTGCTTGAATCAGAGATATGTCTTGGGAAAAGTAAGAAGAGTGGCAAAAAAGAGTCTTCTGTCCCAAAATTTCTCCCTCTTGTCTGTTGGATCTCCATGTGTTAATAACTGTGCTTTCTGAACTCTGACCTGTATTTTGGAAAAATTATGTATTAAATGATGATAAACTCTTTCTGCTTTCACACAATTATTACTGTAGTCTGGAATAACCTTATCAAGTGGCTACTTTTTTCTTTTTTGTACAGCACAGTTTAAAGAGTTGCTTGGTGGGTGTTCTTTTTACGGATGCCTCCTATTCAATCAGATATTCCATGTATGTTCTTCAGGAACAAAGACAGTATAACAATACTGTGCTAATTAACTCCCAATAATGCTTCCATCTCAGTATCTGCTTCAGAGCCCCTTGGTAACAACCATTCTTTAGAAATAAATTCATTAAAAGAATAGAATTTATTTCAGTGTACTATGCATAAAGAATTTTAAGTTAGCCCCAAGATTTCAGTAACAAGAAACTAACTAACAATCCGGATACCTGTGTGTATATATGTGTGTTTTGCTTTGAAATACAGAAAGAAAAGAAGACACAAAAAAGACAGAAAAAAAGGAAAGGAAAAGGAAAGGAAAGAAGACAAAACATATAAATACATATACAATACATATAAAACATATACAATACATATAAAAATAGCTCAGTTTTTAAGCATATAATTAAACCTCGGCTGCTTAAGTGATACTGATTACTCTTTCCATTACATTGATAAAAAACTGGTCATAAGCAAAAAAGGAACAGATAACATCTATCTAAGACTATAAATCTGGGTAGCACTATCTTTCAAGTGTAAAAAATCATTATTTTTGCTGTACCTCATGCTTGATAAATCCAGTTACTCATGATATATATTTCAAAATTGTATTTACATCTTAATAATTTATCAATCTACTTGAAATATCTTAAAAATATTAAATGGGAATCCATCTGTATCATTCTTGATGTAAAATCATTTTACCATCACTAATCTTTTCTCATAAGCTTATAATATACACACACACACATACACACACACAGTATATATATATATATATATATAGAGAGAGAGAGAGAGAGAGAGAGAGAGAGAGAAACATATAAATATAATGCTAGATATTTATATTTATATATATATATATATATATATATATACACACACACACACACACACACACACACACACATACATACATACAGTATATATAATGTAATTATATATATATATAATGTATGTGTGTATAGATTGTGAGATTTGCCCCGTTCGACAGAGAAACTCTCGTGACACGTGTGGTTCACAAAGAAGGTTTACTCATGCGTAACGTAGTAGTCACAAGCAAAGCCAGGACTGGCTTGGTACAATTGCATCACTTGTTATATTCCCCCCTTCCCGCGCTTTTTCCCGCCTCGTGATCGCGTTGCGGCTGTGGGCAATTAGGCCCCCCAATGTCCCCCCTGATCGTTCATGATGGCAGGGTCGGTCAGAGTCCATTGTCCTTGATTGCCAGTCTCCCTCCGGCTGGGTTGGCCCCTCCCTGCTACGTGCAGACCCGCGGGTTCTGTGCTGCGTTGCGATCTTGTTTCGCTGCCCTGCGGCCCCGTTCCTTGCTTGCTCGCGCCGTTATCAGTTCGTAATTAAAAGCTTCCGCTGCGGTTTTCCTGTTTAGCTGGCCGCAGGTGGCTCGTTAATTAGCGGCGCTTTCGGTTCCTCTTTTCCCCGCTAGCTACCGCCGGTGGATTCCGCGTGGTCTGGTTGCGAGCTTCCCTGCAGCCCCGTGCTTCCCTGAAGCCTCGTGCTGACCGAACCTGACATGCCGCCCCCCTGACGACAACTCCCCCCCTCGGTCCTATTTCGGCTTCCCGGGGTATTTACTGTAAAAGTCCCGCACTAGGTCCGGCGCCCTTATGTGGGCTTTACTCACCCATTCGCTGTGGGACTTGGGGAAATGTTTCCATTGCACTAGGAGCTGGGTCTGCCCCTTGTGCCTCCGGGCATCCAGTATCCGGTTGATTTTGAAATGCTGCTCCCCCCCGACCATGATGGGTGGTGGTACTCCCTCCGCCTTGTGCCAGGCGTTCCCCGGCTGGTGCAACTTTAGCAGGCTGCAATGGAACACCGGGTGGATCTTCCCGAGGCTTTTCGGGAGCGTCAGCCTGACGGTCACCGGATTGATGATCTCCGAAATGGGGAACGGCCCCACAAACCTCGGGCTGAGTTTTTTCGATGCCTGGTGCGTCTTTAGGTTTTTGGTTGACAGATACACCTGGTCCCCCACTTTCCACTTTTCCTCGGGGAGCCTCTTGCGGTCCGCGTGCTTCTTGTAGTCGGCTTTGGCTCTTTGCAATGCCGCGTGCGCCGCTCGCTGGGTCTCGTCGATTTGGGCGAACCAGGCGTCCAGGGATCTGGGATTCCGGCTGAGGCAGCTCCGGCATGGGGACGAATTCTCTCCCGGTGGCTACTTTGAACGGAGAGAACCCGGTGCTCTTGTGGACGGCGTTGTTGTATGCCACCTCCGCGAATGGTAGTAGCTCCGCCCAATCGTCCTGTTGGTGCCCCACGTAGCAGCGCAGGTACTGTTCGAGCCCCCGTTCAGGCGTTCCGTGGCTCCGTCCGTCTGCGGGTGCGCCGCGGAGGATAGGGCTTGTTTCGTCCCCACCCGCTTCAGGAACTCCCGCCAGAACCGCGCGATGAAGTTGCCGCCCCGATCGCTGACGATACGTCGAGGTGCGCCGTGGAGTCGGTAGACATGTTGCACGAACAGTTTCGCCAGCCCCTCGGCCGTGGGGACTCGCCGGCACGCTACAAAGTGCGCTTGTTTGGAGAATAAGTCCGTGACCACCCAAATGGCGGTCTTCCCCTTACTCTCCGGGAGCTCCACTATGAAGTCCATGGCGACCTCTTGCCAAGGGCCGTCGGGTTCCGCTACCGGCTGGAGTAGGCCTCTAGGTTTGCCTTTGGCTCCTTTCGCCGTTGCGCACACCGGGCAACCCCCGAGTACGCCTCCACGTCCTTCCGGAGCGTGGGCCACCAAAACTGCCGCCGGATTAAGTGGAGTGTCTTTACGAAGCCGTAATGCCCCGCGCTCCGGCTGTCGTGGGCTCTCTCCATGACCTCCCGTCGGCAACCCTCGGGCACGTACAGCTTTCCTTCGTGCCACCACAACCCCTCTTGGCCGGTTAGCGCCTCTCGGTTCTGCTTGAGCCAACCGTCCCGCTCCGCTGCCTCCGCGAACCCTTGCCTTACTTCAGACGCCGCGTCCCGTCGCTCCCCTTGGTCTGGCTTCGGGTCACCGCCTTTGCAGCCAGCCTGCTGGCGGGGATGACGGAGTCCACGATCTCCTCCCGTAGGCTGGCGTGTTGGGGCATGCGAGACAGTCCATCCGCTAAGAAGTTGCGCTTCCCGGGGATGTGTTTCAGTGTGAACCTGAACCTCCCGAAGTATTGGGACCACCGTGCCTGTTTGGGGGATAGCTTACGCGGGGTCTTCAGGGCCTCGAGGTTCTTATGGTCCGTCCACACCTCGAACGGTTCAGTTGCCCCCTCCAGTAGATGCCTCCACGTGGCCAGCGCCCACTTGACCGCGTACGCCTCTTTCTCCCACACCATCCACCTCCTCTCCGTCTCGGTGAATTTGCGGGAGGCGTAGGCGCACGGGTGGATGGCCCCTCCGGGCTGGGTTGGAGCAGGACTGCTCCCGTTGCCACGTCTGATGCATCCACTTGGATTATAAACCGCCGGTCTGGGTCGGGATGGCGCAGGATCGGCTCCGCGGTGAACCGCTGTTTTAGTTCCTCAAACGCCCCCTGGCATTCTGCAGTCCACGCGAGTGCCATGCTGGGCTTGGGGGTTTCCCAGTGCCCTTGGTTTTTAGCAGGTCGGTTAGGGGAAGGGCGATTTGGGCGAAGTTCGGGATGAACTGACGATAGAAGTTCGCAAACCCTAGGAAGCTTTGGAGTTGCCTCCGGGTTCGCGGCGCTTCCCAGCCCAGGACATCCCTTACTTTCGCCGGGTCCATCTCAATTCCCCGGCTGGATATTCGGTAGCCGAGGTAGTCTAGTTGCTCTCGATGGAACTCGCATTTCGAGAGCTTTGCGTACAGCTGTGCCTTCAGCAGTCTCTGGAGCACCGTGCGCACCAGGCTCACGTGCTCCGCCAGGGTCTCGGTGTAGATGAGGATGTCGTCCAGGTAGACCAGGACGCCCCGGTAGAGTAGGTCGTGCAGCACCTCATTAATTAGCTGCATAAATACCCCCGGGGCCCCTTTTAATCCGAACGGCATCACGGAAAACTGGTAGCTTCCGAGCGGGGTGTTGAACGCCGTCTTCCACTCATCTTTTGCGCGGATCCTAACTCTGAAGTAGGCTTCGCGCAAGTCCAGTTTTGTGAACACCCTCCCCTTCGACAGATGCGACATCAAGTCCTTCATCAGGGGGAGGGGTATTTGTACTCCGTGCTGATTGCGTTCAGCCCCCGGTAGTCTACGCACATACGGAGCGAGCCGTCCTTCTTCTCCCGGAATAACACCGGGGCCGCTAATGGTGACTTCGCGGGTTGGATGAATCCCCGTGCTAGGTTCTTGTCTATGAACTCGCGCAGGGCTCCCATCTCCCTCCTCGACAGGGAGTACATTTTTGGCTTAGGCAGGGTCGCTCCTGGCTCTAGCTCGATGGCGCAATCACTGGGCCGGTGTGGTGGGAGCTGGTCAGACTCCTTCTCCCCGAACGCTGCCGCCAGGTCTCGATACTGCCTCGGGATTCCGCCGCCCGTCGGGGGTTCCCCGGGTCCGGCCCCTCGCTTTGCGGTTGCCTCGCCAGTCGCCGCTGCCTCCCCTCGCCTCGGGATCGTGGCGGGTCTCCGGGGTCCCGGCGCTGCTGCTGCTGCTGCTGCTGTTGCTGTCGCCGCCCGGGTCTCGGGCCCCATCTGCTCTCGCCCCGTCTCCCGGTGTCCCGGACCCTCCGCTTGTCCGCCGGTGGTTGCGGCTGCCTCCGTCTCCACGGCTCGGTCCCCTCTGCTCTCGCCCCTCGCCGGTCTGTCGACCCCGAACCGCACTGCCTCCGCCGTCCAGTCGACTCGTGGGTTCCGCCGCCGCAGCCACGCCAAGCCGAGTACCACCGCGTAGTCGGCCACCGGGACCACCACGAACCTCAGTTCTTCCCGGTGACTCCCGATCGTCATCTGGACCGGCTCGGTGTAATACTGAGCTGGTCCCCCCCCTGCCAGCGTGCCATCTAGCTGGCTGAATGAAATGGGCTCCCGGAGGCGCCTCAGCTGTAGCCCGAGCCCCGAGACCACCGCTGGGTGCATCAAGCAGTGGGTGCAGCCCGAGTCCAGTAGCGCCCGTAGCTGCGCCTCCCCTCCGGATCTCACCCCCGGACGTGTATCCTCACCCGGAACGGTGGGCAGTCCTCGTCTCCTATTGGGTCCGCGCGCCTCGACTCCCCTGCTCGCACTGGGACGCCGTTCAGTGCGAGCGCGCCTCGTTTCCCGCCGGCTCCGAGTCCTCTCCGGAGGATGCTGTCTCCGGGGTCGACCACCCCACGCGTCCTTTCTCGGTCACCGCCGCCACTGCCCCCTTCCGCGGTCGGTCACCGGTCCTTTTCCCGTTCGCACGCGGGGTTTTGACTTCGGGCCGTGGTGGGGCGCCTTCCCCGCTCCGTCGGGCACTGCGCCGCTCGGTGGCCTCTGCCTCCGCATCGGAAACACAGATTCGGGGCTCTGGTCGCCTCTCGCCTCCCGGTGGACTGCCGTCGACCGCTCCGTCTCTCCTCGGGGGTCCTCTCCCTCGGCCGGTCCCTCGTCTGGTCCCGTCGTCTTGTGCTCTGTTGGATCTGCCGCCACGCCGATTCCGCCGTTCCGGCCAGCCAGATCCAATCCTTCACTGTGGCCGGGTCGTCCCGCCCCAGTGCCCGTTCCAGGATCTCTGGGTTGAGTCCCCTCTTAAAATACTTCACCTTCAGGGACTCCGGCCAGTCCGCGAGCTTCTCGGCCAACCTCCGGAACTCCAGGGCATATTCCGATACCGATTTGCCCCGCTGCCTGAATTGTAGGATGTCGTCCTCCGCCCGCTTGGCGCTCAATGTGTCCTCGAATCTGTCCCGGAGCGCCTGCATGAAGTCCGGGAAACTCCGTAGTTCCGCCGCGTTGGCATCGTACAGCCCGATCACCCAGCTGGCGGCTTGGCCATCTAGCAGCTCGGCCACGTAGGATACCCTGTCCTCGTCTCTAGCGAATAGGTGACCACCCCTCTGCATGAACCCCCTGACGTGCGTCAGAAAGTGCGGCAGCTGTTCGGGGTCCCCTGAGAACTTCCCAGTGATACCTCGAAGTCTCAGGGCATCTGCCGCCCGTTGGTCCTCCGACCGGGGCGCCGTGGGTGGTGCCGGCGGGGGTGTCGGACCGCCCCCCCTGTCGCTCGCCTCCTCGTTTACCGCCGGTGGCCCCACTCTCTGCAGTAGGGTCTGGAGCATCGCCTCCACGGCGTCTAGGCGTCGCTCGACTCTCTCCTCTAGTCGGGCGAATTTCTCGCTCCACTCACGGTCCCGGAACCCCGAACCCCGGGTCATCGTAACGCCCGAATCGTCTGGTCCTTGATTCACGCCCATCGACCACCGCTCGGATGGAGTGCGCCCGGCCCTGGCTGCTGCCCCGTCGCTCCCGGGCGGCTCCGACCGCCCTTCCGCGAGCCTGGATCCCTCGCGCTCCAGCTGACCCACGGATTCCTCGTCGCTGGTCATGCCTGTATTGAGAAAGAAAACGCTCCTCGGTGGTACCGGGTAGCGCTGACGGTGAGTCCTGGCTTTATGTGAGATTTGCCCCGTTCGACAGAGAAACTCTCGTGACACGTGTGGTTCACAAAGAAGGTTTACTCATGCGTAACGTAGTAGTCACAAGCAAAGCCAGGACTGGCTTGGTACAATTGCATCACTTGTTATATTCCCCCCTTCCCGCGCTTTTTCCCGCCTCGTGATCGCGTTGCGGCTGTGGGCAATTAGGCCCCCCAATGTCCCCCCTGATCGTTCATGATGGCAGGGTCGGTCAGAGTCCATTGTCCTTGATTGCCAGTCTCCCTCCGGCTGGGTTGGCCCCTCCCTGCTACGTGCAGACCCGCGGGTTCTGTGCTGCGTTGCGATCTTGTTTCGCTGCCCTGCGGCCCCGTTCCTTGCTTGCTCGCGCCGTTATCAGTTCGTAATTAAAAGCTTCCGCTGCGGTTTTCCTGTTTAGCTGGCCGCAGGTGGCTCGTTAATTAGCGGCGCTTTCGGTTCCTCTTTTCCCCGCTAGCTACCGCCGGTGGATTCCGCGTGGTCTGGTTGCGAGCTTCCCTGCAGCCCCGTGCTTCCCTGAAACCTCGTGCTGACCGAACCTGACATAGATATGGAAAGTATAAATCTAAAGGAAGTATATGAGACTTACCTCAGTTAAATGAGTAAGCAAATAATTTACCAAAACTCTTGTACTGTATCTCTGTCACATTGTTTATCAGAATTTTCAAGTGCTTCATCTTTTGTGCAAATCAATTACTAAGGCCTTTAACTCTGTATTTTCTAGATCAAAGAACCACAGCTTCTTTGCCTCCAAAAATATTGGTCCACATCATCCACTGTGTTTACTATCCGCATTAACTGAGTTATTCTAAGATCATGAGAAAAAACTTTCAGAATGGTAATATTTCTGCTACATTATTATATTGTTGGTCGCACAGTCAGCCAGAATTTTAGACTGGATCTTGCATTTTTATCCACCTATCGAGTCCTTCCCAAGGACCTGGGATAGGCAGATGTTGTTGTCTGATGGTGTTAAAGGTATCATCCCAAGATGTAAGCTGTTCCAAGTAAAGCCGCCTTTTGCAATTGACTGATGGTGATTTTGTCAATGCCGATGGTGTTCAAGTGCTAATCCAGATGTTTTTGGATTATTATTATGGTTGATGACACTGTCAACCAAATGCTTAGACTGGATTTACCATTTTTATCCACCTATCAAGTCCTTCCCATGGACCTGGGATAGGCAGATGTTGTTTGATGGCATTAGAGGTATCGTCACAGGATATTCCAAGATATTCCATTACTGTTCCAAGTAAAGCTGACTTTTGCAATTGACTGATGGTGGTTTTGTCAATGCTGATGGTCTTCAAGTGGAGCTCCAGATGTTTTGGGATTGCACCTAAGGCACCTATAACTATTGGTACTATTTGTGCTTTCTTTTGCCATAGTCATTCTACCTCTATTTGCAGGTCTTTATATTTTGTAGATTTTCTCCAGTTTTTTGTCTTCCATTCTGCTGTCTCCAGGTATTGCAGTGTCCACTCTGTAGACTTTTTTGTCTTTCTTATCAACAATTGGGGTGTTGTGTGGCAGGTGCTTGTCTGTTTGAATTCTAAAGTCCCAGAGCACTTTAGCTTCTGCATTTTCTATTACTTTGCCTGTTTTGTGGTCCCACTGGTTCCTGCTTGCAGGCAAATGGTATTTCTTGCAGAGATTCCAATGCACTATTGCTGCTACTTTGTCATGCCATTGTTTCTAGTCAGTCTTGCAGCACCAGATTAGGTGGTCCACTGTTTCTTCTTTGCAGAGGTGACATTTGCTGTATATTGCTGTCTTCTCACTTCTGGCTTTGTATGCATTTGTTCTTAAGGCTTGGTCTTGTGCAGCCAGAATTAGCCCCCCTGCCTCTTTCTTCAACAAAGGGAATGGTTTGATCCTGTTGGCCCTGAGGTAGTGGACAGGTTCCTAGAGGCTGTTAGCACAGCTGCCTATATTTTAGATCCTTGTTCCTCCTGGTTAGTTAAAGCCACCAAGGAAAGTGACCTTAGGATGGATACTGGCGGTGGTCAATTCATCCTTGCAGGAGGGGTTGTTCCCAAAGCCTTTCAAGGAGGCTTTGGTCTGTCCCCTCCTCAAGAAATCATCGCTAGATCCCACCCTTCTGGACAATTTTTGTCCAGTCTCCCACCTTCCCTTTCTAGGAAAAGTGGTGGAAAAGGTGGTCATGGGGCAGCTTCAGAGGATCCTGGAGGAAAACAGATTATCTGGACCCCTATCAGTCAGGGTTCAGGCCCGGTTATGGGACAGAAACAGCATTGGTTGCACTTTTGGATGATCTCTGGTGAGAGTGGGATGGGGGTAGTGCATCCATCCTTGCTCTTCTTGTCCTCTTGGCAGCTTTTGATACCATCGACCATGGTATCCTTTTGGGTAGGCTACAGGAGTTGGGGCTGAGTGGAACAGTGTTATGCAGGTTCAGCAACTTTCTCCAAGGCCGAACCCAATCAGTGTTCACAGGGAGCGAGAATTCCAACCCACGGCCCCTACTCTGTGGGGTGCCTCAGGGTTCAGTGCTCTCTCCACTCCTATTAAACATCTACATGAACCGTTGGGTGAGATCATCCGGCACCATGGGATGAGGTATCATCAGTATGCTGATGATACCCAATTATACATCTCCATCCCGGGTGACCTAATTGATGCTGTGACTACCCTCTCATGGTAACTGGAGGCTGTAGAGGCCTGGATGGGGGCCAGTAGGCTTCAGCTGAACCCTGGTAAGACGGAGTGGCTTTGGGTTCGGACAGCCTCAAGATCTAGGAGTTTATCATCTTTGATTCTTGATGGGGTCACACTACCCCAGACAGACCCAGTGCATAATCTGGGGCTCCTCCTGGACTCACAACTCCTGTTTGAAGAGCAGGTGGCAGTCATGGATAAGAGGGCCTTTGCACAGCTTTGTGTTTGCGACAGTTACGCCCCTTCCTCAATCAGGAGGCCTCCACATGGTCGCTCATGCCCTGGTCACCTCCTGGTTGGATTACTGTTATGCGCTCTATAGGGGGATACCCTTGAAAAGTATCCGGAAGCTACAGCTGGTGCAGAATGCAGCAGCGCAGACGGTTCTGAATGCCCCTAGGAGGGCACATATAACACTGTTGTTATGTGAGCTGCATTGGTTGCCAGTCTGGTTCCAGGTCCAATTCAAGATGTTGGTCATCACCTTTAAAGCTCTTCATGGCACTGGACTAGGTTATCTGAGGAGCCGTCTTGCCCCTGCTATATCAGCCCGCCCCACTTGGTTCAGCAGAAGGGGCATGTTGCAGACCCCACCAGTCAAGGAATTTTGACTGGTGGGGTCTAGACAGAGGGCCTTTTCTGCTGTGGCCCCCACCCTATGGAACAATCTACCTCCCGAGGTCTGGTGTGCCCCCACTCTCATGGCCTTCAGGAAAGAGGTGAAATCCTGGCTGTGCCAGAAGGCCTGGGGGCAGATGGAGGCTTGGACCAGTGGAGGTGGCTTGTGGGGTGATTGACCTTGCCCCCCCCATCATCTTGAATGTTTTAGTATTTATGTACAAGATTTGTTGTCTATATTTGATTTTTAATGGATTAATTTATTTTAACGATTTAAGGGGTATTTTTAATTGTTGATGGGGTTTCTGATTTTAACTGTGAGCCACCCAGAGTCACCCGTTTGGGGGAGATGGGCAGCATACAAATTTAATAATAAATAAATAAATAAATAAACAAATAAATAAATAAAGTGGTAAAAATATGAGAAGATGGGAGAGGTCTGAGAATGCAAATTTATATATTGTCATAATCACCAGTAGTCCATTTTTTCCCCAAGATATTTTGAATCCAACTTCTAAATATACTTTATTCTCTGGGAGACCCAGACTATGAAATCAGAGAGACATAGCATGCTGCAATGAATGGAGCTGGGCAAGGGAAATCCCAGTGCATGCAACCATTTACAAGAACATGTGGGTAATCCTATTCATTTTAATAGAGGAGCTATTAGGCTAGAATTTGAGAACAAAGGTCAGGACCTCACTTAGAATAAACAGGAGATCCTCTACGCCCAACACAACTGGCTTATCATATGTCAACATCATTGTATAATAGACTTTACTTCTCAAAAAGGGAATCTCTATAAATTAAATCCTGAGTTTAAAATTACTACACCAGTGTTTATAACAATGATGACACTTATGTTTTTTTATGATGCCCTAATTTATTTAGGTGAAAGCTGATTGACAAATCTAAGAACAATACTAACATTTTAGAAGGAGTAAGACACAAAGATATAAATCAAAATTTTATTTTTGAGAAGGTGTTCTACCTTTTCCTATTATCCATTTTCTCATATATTCTACAGGGTTGCTTAGATCGCATATAATCCTGCAGAGGTCCATTATTTCACAGAATTGAAGTGCTCTACCTCTGTGAAACATCAAGGCAGGGCTAATCTGACTCAGACAGCCACCTTGATTCAATAAGAGTGGCTTATGAACATATGCAGAAGTCACTCTTACAGGGCAAAGCAGTACGGTTACTCTATTCCTCCTTTAAAAATGAAACACTTCAGCTCTGCATGGAACTGATTTGATAAAACTTCAATCAAAGTGAAGCACCTCTTCAAAAATGTGTACAGCTGTGGTGTCCTAGGACATCTTTCCACAATGTAATGATGATGAGATGGTTAAATTCTCACAGATAGCGATAGCATCTGCAGATTGCATACCTTGATGTTTTAAGATCAGGGTGAATATTGTCCGTATTTCGTATATAGAATTCTGTAACAAAGAATTCTATATATGGAATACTCTGTCAATTGATCTCCACCTGGAATCAGAAGGGAATAAGATTATTCTTATTAAGCTAATAAGAAATCAGTCAATAGGTTTGGAATATTTTATAAAACTAAATACTTTTTAAACTATAAGACAGGATCCAAAGACAGAGCAGACTCACACATCCATGAAATTTTACACACCTACAGTTGAAACAATATGCAGCCATTCAGGTTAAAAGGTAGCTTGTAAGCAAAGCACTCACTGTCTTATGTATATCTCATTTCTTAGATTACGGCAAGATGCTCAAGAGGCCGTTTTCTGGGACCTATCAAGGGGTTGTCATTTCAGTGTGCCTGAGAATTACTTTCAAATTTCTCTTGGTGATATTTTAAAGCTTATATTTTAGGAGATTGTGGAAGGTGTAACTCCTGGAAGATGTTCTTTTCTGCTGCGCAATTCTCTAGGCTTCCTGGCTGTCCACACTTCCCAGCCTGAAAAGCCTTACAGGAAGAATTCCCTCATGACTTTTCTCCATGAGATCAACATTAGTTGCAAACTAAATTGTAGATCAGGCTTTACCTCTGGACTGATGTTTGGAAGAAGTGAGATGGTCCAACAAGGGAGTCCCTTTTTTGTGTCTGTCGGCTACAGCTCCGATCTTTCCCCCACCTCCTGCCCTTCAAGCTGCAAGGGCAAGGAGGAAGAAATATCATCAGAACTCACTGTTGTCTAATTTAAATAATACCCCTGTATGACCCTCTTTCAGGTGCCATGTTGTTTTTGCTGCTGCTGTCTAACTTAGTTAGTCCATAGGAGATTAGCATCCTCCCAAGTGTAACACAATCATGTTCCAAGGTCAAAACATCCAAGGGTTGTTTTCAATGTGCCAACTGCTGACATAAAAGGACGAGACGTTGACTTCTAAGTCCTGGAGAAATGTTACATGAATACCAAGAACGAGAATACAGGTATGAATCAGCCATTACTGCCCAGTAAATATATTTAGGATAGCATTTAAATGACTTTAGGCTTTAGGGCCAGGAGGGCGACATGCCTTTAGTGAAGTCAGTGCTCTTTATATAGGCTTACACACAAACTGCTGCCACTGGCACTTTCACAGATACTTGGTGTCATCCATAATAAGTATGCATCCTAACTAGAACATTTTTTTTTTTCCTTCTGCCACTTTTAGCTCTGCAGGTTCATAAGCTCAATCACTCTGGGTTTTTTCTTTTGCTTTAATTCATCACCACCAGCAACAACTATCTCCTGAGAGTAGGAAACACATTGAGAGTCTGAAATTAGTTCTACTGGTGATGATATATAATGCAGGGAAATGACAGCTTGATTGCCATAATAATGAGGCTGCTGGATGTTCTTTCCTCCATTTTTTTAACCGATGCAATTTAAATTCTAGTGGTATTCCTGTTGTGCATTAATTCAGCGTACCCACTCAATAGACTAAGAAAATATTTATTTTTTTTAAAGCTTCATTGATGTAAAAATTATACCTGAGGGATATACTTATCTCATGTTCCCTCAATCCCTCTGTACTATGGATGCATGTTTTACTACCATATTTTCAATATTCTTTGAATTTTTATCTGCAGTTCTAAATATACTTCTATACAGAAATTAATTCATTTTCCAATGCAAATAATGTAGAATTCATATACAAACCTTACTGTAGCTCAATACAATTTAAAGTAACTTCAACAGAAGGTAGTTTAGGAATATTCTTTGAGCAGGTAAAATACTTGAGGTCCATGGAGGAGCTGTTATGGTTTTTGTTGTTATTTTATCTGAACCTGTAACAGGGAAGGGTGACTCACACTTTAAATGATGCCTTTCAACAAGAAGCATCTTATGAAAAAAAAAAATGAAACACAGAGCATATGATAGGGCCAGAAGTGAAAAATAGCTTTAAATTAAAATAGAATTATTGAGAACAATGCTTTTTTGAAAACTGCTACAAGGTGGATTAGGTTAGTCCCAGGGTTTATATAAACTATTTAAATTTCATGTTTATGTCTCTCATGGGATTCACCAAATGAATTCATGCTATGTTAGATGGATCTCTGTAAGATAGTTTTTGTAGTTGTACTTTGAACCACCTTTAAGTCTATACCATTCTCTCTTTTTCAAGGATGTTGGATTCTGTTCTATCTATCAATCAGTACAACAGGAACGACAGCTTTATTGTTTTTGTTTATTTCTCTGGTTATTTAATCAGCATTTTGCTTCTTTGGGGGCAATGGCTAAACTTTCTTTGGGAAAATGTTTCAGTTGAAAATGGTGATCCACCAGCTATCTTTTTGACTAATTGAAGCAGCTCTTCCTTACTTTCAGTGCTGAGTTATATATCCACAGTAGAAGTTCATGAGTTAGATGTGGAAACTACACTCCTTTCCCCCCCAGCTTTAGTTTAAAACATGGCTTACAATGCAAATGTCTACTTTGCCTCCTCATTCTTATCTCCATTCAGCCTAGGTTCAACCAAGCAGAGGTTTAGAATATGTGGAAGCTTATATTTATGCATCCACTGACTTTCTCTAAGCAAACATGCAACAGAAGTGAAGGCCTGGTCAACAATAGAGAGCTGTTCTTCCTTTTATGAGTGGAGCTCCTTCACCTGAATATAGGGGAAAAGGTCACTAACTTCCTCCTATGCTTACCTCTGTTCATTCAATCTTCTAATCCTTTGGCCACATTTTTAAGTGACCTGTTGATCAAGTTCTGCCACCCATTCACTAGTTTAGAGCTTTGTTTTTTTCTTCTGCATCGCCATCTGCATATTCAGTCAACTGCCAAAGCTTTACATTACTGAAATTTTCTCCTGTTTGGTTTTTCCTTTGGTACTATGTACAGATTATTACTGGTGATATGATTATTGTTGTTATTAATTCTTCTTTTTCCTCCTCTTTTTCCTCCTCAAAAAGCATTAACAAAGAACTCAATTGGGAAAGTAACAATTAATGGAAATGGTAATGAACAGGAAAGTAGCAGTCACTGGGGAAATAGCTTTTAAGTGATAGTGAGGGTATAGCAATGATAAATCCCTGGAGCTTAGTGTGCCAGCATGCACACTGCAGTTTTCAGAGAGGAGAACAAATGTAATATATGCTACGTTCAAGCTCTTTTCTTTGCTTTAGAAAGTTTTAGATGGGATGGGTTACTGGTGCACAAGCCTTAGCATTGGGAATCAGTTCAATAGAAGTAGGGAGGAAAAGGGAGAATGAAAAACCAGTATGTATGTATGCATGTATATGTGTCTGTGTATGTATATATATATATCAGGTAAATTAGGAGAGAAGAGAAAGAACAAGGAAGAAAAAAGAACAAGAAAGGGGGGCTGAGAAGCCAGTTCTGTATGTTAAGATAAATAATAGACAGATAACCTGAAGCCAGAGCTTTCCTAGAGCTGGAGATTCAGATTAGTTCAGAAATGAGCATTGGTTTATCATTTTTGTCTGATCTGGACCTAGTTGATCAAATGAAGTCAACTGGCTCTTTCAGTCTGTAAAGACCAGTTCATCAAGGGCTGAGGTTTTGTTCTTCTGAGGTTTAAGGAGGCAACATACTACAGGACTATGTTCAGCTCTTGAAAGTCTCAGCAGCTTCCTCGGGCATGCAACTGGGAGTCCAACTCAGTGGAGGACTCCAATAGGCTTCTGTTATGGAACTCAAGTCTAGTCCATTAAGGAAAACTAGTCTTTGAAATGGCTGAAAGAGGTTTCTTTCTAGAATAAGCAATAAATAAACATTTGCAACGAAGAGAAGAGCTCAGAGTTAGGTTGCCCAATTCTCCAGTTTCCCCTCGAGTGACTTCAGCAAAAGATGGAAAAAAAGAATTCAAATGAGGTTTTTTTTCTTCATTCTTTGGCTGGCCAAAAGGTCAGTTTTTACACTGAGTCTGCCCAATATGGGCTATTCAGGGGGTGTCCAGAGTCACTCTGGCCCAAGGTCAAGGTCACAAAAGGCTTCCCAGTTCTTATTGTCTTAAAAAATGTGTTATCCCTTCCTCTTCCATCCAAGCTGATCAATACTGATCAATTTGTTATCCCATCAACCATTCAACATGATGCCCATGTGTTTGCATCGTTGTTCCACAATATAAATTTAATCATAATAGGTAGCATTGACATTACATATGAGCAAAAGGTCACATTTACAAGTGGGGGATAAAGAATCAGGATTCCTCATAAACATTGACCTGTAGTAACCCCTGTCTCCTCTAATACCAATACCAATACTTTAATGGCCAAGTATAAAACATACACAAGGAATTTATCTTCGGTGATTACAGCAAAATCAACGGTGCGTTTGGATAAGAGCAAAAAAAAGATCACGTGGTATTCAGCAAAGCAATGGCACGAGGGAAAAAACTATTCTGATGTCTGGATGTTGCCATCTAGGAAGGCCTTTCCTCCTAGGTAAGCCTAAAATGGTGCAGTATTGGGATTTCAAGGTGACATTCTCAAAGAAATGCTGATAGTTTTTTTTTTTTTAATCAGGTTGGGAATTTCATTACATTGGGCAGGTATCTTGACTGGCAGGGCAATACTGGGTTTTCATTCAATTTTCCTTGTTGATACATACATTCCTGAACCATTTTCTGAGAATAAAAGACATGGATGTGATGTTAGCTTGTTCCTTATGGGCTAAAACGTTTAGATGGTGATGGTGGTGGTGGTAATAACAACAACAACAACAAACAACAACTTTTGCTTTGAGTGCTAGTGCATTCTTAAGTTGCATTAGCTGGAAGTAATATCTATGGTCATGATTTAAGGAGTTCTAAAAGCAAATCTGATGAACTTACTGTTGCTCTGAATAGTTGATGGGATCAGTCAGTATTCACTGTCAGGGTTATCAGTAAGTTGTCAACTGAAACAGTGATAGAGTTCTCTGTGTTAAAAAGATTCAGAGACTTCCAGCCAGGAATTCATAGAGTGAAGGATGACAGAGACAGATAGGGAGTGATTATACTTGTGAGAGGGGGAAACTGGGGGAGTGCAATAACACAAAACCCCAAGAAGATTTGTTCGGTTCCAGCAAGATATTGGCATTTAGATTGATTCAATATAATGGAACTTGTTCTCAGTCCCTCCCCTTTGAGCCAATGGGGTATTAGCATTTCAAAAGCCAGATAACCATTGGGGAAGGGGATTTGGGGGATACACAAATGAATACCTATTTGTGTATTATTCTATTACTCTAGTCCCTGAAGAGGTAAGCAAAATTATGCAAGGCACAGGAAAGGAATAAGAAATACTAATCCAAAGGCAAAGAACTTAATGGCCCAAGACAAGAAAAAAATAGTGGCCAGTCTAACTCTCCATACTTTCTTGTTCTTAAAAATCATCCTTGTCTTCACTGCTTTCATACATCACTTCATACACTGTCTTTCATCCTTTCCCATTCTTCTCACATTGCTCTCTTACAGGAGCTAATCAACCCCATCTATCCATAATTTTCTCAGTCTTCTTGACTCCTTCATTCTTCCTTCATATATTTGTTTGAAGTTTCATCATTCACATTCATACTATGTGATCAAACTGCCACAACATAGTACTTTAGTAATCATCACATAGATTTGTATTTAATCCATATTCATTTAAGCACCTATTCTTTTTCTTTAACCACACACATTTTAAAGTACCCATTCCTGCTGCATTCAATTCACTTTTATGTTTTTTCTGACATACTCAATTCTCATTTCTATATAACAAAGTAGACAGAAGCATACTTTTCTATTTTTTACTTCTGTTGATAAACATTCATTTCTCACAGCAGATGACGTAATGCTCACTATGTTTCTACTACTTTTGGATGTCTCAAGTTTTTTTTTTTTCATACATGTTCTTATCTTGAGTAGACACTTTACCAAAGTCCACAGATTAATCTACTTCTGTTATTCTTGGGATATTGAAAGCAAGGGAAAAGATGGTAATCTGTTGGCTCTTAACTATGGTTAAATATATTTGCAATTGTTTTAATTGTTTGCTATCTGTGTATAACTTGCAATCACTCATTCTATTTTTTGGGTGGAGCATGATTATCTTGTTCTCTGATGCCTTAATTTTTCAGATCCAACCCCTTTGTTGCATCATGCCATCTATCTAACATTTGCTGCAAAGCATTCAAGTTCTCTGCCAGCAACGTGGCATCATCTGAATATGAAACTATATATACATTCACATCCCCAACCAACACATTTCTACTATCACTACAAAGATTCCTTATACATTTATCCATAAGTACTATCTGACTACTGATTTACCATTTAAGCAATGGTAGAAGGATATAAGTAAATTTATCTGGCGAGGTAAAAAACCACAAGTTAAATATAAGGTGTTGCAGGATGCTAAAGAAAGAGGATGTCTAGCCTTGCCTGATTTCAAATTGTATTTTGCAACTTGTTGTTTAGTTTGGTTGAAAGAATGGGTGTTGCTGAGAAATGAATATGAATTTGAATTTGGAAGGACACGAATTGAGATGTGGGTGACACAGCTATTTATGGTATGATAAAGTTAAGGTTAATGTAGATTTTAAGAATCACTTTATTTGACATGCTATTATGACAATCTGGAATAGATATAAACCTAGATTGTGTCTGAAAATATCCTTATGGTTATCTCCACAAGAAGCATTTTATAGGAAAGAAATGATAACTAACGGAAACGGTTAACTTATGGTGTTATTTACCAAGGAGAAATTAAAATAAAATCAAGAGAGGATTTGATATCACAAGGACATTCATGTCACCGGTTTTCATATGTACAACTTGGAGAAAGATTTAAAGTTGATAAAAAGACATAAGGTTTTGAATGAAACAAAACTGTTTTTGTAACTGAATTGTGTACTAATGATGAACTTCTTATTGTTAAAATGTATAAGTTTTTTTTTTTTTTTGAGATTTGAAATAGAAGATTGACAAGTTAAAGATTGCATGATAAAGTGGGCTAAAATGTTTGGATATAATATACAAATGGAACAATGGGAAAATATGTGGCTGAAAGGGTTAAAATTTACAGTGTGTTATAATGTAGGAGAATTTCTATAAAATGATGTATAGATGGTATTTGTCACTGGAAATATTATCAAAAATATATAAAGGGGTTTCAAATATATGTTGGAAATAAACAAGAAGGGACTTTTTACCATCTTTGGTGGACATGTAATACAGCTAAAAAAATTTGGACTCATTCATATATTAATTCAGAAGATTTTGAAGATTAATATATAGTCAAAACCAGAGATTTTCTTTTCAGGACCGATGGATAAACAATTGGAAAAAGCTCATGGATCTTTGTTTTTATATATGATAACGGCAACTAGACTTTTATATGCTCAAAGGTGGAAAGACTTGACATTACCTACAATGGACGAATGGATCGTGAAGATGATGGAGTTAGCTGAGATGGCAAAATTGACAGCTTTGCTTAGAGAAAAAATACTGACTAACTTTAATGCTAATTGGAAGCCCCTTTTGCACTTTTTGCAGGAGACAGAAAAAAATGAAATTATGATATATGGATTGATGATTAGTTAAATTAATAGATTATACAAAATATGTACATTAAGTAGTTTTAGAGTAAGTGGTTATTATATGATTTATCTACATCTGTTTTATAAGAAGTTGGAAGTTATTCTTTTTGTATTTCTTTTTCTCTTTTCTTTTTCTTTACTTTCCATTGCTTTTGTATTCTTTGTAACTTTCTTGCTCTCTACTTTTCTCCTTGATTATTAGTTCTTGTTTGCTTTTACCTTTATGCTTTTTATAATTTAATAAAGTTCTTATAAAAATACATTTATCCATAATAACATTAAACAATTAATGGAGCATCATATAACCTTGTCTTACTCCTTGTTCAATGCTGATTATTTGCTAGGCATTCCATTTATTCTCAAGCATGTTTTATTTCCATTATATTCACTATTTTTATCACATTCAGCAACTGACCTTCAACTCCATTTTCATGCAAAACATTCCATAATTTGAGCTTCTTCACTTTATCATATCAGCATTTTCTCTAAATCAACAACATACAATATATTTTGTTTTCCACATTCATACATTTCTCTCTCATCTACTGAGGAGAAAAAGACTGTTCTGCATTTCTGCTGCTTGATATAATGCTCCACTACATTTCTCACTTTTGCTCATTGTCACCTCTCATACCATTTCAATACTGCCTAAATTATTCATAAATAATCAAAGTTATGGGAAAAACTCTTGCAAGCCAATGACAAACTTAGAGAGTTGAGTGTGCTTAACGTTGCCAGGTAATAATGTGTGACGCTGATCCTTATCTCAGATCTTCCTCAAGCACTCTTCCACTCAAACAGACTTCCACTCAGAATCCTTTATACAGGAACAAGCAAAAGCCTTGTGGCACCTCCCTTAGTTCCTTCATCCCTGCAGACCTGATAAGGCCACCATAAGTGGATCTTTCCTTGATGCACCTTCCCACATCGGTTCATCACCCTCCGTGGCTGCAACATTAAATGTTACCAAACGATGTTTTTAATAAGGGATTCTAAGAATGCCATTAAATCCAAAAGGAGATTTTGTGAGCTCCCTCAAGCATACCCCTTTTTTCTTGTGTGGTTTAGGATCAACTAATTACCATTTTTGAAGCTCAAGAATAACTTTGAAAGGGAAGCTTGTAAATATGATCCCAGATAGCAAAGATGTGAGTTACTATTTCCAAATAGTGGGTGGTAATGTGAGATCTCAAAATAATATTTCATTATTCACTCCACTTGCTTCTTATGCTATTTTTGGGATATAACCCACAGAAAATTGAATGTACAGGAGAACAGGAATGTGTTAGTGCTGACACATCCTCACTTATATAACTGTATTGATTTGAGTGGAATCTCAGTGTGCTGGATTATCTGTAGGGTACTTCTCTGTGTCCTTCTGTTATTGCCTTACATCGTCTTCCAAAAATATTCAAGAGAAAGACAAAGTTAGAACTGCAGTCTGAAGCATGCCATTTAGTACGAAAGAAATGACAAACAAATCTGCAAAATGTAATAAATATAGTTAGTATCATTCTACTTTAGGAGAAAAACTGAACACGCACACATACATATTCCCACGCACCACATTATTCTTGCCTACGTTTTCTATCTTGAGAAGAGTATTGAATTCAATGCAATCGCTTAAAATACTTCAGCAGGATCACACTGACTGCTCCTATCATGTCAAAAAGTACAACATATGATTAACTCAAAAGAAGCATAGTATTTGAGCCATAGACCATTTGACAACCGAACCTGAGCAAAATCATCAAATTGAGTTTATTTCATGCTGAGCATGATCTTCACAAAGCTGCAGCTACTGAAAAGAAATGTACAAGATACATTTCAAATGTAGAGTGAATGCAGTGCCACAGTACTTGAAGAGATGTGCATTTGGCTTTCAGTAAAATGCTGAAACTATTCCAAAATATCTGTTTGTTCCAGCTGAATTGTCAGAGTCACTTAGCAATCTGTACTTAGACTTCTTCTAAATGTTCCCCAAAGCCACTGCCTGTACCTTATTCACCCATCATAAAAAAGTATTACTAGCCTTTTTGTCCTTCGGTATATAAAAGTTTGGTCTCTTCTGGTCCTATTGTGTAGTTTGTGAATGACTGCAATTCGAATCTCTGCAAGGAGAGATGCTGTTTTTAAAAGACTAAATATTAGATACCAAGCCTGTTCCTTAAAGGAATGAGATAAATGAAGGTTGCAATATTTTCATTTTTTTAAACCGAATTTCATTCAGACTTTATTATACTGTTTTCCTTTTCAATCATGGGAAGGGCACACACATGTGCATGCACATATGCGCACATGTGCACACACACACACACATACACTGTATATCTCAGTCTTACGGATATGACTACCACGTGACAATAAACAGCAGCTGTCAAATACAAACAAAACTATTTATGAGAAGTGTGTTAGCAGCTTCCACTGTGAATTGGGTAATTTTTCTCCACACCGTTTCATATGAAAAAGAAAAAAAAAAAAAAACCCTCATACGGTACGAAGAAAATCTCTCAGTTTTTCACTGAACGCAAACAGCATGTCACATGGGGACAGTCATCATGTAAAGTAATTTAAAGCTGCTTCTTATGATAGCCGCATATAAGCCTCAAGCCCTTATAGAATAATACAGCAATGAAAGACAATGGCCTAAGGATAGGCAAGAAATTAAACCCCATCGCAATTTCTTTATTATTTAAGATGAATCCACCAACGTGAAGCCTTTACAACTTAGAGACCTCAGAGCATGCGTGCTTGTTTAAATCCATTTTCTTTGAAACTATATGATACATGGTTGGAAAAATAAAAACAAAGATGTGTATCATTAGAGGAAATATTCTCCAAAATGAGCATTCATATATTAAAGAAAGATTCACACCAAACAGCCTTTTCCTATGGGAAAGAATTTATGTATTTATTTATTTATTAAATTTATATGCTGCCCATCTCCCCCAGCGGGTGACTCTGGGTGGCTCACAAAAAACAACCCCTATACGTAAAAAACTAAAAACATTCAAGATGACCAGGGAGTAAAATCAATTACCCCACAAGCCACTTCCACTGGTGTGAACCCCCATGTGGCCCCCAGGCCATCTGGCATAGCCAGGATTTCATGCCTATGAGAATGGGGGCACACTGCACCTCGGGTGGTAGGTTGTTCCACAGAGTGGGGGCCATGGCAGAAAAGGCCCTCTTCCACACTCGAAATTCCTTGATTGGTGGAGTCTGCAACATGCCCCTTCTGCTGGACCGAGTAGGATGGGCTGATATAAGAGGGGGAAGATGGCTCCTCAGATAACCTGGTCCTGTGCCATGAAGGGCTTTAAAAGTGATGACCAACACCTTGAATTGGACCCGGAAGCAAACCTGCAACCAGTGCAGCTTGTGTAACAGTGGTGTTATATGGGTCCCCCCAGGGGCATTCAGAACTGTCTGCGCTTCTGCATTCTCCGCCAGCTGTAGTATCCAGATACTCTTCAAGAGTAGCCCCATGTAGAGGACACTGCAGTGATTCCACCAGGAGGTGACCAGGGCATGAGTGACTGTGCAGAGGGCCTCCCGATCAAGGAGGGGGTGTAACTGATGCACAACATGAAGTTGAGCAAAGACCCTCCTAGCCATGAGTGCCATCTGCTCTTCAAACAGGAGTTATGAATCCAGGAGGACCCCAGATTATGCACCGGGTCTGTCTGGGGTAGTGTGACCCCATCAAGAACCAAAGATGATAAATTCCTAGATCTTGAGGCTCCCTGAACCCACAGCTGTTCTGTCTTACCAGGGTTCAGCTGAAGCCTGTTGCCCCCCATCCAGGCCTCTACAGCCTCCAGGTACCATGAGAGGGTAGTCACAGCATCAATTAGGTCTGATGGACCTGCAAAGGTTCCAAAGGGAGCTGGGAGTTGTTCCTGAGGCCTTGCTGCACAGCCCAATGGAGGCCCTGGCCGCAGCCTGGAATAAGGAGGCAGATAGGGCCTTGGACAGGATTGCGCCTGTGCGGCCTCTCTTGGCCCATCGCCCCTAGCACTCTCCATGGTTTACGGAGGAGTTAAGGGAACTGAAAAGGGCCAAGAGACATCTTGAATGCTGCTGGAAGAAAACTAAAGATGAGTTCAATCAAACACGGGTTATAGCCGCTAATAAGGCCTACCTCATGGCAGTTAAGGGCGGCAAAACGTCATTATTTCTCTGCTCTTATTGCATCCTCAGAGTGCTGCCCAGCAGCCCATTCAGGGTCACTTGATCCCTCCTGGGTAGGGAGGGCTCAGAGGATCATCTGCAGGGCCATGTAGAGCCCCTGAAGGCAGCAGAGATTCCCGGATGACCACTGCCACACCCCCTCCCCTGTCCTGGTGTCTCGGTTGGTGCCAAACCTTGAACCCTGTTGGAAACAATTCCAAAAGGGCAACACCCCTTCTGGTGTCAGCCAGGTCTCAGTAATGCATGCCAGGTCGGGCTGCTTCTCCCCAGTAAGGTTGTGAATTAGGGGGGCCTTATTATTGACCAACCTGGTATTCATCAGCAGCAGCCGAAAGCCTGGGCCTCTGAAGGCCTGCTGACCAGGGTCTGGGCTTGAGCCCAGAGGGCCGGAACATGCCACTGGTATAACACATTGGGGGCATCTTCCCCTGGAAGAATTGATTGCACATTGTGTATGCATTAGGAACATTTAGAATAAGGCAGACACAAAATGTGTATGGGTTAGGGGTGTGTCAAGCTTTGATGAGCGCTTCACTTTAATGCAGCTCTGGGCAAAACATCACCTTAAAACAAAAAGGTGAAATGAAGTGCCACTAGTTTCTCAGTAGTGGGGTGGCCATGCTGCTTCACCTCAGCCAAACAAACCTGCTTCCTTACATATGAAATACATATATGGAGAAGATTTTCTACATGAAAAACTGGTCCTTCCTGGAAGCTTTGCAAACGCTGAGGCAGAGTGTTCTTTTAGCAAAGCATCCAGGCACAGCTTGCCCCCTTGCATAGGCCCACACACTTTTTCTGCAGAATTTGTAAAGATATAGGATGAATCTAATTTGTCATGAAGAGTAGACAGCAATGGCCATACAAAAAAAGGGACATAAAAATTGATGAAGAAACAGTAATCAACTCTCTTTATAGCAGAAACATGTTTTCTGATTAGCAGCAATGGAAGACATTTACTGAATGTATGGACTTTCTAGATAGATCCATTGTTGTGCATCAGGAAACATATATGAACATGGACTGATTGTATGCATCCTTATCTTATGCCATCTGTGAGCAAACTGAAATGTGAGATCTCTCAGGTTATTTCTGTAACAGTATTCAAAATTAAATCATTTAAAAATGACACCTTCTTTCCAAGGTGTCAAGCTACTGCTGTCATTTAGCAGGCATGGTAGGACTGAAAGAAAATTGCAAATCCTACAGAGGAACAATATTATCATGCAAAATGTTTGATTTGTAAAAGAAAATAAATTAACCTTAAGTAATATTGCAGAAATTTGTTCAGTCATGCCAAACATTCTTGAACAATTTCTGTATCTTATTTATACTCAAACTGTCATCAGCATTTAGTTTCCAGGAGAAAGCAGTTAAGAGGAAAGGAAAACATCTTTCTTTCTTTCTTTCTTTCTTTCTTTCTTTCTTTCTTTCTTTCTTTCTTTCTTTCTTTCTTTCTTTCTTTCTTTCTTTCTCCTTTATTTAAAGGTATTCAAAAAGAAAAAATATTTTTTTGAGAATTATCCTACAGGAGAGAAAAAACAGAGGAAATGTCAGTTGAACTTCTATCTGCAGTTTTGTTTTATATAAAGTTAAATCTTATTGCTGCTTTTGACTTCTATCTGTGCCATCATGATTATTTACGTGATTTCTTTCACAAGTTTTGTTTACTCTTGTCTTTCATTAAGAATAATTTCCTACTCATATAGAGTAGGATATTTAAGGCAGAGTTGGATGAATATGACAGTTTCCCTTTTCTACATTCACATTCTTAGGATGTAAATGTTCTATATTATCTTTAAGAAATTCTGGATAACAAGTAAAATTCTGAAGGAGATTTAATGCTGTTCCAATCTTCAAAAAAGAAAGAAAGGATCTAGATCAATAGAAAGGAGGATCTATGTCAATAGGTGAAACAGTGTAAATGAAAAGTCATCCTGAATTCATCAAGATTATGCATTGGCAGACTCTTGTTTGTTGATCAAACACATTTCTTAGTAGATTGTGGGAACGCTGTAGATGCAATATATTGTGATATCAGCACAGTATTTGACCAACGCTCCATTATATCCTGATCAGAAAGCCAGCTGGATGCATTTATATTAAATCAATACATCTGGCATGAAAATCACACTCAAAGAGTGGTCAGCAATTATTCCTTATCAAAGTGGAGTGAGTGGGGCTCTACAAGGTTCAGTTCTTCAATGCTTCAACATTTTTATTGTTTTATTAATGACTTGGATGAAAAAGTGGAGAGAATGTTCATAAGACTTGTGCTTGACCCAGATTTGGATGGGATAGTTAAAACCAAGAAGACAGAAATAAAATTCAAACCAATTTTGTAAGTTTTGAAAAATAGACAGAGATTTAGTAATAGTCCTTGTGAAAAAGATCTTGGGAAAATAATTAATTGCAAACTAAGTATGAGACACCATTGTGATTTGGCTGCAAAAAGATAAAAGTTATTTAGGCTGCATCAATAGAAATACAGTTCCTTAATAACTGGAAGTTAAGAGTTTTATCTTATTCTTCATTGGTTAGAACCCTGCTCAAATATTGTGTCCAGTTCTGGGCCCCATACTTTAAAAAGGATTAAGAAAAACTGGAACAGGTTCAGGAAGAGCAGTAGACAAATGTAGAAACATGTCCTGTGAAGGGAGACTGAAGGAACTGGTAATGTTTATTTTTGGGAAGAGAAGATTGGTGGGTGATATTATAGCATTCCTCAGTGCTTGAAAAGATGCCACAAAGAATAAAGTCAAGATCTATTATTTACTTTGTAAAATGCAGAACACAAAATAATGGATTCCCGTTACAGGAAGGCAAGCTGAACAGTTTTGAATGTTATGAACACCTTCCTAAATGAACAGTTCAACTGTGGAAGTAGTTACCCAGAAAAGTGCAAAGTTTTGCTTCTCTGAATGTGTTAAAACAGAGACCAGCTATCAGGAGTGCTTTAATTTAGATTCCTGCACTGAGCAAGGAGCTGAACTCATTGGCTTTAATAGCCCCTTCCAGTTTTATGATTCTTTAATTTCTTTCTCCTTCTGTTATTTAAAAAAAATTGCCAATTTTGCTAAGTTCATATGAAAGCAAACTACATGGAAGCAAGCACTCATCTGCATTCCCAAACTCAGTTGGTACAACTAATCTCAGCTTAGATAGGCTGAAGTTACATCTGTATTTCATATAACAGTAAAAAAGAAATAAGGTAACACCTGCCAGAAAAAATAAGAATTAACAACCATAGTTCAACACAACACATATATAACTGAACCTGGGGCAATCAAATCCAGATTCTTAAGAACAAATCTGTGAAATTCTTCAGACTCAATGCATCTGTTAGTTTCACTTTCACTCTAACCTGAATTCTGTTTTGTTAATCGTGAATTCTTTCCCTCCTATTCTAGATTTTCTATGAAACACACAAACAACGAATTTCTCACCTTTTTGCTATCTTGAAGGTACAGCAAAGAATTTGGGCATATGTCCAAGTTAAATAAACACATGCACTTTTGTTGTCTTATTATGGGGGGGGGGGAAGCAATTTTACGGAACAAGGAGAAATGATGAAGTTGCCTCCTGATTTTGTTGGATGGTCTTAATTCAAATAGAGTAACCATGGGATTCTTTTAAAATAACTTTAAAAAAAAGTCACTGTTGTGTAGTTTTTAGTTTGTCCAGAAGACATTATTCCATCACACAGTTCTTGTAATGGTATGTGGGAATGACCTTGGGAAACAGAAGGAAGAGCCACAGCCTAGACAATGGTCTGATAAATGAAATTTAAGTCCAAAGGAGGTGGCGAAAGCATCTCAGAAGGGCCCCTCCCTAGTTTTTGGGAGAGTAAAAGTAAGGGAGGGGAGAGGTACTTTCAGACTTGCAAGATTCTGTTACCCTAACCTTACAATAAAGGTTGTACTAGTACTCATGGTTGGTGCTTCTTGTCTTGGCTCTTCATGCTGGCTGGGGAATTCTGGGAGTTGAAGTCCACTCATCTTAAAGTGGCCAAGTTTGGACAACACTGGTGTTAAAGGTATCGTTGCAGGATGTAAGCTGTTCCAAGTAAAGCTGCCTTTTGCAGTTGACTGATGATGATTTTGTCAATGCCGATGGTCTTCAAGTGGTACTGCAGATGTTTTGGCATTGCACCCAAAGTGCCTATTACTATTGGTACTATCTTTGCTTTCTTCTGCCACAGCCATTCTATTTTATTTGCAGGTCTTTGTATTTTGTGATTTTCTCCAGTTCTTTCTCTTCCATTCTGCTGTCTCCAGGTATTGCAATGTCCACTATCCAGACTTTTTTGCCTTTCTTATCAACAACTGTTAAGTCTGGGGTGTTGTGTGGCAGGTGCTTGTCTATTTGAATTTTAAAGTCCCAGAGCACTTTAGCTTCTTCATTTTCCATTACTTTGTCTGTTTTGTGGTCCCACCAATTCTTGCTTGCAGACAAATGGTATTTCTTGCAGATATTCCAATGCACCATTGTTGCTACTTTGTCATGCTGTTGTTCATAGTCACTTTGTGTGATCTTCTTGCAGCAGCTAACTAGGTGGTTCACAGTTTCTTCAGCTTCTTTGCAGAGGTGGCATTTGCTGTCTGTTGCTGTCTTCTCAATTATGGCTTTGTATGCATTTGTTCTTAAGGCTTGGTCTTGTGCAGCCAGAATTAGCCCCTCTGTCTCTTTCTTCAACTTTCCTGCTCTTAGCCATTGCCAGGTCTAGTTGTTATTTACTTTGCCTGCTAGGCTTTTTGTGTACTGGCCATGTAATACTTGCCTTGCCATGTCTCTTTTCTATTCTTCATTTGGTCTTTCTTGTAGGTCAGGTTGGTCTCTTCAGTATTCAATAAGCCTTCATGGTGTACTAGCATCAGTGCATCTTCTTCCCTGTCTTTCAGACATTTTTCTAATGCCCTTTTTTTCTTCTTCAACTGTCTGGTGTACTTGCAACATTCCACACCCACCTATGCTCCTTGGTAAGTAGAGTCTGTCAACATCACTATGTGGATGAAGGGCATGATTCATTGTCATTATTTTTCTGGTCTTCCTATCCAGGGCTTCTAGTTCTGCTTGAGCACAGTCCACTATTCCAGCTGTGTATCTAATGACTGGAATTGCCCAGGTGTTAATCACCTTAATGGTATTTCCTCCAATGAGTTTGGACTTTAAGATCTTCACTCTCATGATGTATTCATTACTAACCTTCTTTTTGACTTCAATGTGCTTGATATTGTCAGCTTGAAGGATGCCCAGATATTTGTAGTGATCTTTTTCATCTAGACTCGTGATGTTATTTCCATCTTGATTCCCTCAGTTTTCACCATTTTTCCCTTGTTGATGGTAAGGGTGGCACACTTCTCCAGTCCAAACTCCATTGCAATACCTTGGCTGTATATTTGGACAGTGTTCATCAGCGATTCTATTTCAGATGGTGTTTTTCCATACAGCTTCAGATCGTCCAGGTAAAGGAGGTGGGATAGCCCACATCATCATCATCATCATCATCATCATCATCATCATCATCATCACCATCATCATCATTATTATTACTACTACTATTGTTGTTATTGCTTATAAACCCCAATCAATTAACAAATCAAAATATAATAAAGTATATCACTGCAGGTCATATTTCAGGATGTTTAATCAATGTAATAATTTATTTCAAATAACAGAATGTGAGCTTTATTTGCAACCATAGCTCTAATACATAGCACCTTTTTGATAAATGGCAACTATAATAAAAGTCAATTAAAATATTTCTTTTAAAATCTGCTCATTCAAACCTATTGCTACAGCAAAAATATACTATCTGTATATTTTGTCAAAAGCTTTTTCAGCATCGAACAATAAAATTACAAATTGATATTTATTTTTATTCAAGTCTATTAAATCTACAACTAACCTAATGTTGTCTACTGCTTGCCTAGTTTTTATAAACCCTGCCTGATCATTCTTAATAATGAATAGTATTACATGCTGTAATCTATTTGCTAGCACTGCAAGATCTTTGTATCAACATTAATCAGTGAGATTGGATGATAATTAGCACACTGGGTATGATCTTTACCTGATTTTGGTATAATTGCAATATAAGCCTGATTAAATGCCTCTGATAATATTCCCTTATCAAGTATCATATAGTACAATTGAGAAAGTTTGGGCACCAAAATATCTATACATTTTTTATACCACTCTATAGGAAATCCATCCAGTCCTGGTGTTTTACCACTTGCCATTTAAAAAATCATTTGTTTAATCTCTAGCTCAGATAGTGGAAAAATTAAAAGTTGTCTTTGTGTATCATCTAAGTGGGTAGACTTGTATTATTTAAAAAGACCTCTATATCCTTGTTCAATATATTTTTCTGGTTTGCTATATAATTCTGAATAAAATTTAAAAAAATTGACAATTGATATTTTTTGAGGTTTTATATATTTCATCTCTTTCACCTCCAATGATTGGAATAACTGCCCTATCTTTCTTTTGCTTTAAATGATTAGCCAAAATCTTACTTGATCTTTCACCATTCTCCCAGTATTTTTGTTGTAAACATATTAGCATGAATTCTGCCTGCTGTGATATTATAGTATTTAGTTCCTATTTCTTCTTCTGTATTTCTCTAACCATCTGTGCCCATAAATATTTCAATTCATCTTTCAAGTTATTTTTTTCTTTTCTTTTTAATCTTATTTTGTACAATGCATAAGACATAATTTGACCTCAGATATAAGATTTATATGTTTCCCATTCAAAAATTTGAGCACATTTATAAAATGGATCAATGGTATGCTTTCTGCTAGTTTCCCATTATTTAGAGGAACTGGACAAGGTTGTCCATTTTCACCCTTGCTTTTTGATATTTGCATAGAATCCTTGGCTTGTGCTATTAGACAACACAGGGAGATTTACAGAGTAGTACATAATTCAGTTGAACTTAAACTGTTTTTATTTGCAGATTATATTATTTTGTTTATTTCTAAACCTCCACTACTGTTACTACTACTACTATTCCAGTGTTGATGCAAATGATAGATGCTTTAAGTAAAATAGCAGGTTATTCCATTAACTGGTCCAAACTGGAGTTGATGCTAATAGGTGAAAATTTGGCTACCCATCCATTTAAGGAATATCAATTCCGTATTTGTACAGAATCCATTAAACATTTAGGCATGCGGATACCCAAAGATATAACTAAGTTAGTTACATATAATACAAATTCAAATATGGATAGATAAGGGAGTCATTAAACCTTACCCTTTGGGGAAAGATGAATGCTCTCAAAATGAATATTATTCACAGATTAATTTATATTCTGAGAGGAAATCCTGTTCAAATATCTGGAAAATATCTTCAGAAAATAAATTCTTTGTTTAGAAAAATTTTATGGGGTTCTTTGATTCCAAGAATATCTTTACAGAAAATGTACTACCAATTAATGAAGGAGGATTCAGTTTTCCAGATCTGGAGCTATATCATCATGCTTACCTATGATCAACTATTAAATACTGCAAGACAATAATTGGCATTAATTTTCAGATTTGAGCAACTTTGGAATATACATAAATAACATGTTTGATCGGATGGACAGTATTAGGATCTAAATACACCAGAATTCTAGTATCTCTGGAAACAATTACCTCAGTTAGAAAGCCATGGAATATAATGTCTAATAAAAAAAGATTCGATCATTTTTCCCACGCTAAATTGACTTTATGGGGAAACCCAATATTAAAAATTGGAGAAAAGATGGTGATATGGAAAAATTGGATGGAAGCAGGGATATTGATTTTGGAGCAATTGATAGATGGTGAAAATGAATTTGTAACACACGCTGTGTTAAGAGAGAAATATGATCTATTGGATGTAACCCAATAACAATATTTACAGCTACAACATTTATTAATAACGTTGTTTGGGCCAGCAGCATTTTCAGCTTCTGAGACACCTGAGATATTAGTACAACTTGTTAAATCCTTGCAAACTAAAAAACCTACTATTACTTTTTATAGATATTTGCTATCAATACATCAGTTAGATATGCAGTTGCTAAGGGATCAGTGGAATAAAGAATTAGAGGTTCCCATATTGCCTAAATATTGGGAGAGTGTTTTAATTTCTATAGCAAGAGTGTCAATGGACCTGAAACTATGACTTGTACAACAAAAAATAATATTTAGAATTTATTGGACATCATTATATTTGTATAGAAAAGAATTGTTTAAGACACATCTTGTTGGAGATGTAATAAGGACAATGCTTCTTTAAAACACATGTTTTTACAATGTCCTGTATTTACAAAGTTTGGGGAGAAAGTAGTGGACCATGTGACTATGTGACAAAAACTAAAATTCTCAGAGGATGACACTGGTTTTTTTTTTTTTAATAAATTTTTTTATTCTTTACAACAAACACAAAACATACATAAACAAACAAGAACATACAAAGGCATAAAAAAAAAAATCTTCCATTTTATACCGTGTGTCAACCAGTTACCAAATCATTGGTGCCCCTTTCATAATCTTCACTCATTTATATAAATTCTCATATCATCTATTCAAAATATACTTGTATACTTATCAATTATCAATTATTAATCATTTGTAGCTAGTCTATAAAATCATTTATTACAAGAAATTTTAGCTTTCATTAGAGGATTAGTAATACATTTTTATCCATCGATTATATATGTATATATATATAGTAATTAATATCAAATTTCTATTATAAAATTTCCTAATCCATTACATTACTATATTTTCTCATCCAACCATTAATAAAACAAATCCCGTGTCATATAAAATTGCTTATCTTCTTACTCTAATTTCAAATATCAGTTTAATTCATCTCTGCACATTCCATAATTTTCAATAACTTCCTCCTGCATAGGTACCTTTTCATTCTTCCAATTATTAAAAGTTACAGTTCTAACCACTATCAAAACATACTTCATTCTTCACTACATGTTTCAACAAGAATATCTCTAGTTTAAAATCTATATGTTACTATGTCCAACCATGTATGAATTTTAGTCTAATATCTTAAAACATTTACAATCAAATACAATTCTTTACTATATATCTCAGTTTTATACCTTATTCAAACGCTTGCATAGTTTTAAGTTCACCCTTTTCATTCAATATCCCAAAATATCTAGCTGTTTATTCCTTTTTCTATATTATTGGATAAGAGAAAGCAATAATAAATGTCCTTTCAAACATTCTGCTTTTTGAAGCTTCTGTCAGTTCCATCATTGTTGTATTCCCCTCATTTTTTCTTTAGGCATCTGGAGTAGTTTCTTTCAATATTGTTTTACTTCTTCTTCTTAAGTATTCTCTTAGTACAATTTTCCATTATAATCTTGTATAATCTTTTTCTCACCCTCATTACCAAGAACAAGTCTGTCCCTCTTCATTTATCAGTTGATTAACCCTTTTAATTCTCAGTTTATAGGCCTCAAAATAGTTCTGTTTAGTGTTTCTGATTTCTTGTGCTATTTCTTCCTTTTCCATTGATCCCGTTTTATGTTTAACTAAGTCCATTTTAGCTTTGATGTCTTTTTTTTTTCTTGCGGGAATTTCTGGAGCTCTTCTTCCAGTTTTTTATAGTCATCCTTGATAGTTTAAAAATCTTTTTCTGCATTGTGTTTCTCATATAGTCTATTATCAAACCCCTTGTATAGACCTTCATTAAGTCAAAGGATTCTTTATCTTTGTTCTTGCCAAGAGAAAGAAAAAAAAAAAAGAGAGAGAAAAAAAAGAAGAGGAGGGGAAAGGCTAGGTCTCTTTAAAAGTCCAACTGGGGGAGGAATAGAGAGCAAAGCAAAGCTTCTACCAGAAAGAAGAGCTACTGCCACTAAACAAGGCTCTTGTGACTAACTCAAACTTTCCATCTTGAATATTTTCAAAATCGCTTTCAACTCCGCTTTCTTATTTATAGTTATTTGGATGGCACCTGTATAAACATGCACATCCCACTATCTTTTTAGAAAGCCCAAAGTCCTTGAGTATACGTCACAATGAAAAAAAAAAAACACTATATCAAGCCTCTAGATGGCAGTGCAACTTTCTTTCATTTACTTTCATTTACTCTTAACTCCACTTTCCCCAGTTCCAAAACAAAAAGTATAGGTTTCTTATAACAATAAAAAAAATCTTAATCAAAAAAGAAGCTTGAGATAAAAGATTATTGAGTATTGAAAAGAAAAAGCCAGTCCAGTTAAAAAAATATATTTTTAAAAGAAAAACATCTTGCCAATTCCACTAAAAAGGGAAAGTTAAAAAACAAAGATTTTTTTCCCCTTTTTTTTTATAAGGCTCAATCTCGCCGCTTAATCCACTTTTCTTCACTTTTAAAAATCTCTTTAAGTTACTTAAGGTGTTCTCTAAGAATAGTTGAATAGTAAAGGTCCATCTCACCCGGTTGACACCCCTCTCCTTCTTCTTCCTTTGGAGCTGTCCCGGCTTTCGCAGTCATTAAATGGCTGCCTCTCCTCCGCCGGCTTCAAGAGCTTCTCCTGGGATCAATCTGGGACTTGCGGTGTCCCTGAGATCCGCAGGACACGCCCTTTACAATCACCGTCTCTACGGGACGGCTTAGGTCCATCGGGACCATCCAGGGGGGGAGATATCGGCTGCGATCCTGGGAGCCCAGGGTCGCCCGCCGTATCGCTGCGACGCCAGCTCCGCCCTCAGGATGACACTGTTTTGAATTACATACCTAGTACATGGAATTTGACAACTGGACAACATAAATGGATTCTCCGTGCCCTTATGATGGCTAAAAGACTGATATTGTAGCATTGGAAAGATAAATGTATGGCCCCATTCACTCAATGGATTGAAGACCTGATTACACTTGCCACCTATGTTGTTTCACTTCATGTCACACCTGGAGCTGTGCAGCAGTTAAGAAAACCCAAGTGATCTGAGGATGAATTGCATCATTGTTGCACCTTCACAAGGCAACTGCATTCTCTTAATGATATGAAATGCCTCATAAAGGTAAAGGTTTACTTTGTAGAGTTTCTTCCTTATATAAATATAGAGCCAATTTGGTGTAGTGGTTAAGGGATCAGGCTAGAAGCTGGAAGACAGTGAGTTCTAGTCCCGCCTAAGCACAAAGCCAGCTGGGTGACCTTGGGCCAGTCACTTTCTCTCAGCCCTAGGAAGGAGGCAATGGCAAACCACTGAAAAACCTTGCCAAGAAAACTGCAGGGACTTGTCCAGGCAGTCTCCAGGAATCGATCACAACTGAGTGGATAAAATATATCTATATGTATGGAATAATGATATTGTACTTTTCTCAGACATTTATTTGATGTTTCACAAGCTATGGTTCCCAGAACAAGCTAACTTTGCCCATGAACTATGCAAATAAGCCTGTCAGCCCAGTAAAACAAGTAGTCAGAGGGTGGTGGTTTCTTCAAGTTCTAATACAAGCTTGCTTTTCAAACAGTCTTTATTTTTGAGTTGGAAAAGGACACTTTCCACATTGATTCAAACACTTTCTCCATGGCTTTTTCCTCAAAAGTTTGAAGAATGTTTGTTGCCCTTTCCTTATCCCTCATATTTCTGCTTTAGAAGAGGTACAGAGAAAATGTTTAAAAATATATTACACGAAAAATCTTGGAGTTAGTTGACTGATAAATGTCCTTTAAAGTATTTACCATCTTTGTTGTTTTCATTCTATTCTGCCCCAAAAATGGAGAAGCTGTCCACATATTGATGCTGTTTTATAATACCCTTTGGTCACATCTTTTACCTGAACATCAAAACAAATCTTGTTGCATTTGAATCTCAAAGCAGAAATTTGAATTAAATCTTCCCATTTTATGACATTATTTATTAATGTCATTTTTACACAGCCAGCTCCCAATGGTTTACAGAAACGCATCAAACCATAAAAAGTGTAACTTCATGGCTGATTCGCATACCTCCGCTTCTGGGTATCAGACTGTGTAGAACTCAGCGTAACAAAGAAATATTTTCTACCTTATATTTTTTCTATATATTTCTCAGATGCCTTGGCAAAACATTTTCATTTTCTTTTTCAGAAAAAAATCAACCAAGCATGAGAGCTTGCAAAACTGCTGGGAGCAATGATGTTCTGTGTATTCATAGTTGTTTGAGTTAAACATAGGTACATGATCATTCTGTTAATTAAATAAAAGGAATTTTCCCAAGAAATGTCAATACCTAACAGTGTCTATCTGATTGCCAACTTCTACCCTGATGATAAAATCTATGAGAGAAACTTTTAATTGTCCAATCTAAAGTCCTGGTGGGAAAAACAGTCAAAAAGGTTTCTTTTCTTTTTTTCCTGGAGCAGAAAATGGCAACCTGTTTCTATTTTGTTTTTCTAGTGTTCTTCTCAGAATCTGTCAGTGTCACCCTCGTGTCTCCCCTCTCAATGGTTTACATAGCCCATCCTCATAATTTTCCTTGTGCCTCCTCCTACTCCACATTTAGTTGCTGCTGCTGCTGTTATTGTTGTTATTATCTGGATTTGCTACTGACCACAATAGCAATACTCTTGGCAGACTACAGTAATTAAAAATGAAGAAATAAAATATCCAGAGTAAACTATTTAAATGACAAAATTAGAAAACTCGAAAGGCAGAGACAATCATCCTCCCTAGGCAACTTATTAATGTTATTTTCCCTCTCCCTCATTCCATATGCTAGACCATAGACATGCTAGCTAAGCTGTTTTTCACTTCTATAATATGTTCTACTGCTATTCCATACTCTGTAGGTGTGTAAAACAGATTTGGTCAATTTTAAAAAACGTTAATCCTAGTGTGTGCTAATATTTTCCCATTGTGTGCAAATGCTGGAGCTAATGGTTTGATGCACTAAATCAGAACTGAAGCTGCTCATTTCCATAGAATAGAAGTTATAAATAGGTATTGTGAAATATCACTATATAAGCAGTTCTTTTCAGTGATGGCAGCTTGGAATGTTTTTCCCCAGATGTTTATAAGATGTGTACTAACGTGTCTTTGGGGCTCTTACTGAAGACTTATTTCTTCACCCAGGCCTTCCCTGTGTGAATGAGGTGCATAAATGCTTTCCACTCCTTCTCACCCATTTTATATAGTTTTTAATTTATTATAATTGCATGGTATCATTTTAACAATCTGTATTCTCAATATTCATGTACTACTTTGAAATATAGTTAATACATGATACATCTTCTATGTGTCCATCACATTTCTGTGAGAACATTCTTATTCTGATAATTGTACAAAATTCCAAGGCATTGGAAAAGGTACAGAAAAGTGCTACTAGGGTGAACAGGGGAATAGAAACTAAGTTATGTGAAGAGAGATTGGAAGAGATAAGTTTAGCCTTGGGAAAAGATGACTTGGGGGAGCTGTGATAGCACTCTTCAGAACCTGAAAGAGCGCCATGAGGAAGAAGGAAAGACTTGTTTTCTCTCATTCCAGGTTATAGGACATGAAATAATGATTTTAAATTACAGGAAAGCAGATTCCGATTGACTTGGGGGTGGGGGGGGGGACTTCCTAAGAGTAAGAGCAGTTTGACACTTACTTAGGAACCACTTACTTAGATCTATTGGATATATTCCAGCAGAGATTAGATAGACATCTGTCTGAGATGCTTTAATTTAGATATCTGCAGTGAGTAGGGAGTTGGACTCAATAACCCAAATGTCTCCTTCCAACTCTATGATTCTACATACACTCAGATGTGTCTATGGATGGAAGATGCCTGGCAACATTGGGAAAATGCAGTTCTGTTCATATTCTGCTTGTGGGCTTCCCTTAGGCCTGTGGGAAGGCCTTTGGCTCTTCTGATACTATTATTTCCTCTTCACAGTATGCTGCTGCAAATGTTGACAGAAAAAGTCTTGGGAATAACTAGTTTTTGACTGGATTTTGCTTCCCCTTTATATTTAATAGTTCAACCAACAAACTAACAACAATTCTAAACAAAAAAGTTGGAACCATTGCTCTTGATCATTAAAGGACTGATAGTTTCAGCATAGCTGATTTTTTCTTCCCTTTTATAAAAATAAGTACATTCTTAATGAACTAGGTTGAACTGGCTGTCCTCAGAAGTGATACCCCCACTTCTTTTTTTTAAAAAAAATTAGGCAAATTTATTAAAAAAACAAACATTACCTCTGCTGTGAACCATTATATATGTGTCTACTATACTGTATTATTGTTCTGCGAATTTTTTTTATTCTATTGTCTACAATAGTTCCCATAGAGTTGTTCTCCCTTCCTCACCCCCCCCCCACCCCCCTGTAACAAATGGAATAAGTTATGTGGTGCTACCTTGACTAGAAAGAACAAAAAAAAAAGGGGGGGGGATCTTTTTAACAGCCAGCCAAGCACATCTAACTGCAATAAATGCAAGTACAACTGATGGAAAGGTCAATTCTTAAAATATATTTTTTAATCCCTGCCTTTTTTTAATATCATATGATAGTTCTTAAGACCAAAGAGGCAGACCTGTGAGACCCTGAAGTTTATTAGAGAATATATAAAAGGCACATTATTATTTTAATACATTTATATTTTAACCAAGATTTGAATATTTAAATATTTGGCTGAGGAACAAAACCTTCAGTAAACAATGTAGTAGGCAATGTTTGTTTAATGTGTAGAACGAAAAGAAAGGAAAGGGCACCTAGATTTTGCCTAGAACAATTAAAGTTAGATAACACATACATAATTACCTAGTCTTTGGTTTTCCCAATATGGGTTACATCATATTTATATTTAAAATATTTTTTTAATTTATATCTTTAGATATAAAGTAGGATGTTCATATATAATCCAGATCTTTGTCCACTCTTGGTTCCTTCCTTTCAGCAATGCATTTGCTCATTGTTTGGCAATGAATAAGTGTCCATCATAAAACAGAGTATTATTTCTTAGTATTAATTGGGCTTCTTACAAAGACCAGTTGAAATGAAAGCAATTCAAGAAGACAGTGAGCCAGCTGGTTTTGCAGCTGAGACAGTGGGCTAGGCGGGCTCCTGACTTTTTTCCCTTGCAGCTTCTTGCATGTGACCCATTTGATTTAAACTATCGATAGCTATTTAGTTATGAGTGCAATATAGATTCTCTGCATACAGAGGCAGCATGGTAAGAAACACCAATTGTTGGGCTGGAGAGTAGCACATGACTAGTCCTTTTTTGGTGCTTCACAGATACATTTGGCATAAAGTAGAATATAGAATTAGATAAACCTTTGATGTCTTCCTGAAGGACCTTCCTTATATTTCTACAATTTCTTCTTTGGTATCTTGGAGGCATCCAAGATACCTGGCAATTATCTATTTTTTTTCCCACAATTAACACAAGTGCATTGAATCCAATCTTTCTGAAAGCTAGTGATACATTTAGAGATAAAAATTATAAGCAGGTTTAGGTGGTCGCCTGTTTCAACCCCTCCTCTTTTTTTAGCAGAAAAACTCTGCTCAATAGAAAATGTTTCAAAGTAGCAACAGAATTTTGGGATGCCCCAAAATTTGATTTTTTGAACCATTTGCATATGTATGATCCTCAGCACTATTTCAGTAAGATCAGTTTTGTAGCCTCATTGAGTTGGTAGTTTTGAGAAAGAATTCTGTTACACCTCATCAAAATTGGAATGAGAAAATATGAAGAGCTCATCATATATCACCACATTTACATGAATATTTAGTTTGAGACAAAAATTAGGAGCTGCAATCCTCTTCATTAAATTCTGTGACAGAAAGTGCTCATAGCTGGGGAAAAAATGCTTCAAAGGTGTAATTTTATCAAGGGGAATAGCAGTTCATTTTATTTTTTCCACCTCAGCATTTCTTGATGGATGCCACTCAAAAGTATATCAGTGTTTGGATTGGATTCAGTCTACATTTCATGTTTTCATTTGAATTTAGGTCTGTCACAACTGATAAAGAGTGATGAATGTGACATTACGACGTCTAAAGATCATTTAATGTCAGCTCAGGCCCTGCTAGCAAAATGGGTGGCATAAAGTCAATGATGCAAGCACTGTATGGAAAGTGAGGAGGAGAGATGGATCTAGGGCAGCAGGGAGTCATGCAAACTGAGCAATCAATCAATCAATCATTGTGTACTGGGGAAGGATAAAGAAGCCTGACTGAAAGCAGTTATCGGACAAGGAGGTACAGAGGAAAGCATCTTATTTGTAAAGTCCTTTTGATTTACGTCTGCGTGCTTCTTGCAACCATGATCAGAAATAATAGGCCAATTTATTTTTATTTTTATGAAATCCTCAGAGTCCAAATTATGTTTCCTTACAGACATAAAGGAGGCAGACCTAAAAGAGTTCCCAGTGAACAACATTCTTCTTCAAGCCCAAGATTCATGCCTTCCAAGGAAGGTATAACTGAAAAGAAATGCATTTTAATTTGTTTTATTTCGTTCACCGTAATGCTAAACGGCATTTGGGGTATTGTGTTCTACCATTGTGTCTTACTTTTTTTCCAGTTTGTATTATCCTGTTTTAAGTGATGCCAAATATAACCTACATTTAAAATTTACAGTAGTATTCTCTGTTAAAATATAGCTTGAAATCGTTTAAAAAGTTGCCAGCTACAATTGTCACACAATGGCACAGGTTGGCAGGATTTCCTTATAAATAACATAACGGTCTACTTTTTTTCCATAGAAAAATATGAAAAACCATAAGAAAGCACTGACCTAGCCTAAGATACTTAATTAAAGCTAGATATAACTGTCAAAATGTATATAGTAATGATTCTTTTATCTAACATTTTCTTTGCACTATAGAAACTTAAAATCTAACCAAGTAAATAAGGCCTTGAATTCATCTTATATTTGAATTATGATTGCAATAACTATTCATGTAAATATTTCTACCACACAAAAGGTGGCAATGCAATTGGGCACAAAAGAATAGGATGTGGAGGTAAATATCTATGGGTGAAAAAGTGACAAAGAACATTCATTGTCTCAGCATGCTTGATACATTTCCCTTCCCACCCATCCTTTGGTTTTCTTATTCCTGCTAACTCTTTCCCTCTTCCTCCTCAGTTTTACCTTCTTCTCCCATGCTTGAACATTCAAGTCCTTCACTCATTCACTTTTTTACATCTTCTCAGTTTTCCTCTTACTCTTCTCTACTTGGCCGTCCTTTGATTTATCTTAACTTACCCACCATTTACTGTTTCCATCCTTCATATTTCCCCTTAGCAAGTATCAACAAAGGCAGGATGAGTTGTGGGGGGTTTAAATGAGGAGCTGTCTATTAAAACTCATGTACATTGTGGACATTTGCAGATGAAAATAGATATGGTTAAACAAATTAAGTTAAAATAGAAATCTAAGAGAGAGATGGGAGCCAGTGTAGTGTAGTGGTTAAGGTGCTGGACTAGGGGGAAAGATTTCAGCTTTAGTCCTCACTTAGGCATGGAAGCCAGCTGGGTGACTTTAGGCCAGTTACTCTGTCTCAGTCCTAGGCTGGGGAGTTGTTAAAACATCTATCTATCAACCCCACTGGATCAATGTGGTAGATTACAGTCCATAACCTTCAATGAAGAGGCCTTCATCTTGCAGGGGTTGATTCAGGTTGATAGTAACAATAATAAAGAGATAATAATATAGAGTCTGCACAGAGAGAGACATACTGCTCAATATCCAGTTAGAAACAGGTCAAATCTATATTTACTTTCAGAAAGCCAGTTTGGTGTAGTGGTTAAGGCACTAGGCTAGAAATGGGAGAGGAGACTATGAGTTCTAGTCCCATCTTAGGCACAAAGCCAGCTGTGTGACCTTGGGCCAGTCACTCTCTCTCAGCCCTAGGAAGCAGGCAATGGCAAACCACTTCCAAAAATGTGCCAAGAAAACTGCAGAGACTAGTCCAGGCAGTCATCAGGAGTTAACACTGACTCAAAGATACACACACACACACACAAACACACACACTTATTGTGAACAAGTACAAGGTGAGAAATAATAGCAATGCCATTTTTTTTTTAGTGAATCAGACTGGAATTACAGTTCTCAGGTTGGCAGGTAAGTAACAACTCTCCAGTAGATACTGGAAGCAACCTTCACTACTGTCTTGCTTATGCTACTCATACATTCCCAAAGATTTGTCAATAGGAGCACTGTTTATATACATTTTGATGCTGCTTTTCTGCATATCTTCCCTCCTTTTTCCATTCAGACAGGAATGAACAAGCCCTTAAAAGTTGACATTAAACTGGATATTATAATGAGACAGAGGAGGAAAAGTATTAAATATATTAAGAAAAGTCATATTAAGAGTATTGGAGTCTGTCTGGTTTTAATAAATATAAATCAAATCAAAGGCAGTTTTTGTCTGAGGCTCACCTACTTTTTGTGCCCCTATGCCTTTCTCTGTCTTGGGAGTAACCATAAGTACCCGAAACAAAAAACCTTACCATTCCTCAGATTACCTTATCCATCTTCTGTTACTTCCTCCTGTGAAATTTTAGACAGTAAATTCCTTAAGCCAAATGTGTTATTCAGTAAAGTACCATGAACACGAAGGGTATCCCATAAATCTTCAACTAACAATGAAATAAAATAGGCTGCAATGAGTTGTGGAGTTTCTCCACAACCAAGGGCAGTTCTAGAGTGAGCCCTAGGATGAAATTTCAAGAGGGAACCCCAACAAGGACCCCATGGTAATGGCAGTGCTGAAACCAGTCACTCCATCATGCTTTCTCCCCTTACTTTTGTTTTAAAAAGGGATCAAGGTACATTTGGCTGAACACATATGTGGCTGTGGAGGCACAGTTGATTTATCATTTATTTCATTTAAAACATTATTATTTTTTAAAGATGGTATCTATTTCCATTTGCTTGTTACTTATTAATTCCCAAATAATAAACATGGTTATCAAAAAAGGGCAGGGAAGTTGTAAGATCCTTAAGTCCAGGTTTCAAAGTTACCTAATTGTATCTCTACTTGTGTCAGGCCCAGCCCAAGAATGACAGAAAATAGTCCAGTCAAGTTCAGTTCTTTTATTGCCTTCACTATATAGACAGAATCTTGCCAGACTAAATCTGTATTATTCTAACCCTGGGAGATTCTATCCTAAATCTCTTCCTCTTCCAACACTCCAGCTCTGGACTGTGTTGTCTCTTGTCTCACTCCCCATCCTGGAATGTGCTCCCTCCTTCCTGAGAACCTGCTATGTTACTCTAGTCCAACTTGGAACTGCTATGCAAACTTTTGAGTATAAAGTATCATGCATTTCAGGAGCTATATCTGAGAGATGGTTTAAAAAAAGAGGGTTACAGCACTAAAATGTTTACATCCATAGGCATGTGTGTGTCTACATGACTGCATACACATATGGATCTCAATGTGTGGTTCATGCATGGACATATGTTTATAATGAGAAAATCTAAGAACTGAAAAATGTACCAAAGTAGGCAGATAATGCAAACTTGATGAGAAACTGCAGAATGGTGATGGTTTTAAAAATAATTTCTTTAAATACACTAAGCATATTCTACAGATTTTCATTTTATTTAAAGAAAAATGTTATTAGTTTTGTACAGTTGACCCATCTGAAAGACTTTAAAAAAGAGAGAAAAAACTGCACTTCCCAGTGTGCATAAACAGAGAAATATACTAAAAAAATAAAGGTTTCAGTATCTATTATCATAAAAAAAATATTTTCAAGTGCACTTCACAGTTTATTCATGCTGGGAATTGCTTCTTGTCTTTCAAAATTTCAGACTGATGGATGCAATTTTATTTTAATTGTGTCCAATGCCACATGTGAGAGAGAACATGATGGAATGCAAATTATTTACACAAAAACGTAATGTGAAGAGAAATAAAAGCTTGCACCCTGTTTATTTGCCAGTATTTTATGCCACATTATGGTACATTATGCCAAAGTTACAGGATTTGGGGACTTTTTAATTTAGATGTTATGTCTATTTTTCTGTTTACTGGGAATGTTTTAAATTGTGTTCTAATGTCATGCACACAGACACAAAATTTGTAAGATCACCTTTGCTGGTCTTGCCAGCTTTTGATTGTATTAAAACCATCCTTTATTCTTCCCCTGCCTACCCACGCTTCTGCATCCTCTCTTTCCCTGGGCCTCTCTTAAGCAGCAAGTCCCAAATGGTTGACATCTTTCATTCCTTTTCACTGTAAAGTGAGGAAAAGGAGAAGCAGTACCTCTGGCGATACTCTGTCTGCCAGCTTCTCTGGCCCATATTTTCCTTGTAGCATCTGAAACCAGTTACTGTGAAGCAAGAAACAGATGTGCTTGATAGACTATTAGTCTGATCTAGTCTGACTGATATAACGCTTCACCTTTTCTGTCCTCAGTAGCTTTATTCTGCACAAATACCCAAATGGCCCAGTCTAATGGCTGAGGATATACAACGATGCTGAAGGACACTAAGGAGGACAATTTAGTATGAAAAATCCCTTTTGATCTTACAGCTCTAATATTGCTGTACTAGGGAGTGATCTGAAACTAATGCCAAACGTGTAAGTGATCAAATTAAAGTCAATGAGATTGCAACATTGTAAGTAATGCAGAGGTTGAATCACTTGTTAGGAATGAGGCCAATTTCCAATGTTCTATAAATCATTTTAAAAAACTATACACTGATACTTGAATTAATACCAAATTTGAAGGATTTACTAGAATAAAGCAAATGTTTGTTTGTTTCAGTTTTTCAAATGCTTCCATCAAATACTCTCAGTTGGTGATAAAACTGGTAGCTTGGGGGAATGAATATTTCATTACCTGATTTACTTTTGGACAACCTACAGATGTCAACAGACATACACAGTTTATTACCACTTCTGCAGGAAAAAAAATGCATTCTATAATATAAGGATATCCCCAGTTTTAAGTAATGACCAAGTTACTTCAGCCTGAACTTTGCTATGTAAGCAGAGATTTTTAACACATGAAATCAGAGATTTATAGGAAGTAATGTAACAGAAAATATCTACCCTCCTTTAACTCTCCCTCTTTCTCTCCCTCACACACACATACATATAGTTATGTTCATATACATATAAGCTGGAGCAGAATTTAAAATTTCAAACAGATATTAAAACTGATCTCAGAAGGGAAACCATTTCCCATTTCAGCTTCTTCATATTTAACTGTTTGCAGAAGTTTAGGTGAGACCCTCCTTTAACCTATAGGTAAAATGTGCCCTTTGCAAGTAGAGGTGACTCAATGTCAAAGCCCATATTGAAAGCTTTGGTTTGAACAAAGTGTCTAGAATATTCCAGTTCCAGTTTCATTTCACCAAAATAATGTAATGAAATTTATGATTAGAGAAAGAGCACAATGGTGTGGAAAGAAGCAGATTTAACAGCACTACATTTTGTGATAAGTAAAGTTCTTTAATTTACAAAAGAAAAGAAAAAAAGTAAAGTCTCCTTTAAGTTGAATTAATCTCTTGGTGACTTCATTGACATGTTTGTGTAATTTCCTTGGCAACAATATCAATGTAGGTTGCCACTTTCATCTTCTAGGAAGTTTGACTTCTCAGTCTTGCTCATCCAAAGACTAACCAAGCGCAGTTATGCTTACCTTCTGAGCTCAGAGATGGCCCCATCTGGCAGCCTTTGACTTTTCATGAACCTTATTCAAATCAGGTGATCCTGTATAGCTTTATCACTTGTTTTTGATTTTATGAAAACTGATCTGGGATATTTACCCTCTGAAAAATGGTATGTGTGTATGTGTTTGAGTGTGTGCATGTATGTGTGTATATAGTTATATTATATATTTTTGGACCAAATTTTAGTGATAAATATGCCTCAAAACCCTTATTTTTTGGGGGGGACAATATTCCTGTTCATTGCATCACAATCCAATTAACAAAACTTTAACACATACTTGTTAGGATTTAAGCTATATAGGAGAAATACATACACTGGAAAATAGCTACCTATTATCTTCCTGTAACTTTATACTTACCACACTTTGTCTAATTACATTGTAAATAATTATTATAGGAACAGAAGTTCATAATTTTAACACAGGCAAAGTGAATTTTACACATACTACAACATGTTTAAATGCTACTCCAATGTTAGTATTAACCACTGAAGAGGAAAAGAAATGCTTCTAACTGCTAATGTAGTAAAAGCTAATTTAGTGAGTGCTAATTTCCTTTAAAAATTGTTCTGATTCAAAAGAAGCATGTTACAAATACCATGTCAGAAATCTACAAGGCTTGTTTAAGAGAAATGTTAATGGAAGAGGGTTTATCTCTAAACATATGAAGAAAAATCTAACTGATCAAGGTTCTTTAGTTTAAAGTCAAAGTGGCAAAACTTTAGCCCTTCAGAAACTACTGAACTGCAGTTTCCAGCATCCTTTACCCAGTAGCCTTGCTAGCTGCTACTGTTAGGGGTTATCTTCAATTTCAGAAAGGAGATTGAAGATTTAAAGAGGATATTATTTGATTCAAATTTGAGATTTGCCATTCATGGGCAAACTGATTCAATTCAAGCCATTTCAAGATTCACTATGAAAAAGATTCATCTGATTTTGAATTATTATTTTTTTTGAAATTTGAATTTTGAATGAAAAACAAATGGAAAAAATTGATGAGGAAATCATTAAATTTCCTGAAGCAACTTTGTTTTGGGGCAGGATGGGATGAAGAGTTTTACCCCAGTGAATATTTGAAACGTTTCTTCTCTACCTCTTTTAAGGCTAAGATAGTGGGGAAGAGGAAAGGACAGCACAACGTTCTCCACAGTGTCCAGTAAGAAAACTGTACAGAAATTCCACTGAAGCAATGGGAAAAGTGGAGTCCTTGGGGTTCTCTGAGCTTGGTTGTTTTCTTGCAAACGTTTTGCTACCTGGCTAGGTAACATCTTCAGTGCTAGGACTCCACAGTTCAACCCTGGGGTACACATATTCTCTTCTAATAGGACAAGTGTCCTACTCCAGTCTGTTAAAATAATTAGTTCTTTTCCATTTGCATTTCTGGGGCTCCAGGCTTGTCATGACACCAAAGGATGATCACTGACTTGCCCTCATGGAGTGATATAACTTTGCTGGCTCTGGATATGGGGTATTTTAGAGTAACAAGAAGGCTGATAAACCTGACGTGTAAGCTTGGCCCCTTCTGGGAAGGTCCCTCTTACAACTCCTGGCTTACAGTCTAGTCCTCAGTTTTCCATACTGATATATTTGCAAAAAGAACTATATAATCAGGAGAAAATGTTTAAAGTTACCAGTTCACTGTAAGAGCTACCAATTCATTAATAATACTTACAGCCAGTGCTTGTTAACATATATATTTTATAACATACAGTGTAGCTTCCTAGATAACACTTTCTGATGCCTCTAGCACACACGGAAGACCTTTTTGGCAAATCAAATATTAATGTTCAACAAGAGAAAGAAATATTGAAAGTTATTAATTTTCAAAAGTGAACCCAGAATACAACTACTATTAAATATTCAAGTCTAAATTCATTTTTTTTTAAAATTGCAACAAAACATCTAAGCCATTGTTCATTTGCTTTGCATAACCAGGAATTACACATGCGTTAGAATGATTCATGTAACTGTAAGTTCTAGCATTTGTTCTCATTCGTGTTCCTCTTTGCAGCAGCATCTAGAGCTTCTGAGAGCCATAAAAACTGTAATTCCCACAGTTCCCAAAACCCATTCTGATCTTAGTATTCAGAGTTTCCAGTGCTCATAGGCTATATTATAGAAATCACAATTTGTCCATGTGCTCAATCCTGAGATATTTTACTTTCAAGAAGTTTCAGGGCATATGTAAGATTAAAAGACGATACATTTCTAATCCCTACAGACTTACATTGGGCATCTAATATAATTCAAGGTGTACATGAAAATTGATCCTGTTCTTACAGATTCCTGCCAGATGCTAGATGGGGCTAATGTGCTGTCTATAACATTAGGCTTGTGATTTATATGGAAGAAAGGGGTCTTGTCTGGGCTTAAGACACATGCCCAGATACCCACATGGAACAGGAAAATAATAGCAACTAAGGGTTGTTCTAATGGGGTGGAGGAAACAGTGTATATCAATGCTGAATTAACTACAAAAGAATTTGGGGGAAGCTGGCATGTTTACTAATCCTAAGTCATGTATATTCAGATAAAATCTGTTATTCAAAATTTGGTACAGAGTGTGGAATGGGAACTTAGTTCTAAAGGTGGAACATATAGGAATCACAGACTGTCCTGTGGATTCACTGTTAAGGAATGCTTAGAAAACAGACAATTCAAAATAAAGGATAAGCTGTAAGAGGCATGAGCATAGTGTAGAACCATTTACAGAAACATGGACAAACCTACATACCTATGTTCCATTTTGCAGGTAAAGTAAAACAGATTAAATTCTCCCCCATTCCTGTCAGTGACCATAAAAGGGATTCACATATGATTTCTTTTTCTTTTGGTACTCATTCTTGGTTACCATAAACACCTATTATTTCAAATACCACAGTAATGATGTAACTAATAGCAAAAAACAATTAAGTTATCAACAATAAAATATTCATGCTGAGATTGGTATATTTATTTTTTTTCTTGATGTATGTGACAGTGTGTATGAGCAGCCAACCAATTATATTTAACTTCTACCTTTTATATTGTAGCAAAAGCAAAATTTCTTCTCATTAGGAAGGCATTATCCCAAAGTGACTCCATCTGCTCATTCAAATGTCATTAGATAACTTCCCAAATTAAGGCAATTAATTCTGCATATTTTCCAAATACCTCAGCAATTAGCAGAAACAGGAACAAAATTAAAAATATGCCCATATCAAAATTATTTCTTCATTTATTTATATTGCAGTCATTATTACTGAAGAAGCTCTTTGGACAGGGTGAAAGAATAATAATGCAGTTACAGCTGAATAAAAGTACAACAGTAGGACCAAATTCCAAGACATGGGCATTTGAGTTCATGTCACCTGGTACAATACATATGCCGTAGAAAACTTTTATCAGTTTTCAAGATGCAAGTTGGTGCTGTCCCAAACAAAAAGCCTGAGGTAGTTTCTGCAATATTTTGACATTTCCAATCAGTGGATTTACTTCTGAATATACCTGTACTGCATAGGCATCTATTATTCATGGAACGTTAAGGATGAAGTAGGTGTCATTCGGGGATACTTATAAAGGTATCTAAACAGTCCTTTCTAAATAATCTTCAAGCTGACATTAAACCAGCCAGAAAATGGTTTGATGAAGAGCTTGGGAGGCAGCTATTGAGTTTTCTTTGGAAAAGCTATCTAAATTTTTTCCTCAAAGAGACTTCTGTTGGAGCTACAAGTTAGTGGTGGCTGGGTTTAAGCATGATGGATGGGACAGAACTCAATGGGAGCAGAGCCACTCAACCTCTCTTTTTTTTGTTGTTGTCTCTTTTTGAAATTCTCTCCATGTGTCACCTCCTCCTCCTCCTCATAAAGAAGGCAGGGACAATTTTGCTTTTGTTGAATGGGTTGCTTGAAGAGGGCTATCAAATTAGCCTGAAGTCCTTATGAAAAGCCTCTGAAGAGCCAACCTGGACCTAGAACCACAGTTTGTCTAGCCCCATTACAGAACTGCAGGAAATGCTTGTGCCACATTAACTGGGCTTTAAATTTGACATTTACCAAAAAGATGATCCCTCACTGACTTATCTTTATGCCAGTTTATCTATAGATATTGGTGGAACTTTCCTCCCCTGATTGTTCTACATGGCAGCTTGATTTGTTGGTTCCACTGCTTGTCCCCCTTACCAACAGTCTTATAATTCTTAGTATGTGTTCCCATTTCTTTTTTTATGTGCTATTGATATCTGCTGACTAGTCAAAACAATAAGTAATAAATAGAATTTCTATTTTGTATTTGTTCTATACAAACATTCATCTGAGAATTAGTTTTCTGATAATTTTCAGTTTATGAAAATAAGATAAACATAGCATTTTGTTGGGGTTGGATTTTAAGTGAAAGTAAGATATACATGACAATTGTATTCCATTTCTGTAGAACATCTTGTTCTGATCTCAAAATACCATTTTCATTACACATAGAGGCTTATATAGACAAATAAGTATGTGATGTAACTATTTTCACGGTCGGTTTCATTAAGAAAAACAAGAACATTATCTCATTTTACATGTCAAAACTTAGTACACATTCAAACTAGCTCTCTCCCCTCCCACTACCCATTCCATTCAAAGGCTGGTTAAACTATATTTTCAGTGCCAGGATGTCTAGGGAGAGATTCTTGTTTCTCCCAATCACCCCCTCTATCTATCATACCCACTTGGAAGATTTTATTTCCTCTGTACCCTGTATCCTGTGATTTAGCCTAACAACTTTTCCTGGGTTGCATTACCTTTTGGATTTCTTTTCTTACTCTTCATGTTTCTTGAAACCCATTTTAAACAGTTTGAGGACATATTGCAGGATAGATGTTCAGATCTTCACATGAGTAAGCAGTTCCAGATATCTGTGACATTTTCAACTAAGAGCAAATAAAACAGAGAACCAGTCAGGACAATCAAAAATGGCTGTCACCCATTTGCTTCATTAGAACAATCCGAATTAGACAAATTTAGAACTTTTTCAGTCAGACCAACACAGAGACCGGAATAACAGATAAAATATTAAGTCAATAATCAGATAACATACTTGTTTGGGAGTATCACCCATTAAAACTTCTTTTGCAGGTTTCATATCAGGCATTCCTACATGGGGCCTAAATGATTAGACACCAAAGACAGGGCTATTTGCAAAAATCCCAACTACCACCAGGTGGTGGCAAAGAGAGTTGCAAAAAATAAATAAATAAAGATCAAACTCTTTGCCATCATCCAGTGGTGACTTGGATTTGCGCAGTCTAGATATAGTACCCTAAGTATATCTTAAATGCTCTGCTCATGGAAGTAGGTATTAAACTCAAAGAGGTAGTAGTGGCATGCTGATTTAATTAATGTAGACTAATATTAATTATATTATTATATGAATGTGATGAGAATTCAGGGAGGCACATAACATTACATGAGTTATGTTTCCCAAAGTCAATTCCATTAAAACCTGTCTTCCATCCCTCCAGCACATTCATTTTCTTTGTGAGATAATATGGAACCTTAATTAGTCCATCAAGAGCATCAAAAACATATGCTTCATTTGTGGGATAGGACATAATATTGTAATTAAGATTTCATATTATACTTCCAGATAAACATATTGGAATGTCCGTAGGAGGCCAAAGGAAGTTCACTGAGATGAACAACTCTTCTCATGTCAGATAATAATACTGGGGCTCAGCATATTTTTAGGCCATAATAAAACAAAAGGGGCCATTATTTCCACATGTCTTGAACATCCTGATTGCAGATTTGAGACATCATAACTTAAATTAGGACAGTGCTATCCAAGCACCAGCAGATAAAGTGGTTTATCTGGCCTTAGAACATAAGAACATAAGCAGTGCCCTGCTGGATTGGACCCCTGGCCCATTGAGGCTAGCAGTTTGTTCTCACAATGGTCATTCACCTGCACAAGGAAGCCCACTAGTCTCCCAGCAGATGGTCTCCAGAGGCTGTCACACTGCCATCAAGGCTAAGTGCTTCAGTGCTAGGATTTAAGCTGGGATGGCTTTGCATCTGCAATGACTTCTTATATTTGACTTTAGGAATTTGCAGGGTGTCTTACGGATTTCTTGACTTTTGAATAAGTTGCATGGTGTTTATTTTCTTAAAAAACAGGGATACCTTTAAAAAACCAAGTAAAATGAAAATATTCCTTATTCTTTCTGCACATTTGGCCCATACATATACACACAAGCCATTTATCAGCATTACTAACATTCTCTGATGCCTTCCCAAGATTTAATTCATCTCTCATCCCAGCAAAGTCTCAGTAGTGTCCTTCTCTGTGTGTTGCAATAGGAAGATTAACTAGACTACTATTATTCTAGTCTAGTCTAGGACTAACTAGAATAATTAGTTAGCCCTTGTGGAATGCTTTTGAGTCCTTCCTCTTCTTGCTGAGCAGCAGTGACCAAGAGAATTTGCAGCCTTTCTTGCTGTTGTTTTCTTTGTGCTATTACTTGCCATTGTCATCTTCTTTCTTCCAATTCTTTCTGAAAAATGGAATTTCTGCTTCTATCATTCAGCCTGCCAAAACATGGTTCCACTGGGTCAGCACAGCTAGCTTCCCAGTTTACAATCCTGGTGAGGAGGGTGGGTATGGATCAGTGGGAAACAGGGTGGACCAGGCTTTCATTTGCCTTCCCAACGACTTGCAGGAATCAGATATCTATGAACAGTTCAGTGGATGAGTGGAGAGCCTTTTCTACTCAGAAATACCTCTCTGTGTGTCTATGTACATATGTGTCTTTGAAAAAGATATAATATTAGAGTATGTGTTTATGATACAAAACATCTTGAACAGAAGTTAATTTCCACACTTTAATAATTTACATTGGATTATGCAATTAATGGTGTACTTTATATTAAATTACAGTAAATTAATTTATAAGGTTGGAGAAGGGGGAATTATTTTTTAGTTTATTAATGCTAAATTAATTAATACTTATTTTATTTTCTGTCCTATAGATTATTTAACAAAAATCTGCTAAAAATGGTAATACATTGTGTGTGTGTGTGTGTGCTGCACACACACATTTGTTTGGAAAAAGATCTTCAGTAGAAATTGGGAACTATAATTACAGATCTTAAAATGTTGAGGCCTTTTGTTTTATCTCAAAGATGCAGTACCTCATGAAGTTACAAACTGTTTATTCATGCTTACATTTCCCCACTTCTACTGTATTCTTCCTGCTCTATTTATCTGTTCATAGCAAGTAGCAACATCTACCCAACATTGGTTGAACACCAAAATGTAAAGCAAGTTGGATCTGATCAGTACTTGAATAGGAAACCATCAGGAAACCCCACACCTCTAGGGTAGCCCAGTAAATTTAAAAAAGAAAAAAAAAACCCTCAGAAAAGGGAAGTGTCAGTCCCATTAGGTAGACCAGACCAGGATATCAACTCCACAGAAAGGCTAAAATTACTTTTATTGGGATTGGCTCTAATAAGAATCTTACATGCCTCACTGTCCTGTACCTTCCCCTCCCTCTTTTACTCCAGTGAATCAGGGAGGCATCTTCCAAATACTATCTCTTTTCTCCAGACTTAGAACTGCTTCAGCTCCCTTTACCTAGTTAACAGTTCTTATAGATTTCCATCAAGGTCGCCTTCCTTATTCTCTACAGCAGTGTTTCTCAACCTTGGCAGCTTTAAGAAGTGTGGATTTCAACTCCCAGAATTCCCCAGCCAGCATGCACTGTAAAGCTGCCAAGGTTGTTTTGTTGTTGTTTGTTGTTGTTGTTGTTGTTGTTAAACTATAGAGATGTATCCATGTAGTCACCAGGAGCTGAGATTGACTTTGGGAGTCTTTATCTTGCCTAGATTTCAATACTTTAAAAAATGGATTAAAGAAATACTGACATTGATAGCGATGTAGATTTATCCAGGAATGTAACAAGGTTTTATTGTCCCACTGTTTTGGGAAGGTGGGATTTTGTAACAGAGCACAAAGTCTGAACTAGTCTCTTTGGAAATAGAAAAATGCAGAAAAATAATCATTAACAATCCCAGTACTTTGAATTATTCCTGAAATACTGTGTGTTGTTATGCACAGTGTAAAGTATAATATAGCATTAATTATTGATTAAAGTAGCTTAGAATCATTTTCTAGTAACAACTCTTTTTTAAACAAAGAATTTTTATTGCTATAATGAAATTGCAGAAGCTAATTTTAAACACTACAGAGATATTTTCATGTTTTTCAATTAGGAAAATGCAGTGATGTTTTTGTTAAATTAACTGTGATTTTTCCCTCTCCTTCCTCCAAATTGTGCTACACATCTATATGCCTTTGCATTTGCACTAAGGCTGATAATCTTGGCTTTTCATTCTTCCCTAGTGGTTTATTGTTGACTAGGGCAAGTAGAGTTTTAACAAGAGGAATAAATTTCTTCTTTCAAAGGTGTCAGTCACAACGTAATGACAACTGTTGAATGACTATTCTTTCTTAAGTTGTAGATTGCTAGTAGAACAGGTTTCTCCTTGATATTTCATTTATGGAGCTTCAGCTTTTCTGAATAGGGCATTCATCTGCAGAGAGGAGGTTCTACAGGAATGTTTGTATGTGAGAAAGGGGGAGTGAGTGACACAGAGACAGAGAGATTTTAAAAAAGGTCAGTTTCTCTTTGAATCCAGAGAGGGTTAAAACAATAGTTGAAATTGGAGAGGAGCTTTAGAGATCGGTCCTAGTTGCTCTTCAGGAACTTTTTTTTAGAATTAGTTATCTGCTATCCATCTCCTTGTTTCCAGTTAGAGCTGTTTTGATCTTTGTAAATAATACAACCAGGACGTGTCTCTCCATTTTGCTTTCATCCAAAAGAAATAAAGCCTGGAATAACTCTCCCCAGACAGTCATTTGCCTTCTTGATTGCGCAAATGCTTCACATATGGTGAGAAGAGGATGGAACGCTAATGTTAACTTCTCTTTCTACCCTCCCAGAACTCTACCGATACTATCTGGAGTTCTGAAGGAAAACCCTACCTGCATTTGCTTGAAACAAGGTACAGCTCAACTATCCAAGGCATCTGAGACCCTGTGGTATTCAGTACAGATAGCTGTACTTACATACAAGCCAATGTAAGTATATAACCCACTATGGGATCATGTGGATATTGGAGAGAGAAGGATGTCATGTAGGTTCCTTCATGCAGAGTAGCTGCTCTGTTTCATAAGAGTGGTTTGCTGGAAAACTGATAGCCAGTTCTCAAGATTCTGAAAGGGAGGGCTGCAGAGCATTTCAACAAATAACAGTTGCTGTGAAGAAAGGAGAAAATCCATGGTTGTATAATGCAGATTCACATCTGAGGCTTTATCCAAGACTGTCTTCTTGGAAGTGGATTGGAAGCCAGGCCAGAAAGTATTCTTCCTCTCCACCTTTACAGGGTTATTTTTACTCATACATCTCCAATTCCTAATGCTTATACTGTATATCAAGCAAAAGGGAGTTAAGAATGCAGTCCATTATGTACTGCCTCATGAATAGAGTTTGCACTTTTTTCAATTTTATCTTATTTCTATTTCACATTTCTGCCATTTTATGTTTGATGTATCCCATTTCTGCATTAGTGAGAAAGGGGGATCTGTGAAATCTGCTCTGGCTAAGGATCAAAGGATGGAGTTCCAGAAATATACTTGAGAGGGTGAGTGTCCTCTCTGATCTACCTCTGTGGCACATAATGAGACATTCCAGAATGTGGTCCAAAGTTGGGAAGAACTACTCAACTGTTAGGTTCCTGATTATAGAATGCTTGGTCAAATTAATGTAAATGATAAGAATAAAGATTGTGGTCAATTTTAATCTAGCCCTTAGCTATGTGTGGCTACTCCTTCCACACCCTTTGCCTTACCTTGATTCAACATATGGTACAGGTGAGATGTAAGATTTGTCATAAGTATAATGATTTTTTAAGTATACAGAGAGGTGCCCTTCTGCCAGTTTAATTTCATTCACCCTGTCTAGAATTCTCTTCTTACATAACACAGTTATGCAGAAAGAAGTCTATGGCTTGTCATTCACCCGTCAAAGGAACCAAGCATTTCCAATCTGCAGTTGCATAAATTACTTACTTGAAGAAAGAGCCCTAGGGCGCTACAAAATGTAAAGCGGTAGACATCATTGCAATTTGTCAAGGGGAGATATCTTCTTGCTTCTCTCCACACTCTCCTAGTTTTACCATAAACTAAAATATGTGTCCCAGCATGCACCTGGTAAGTGAGAAGCACACACATATGCACACACACACATATTACAGAGACTTTGTTTTCTCCTAACACAAGTAGTAACATCTGCACTAGAACTGGGCATGCTTTAAAGATAATCTGGAAGACATTCTTTACGCCATGTACAAGCACAGAACTTCTGTGCTATTTATTACAGCAGTCCAACTATTTCCATGCTTCTTTGCAAGCCTGAAAAAAAGATGCTGTTGCTATGAGAGATTTATTCCTTAAAGTGGTGTCTCCTTTTTTTTTGCAGGCTTGCATGGAAGCCTGTAAAAAGTCAGGCTCTTTGAGGTGATGTGTGCTTGTGTGAGATCCATACTTCTGAATCATTTTTGAAGTGTGCAAAGCCCTAGTTTAGACTCAAAGACATTACAGTCACCTTCCCTCTGCCTTTTGGAGATTCAGTAAATTCTATGACCTTTAATCCTATGCATAAGAGGGTGACTTTGCAGGAGAACCTCTCAGCAGTATGTACCTGTGATATTAGAAACTGGTATTCAGCATTCCGTGATTATTATTCTTCACATGCTTTTCCTACAAAATAGGTATAAAAAGTATTTAACACTCTGCTGGGAGAAGTTTGTGAAGGAACGAATACCAAAGTCAGGACTGTGGCCAGGTTAGATTGTAAATGGTACCAAATAAATATTTTTAAATGACATGAACACTATTTAGTTTGTTGTCTTGACATCAGTTTAGCAATACAATATGTTCTCTAAACAATAAAAGGAGTCTGAAATTCAGTCCAATCAAATCAATAATATGGATAGTAGACGACTGTATTAATTGGAGGCTGTAAAATGCTCTTTGTAGACTTAAGTTATACTTCCCTGTAATGCACAGATTCTGGCCAAGGCGATTGTAGTCAGATGGATAATAGTAGTATTCCCTACAATATTTTCATCTTGATCATTGTAACTGCTACCTTAGTTGTTACTATTAGGAGGTTTCTTTGTGTTCTGATTATTGGAGAGGGCTTGCTTGTGGTTTATCTGGATGGCACCCAAGAAATATCTACCACCTTTCCTTACTAAAACCACAGTAAGATGGGATGGTTATTCTTCTTGAGAGAGTATGTAAGAAAAGAAAGAAGATTCTGGGAAGTGAGTTCACATACTTTACAAAAGACTATTAAGAATCTTCAAAGTAAAATAACATTCCTGGATTTTTACTGTGGCCAAGCCAATTTACATGTGATTAGCATGTCTGAGAAAAGCCAGCTGATGCTCTTTTGGAAGACCAAATGTAGGAAGTGTTGGTTCTGCCCAAAGATTATCAACTAGATATTATGAGAGCTCATAGTGTTTCAGCTTGTCCTTTTCATATAGCTGATCACTACCAGTAATTTCCTGTGAGATTCTGTGGAAAGATTCACTGCCCAGAATGAGTGGGCATTTTCATTCCCTCTAGAGATTCAGATTTTTGGTGGGGCAAGGTTTAAACAGCCCCACCTTCTCTGTAACTAGAGAGTATGTCCCATAAAACAGGCTAGAGACCCAGCATGCATGTGTGAGTGTAGTGATAAAGGAGTTGAGCCATAAAAATTGCAGGAGAATGGGGAAAGTCTCCAGATAAGCTGAGGCAGAGCCAAAAGACATAAGAAGGAGAGAGAGAGACACCCTATACCACAACTCCTTAAAGAAGGAATGAAACAGATTTTCAAATATAAATGGACTGTATTTGGTAACCAGAGCTGAAGGCAAGGGAAGGGGGGGAGGAGGTAGAAAATTGTAAAGATCAAGCAATATAGAAACAAAACCTAGATCTATAAATTGCTAGACTGAAATAGAAGTAGTTTAAGAAATATAGACATGCAGTAAGAAAATAAGATAGACACAAATATAAAGTTAGCATAAAGTTTAAAAATCAGAAGAAGGATAATTACGAGCACTTTACCTTTTGTTTCTATGGTTTGTACCAGCTCAAGAAAACCCTAACAGTTTCTTTAGATTTTCCATAAGGAATGAAACTTCATGGAAGGCTGCTGGATGAATTGAATAAGGACAGACAAAATCTCATAGTGTTTTTCTTTCTTCCAAAGAAGTTCAACACCATAAAAAGTTGTTCAGCGCAGCAAGAAATGAGAAGAATCTTCAATATTTCATCAGGTTTCCAGCCATGGCACTCAGAAATCATTCCATAAACATGTGGAGGCTTAAAAATACCTGATCTCTTTAAATTCTTGCTAAAAATAATTAAAATAAGACCTGGGGGTTTTATTGTGGCCCAAATATGTCATGGATATATACAGAATATGCCTTTTCCCCCCACCATTTTTTAGTATTAATGTTACTAAATGGCAAGGTCTGACCCAAAAAATTGGTTTAATTTTTTTGCAGATTACTCCAAGGAAGTTCAAGAACATAGAATGAAATTCAGCACAGCAAGAAATATTCCAATTAAGTAAATTCATTCCTCCCTCCCCCCACTCCTCCTCCAAAAGATCAGATATTTTGCCAGTCTAGCAGCCCAGGATGAAATGGTCGTGGACGAAAGCTCATAAGGGCTGAAAGAGAGAGGAATTCCTGCAACAGTGCACACTAGCCAGTTGAAGTAGAAGGTCTACGTACAATGAAATGAAGTGCATCAGTTGAACCAGGCATCACATGTGAGACAGCACAGGTCAGAAAACACTACTTTTGACAGATAGCAAGAAAAGATAGGTGGTAGCAGCAGACACTATAAAAAAATTAGATTTTTTTTAATCTAAGATAGATAAATTGATCTAGCAAAGGATATACTGCCTTTTTACAGTGTGAGATCCTATGTAAAACATCTTGTGCTGATGAGAAGAACTGAGTGATATTGATGTTTGAAACAAGGAATACAAGTTACAAAGGTCTGGGTTTAGGCCATCAAAACTAGAAGGGAACACTCAATGGATATATAATCCAAACTACTGCAAAATACAAAATATGGAGCCACTAACTAATTAATCTGCATGGTGTTTTAAGAACATTTGCAATATCATTATTATTTAGCAGCCCTACTGTTGTATTAAATAGTTTTGAACATTTAATATTCATGGAGGCATATGCATAAATAATAAAACAGATGGTCACTTCCTGATTGCAAACACATTGGAATGAATTCCCAAATGCAGGTTTTACTAATAATAAAATTGAACTACCAAAATACACAGAATCTGAGATTGTTCCCATATCATTTTTTTTTTTTTTAACTTCAGTTGTGATGTGAGTAGGTTGGAGCATTCTCCAAGGGGTCATTATTATTAAATCAAGCAGTTGCTTGCAAATTATGAAACTCCACTTAGTTGATTTTAACTTGCAGCTCCTCATATTTTCTTCTATAAAATATACTGAAACATTGCTTGGATATTTTTTTTATTTTCTGCATTTTGGAAACCACCTAGAAATTCAGCTTCAGGGCAACTGTATAAGCAGACACAAATAATTTGCAATAAGATATTGCAGGTTAGATAAGGTTTGTTAAATTGACATCTTGCTCAAACTTCTGCCTCTTAAAATATCCTTAGGATAAGCTACCAGATGCCAGATTTAATGCTTGGGTTGGCATAAATCTGCAAGGGACTATGAGATTGTATTATACAGAGAACTGAATGTTGTTATTAGCTTCCTGTGATATATATTTCAGCTAGTATTAAAGATGTCTGATTCTTGAATATTGGTAGAAGGCAACTTCATATAAATCTGAAATGTCAAATATCAAACTTGACAATATGCAAAAAAGTCATTGCAAGGCCAGCTTCATTGACAGAGCTCCAAATAGTAAATTTGAAGGGTAAAAATGCGTTTACCTATTCAAATTATGGCCAGTTGTTTGCACTGCAAGTCCTGCAAGGTTTATACCAAGTAAAAAGTGTTGTTGACTTTTTTGGTAAGTGTGTGCTGGGCTTTTGTTGTTAGGGAGCAATTACAACAAACACCCTCTGGATCACTGTTTTTAATTTAATGCAGGAAAAATGGTCTCTTGAAATATAATTCCCAAAGTTGCTATCGGTATTTTGGATTTATCATCACATGCTCATCACATGCTGTCATTTAATGGGCCATTAATTTCAACCAGCAAAAAATAATGAAAAAAAAATCCAGATATAAAATGCAGTGAGAAGGAAAGGAAGACCTCAAATGAATATTCTTCCTTTGGACCTCTCAGACAGATACAATGTACACAGGCAATCACTTGAACATCTATATTTGTGGGCAAAGAAATTGAACAGGTTCTTTTTCTACATTTCTCCAGGGAGAAAAGAATTCTCCCAATCCTTTCTTTGGGGAACAAATGCACTCATAAGTATAATAGCCCAAGCACCACCACCACCACCACCTCCTTCTCCTCCTCCTCTTCCTCGTCCTCTACCCTGTTTCTTCAAGGAGTAGCAGCAGTAACAGTGTCCTGAACAAGTATAGAAAAGGAGAATACAGAAATAACCATAATGGAGGAATGGATTGTGAAGATGGCAGAGTTTGCAGAAATTGATAAATTAAAGAGGGAACAACAATTACTTTTATAAAAGACTGGAAACTCTTTATGGACTTTTTGCTGAAAATGGATAAAAATGAATTGGTGATTTTGGGATTCACTAATTAAAAAGGGTTGTTTATGGGAAGAAGGGAACTAAGATATATAATTTGGGAGGGTGGAGATGGTAACTATCATGTCTACAACTGCTGCAAAGAAGATCACGTTGCTTCATTAGATATCTTTCTTTTTTCTTTGTTTTTTGCTGTCCTTCACTTTTTTTATTCTATTTTTTTTCTTTTTTCTATTTTTCTATTTAAGTTCCTGTAGTTTTTAATCTTGTGTAAAGTTATTTATCAAACAAATTTAGAAAAGAAATGGTAACTGGTAATGGTCATCAAAAAGGAATCTGCATAGTAGCCTCCTTTTTCTAGGCAAGTGAGAGGGGAAGGGAAGGGAAGGAGAGGCTTGCTAATTCTTTCTGGGAGAAAAATAAATATTTGGTTCACTCTGCTTTGAAACTATCAGACCCAAAATGGAGACCCATACAAGGCAAAATGTTTTCAAATCAATTTCACTGAGTTAAGCAATGCATATTATTGTGCTTGCTACCCTAATGCTAGGCAAAGATTTACCCAATTTTATGTATATATATGCTTTGCTTAAGGTTATATATGGGGTTCTTCCAACTCCCAACCCTCCAGAATCCAGGTTTAAATGCACCTGAGATTGATCTGAGGTTCCCCCCCCCCAAAAAAAACACCTATTTTCAGGTCTGGTCAGTGATCAGAATGGGCATCAACATATTTTTAAGTTTGCTAGTCTACAGCTAGCAGAGAACCATCAATTATCAGTGTTTGCCTTTTGTGTCCAGGAGTTGAACTGAGCTGAGTTCTGTCAGTCAATTACTGTTTGATTGCTGATCAGTAATTGAGTTACTTCACCTTATCACCTCACATATGAGCCAAACACACATTTTTCCCCTTCTTCCCAAAAATAGAAGGTAGTAAATTGCTAGCATTTCCCTGTGCCAGATGCTTGCCATGATTGTGAATATCTGTTGCTTTCCAAACCCTTTATGCTGGTGTGTGTCAGCAATTCTGCATTTTGTATCCTTTATCTAATCATGTGAAACTCCCCTTCCTAAACCAGGCCTCAAGAGTTGGCTTATTCCAAGGCCCTGTTGGCTCTTCCCAACACTCATAGGCTTGTTGAAATAAAGCTACCATCAGTGCTACCAAATAGAATCAGGGCTTTGCAAAAAAAAAAAAAAAAAACATTTCCAATCTCTTCTTGGAAAATTCATTGAAAAATGCTGCTATAATGGGATTTCAGGAGCTAGGAAGCAGGATGAGCCATGCATTCTCTCCAGAGGCAGTGATACTTTGCTATTCCGACAACACTATTCACCATCTTGAAACAGCATTTCCCTATTTCCTTACAATGCCACTGGCACATGGTTACATCCGTTTGCTCACATTTGATATGATTAACAAGGAATTTATCTTGCCAGTTTTGCTCCTTTGTCTAAAAGATCTGGTCCGGTGAGAGTTCTCACAGAGTCAGTGCAAAAAACATGATAGCAAATTTGACTTGCAAAAAAGAAAGGACAGGTGTAAAAGGTCATGAAGTCTTGCAGAAGGCAAGAAAGAAAAAGAGGTACCAAAAGGTTTGAATGTTGTTTCTATACATAGACTCTGCTCTTGAAATATAGCAGTCATTTGAATTCTTTCATTAGGGCTTCCTAACTTTCTTTGATAGATATTTACTTATCAAGCATTCTTATTCTCGTGAGCTTGCCTGGAACTGCCTGTTGGGTGAAGCCTGACAATTATTATTGGGATACGATAAGCATGTAAATCAGAAGATCAATATTGGGAATGTAGGTGCTTTTTATGGTAAGGTGTCCATCTTATAAAAATCCCTTCTACTTTCCTTCTAATATGTCCGAATACCTTCCATGTTTAAAATGATTTTTAAGGTAAATTTAATGATAAAGTAATATGTCAGCAGAAATGTCTTGGTGGTGTGCAAAATGGTTAAAATAGTCCAGAAAAGAAAATATTCTGTGAACTGAACCATTATCACACCTCCATCAAACCATCTGTACCGGTATTTCTCAACCTTGGCAACTATACTGGAAGTTGAAGTCCACACATCTTAAAGTTGACGAGGTTGAGAAACCCTGATCTATATAATTTCTCCCTTTTCCCCTCTATGATCCCTTGCACTGTATTGTTTTGCTTTGGATCAGACATTACGACTCTTTTAAAACTGTAAGGAGAGAAAGTTAACCATGAATGTTTGATTGTGACAGCAGCTATCATTAGTGGAATTGGTGTTTGCTTAAAAAAAAAACAGCTCTAATTCTGATAACATTGGAGATTATATTTGTTGCCTTTTGTTTCATGTACCTTTGAATTTTTCAAAATTCTGGAGTGAGTTAGACACTTGAGAGGTCCCCTCCCATACTGTGTGTGTATGTGTGTATGTATGTATGTATGTGTATATATATATATTGTGTGTGTGTGTGTGTGTGTATACCTTTCCGGCACCCTTGAATTCTAGGCCATCCCCTTCTCCCACCCATCACTCATGCAGCAGTGTGTCTTCTCCTCTGCTTCTTCTCCAGATTCACTATTGCTGCGTCTGGTCTAATTACAGCCTTCCGAGGCCACTGGGGCAGCATCAGTTTGCAAGACAGGAAGAGTAGAGCAAGTCAGAACATCAGATTAGGAGAATTCTAACAGGGCAGAATATTGGAAATCTGTCAAAATAAGATGTCAGGTCATGGGTGTGCAGAAGGCAGGTGGCAAGAACCTTTACACCATCCATATCAAATTAGTTCATTTAGCCTTCTGGCAGAGTGTTTCCTTTGAAAGCTAGAATGCTCATTCTGAAAATGCAGGCTGAGCACTGATGCAACTTTGCAGAATTCCTTAGATCATTAGATCCCAGTAGCAAAGGCTCAGTTATCCAGGCTTATTTAACCATTGCAGTATCTACAGATCTATAAAACTCTTCTTGTGTTAATCAGTCAGAGCTTTACCTTCAGCCTTCTTTTCTACTCTGGGCTGCCTCCACCTTGCCTGCAGTAGCATAGTTTTGCTCCACAGTCAGACGCCATTCCTTACATAGCTCTTATCCATTTTCAGTGAGCAACATGGGCACTACCTTTCAGGATATTTTAAAAAAATCCTGATTTCAGATGCTTCAAAAATTTCTCTATGTTCATCCTATATTCATATGTCATATCCAATCATATCCATATCTAACAAAAGTAACAAAACTTTCAGACTGAATTAAATGCTAGCTACTTCACAGGCAATATTATCATATCTACTCAGAAATAAGCATCAATTAATCTACATCTAGTCCATTTCAGCTTTGCAGCATGTATTCAATCATCCTAAGTCTTTTCCAATAGATGCATCATTCTACAATTTTAACCAAGTGAAATAAAAATATTTATTTTATAACAGTTTCCCCTAAAACACACATTTTGAACAGACTTTTCAAGTATACAGAATGTATAATGTGATTTTCCATATTATATATTTTTAATGGGAATTTCTTTTATATATGCATTTCTGTGTGGTGTTTCTGAACCAAAAACTTTATTTTAAAAACCTAGAGAAGTAAGACATCTGTAGGATAATCCCCATAGTAGAAAGTGTGAATTGTACTAGTTCTCTTAAAAACATGGGCCAAGCAGAATTCTGTGACACCCATGTAGGATAGTATAAAATTGCAGCCAAAAAATACACTAGTTTTACAAAAAAAAAAAAAAAAAAAGGATAGCAACAGAAAAGTAAGAAAATTGATATTGTTAATATAAGTAAAAAATGGCTGTGCTCATTCAGAGTCATCTAGAAAATCCATTTCAAATGAAATACTTGCCTGTGTTTGCTAATGACACGGTTACTAAACTCCCCCAAATTTTACATGTAGTATCTCATAGTTATGAGTAATTCACTTGTAAAATTAACATTTCTAAGTAAATAAAAAATTTTGGGGGGGGAATATTGTACAACTCTCAAATCTTTGTGTGCCATCATAGTTTGATTATGGTTCACACTTTTGATTTCCATGAAGAATGATCCATTAAAAAAATCCACATTTTTAAAATAGACATAGAGCAACCGTCTCACCCCCATCACATCAACCCGTCCCATCTGGTCAGGCAGAAAGGGGACGTTGCAGATCCCATCAGCAAGAGAATGTTGGCTGGCAGGGCCTGGGGGAAAGCCTTCTCTGCCGTTGCCCCCATCCTTTGGAATATTCTTCCTCCAGAGATGTGGCAGGACCTACCCTACCAGCTTTCTGGGAAGAATTAAAGACCTGGCTCTGCCAGCTTGCATGGGGTGATAACAACCTTACTCAATCCTGGGGGTAGCTAGCACCTTGATGATGCTCCCTGAGTGACTGCCAATTATTCTTGGATCTATTTACTGTATTTTCTATTTATTATTGTAATTTTGTAATTTTAATTGATTTTAACTCTTTTGTAAACTGCCCACAGTCGTTTGATGAGATGGGTGGTGACAAATTTGATATATAAATAAATAAAAATAAATAAAAATCATTAGTTATTTAATAGTCTGTTGCTGATACTGTTATTTATACTGTAGGTTTATTTAGTACCCTACTGCTGCTGTAGGGCTTTAGATTTCACCAAACTGATGCTGTTATCCAGCTGATGTACATGAAGACCAGTGCTCATCTGCCAGTTGTCTGATCTGTCCAACTGGTCTAGTTGGTAGTAGCATATATTATAGCTGTGAGATAAAGTTAAAATCCTGATAGGAACTATGACTGTAGTTCCTAAGACATTGTCTGAAGAAATATGATGAAGCTATCTTGCAAAAACAATGTCTTATCAATACCTGAATGGGAGAACCCCTTTGTGGATAAGTGAATTTTATGGTTGCAGAAATACGGTTGTAGATCACCTTTCTAAATAAATACTAAGCCTTACTAAGTGCTTGTTATCAGTTCTACACCACGGAGAGCAAGCTTTCCAGATGATGAGTACAACTGAAAAATTTAAAGCATATGATGGTGCTTTCACAAAAGATTGGTATGGAGAACTACTTGTTCATAAAATACCCATTTACCAGAAGGCATACTACTGAAATTGCTTCTGCTATTTCTTCTAGCATCACAAAATGCTTTTTGATACCTAAGTTTATCTGTCTCCTTTGTGGTAGTTGGAAACACTTCCAAACAAGGCCCTGGGCTGCCCTGAATCCCAAATTTTTAAAAAATGGCAGAGGTTAATACTTCATTAAAAAAAAAAAAAAACTGTTAAATTTCTATCCTTTTAAAACAACAGTTACTGTACTTACTTACTTACTTTCTTCTTCTTCTTCTTCTTCTTCTTCTTCTTCTTCTTCTTCTTCTTCTTCTTCTTCTTCTTCTTCTTCTTTTCTTTTCTTTTCTTTTCTTTTCTTTTCTTTTCTTTTCTTTTCTTTTATATGTCCTTGTTAGATTTATGTTTGAAGAGTTTAATTTTCTATATTATTTGTTGTATTCAATGTAATCTGTACATAGCATTTTACAATAAAGATATACGTTTAAAAATAGACAGTTTGAATAGTCAATAGACAGTTTAAATGTCTATTTAAGAAAGGAAAAAGAAACTACAACATAACCAGATTGAAAACAAACAGGGAAAATACTTCTAATAAAATGCATTAATAAGAAAATAATCATTAAACAACCAGTTGAACATTGGTCAAACTTTTTTCTACATCAGTAGGGAACAAGTTACCGTATTTTTCCATCAATAAGATGCCCCCATGTACAAGACGACCCCCACTTTTCCAACCCAAAATTAAGAAATCAATATTTTAAAGATAGTGCAGAACACATTTTTATTTAGTAATTAGGTAACATTTACATGATACACTCGGTGGGAGGAGGTCCAAACCATCTCTCTGCAGCTCTGTTTCCATGCTCTTTTGGATAACTGATTACATTCAGTCACGAGTGAAACTGCCGATAGTTTCTCTCTGCAAACAGACTTCCTCCAATTGGTTTGTTCAGCATCAGCTGATGTCAGTTACATAAGGCTCATGATTGGAGGAAGTCTGTTTGCAGAGACAGTATGGGCAGTTTCACTCGTGATGGAGGCTAGCAATAGGAGGAAGCTTGTTTGCAGAGACAAAGTATGGGCAGTTTTGCAAATCGCTCGGTTCTCTCCTCGGCTTACTTCCTTGCATAAGATGCCCTTCAATTTTTAGCGTAAGGATTTTAGAAAAAAGTATTGTCTTACAGTCAGAAAAATATGGTAACTGGTGGAAAGTGAATGCATTTCATCAATCCAATCTGTAAAAAACAGGTGGAGAGAGTCCTTCCCTCAAAGTAAAACTACAGTCCATGCCTGATAGATCCATAATTCTTCATGTGGTGTTTAAGTCCATTTTTTGGTATCTAATTCAACATTACATTAAGAATCCCATTTCTCTTTCCAACACATGATTAAAATGTTTATTAATTCTGAACCAAAAAGAGACCACCATGAAACAGACACAAAACATATGGGTCAATATGTCTTCCACCATTTTACATTTCCACAGATTGAGGAAGAAATCCAGCCCTTATTAAACATCTTCTGATCTGTCCAATACCTTCAAAAGTGAATCTTTTGTTGGATTAAACACATCTTAAAATTTAATGTTCCTTCACACACAAAGCAATTCATGAAGTCATTTGTAATAATAACAGAATCTTCTAGCTCTTTATTCCACTTTTCTTATAAATTATCTTTATTGTACTTTTCAGTTGATTATAAAAAGAAATCATAGGTTTAGAATAATTGAAAATGTTTTCCAACAATATTAGCATGGGCATTTCAGACACTGCTAACATGTCTCAACCAAATTGTCATTTAACAGTTTTAAAAGGCAAATCCTTTGTTGAGGACTGCTAATGCTTTAAAAAATTGTTTAAGAATAAGTCAATAAGTCAATATAGAGTATTACATTGTTTTATGCCCACAAATTCCAGTAAAAATATTTGCCTGCAATTCTCCAACTGGAGTTATCCCAAACTGCATTATTTCAACAGAACAGGGTCAAATTTAACCTTCCTTTTAGTAGGAAAGCAAGCCATAATGGCACAAAAATGGTATACATGATGATGTCATGATGCAAATCCTACCCTTATGGGCCTATGTTTCAACATGATGCAAGTATATAAATCATAATATTTGTGTCATTATGTCATTGTGCACATTTTGTTACTTTGTCCCCTTCACACCCTATGACACCTATGCTTCCTTCCCAGCAATATCTACTGTAAATATGTATTGTGGCTTTTAATAAGGGCAAGGAAATGAATTTTTGAATACAACCAGTCAAGCTTCTGCCAAGATAACAAAAAAGACAAATAATAACTTTTTAATATCTTTTTTCCCCAGGAGCAACTTATAGCATCCCTTATAGCATCTTTCAGAGTCATCCAACATAACTGTTCGCAAATAAAAGTAAGGAGGAGAGACTTTATATTGCTACAGTAATGTCTGGGTAATACCATGAGAGCACTGTTAGTCACTGGTTAGTCACAGAAATATTAACCATGCCTTCTTAGTAATTTTATTTTGGCATTATTTACTGGGGGTCTTGTGACAGTTGCTTATCACAAGATGGATGTTCTTCAAGAATAATCTTCTGTGTTTGGGGATCTCTTTAAACAACAGTAGGGAATCTAAGGCCCTCAGATGTTTCTGGACCTTAGTTCCTATCCCTTACCATTTGCCATAGCCACCAAATATGATGGGAACTTAAGTTCAAAATCACCCACAGAACCACCAGTTCCCCATTCCTATCCTAGACATTTTGCTACTAAAAGAAACCATGCAATTATAGAGGACCATAATTTACCTGAAACTATATTAGATTAAGTGATATTAATCAATACCCCATATCATCCCTAATTTTAGACATGGGGTTACGTATTAGAAGAATGAAAAACAGAAGAGAATAACAGAAATATAGATGAGCAATAAAGATGAAATCATTTAGCAAAACTTGCAATGCCCAATGTAGAAATGTTTTTCTTTCCTTCCCCCAGGAGCTGCCAAACTCCACACTATTCTCTGCCATAGTTTTGTACCCTATACTGACAAAGACTGATAGGAGAATTAGAAGGAAAGGACATTTAAGCACATGGAGGCTAGCCTAGAGCTATAGGAGGTAAACTCTTAATTCTTTAATTTGGATGGAAATGACACCTCAGTTAACCCAGGAGCAAAACTTGTCATGATGGATGTGAGCTGTTACCAGGCTGTGTTACTGGTGCAAGAGTAAGCAGTTGGAAGTTTTGTGCTCGTAATGCACAATAGCAGACTCTAAGTACAGGGCTTTACAGACTTATTACCAAATTATTGCTTTCTGGCATAGATGTATTATAAATATTCACAGTGAGTCTTGAATGTTATTCACATTGAAAAAAAAATTGAATGGCATGTATCTCTATCTCCATAACTATCTCTAGTCATCGCTCAGTAGTCATTAATATATTAATAATAATTAAAATACATCCCATGCACACACATTCTGTGTCTGCCTTATCTAAACTGAAAGTATTCAAATTATTATTTTTATTATTATTCTATTATTTTTTTAATTGTTATCTATTTGAACTGGGTATGTGTTTTAGACTTGAATCAAGTGTCAAAAACTCATTAAAACTGTGATTTCCATTTAAAAAAACCTGAAATCCCAACTAGCTGCAGAAATGTTGGTTTAGCTTTCCACAATTAACAGCAATGATGAATTATTAACCTGGAAATATTTTAAAGTATATCCAACTTGAATATAGATTTCTTCATTTGTGTCTATTATTTTATCATTTTTAGATTGGTATCCAATTACAATGGCCCTTGATAAAAGCCTCTTACCTTTGATGAATAAAAGAAATAAAGATTTTCAGTAATTTTATTTACCTCTACCATTCTATAAGAGGCAATTTGGCCTGACATAATTTTTTGCCACTCATATGACAAGGATTGAGTGCCTTCAATGTTATAGGTTGACCACAGATGCATTTATAACAATGTTATAAGTTGCACAGTATAGAAGCTCTGACATGGTCTTTAGCATCTATTCTTTCTCTTCAGTTGATAGGAAGTTGCTGTGAGAAAAGATTGTGTTGCTCTTCTTTGTGAAATGGAAAACTGTAGTAAGTGCTCATCAGAGTGCTTTAATTAATTCACCATAATTGAATTTTTGGTTGCTGAAGGAGTCCCTTCAAATGAAATTCACTGTGTTGACATGAGGATTGTGTGTCACTGGGCCAAAAAATATAAACATAGTAAGCTGGGAAGAGCTGATGTTTGTGGTCAAGAATGAAGTGAATGGCCTATGATAGCAACTGTCAAATTTCACATAAGAAAGGTTGATGAACTGATTAAGGATAATTGGCAGATCACTTAAAGGGAAATTGCTGTCAAGCCTGGCATTTCACAGAAATATCTGGGTCACATTATTGATGTTCTTCATTATCAAAAAGTTAGTGTAAGATGGGTGCCCCACATTCTGACAGCAGAGATGAAAGCTTCAAAAATTGAAAATTGCCAGCAATTGTTGTCATGCTATGAGAAGGAAGGCGTGGAATTTCTTCACAGCATCATGACAATCAACAAAACATGGAGTCATCATTGTGACCTAGAACAAAATATTCCAACGCTTCAATTACTAGGAGGGTGGGTGAGAATAAAAACCCAGGCTTTGGCAGGAAATCTCATGGTTACAGTTTTTTGGGGGGGGGATGCAGATGGCATTATTCACATGGATTTCCTTGAATCTAACACCACTATCCAGAACACAACACTGGAACACACAAAACTTTGAAACAATGTTCAGAAGCACAACAAGGAAATTGCTGCAATATGACAAACTAAGCCTCATGTTTCATGAGCCACCCAAGAGGGCATTGTAAAGTTGGATTTTTCCATCTTACCCTATCTGCCATACAGGCCAGACTTGGCACCATGCAACTTAGATTTTTTTTCCAAAATTGAAGTAATACCTTTGTGGGCATCTCTTTGATTCAAATGAAGAAGTGAAACTGTCAGATTCTGGTTGAAGAGGGAAATGTGAGATTATATTATGAAGACAGAAATGTGTAATAAATGGCGGTGATTATGTTGAGAAGTAAATACAGGTAACTAAAAGAGCTCATTTCAAGGAGTGTTTTCCTGTTTTATTTATTAAAATATCTCTATCTAAACAAAAGTTATGGAAACCTTACTTTTCATACCATCCTGGTAAAAAACAAAATCTTAATAACAAAGGACTTCAAAATACTGTAAGTGCTTTACATGCTAGTCACAAGAAAGCAAACTACCAATGCAGTACCATACTCCAGGAATAGGCACTATGTGTTATAAATATTAAAACATTGAACATAACAACAACCATCCAATTCAAAACTGACAATCTCTGAAGTCACGTTTTTACAACCCTTCACTGGCCATGAGAATAGAAGCCATCCTTGTTTTGGGGAACAAGCCCTTTCCTTTCCTTTCCTTTCCTTTCCTTTCCTTTCCTTTCCTTTCCTTTCCTTTCCTTTCCTTTCCTTTCCTTTCCTTTCCTTTCCTTTCCTTTCCTTTCCTTTCCTTTCCTTTCCTTTCCTTTCCTTTCCTTTCCTTCCCTTCCCTTCCCTTCCCTTCCTTTCCCTTTTTATCACTATTTTTCTATTAAGAAGAACTTACAACTGAGAGTAAAAAGGAAGTTAGATAGATAAATCCCTTTTTAAAAACAAATTCCCCATTTTAATGATTACAAGCTCAGTTCAACCATGGCTTTCATGAATTTAGAATCTTAGAACACATTTTATATGCATTTCTATAGTACATATTTTTTGTATACTATGTGTATACATCATGCATTAAAATGCATTTTTATTTATGCCCTTGCCACAGGCCACATTTTCTGCCATGTTCTATATAAACTAGGATCTCTAATCTAGAGACTACCTGTAAGCCAACATTCTGCTGCTCTCATCACATCAGTATGAAAATACTGAGACACTGAGGCTTCATTTTGTGGCAGGATACCACCACCTGAACCAACGTGAAATATGTTGATATTGAAGTATGTTGAACATGCATGTTTTTCTTCTCCTTCAGAATGAATTATTGTAATCTGCCAAAATGAACATAATAGAAAGGTCAACTTATTGGGCTTATTAAGCAATTTTCCTCATCAGTGAAATCTATAAAACAAAACTTGAACAGAACATCAAGATTTTCTACACAACATGGATGCTGAACTTCTGTCCTACAATTTTGTGTGATGTTCCTTCTACTTTCATTATAACTCCCTTCCAGAAAGAATGAAAATTACAGAAGCAGCAGGTTATGAAAAATCACAGCCAGACTATGGTTTTCAGTGAGAATGTTAAGCCATGTTTTGAGTCCTTTTGGCTACCTGAAACCACTGAAGGAAAAACTAGTTCTCAGCTAAAAGATCATATGATAATAATATTACCTTATAGTCTACCACCCTAAGCTAAGCATCAAAAACACTGTTAATATTTTCAGACCAGGAAATTATTAAAAGGATGGAGAGACAATTGATTATGAATCATAAAACACACTACATTTCACAGCTGGTAGGAATCAGTGTACTCCATTCTCCACGTAGAAAAATGTGGTTAAATAAATCCCAATTAAAAGAAAGGTCATATAAACTATGACAGTAACTATTTGTTCAATCTATGACATAGGATTTCATCTTAGTTCTCCCACGTGTTTTTAAAATTAGTTTCTGTTCTAATCAGCATGTTAATTGCATTAGTACAGAATATTTGTGTAGTATGTCCATATAATGGGAGCTAGATGGGTGTCCGATGCTTCTGTTGAAGTTGCTGCTTTCCAGATTATTCAATGAAGCCTTTCAAAGTTAATTTCCTGAGACTTCATCGAGATGTTTGCATGAACAAAATTGTCAAAACCACTTGGGGAAATAGCTCTCTGGCAACTTCCACTGTTCTTAGTGATTGTCTTACTACTGCTCAGTATATGCTTCTGTTTAAAGCTTGCCTTAGGACTTTCTGGTTCAAACATTTATCCTGCATTAAAGACAACATTTTAAAAAAAAGAAAGAAAGAAAGAACTTAGAATACCTAATTGATTTTACCTTTAATTTGCATGCTACATATTCTTCAGTTACCAAGGTTACAATAATAGCCGAATTAGACGTCATATAAGAGATTCATATAAGGAGATCCATAGGATCTCCTATGGTTTGTTTTACTAATTCAATAGGGCTTTTCCCAGTCTAAGCTAGCTATTATCTGTGCAGGTCAAAGAGGAAGGAAATAACACCACTACTGGGGATTTTGGGTTTGGGTACCATCTGGGTCACCATTTATATGTCACAGTGTGATGGGGTTCTTGTTTGAACTGGAGGTGTATTGTTTTGCAAGGGTGCCAACTGACACAGAAAAACATGACAATGGAGGCTTTTATGTTTTTTTACTACATACAGTGATGTTATTTACAGCAGGTATTTGCAACACCATACTGGTGTTCACCCAATGTCAGGTTTCCTCCTAAGTTTCCCTTCCAGAGACTATCCTCCTCTAGCTCTCCTGCTTCCTCCCCATTTCTCTCCATCTCCTTCTCTCCATCTCCCTCCCCCATGTTTCGGGGCTTGACAAGAGAGATAATGAAAAGAAGGGAATGGGGTGGAATTTACTGTAGTGTGCTCAGGGTGGTTTGACCTCCTCCTGGAACTGCTCAGCCAGAGAACCTACTGCTTCTCTGTTGGGGAAAGAACCTCTCTCAGGTCTTCTGCCCAGTCCTTCCCCAGACACCATGGCTTCTCCACTGACAGCTGATCCCTTCCTTCCCCTCTTGGATCTTCAGTGAAGCTGTGATCCACAGCCAGCCAGGTCCCTCCTTCCCGTTCTTGGGTCTTGGGTGGAGCTCTCTTCCCCCTGGGTCTTTACTTCCCTTTTCCCAGGGAAGCCATCCCTGGACCTTGCTTCTCCCTTCTCAACCAGGAACCGATAGCAGCCAGGCCAGGCCACTAAAACCATATGCCACAGTGAGCAACAACACCCTGGCTCTTGGTTTGGTCAAACAAAAAGTATATTTACTATTTCATTTCCTAAGTGTCTCAAGAGTCCTACATTCTCCTATGTCATTTGGTATTGAATAGTTAGGAGAGGTAAACTGCACAAATGTCTCTTAGAAAAGGCATCACAGAGTAGGTTTCTCTCAGGCCTTATGGCCTATAGTTAAGACCACTTTTCCACTATTTAATCAGAATATTATTTGTTTAGGCATTTCTGCTTGGCCGCCTAAAGGGTAGAAAACAAATAACACAGTATCTCAGGGACTGGCTGACTTGTTTCAAAAATGTGAATGCAAGTATATCATCAAGAAGCTAGCTGAACCTTTTTTGAGTGCTCATGTGTCATTGCACAGGGATCAGATCCTTTCTCTTGTCCACAAAGTGGGCAAAATCCCTTCTAAAGATGGGAGAAGGATCAGAGGACATTGTAGATATCTTTAAAACTGTCATTTTCATGATTTTCAATGAGATTATTCATTTAGTAAAACAAAAAGTATATGAAAATCCTGCCATTGATTACCTGCAACACAGTTAGTTGGGCCCAAAGTTACAATTACAAATACATATTTATTGGTAATATTTATTTCATGACAATATATTTTTTTCACAACTAAAACAAGTTGTTATTCACAACTGAAATAAGTCATCTTTTCATCTAATGCATTCAGGATGAGCTTCTCAAGTATGTGGTCTTAAGTGTAAAATTCTGTACCAGTGTAAGGGTTATTGAGCTCCTTCTGTACAGTTTCTGACAGATAAAGTATATCTTACTTGAAATAAAGTTAAATGCATGTATGACATATGCATCTTTTCAAAGCAAGAAGTAGCTCAAACAATGAACTGTGTTGAGAGACCACTTAAAAAAAATATAAATGTTTCAGAGGGCCTTGAAGACCTGGCTCTTCTCCCAGGCCTTTGGTGAGGGTGGTTGAAACCCTCTTCTGGGTAATGTGTCTTGTTTCTTTGTTGCTGTTGCTCAGTTTTTACCAGTTTTTTTCCTTGTTTTTACTGTTGCATTGTTTTTTGTTTTTTCCCTGTGTGTGTGTGTGTTTTACTTGTGAACTGCCCAGAATTGCTGGGAATCAGGCAGCATGCTAATTTAATGAAGAAGCAGGAGAAGGAGAAGGAGACCACTGAGACAGCTGAAGTGTCCACATAAATTTAAATGAATCGTATGATGTTCCGCAGGTAAGAGAAGAAACATTTTAAACCAAGCATCATTAGTAAATGCAGATCCCAGTCTGCCTGAAAGGCTGCATAGGTTCCCTACTGACATTCTTGTGCTAAGATGCTTTATTTATTGATGAGATGGCAGCAAATTTGCATTTAAAATGATTTCACAGAGAATGCCTTCCTTAGTTACATGGTTAAAATTAAAGCAACTTGCATCAGTTTTGCTCTTTAGTAAAATTAAGAGTTGGACTGAAATGTGCATTCATTAATATAGGGATGAGCAATCTTTAAGTAGTTGGCGGTCACAGATAACATTTTTGGGTGAACGCCAAGGACCACAATGGGTGGAGCAATGATGTAAAATGAATGAGGCAGGATTTTCTTTCTTTCTTTCTTTTCTTTTTCGTTCCACTGCAAGGAGTGAGTGAGATTAATGCTGCTTTAATGTATTTATTCATAAATTACCTAGAGCCAGAAATGAGCAGTGAGGTAGCCCAGGTTAAGGAAGATACCAAACTTCAGGTTGTTGAAAACCAACTAGAACATGAATACTTGGAATAATGGTGGCAATTATAAAGTTTGGGCCTGACTTATAACGGGCTTATCAATCACTATTAGCTGTTGCTGCTACCCCTAGATTCTCAGCTCAGCATAAGAGCCAATAGGAGCACATTTTGAAATGCGAGGATTTCAGAAATGAGCCCATCAAATTCTGGCACATTTCTGTCTGCTCTTTCATCACTCTCTTTTAAGGATGCTTGAAAATGGGGGTGAAGGGAATAGGAAGGAACATAAAGAATGATTGGTGACCACAGGGTCTGTGTGCTCACCCTGTAGGTTTTATTCTAAAGCTATCTATCTATTTGTTTATTTGTTTTTCTATCTATTTGTATATTTATTTATTTGATTTATCTCCACCCATCTCCCTCTAATGGGGGACTCTGGGTGGCTCATATGATCCATTAAAACAATAAATATATATAAAATTACAAAAAACATGAAAACTATACAAAACATTACCAAAAGAAAAGAAAATCCAAGAGGCTGATGGTTTCCAGAGCTGCAGACAAAAGGTTTCTAAGGGACTAGCCATCCCACACTTGATGTCTTCCATCCTCACCCCAGGCCAAGTGACAGAGCCAGGTCTTCAAATCCCTCCAGAAGGCCAGGAGTGAAGGGGCCAATGTCATCTCCAGAGGCAAGATATTCCAAAGGGCGGGGGCCACAGCAGAGAAGGCCCACCTTCTGGGCCCCGCTAATCAGAGCTCTTTTACCGAGGGGGTCTGAAGCATGCCCTCTCTATGTGATTGGGTGGGATGGGTTGAAGACATGGGGAAGAGGCAGTCCCTTAGGTAACCTGGTCTTACCACAAAAATGGTTGGTAATCTTACAAACCTTGTTACAAATAAAGCACCAGTGTAATTTTTTTTTTCCTTCAGTTCAACTGACCTGTCACCATTCCCAGAATTCCTATCTCATCTGTAGGTTACGAAGACTGATATAGACTATTTCCTAAGTATATATTGTGACAGTGAACACTTTATTTGCTTTCAAATCTTTCCCATTTGTATGTAAATAGATACTAAAAGTTATTTGTTATTTTATAACAATTGATTTAATAAACCTCATCTATGGGTAATGTTTTTGTGTATTCATTTTATTTTAAATATGGCTGTATCACCTTTTAGGGCAAAGCCCACACAAGGTGATTCACATAAAAATAAACAAATACATTGTCCTATTCCAATAAAACACAATTACTTAAAACAGTAATTTAAAGTAATTTATATACAATAACCCCAAAACACTCATTAAAAAGCGAAAGAATTCTAACAGCAGCTACATCATAGACTATGATTTTTTTTCTTAAAAAAAAAAGACCCTCTCCTGCATTTCAAAGTTTCCTTTATTAGGTTAATCAGCTGTATCACCTGCTATAATGTTTTTTGACCATAGGTATAATTTTTTTTCTTTTGATAATGGGGGAGTGTTTATCTATATCCTTCAACCAATAGCTCCCTAAACTTTCATCACTGAATCTTCAATGCTCTATAATGTTTTCCCAGGAACTGCAATTTAGATTGTTAATTTTCTAAGCATTTCTTTCAATGTGTCAGCTAACTGATTGCTATGAAATAAATGGGATGCCATGCATATCCATGGAAGAAAGGAAGGAAACTGTACAGATATAAAAGCTAAAAGCTATTTCAATTGGAGTGGTGAAGTATATTGCAACTTTATTTTTCAGTTGCTGAAAACTTTATGACAACTTTATGTGTGGAATGTTACAGAAATAGAATATCATGGAACCATCTTGCCTTTTTGGGGCTTCTTTTCAATAGCTCTAATGGTATCGCCCTGATGTTCATTTTTGCAGCACCAGGCTATACATAAGAATAATTTCCCTCAAATATAAAATGCTACAGCCCTGAAGCTGTAGCAATATTGCTACCAGCTTAATAAAAAAAAGCTTCTGAGAACATACAGGCAGTAGCTATTATACTGGGGGGAAAGAATCAGGCATATTTTGTTCATCACAATTATGGAGTCTTTAATGGCTACAAAGGTAGCTGGGGAAGAAAAACTATGACAGCTTTAGCAGACTCTTAACTTTACTCTGTGGAATTTGATCAGGTCTGACAGAAGGAAAAGTGCCACCAATAGAATTAGAAACAGATGTTCTGCAGAATCTTCCAATCTACTTTATAAAATTGGGTGAAATCTCCATCAACATTCAAAAGAAATCCTATATTTATTATTTTGGCTTCTAAAACCATGTTGACTTGAAGTGAACCAATTAAACAATAAGAGAATTCAGTGGGCTTGGCAAACCCCAAAAGGTCTTACAAAAACACACAGCATTGGAAAAGAACAAATTCACTTTTATTGAGAGAGAGGTGGACTAAGGAATATGATGCTGTAGGGAGGAGGGGAAGGAATTAACTGATATTGGATTTGCAAGTTATTCTGACATAGTAATATCTCTGAGGGACATTGGCTGCCATCATTTTGTACAATGAAAATGTCCTTTGAATGCATCCTCATGTGGTGAGGATAGTCAGTTATTCCCCATGGCATGACAAGTACCAGTTGTTGTGATATGAGAGCATTCAATCAATATACTTGATTAATGTTGAGCATTCATGCCTGTCATGTGAGACCAGAGGTGACCATGCCAACAGACTGTAAAGACAGAAAAAAGGAACAGAGCTTTCCTGCCACTTCTACAGAGAGACAAGCAGCCTTTTGCATCCCTCATCCAACACCTGTTTCTGCCAGTGGGTCATTATAAGATCTGTATCCTTAAGAATAATTGCTTCAGTATTGTCTCAAAATGCCAGTCATCCACAGATCCAGGAAATAAAGTATATATTTCTTGTTAGGTAAAGTTTATTATAAGTTACAGCATGAAGTATACTACAAATTGTTTACCTTGTGAAGCAGACAATAGTGAGGTAACAGACATATAATAGGCTTCCCTGGAGGGTTATCATCTTCTGAATGAGTTCCAGCTTGTGTATCTCAGGCATCTGGGTTTCCAAGTAAGTGGTGGGTTAACATTGTAACTGGATTCTGGTAGATCCCATGTTTAGGCCATAGACTGAGAAGAAAGCATTCTGTGTAACTTAAGTTCCTGGCAGATATCTGAACTCATACCTAGTCTCTTGGGTGGCTTATCAGATTCTGAGTCCTGGAGCTGTGACTACCTTGCTTTCCCACCTTTTCTTTTTCAGTTATTTTATTAAAGGGATTGCTTTTTTCTTTCTCCAGCAATTATGCCTTCATCCTTCTTTCTCCTTTAGGCTTTTCTCTTTTTTCTAATCCTTTTCTCCCTCTCCTGCTGCTGCCCAACATTTTTCTCACTATAACTGTTTCTCCCGTCTTTTTGCTCATTCATTCGTCCTACTATTGTTCTTTTTGACATTCTACAAAAGACTTTAAATAGTCTAGGATTATAAAATAACTCTTCTGCTCTGGCCGCTGCGAATGTGCAAAGCTAGGGCATGTGCTAATGATGTCAACCCTGGGCTTGTGGCCCATGTAGACAACAGCCAACAGCTCATTCCACCTCAGCTGGCAAATGGGATGGTGATAAATTATAGATAGTCTCCAAAGATTATTGTTCTTTCTTCCCCTTTCCCCGTACATTTTCCTTATGCATCATGTCTTTTGGATTGAAACCCAGAAGGCAAGGATAATGATATGGCAGGCTATTTCAGGAATCATTTTTGTATAATGAACAAGGTACAGATGATTTATACACACACACACACACACGCACACACACACACTTTTATTAAAGTTTTTCCAGAGAGTAAAAACAATACAAATGTTGTTAAAGATAAGAGAAATAGAGAAAAGTAATAGAAAAGTGAAAGAGAAATTTAAAGAAGCAATGGAAAAGAAGGAGAAAAACAAGAATAATAAAGAATAATAAAGAAGTTGCTTCCTATCTTCTTAACAGCAGTTATAAATACATTTATAATTTACCCCCTCTCTCTATAGTTACATCAAGAAAGTACAAATGTTTTTGATAAAGTAGTAAATAATATTTGCTTAGTAAAATTAATGTAATTGATGCCAGATCTAACATAGATTGTTGGCCCTTGGTGTCCTTAGCAGGACTAGATCTGAGATGCACACATATATGTTTAATTAAGAGGAGCTTTAGAGCAAGTAAGAATCTGGAATATTAAGATACAGGACTTAATATTAGGTACTGGTGGGTGAATTCCATACAGCTGTGGCTGAAAATGAGTATTTGGGCAACCTTGTCTCTAAGATTGGCATATTCATGGTGATGGTTCCCGGACTATACATGTAACTTACTCAGTTGCCTCCTGGGAATTATAGCCTTCTGTAGTAATTACATGTGAAAACCAATAAAAAATAATTTAAGATTCTCGTTCACCAGGAACCCCATGACGTTGCTGAGGGAGAGGGGAACTATTTGACCTGAAACAGCAATATGCTTCCAAGAGATTTTGGCTTAAGTCAAGGAAAAGAGTGCTTGGTTGAAAAGTCTGATCTTGGCAATCATTGGGAATTTAAGTATAAGTAATGCACATATTTGCATTAAGAACTGTCATGTCTGCATCTATACAGCAGCTTACCCTACACATGCAAGTGCAGAATCTTGTTTTACATTCTGAGACAGAGAAGAAACATCTTGGGGAAGCATACAACAAATATATTCAAACTATATATACTGCATAAACTTTATTGTATACAGTATATAGTTACTGGATATACAATTACCCTTTTCTATTATGTATAGTCAAAGGGATTCTGGTAAGAGCTATCTCAGTAGTAGCTTCTTCCTAATTCCACTGATGAGGGTAATGAACATATGCTTATTGATGAAAAATGAGTCTCCTGAAAATTCTTATAATAAATGATCATGTTAAGCAATGATTATAATAACCAAGCACCTCTGATCTCAAGAACTCTTTCCCCTGCCTCTGATTCTATTCACATTCAGCATCCAAACTCTACTGATTTTTTACTTCCCACTGGGTTTGTAACCTCCCAGTTGTCTTAATGGACCCTAAGTCAACCCATTATTACATCTGATCCCTCTGGTTATGCTTCTGTTACAAGTTCTCCAGTAGTGGTTTTAATTTTGCTAGTTTTGGTTTCTAGCGGTATTGCCATTTGCTAAATCTAGAGAACCCTTCAGTCTTCTAGTATACTTGCCAGGCTTTTGCATGTTTCTAGATTCTGGGTGCATGATTATATAATCAGTGTGTGCCAGGGCTTAAAGGAAGAGTGGAGAACCTATGGTCCTCTGGATGTGCTTGGATTCCAATTCCCAGGAAATAGCCAGGAGTGCTGGAAGTTATATTCCAACACTGAGAATATAGTCTATAAGTTATAAGTCTATAAGTTTCCTATCACTGAATCTAAAGTACAGCAGGTGAATCTGTGTTTCTCTTGATTTTACTGAACTGGAATTCCCAACAGGCTCAGCAGTACAGCCAGTGGTGAAGAATTTTGGAAGTTGTAGTTCAACAGAATTATCATCAATTCTAGTGTCCTATTCTGACAGCACTGTCCTTTCCTTGTCCCATGGGAACATTACCTCTAACTGCCCTATGGGAAAAGTCTGTTCATCCATCCATCCATCCATCCATCCATCCATCCATCCATCCATCTGCTGCCCAACTGCAAACAACTCTGAGCAGTTTCACAAAGATTAAACTTACACAAGGCAGCAACTATCTAAAGGAAAAAAGGCATCCTTCCACATCTCATTACAGCTCAAAGGAGCCCATCTATCCATATTAACCCAAAGATTTTCTGGGGGTGGGGGGAGGAACCAGCTTCTTTTAAAATAACTCTTGAAGGTAGGCAACATAGGGAGATGCATGGATCTCCAGGGGGATACTGCTTCAAATGGCAGGTCCAGGGACAGAGAAAGCCCACTTTCTGGGTCCCACTAGATGACATTACCTAATCAATGGGATTCAAACAGACCAACTCTGTCAGAGTTCAGAGGATGGGTGGACACTATGGGAGATATGCAGTCCCTCCAAGCTAAGTCCTATGCCATTTAGAGCTTTATAGGTATAACCAGCACCTTAAATTGCATCTGGAAGGCAACTGGTACATGCAGCTCATGTAGCAGGAGTGTTATACGGGCATAGCAAGGCTTGCTAGGCCATGCATTTTGGACCAGCCGTAACTTCTAAGGGGTCTCCAAAGTCAGTCCCATGTAGAGTGCATTGCAATAGTCTACCCACAAGGTGACCAGGGCACGAGTGAGCTGTACCTGAACAAAGGCCTTCCTGACCGTGCTTGCCACCTCCTCCTTGAGCAGGAGCTGAGAGACCAGGAAGACCTCATTTTTGTTTTAAAATATTATTCATTATTCTTTTGTTTACTGTTGTTGATATTGTTTGTAAGCTGATTTGGGAGGATTTTAGACATAAATAGTTGGAATAAATAATCATATGGTGGGGTTATTGTTGTTTGTTCCTACCTTAAAAGTTCTACAAAGTATGCTTCGGCCTTTTAAGATAGCAGGCATTTTCAAATATTTAAGAGCTCTCAAGAAGATGGTACAGGCATGTTCTATAATGTCCATTAGGATAAATAAAATCTAATGATCTTAAATGATAATGGTTTTTGGATTAAACTTCAGTAGAAACTAATTGACACTATGGTGGTTTACTAGCATAAATAAATGTTAGTAGCCGGCTTCTCCCTTGTTGGAGGTGAGGTAGAACAAACTCTTGACTCTTTGTTATAGTACAAATCCCAGCAGCATGCTTAGAGTGACTATTAAACAATATTTGGAAAAATATAGATTTCCCAGTCCTTAAATAGAATCTGGGCTTATCTATAGTTATCTTTAGTTAATTGTTTGCCATCTATTATGTCTATTAGGTGAAACCTGTACTAGAAATTTAATATCCAGACACTGTAGATTGGGTGCTGTTGTTTCTGTGTCAGAAGAAATAATTTAACAAGCAGTATCACAATTCAGTGCTTACAAACGCCATGAAGTTTATTACTATTCCACGTACTACTTCTTATTCCCAAACTAGAACACTTGCTTGTGACAACCTTGAAAATTTTCAGTTTCTCCTCTAAAAATAGTGATTGATGAAGGGAATGAACATGATGAGTTAGTTGTAATGCATTCTGTTACAAGGGCCACATTTGCATTAACTGTCTGCTCCAGGAAATGTAGAAATGAGCCCTCTGAATTTGAGAGCTGTCAAAACAATAATTTGTTGAAGGGAAAAGTCTTTTGGTATGTTTCACTAACAGTTTTAACTGATAGCCCCTCCCCTGTCTAGGTTGTCTTGTTTTAACATGACTTTACAGTTGGACTTTGAATCTTTTGTTTTATTTTTTTATCCATAATAACAATTAGAATCACAAAAAATGCTACAGCTTACCAATAATAAACCTCCTAAGCTGTTTAGACAGCTAAATAGATAACAGGGGGCATAGTTCATCTGGGTAGACAGAAATTTTATATTTCCAATAAAAATTGTCTGTTGTGTGGTCTTTCTCCAGTTTTTCTGCATAAATCAACAGTCTTTATTTCCCCCCCCCCGCCCCCAAAGGAGGAGGCTTCATTACCAAAGAGTAGGCTTTTGGTGTAAGTTCAGACCTCCTTCTCCCAATTTCTCTAACATTAAATTATTCTAGTCTTTCAAGCCTTTACATATTCTAATAAATTGTTTGTAATTCTTTCTGCTAGTCCAGATAGAGACACTGCCTAACTGGCCTTGGCTGAGCAAAAAAAGCTAAGCAATACTGGAGCTGGTTAGTATTTGGATGGGAGACCATGAGAAAACACCATGGCTATAGGCTATACTGAGAAATTGAAGAAACATCCTGGAAGTAGGCAATGACAAACTGCTTTTATATTATTGCCAAAAAACTAGACAAATGTATCCATGAAATCACTAGAACTCACGTTTGATTTGAGGGAGCTTTTATCTTTTCTACTTTCTGCCTTTAAAAAGTGTCTAAGCCAGCTAACATAATAACACATTACTGAAAATATTCCTGGACACTGGGAAAAAAGTTAAAGCAGGAGTTAACCAGTCAAAATTAATTTCCTGTCAGAATGAAGACTTTTCAGAGAGGTGAGGAACAGATATCACAGAGGGAACCAGAAATATCTCTTGGGACAGATAACACCAGAATGTGAAACTTAGCTTTAGAAATTTTCTTCCATGCTGCTCTCAAACATATCTTAGATAAAAGAAGATGCATAAAGAACTTTCCCAGCTGATCTCAGAGATGAGCCACAGGATCAAGGAGGAACAACTTTGTTTTAGGGCTTCTGGCAGCTACAGCTTGAATCCAATCATAAGGCAGAATACGGCAACTGCCTCTAATGCAACAGATGTTGACACAGATAGTGGCGAGGTTTTGAGGACAGATTTGTTTGTACCATGCCATTAATCCCCTGACTTGATGTGCCAAGGAATATGCTATTCTGTCACAAGTACTAAAGTAAGATGGAGAGAATACCATCTTGCCCTCTGCCTCTGTGTAATAATGATAACCAACACCTTGATCTGAACTTGGAAAAGCATCAACATCCAGTGAATCTAAAGCTTCAAAGAGTAAGATATTCTAAAGTGAGAAGAGAGTAGGAACTGCATGTGGCTCTTCAGCTCCTTTTTTACTGCTAATGAAATACTCCAAGAACTTGTTTGAAGGATTTAGTGATAGACTGTTAAATAACAGCAGTGTGATTGTCCTCTGTTTTTCAGTGAGAAATGAATAAACATATGGGCATTTTGGTTTTCCTTCAACACTCCTAGTATACATGAAAATTTCAGTAAAAATGAAAACAATAAAAAGAAACTCTAGTGATGGGCAAAATGCAACAAGAACAAAGTTGAAGCTTCTGACCACAAATGATTGGCCATGGCTGCTCTAGGGCCCCACACTGGGCTTTCACTTGTGTCATACAATGTACATTAGTATTATCAATTATTGATATGCAGCTCCCAGTGTATTGCTTCCTTTATCAGAAGTTATAGTCTAGGTGGTAAACTAGAAAACTATCAAATCTGCCTGATATTAATGTAGAGAGGGATTTCTTGATTGTTCCATGCTCCACCCTGGCCCAGGGGGCAAATTTCCCGAGGTCCAAGAATAGAATACTTTCTATCTCCCTTCCTGCTATGCACCAGTAAGATGCAGGCTAGGACAAGTGTTCTTTTTCTTGTACCACTGGATGTTTACCTGGTTTGGATGTTTACCTGCCAACTGTAGCTAAGAAAAACCCATTTATCCAGATTAAATAAGCTGGTAAGTAAATGTGTAAGTAAGTAAGTAAGTATGTACTGTCCTCAACTAATCAGGAAAGGAAAGGCAATCTACGGTTAATGTTTATCCATGGGTGGTTAGCTAAGCCTTTACCATGGCTATTTGCAATGTCCAAGGTGTAAGTGGTAGATCTACCTCATAAACTGAGGCTTCCAACTCCTCTGTGGGCCTGACATGAATCCTACTGAGTGCCACAATATAGTTCACTTATGATCTCCTTTCCCAAAAGGTGAAGGCAAACTTGCTTCCATTTCACTGACAGGAAACATTCTTTCCAGGCCTTACTGCACTTGTGTTGACTTCACAAAGGCAGTTGGATTTTATCAATCTTACCAACAAAGAGATAAGAAGCAATTTCAACCCCTTCTGCCTGAGTGACATCATGAGGTCACTCTCCTTCCCACTGCAGACCTTGAACATCATAATAAATAAAAAATATGCAGCAATTTGTTAACTACTTTTTGAAATTATATAATAAGCAGAAATCTAATCCAGCAAAAATGGAAGAATACTTGAATGGAATATTACTTTAAAAATTTACGGATCAATAAAAAGGCCCTTAATTGACCTATAATAGGAGATGAAACTAAAAAAAACAATTAAAAAGTTAAAACTCAGTAAAATCCAGGATTTTATGTTATTTCTGCAGTCTATTACAAGACTTTTCAAGAAATTCTGATTAAACCTTTAACTCAAGTACTAAGAAATTAGCTGTGGAAGAACAACAACTTGTTCAGATTGCAAAATGGTATTGTTAACAGGACTGTTGGAAAGAAATCTTACCACGTTCATTCCTGAGCTGGGAATAAAAATGTTCACGCAGTTGCTTGAACCAGAGATGAAGTTTATTTCTGAGAGTGCAATATACAGAGTCAGCTGTTGGATGCAGACACCATGAGCCTTCCCCTTTAAGTCCTTCATATAGAGAAAGGCTTGCTATTGTTCCTAGAAAATGCACAAAAATGAACCCCACAGGAATTCTGAAAAAATGCACTTAATGGCAGAGATGACGAAATTGACTACTTTGCTTAAAGAAAGGACACCGTCTAGCTCTGTTTCTGCTTGGAAACCACTCTTGGACTTCCTGCTTGATACTCAAAAAAATGCAATTTTGATTTTGGAATTTGATGACTGATTTATTTTATACCTTTAGAAATATCTTATACTAATCATATGTATTGCTGAAATAGATTGATTTTGTGATATTTTGAATGTTAGACTAAACATTATTTTTACGATGTAAATCTTTAGATATTAGAGTAAGAGGTGAACGTATTTTACATTTATACCTGTACCAAAGAAAGTCAGAATTAACTTTTTCTATGCTTTTTCTTTTCTGATGTTTCTTTTCTTTTCTTTTTGACTTTTGTATTTTAATCTTTTTTTATTTTTAATTTAGTAAAAGGGAGGGAGGGAGGGAGGGAGGGAGGGAGGGAGGAAGGAAATGCACTTAGTTGGAATTCCAAGAAGGAGCCCTCTGTAGTTAGGCGCCGTGCTGAGTTGCGGTTTTCCATTTGTTCAGTATTTGTTGATTGAAATGGTAATCTCCTAGGGGGAAAGGATCCCTCCTTATTTGATCAACGAGATCTCCTGTTAAACCTCAGCTAGGAAGGAATGTTATAAGCTTGGCATCGTTCGCTACATTTTAATCTATGTATTTGGCCCATTTTAATTGTAGTTACTCACTTTTGCTTTGATCATGGCAGGAAGACTACATGCGGGAAGGAGGATTTCCTTTGGATAGGACAAAGTTAAGATGTTTTGAATCTTTTACTACACAGTACTCTTCTACACTTAATTGGTTTCAATATTTTCAAATAAGTAGCACTTCAACAACAAAAACAAAAATTATAGAAACAAGGAGTAATTTTGAGAAACTTGACTTAATCTGAAAATCTTATAACACATAATAATAAACATTTGTAAGGCACATTTTATAATTTATTCATGAAATACAACTCAGAACCTGAAAAAACCTGTATGATTTAATGGATGCAAAGTTTGAACATAGGGTACTCAGAGATTGAACTTCAGTGAAAAATTAACATTAAATTTACCTTGAATATTATACTTAGAAATGACACAAGATTTTTTATTGCTGGACATCACTCCAGTCTTGACTGCTACAATGAGTAATTCTTTTTCTGAAAAATGTTGGAAATGTAATGAACAGATTGGATCCTTTTTCTATATGTGGTAACAATGTTGTAAAGCTGAATAATACTAGGAAATAATTCACTGTAGAATGGAACAACATCTGAAAGTCTTAATCCCATTTTGTCCTACTTTTTTAAAACTTCACTAAACCATACATTCCTTCAAAACATACTGAACTGCATCATATATGTTAATGGATTCAAGGATTTAATTTGCTTTTTATTGGAAAAGTTCTTCCCACTTCCCTTCAAGAATGGTTGACTAAATTGTGGGAGTACGCTTCAATGATTATAATAAGTTCAATTTAAAAAGTAAATCTGATGCCAAATTCAATTCTGTTCAGAAACCATTTTTAGTTTACAATTTTATACATTGGAATTGTGCCACATTCAAAATTCAGGTTTTAGAGTTCATATTTTAAATTGGTATATAATCTACATACAATTTACAGTATTGTTTTAATGCATTGTTTGTCACTTACAGTTTTTATTCTTCTCCATTTTTAATAAGTTCAATTCTGATAACCAATTTTGACAGAAACATGTTTTGATTATATAATAGAAATGAAATGTCTTATAGCATTATAAGCTTTTTATGTTGTACTAGAATATACAAGACATATGACACTTCAGATCTGTTGGCTATCCAACCATATTTTACCATTTATATTTGGTTTTCTATCTGTATTATCTACTTTTATATTATTTTAAACATGTATTTGCATTTGTAAATAAGAACAACAACAACAACAACGAAAAGTCTGGATAGTGGACATTGCAATACCTGGAGACAGCAGAATAGAAGAAAAAGAACTGGAGAAAAGCACAAAATACAAAGACCTGAAAATAGAAGTAGAACAGCAAAAGAAAGCACAGATAGTACCCATAGTAACAGGCATCTTGGGTGCAATCCCAAAACATTCAGAGCACCACTTGAACACCATCGGCATTGATGAAATCACCATCAGTCAATTGCAAAAGCAGCTTGGAACAGCTTACATCCTATGATGATACCTTTAACACCATCAAACAACATTCTCTTATCCCAGGTCCTTGGGAAGGTCTCAATAAGTGGATAAAAATGCCAAATCCAGTCTAAACAACTGTCTGACTGTGCAACCAACAATAATAATAGAAAAAAGTAAATGAAAATCTGTGGGCAGCAAAATGAATAGATAGATAGATAGATAGATAGATAGATAGATAGATAGATAGATAGATAGATAGATAGACAGACAGACAGACCAGTAATTAAAAGATTAATATGCCTGTATAATCCCACAGCCAGTATCTTTTCTTCTATAAGTTTCAGAAACTAATCAGATAGCTATTCTTTAGTGTGTTGACTGAAATAATTTTTCTGTTTTTATGCTGATTCCAGTTGCATAGATTCCTTCTATTCTATATTTTGCTCTATTCTTCCATAAATTCCAGGAGCTTTGCTTATTGGACTCTTGAGTCCCATGCAGATTAATTATTTCAAATAATTTCTTTCCAACCTGCTGTTGTCTCAATATACTGGACATTAACTCTCATAATATCCCTATGAATTATGAGAAATCAGCATTGCTGGAGGTTATTAGGATAGGAAAATATGATGTAAGTAGCATAGAATGTAGCAAGTAGTTCTTACATATATTTACTTATATCAATTGATGTGCCAATCAAACTAAGGTTGCTTGAAATTGTTTCATGTGGATTCCCCCTCCCCCCATTTCTACATTTATTATGAAATTGGAACTTGGCAATGCATGGTTGGAATTAAGAGCATTATGGCTAAGACATAAAAATAACACACATGCACACATAATTATGAACACTGAGAAGAAAAAAGTGCCCTTTTTGTCTATATAGATGTACTCATTGACAGACAGGACTTCATTTGCCCTACATTTTGGCAAGTCCTTGAAAACCCAAATGAAATGTGTAAGCTGTTACTTGTCATGTGGCAGTTTCACAAGTGACTAGATGATAGATACATATCAACCTTCCATTTTTTTCCTGTCTCTTTAAAGAACATTTATGCAAGAGGTCAGTTTTGAATCATATTTTCCCACTGATAATATTTTTTTCAACAGTTTATCTTAGAAATGCATGAGGAAAAACTGAATCAAATAGGCCATATATGTCCTTGAGAATTTATCTATGTTAGTCACTTTCATCTGACCTTGTGAAATTAAAATATTGACAGTTGCATTGTTTCTAACAGATAATTTTATATGCAGTCTTTTGATACCACTAGTTTCATAAACTAATTAGGCAATACCAATGCTATGCAAAAGCTTATTGTCATTTGTTCTGAGCTCAGCAGACTAAATCAAAGACCTGTGATGCTTTTAATTTTTCTAAAATGTCAAATGTTATCATGTAAATATTATTTGATAGTTTGACGAAAGTATACATTTTATAAAGATGATGTTTCAGCCTTTGATTTATATTCATAACTACTGGACTCCCAATAAAATTGCTTTTTGCACAAATATGGAAAAGAAAGCTTATGATATACACAAAATATAATGGAGGTGGCTGTAACAAGAAAAATAAGTTTAAAAAACCCTTTAAGATCTTTAAGGAGCTTGCTTTTAAAAACAAACAAGCAAACATACAACAGTCTTTTAACAAAAAATTCTTACAAGAAAGAAAAGTATATGTATTTAATCTTGGAATCACTTATCTCTGCCTCTAATATTTATATAATTTCTCATAACCTGCTTCAGGGGACTTTTACTGTAGCCGGCTTTAACTGGAAACTCTTAATTTTGAATGGTTCCCTATGGTACGTTAAGTATTCTTACAACACTGCCATTGTCCTCTCCAACTGGGAGTGGGGGTGGGTGAGATTCTCACCCACTTTCTCCATCAGAGAATTAATCTCTTTTTATCTTCCTTAAGCATTAATATAAATTAATGAAATACAACATTTTTGTTCAGAACACAAGTTTACATTGCTAGCCATTGGATAGCAGACCTCAATCTATCTTTCATGATAGGGGAAGAGATGAAAAAAGTCCCTGCTATGTGACATATTTTACAGAATAATATATCATAAGGTATCAGACAGATTAAGGTACCAAAACAGACATTTGTATCTTCAAAAGATACATCAGAAAACAGCAAGTTTACAAACAAACATCAAGGACTTTTTAAAGACAGTTGAGTTTCAACCTGGATGGTGCTAATATGGCTGATGGGATTTGGCAGGTCAGTCAAATCAGCGCAAGCAGACAGCCATTGTCAATAAATATACAACTGGTAAGGTTTTGTTCCTAAGTAGAATGGCATTCCAGTTCCCCAGCTGACTTTGCTGGATGGCCAAGAAGCTAAGTAGGTAGCACTGGTTTTCATCTAGTATTGAATATATATCTTTCATTTGTTCTGGACTATGATGCCAGTGAGTAATAATTGGTTTTATATGGCTTAAGAGTTTCCTTCAATACATTAATTATAGCAATTAAATTCAGGGTTGGTTCAAGGGATGCACACACTTTTTGTTTTTGGAGGACAGTGTTAGGCTGATCCATAGGCCAGGTACTGTGACAGAGAAAGCAAATCTCCTAGGTTCTACCTGATAACATTTTTTAATGGGGAGGGTACCCACTTTGTTGAATCTGATGGGACAGGCAAGTAACCTGGTTCTGTGTCATGCATGGATTTAAAGGTGATAACAAACATTTTGCATTGCACCCAGAAGCATACTGGGAGCCAGTGTGCCACATGCAACAGTAATTTAGCACAGGCAAACTAGGTCTACCAGAACTGTGCATGCTTCTGCATTTTGGACCAGCTGAAGCTTCTGAATATTTCAATATTCAACATTTCAAGTCCCATATAGAACACATTGCAGTAATCCATTTGAGAAAAGACTAAGGCATGAATGACCACGAGCAGAACCTCCTAGTCTAGGAACAGGTGCAGTTGGTGCACAACATGGATTTGTGCAAAAGCCTCCCTAACCACAGCTGCTACCTGCTCTTTGAGAAGGAGCTGTGAGTTCAGGAGGAATCCCAGGTTGCACACCAAATCTATCTGGGGCAGAGCTAACCCATTGAGGGTTAAAGATGATAAATTTCCAGATCCAGGTGATCCAAAACTCCAAAGTGATGTGGTCTTTCTAGGATTGAGTCACAGCCTGTTCTTCCACATCCAGACCCTCACAGCTTTCAGGCACAGGATAAGCACTTCAACAGCATCATTTGTCTGGCCAGCATTAGAGATCCATAACTGAGTATCATCTATGTACTTGATATTTCACCACATGCCAAAGAATAACCTAACCCAGGTAAATTCACTGTTTACCTGCTTAAGATAGTCTTCAAAGAACTTCCTGCTGGCACCATACATCTTAAATTAAATTGACCAGTCTCAGGGTGGAGAATTCTCTTCTTAATGCCACTTTGAGGCAATCATAGAAAATGTCAATTCAGGGTACAACAAAATAAAGGTGAAATAAAGAATTAAGCTGAAGTTTAGTAAGTATTCTTTTTATAAAATAAACAGTCATGAACAGTGGTTTTGTTCAGGAGAACTCCAAATCCGCAGCAAGAATGCCTATTTTTTTTCAGCGTGCATGTTTCACTCCCAGGACTTTTATCAGTAAGTTTGGGGTTATTTGGGAGTTTTGCCCAAGCTGTTCCATTACTCCCATCACACACACATTGCTCTTACTGACAGAAAGTACTACATATTGATTTCCTTGGGAACAATGCCTAGTAATTTCATCTTTGAGAAACTGACAACTTCCAAATGAAAACATATTTCATTGGAGAAATACACTGGTCTTCACAGCAGGTAAAATGTAATTTAAAGTGCACCATTTGTAAGGCAGGGTTCTTCACAAGAATGAATGAAAATGCCAGAGGCTGGCTGCCTCATTCTACTTGAGATGGGTCAGCAAGCAAAATCAAGCTAACAGCTTCATTCTGTGTTACAGAATAGGTTGGGTTTGATCTATGTCACCAAAAACTAAAATGACGCTTCAAAGTGTTGCTAATAAAGGAAGAGCTCCTCAAGGATTTTTAACAAACCAACCAACCAAGAGAAACCACCGTTCTTTAAGCTTTCATCTTGTTTGTAACCAAGTGCATTTTGCAGCAATGGTGAGGCAGGATTCCAGTATGGTAATTGGTTGCATTTGAAGCTGGTTAGAACTCGCACTGTGGGGCAACTTGGCTTTGAAATAGTTGCACACTTCAGCACTCCTCGATTTTTCTTCACAGCAGGTGATATTCAGCAAGAGCTGTCTGCAGGGAGATCCTGTTTAGTTCTCGCTCACGTCTGATGTTGCGTCCGAGTCAGTGCAATTGCAGTGCCTGCCCAATTAATAGTCAGTCCAGAATAGCATAAACAAATCAGAAGTATTGCATGCTTCAGAAGAATTTATTCTGCCAGTGTGATACAATTTTATATTAAGGGATAAAAGAAACAATGGTGTGACATGGTTTATTTAGCTATTCTCCCTCAGTGAAAAAGGAGATATATAACACCCCCCCCCCACACTTTTCAGTAACATTATCAGCCCTGATAATATTAATAGGAAGAAATAGACAACAAGTTGACAAACCTCTGTCCATCCAGGCACTGGGTTGCTTATCACATATCATTTTCAAAAACATTATTTTAAAAAGGAAGGAGGGAAGGAAGGAAGGAAAGAAGTGCAGAAATGCCTTTAGTCCCCACAAAGGTTGTCCAGAGGATTTAGAAAGCTGGTCCATTAAGGTTCTTTGGGGGGGCAAGAGTATGTGTTTGTTTTTAGCTTGCTTCATGGGCTTTTGAGGGGGTTGTGGACTGGCAAAGTCCATCTATGGGTAGCTATTTGGAGTGTACACTAACTGCATGCTCTCAAAATTAACATGGATCTTTATTCCAAAAAGGTTTCCTCTCTCTCTTTTGGAGCGGGGGGGGGGGGGGGGGAGACTACTTGCCCTGCCCAATGTTCAGCAGGAGAAGAGGTATGATGATTTTGCCTCCCCCGAAAAACCCAGTCCTGCCCTGTAGTCGAAGACCTTTAGCATCTGACTTTCCTCTCACGACAATGGTGTGGATTTTGCTTGAGGCTGGTGAATGGGAATCCTTAGGAACTGTTTCTAAACTGCTTCTTGCTACCACTTTAAAATCTCTTCTTAGCACTGTCTCCACTATGTCTTTACATTTCCTGGAAAGGCAAATTAAGCAGAGCCCTGAGAAATCCAGAACAAGAAAGCCTAGTATGCCACTGAATGTTTTATAATGCATGGTAAAAATGGCATAACCTTACCTTCTAAAGAAATCTGAAGTCCCTGGATACATGAAGAGGCTACTATGTTTGGCAGGGGTCACACTTTTCAAGCTGAAAGCATCAGTATAGCAGAATAACCTCACTAGAGGGTGAAGTTTGGTCAGTTTGTCAAGAGGGGTTACAAAAAAGGTATATTTTCTTTAGATTTAATATTTTAGAATGTAAACACCAAATTGTGGTGAGATGATGTTGAAAGCTAGAAAAATTAAACTTAGGTCGTATGTGGCCCATGGATTGAGAGCTGACCACCCTTCTTCTGTGTCTTGCTACTTACCTAATGCTAATTTATCATTGTTTACCCATTAAAAAGATTATGATTTAGTTCTTGCCCTAACAATGAACTCAGTTTTCACAGGGCACTATTACTATACTCCACTAATGTCACTCAGTAAAAGAGACCAAGTTGTAAAATCCATGTTGCACAAGCTGACTTTCATTCTCATAATTTTTTGCTTGAGTCATCAGTGAAAATATCAAGCCACCTTATCTTCTGCAGGCTTCATTTTCAGTTACTTCAGATTTTTCCAGACTGTTGTCTTTGCATTATATGTCCAAAATACCTAAGCTGTAGCCCCATTATTATTGCTTGCAGTGAGCTGTCTGGTTTTATTTCATCTAGTATTCAGTTGCTTCTTCTTCTGGTCCAAGATAACCTCAACAATTTTTTCCATCATCATAATTCAAATGTGTCACTTTTCCTTTGCATTCCGGGGTAACCTGCATCAAAGGCAATTTAGTAGAAGTGTAAATGTAGAATTATAATTGTGCTTCAGTTCACATCATAGTTCAGGAAAAGGTAAATTAAGAAAATTTGCCTAAAAAAACCCAACTTAATTAAATTCTTTCCTAGTCCTCTGAGGTAAGGTAAATATGGAGACTTTACATTCCTACACGCATATAGGGGATTTTACACACTATGAGAATTTGAACAAACTACATCTAGGTCAGATGTTTCTGCAGGCTACTAATGGTATAGCATCATTTTCTAAGTACAAGTTATAAAAAATATCAAAATAAACACCCAATCCAATGGTGGAGGATGCTTTAAGATGTTATAGTCATATATATATATATATATATATATATATATATATATAGAGAGAGAGAGAGAGAGAGAGAGAGAGAGAGAGAGAGAAAGAGAATGAAGTACATGTTCTTATCATATAGAGAGATGTACATGTCCTTCCTGAAAATCAGCAAGCAAGAATCACAGAATGGGAGTTACCTGTATTATCTCAATGCGAGTGCAGCATATGAAGCCTTGCTTTATCATTGCTCCTTTACAGATGTCTGTAATCAATAAGAAATTCTTAAGACATCAATTTCCTGTCATGATAAATAGAATGAATCAAATGGAAGGAGGATTAAATGGAAAATACTTGATCTTTCCCTGTTGCTACAGCAGGCTGCAAACAAATGACTCAGAAACTCCAGATTCCATAGCTTCACAGCATTTTCAAATGTTCCTCAATTACTGGAGTTTATAGCCTAATTAAAGGAAAACAATTGAAAAGAAATGTGTCCAAACTAGCAAAATATTGAGCAGTGGTAGTTCTCCATGATATCTCTTCTGACCTTACCCTGGCTCTTCAGCATTCATAATTTTCTTCTTAGAAATGCTTTCAAACTGTAATAATTTGGTATTGCTATGTAAATGAAGTTTTAAATTATCTGATTAATCAGGCTGTGAATAAGATGTAGATGTTAATTCATATCATCCTACTTAGAGCAAGGGTTTTAGTTTTACTAAGATTAGTTTTACACCTGGAGAGCTTCTGAGAATAAGTCAAAAGAGAACTATGATTCCCACATTTTATAATTTTTATTAAATCAGAAGGGGAGTGATATAAGCTCCGAACGCCAAGATCTATGGCCATTAAAGCAAAGATTTTGCACATAAAATATTGGCCACAAAGTGCACCAGCAAGTTTGAATAATCTCCTACTTGTTGTGAACAGACAACTATATATATGCACCATTTATTTGAAAACAATGATTACAGTTTGGAAAAGTTAGTGACTGCAGTCTGTGATGATGACTTAAGGATGACCTAAGGATGATGATGACTTAAGGATGCATATCATTAAGGCACAATCATTGGCAGATATTTCTCTGCCTGTGTGATTAATCTTGATCTTCATTGCCTCTTTTGCAAGGCTCCTGTGGGATAACTGTTTACCCTGATGTTGAATACTAATTTCTCTCTCCATTCAGTGTCAGCAATTGGCCTCTTGTCTTTTTCAAAGGTATTATGCCACTTGATTATCTTAGAACAATATTTGCTGAACTGCTGTCTCACAAAGAAAATTGAAGTTTAAATAACATTCAAGATCACTCTAATATGGAGAATTTGCTATGCTAAAGATAGGCAGGTGAACTTTCTATCCGAAATCCTAGGCATCTTTACTTGGAATCAAGTCCCAGTGCAGTGGAGCTTACTCCTTAATAAAGACCTAAGCTGGCAGCCTCGGTTTCTCCATCCGCTACACATGCAAACATCACACAAACACATACTTAAAAGTAATCGGTATTGCTGGAGAAAAATGTGCCTAATAGCTTGGAACATTTTGTCTTAAAATAAGATTCATATGGGCCAATCGTCCCCAAATGCTTTAATTTTGCACTGAATATTTTGTTACAGAAGACAAAGAAAATGACTGGACAAGCGTGTGTATGTATGCATGTATGTGTGTGTATGTCTGAGTATATGATTACGATACATAGCCAGTCCAGCAATGACACATCATCAGGTTATTAAGCATGATATTTGTCTATTTGATGATGAAACTGAAGACTGGTGAAGTGAATTGACAATGAGAGGAAGCTAGATGGTACAAATGAATAGCTCATTCTACTTTATTGAGCATTGTTCTTCTTCTTCTTCTTCTTCTTCTTCTTCTTCTTCTTCTTCTTCTTCTTATTATTATTATTATTATTATTATTATTATTATTATTATTGGATTCTGACTGTGCAAAAATTTTAACACGGTCCGGAGCCTCCTTGTGGGGCAGGAATGGCAAGCGGAAGCCTCTTTTGGGGGCAAGACCTAGTTGGGGCAAGCAGCAGCGGCAGTGGTTGAAGTGGCAAGTGGCAGTGAGCAGTGGCTGTGGCTGTGGCTGCAAGCAGCAGCAGTAGTTGTGGTAGTTGTTGCAAGCAATGGCAAGCAGCGGCTGTGGCAAGCCAGGCAGTGGCTGGAGTGGCGGCTTGGGTGGTCGAGGTCGGTGGCCAGCCAGCTACCAGATTCCCCCCTTTTTTGGTACTGTTGGGACTCCTGGGACAGAGATATGACCTGGGGTTTCCCCCATGTGGTAGGAGGGGCTTCTCCCCCAGAGTGAGAGCTGGTGGGTGGTAGGCCTTGAGAGAGAATTTTGGGTGTATGAGGGAGTGAGTGTTTCAAGTGTGTTTCAGTAGTCTACTCTCTTACCCGAGTGAGAGTTGGGAAGGGGGTAGGAGCCAGTGAGGCACCACTCTACCAGTGATGACAGAGGCAGGTTAGCCTGGTGAAGTAGGAAGTAAGGAGGGTTAGTGATTAGAATTCCCATTGGTGCTGAGAGAGATAGCTGAAGCACATGGGGACTTGCCACTATCTCTGGGTTGGTAGGGGGATGCTTGCCCGGGAGCAGATGGAGGGGTCCTTGGTGAGGGGTGTGGGGAGGCCAGAGTTGGGGAGGAATGTAGACTCTGAGGGGTTGAGGGCGGGCCAGTGTATTCAGATGGTGACAGGTATGGGATGTTTTGATTGGAGACAGTGACTGGGCCACTCCTGGGAAAGAGATCTCCAATGTCTTGTACTGGTGTCATGTTCTGGCCCTCTGGACTCAGGCCCAGGCCCTGGTCAGCAGACCTACAGAGCCCTGGGCTTTTGGCTGCTGCTGATTAATGCCTGGTTGGTTAATAATAAAGCCCTCTCATTTGTGATCATATTAGGGCAGTTCCTGTCAACCCAACAGTTTGAAAACTCACGTGAGTAGATAAATGGGTACTCTCACTCCGGTGGGAGGAAAAATGCTGGCGGTGCCTTGCAAAAGGAGTCGGGAGCAGTTGCCGGTAGCGTGGAAGCCGCACTCGCCCGAAAAAGGTGCAAAGCAACGGAAACCCCGCCTCCTGTGCTCGCCAGCTGGGCTCTGCTCTAGGAAGGAGGCACTGGCAAACCACTTCCAAAACACCTTGCCTTGAAAACTGCAAAGGACTCATCCAAAAAGCAGAGTCGGTAACGACTGAGTGCAGATAAAAAAAAAAAAAAGGCTGACCTGACATGTATTACCAAAACCTGGCTGGGGCTGGGCTGGGGTCCCCTTTCTGAAATGTGCCTAGCTGGGTTCAGGGTTTGGTACCAGCTGAGACCCCAGGGCAGGGAAGGGGATATAGTAGTCATCCAGGAACCTCTGTTGGTCTTCAGGGACACTACTCCCCAAGTTGCCAGTCGTGAGATCCTGTTTCTGAAGAAAGGCTCACAGGATCAGTTGGGGACTGTTGCTACTCTATCAGCCTCCCTGCTGCTTAGCAACCTCCCTGCCTAAGCTACTGGAGGCCATGTTGGGGTGGGCTGTGAAGTTCTCCAGGCTTATGGCCTTGAAGGACTTCAACTTGCGGTCCCTTGGGCTGGCCTCAGAAGCAGCTTGGGAGTTCCTAGCCATCATGGTGGCCATGGGCCTAACCCTGGACATTCATAGCCTGACTCAAAACAGTGGCCACACACCAGGCATAGTTTTCTTGTTGGAGCAGTGGCAATGTGATCTGAGGGGGGAGCTATCCTTGTCCCCTCTGTCATGGACAGATCACACCCTGGTGACCTTGAGATTCTTCTATGTTACCCCGCTCTGCAGGGAAGCAGGACCTATTCAATTGGTCTACCCCCAGTGACTGATGGACCCAGTGGGTTCCAAAGGGAACTGGGGTTATCCCAGAGGTTCTGCTGCACAGTCCTCCTGAGGCATTCACTGCTGCCTGGAATAGGTGGCTGAGGCTTTAGATAGGATTGTGCCTGTGCAATCTCTCTTGGCCCAGCACTCTGATCACTTCCCATGGTTTATGGAGGAGTTAAGGGAACTGAAAGGATCAAGAGATGTCTAGACTGCTGCTAGAGGAAGATGAAGGATAAATCTGACTGGACACAATTTAGAGCCTCTATTAACACCTACCTCATGGCAATAAGAGCAGTGAAATGTCATTATTTCTCCACTTTTATTGCATCTGCAGAGTGCCGCCTGGCAGCCCTATTTAGGGTTACCTGGACCCTCCTGGGTAAGGGGGGTTGGAGGTTTACTTTCAGAGCCATGCAGAGGAATTTGCTATGCATCTGGCAGATAAAAATCACTTGGATTCATTTCCAGCTGGAAGCCAAGTGTGGTGCAGGTCCCTTGGAGATGCCTGAGGAATGGACTTGCCTAGTTATCTAGGAACAGTTTGATCATGTTGGGCCTGAGGAAGTGGACAGGGTTCTCAGGTCTGTTAGCACAAACACCTGTGCACTGGATCCATGCCCCTCCTGGTTGCTCAAGGCCACCTGGGAGGTGACATGTGGGTGGGCTTTAGCGATAGTTAATTCATCCTTGAGAGAGGTGGTGTTTCCAGCTCATTTTAAAGAGGCACTGGTGTGCCCTCTCCTCAAGAAGCCATCTCTGGACCCTGCTGCCCTGGACAATTTTTGGCCAGTCTCTCACCTCCCCTTTTTGAGGAAGATGGTAGAGAAGGTAACTGTGCCTCCAAAGGATCCTGGATGAAATGAATTATCTGGACCCTTTCCAGTTGGGTTTCAGGCCAGGATATGGGACAGAAATGGCATTGGTCACACTTTTAGATGATTTCTGGCAGAAGCAGAATAGGGATAGTACATCCATCCTGGCTCTTGTTGACCTCTTGACAGATTTTGATACCATCAACCATGGTATTCTTTTGGGTTGGCTGCAGGAGTTGGGGGTGGGGAGCATAGTTTTGTGCTGGTTCACCCCCTTCCTCCAAGGCCTATTCCAGTCAGTGTTGATAGGGGATAAGAGATCCAGTCTGCGGCCCCTGCTTTGTGAGGTGCTGCAGGGCTCGGTGCCCTCACTGCTCCTTTTTAACAACTACATGAAACCACTGGGTGAGATCATCCATCACCATGGGATGAGATATCATCAGTTTGCAGATGACATTCAGTTGTACATCTCCATCCTGGGTGAATTAAGTGATGCTGTAGAAGTTATTTCACAGTGTTTGAGGCTCTGGAGGTCTGGACGGGGAACAACAGTCTTCAACTGAACCCTGGTAAGATGGAATGGTTGGGGGTTCGGGGCTCTTCTGTATCTGGGGGCTTACCATATTTGGTCCTGGATGGGGTTGCATTGCCCCAGACAGACCTGGTGCATAATCTGGAGGTCCTCCTGGACTCATGACTCCCGCTCAAGGAACAAGTGGCAGTCATGGCTAGGAAGGCCTTTGCTCAACTCTGTGTTGTGCCAGTTGTGCTCTTTCCTGGATAGTGGAGCCCTTCTCTCAGTCACTCATGCCTTGGTCATCTCCTGCATGGACTATTGCAATGTGCTTTACATGGGGATACCCTTGAAAAGTATCTGGAAGGTGCAGCTGGTGTAGAATGCAGCTCTGTGGGCATTTATGGGTGCCTCTAGGGCTGCATATGTAAAACCTCTGCTGCATGAGCTCCACTGGGTGCTGGTTTGCATCCGGGTCCACTTCAAGTTGTTGGTTATGACCTTCAAAGCTCTTCATGGCATGAGCCCAGGTTACCTGAGGAACCGTCTCATTCCAGTTACATTGACCCATCCCACCCAGTCTGGCAGGAAGGGCATATTAAGGACCCCATCGGCTGGAGAATTTTGACTGGTGGGGTCTAGGAGGAGAACCTTTTCTGCTGTCACCCCTGCCCTGTGGAACATCTTGCTCCCTGAGGTGAGATTGGCCCACACTCTTTTGGCCCTCCAGAAGAGCGTCAAGACCTGGCTCTAGCATGGGGCCCCAATGAGGGTTCATGGTACTGAGGGTGGTTGGTGGTTTGAGAATGCTCTCTCTGTCATTTAGCTTTGTATGTTTTTGTAAAGATTTTTATCATTTTTTATCATATTTTACTTGTAAGCTGCCTAGAGTCACTTATACAGAGATGGGCAGCATGTAAATTTGAATAAACAAACAAACAAGCAAGCAAACAAATAAATAAATAATTGTACAGCCAAAAACAGTGTTAGTACAGACTGTCCCAATCAATTCAGCAGGGGGAGAATCATATAAGACTGTTATGAATTAAATCTTCGATCAGTTCACACATATAGCTCAAACTAGATGCTATCACTGAAATTCATGTGCCTTTTCTTTCAGTACTATAACTTCATCCCTCTGACAAGGTACAAATCAGGCCAGGGGGAAAAAAACCCTATAAAATGCAAGACTTGAACCTATGTTGTGCCCTTGCCACTAATTTATTGAAATGGAGGATGTCTTAGAGATTTAAAGTATGTTAGCCTAATTAAAATAAATTAGAAGAAATGTTCATGAAGAACTAAGTCATATGGTTTCTCATATGGTAGAATTGCATTTTATTTATTGCTAGGAATGGTTCTTTGGGGTTCTTTTGGGGGGGTTGTAATCAGAGGGTTTTTTTTAAGGATCTAAAACTAAAACTCATGTTCCCCCCATTCACACACTCACACACATATACACACATTTCAATCAACTAAAAAGGCCACAGATATAATCTTCATTTGGGTAATACTCCATTTATAAATGCCAATTTGTACTCCTTATTTGGTTTCCTCATGCAGTGACTTCGCGATTTTATAGACCAAAGCACAGCAAGTTCATTGCCGGTGGGAATACCTTTGGTTTACCTAATCTAGTGCAAAAATGAGATTTATAGTGAGACAATTCAGTGCAATTGTTTAGGCTTCTAATGGCTTAGTGGCTTTCAAACCCCAGATCCAACAGAAATTCAAACATTCCACAAATAAGCTGACATTCTAGAACTGACCTTGGGTAATATATAGACTTTTCCATGATTAACGGTAAGAGATGGGGAAATCCCATGTGTCATTTTATTTCTCTCCTGACTATGAAGCATTTCTTCTACATGATTTCTCTTGAGCCAAACTATTTGAGCACATCAGCTGGCAGTGCAGTACCCTTCATTGGTCAAGCAAACGTAATATAGAAAAGGCTCAGTAGATCTGTCTCTGTCAATTACATAGGTTTGCTAGCCTAACGATACTGAATTTGGGATCAAAAATCAACCTTTCTACATTGTATTAGTTGCATCTTGAGCTTGAAGCCTCAAAGTTCTGCCTGTAATCCACAGTATATAACTTTTCTTCAGGCCAAGAACCACACTTGGCTCTTATGAGCTAAGGAAGGGGTTATATTCCGAAAGCATCATAGCAAAAGAACAAAGAAGTGGTTTGAGCAGAACAAAACTCAGTTCTGTTTAATGTAAGTCTATTTAAAATTACACTAGTTTAATTACCTTTATGCATTCATTTAATTATTTTTCCTTTCTCATATACTTGGTGGCGCTTTTTGAAGATGGCTAGGAGAGTGCACTGAAGCATTTGGAGGCCTCAAGTGGTGCATCTCTGTTCCATTTCCACATGGAGAGCTAGGAATTTGTTACTGACTTTTTCCCAGCTATTCATTCTTTGCCTCCATTTCAAGGAGGTCACGTTGTATGAATGACTGTAAGGACAAAATAATAGTTCTTTCCACTTTTGTGATGGCTTCCCCTATGTTTTTCTCTCTCCCCCATTGCAATTGCAATCATAATTTTCAACTGTGTTCCTTTGCAGCACACTTTCAAATTTATCATGTATGGAAAATGGAGAAGCCAGCAGCAGTGGGTAGTGGTAACACAAGTGAAAATTAATTCCAGTGTTTCATAATTTGCTTTGGAAATTCCAAGTCAAAAGCCAGATCAGTCCAACCCAAGCTTGTTTGGTTTTCACCCCAACTGTGGGCATATTAATGTACTTTTTAAAAGAAAAGCTGTCTGTGTAATTCTTCTATGTTTAGCTAACTTACAGGTTGCTTATTATAAAAACAAATCAATTGGATATAGATTATCTTTGTTTGATTGATAACCTGCCTAGCAGATGATAAAAGTTAAAAACATAAAGTAAAATTAACATTAAAATTAATACTAAAACAATTTATCAATTAAAAGCCTGATAAAAGAGGTCTTTATATATAGATTGTTTAAATGCAGAGAGCATGAAGGCTAACCCAACTTCCAAGGAGGTGTATTCTGTAGCCTTGGTAGAATGTGGAAGTAAGCCCTTCTGGCACAGTAAAAAGACAGACAGAGAGAGAGACAGAGAGAGAGAGAGAGAGAGAGAGAGAGAGAGAGATGGAACATCTTCAAAACAACGAGTGAGATGTCTTGGTAGATAGTTAGATCCTAAGACACCTAAAGCTTTAAAAGTCAATAACTGAATGCTTACACTTGTGCCCAGGAGTAATTTGTCACAAGATCAGATTTTTTAATATACATATCATATGAGCTGGGTACGTTGTACTTTGTACCAACTGCAACTTCCAGTCATTATTCAAACATAGGCCCATGTGGAGTATGTTGCAATACTCAAGAAAGGATATAACTAAGACATGAATAGCCATTGCCAAATTCTGACCTGATTTAATGACTCAAAAGAGCGCCTAATGATTTGTGCAGAAGTGGCCAACTATGACTCTAGTGATAACTTAGGGACAAGGAGCACTTGCAAACCTGCTGTATGTCAGCCTTTTGTAGGCCAGCGTTTTGCTTCCCGCAATGGCCAGCCAAATGCCTCTGGGATACTTGCAAGCAATAGATAGAAATGTGAAGTTTTCTTGCCATTTTCTGATATTAGAAGACACCCTTCTCCTGATGTGGAGCTGAATCTTCAGAATTAATAGTCTTTGATAAACCTGTCTTCCATGAATTTATCTATTTCTCTTTCAAAGCCTTCCAAGTTAGTAATAAATTCCATTATTAACTGTGCTATTGTCTGTTCTAAATCTCCTAACTTTCAGCTTCAATGAATGACCCTTGCTTTTAGTATTTTGAGAGAAGGGGCAACTCTTACTGTTTTCTTCATGCCATGCATGATTTTATACATTTCAAATATGCCCCCCCACTGGTCACCTATTTTTCAAGGTAAAAAATCCAAAACATTCTAGCCTTTTCTTACAGGAGAATTGTTTGAGCTCACTTATCATTTTGGTTGTCTCATACTTTTCCCAGCTTTAATCTTTTTCCAGCTTTAAACTATTGTTTTTCAAGTGTGATAACTTACTTAAATGAAATCTTATTTACCATTTGGTTAGCTATTCACTCTTTTTAAAAACGTCCTTCTGGAACTTATTAAACCAAAGGGCTGAGTCTATAAGAAGGAAATGAGTACTTAGAATCAATAGTGTCAATCATCCAGGTAGTCTCTGGGTTCTGTAAACCAGGCAGGACCTTGGACCAGACACAATGTGGGGAATTCCCCAGGCCCATTCAGGAAAGCATCCAGCATCTAGGTCAAACCATTTTAACTTTTACTCCAGCCCTGCAGAGATTTGTACAACTATTAATCTAAAACTGACCAGGAATTGATCTGTTCATGACAAAGGAGTCATACAAGGATCCTTTATTTTCAGATCACCAGATTTACCCAGACAGAATATCATATTCAACATATCCTCTGCTGCATGTCTTGGAATCATATGTTCAAGTCCTTCATTATTACAGCACAGACTAAAACAGAAAATAATGGACAGTTTTAATAGTGTAGGAAATGGGAGTCAAGTGTTTGAAGCCCAGAAACACATTTCCACTGTGAAACAACAATTGCCCTTGACCATCTTGACTCTACTCGGTATTTGACAACATCAAGTCTGTCCTTTAATTAGCTCTACCCAAAGGAAAAAAGAGATATTGGTCTTGTGAGACTGCATCCTGCCCAACTCTATAGCTATTACAAAAGAATTTCTCTCCTTGCTAACCTACTTGCTCTTGCACATCTAAATTGACACTGCCCTGTGAGTATGTGCATTGAAAAGATGAGGGACAAATGTGAATTAACTAGCAGCTTTCTGTTTGTTCAACATTTGCTGGTATTGTACAACAGTCTCATAGGGCTGATTAGAGAGTATCTCCCCACTTTCTTTGCTCTATTCTCAGTAGTAAGACAGTAGAAGAGCACTTGCTTTTTGTTCATGGGGGCAGGGTGCAGGGGAATGAAGAACTTCTGAAAGAAACATTGCAGGGGTAGGGCACATATTTTAGTAAGAAAGAGCTGCCCTTCTGCATATAAATGGACAGCTTTTTTTACACTACTAGTTTTTTTACCCTGCTGTTCTTTGCCTTTATTAAAAAACATGGATATGCTCATGCAATGATATTGTTTAGGTTAGTTGTTCCAGATGTCCAAATGCTGACTAAAGTTGCAGAGAAAATGAGCTCTAAAGAAGCTCAGAGCGTCTTCCTCTATTTCTTCCAGACAGTGTATTTAGGATATTTTAATTTTTTAGTGATCCAGGGGATTTAGTATAGTGACTTATTTTCTCAGAAGTGCATACCCCTGTGGATATGTAGATGCAGAGGCAAATATTGGCAGTGTTCATATTCTCAATCTGCAAACATTCCCTCTTCTCTCTGAAACCCTGTCTCCTCCCCTGGCAGAGATAAGCAGAGATGAGCAGGATGACAAAATGGTTTGATATCCACATGCAAGAAATGGGGAGGTGGGGCAGGAAATAGCTTGGCATCCTGACCTCCATATGGATACAACACAGAGGCTCTCCTGTCAGGATATGATTTATGATGATACTGTGATGTAATGTTAAAGAAGAATGGTGACTTGGGGCATGTTCATTTGTCCTACCATCATAGTCACTTCCTTCACCCTCCTAGGCCATTAAAATAAATTCTGGCTCTCCATGTTTCTTTCTGCTTGCCCCCCAAAAACCCTCTCCTGAATTTGAAATGTAGATCTCTCACATTTGAAATTAGCCTCCCTGGGCTTTTAACAAGCAGTGCAGAAGTGCAACTGGTACAATATTACTCCAATGTAAGAATATGATGATGGGCAAATCTTCCTGTTGAATTTCTGTCATTTTTGTAAGAGTTCCTAATATGAGTATGTAAAGGTAGGAATACCTTTTACTCTAGTTTGACTTCTTGTCACATAACCACACCATTTTCTTGGCATTATATGGAAGAAGGAAGCTTTCCATTTTATTCAGAGCATCAGTATCTTGTTAAAGGTCTACAGAAAGTTCAAATCCCCTTGTCACGCTGCTAATGCAAACTTTTTCAACTTCATGTTCAGCATTCAACTAAAATCCAATCATAGAAAAAAGAGGTGCTTCTATCAGACCATGAATTTCAACTTCAGGCAACTTTTCACAAAAAGATGTCAATAGTCAGGCTGCCATAGGGATTACATTCGTTGATTAGAGAAGTCTTGCTGGAGGAAAAAAGTCTCTTAAGTTGAGAAAGTTAAACGTTGGAGAAATGAATGGATGATACCTGGTACCAATCTACACTAATATTTTATCTCACTTTTATATATCTAGCTCATTCTTATTACTGTTTCTCCAAATTAATTTAATAGTGGCTTTTTCAGAGATGTATTTTTTTTTTAATTGTGCAACTACAAACCATACAGCTGTGAGAAATTACAGGAACTTTGTTTTTAAACCCGGAGCTGTCTGTATGTGTCTAAAATTCACTGCAGCATGAATTGACTGCACTAGGAAATTAATTCACCGGATTCAACATAACTGCTCCTTAGAAAGATCTGCATATTACCAGACCTTTTGATTTATTTTTTAAAAATTGAAACAATTTTATCGTTTATTTTTCCTGCAGCTGCAGTGCCAAAACAGACTGGTGTGATGATATTTAAAACCCAAATAGTAAAAACGCATGTGATCTTTCCATAGCTGTCTATTTCTCCTGCAATCACAATGCTATCTATGGTGATTGATGCACTGGGTTCTTTAATGTATTCCCAGCCAACGGTAATTGTGTTCAGAAGAAACACAGCACAATGTCCCCCCACCCCAACACCCACCCCAAGGGTGGGAAAAAGGGGATTCCGAGATAAACTCAGTCTTCCCAACCTTTTTATCAGCTCTAGTTACTGGATAGTTTATATCCTTCATGAATTTTGTAAATATAGGGTTTGTTTAAATATTTCAGATAATGAGGATTTAGGAGAGGTCCAAACAGGATAATAGTTCTATATTGCTAGTTTAACAGTTCTTACGTGCAATGGGAATATGAGATGCTTTGAGATACTCACAGGTATCTGCTAATCATCATAATAAAAAAGCAGATATACAGTAACTTCTTCAGAGATAAATTTAAACAAAATGATCATTCATTAAAAGTGGTTGTTTTCTAATTGTATTAATGCATACCAATAATTGTTTCATAGTGCCTAGAGACTGGTGTTATTTCATTGCCCCAAAGATCTTGTTATGCATTTTTATTGTTGTAATGAAAATCTGGATAGATTTCATTAACAGTTATACACCAAGCAATGACCCACGAGAACCAATGAACCATGACATCCTTGAGAAATGAGTTACTTACAAACTAACAAGGAAAATAAGAGGAGTAATAAGTAATTGTGCCAGTATACAATGATTAATAATATGGGATGAAATAAGTTAAATCTACAGTACATGTTAAGTATCTAAGGAAGATGAGAACTTCATAAAATTATTTGTAGATTACTGCTAGAGTCGTTACTAATTATGATCATGCAATAGTACAGTAAGATCCAAGTTGACTTATATCTGGCCAGTTCAGACTTAATCTTGGAATCCAAATTTAGGAATAATCTGTGGTGGATTACAGCAGAGAGCAAGGCTTTCAGGAAGGAAGGGGTGCATTCTAAGAAGGGAAAGGAGACAAAAGACAATAGTCTGGAGGTGCAGCATGGGAAACATAAGAGGTTCAGGGTAGCCACTCCCTAGAATCTCCCAGGGTTTATCCACTAGTTGCTGTAGTATAGATTTAGTCTGGCAAGATTCTGTCTATAAGGTGTAAGCAAATAAAGGAACTGAACTCAATTGGACTGTTTCACCATTGTTCATGGGCTGGGCCTGACATAATCCCATGCTTTCCATGCTTCCATATACTATTAATCAAATCTTTATTATGGTCATAGACTAGCATAAGGAGGGCAGGGTACAGTCAATTAAAAAGCATAGAAGATACATCAGAGTGTAAGAAAAATATGAAAAGTTAGAAGGTATAAAAGATGTAATATATGTATTAAAACAGAAAGTATATCTATAAGAAAACAACAGTCTAAAGAAATCTAGAAGAAGGGGTAGGAGCATTAGATGGGTGTAGGGGAGCATAAAAAGTTAGTATGTGGAAAACTACTGTATACAGTATCTATTACAGAGCACTCTAATATGGCAAACTAGTTGCTCATTAAGTCTAATTTATGGCACAGGTCATCATCCAACAAATTTTGAGTGCTGCTGTGCAGAATCCGGCAACACTGTATGCTGTAGCAGAGCTAGTATCTGAAAGCACTAGGGAAGTTTAGAACTGACCTGTCTGCCCTAGGTATTTATGAAGTAATAGTGAGATGAGGCTAGTACAATCTCTCTGTAGTACAGGCAAGGGAGATGCATATATTCTGTTGTTTCTGTGTGTCCAGAGTCATAGGGGGCATTGTCTCCCTGGGTAAGGAATCTTCCTGTATTGGCCTTCAAGGACAGCTGAGGGGAGGGCATGACATCGTGCCAGTGTGAAGGCCCTCAGGTGTTTAGGTACTTCGAGTTTAGTTAGGTATGCCATAGGGGCCCATATACCATATATATTGAAATACAGCAGATAGCCAATGACAGTGGTCTGATAGTAGCTAAGATAGTATGGGATGGATATCTTGAGAGGCAATAAAAGTAGCAGAAAAGTGCAAGAGTACACTAGCCAGTCTAACTTGCGGAACCCCAGATACTTGAATCTTATTTTAACCTTGAACAGTGCTACTAAGTACCTGAAAAACTGGTTTGTGTTTTGTTTTGTTTTGCAGTGCAGTGTGTTCTCTTTTTTATATAATCTAATACTTTCTAATCATCAAAACCACAAATCTAAAGTTCATTTTTTTCTGTTTCATGCAAAAAGTCTGTAAGGGGTTTCTGGTCAGTAAAAAAATGTAGATGTTGTCTTTTCTCTAATCAAAGAAATAAATTTAGCCATCTCTGCAAGTTCTATCATCTTCACCAATCATTCCTCCATTGTGGGTAATGCTGAACCTTTCCACTTTTGAGCATATAATAATCTCGCTGCAGTTACCATATGTAAAAACAAAGTTCCATAACCTTTTCCCATCTGTTTATCTATCAGTCCCAAAAGAAAAATCTCTGGTTTTAATTGTACATTAGTCTGTAAAATCTTATGGATTAGTGCATGTATTTGAGTTCAAAATTTTATGGCTTTCTTTCATGTCTACCAAACATGATACTGTCCCTTCATGTTGATCACATTTCCAGCACAAATTCAAAGTACCTTTATATATTCTAGACAGTTTCTCTGGTGTCATAAATTTCAAACTTTTCAACCACCTTTTCCCATTGTTCCATTTGTATATTATAACCAAATTGTTTAGCCCATTTTAACATACAGTAGACAACCTATTCTTTGCTAGTGAGAAGCTGGCAGAAGTCTTCCTTCCTTCCTTCCTTCCTTCCTTCCTTCCTTCCTTCCTTCCTTCCTTCCTTCCTTCCTTCCTTCCTTCCTTCCTTCCTTCGGTGGAGGTGAGAGGGGATTGAGTGTTTGAGATGATGAGCATACTGCATTGCAAAACAAAGCACAAACCAGTTTTTCAGTTAGTTAGTAGCACTGTTCAAGGTTAACGTAAAATAAGATTCAAGTATCTGGCATTCAGCAAGTTACACTGGTAGTGTCCTCGTATACTTTTCTGTTACTTTTAGAATTTAGAAAAGTGAATTCTTGTCCTAGTTTGGTATCATCTTTTTCTAGTTCCCATTGCATCTGTTGTGATTCTTGTGTAGTTTCCTCTGAAAGCTCCATGTGCATCTCCTCCAATTCTCTTCTATAGCTTTCTAAAATGTATCCCACCTTCTGAACAGAATTCAGTCTAAATCTCTGTTATTTAAAAGTAAAAAAATCATACCTTCCAATTTATCCTAACAAAATGGGATCTTTTTTGTTTTTATTTTTTCAGCCAAGAAGGTGTATTCTTTTCTCTTACATAAAACTCTACTAGGAATCTCTTTCAAAACAATTATATCTGTATTATCCATTTTCAATCTTGTATTAAAATGCTGCTGCAGGACTTGATCCTTTATCTTCTTTCTAACAAAATGTACCAAAATATCCCTTGGGACATTTTTGTTTGGACAAATCTGGAATTTATTCTATAGTTTTTATCAATTTCCATATCTTCCTCCTCCCAATCCAGTACATTTGCCAAGGCTTTAATAATCCATTCTCTAATATCTTCATCTGAAACCTCTGGAACAGTTCTGAATCTCAAACAAAATTCTTTCTCTCTCAATTCCAATAAATCCAGATTATCTAATACTCTTTCCACCTTGAACTTCTGTCTTATTCTCTAAAATTTCCACTTTATCATTAATTTGTCTTACCTCTCCAGATATTTGCTTTACAGAACTTTCCATCTTTTTTAATATCTTCTTTTATCTCCTCTCTTAACTTTATAAATCTTTCATCCATTCTTTTTTCAAAAGCTTCCCATTTCTTTGCCATCTGTTCAGAAAATTTCTGAAGCATATCTGGTGCAACTGTTTTTTATGCAGGTTGCTCTAAAAAGCCCCTCTTTCCCTTTCTTGTCACTTTTCTAGTAGCTGCCATTGTATATTATAATCCAAAAATGAAAATGTCTCAAGCAACCAAAAGTAAAAGACAAGCCTCTTCTATTTTCCCTCCTGTGGGTTTATCACTTCCATTTTTGTAGCTCTCCATAACTTCAAGCCACAACATCACATCTTCATGGCAACTAAATGTCATAGTCTAGTTCATTACTTTTTGTTATGTAAAATCCGCCAGTTAGTTTTACTTTTTAGCAGTAAATGGCAAGCATTCCCATGAAGGTCTGGTCTGGCAAATTTAAACCAGAGCATTTTTGTCAAAAGTAAAAACAATAAAACTAAAAACTAAAAAAAGACTATCCCCTTATCCATTTTAAAACTTTCTTAAATATTTTCTTTGTTCAGCTTTTTGTAAAAGATTCTTGAATCTTTAAATCAACTTCTCTCTTTCTTGCTTTTTTTAATCCTGAAAGAATGTTTAACTCACCACAAGGAGTCTTATCTTTGCTCCCAATCTCTTTATGCTTCCAGATTAATTACTTTCTGAAGTGATTAAGAAATGGGGACGGCAGGGCTTAATGTCCATATAGGCTCCACTGCAGTGTGAGCGTAGATGGAAACCCTGGACTCCTGGCAGTTCAACTCCTGAGCTGAGTGCAAAAACCACAGTTTACTCATGAGGAGCTGCCATCTGGATTACAAGTGATTAATTTCACAATCTCCCTTTGATCCAGGGAGAGTATGCCAGCCAGAATCCACCTTCCAGCCAGTGTTCTCATCTACAATGTCTCTCCACTCCTTCACATTCTCAGAATAGCAGATCAAAATGAAATTTGTCTTTTCCTCTTCTCATGAGTCTCTTTTTATCAGGGTTTAAACTGGGATATGGTATTTAAAGTATTTAGGTTTCCTTGGTGAATGGCTTATGCTATGCACAAAGAATATCAGATTTGATTCCTGGCAACTCCAGTGTATAAGAACGTTTTTCTCTTTCCTACCTCCATAAAAGTGTTAGTTTGGGCACAGGACATTCCAATAAGAGTCAACTTCTTGCTTTTCTATCACAGGAAAATATTAATTATTTCTGGCAATACATATATTATGAATTGTCCTGGTGAAATAATGCCATATGCTAGGCAGTGTAATTTATTTTTTAAAATTAACCACCTCCTCTCCCTCTTCTCTTTTTAATTCCATACAATCTCTTATTTCTTTAAAAAGCATTTGTGCATTTGGGTTCATTTTTTGCCTTGAAGGAATTCATGATGGATCTACCCATGGCCCTTATTTTTCAGACTTTTATACAACCCATAATTAATCCTGTTTCCATGGGCCCTTTTATAAGACATTTTAATAGGATGTTCTCTAGATACCTATTTAAGTGCTAGAATACGGTCAGAGCTAGAAATGGCAGAATTCTTTTTTAATATGTGTTTTCTGTGCACTATTTTTCTGTTTTCACAGATTCACGGAGATATGATAGGGCATATTGCATATACCTCTCAGAAGATAAGAGAACAATGTATCTAAACATAAAATTTGTGAGGATGTGGAAATAGGAAAAAAAAAATACAATGACCCTTTTGTAATAAAGGATATGATACTCTTACAGGCAATAGGATATTCAGTCAGCTTGTAAAGATTACCAGTCATATCAAACTAAAGATAAATACTATGGTATTTTTCAGCTCCATTCCCTAGACAGTGGAATTCTCAAATTAATGGTGAAGCATTGATTGTATGGGTTTTTAAAAAAATACTCTTGGCTGTATTTAATGGTATTATACAATAATTGTGGGTGTTGCATTCACGTCTAGATATATAGTATGTATATTTTTATAGGATGATTAGATATAGATTAGTTACTGATGTAGATATATCAGCTTTGCAAGCTACTTTCGGTATTGTGTTTGCCTAATTAACACTGTGGAAACATTGGCCCAAACCAGTTTGAGTGCTATGCCTACCCACAGAGCCAAATATTGAAGGAGTTAGGAAGGTCTTCATTTAATCACCCATATCAAGCAAAGGCTGAAAAGGTGAAGCACCTTTTGATCTTATGAAGGGCATTATAGGCAGAAAGTTGCCACTGTGGGCTGTCCAGACAGTGATGACAAACATAATGCCCCAAAAAAGACCTCCCAAAGGCAGGATGGGGCAGAACCAACTTTGAATATGCTGTTCTAAAGCTATTTCATTTTCCCAAGAGGGACCCAATTTGGTTCCCTTATTTATGCCAGCTTGGAATCCATGTGGCAAATCTCCTGTTCTGCCTATGAGGTGGGAGAACAGTTTATTCCACTACAGAAAAAGAAAGAGAGAGAGAAAAAAAAAATAGCTCCCTACATGTGCATAGGTTGGTAGATCATCACACCTTCACCTAACCCTTTAGGCTTATTCTACTAATTAACTGAAATTCGTTTAGACTGATATCCCATTAGGTCAAGTAGTCAAGTTAATCGTGATTGAAATATGACTTTCAGAATATCAGGATATCTTTCTGTAAACATAAGAGCTTCAGACACTTGATGTAACTGATGCTGAAATTGTCCTATCATATGTTAAGGAAAGGAAGAACATGAATAGAAGATATAATAAGCACTGTCTTTAAGCAATGATTAAAAGTCTACTTTTCTTTACAATAGCAAAGAAGAAAAAAGACTTCCTACATTAACGTTCTTCATAACCTGTTCATAAAGCACTGGACAGGCAGGGCAGTCTTTAAACATTCATGATTTGGTGGACTTCTGGGACCAGAGTTAAGGGCTGTATAGAAGAGATAATGCATTCTGCAGAGAGGAAAATGCACCAGGATTTCATCTGGAGAGTGTGCAAGCCTGGTGGATCAGCTTTCAGATCATAATATTTCCTAGTCTTGGGATAAAATAAATATGTATTAAAGCTTGTGATTATATCCTGGGGAAGTAATAATGTTAACCAAACCCTTGACATACAAGCTCCCTTCATACTGTACTGTAGTTGCGTGACACACATTTTAATAACTTTGCTATCTAGACAAAGGTAATGAAAATGTCATAAAACTGGATGAAAGACTGGGAAAGTTTATTCAAGGCTGTGACCTTTCATTTTTTTTTTTCCCCCAGCTAAAGTTGCTTTGTAGAAAGAAAGGGAAAGAAAATGATTTTTAGTCCAGAACTCCTGGGATTTCAGAGGTATGTATCTCTCTATCTTTCTAGTGTGTGTGTGTGTGTGGGCGTGTGTGTGTGTGTGTGTATGTGTGTGTGTTTGATACAGTTATAGACTGTATCATATCTAAGTATATATATTAATTTTAGTTGTGCTAACATTCAAGTGGTATATTTTTAAAATATTGATTTAAATTTATTCTGATTTGGCTAAATGTTCCATAATTTGGCTTCAATCAAGGCAATATTTCCTTTTCATTACATACGTTTTGCTTCACGCTCAGTGTCTACAACATGCACCTTTATGTCATGAGCGAAGAAATTTGTTCTCAGTGATGTATTGCTATAAAGCTTCTGAGAGAGTCTTCAAATGTCCTTTGCTTCATCCACTAGGTATACGAATTTCCCTACAGACCAGGTAAAAAGCATTCTTGTCTGACCATAATGTGGAGCATCTTGAAGTATTCATTACTGACAAATGTAAGAGCTGGGCCTTTCCCTGAGGCACTGCATTAAGGAGTGAAACATTTTAGTGACCTTTTTACATTTTGAGGTAATAAAAGTTTTGGTTTAAAACACTATTCCTCTGTAGCCACCTCACAATGGGAATGCAGAATTACGAATGAAAGGTAGTTAAGAAATAACTCCTGGGGAAAAAATGTTTCAGAATTTGCGAATGTGTTTCAGTCATTATAATTTCTGATGTTTAGGGGAAAAATGGGGGAATAATGGTGGTGAAGGCTGACATTCAGTTATACAACTGTTCTAAATTAGTTTGGCCCTTGGGATAGTTTTTTTCCCCCTATTGTTCTAACATCAATGGCTTTGGTATCTTGACATAAAATAATGAGGAAAACATGTTATTTATTCCAAACTAGAAAATAATAGAAATGGAATTGATTCATTCCATCCATCAAAGATAAAGCCTCCTGTTTTTTGCTCAAAGTCTTGCTGAGAACATGGCAAGAGAGGAACTGAAGTGCTTCCATTTCCTAAGCATGGTCTTCACTGTGTCTCTTTAGCAATGTTTATTGAGAAGAAAGGGATGGGACTTACAAGAATGCCATCCATTGAACTACTTCCCATTCTAAAACCAAGCACTAATAAGTACTTTGGGGTAGAACCATTTTCATTTTCTGTGAAGCAGCTAATTTGTGGGTCTCCACTGATAATAAAAGAGGATGTGGATGGACGTTTACAGAACTGTCTCCTAAATCTTTGTCAGTCTTGGAACCAAGTATTATCTAAACAGCCATCATGACTAGGAACATATGAAGCTGTCTTATAGTGAATCAAAGTACTGGGCACTGTCTGGGGTAGATCTCCACCACTTCATGGAGAAGGTTTCTAGTTCAAAGTAAATATGAAAGGGACTGAAAATAGGACCTTTTGTGTACAAAATGTGCTTTATTGTTGAGCAATGACAACTGTTACCTTTAATCCCTATGCATTTTTCAAATCCCCTTTAACTCTTTGAAAGGATTGACATCACTACATCTTTCAGGATTATTGCTATGTGTCTACTGACCATAATTACAACTTAAGATCCAAATAAGAAAATACTTACTTTCATCTGAGATTCTCTGTGTGGCAGCCACCCTTGTAGGCAGAGAGGTGGGGAGCAAACTAGCAAGTAACAGAAAGCAAACAGTGGACTCTCCAAGATGTAGAGAACCTGCTGAAGTTTATTTCCTCCATCTCTTGAGCTTTCAAGGGCAGGGGCTGAAAAACAAAAGCAGATTCTTTGAAGCCTCAGCAGTCCTAACCAAGAATTCAGAGTAATGTTAAAAAAGAAATGTCTAACCAAGAAGATGAACTGATCTGGCAGTAGCAGCAGTTTGAGGTTTGTTCTTCTGCTTTCACACCAACAGTCTCAATAAACCTTCCAGCCTCAGTTGTGAGCATATAAGCAACTCTTTACTTGAATAGCCACGGTAAGGAAGTTACTGGCTGTTTTCCTCCCTCTGAGTAAGACTTTCCACAGTGAGGAACCATCTCTTTTCTCTGCCTGGGCAATGAACTGAGTCCCAGCGAGGCAGCACAGAAGGGTGGGGAGTTTGTATATATAGGCCTGATAAGGGTATTCTAGTAGGTGCTTTCTCTCTCAGCTACTGCCTCCCTCAACCTTCTTCTCCCCACCCCCTACCCTTTCTTCAGAGCAGCCTTTATGCTCAGCAGGCACTGAATCTACAGACACTCAAACTCTGCAGATGCAGCTTACTCACAAGGAGACTGGTGTTTCCCCTTCACCACGCTCTGACCAAGGACACCTCTGGATCCACAACCCCCATCCCATACATAACTATATATACCTCAAAAATTTCTCCACTACCATCACCATTTGTCATTTTTTTTCTAAGCTAAGTATGCTAAATACTGTAATTTTTCTCCTTGTGTGGGAATTCAGTATACAGTACTCTAAATGTTTATCTATTTTAATATGCAGAAATAGTGAGGAAAACAGATACAAAAAAGGAAAAACTAAAACAGCCAGAAAGCACTGGAGAGCAGAGAAAACAATATTTATAAAGAAAACAACTTTAAACACAAGATCAAACCTTGTCCATGTGGAATAAGATTGATCAGTCTTTACACTGACAGAAAACAATGAGTAATGAATTAATCCAGAATAGCATATCTGGGGTGACACTATCCTATCCTAAAAGATTAATTTTTGTTGCCACATCCCATACTTGATATATTTTTGGTATACAAGTCAGATTCAGGTTCACATCTTCAAATCAGATCATATTAATCTCACTAGACCCTTATTAACAAACTTAAGGATAAAAAAACCAAAGTAGAATTATAGTAGAGCAGCCCATGTAATATCCAAGTATCCCCTCCATAATTTTACACTTCCACAATAATGAAGTTGACAGCCAATCCTTTTAAAATGTTATCTAAAGTGTTTAATAAACATGGGAAAAAAATTATTGTTGATTTAATCTCATTTTAAGATCATTAGAAGCACAAGGGGTGACTGCAGGGAGAGATCAAAGGGTACAAAGCTTTGAACAAAGCTCTATACATTTTTATATCTGTGTGATGTGTGCAACAAACACTAAAAAAGGAGCAGGGCTTTGGCTGCATAGTCATGCCCACCATCTTGACTTATTTGCCCCTGACACCTCTGAGAAGCATACTTACAAGAACTTTAACCATTCTTTTTTTTTTTTGACATAGTATTCTTTGAAATAACTAATATTCGTTACCCTTTGTTTATAGAGTTCTTGTAAATGGAAACATTTCCAGCATTTTAGTGCTGATAGTAATTTCAGAGTTTTTGACATTGCTAATGCATCTGCACCAAAAGATGTTTTAATTGAATATATTGTCATTTTGTAATTTCAGGCTAACCACATTTCTCTTGCAACAGCTCAAATGATTTAAAAGTTGATTAGCAATTAGTTGATCTAAAGTATTAAATATCCCTATTCTCCCCAAAAAATGATTTACCTGCAATTTTCAAATTGTTACTAGCCCAAATATAAAGCTTTCATTTGAACAAGACACAATATTTCAAATATTATTGCACTATAGATATCCATGAGTCACTGTGTTACCATTTTCTACACATCCCAATGTGATATTTGACTTTTTATAACAGTATACCCTAGGTCGATGCTTTGAATGACTTTTCCATTGCATTCCTAAGTTCATGTAGCAGGTTAGAAACCATGAGCTCTGATCCCATCAGTTTGCAAGTGAAGTTTATATGTGATTATTTCTCTCCTCTTAATGTGTGTTATTTTATATTGGCTCACATTTAATTGCTCACATTGTTTATCTCTTTTGCTCCCATCCAGTTTTTTGTCACTCTTTCCATCTTCACTCTTCATTTTTGTCTATTGTATTTTTTTTTCATTTTTTATTTTAAATTTGTAACTGCCCAGAGTCATTGGAAGTTGGGTGGCATATAAATTTAATAAATAGTAAGAATAATTTAATAAAAAATAATTTTAAAAAGGGAGAGGGAGGGGGAATGGATTTATAACATTTCCTGCCACACTGCAGTTTTCAGATGGACCTTGTACTACGGCAATAATAACTGAGCCTTTAAGTCTTAACTGTTCTCACCAAAGTAAAGTTTTTGTGTCTTATGGAAATGGTTGGGAATGGAAGACCCATTCACAGGGGAGGAGGTGTGGAGTGTATCTTTTTTTCATCCCTGCCACTGTTGTCAAAGGGTAGAAATTAACTGTAATAGTCTAACCTCTGGCCTAGAGTCCCAGTTAGTAGCACGTAGAAAGTTTTTTAAAACATTTTTTCTACCTATTTTCCTTTAGACTGATGAAAGAGAAGTTTTGTTGTTGTTTTTTTAATGTCAAAGTTCAAGAGAATTTTGATGAAACTTTCATGGTAGACCAAGGATTTTTTTTTTATATAAATCACAAACTTCCTGAAAATAAGGTAGAAAATGAAAAATTTCTTTGACAGAAGAAGACTTTTGAGAAAATTGCAAGGCAGATTGTGAGATTGGTTTAGTGCACTGTTTCTATGGAAGTATCTGAGACATAAAAGGAATTTGGACATGAAATCTTCTCACCTATTAATGGCTCAGCCTGCCATACCTTGTTTCACTGTTCTGCTGGCAGAATCATCAGTAAAACAGGTACTCTGGTGGACCCTTCTGCCAGATGCTGAGAGACTTCTGATGATGTGTTATTTTTTTGGCATACATCCATCTTTGCCAATCAAATGGTATTCTTGTTTCTATAATCTCAGCTAGTTTCTAGTTAAGGTTAAAATTGCTTCCATGTTCTTGAGTCTATTGAATAGTATCTCATTGGAATAATAATAATAATAATAATAATAATAATAATAATAATAATAATAATAATAATAATAATAATACACACATTCACACACAAACTGTGTTGAGCTGGATAATCTTGCCTATAAAAGCTCTTCTTATTTAAGAGCTTAGGAGAAATACAAAACAGTTACGGAAGGTTAAGCAGACATCAAAAAGAAAATAGAAAAAATATGCCAGCAGATAGGTCAGCCAAAAAGCAAGCTTTGTACTCTAAAAATTTGATCCAAGTCATTGAGTATAACTAAAAAGATATAACACATTCTATTTTTATAACATCTAGCTATAACTTAGTATTGCTCAGTCACTTTAGATGAAAGCCCAAAGAAATCTACCACAGAAATACAGCTCTGTCTTAATAGAAGGATTCTGCAAAAGGAGCAAATAAAAAACTCTTAAGCAGCCCAGTCTTTTTTTTCTGTTCAGTCTATCCTAAATAAAAACGGTGCACATGCACACACAAACCTTATTTAAGATGCTCTCTTTGAATCTTCAAACTGACTTCATTCCATTGAAGACCCTAAACTGGTTACTGAGATGGAACAATATCTCTCAACAGGGCGGCTTCATCATGACAAGAAGCTGAAAAAGGGATTGTGAAATATATAGCTGCTTCTTGAAGTGTGGTGGAAAAAGTCACCTAAAAACACACCAACAACTGAAGGTGATCCAACAATTCCTGTATTAAAGCTAGCAACTTATAACGAGTCACTGGTCCAATGGCTATTAAGAATGCTGGAGATGGATCAACCAGGTTCTTGTATGGGGTAATATAGACACTGAAGATGAACGTATACATATATTTGACCATTGACAAAGCATTGCTTTAAAGTTGATAAGGAATACAGAATCTGGGTGTCTAGAAAGAGAACATTTTGTACTACAGGATACTTAGCCTTTGAGAAGCGTGAATGCCAATTGAGCTGATTGTTATTCTAACAGTTTGACCCTGCATCTCACTTTGGGCAGAGCTGTCAACACACCCGTTATCAGTATCCTTGAGAATGTTGCAATTTATGGAACCATACAGTTTTTGAATCAAAGGCCATTCATTGATGTAACAAAGGTTACAGCTCCAGGAGGATAAATTTCAGGAGAGAATAGTTGTAACATATATTGGAGAAGGATGTTTAGCAATTATGGCTGTTGCAATTACAGACTTTACTTTTACATTGAACAGGCAAGCAAAGGCAAAGATATTCAGGGGCTATTCAAGACCTCTGTATGAATATCTAGGAAGCATACAGAACAATAAAAATTCCCTCCACATTTTCTATGTCTTTATTTGTCCAAAGAAACACATGAGGTATATTGGGGAATGGGAGGTATCTTCACAAGATGATGACCATTCATATGCCCAAGCCTGGTGTGGCAGATAGGAAATGCATGCATGACAACAGGAGGAGCAGCACATGAGGCATATATTTATAATTATTGTAACATGATGAGAAATAAAACCATTATGAAAAACAAAATTGTCTTAGCTCAGGCAGAGCCGAAGGAGAGGTTGGGTAGGAGAGACTGAATCCTGCTCCCAAAACTGTCTACTGTGACAGTGTCTTCCTCTGAGATTTCCTGCCTAAGGGGGTGGGGAGGGCATTGTTCTGAATGTTGTCAACATTTGTCTCAACCCTGTTATGCTTTTTGTCCATTCACAAGAGGAAGAATTTACCAGTTTGCATCCCCCCTTTGTCATGCTAACAGGTAATCTAGGGCCAGTTTGTTGCCCATCTCCATATGACTGATGCCTTTGGGAGGGAGTCAGTGTTAACTCAGCATGAAACGCCTTTTCTAATTCAGCTGAGATATTTACCATCACTGGTTCAAACTTAGCAATGCCAAGCCATGAGACAAGTGCCCTGATACCAGAGTGGAAAGAGGTCTCAGTGGTTGTCAGATATGTGGCCCATACAAGTCATCTTAAGAAGTACAGAAAACATAGAACTTTATGAGTAGATCTGGAAGTGAAGGCATGGTTGGAGCTATTAAGCTGCAATGAAGGCTCATCATAATAGAACTGATAGTGAAAGAAGAGTTCCTGATTTGACAAAGACACATACATTTGGAATGTACTATATCAGAAGCATAAATAAAACTTGAAACTGTGCAACAAAGCAGACCAAACTGGAATGTTTTAGGAATATGTAAATTTAGGTGGTCTGGAATAGGCTACTTCTAGTCAGGAAATTAAGTAGTATATTATTCAGGAATGAATACTGTACATATGCTATTCAAAAATAACATCACTAAGGATGTGTTCAGTTATAATTCAATAAGTGGCAAGATCATATCTATTAGAGTTGGTAGATAACCAGTAAACACCAGTGTTATACTAGTATATGATCCTATTACAGACACAATGGAGGTAGACGCTGAGGAATTCTATGGCAAATTGCAAGATGCTAGATACCATGTTAAGAAAGGATACATTGGGATAAAGGGTGATTGGAAGCCAAAAGTTATGAATTAATTAATTAATTGATTAATTAATTAATTTATTCAATGCGTACCCTGCCCAACTCCCAGCTATTTTGGATGCTGCACAAGCAAAAACACAATAACCCCCCCCCAAAAAAACCCCAAACCAATGCACCTAATGTAAATCAAAATAAGGAACAAAAAATGAAGAAAAACCTCCATCCAGGAGACAACAAGAAACACACTCACAACGCTCAGAAGGAGCTTCAACCACTCTTGCCAAAGGTCTGGTCAAAGAGCCCAGTCTTCAATGCCCCCAAAATCCTAGCAGGGTTGGAGCTATCTTGATCTTGGGGGAACTTCATTTAAAAGGGCAGGTGCTGGGACACAGAAGGCACACTTCTGGGTCCCAATAGATGGCATTGGTTAATCAAATGAACCTGGAGTGCACCAACCCTGCCAGACTGAATCAGCCAGGCAGATACTATAGCAGTCCCTCAAGTAACAGGTCCTGTGCCATCTACAGTGGTGCTCAAAAGTTTGTGAACCCTTTTGAATGTTCAATATTTATGCATAAATATAACCTAAAATATAGCCTAAAACACAATAATGTAGGAGATAGATGAACAGAGTTTTATGAAGAGGATTATTTGCTTACTGCTAGAACCATTCTTAAGAAACTAAATACAGACTCTACATGTGATGTATAATTTCAGTAGTGGTGTTTTATGGGACTCAAATGGGTCAGGCTGGCAAAAGCAGCATTGCCTCATCATAATACAAGTTTGCCCCTTTTGTACACACATTATGTTGTCATATGGAGGTCCAAAAGGAGGTCACCAGGAGAGGTCCATGGCAAACTAGGTGTCCCTGAATGAGTGGGGACAGCATTGCAGCCGAGATCAATGGCCAGGTGGAGAATTCTGTCTAGCAGAGTCTCTCCAGGCAGGGATAGATCATGAGATCACCTACCTGCACTCCAGACAGCTGGTCCTTTTGAGGACAATGCAGGAACTAAGGTTTTTGTGGTCAACGTGTAGTTGAGTGGCCAGGAATTAAGGGATTTCAATCAGGCTAACAACCACAATGCAGCCTGTAATGGACATAAGGTTTGCAAAACCTTAATCATTATTGGATGTAATCAATTTACAGTTAAAGATAAATCTTCTGATCACCAGGATAAGAGAAAGCCATTTGGTGAGTCAACATTCTTTCTGGATTAAAGAAGGAAGGAAAAAGTTTTAAAGGTTTTGAATCTCTAGCAAAAAGCTTAACAAGGATTGGATACAAGAAAGTTTAAACTGATAAAGGAGACAGTAATTTTGAAATATTAATTTTTGGTGAAAGTGCTTATGGAAATATTAAAACTAAATTGATAAATGGGCTGGAGTTTTGTGGGAGTGTTATTTGTTTAATATTAAGAACGTAGACAATTGGTGGATTTCATAAAACAAAGAAGATTTGGTAATATGAGACAGACTGTGTAACTACAGAGTGCCAACTGAGGCTTAAGTATTAAGGACACAGAAAGGCAAAACAGGAAGAAAAAAAAAAAAGAGGAGGAGGAGGAGGAGGAAGCCTGCCTTTTACTTTTTATCTGGTAATTGAGACACTTTCACTTTTGGATTACAATATTAGAATGACAACCACCAGAAAAGCAGCAAAAGCAGGAGAAGGGAGGAGAGGATCATCAGAACAGCCTGCAGAAAGAGGAATTACACCAATTCCAATTACACCAGAGTTGTTGCAGAAAATATTTCAGGAATTGGGTAAGAAGCTGTCTAAATCAGTTAATGCTATTTTGGCAGCTTTTGAAGAGAGAATGGAAGAAAGACTTGTAAAGATGAAAGAAGAAATGAGAGAAGAAGTTAAGATGGAAGAATATGTAGAACGAGTAACTGGAAGTGTAAAACAAATTAATGATAAAGTGGAAATTTTGAGAAGTAAAATGAAGTACTAAGTATATATAGGAATATGTAGTAGGAAATAACAAAAGAATACATGAGTTACAGATTTTGCAGCAATATGGTGTTGAGATTAGATGCTATGACCTTAGATGAGAGATGGATTAAAGATACAATTATTTTTCTTTTCTATCAGTTTGCCCAGTATTATCTGTTAAGAAGTTATAAACACAGAGATGGAAAAAGACTTAGATAATCTGGCATTACTAGAATTGAGAAAGAATTCTGCTTGAGATTCAGAGTGATTTCAGAGGATTTTGGTGAAGATATTAGCGAAAAGGTTATCAAAGACATTATTATTATTATTATTATTATTATTATTATTATTATTATTTGGAATGGCATGAAGATTCCATTTTCAGAGAAGATAAGGATTTCTCAACAAATTAAGCTTCTACAGTTACAAGTAGAACAGTAACAGAAATGGAAATAGAAATGAATTATGCAAAACCAAAAAAACCTCTGAGTTTGCAAATAAACCAGGAAGTGGTTGGCATACAATTATGAAAAGAAAAAGAAAATGATATTGAAATTACAAGAGGAAGATACTGTGATAACAGATAATGTGGCTGTTCAAAAAGTATTTCATCAATATTATTCCAATTTATATAAAGGACAAGAAATTTCTCTGGAGAAAATAGATGAATATTTAAAGAAACAAAATTTACCAAAGATTACAGAGAAACAGAAACAGATTATGAATGGACCTATAACAATAAGGGAAGTTTGTGAAGCTATAAAAAAGTCTAAAACAGGAAAGGTGCCTGGACCAGTTGGGTTACTGGCTTGTTATATAAATATTTTGAGGATGAACTTTTACAACCTTTACAAAATACAATGAATTCTGTTTTACAGAGGCAAAAGATGCCAAAGAGCTGGAAAGAGGCTAATATAGCATTAATACCTAAGGAGGGACAAGATTTGACTTTAGCAAGAAACTATCGGCCAATATGGTTATTGAATAATGACTGTAAATTATTTACAATGATTCTGGCAGACAGGTTGAAAATAATTTTGCAATAATTTATTCATGAGGATCAATGTGGGTTTTTACCTAAAAGACAGTTAAAGGATAACATAAGAAATGTGCTGGACATTTTGGAAGACTTGGAGCAGCATAATGAAAAACAAGCTGCATTGATTTTCTTAGATGCAAAGAAGGCCTTTGACAATTTGAACTGAGCTTTCCTGTTAAAGTTTTGGAAGATATGAATTTTGGAGAGAATTTTATTAAATGGGTAAGATTAGTTTACACGTCACAGAAAGCACAAATAATTGTCAATGGAGATCTAACAAAACCCTGTGAGATACAAAATGGGACAAGACAGAAATGCCCATTTTCTCCTCTCCTGTTTATTTTATTCTTGAAATATTGAATACAGATATAAGACAAATGAGAGATTGTGGGAGTACAGATTAAAAAATAAACTTATAAGTTAAGGGCATTGGTTGATAACTTGGTGTTGGTTCTGGAGGATCCACTAAATGGAATAAAACATTAATGGGAAAATTCAAAGAATTTGGTACAGTAGCAGGTTTTAAGATTAACAATCAGAAGATGAAGATGTTACCAAAAAACATGAAAATAGATGTTCAAACAGAACTTATGAAGAAAACAAGTTTTAAGATTGAGAAAAAAAGTAAAATATTTGGGCATCACTATGACAAATACACATTGTATGTTATTTCACAATAATTATGTTAAGAAATGGAATGAAGTTTAAAAAAGATATATTGTCAATGGTTTTCTTATTTACATTTATCAGAAACATTTAAAGTAGATAAAATAATTTATAGTATTGAACATTGTAAGATTGATTTTGAAACAGAATTGTGTACAAATGAGGAACATGTGAATCCTAAAATGTATAAACTTTCACTGAAATTTGAAACAGAAGAACAACTTAAGAAATGTATTATAAACTGGGCTAACATTTTGATTATAATGTACAGATGGAACAATGAGAAAATATGTGGTTGAAAGGACTGAAATTTTCACTGTATTATAATCTTAAAGAGAATTTGTATAAAATGATGTACTATTTGTACATGTCACCAGAAAAAATTATCTAGAATGCATAAAGGTACTTCAAATTTATGTTGGAAATGTGAACAGGAAGAATCATTTTATCATGCTTGGTGGACATGCTAGAATATTTTGGGTTCAAATACATACAGTGATTCAGAGGATTTTAAAGATTAACATTGAACTGAAACCAGAAATTTTCCTTTTGGGACTGATGGATAAGTCGAAAAAAAGTCATGGAATATTGTTTTTATATATGACTGCAGCAAGATTATTGTACGCACAAAGATGGAAAGATTTGGCAATACCTATGACAGCGGAATGGTTGATGAAGATGACAGAACTCACCGAAATGGTCAAACTGACTTGTTCGATTAGAGAAAAGACAATATCTATGTTTATTGGTGACTGGAAACCTCTTATGGACTTTTTGTATAAAAAAGAAAAAAAATGAATTTATGATATATAGTTTTGATTATTAGATAGGATAGATGATAGAAAGAAGAGAGTCACAATGTAACTTTAGAGAGAGAGGTCAATTTATAATTGTACTTATAACTGCTGTAAAGAAGATTGGAAGCCACTTTTTAAAATCTTTTTTCTTTTCTATTTTTCTACTACTCTTTTTCTTTTTGCACCTTTAGTTTCTTTGTTCAGTTTTTCATTTTTTTTTCTTTCTTGCTCTATTTTGGTTTGTATTAGTCTTATTCTTGGGTTTAAAATTTTCAGTAACATTGTATATATATGCAGGTCCAAAAGAACTTATACTGCAATGACACAACACAGCTTTTGTCATTTTGCAGAAGCAGCAAGGGCCTGTTGATGTCCATGAATATCAAAAATAAATAATTACATAACAGGAAAGGAAAATGGAGAACTAAATTCCAGTCAGCCAAGACATTTGCAGTGCAGATTGTGGAATGTAACAGACTATGAATTAGTCGTCAAATATATAGGCTAAGCTTATAAAATTAAAAAGGATAAATGTATCAGCAAGATGTGACCTGAAAAACTTACAATAAGAATATAAGTTCAATGTAAAAAATAGATTTAGTATGTTCAATTTATCTAAAAGAGAACCTGAATGGCTGTTGGAAGAGGTGAGAAGCACGAAAACTGAAGTGACCTCTCTTTCTCTCGCTCTCTCACTCTCCATAATAATTTCCAATATTGCAAGAAGAAAAATTCCAAGCGCTAACATTGCTACTCTGGAAAAGAGGGAGATTGAAAGCCTTGGGCATTAAGAATGCAGAGTTGTGACAAGCAGAATGAACAAGCAAAGATATCTCAATCAAGAATATCAACAAGTAAAGAAGTATAACAAGAAAAGTTGAGATTTTTTAAAAAGAACATCAGGGAATTTGCAGGAAAATTTACAGCAAAGATAAGAGTACTCAAGATTAATCGCTGAAGAGATCTGCTAGAGGCAAATGAAGTTAAAGGAAGATAAAATCAGTTACAAATGGGATTAGAGAATGATGGAAAGAAAAGGAATATATTCAAGAACTGACTCCACTAGAAATTGAGGTACAACAGGCAATAGCTAAAAAGAAAAGGACCAGAAGTGAAATTTCAGCTGAACTGTCTAAACCTGAAGGAGAAGAAGCAATCAAAATGCTAAGAGCTCTGTTGAAGCCCACAAAATTAATTGCTTTGGTCTTGAGATTGGAAGAAAAAAAGAACTTTTGCTTATAACAATACCAAAGGAGAGGTAGGAGAGTGTGTCAATTATCAAACTATTTCATTAATCCTCACACAACTTTTGATTAGGATCTTACAAACAAGAATATAGGAATAAAGGGAGGCAGAAATACCAGACAAAGAGGCAAATTCCAAAAGTCTGACCTGAGATCAGATAGCAAAAATACAATGGATAACAAGATTACAAGAAGGAAGTTTATTTCTGCTTCATTGACTACAGGAAGACCTTTAACTATGTCATTCATCTTAGAATTGGAACATATTAAAGCTAATGGTTGTGCCAGAACATCTGATTATTCTTCTGAGGAAGGTTTACAATGAACAAGAAGCCACTGTAAGAACTGAATTTGGTGAAACAAAGTGGTTCAGAATAGGGAATGGAGTGAGACAAGGATGTACATTGTCTCCATATCTATTTAATTTGTGCAGTGAATATATGACAAGAATGGCAGGAATGTTAGAGATGACATCATCATCGCTGAAGGTCAAAATATTAAGAGTTTGTGATATGCAGATGTTACCACTTTGTTAGCCCAAAATAAAGAAGTTTTTGAGCTAAGTAAAAATGGAAAGTGAGAAATCTGAGTTAATTCAGTGTTTGCTATTAAACATGCTTTTGATGCTTTCCATTTACTTTGCTTTGATTAAAATATTTAAAAAGACAAGGAGAGAAGGGGGCCTGGTGGACACCAAAGGGAGTGCCCCTAAGAATACTGATGGTCACAGGGCTTTTGCCACTTCTGTTTCAAATTATGAAATTATTTATAATCATTTTATTGGGCTAAACTAATTAATGCAAGGAAATATAAATATATTAGCAGTGTTAATTAATAGTATTATTGGGATGTATTCTTTTTAAAACAAACATAATAATTATAATAAAAAGAAGAAGGAGTAAGAAGTTAATCAAGACTCCAAAAACCATTAACATATTGCTTGAAAGATTTTTTGCCCCTTTATTGAGGGGGGGGAGGAGACTCCCTTTGTTGATAGAAAACACATATCAACAATCAATTTCAGCATATTAAGGGTAGATTTCTCCTATTGTTTGATGGTAGCTTTCTGAGCCAACTGTTGTGCTCTAAAAATCCATAGTTCTTGATATCTTGATAAATTCCAAATACTGGGAAGATAGCCCAGAAGAACATATGCATCTTTAATACAGCAGTTGATCCAAAGTCATATTAATGATCCTGTTGACGTCAGCTTTCATGAAATGATTAATTCCCTTGAAGGTTTTATAGAAAGGCAGAATATAAATATTAAATATACAAATGCAGTGAGAAAAAAAAATGAAGTGAACAAGTCAAAACAGGAACACTTTCAGGCTTAGTCAAGAATGGCCTTAGGAGAAGTTGTAATTTTTGGTCAGAACTGGGAAGGAAGGAAAAGACAGTCAATGATCTAGTTCATAAGCAGCAAGCCTTCATAAACAGCCTCTTGATGGGACATAGGGGGTGGAGGTGGGTTAGGGAGGTTTTTTTTAATCCAGTTTTAATCCAAATTAAAATATTCTATTGAAATTGAAATAATTCACTCATGTATGGAGTCTGTGGTCACTGCAGTCAACTGGGAAGTAATTTTTTCCTGCAGAAAGTAATACATTTTTATTTCAAAGTGCAGTCTTATACATTTGGAATTACATCCTGAAAATGGGTTATCTATCTATCTATCTATCTATCTATCTATCTATCTATCTATCTATCTATCTATCTATCTGTCTGTCTGTCTGTCTGTCTGTCTGTCTGTCTGTCTGTCTGCCTGCCTGCCTGCCTGCCTGCCTGCCTGCCTGCCTGCCTGCCTGCCTATGCATGCTTAGAAATGAAATGTTAATTCTATTTGTTGATGCATATTTATAATAGATAATTATTCTAAAAACAACTATGAAACTCATTTTTTGGCTTATATTGCATTCTTCCCTTTTGTAAAATGATGTTAAAAGCTTTACAAAAATGAAAGAAATAGACTTATTGTTGTCAGATATCTAAAAGGAAAAAAAAACCCTAAAAATTGGAATAATCTTTCTTTGAACATATGCTTTTGCAGATAGTCAGAATCGAGCAGTCCTCTGAGATCCTAGACATATATCTGCCAAAGCTGTTACAATTGCAAAGGCAACAGTGGACATTTCTTTCTGTTTGCTGAGGAGATAACAGCCACCCTAGAGACCCAAGGATACCAAATCAAGACCAAGCAACTTTGGTTAAAATCTAGCTGTGTTAGTTCCTTGATGTGTGTCAATACTGAGTTGAATCTCTTCATTTGCAGAGCATTTCTATCCAAGCAAAATAAGAATTAAATTGCAATCATCAAGTTCTATACTCAAGAGAAGACCTAAAGTAACAGAGGCTCTATCAGAGACAGGGAAAGCAATTTAGTAGCTATAGTAGTAGCTGACATCCCAGTACAGAATAATCAAGGTTGTGATGACCACTTACATGGGAGTAAGCCTCATGAATTCACTTGTTTCTGAGTAGAGATATGGTTGATTCTGCTGTAAAATGCTATGCTATATCTGTCTTGCAATCTCTTGGAAGTATTGTTTTTTTTCTAAAAAAGAGAATTCTTTTGTCTATTCTTTCTCAGCTGCTTGAGAATTTCTTTCAAATTTCTCTGGGTGGCATTTTTGAGTTTATTTTCTTGTTGAAAGTAGCAAAGGATTATATGCTGAAGAAAGTTTGTTGTTAGATATCTTTCAGTTCCTCCTCCTCCTTCCTGGCTGCTCCTACTTCCTAATCTTAAAAAGCTCAGTAGGAATGTGACTAAATGTAATTTTTTGATATGGCATAAGAGAAGTAAATTAACCCTATGCTGAGGGAAAATAGAAATAATTCATCTTGTTTCCTCCCAGATGTCTGCCGTATCATTGTTTTTATACAATGGTGTAACTAGTCAAAATTAGTTGGTGTCTTTATGATTCAGTCAGAAGGTTATTGGGGGCTGGGGGTCCAGCCACTAGGTAATTTCCTAATCTGCTGGCTATATAACATAACATCAGAGAGAGAGAATTTTGCATGGCTGGGAAGAATGAAAACCTTTTTTTGTTCAAAAAGGGCGACTTTCTCTTATCCTTCTCATTCTCTACAACCAAGCTTGGGAGCCCACCTGACCTCTTTTCAACCATCTCTTATGCAGTGAACTTTGAATATCTGTGTTTTATTTTAATTACACTGATTTCTTTTATTTAGAATGTATGAGATTTTTGCCTTCCCTTTTTTCTCCTGTATCCCTCTTTCCGAATAAACTCCTTTTTATATCTAGAAATCTGGCTAAATTAGTTTAAAAATGGAATTGTTCATTTAAACCTTCCCCAATTGCAAAACCATATGGTTGCATAAGCATGCCTGTGTTTTCAGGATGTTCAGTATGTTTTTTTGATGTTTTGCATTTCTGGGCTTTGGGCAAGATGATCCAAAGTACTTCAATGCTTTTTTACCAGAGTTGGGATTTTAAAAAAATGGCCTTGGTTCTCCAGCTGCATAGATTACAGTATTGCAGAAGGTTCAGCATGATTAATGGCAGCTAATCTTAACTTTCTTTTATTATGGAATGCTTAGATGAAAGGGGTCTGCCAATGAGGTTTAAATTATTTCCCATTCCAGTTTGTAGAATTCTCTCTCCATCTTTGAGATTTAGTTGAAGTGTGGAAAGTCAAAGAAGCTTCAGATCACTATAGATTTCACTGTTGTAGTCATTTTAGGGCTACTTCATAGCTAAGTCCAGGAACATGATATGCCATCTAGGAGAATTTTGCCCTCTCCTCTGAAAGAAGTTTTCAAACAAATTTTTTGTTTGTCAAATGGAATAAGAATTGCTATAATTCTTGTAATATCAGTTCTTAAGATCTACTCAAGGGAGGAGGAGGAGGAGGAGGAGGAGGAGGAGGAGGAGGAGGAGGAGGAGGAGGAGGAAACGGAAAACTTTTGAAACCTACAGGCAACTGAGACTTCTAGCCACAGTCAATAAAGCAATACAATGGTCACTACGATTCTACTGTATTAGTACTACTGGTTTATAAAATCAAGGAATAAACTAAACTTTTGAATTACCTACTTTGGGTGAGTAATTTGAGAATCATTTAGATAAGACAGAGAAACCCTACTGATCATTATAGAAAGCATTCAGGAGAGCTCTGGATTGGTGCTATACTCTCACTCTGAAGAACCAAGTACGTATTCAGCTTGGGTATTTGCTTGGAACAGCTTGTGCCTAATTGATCATGTTATTACTGAAGTAGCCAGTAGAGTCCTTGCCCACTGTAACTGGTATTCCAACTGCATTTCTTCCTGGGAAACATTAATTTGGCTACAATGATCATGCTTTATACATCTTATGTTCAGAATATTGTAGCACATTCTGTATAAAAAGTTCCTGGAAACTAATAGTGTTAAAACTGGCAATGTAACTGTTCTCTGATCAGATTTTGTAAACCATATATCCTATCTTGAAATAATTCTACTGCACCTTATTTATTTCAAAGCCCCATTCAAAGCACTTGAGAGATGGGCTCCTCTTGTGTGAGTTGGTCAGGAGCCTTTTACTGAAAGCTCAGTAAACCAAATTTAGGTTTCTTCCAGCCAAGCAAAGGCAATTAATGAAAGACTCTGAATACTATGTTACTATCTGGTTTACTGAGCTTTCAGTAATTAGAGCCGCCCCTTAACTATTAATTAAAATAGGGTTTACCTATTTTAATGTGAGTAGGTAGGGCCTTGGGGGGAGAACAATAAAATTAATTACATTGTTTCCCCAAGTTTCAATTTTACTGACATTGAACAGGCAAAGTCAAACAGAATCCATAAATTCTTTAAAGTACTGTATATTGAATGTACTGTGTATATATATATCCTCTTTAATTTCTTATTTTCTGTTCTGTCAATACTATTATCTTGCAATATTTTATACATATTGAGCCATTAAATTTTTTTTTTTATAATTGCTATTCTTTGCTAGCATGTCCAGTTCAAAAATTTTTGGTAACTCGAACACCATGAAAATAATAAAGCTTGTTCAAAATCACAAAAGTGCAAAGAGTAGCTGCTTGTTTCTACACTTCCCTATTGAAAAGAAATCAGAACTGTTTTATACACAAGCAAACATCTGGTCCCCTTCATGGATCACTGCCTTGTCGTGGCGAAGGGGCTTGGGTAACTCAGTGAAGCCATGAGCTATACCGTGCAGGGCCACCCAAGATGGACAGGTCATGACAGAGAGTTCTGACAAAATGTGGTCCACTGGAGAAGGAAATGGCAACCTGCTCCAGTATCCTTGCCAAGAAAACCCCATGGACAATGTTAAAAGGCTAAAAGATATGACAGATGAGCCCCTCAGGTCAGAAGGTGTCCAATATGCTACTGGGGAAGAGTGGAGGGCATTTCCAAGTAGCTCCAGAAAGAGTGAAGCGGCTGGGCCAAAGCCGAAAGGACGTTCAGCTGTGGATGTATCTGGAAGCGAAAAGAAGGTCCGATGCTGTAAAGAACAATATTGTATAGGTACCTGGAATGTAAGATCTATGAACCAAGGCAAGCTGGATGTGGTCAAACATGAGATGACAAGATTGAACGTCGACATCTTGGGAATCAGCGAATTGAAATGGACGGGAATGGGTGAATTTAATTCAGGTGACCATTATATCTACTACTGTGGCCAAGAAACCCTTAGAAGAAATGGAGTTGCACTCATAGTCAATAAGAGAGTGGGAAAGGGAGTAATGGGGTACAACCTCAAAAACGACAGAATGATCTCAGTGCGTATCCAAGGCAAACCATTCAACATCACAGTAATCCAAGTCTATGCCCCAACCACTGATGCCGAAGAAGCTGAAGCTGACCGGTTCTATGAAGACCTACAACACCTTCTAGAACTAGCACCAAAAAAAGATGTCCTTTTCATCATAGGGGATTGGAATGCTAAAGTAGGAAGTCAAGGAATAATCGGAATAACAGGCAAGTTTGGCCTTGGAGCACAAAATGAAGCAGGGCAAAGGCTAATAGAGTTCTGTCAAGAGAACAAGCTAGTCATAGCAAACACTCTTTTCCAACAACACAAGAGACGACTCTACACATGGACATCACCAGATGGTCAATACCGAAACCAGATTGATTACATACTTTGCAGTCAAAGATGGAAAAGCTCTATACAGACAGCAAAAACAAGACCAGGAGCTGACTGTGGCTCAGATCATGAGCTTCTTACTGCAAAATTTAGGCTTAAATTGAAGAATGTAGGGAAAACCACTAGACCACTCAGGTATGACTTAGATCATATTCCTTGTGAGTACACAGTGAAGGTGATGAATAGATTTAGAGGATTAGATTTGGTAGACAGAGTGCCTGAAGAACTATGGACGGAGGTCTGTAACATTGTACAGGAGGCAACAACTAAAACCATCCCAAGGAAAAAGAAATGCAAGAAAGCAAAATGGCTGTCTGATGAGGCATTACAAATAGCTGTGGAAAGAAGGAATGTGAAAAGCAAGGGTGAAAGGGAAAGATATAAGCAACTGAATGCAGATTTCCAGAGAATAGCAAGGAGAGATAAGAAGGCCTTCTTAAATGAACAATGCAAAGAAATTGAGGAAAACAATAGAATGGGGAAGACTAGAGATCTCTTCAAGAAAATTGGAGATATCAAAGGAACTTTTAGTGCAAAGATGGGCATGATAAAGGACAAAAAAGGCAGGGACCTAACAGAAGCAGAAGAGATTAAGAAGAGGTGGCAAGAATACATAGAAGAACTATACAAGAAAGATCTTAATGTCCCTGATGTCCATGCTGGTGTGGTCACTGACCTTGAGCCAGATATCCTAGAGAGTGAAGTCAAGTGGGCCTTAGGAAGCATTGCTAACAACAAAGCTAGTGGAGATGACAGTATTCCAGCTGAGTTATTTAAAATACTAAAAAATGATGCTGTTAAAGTGCTGCACTCAATATGCCAGCAAGTTTGGAAAACGCAACAGTGGCCACGGGATTGGAAAAGGTCAGTTTACATTCCAATTCCAAAGAAGGGCAATGCCAAAGAATGCTCAAACTATCGCACAATTGCACTCATTTCACATGCTAGCAAGGTTATGTTCAAAATCCTACAAGCTAGGCTTCAGCAGTACGTGAACCGAGAACTACCGGATGTACAAGCTGGGTTTTGAAGAGGCAGAGGAACTAGAGATCAGATTGCCAACATCCGCTGGATCATGGAGAAAGCACAAGAGTTCCAGAAAAACATCTACTTCTGCTTCATTGACTATGCAAAAGCCTTCAATTGTGTGGATCACAACAAACTGTGGAAAATTCTTAAAGAGACGGGGGTACCAAACCATCTTACCTGTCTCCTGAGAAATCTGTATGCGGGCCAAGAAGCAACAGTTAGAACCAGTCACGGAACAACCGATTGGTTCAAAATAGGGAAAGGAGTACGACAAGGCTGTATACTGTCACCCTGCTTATTTAACCTATATGCAGAGTACATCATGAGAAATGCCAGGCTGGAAGAATCACAAGCCGGAATTAAGATTGCAGGGAGAATCATCAACAACCTCAGATATGCAGACGATACCACCCTAATGGCAGAAAGTGAAGAAGAACTAAAGGGCCTCTTGATGAGGGTGAAGGAGGAGAGTGCAAAAGCTGGCTTGAAACTCAACATTAAAAAAACTAAGATCATGGCATCTGGACCCATTAATTCCTGGAAAATAGAAGGGGTAGAAATGGAAGCAGTAACAGACTTCATTTATTTGGGCTCCAAGATCACCGCAGACGGAGATTGCAGCCATGAAATTAAAAGACGCTTGCTCCTTGGGAGGAAAGCTATGGCAAACCTAGATAGCATATTAAAAAGCAGAGACGTCACCTTGCCGACAAAGATCCGCACAGTCAAAGCTATGGTTTTTCCAGTAGTAATGTATGGCTGTGAGAGCTGGACCATAAAGAAGGCTGAGCGCCGAAGAATTGATGCCTTTGAACTGTGGTGCTGGAGAAGACTCTTAAGAGTCCCCTGGACTGCTAGGAGGTCAAACCAGTCAATCTTAAAGGAAATCAACCCTGATTGCTCATTGGAAGGACTGATAATGAAGCTCAAGCTCAGATACTTTGGTCACCTAATGCGAAGAGAGGAGTCTTTGGAAAAGACCCTGATGCTGGGAAAGATTGAAGGCAAAAGGAGAAGGGTACGGCAGAGGATGAGATGGTTAGATAGCATCACTGAAGCAATGAGCATGAAACTGAGCAAACTCAAGGAGGCAGTGAAGGACAGGAAGGCCTGGCGCAATATGGTTCATGGGGTCACGAAGAGTCGGACACGATTTAACGACTGAACAACAACAGCAACAAAACATCTGGTATTTAGACTGCGGTAAGTAAGGAAGTGATTTTTTAAAATAATTTTTTAACTCCACCATTAATTTAACTCCCTATTAATTGATTTAACTGTTAAGTTTAATTGACAATCTTGCTTTAGAACCTGTGCCATTCCCATTAATCACAGCAATACTTTTATATAGTTCTTTCAAAATCAGGAAAGTGTATGATTTACTTAAAACTGGACCCATTTAAATTTCACTGGCTTTTAAGGGAGAGAGACTTCAGTCTCTATGTCTATATACAGGTCTGGCCCCTGCTTATGATAACTTTTTTAACTTGGTAGAACATGTTATTTTGTGCTAAAGTATATGTAACTATGTACAATATATTTTAAAAAGAAATGAAGTCATAATTTAAAGTCATAATTCATGACAATACTTGTAATATCATAGATAACTTACTTCTTTAATCATACTGCTTTCCAGAGGAATAACCTTTACAGAGTTTTACAGCAAAACCAAGAGGGAGTCTTCTGGCACCTTAACAACTAACAAAATTTATGGATCATAGAGCACTTCATCAGCTGTCTGTATAGGCAATACTTCTTTGTTCTTTCTTTCTTTCACCATGAGACAGTCCCAGAAAGGTGGAGAATGTCTTATAATCACATGTTCTTTTACTCAAGAATGAAATCATATTAAAAAGCTTGCTGATAAGACCTACTACTACTACTACTACTACTACTACTACTACTACTAATAATAATAATAATAATAATAATAATAATAATAATAATATCAGCATACTAAGATCAGATGCAAGCAAGCTAGAACAGGAAGATCAAGGAATATCTGCTCAAGAAATATCACCTAGAAACATTAAGATCAAGGAAGCACTGGAAATAATAAAGCAGCAAATAACAGGCATAGCCAAGAAGATCAGCAGATACAAAGCCCGAATTTATAGGCAGAATTTCTAATTTCAGTCAAATCAGAAATGTTTCTACCAATCCATCAACTGAGAGACTGCAATGAACCAGTCAATACCTGACAAAGAAGAAACAGTGCAGTTCTGGGCACAGCTATGGGGCAACCCAAAGAAATACAACAAGAATGCAGGTTGGATAAAGGAGGATAAAGAATAAAAAAGAAGCTGAAATGAAAGAACTTGTAATAACAACAGAAATGGTGGAGAAAAGGGCAAGGAAGATCAAGAATTGGTCAGCACCAGGTGAAGATAAACTGTATGGTTTTTGGTTGAGACATCTGACTGCTCTGCATCCAGTCATTGCCAAGCAGTTTAACAACATACTGCAAGGGGGTGAAATTGGAGATTGGTTAACATCTGGCTAAATATACCTGATAATGAAAGATCCAACAAAAGGGGCAGCACCAGGCAATTACAGGCCAATTACCTGCTTACCAGCAACTGTCAAATTACTAACCGGTGTGGTAGCTGATGCAGCAACTTGAATGTAGCTTGGATTGATTACAAGAAAGCATTTGACTCCCTGCCATGATTAGATAATCAAGTGCCTAGAAATAACAGGAGTCATTAGAAGCATCAGAAGTTTTGTGCAAAGATCAATAGCACAATGGAAGACACAGTTGCTGGTCAAAGGTGATAGACTGGAGAAGTTAATATCAAGAGAGGAATCTTTCAAGGAGACTCACTATCACCACTACTGTTTGTTATTGCACTGATTCCTGTCAACAATACTGAACAAGTCAGGCCATTGCTACCAAACATCAAAAACATCTGCCAGGCTATCCCACCTCCTTTACATGGAAAAACACCATCTGAAATAGAATCACTGCTCAACACTGTCCGAATATATAACCAAGATATTGTAATAGAGTTTGAACTGGACAAATGTGCCACCCTTACCATCAATAGGGGAAAAACAGTGAAAACTGAAGGAATCAAGATGCCTTATGGAAATCACATCAAGAGTCTGGATGAAGAAGATTGTTACAAATACTTGGGCATCCTTCAAGCTGACAACTTCAAGCACTGTGAAGATCTTAAAGTCCAAACTCAGTGGAGGAAATACCATCAAGGCGATTCGCGCCTGGGCAATTCCAGTCATTAGATACACAGCTGGAATAGTGGACTGGAGTCAAGCAGAACTAGAAGACCTGGATAGGAAGACCAGAAAAATAATGATAATGAATCATGCCCTTCATCCACACAGTGATGTTGACAGACTTTACTTACCAAAGAGCATAGGTGGGTGTGGAATGTTGCAAGTACACCAGACAGCTGAAGAAGAAAAAAGGGCATTAGAAAAATGTCTGAAGGACAATGAAGAAGATGCACTGAAGCTAGTATACCATGAAGGCTTACTGAATACCAAAGAGACCAAACTGAGCTACAAGAAAGACCAAATGAAGAATAGAAAAGAGACATGTAAAGGCAAAGTATTGCATGGCCAGTACACAAAAAAACTAGCAGGCAAAGCAGATAACAACAAGGCCTGACAATTGCTAAGAGCAGGAAAGTTGAAGAAAGAGACAGAGGGGCTAATTCTGGCTGTACAAGACCAAGCCTTAAGAACAAATGCCAACAAAGCCAGAATTGAGAAGACAGCAACAGACAGCAAATGCCACCTCTGCAAAGAAGCTGAAGAAACTAGTTAGCTGCTGCAGGAAGATCGCACAGACTGACTACAAACAATGGCATGGCAAAGTAGCAACAATGGTGCTTTGGAATATTTCCAAGAAATACCATTTGCCTGTAAGCCAGAACTGGTGAGACCACAAAACAGGCAAAGTAATAGAAAATGAAGAAGCTAAAGTGCTCTGGGACTTTAGAATTCAAACAGACAAGCACCTGCCACATAACACCCCAGACTTAACCATTGTTGATAAGAAAGACAAAAAAGTCTGTATAGCAGACATTGCAATACCTGGAGACAGCAGAAAAGAGAAAGAAATGGGAAAAATCACAAAATATAAAGAACTGCAAATAGAAGTAGAATGACTGTGGCAAAAGAAAGCAAAGATAGTACCAATGGTGGTAGGTTCCTTGGGTGCAATCTCAAAACATCTGGAGTAGCACTTGAACACCATCGGCATTGACAAAATCACCATCAGTCAGTTGCAAAAGGCAGCTTTATTGGGAACAGCTTACATCCTGTGACGATACCTTTAACATAACATCTGCCTATCCCAGGTCCTTGGGAAGGACTCAATAGGTGAATAAAAATGCCAGATCCAGCCTAAATATCTGGCTGACTGTGCGACCAATAACAATAATAATAGCAGCAACAACAGCAATAATGACAATAATGCTGTTCTGTCACATTCAAAATGTTTTGCTTGGCTTTAAATATATAGGAACAGAGTAAAAAAGCCACTTTAACTCTTGCAGCTTGGTTAGATGATGTGTGAGTATGTAGGATAGATAAAGAAGGATGAGACCAATATTCAGAAAAACTGCCCAAATGTACACTCTGCAGACGATAAAGAAGCTGATAGCGAATAGAAAATTGGGCTGGGGGGGGATGAGGCAACAGGACACAAGTTACAGAAGAAATTGATTTCTTTTTCTGAAAAGGGAAAGACAGTTAATTGGGAATAAGAGATGGATGGAGACTGATAGAGATGCCTGGCAGCAGATCAGGTGCTGAACTTTGGTAACAGCAAACCAAGGTTTGTGAAGCAGCAGACTGGTAGCATGGAAAGTTCCTTAAGTTCTGAAAAGTCCCCCTAACTTTGTAAACAGTTCCTAGAAATCCCAGAAAAGTTCAGAATAAGGGAAAGAGAGACCTACATGTGTATAGGAAGAATGAGTGAGGATCAGTGGGGGAACCCCTCAAGGAGGATATTGTGAACAGTATAAAAAAGGAAGGAAGCCTATGTCTGGAGGAAGCTTCACCTATCTGTTGGCTCAACTGAGCATAAAATGCCAGCTTTCCAGCCCACCCTTGGCAAGATTTGCAGGAATGTCAATGAGCATTCAAGGTCAGCAAGTCATATAGCTATGTCTTGTTTGGATAACAGATAGTAGATAGAGCACTTGATATGGAGGTTTTTCTCCTATTCTTGTTAATTTTGTATTGTATTCCTTAGATTACAATGTGAAACTGACCAAAGTGTGCATTAAGTGTGTATGTTTGTAGATTGTGTATTAAAGGTTGGGTTCCAGATAAATCCTGTTGGATATAGTATATAAATCACAGAAAGGCATAACACTATATTTTCTTATATTTAATGAAATTAAACATAATCGCAAAAGCTTATGCAGTTACACATTTATTAGTCTTTAAAGTGTCACAAACGTTTTTGCTATTTCTGAACTTATAGTACTGTGTAGTATTCTAAGGGCATCAGGATCATTATAAGCTAGTATTTGGTTATAGCTTTTAACATAAGTTTGCATCTGATAGCACAATATGAGTGAACAGCTTCATGTAAATGCTAAGGCCCACTTTACAAAAGTCTACATTTTATTTGTCCTGGCCCCAAACCCAGCAATTGTTTTTACCCAGAAATGTCTGATTGAGCCCTGTGAGACTTACTTCTGAGCGTGGAGATATATACATATACATATACATATACATATACATATACATATACATATACATATACATATACATATACATATACATATACATATACATATACATATACATACATACATACATACACATACACACACACATCTACTTGTGTATATAAACATGTCTAACAGTATAAGTAGATGTGTGTGTGTGTGTATAAATACACACACATCTACTTGTACTGTTAGACATGTTTATATACGCTGAAATGAATATCAGTTACATGCTTCTAAACAAAATTATAGTATTGTGCTTTGTTCAGTTGTTGCTTTTCAGAATATGTCTTGAAGGAGTTATGCTATAGTTGCCCATGAATCAACTTTCCTTTTATAAACGGAAGCCCCTTTTCACCAAGCAACTATATCAGAACCCAACCATGGTATATAGAAAATATGAAAGTGAAAATAGTATTTTCATTCAAAAGAAAGACATGAGGGATTGGGCAACTAACAGCCACTTATTTACTCTTTGCAGAAACTGGTGCTGGACCCGATCGGACGCTGGACGTGATTGACGTGCTTGGCGGAAAAAGATCAACGGAGGAAGAAAAGCCTGGATGTGCCGACTCCCTTGCAACCGCTGCTGGCCATATAGAATAGGTTGTAAAACGTTAGATAGATAAGATAAATGTTGTAAAATGTTAAGTTGTAAAATGTTAGAATGTTGTATTATGTGAGATGCCCAGAGTCCCCCATTAAGGGAGATGGGTGGAAATAAATCTAATGTAATCATAATCATAATCTGAATAAGCCTATTATCTGAAGTTCTTTGTTACAGAAAAGGTAAGAATAATGTTAGGCTGTATTAATAAAAGTATAAAAAGTATAATTCCCAGATCATGGGAAATAATAGTTCTGGTCTATCCTTTGCTGGTTTAGCCTTCCAAAGACATAACTGGAGTGAATGGGCTATTAGAGTTCTCCTCCAATATCTGAAAGGCTATCACACAGAAGAAACCCTTTTTTTGTCATCCCAGAGTACATGGAATCTTAAGTTATAGGAAGACAGTTTTCTGTAACACATTGATGCTGGGAAAAACATCTTAATGATAAGCATAGCTTAATAGGGAAACAATTTACCAGGTATATCTGCAGGATGTATTGAAAAGGTTGCTATGCGTATGCGTACGTGCGCACGCACACACACACAAATGTAGTGAAGTTCTAAAAGAAAATAGAAGGCATAGGAGGCAGATAGAGGGATTCCAAGAATGAATACACATAGATAGTCTGGAAGTGTACATAAGGTGTCAAGAAAGCTATATTTGGAATGAACTGAGAGTAGTGAAGGATGCATATAGAAACTGGCTTGAAAATCATACTGAAAGAGTGCTCATCAATGAATTCTTACCAAGGTAAGGTATCAAGTTTAAGTTACCAAAGTCCAGTCCAGAATCGTGTACTTTTCAACACGCCTTCTGGATTTTGATAGAGAAGAAAACTTTATCAAATCTGCAGATGATACAGAATTGGATGGGATATAATATAATAGAAATATAAGGCAAACATGAATCTATACATTTTTCTTATGCTCTCCTGGTTCCTCCATTTTTCTCAAAAAAGAAAAGAAAAGAAAAAAGAGCAGATCATTTCCTTTAGAAGGTTACCTCTAAAAAAAGCATCTCAGCATAGCACTTAATATGTACTAGGTTTGGTAATGCTGTCTCTTGCTGTCTCCAAACACTTCAGCTTCTAAATTTGGACTGATGCTTAGGTACTCTGGAAAAATATTTACATTATTGCTGCAGCACAAAATGACTTATTGTACAATTAATTGAGAGTTCTTTTGCATGATTGCTTAGCCATTCATTGGCTTCTGATGACTACCTTTTATTCTCCCTTACATACAAACAGATTCTATTCTATTTTCTATATTTCTATCAAATAGAAAGCCTATTTGATTGTCACATCATAGTAGTGACTCTATGGCCACTTTAGCAGGTGTCACGGAGATCATCAAAGAAAACAGAATTGCTAGTAAATGATCAGGACTGCATGACTGCAAAGGAGGCAGCATCTGTGGTCCACAGGCCCAGAGAAATAAAAGGAAGACAGAAAAAGACACAACACATATCAACAAAATTTGAGAATACTAGAGAGTAGGAAATAAGACCCTAGGAACTATTTTTGCTAACTAACCTTTTTCCATTCTGTGGTTTGTCTACCCAGAGTAAGGAAGTGGGTTTTATTTCTGGAAGAACTTACCTTTCAAAGAAAGGGGCTAGAATTTTGGACTTTGTTAAGGAGCTGGGTACTAAAAAGAGATGTACAAATCAGTCTGCATGAATTGCAGGATCAGTCCTAATCCATTTTGTCCAAGTTCTGCCTTATCCTACAGTTTAATAAATATGCCAGAAAATATATCTGTGATTTTTTAATGCAGTGTTCCCCAAAATACACAGGTTATACTCCTCTCATATACAATTTTCCCTGAAATAGATTTTTTTGTATGCATTACATAATGCAAATACATAAATATATTCAGTTTTGTACAAACTTTCCTAAAATTGGTGTATTTTCATATCCAGCTTTGGCCAGAGATCTATTATGATTTTAATATTATTGGCCTCTTCGAGTGGCATGCTCATTTGTTCCAGGGTGGATTCCTTTTTGGCAGTTTATATAATTTTACTTGAAAGGAAAGCTGTGACAGATTTGTCCAGCCTCTTTGAATAGGGAAAATCACCAGCCCTATCATTTGCACTCTTAGTTTCTCCATGCTAACAGGGAGTACTTGTGAGGAAAATATAATCATATTGAATGGAAGATGGTCTGTACAAATGAAACCCCACTCTTTCTAGCAGCAGAGAAGCTCTTGATTAAATTTGAAATGATCTATTGTAGACCCCAGAAAAGTCCTGCATATGCTTCTCAATTTTATTTTATTTTTTTTTTTTGCTTGGCATCCATCTTGCCTCCTTAGTTGTCACACGTTTTAAATAAATTAAAATTAAACAATGGTTTTATTACTGGATAAAAGAGGAGACTAAATTTGGGAAATCTTCATCAAAATATGGATGGGGTTTAAGACAAATATAAATACTCGTTTTATCCTGGACCCACCCACATTGGACTTCCCGCTTTATTCCACAAAACACATATGAGCTTTCAAACCTCAAAGCTGTTCATCAATGACACGCATACTTCTAGTTGTTTCTCTGTTTTATTAATTTTCTGTTTCCCTATCTTTCCTGTTTTTTTTCTTTTATTCTCTTTCCCTTTCACATGAAGACAAAGGAAAAATGGCAGGCATAATTTGACATTAGCAACACATACTAATGGTTTTTGGCAGCCTTCAGAAACTTAAAGGTTTTCTTTCTTTCTTTTTTTTTAAAAGAAGCAGAGTGTCAACCCTAGTGAGCTATTTGAATGCTGTTGGGTAGACAGTACTTGGGGACGCAGTGGCTCAGCGGCTTAATGACGCTGAAAGTTGCTGGCCAGAAATGGTCGATGCTTCAGCGGTTCGAGTCCAGCCTTCGCGTTAGCAGGGTGAGCTCCTGTTTCCTCCCCAGTTCCTGTCAACCCAACAGTTCGAAAACTCACGTGAGTAGATAAATGGGTACTCTCACTCCGGTGGGAGGAAAAATGCTGGCGGCACCTTGCAAAAAGGAGTCGGGAGCAGTTGCTGGTAAGTGCGAAAAGGGCGTGAAGCAACGGAAACCCCACCTCCTGCGCACGCCAGCTGGGCTCTGCTCTAGGAAGGAGGCTCTGGCAAACCACTTCCGAAACACTTGCCTTGAAAACTGCAAGGACTCGTCCAAGCAGTCACTGCAGAGTCGGTAACGACTGAGCGCAGATAAAAAAAAAAAAAAGACAGTACTTGGTGATAATGCTACAGTCTTCAGTCCTGTTCCAAGATTTACTCAGTTTTCACCCTTTCTTCTGATGTCATATTTTTCCAATTGCTCTCTTTATGACATAAATTCTTCTATATTTAAAAAAAATATTTTACACCCAGAAGGAAAATACCAGGAAGCACTAAATGATGCTGAATTCTAGTTTATTTGATGCTCTTCTTTAAGTGGTAGCTAAAGTGGTTACCAAAAAAGCCTGTCCTCACATTTATGTGAAGTGGGGCTGAAGTGAGTGGCAAGAGCAGCTTACTGTAAGTGAGCACTTGATAGCTACTCCCTGGTAGAGATGGGCTCTGTGTAATAGCTTGTTCCTGTTGTAGCTACCTCCAGAGTCTTTAGAACAGTGTTGTCCAAAGTTGGCCACTTTAAGATGAGTGGACTTCAACTCCCAGAATTCCCCAGCCAGCCATGCTGGCTGGGGAATTCTGGGATTGGAAGTCCACTCATCTTAAAGTGGCCAACTTTGGACAACACTGCTTTAGAACTTAACAGGAGGAGATTAAAGAAGCTGAGAGAGATTCAGGTGATAGTGCCATTATTGGTGTTCTTTAGCAAGAATTTTTGCTAAATTATAGTAATGTTTTAAAACATTTTAATAATAAAAAAACTATAGAACAATTTTAAAAAAACTGTAACATGGTTGTGACAGCTGAATTTAGAATTCTCTTGAATTTTTAGTGCCGTAGTATCTCTCATACGTTTTTAGTCCTTCTTTAAGGAATGACTTTTTGTCCTTTAAAAAAAAAGATGTTATTTTGTGTTTATAGGTAAATAAAAGATTTGCCCTAAAACAGTATATTTACAGAAAATTATCATCTCTTTAATTCCTGGGGAAACCTCCCAAATAACTTTCCATTTTATGTTCAGGAAAAGGTGAGTAGTGATTGTAGTAAGAAGACTGAACATACATGAAAGAGGCTGTTTATGCAAACTCCCAAGTTGCAAGAGTTTCTTTGGATGCCATCACAACATGGTGTCTTTAGTGGCAGCTTTGCTGCAGCAGAAGATGCAGAGCATGCCATGCTGGGGCATCACTATAGCAAGAGGAGGTGGTAATTTGAAGAATGATAGGTAATAAACTTGGAAACCTCTGCTGTTTCTAACAGTTGGCAGTGAAGTACCGTGCCTGCTGACATTTTTTTTATTGCATCCCAGTGTTTGTGTCTCCTTTCCTTTAAAGAAAAAGCAAACAATTCTCACCATGTTGAGCTCAGTGGAAGAAATAACTATTTGGCCAGATTATTAAAGGAAGAAAAGCTATTCTACCAGGCATTGCAATATCTAAGCATATTATCTGTAAATTCGTCTGCATAAGGATGCATATTGATCTCAGACTGATGTCAGATCTTAAAAGGCGTGGGGAGGTGCCAAGCTCATACATCAATATCTAATTCTGTCCCAGGGAGAAAGGACAGGGAGATCAGCTATGTCTACTAAGGTCAGAGGAGTTCAGATAGTATCATTAAACTCCTAGAAAAACATGGGCTAGGCTTAAGAACTAAATACTCTATTTTCATTGAACACAAACTACAGATCAAATACCGATGCATACTTTGACTTTTTGATTGCTCATCTCCATAGGAATGTGTGTTTTCTGTACTTCAAAATGCCACTTCAGGAATTCAAAACTTTTTCAGTCATTGACTGTGCTTGTATCTAACAATTAAAGAGAGGTGGCATAGATGACTTATGTAGCACAGCTACATAAAATTATAATAAAAGAATTGTAAACAGGCCTGTGTCAAAACCATCCTGGGCCTGTTGAAGGTGAAGCTCACAAGTTCCTTTCCTCTGGATTTAGCACGCAAATATTTGGCAAGGTCTCCTTATCATGAGGAAGAAAATTGTCAGGAGGCAGCTGAGCAGAGGAAACATTTTCTGAAAGTGTGACATTATTCAGTCATTTTGAGAGACTTGGTTAATTTTTTGATGTGCATAACCTGCCATACAGCAGTTATAACTGTTTTTAGATATAACCATGACTTAGTAGCACTCCCAAATTGAGCAGATAATATTACTAACTTCACTAGCAGTGAAATTCATGTAAAGATGTCAATAACAGTTTGATTTTTAGTTAGCCTATCACACAGTACTATTGTGAAAATGCAATGGGAATCATTGTCAGAAATAGGCCAGGATCAAATTATTTTGTTACTGGAATGTGTGTATCAGCTGCTTGGTCTTAGAATTCTTCATTATTTTTCATTCTTCCCATTGGCCTTTCCCTTTTATTTTTGTAAATGGATAGAACATTATTAGATAAATGTGGAATGGGGCTGAGACAATGTGTTTGCAGGAACATTTTTGTAAAGAAAATTACCGTTATTTTTGTTTCTGCAATAAAGGGAGAAATAACAATAAGAATAAAAATAAAAACAATTCTAAATAAACTCCATCTTCTCAGTTCTACAAAAATAATTCCAAAGATATTTAGCTATAACTGTCATTTATAGCTCTGTACTTTCTGGAAAAAAAGAAGGAAAAACCAAAAACTCATACCACCCAAATCTACATGAAACACTTAAAATAACAAAAGGTAAATGCCCCCCCCCCTCCAAAATTACACACATCAGACTAAGATGTAAGGCACTAAAAACTTGGCTTTAATGAGCTTGGGGCCCTGTTAGTATGGGTGAGCCCATTTGTTGGTTATATTAATTGTAAGATGTTGCAGTTGTTCTTGGCTGCTATTATGCTATTTCATGCTGTGTTATGTTATGTTTTTAATTATTGGTTGTGTTCTCATTCTGTTTTCATTTTGTTTTAATTGTTAGTCACCCAAAATCATGTAAATGAGATGGGCAGCCATATACACTTATTAAATCAATCAATCAATAAGAGATAAAATAAAACAGATTAAAGAGGGGAAAAAAGTGTCAGAGGAAAGTATTAGGCCACCAATTTTTTTTTTTTAAAGAAGCTTGCTTATTGTACAGCAAGAAATTCTAAAAGGAAAAATATTCAAGGAAGGGGGAAAAAATCAAAATATCTGGCAGTTCAAACTGATTTCTTAAAGAAACTATAGAAAATAATATATCTGAACAAATTGGCTATGGTCCTTAAATTTCACAGCTGACAACTGCACTTTTCAGAATATTAACACTAATATGTTGGCAATAAGCATCTTGAATCTCCAAATCAAAATCAGAAGAAAGCAAAAGAGAATCCTGTAAGTATTGTTCCAAAGTATCAGGCACTGGATCTGCACCTTCAAAAAGTATGTCAATTACTTTCAAATGCCTAGAGGTTAAAATTCCTTGTATTTTTATAAGATCTTTTATTCTGATCAGCATATTACACATATGTTTGAATTTTAAGTTCATCTGCTTTTAATCTTGGCACAAGAGAAAATGTGAATATGAACATCTTCATATCCCCCACCTCCTGTTGAAAATCTGGCATTGTGGTCTGTACCATTTCAATTCATGAAAAGATTTTGTGTTATATCCAAAGCAGTTACATTCTTATCCATTATACAGTTATATTTATGGATGTTTACCATTTCCTTACAAACAGTAACCATCTTAGCACACATTTTGCGAAGATTTGATTCAGTAATATTACACATAGACTACAAATTCATCATTACGTTAGAAGGACTCATTTCATGTTATTCGAAATGAGAATAGATTTTTCCAACTGGGTGTCAAAAAACCTGTGCTGTAGAAGTGCCTTCCCAATCAAGAAATTTAACTGACTGTACTAGTTCTTCTACAGAGGCTGGACTAACCTTGTCTATCAGGGATAACACTTTCCTTGTCTTCTGTTTTCTGTTTTCATAATCAACCCATTTTCAGGGAATTAAAAGAAACTAAAATATGCTTAATGGGTCTAAGGTTGTTCAGTCAAAACAATTCACCCAATATTCAGTCTGATTATTAACATTCACCAGGGAGGAAAATTTCCTTGCCACTGGAAATCATTTGCAGGAAGAGTTATCTGAAGATCTTGTGTCCCTAAACAAAGATGCAACTGGCCCCACATATTTGCTGGGAGAATGCACAGGGGTCAACTTCAAAAGTTCAAAAGCATCAATACACTTTCTATTCTGCTTCTTCAAAGTTCAACTTTTGCATGCATAGAGTATCACATGGGAAACCGTTGCCTACATGAGTCTAATCTTTGTAGGTACAAACACATACTGGCATCTAAATATCTTTTCCAACATCTTCAAAGCTACTCTACCAAGTGTTAGTCTGCAGCATATATTTCCTGACTGATAAACAATCCCCAAAGGCAAAAGTTATCTTCAGTATCTTCATTGCCAATTCTAAGGCTGGTTGCTGTACCTGTTGTCAAGAATTTGATCTTCTTTATATTTAATCTTAATTCCATTTTCTCACATTGCTCCTTGATTTTTATTACTAGAGGTTGCAGATCATTTGCAGTTTCAACTATCAGAATAGTGTCATCAACATAGTATAGGTTACTGATGTTCCTTCTTCCAATGTTAAAACTGCACTTATCTTCTTCCAGTCTTGATTCCCTCAGTATATAGTCAGCAAATAGCTTGAATAAATAAGGGGAAAGTATACAGCCTTCTTTCACTCCTTTGCCAACCTGGAACCAGTCTGTTGCACCATGTTCTGCCCAGACAGTGTCTTCCTGACCTGTGTACAGGTTGCCCATGAGAAGGATGAGATGTTCTGGGATTCCCATTTTTCTAAGCATATCTCACAGCTTAACATGATCAACACATAGGTCTTTTTATAATAATTACTACTTCTTTTTAGATAGTTTGGGATTTCAGAGTTATACAGTATACATCAGCCATAATAATTTGCACTCTGGGGAAATTATTTGACAGGATTAAAGATCAAGCTCTTAAAAAGTAAACAAAAGGTTTACAAAATGAACTTATTTGACCAGGGTTAAAATATATGTTGTGGTTTCTGTTAGCTATTTATGGGATTTTTTTTTTTATTTTGACCAGGACTGAATAACGAGGTTTTAAGGATTCATTTACAGGTGAGGAGAGATTTCTTTTGTTTTACTTCTTAGAGAAAGTGATAAATTGGATTACAAAATGGATTTCTTTGATTAAGATTAAAATACATATGTTACTATTTCTAGTAGCTCTTAATAGACTTTTGCTGATTAGGCTTGAATGATGAGTTTTTACAATTTGATTATCGATAAGGGATGAGATATGGAAAGAAGAGTTGTTTTTTTTAATTGAAATACTAGAGTAGGTGTTAAGTTACTGAAATTGTTTATACTTGTCTGGAGGGAAGAGGGAGTCATCTTTTATATATCTTCTGTTTCCTTTCCTTTTTCCATCTCTTTACACTCCTCTTTTTTCTTTATTTTTAATATTTTCCTTAGTTTGCATTAGTCTTTTATTTTTGTATTTGTAAACTCTAATAAAATTCTATTTAAAAAAATAGTTTACATACTCTGTTATGTCTCCTTTCTTTGGTAAGGTATGTAGAGTGAAGTCTTCCATTCTGTTGGCTGCTGTGTCTTTCTCCAGATTTGCTGGCATATTTTGATTAGAATTCTTATTGATTCTTCTTTTGTTCTTTTGTTGCTTGCCATGTATCTGTAGATATTCCAGCAATTCCTGTGGCTTTATGACCTGGTAATAATCAGAGTAATGATCTAACTTTATCTTACTACTAGAGGTTCTTGTAAGTAGGAAATGCCTTCTAAGGTATCTTGGATGTTCGCATCTTCATTGTACAGAATATCAGTATACTCTATTCATCTTTGTTTGATCTCCTTTGAAACAGTTACTATCTGTCCATTAGCATCTTTTAGCATACCAATTCAGGGTTGGAACTTTCTGAGTTTAGAGATCCTTTGGAAGACTTTCCTTGTTTTTCCATCTTTAATCACTTTACAAATGGTGTTGCAAAACTGTTTCTTGACTCTCCTAGCAGCTCTCTGAAACCCTTTGTTAAGTTCCTTTCTAAGATTTTTGTCTTTCTTGGCTTTGGCTTCTCTTCTCTTTTTGATAATTTCTGTAGTTTGTTCTGACATCCAGTTTGCTTCTTTCTGTTTCTTTGTCTTCGGCAGTCTATTTTCACATTTATCCTTAATGACTTCTTTAAGTTAATTCCACAATTCCTCTGGTTCTCTATCAATGAGATTCAGGACTTCAAAGTGATTCTTGATGTTCTTCTTGAAAATGGTGGGTACATGCTCAGGTTTGCATTGTGGAAACTGGTTGGCTTTCTTCTTCATCTTTAGCTTAACTTAGAACTTGCACATGTTTAATGAGCAAATTTCATTGCCATCTGATGATGTCCATGTATATACTGCATGTGTCATTTTAGTTGTTTGAAGAGTGTGTTAGCATGAAGAAATCATTGGATTAGCAGAAACTGGTAAGTTGTCATTCTGCTTTGTTTTGGTTTCCAAGGCCATACAGCTCAACTACATTTTCCTCCTTGTTTTTTCCAACTTTGGCATTCCAGTCTCCAACCACAAGCAGTAAATCCCACTTGCATGTTCTGTCAATTTCAAATTGAACTTGACCATAAAACTCATCTACCTCCTCTTCTTCTGGCTTACTAGTTGACAGCCCTTCAAGGTAGACCAAGACTAGGAAACCAAAGTTATGAATGCTAATACTATTTTTATTACAAGTTTACAGAAACAGAATCTTGGGAGTCTGAATATGCATCTTACCTCCCACCCTTTATCTTCGTGAGAACTAGGGAGGGTCAAGTCTGAGATGCTTTCTCAAATTATGTTTCTAACCCAGACTCAAATTTCTTTCATCTGACTGTGATCTTAGTTGCAGCTTTTCTTCTTGTTCCTCAAGGTTATTCCTTCTTCCCATTACAGTGGTAGGAGCATAAACCTGGATAATTGTCATATTAAAGGGTTGTTCACAAAGTCTAATTTATATTATTAGGTAATTGATTGCATTGTAGCCAAGTATTGTGCTTGCTAAGTGCTTCCTAACTATTAAAGTAATGCTATTCCTTCTTTGTTTTTCATGTCCTGAGTAGTAAACAGTATGATCTTCGGACTGAAAATGTCCAATCACAGTCCATCTCAAACTGCTGATGCCTAAAATGTTGATTTGTAGTAATTTCATTTAATCTTTCACTGTGTAGAGCTTTACCATGTTCATGCTTTCTATGTTTTATGTTCCCACTGTAATTCTGTCATAGTAGCTTCAGATTTTCTTTTCCTGCATGGCAATATCAGAAATTAGACATCCCAAAGGCTTTAATTTATCCCCATCATAAACATAATTAGTACTCTGAAAGATTATTTGCTTTTTCTGAATATATAGAGAGTATACTCAATATAAAAGTATAGAGAGATAGGACCTAATAATGTAACAAATAAAAATTAACATCATTGATTATGCAAATAAATAAGTTTTATATAGTATGTATAATAAAGGATGTTTTCTAATAAGAGGCAAGTATCTCCTACTTGAGTTTCTCACCATGCCTAGAAAGGACCTATGACAGTAGGAGACTATCAAAGGCTATCAAAACAGCTGCTCTTCTACTTCAACAAATGGAAGAATAGGTTGATTCCTAAAACAAGATCCTTAACGAAGCAGTCTCAAAGACACATTTAGTTGAGGATATGATTGTAGCGAAGTACCCTCATAAGGCTTCTAACAGTCTTACTTGCTACACATCACAGGGCTATAAATACTTAACAGGCTAGACTGTTCTGATGAATTAATCTATATAGATCAGCTGCTGTAACTATTCCTTCATGTAATGTTGACTTTGTCAAGCTGGTTTGTTTCAAATGAATTCCACTCCAACTCTCATCATCTACCATTATCACATACAATGATCTTGCTGGTGGGAAATGACAATTGTAACTTACAAGGGTTCAATGAAAAATAATGCCTCCAGTGTTATAAATCGTTAACAGATGGCAGTACTAATTTGCTAGTAGCTCTGACATGTTCTTTAGCATCTGTTCTTTCTTTTCAGTTGATAGGAAGCTGCTGTGAAAAACATTGTGTTGCTGTTGTTCATGAAATGGAAGCCTGCAGTGAGTACCTGTCAGTGTGCTTTAAGCAACACACTGTGACTGCATTTTTTACTTCTGGAGTCCCTCCAACTGAAATTAACTGCCAAATGCAAGTTATTGATGATGACTACACAGACATGAGGACTGTGCATTGCTGGGCCAAAAAATGTAATGATGATGAAGGGGAAGAGCTTATTTTTTGTGATCAAGAATGAAGTGGACACCCTGTAACAGCAACTGAGTTTCACATGAGCAAGGCAATGAACTGATTAAGTATAATCAGGGGATCACTCAAAGGGAAATTGCTCTCAAACTTGGCATTTCACAAGAATGTATGGGTCACATTACTGGTGTTCTTCAGTATTGGAAGGTTTCTGTAAGATGGTGGGGGAGGGAATCAGGCTATTGCAGGAAAACTCATGGTTATAGTTTTGGGGGATGCAGATGGTGTTCACATGGATTTCCCTAAAGCTGGCACTACTATACAATCAGAGTGTTACATTGAAATATTCAAAACTTCAAAACAATGATTAAGCAATGTTCAGAAGCCCAAAAAGGAAACTTTGCTGCAACATGACATTATTAGGCCTTAAACATCACAAGCCAGCCAAGAAGCAATTTCATAGTTTGGATCTCACTATCTTGCCCCAGCTGCCATACAGTCCAGACTTGGTGCCATGACACTTTCACCTTTTCCCAAGCTAAAGGAACCCCTTTGCAGGAATCTGTTTGATGCAAATAAAGAGGTGGGCTGTCAGTAGGGTTATGAGATATCTGGCAAAAGGAAGACATGTCTTCCTTTTTGTCCTCATGTCATCCATCCAGCAGGCATAGCCTTAAAATCAAACATTGCCCAGCTTTTTGAGTATCTAAAAGGTATTTCTTTCTGAGCAGGCTTCCTCTGTGGCACAGTGCTTCCCTAGTAAGTGCTAACTGCAAGTTAACAAGCTCTGCTGTGTGACTTTCATTCATTACTGTAGTACTCTCCAGCTGGCTTTCCCTGCTGCCTGAAATTGACAAGACCTTAATCAGTTACATGCAGAAGACTTCTGCCTCCTAACCAGCTCTAGCACATTCCTGACATTGAAAAACCAGTCTTTCTGATGCTGGAAAAAGTAATTTTATATACATGTAGGTGTATGTAATTTCCCCCCCCCCCCCGTTTTTCACTATAATTTTTGTTCCAGCTGCCAAGAAAGTTAAATAGTTACTGTGTCCTTCTTTTCCCCATTTGTCCTTCTTTCCAATTGTCTGTGTCCTCCTTTGCTTGTTCAGATATCTAGTAACCCTAGATGTTAGGATCTGATTGAAGAGACATGGTGTTATTCTTTCATTGGCAGAAGTGGGTAGTGAATGATGGTGATTATGTGGAGAAATCAATGCAGGTAGTAAAAGAGCTCACTTCAAGGGTTATACCAATGTTTCATTTGTTAAAATATTCCTATTTAAACTAAAGTTATGGAGGTGGAGGCATTCCTTTTCATTCAACCCTTGTAGCATGTCTTGAGAACACCCGATTGGGAAACAAGGGTGGAATGTATTGCCAAGTATGTTGCTGGTCATTTTAAACTGAGATGGATGCATGTGAGGCCCGACAGATGGTGCTGTACTAAATCCCCAGCATCCCTCGCTACTGATCATGCTGGTTGAGCTTACTGGGAGTCATAGTTCAGCAGTATCTGGAGGGCCATATGTTGTGCATCCATGCAGAGATCACTGACAGAAGATACTTTCACATTTCAGGTAGAAAATGACAGTTATTCCATTCTCCTTATTAAAATGGGGGCACAATTAAAAATGAAGAAGAGCATATCTAGCTTAAAAAAGAATTTACGTCCGTTGGATTTTGCCACCATATGAAATATTTGATGCATTTACCCTTATATGATATAGACAATCTGAAGAGAAGCAACAGCATATCATCAAAAAGGCAAATATGTCAGGCAAACAATCACATTAGACACAGTACCTTCTGGAATGTAGGCAGTGAGCATCCAAAGCTCATATGATCTGAGCCTCTCACTTGTTAACAAAAATACATGTTCCAGAAAGTCAACTGGGTTTAACAGCATGGGGGCATCTTTCACAGTTGGAAGGGAAGGTGAAAAATAAAACAACATCAGAAGCAGATACTTCACTCCTGCTGAGTTCTTCCATTTCCACCGGTGAGATATCAAGCAGGCCCAGTAAAGTGTTTGGAAATGTATATGTGTCTTGTGCCAGGAAAACCAGGGGAATGAATTGCAGGCCCAACAAGTGGGAACTAAGGTCCCTGGAAGAAAATGCACCAGCTGTACATTTCAAATTGCAATCACAGTTACTCCCAACCCTATTTCTATCTTGATATGCTAATGATGCAGACAGTGAAGCAGCAAATACGGGGAAGCTGATAATGAGGTACTTCAATGGGAGGTATTACAGGAGATTGAAGGCAAAAGGCTTACCAGAAGAAAGGGGAATAAGAGCATGTCAGCAGGAATAGGACTCTCGCTTAATGGTGTATAGAAGAGCCTCCTAATAGGAGGAAATTGAGCAATTTTGAAGGAGAAGAGAAACCCTGAAAGTTACTGAGAGAGGATCAGTCATGGGGAGAGGGTGATATTATCTCCATTTCAGCTCAAATAATTAACTAAGAAAATGCTATAGCAACAAAGGTTTTGCTTTCCTCAAATCTCAGAGGGAAACTGATTATGCAAGCACAGCTTGGCATGAGCGAGTTGTGCTGCATTTGTTTGTTTCCATGTGTGTGTAGAGAATGTTCCATGAAGTTATTTTAAAATTCCCATAGAACCCCAAATAGCTAATAGCCTTCAAAATGAAATATGAAGTAACCTTGGCAGTTTTCAACACACAAAGGTATGTAACTGAAATGTAAGGTCATGAATGGAAGCAGACCTGAGGATAAGATGAGCAACGAAGTCAATGGATGAGGAGGACCATTTTTGTTATCAGGGAATTCCAGAGGCAAGTTAATGATTAAATAAATGTTGAACTTGTTCACATACTATATGTACAGTATATGCTATTTTCTTAGTATATATCCATGAATTTCTTTCAGGCATTGTTACTAAAAGAAGAGTAGTAAAAATATGTAGCAGAGAGAGAATATCACAGATAATGGTACAGCAAGAGCTTACATGTATGCATTTGCACATAAGTAATTTTTTTTACACTATTCAAATCATAAAGTTATTTCCTGGCACATTTGCTGCATCTATCTTGAACATCAGTATGATGATTTAAGGACTATAAGTTACCTATGCAAGATGATTCAATTGGAAAGTATTGCACTGTGGTGATGTGTAAAAAAACCTGTTTATTGTTTTAGTTCCTTGGTGCTCAGATTCATAATGATGGTCTTCATTTATCATTAGTTAATCAGTTATCAGAAGGTGAATTCATTTAAAGCAACCATTCATTATCAGAATCTATTGGCAGAGCAAGGCAACCAGGTTCTCTCAAGAGGTTTTGAACTGCAGCTTCCCTAAACCAAAGTCAATATGGGCATGGGTCATGATTATGGGAGTTGTTGTCCAAAGCTTCTAAAACATCTTGAGGGTACCCAAATGCCTAATCCTGATTTAGTGACTCTGCTATGCATGAAAAAAATGTTTGTACTAACAAGTTTACTGTGTTTTTTTTCAAGATGGGGAAATATCAAAAGTAGTGTTCAAATAATGAGCTAGGGAAGGTGCAGATGCCTTAATGTAATCCAACTCCCTATTCTCCTCTTCAGTTTTAGCCAAATTATAACCTACTTTGGGGACTTTTAAAAATAGAAGGTATTGATAGCTCAGCATTTAAGGAAATGTGCTACTTTACTATGAATCTATGAAAGGAGGAAGAAAAAAAAAAAGGATTAATAGACCAACTCCATCCATTTTTATTTCTATTTTCAGGGTCAGTTATCTAATCTATAAAATTTCCAGTTGTTTTTTTTTTTTTTAAATCTGATCAGGAATGTATTAGATCAGATATTATACTACAAGCTTTGCAAGATGGCTGAATGGTGACTTTCCTTTGTTTTAACATAAAAACTTCTGGTGTGCAGTGTCTTATACTTTAAAGACTTTCTCAGCATTTTCTTGGTTCATATGCGATATATCACATGACAGTTCCATGAAGTGTCAGAAAATAGGGCTTTGGAAAAGATATTAAAATGTCATGATGTCTCTATACCTACAAAGATCAAATTCATACAAGCCATGGTATTCCCTGTGATAATCTACGGAAATGAAAGTTGGACATTGATGAAGCAGAATATGAAGATTATTGATGCTTTTGAAATATGGTTTTGGGAAGACTCCTGAGAATACCATGGGCAGCCACGAAAGCAAACCAATGAATCAGTGAACAAATCAACACAGAGTTCTCACTCGAGGCACGAAAGACCTCAAATTATCCTATTTTGGACACATTATGCAAAAACCCAGCTCTCTGGAAAAGGCTGTAATACGGGGACTGGTGGAAGGAAAGAGAAGAAGATGACAGCCAGCAGCAAGGTGGATGGACTCGGTTACAGTGGCAATGAGTACACCATTGGAAGACCCGAAGACCTGGTTAGGGATAGATTGTCATGAAGAAAATCTATCTATGTGGTGCTAATAGTCCTAAATGACTTGATGGCACATAACCAATCGATCAATAGTCTATAAAAGAAACTGTTCCTGCTATCAGTATGCTACATATTGTAAACATTTTTTTTTCCAGATAAGAAGATGCCTCTTGCCATATTTTAAAGTTTGCAATAAATCAAGCTTATATAACTACAAGCAAATATCTTAGGAGGCATTATGGACACTAGCCAGCATTAATTCCAGCTAGTTTCACTCCTACTCAGGATGCTGCAGGAATGAAAGACCCAGATTTGTTCCACCTGGATTCTAGGCAGGCTTCATTTGAATCCCTATCCATGAGGCATGAACGTCCATGTCTGATCGGAGAACACATGACTCAGAGGAGATAAGCACCAGCATGGCTGGAACAACAGTCTAAAACTATATATAGAATTACAGCTTCCATCTTCAAAACAAGGCAGACTGAAAGAAAGTTCCTTGAAACCAACCAACCAACCAACCTTGTATGCTCTCTCTCTCTCTCTCTCTCTCTCTCTCTCTCTCTCTCTCTCTCTCTCTCTCTCTGTGTGTTTTAATCTTAAACAAGAAACAGCTGGAATGGGTATGCAGGTAGTTGTTCAGAGACAACACAATTTCTTTTCCCCAGTTTTGGTTGCATCATTTTCAGCCTTGGTGCTCCAGTATTTGAAATTGCTTTTTGTATCTCCATTAACAATTATTTGTACTTTCTGTGAAGTGTAAATCAATCTTACGCATTTTATAAAGCTCTCTCCAAAATTCATATCTTCCAAAACCTTGAACAAGAAAGCCCAGTTCAAATTGTCAAAGACCTTCTAAGAAAATAAATGCAGCTTGTTTTTCATTAAGTTGCTCCAAATATTCCAAAACATCCAACACATTTCTAACATTGTCTTTTAACTGTCTTTTTAGGTAAAAACCCACGTTGATCCTCATGAATAAAGGCTTGCAAAATTATTTTCAGTCAGATGATAATCTAGAATCATTGTGAATAACTTGCAGTCATTATTCAGTAATGATATTGGGTTATAGTTCCTTGTTAAAGTCAAATCTTGTCCCTCTTTAGGTATTAGTCCTGTACTGGCCTCTTTCCAACTCTCTGGCATCCTTCCTTCCTGTACGATAGAGTTCATCATGCTTTGTAAAGATTGTAAAAGTTCATCCTCAAAACATTTATAATAAGGACATGATAATCCATCTGGTCCAGGCACCTTTCCTGGTTTAATCTTTTTTACAGCTTCAGAAACTTCCCTTATTGTTATAGGTCCATTCATATCTGTCTTTGTTCCTCTGAAATCCTTGGCAATTTTTGTTTCTTTAGATATTCATCTATTTTCTCTAGAGAGATGTCACTTCCTTTATACAAGCTGGAATAATATTGATGAAATGCTTTTTGAATGGCCCGGTTATCCATTAATAGAGTACCTCCCTCTTGTAATGTCAATATAATTTTCTTTTTCTTTTCACAATTTATATGCCAACCACTTTCCTGGTTTGTTTACAAATTCATTTTTTTTCCTTTACATAAGTCATTTTTATTTCCATTTTTCTTTCTGTTAACATAGATAACTGTCATTGTAAAAGCTTAATTTGTTGAGAAATACTTATCTTTTCTGGAAATTTCTTTAATTCTTTTTCTTTTCTCTTTATCTCATACAAAATAGCTTGTGCTTTCTCTTCTTTTTGAGTTTGCTATTAAGTTGTATAAAATAACCTCTAATAAAAGCTTTACTTCCATTCCAAACCATTCTCAAATTTATCTAAATTATTTTCAAAAAAATATTTTAATTTCCTTTTACAGTCCTCCACTACTGCTTCTTTCTGCAGCAACATTTTGTTTAGTTTTCATCTAAAAGAACTAGATTTTCTTTTATAAACCAAACTCACAAGATTATGATCCAAAAAAGTTGTTGGTAATATCTCTACTTTAGAAACCTTAGAAGCCTAATTCTTTGAAATCCAAATCATGTCTATTCTTGAAAAGGATCTATGTGTTTCAGAAAAGTAGGTGTACTCTCTTGAATTGCCATTTTTTGTCTCCATATATCCAGCAGCCCTAAACTGTCCATCAAATCAAAGAAAACTTTTGGTAATTTGCTGTGAGTGATTTTAATATTTTTCACAGAAGTTCTATCCAGTTGTGGGGAGATCACTCCATTCCAATCCCCGATCAAACACCAATTTTTGTAAGAGAAACCTATTAGTCTCTCCATAAGTCCTTTAGAGAACAGTACTTTATCCTCATTTGGGGCATAAATTCCCAGGATCAAAGTCTTAGTCCAATGGTGATGAACTTCCACCCCAACAAATCTATCATGCTCATCAGGAAGTACAAGGTCTGGTTTTAGGTCTGGGGATTGGTATACAAAACAACTCCATTTGTTTCTTTCTTTTTTTCTTCCTGCTGCAATAAATTCTTCACCCAATTTTTTTATAAATCAAATATTTTATGTCCTTTTTCTCTTTTAGGCAAATTATATCTTGTTTTAATTTTTTCAAATAATTTTTTTTCTCTTTTGAGGAACATTTGCTCCATTTATATTTCACGTTAAGCATTTGTAATCTATAATCAAGCCAAAAATTTAGGGGGAAAAAACCAATATCTGTAGCACCTAGTTCAATATCATCCCTTTCAGTTTCCTGTAACACCTATTGAAGTTTTAGTATAGTCTCATTTGACACCTCAATGTGAATCTCCTCCAATTCCTCTTTAAATCTTTCTAGAAATCCCCTTACCTTCTGGACAGAATTCAGTTGAAACCTCTGCTGTTTCAAAGTAAAAATCACACTCATCAAATGGAATCTTATTCTGTTTTTATTTATCAAAAAAGAATACTCTTTTCTCTTACACAGGACTCTAATAGGAATTTCTTTTAAGAACAATTACATCTGTATTGTCAATCTTCAGCCTTGTATTAAAACGCTGTTGCAAAACTTGATCCCTTGTCTTCTTCCTGACAAAGTGGACCAAAACATCCCTTGGAACATTTATTTTTGTAATAAATCTTGTATTTATTCTATATACTTTTCAATTTCTGCCTCTGTTTCCTCATCCCAATCCAAAAAAATTCTAAATCTGTAATAACCTTTTCTCTAATATCTTCATGAGAATATTCTGGAATTGCTCTAATTCTGAAACAAAATTCCTTTTCTCTCAATTCCAATAGAACCAGATTGAGAACTAGATATCTTTCCAACTCTGTCTATAACTTCTTTATTACTCTTTAGAATTTCCACTTTGTTATTAATTTGTTGTACATCTCCAAATACTTGCTTTACAAAGCTTTCCATCTTCCTAACTTCTTTCATCTTCTCTTTCTTCTTTACAAGTCTTTTATATATTCTTTTCTCAAAAGCTGTCAATTTAGTATCAAATGATTCAGCTACCTTACTGGCCAGGTGCTCAAAACATTTTCTGAACCAAATTTGGTATAATTCCTCTCTCTGCATGTTGTTCTAGTGATCATCTCCTCCCCATGATTATTTTTGCGACTTTTCTGATGGTTGCCTTCATGATAATCCAAAAATGAAAGTGTATCAAACAAGGGAAAGAGAAAAGGCAAGCTTCCCCCTTCTTTTCCTTATTTTGTCTTCTTGTGCCCTTAATACATTTGTCTCAAATGGCACTCCATAGTTACAATCAGCATCACAGTCAGCATCTCCATAGTTACAGTCAGCATCATAGTCTGGCTCATATTACCTTTATCTTTTGTTTTGTAAAATCCACCAATTGTCTGCACTATTTAGTAGTAAACAACAACGACAAAAAAATATTCCCATGAAGGTCTGGTTCGTTTGTCTATTTTAATTCCAATTTGTTCAAAAGCACTTTCACAAAAAAATAATCTTTCAAAATAACTATCCTCTTTATCCATTTTAAACTATCTTACATGTACTCCTGGTTAAGCTTTTTGCCAAAAGTTTTTAAATCTCTCTTTAGCTGTAATTTAATTACATCTAAAAGTGTTTAAGAAATGAGGCTTGTGCAAATCTTATGTCCACATAGGCTGCATTATGGCTGTGAGCTTGATTGAAGTCCCTTGATTCCCAGCCACTCAACTCATGAGCTGACCACAAAAACCTCAGTTCCTGGAGTCTACTCATGAGGAGCAGCTGTCTGGAGTACATGTGGGCAATCTCACAATGTCTCCTTTTTCTGGAGAGATTGCACAGGTCAGAATCAGGTCTATCTGATTTGAAATTGCATTTTGCAGCTTGTTGTTTGGTTTGGATGAAAGAGTAGGTGCTACTGAGAAATAGAAGGCTCTTGGAATTAGAAGAACATGACCTGAGATTTGGATGGCATGGATATTTGTGGTATGACAAAGTCAAGGTTAATGCAGATTTTAAAAATCATTATGCTAGATGTGCCATATTGAGGATATCTAATAGATACAAACCCAGGTTGTGCCCAAAAACACATTTGTGGCTCTCAGCACAAGAAGTATTTCATAGAGAAGAAATAATAGGCAAACACAAATGGCTAATTTATCGTGAGATACTAGAATTTTCTCAAGGGGAACGTAAATTAAAATCAAGAGAAGAATTGGTGGTAGAGGGATATAATTGTCAATGTTTTTCTTATTTACAGTTATCAGAAAGATTTAAAGTAGATAAGAGTTTATGGCTTTGAACATTGTAAGATTAAGTTTGAATAGAATTGTGTACAAATGATGAACATCTAGTTGCTAAAATGTACACACACAAGTGAAAGAATGTATGATAAAGTGGGCTAAAAATTGGTTATAATATACAGATGGAACAAAGGGAAAATATGTGATTGAGAGGACTGAAATTTATACTATGTTATAAACTTAAAGAGAATTTTTATAAAATGATGTACCTTTGGTATATGTCACCAGATACATTATCTAGAATGTATAAAGGCATTTCAAATTTATGTTAGAAATGTGAACCACAAGAAGGGACATTTTATCATGTTTGGTGGACATGTAAAAAAGCTAGAAAACTTTGGATTCAAATACACACACTTGATTCAGAGGATTTTAAAGACTAATATACAGTTGAGACACAGGTCTTTCTTTTGGGATTGATGGACAAGCAGTTGGAAAAAAAGTCAAGGAACTTTGTTTTTGGACATGATAGCTGCAGTGAGATTATTGTATGCAGAAAGATGGAAAGATTCAGCACTATCCACAATGGATGAATGGTTGGTGAAGGTGGTGGAACTTGCTGAGATGGCTAAATTGACTTCTTTGATTAGAGAAAAGACAATATCTATGATTATTGCTGACTGGAAACTCCTTATTTTTTGCATAAAACAGGAAAAATTAATTTATAATTTATGGTTTTGATGATTAGACAGCATAGATTATAGAAAGAAGAGAGTTATGCTGTAACCATAGAGTAAGTGGTAAATTTATAATTGTACTTATAATTGCTGTAAAGATCAGAAGATACGCCTTTGTATCTTTTTTCTTTCTTTTCTATTTTTCTTTTACATTATTCTTTCTTGCACTTTTAGCTTTCTCTTTGATTTCTTTTTCTTTTCTTTTTCTTGTTTTATATTAGTTTGAATTAGTTTTTAATATTATTTTTAAAAAATCATATATATATTTATATATATAAATATATAAATATATATATATATATTGTTCTTTGGACTAAGTTCTTGCACTTTGACTCTGCCATGTATTTCGCCCTGATATTTGGATTCTCAGTTCCAATTCAACTTGATTTCACCTTCAGCTTTAGGATTTTTCTGCATTGGCTTCTGAGAGTTTACGGATACATTTCTAGTCTGATTACACAATTACAGAGTAATTGTGGTTTGATTCTGTATGAGACTTTGCTAACTCTGCCAAAGATTTCATTCCAGACATTCTTCTGGCTGTCTATAATTCAACAACTAGTGTCTAGACAACCTTCTTGCATTTTCCAGGTCTGAAGACCAGGAAGCAATCTGTTTTTCTGGAGACTTGAGTCACTTTAGAGTCCTTGAAGAGAGCTTGGCCTGTATTCTCAAAGAGATTTTAGGCAGTGTTCACTGAAGTTTACTTTTATAAAGCTGCAGAGATGTATTTGCCCAATTAAAACATGGATTGACAAATTAACACTTTAGCTAATTTTCTCTGTATATTCCTATTTCTTTGGCACATTTCTAATGACCTCACAAATCATAGTAATTCATTTCAGTCCCTTTGGCATTTTAGTGAGCTTTTAATGATATGAGTAACTAATCATGTTCACTTTATACCTGTTTAATTATTTTAATGAACTGCAAAGGTAAATATTTCTTCTTTATTGAGTATGAGATGCTTCAGAGATAGATCTCCTGTATTTCATGTTATTCATAGCAAACGTAACATCTTAAAAATATTCTGATGTCAGGTAACATGGCAAAAACAAGAAGCAAACTTAACTGTTAATTTGAATTGACACTTTGGACATTACTCTTTAGGTGGATATGGCAGCGTTCAGAAGGGGAATGGGAAAACATGCAAAAGATCCAGGCTCAGACTCTGGCAGCTTTGATTAAAGTGATGAGATATTGGCTGGTAATGAACTCCTTTCTCTGCCTGAGTTTTTGATCTAGTTAGCTACTCTCAGCCATGGCAAGCAGTACTTAATTACATGGATAGATTCTGACTTGGCATAAAGCAGATTCTTGCATAGAAGGAATAAACTATTGATAATTTTCAGGTATTTTAAATGATCACCAAACATTAATATTTGCCATAGTGAAGAATATATGTACCATTATGAAACAAAGGACTCAACTGTCACAACAACCCAACAGCATACAAGAGAAGCTATATATGCCCTTCAGATGAGCAAAACATACTGCAATAGCCCAAAACTCCAAAAAGCAGAAATAGATGATCTATATAACATGTGCCAACCCAATGAATACCCACACAACTTCATCAAAAAGTGTCTATCTATGAAACCAACAATTACACAACCCATACAACCCATGAAAAGGATAATTTTACCATATATCAAAAAACATATCTGAAACTATCAATTTACTATAAACCCTAGACATCATGGTAGTCTATAAATCACAAAATCTATCCAAAGAATTCTAAGCAAACCCAACAGTCAAAGAAGACAAAACTGGAGCCATCTACCACATACAATGCAAAGATTGTGAAAACCACTGTGTGAGGCAAAAAGGCCAAAAATGCAAGTGAATTCCTAGTGTGATGGCACTTAAAGTAGATGAATCAGCCATCATAGATGCATTGAGATAAGCTTCATCTACAAACCAATCAAGAAAGAAAGATGCTAAGATCAGGGAAAGAGACAAACAGATCTAAACACTCCCTTCCTCATCACACACCTATTAACCAATACCCAGATAAGCAAAATCAGCACCAACTAAACAAGAACAATGAAAGAAGAAAAAATACCCCAGTCAAGGGTGGTAAGACAAGCTATCACATATAAGCAGTCAACAAACTCTGCTCTCCCATGCGCTGATGATGTTGCCTAACCTGATAATGTCTGCAGGAACACCAGGAACCTAATAGATTAACAAATATTTACCATTTATAAGTACAGAGGAGGCAATATTTTCATGTATGTATTTATTCTGGAAAACCTACATCCCAGCTTTTGGTTCTAGCAGCTGCCAAGATGGTTTACAGTGCATTCAAAATAAATACACTGCAGGTAAAATATACATAACAGGTACAAGTATCAAGTACATGACTCTTGGCAGATAACAGTAATTAAAAACAGAATAATACAATATAACAAAAATTTTGGTTAACATAAATAGCAGCCAAGAAGAAACAACTAACAACAACGCTAAAAATCATTTATAACAGTCCAGCAGGAAATGGGCTCACTCACACCATCAGGGCCCGGGCTCGATGACAAAACCAGGCCTTTGAGGCCTTGCAAATGGCCAACAGGGTTCGGGCAAGTCTGATCTCTGGAAGGATAATGTTCCAGAGGATAGATGCCACAACAGAAACGGTTCTTCTCCTGGGACCTACTAGTTGGCATTCCTTTACAGACAGGACCTAGAGCATGTCTCTTCTGCTGGATCTAACGGTACGGGTAGATACCACTGGGGAAAGATCATCCTGTGAGTAGCTTTAAAGATAACTACCATCACCTTGAATTGTGCCCAGAAGCTTACTAGCAACCAATGCAGCTCACAGAGCAGAGGTGTCACATGTGCTGAACAATAGGTACCCGTAACTGCCCATGCTGTTCCAGTTTGTTCCTGCTGAAGCTCCCAAATACTCTTCAAGGGCAGCTCCATGTAGATATGGTGCAGTAATCCAATAGGGAATTTGGCATTACTGCAACACAAGGCATTAGTGACAGTGAATAGGGCTTCCTAGTCCAGGAAAGGGCACAATTGGCCTACAACACAAAGAACAAGACGTCCCCAGACATACCAAATCTTCTGAGGAAATGTGATTTGGCATCATTACTGACCTACATTTCAGTGGACCATTGCTCCAAAGGCAATGTAATAACATAATGTAATAACAATTATAAATGGCCAGCCATTTCAAGTGGCAAGAGCAAGTCTTTATGGTATAGACTCTCTCTGGTGGCAAGGCTAGCACCAACTCTGGCTGGCCTCTGAAAAGCTGTCAAGATGGAAGGGTTTTTGAGAGATGGTATTGCCAATTTAATGACAATTGTATTAAATTGTAATGGTTATTACTGTTTGTTTTAATTATTTATGTTGGATCTGTACTGTCATGTTTAAACATTGTTGTTTTTATCATGGTAAGTGATATGATTCTGATGGTATGTAAGTGAAATAACTAAATAACAAAATATCTTATGTAATATGAATCTATACTAAATAGGATTTTGTTTTATTGGGAAATCACCAGCACCTTAAGTTACAGTATGTCTGGAAACAAACTGCAAGGTACTGCAACTGAAATAACAATGGAAGAAACGGAAGCTGGCCAACACCTAGAGGCAAGCATTTTGCATTTGTTGAAATGTCCAGATATGTTTCAAGCTCTGCTTCATATAAATTGCATTGCAGTAATACAGTCTGGAAATAGCCAAAACTTTGTGATAATAGATAGATCTGATTTTACTGAGGGAATAAGCAACTACGGTGTGAACCAAATTGTACTAAGGAACTCCAGGCCTCAGTGGCATCCTGAGCACAAGTCTATTAAGAAACACTCTCAGAGTATAAACCTGACTTTCCAGAGTATAAGCATTAGGTTGTGCTCTAAGTTCCAGATTTTATCTTCCCTGCTGACACACAGTATCCCATCTTCTTCTGATTAAGTGTGGTGTATTTGTCCACATGAATCCATATAAATGGTTAGGGTCCTCCCCAGTCTTCCAGGCATTAGATGAACAGGAGACATCATTGATATCTGTCTATTGGTGATACAAAACTCCTCTGCATGCATGTGACAGATCTGTAGATTTCCCATGAGCCAAAACCAAGGACCTGAGAATAGCCTGCCAGCACAATATAATAAGACCTACTTTGGATCAGAATTGATACAATATACTGTCTCTAGTGCTTACAATTATTCTAGTTCTACCTACATGAACCAGAGGGATGGTTCATGCTCAGTGATGTGAAAGCCGTGGTGAGGTCCTGTAAAGCCAATAGAGCATATTTCCCCATCAACTGAGGAATATCATGTGTTAAACCAGAAGAATGAATGGCCCACTGATCCATCTATAATAATCCAGACACTTTATTAAATAAAGAGATTGTAAGAAATACATTCACATTTCCGTATGTCAATATTTTTTCTTCATCAACAGATATCTCCAAGCATGGACTAATCTAATTTTATGCATATTGTATTACTCTTAAGAAAGAAAACTAAATTAAACCACTCCTAAAGCTGACCAAAATTCAGTGAACGTTTTTCTCCTATCAACAAAGTATATTTTCTTTTAGAATAGTCATCTGGGGAAACCTAAGAGAAGGAAAATGTAGAAGCCATAAAGAAGGCAGTATGGCAGAAAAAAAATTGACCCATGGAGCAGAATTTACTGGAAGTTCCACTCTGTATGACATATGTTAGTAATAGGAGTTAAAAGAGCGCTGTTTTGGCTTCCTTCTCATTGACAAATAGAAAATGCTGCCTTCTGATTCCTATATTTTCCCTAACTTTAGATGATGAACCAAGGTTGACTCCAACACCACTTTTTAAAGGCAAGCTATGTCAAGTAGAAGTGAAAAACTACATCTATAGCTTGCATTTCCAACCAGTATGAAGCATAGCTATATTTATTTATTTTAAACATCTGTAGGTTACAATATACTGCTGTGCAGTTAGGTATGAGCAAGGCCAAGGTATTTTAATATTCTGAAAGAATCAGAATGCTTAGTTGCCCCTATTCTGTCATGGCCCAGACTCAGATTCTGAATCTGAAGAGGCTGCTCCAGCTGAGCCTGTGGAATGCCAACCTCAGGATCAAACACAGGCACCACCTGAGCAGCTGGAGAAGTCAGGTGAGGATGACGAAAGGCCTCCCAGCCCCACACTTGACAAGTAGATAAAAGAGCAGAGCAGCAAAGGTCTATTAGGCTTCTTGCCAAGCAAGAGAGTAAATCTCCTGATGAGTGACAGCTGGCTGCAGTCTTATATAAGAAGCAACTCTGACCTATGCTTTCTTTGCTTAAAACAATGTCTGATCTCTGGTTCCTGTGTAACATTCCTGTAAATCCTGCTCATGTTTGAAACCTTGAACCTCTGGACTGGCGGACAACCCTGACCTGGCTCTCAGAACCCTGGATTTGGATTTGGACTATTCTATGGGCTCCTCTTTAGAAAACAAATTCTTCCTTTGCTGTTATTTCTTCAGCCTTGGAGTAAAATTGCTAAACTCCAGGAGCAACCATGTGTGAGTGTGTGTTTGAAATCTGAAGCTTGGACACTTAAGATGGGGTTTACTATGTTTGGAATCCAGGGTGATTACTTCCATTTGCCCCTGTTAAAAAGGAACCCAGATAAGAGGCCTAACAGGTGTTGTAACCCCTCAAGTATAAGAGAAGTACAACCATCCTGCTCTAGGCTGTTTGATATTTACATAAAGAAATTGCAAGGAGCAGAACCTGGTCTCACAGCCACACTTGTTGTCTGGTCTGATACAGTTAGAGCTGTCTCTTTGGTATGTATATTTCTATACAAGACTCCTAAATAAGTATTAATTAAGCTACTGTGTTAGTTTTTCATTTTAGAGAAGAATAAAAGGCAAATGCTATTTTGTGCAGACTTTTTAAAGGATTTCATTGATTGGTGGACGCATGGATGGATTTCAGTGTATGAGTCACCTTTATGGAATAGAACTCTCAGGGAGTTACGTATTTGCAATGAATTTTTAATGTAATGCAGTATACAAAAATAAGAAACAATTTGGGAGAGTCATCTCACAATTTCCAAGGATTAAAATTAATTTGCCTTACTACTTTTAACAGAAAAACAGTGATGGTGATTAAACAGCCCAGTTGTTATTGACAGATTGTATAATAAGGTAACTAGCTTCCTTCAAAACAGTCTTGATTGGATGCACATCATATAACTTTGATCTGTCAGTATTTCCATTAATCCCATGGCTGAAATCCCACTATGTATGAATAAGTCCCTATTTTCCTTCCATTTTTTTACATTTATTTTTTATTTAACATTCTTAATATACACAAAAAACAATATTTAAACTTAAAGAAAAAAATTTAAACTTTAGAAAATGAATAGAGACCACTGTTTTTGTTTTTTCCTCTGTCAATTTCCTGTGTTTTGCAACCATAACACTGGCCACTAATAATAAACAAATAATTTATAGGCAGTGGTCACATAGGGCCCAACAAAAAGACATAGTAGTCTGTCCCTCTGGAATGATGACCAGAAGTTATTAGCTTAAATTAATAACAAGAGGTATTACTAATTAGTAAGAGTTACTATCACTATGCTATTTCATACTATTTTTTGCCTTTGACCTCTTTTCTAAGTGATGACTGGCTTTGAGAAATCTTTCCTTTCCTTTCCTGCAAATATTTAGAACCTGCTGTTCCAATGATTTCATCAGTATGCCAGGATGGATATCTTTTACTCACTGCCTTTTTGATTTTTTTATATTGCCTGTATCTTTTTTAAAAAACCTCATGTACTCCCCTGTGGTATTTCCATTTCACTTGTGTCAAATGTGATTTCATTGATAACACTTCGCGTATACTTACTTCAAACATAAAGTCTCTTTCATTTGGGTTTTAAATTATATAATCTGTTTCTCCAAGCTTCCATCAGTTGCCTTGCTCACTAAGTTCTATATTTCATTTATTATAATTTTAATGAATTATTATAATTAGCTGAAATCTTCTTGACTGACCATTAACCTGATTTATGGTGTGTAGTCAGTCATAGTACTTTTTCATATCTAAATATCTACCTTGAAAAACATGCTGTTTTGCAGTTTTTTAATTTTTAAATAAGTTTAAAATTTAATTTCTATTTTTTGAAATGTCAGTATTCCTGCCAAGATCTATAGCATCATTATTTAATCTATTTTTTTTTTTAAAGTGGCAATTTTGAACTGTGACACTATGTATTCTACATACCCCTACTGGATATATCTGCTGAAGGTGCTTATCAATACCATAGGTCACAACCTTTTCTTTTCCACTGTGCCTTAGAATATTTTTATCCAGATTACTTGTAATTAGGAATGGCCAGAGTCAATGCATATGTTCATTCTGTCCTGTTTCCACATTAAACTGTGGCTTGAAATTGTAAAAATGTATCCAAATGTATACTTCAATAAATATTAAAATACTTACTTGTATTTTATCACATTTACACTTTGATTCTACAATGCGCATTTTAATACCTTTCTAAAATATATCTGATCATAAAATAGAGATTTTAAAATGCACTCGGATCTATTTTTAAATACAGAATGCAGAGTTTCTGGTTAGGGGTGAAAACTGGGTAAGTTGAGAAATCTTAAGCACAACTGTACTCCAGTTTACAAGGTAGTCCATGAGGTTTAGATCATGTTGGCTGACAATCTTCAGAGAACTGAATCTTTGGGCATCCCAACATAATAGGGCTGATATTTTAGCATTTTCTGACCATGCTTCTATTTTTTTAAGAACTCAAGGCACTAGTTACAATCTCCATAAATAGGAAGAATCAGTATTACTAGGGTTCTCCTCCTTTGGCTATTTAACTACCTACTTAACTACTGAAAATGCGATCAGCCTACTCAAAAGCTTGCTAAGTAATACATAGAAAACCTTCATGTTTGAATACTTACTGATGCTCCCTACAAAGCTAATGAAATGTTACTGGACAGTTATATCTCCAAGCCTCCTATATTCTACTAGCATCAGACTTTTCTTCTGGATGCATTGTCAGATCCCAATGGAAGAATAAATTTTTCATTCTCCCATCCTGATCTGTTGGAATATGGCTTGGAAAACTTTGCAGCTATCCAGTACCCCATACAATCTTGAGCTCAGGTGACAGACAGATTCTTAAATCTGGTGAGATTTTGTGATCTTATCCTCAATATTTTGTATTTTCTCATTAGATAGTAATGAAATTGTCAAGATTTTATTTAACTTTTGAGATGCAGATAATCTGTATGGAGTATTATGAATGGGATGCTGACCTGTCTAAAAGGAATAACAACGTAGACAGAATGAAATCAAAAGGCTGCAGAGAGATGGAATGCAACTCACCTTTAAATAAAGGAGGTCAACTGCTTTTCCCACCCAAAAAACTTCGCCAGAAATTCTCTCTGCCACTATGAAATGAATATAAACACTCTTCCTTTTTGGGGGGTGGGGGGCCATGTTCCTGTAAAAATGGAGAGACAGCTTAAGCTCTTTTTTTTTTTTTTAATCTGCGCTCAGTCATTACTGACTCTGCAGTGACTGCTTGGACGAGTCCTTGCAGTTTTCAAGGCAAGTGTTTCGGAAGTGGTTTGCCAGAGCCTCCTTCCTAGAGCAGAGCCCAGCTGGCGTGTGCAGGAGGTGCGGTTTCTGTTGCTTCGCGCCCTCTTCGGGTGAGCGCAGTTTCGCGTTTTTACCAGCAACTGCTCCCGACTCCTTTCCAAGGTGCCGCCAGCATTTTTCCTCCCACCAGAGTGAGAGTACCCATTTATCTACTCACATGAGTTTTCGACCTATTGGATTGACAGGAACTGGGGAGGAAACAGGAGCTCACCCTGTTTAACGCAAAGGCTGGACTCGAACCGCTGAAGCATTAGCCATTTCTGGCCGGCAACTTTCAGCGTCATTAAGCCGCTGCGCCACCGCGTCCCCCTAGCTTAAGCTCAGCTCTAGCTTATTTAAGGAAAAAGAGTGAGGAAGCATCCATACAGAAGAGAGAAGAAAATATTTAGCTCACTAGATTCCAAGGTCGCTTTTTCACTGTGCCCATGTTTGAACAACAGTTTTTACAAATCTGGCATCAAATCACTGTTTGGACAACAATATGAGTTTTGCAAAATTATGTTAAATGATACTTTCTTCATATTGTGATTTTGTGTTTTCATATCTGGGAAGCAGTCTGTTTGAACTTAGGTGGTGCTTACTTTTGAAGATTGCTCTGACATCTCATTATACAAGTCTGGATTTTGCTAATACAAGTAACCATGCCAAATGATTTGATAGTTTAATTCTTCCTTATCTCTGTGCAATCTTTTGTGTGGCTGGTAGACAATTCTAAGAGAAATTGAAAGCTGAATAGATTGAGCTGCATACAGAAGGTTCAATGTACCTTGAACATGACAAATTGTTTCAACCCACAGTCTCCATTGCTTTCAAAATGAATAAAGATCTCATTCTCTGTGAAAATGGTAGGATGATTCAAATCCTAAATACCTTTTATCAAGAGAGACTCAATAGTCATGACCATTACACAAACATTATGGCACAGATAGTATCTGCTCTTTAAATGCTTGGAGTATCCTTGGCAAAAAATAGTGATTTTGGATGTAGAAAATGTGTTTGATAAAATTCAATGTCCTTTCCTCCTAGACTTAATTCTAACAAATGGCTTTTCCTGAAAACTGACTGATGGTATCAAAGTTCCATGATTTAATCTATTTTTCTGTGTTTCTTATGGCTATATTTCCACTCTCATTAATCTACAGAATTGTTTTTATATGGTTTTCCTTTGTTCCCCCTTTAATTTATGATTGTTTGGGCATTAAGACAAAATTTGGATACTTAATGACTGGAAAATGGAATTATCAAACATATGCTCCTGGTCTGAGCAGATGATGCTTTGATATTGTGACTCAGAATAAACATTTTAATATCTTGTAAAATCAATCCATTTATCTTTTATGAATGTACTGTAAATTGAAGAAAATCTAATATAATATGGTTGGGTAATCCTATTTCATAGTCAATGGGGAGAATGGGGATTTCCAGTTTAGGCAATGGCATTAACAGACAGCAGCAGAGGTATTACAAATGATAGTAAAAGCATGTGAAAGCTCCCAAGTTCAATTCCACCATCTCTAGTTAGGTCAATCAGAATGGACAATATTGAACCAAATGGACCAGTGATGCAATTAATGTAAGTCACTTTCCTATGAAATTTATAACATGCCTGCCTCTAATCTGTAAGCTTTCTGGCTACTGCTAAGATCAAGGGAGTGAGGAAGCCAAAAGTAAACCACAGTAGGGGAGAGAACAGGTGTGAGGGACATCAATTAACTTTGGGGAACAAACTCCAAAATTAAATCCATAAGAAGCCAATAGCAAACTACTGTATTTTTGCCAAGAAATCTGTACACACATACTTGAAATATTTAAATGGATTTAGATGACAGAAGATGAGATCCTATCAGGCCTATCTCAAGAACAATGGTGATACAGTTCAGCTGAGTAAATTTCCTTTATTTGCTTACACCTTATAGACAGAATCTTGCCAAACTAAATCTATACTACTGCAACAAGTGGATATACCCTGCGAGATTCTAGGGAGTGGCTATCTTGAACCTCTTTCACTTCCCACACTCCCCCTGCAAACTGTGTTGTCTCTTTTCTCCTTTCCCTTCCTGGAATGCCCCCCTCCTTCCTGATAGCCTTGATTTCTCACGTTACTCTCTGCTTTGTAGGTATCACAGATCCAGACCTCAGAATGGAATGTACTCCTCAAGTTACTGAGAAAGAAATCAGAACTTCTATGAGAAAATCTGGAGGTGATGACATGGGTGAATGAAAGCTGCAAGGAAGTCTAGTCACTGATTGTGCCATTATAGAGAAAAAATAATTTATTTAAAAGAGCAACCCCAAAATTAAAATCAAGAAGCATGAACCAAGGCAACTTAAAACGGTCAAAGCAGATATGAAGTGTATCCAATTGAATGCCTTAAGAATAAGTGAATTTAGATGGATCAGAATTGACCACTTTAACTTTGACTATCTTATAGTATAAAGGGCGTAACTGCATGCTCTTGCCCCCCCCAACCTCCTCTCCTGCAAAAAACTGAACATGTGGTTGGGATAACCCAATGAATGACAAGAAACATCTATTAGAATTAGTGGATATACAATAATTCTCAGTATTTTAGAAATATATTCATCTACTGCAGACATAATTAAGGGAGATATTGGGGAAATTGCAAAACAGGTTAAATGCAATTTAAGGCCTTGGACTAGGAATGGGAGATCAAGACCATTAGCCATGGAAGATCACTTCCAATCATTTCCCCAAATCTCACCCCAATCTACAGTACCTCATAGGGTTGTTGTGGGAAAACATAGGCCTTGTTTTAGATGGGAAGTACATAATAAAAATATCACCACTACTATTACTGCTGCTACTATTACTACTAATGGGTGGTTGACATATAAAAGTTGGAGATGTGAAGGAACCTGGAATCACAGGAAGATCTGGACTGGCTAAATGCAATAATGCAGGAGATAGATTAATAAAATTTTGTGAAAAGATTTGTTTATTGCCAAAAACTGCTTTAAGCAGCTTAAGCTTAAACTTTACACAGTCAGCCAAGACATTTCAGGTGCAGACTGTGAAACAGAACCCTGAATTATTGATATCAAATTCATGGGTTAAACTTAGAAAATGAAACAGAATAAGTGCCAGAAAACTTATATTATGATCACACATTCTTCTATATAAGTCATTGGGTGGCTAATATCATCATTATCATCAAACACGATACTTTTAACGCCATGAAACAGCAACATCTGCCTATCCCAGGTCCTTGGGAAGGACTCGATAGGTGGATAAAAATGCCAAATCCAGTCTAAACTTCTGGATGACTACGTGACCAACAATAATAATAAATTTATCACTTAAACAAATTTATAATAATTTGATAGACTATAAAAAGGCATTTGATTCTACCCCACATAGCTGGATTGAGAAATATCTCAAAATTTTTGCAATCAACAGAAAAATTGGACAATTTATGAATACTTCAATTAAGTTTTGGTGAATGAAGCTGATGGCTAATGGAGAATTAGAAGAAGGTGAAATCAAATGTGGAATTTTCCAAGGTGATTCATTATCACCTTTACTCTTTATACTCTAAATGGTCCTGTTGACAACAATTTTGAACAAGATAAACTGTGGATATGAATTGGCTAAAAAGGAGTAAAAATTTCACATTTACTCTATATGGATTGCTTAGAACTATTTGGAAAAAACAAGAGCTGAACTGGATTCCTTACTAAAAAGCACAAAAGAATTCAGCAAAGATTTTGGAATGCAATTTGGCATTGATGTGTGCAACTATAGCCATAAAAGCAGGCAAAATTGTTGAAGATGATGGAATACAACTTGACAATGAACATTTGATAAAGGCAGTAGCACCAGAAGGCGGCTACAAATATTTGGGAGTTTTGAAAGCTTCCAATTTATTACAGAACCAAATCAAAGAAAGTACTTCTACCAAATATATTAACTAAGCTTGGAAAAAGTTGAAATCAAAGCTAAATGGTGGAAACCTCATCAAAGTAATTGATACCTGGGCAGTCCCTGTTATACGATACACAGCTGGAATAGTTGCCTGGATCCAGATGGAACTTGATAACTTGGATTGGAAAACAAGAAAATTAATGCCGATGTACCATGTTTTACACCTGAAAAACAATATTGATTGGCTGTATTTGCCAAGAGCCGAAGGGGACAGGGGACATCTACAGGTGAAACAAACTGTGGAGGAAGAAAAGCATGGCTTGAATGACTATATCAAGAAAAGTGAAGAACCAGTATTGAAGGAAGTCAGTCAAGGAAAGCTTTTGAAAACAAAAAGGTGAAGGCTGAGTATAGAAAAGAAACAATCAAAAACTGATTTGTTAATTGGAAGAACAAGTCAGTGAATGGTCAATATTTGAAGGATATAGAAGAAAAAGTCAATAAAAACCCCACATGGAGCAGGTTAAGATCAGGAGTGTTAAAGAAACTGAAGGCTTTATTTTAGTGGCTCAAGAAGAAGCTTTGCCAACTAATTGCATGAAAGCGAAAATTATCATGTCACAAACAACAGTAAATGTCGCCTTTGTAGTGAAAAGGATGAAACAATTGACCATTTGATCAGTGGCTGCAGCAAAATTTTACAAACTGACTATAAGCAGCATCATGACCGAGTTGCCAAAATTATTCATTGGAAACTTTGCCAGAGGTTTGGATTTGAATGTAGCAAGAACTACTGGGGCTATCAAGTTGAGATGGTTTTGGAAAATGAGTGGGTTAAGATCTTAGGGAACTTTAAGATCCAAACAGACAGGCAATCTTGTTCATAACATGCCTGATACAACAGTCATTGAAAAGAAGAAAATCTGGTTCATTTATGTCGCTATACCAGGTGATGCTACAATTGAGGAAAAGCAATTGGGAAAAATTACAAAATACTGGGACTTGCAGATCGAAGTTGTACACTTCTAGAAAAAGAAATAATCTGTTATACCAATCATAACTGGATCCCTTGGAGCAATATTTAAAGGACTCCTTCAATAATTGGAAATTTTTAATTTATTGGAACTAAACACCCTAGTTTCACCCCCCACACACACACACCAAAAAGTACCCTGCTTGTAACTGCCTATATTCTCAGATGCTACCTTAACAATTCTTAGGTCCTTGGTTAGGACTTGAATTATTAAGTTTCCAGTCTTAGACTGTGAATCTAATTGTAGATTACCATAACAACATCTGCCTATCCCAGGTCCTTGGGAAGGACTCAATAGGTGAATAAAAATGCCAAATCCAATCCAAACATCTGGCTGACTGTGTGGCCAACCACAATAACAATAATAATAATATCAATGTAAAGAATAAATTTAGTATACTAAACATGTGTAGATTTGGTATGTGAAACATTTGTAAAGACCTGGAAATGTCTCCACTGGAGAAGCAGGCTGGACAGGTAGATGACCAATGGTGACAAGAATAACACCAGGCACAGATGAAATACCCTCTGGTTAAAGCTATAGAAGCAGCAGCCGTTAAAATTGCTAACGGCTCTATGTCAGCAGATATGGAACAACACTATTAGTCCCAGACACTGAAAAAGGGAAATGCAAGAAATGTGGGAATTACTGAGCTACTGCAGTACTTCATCATACAAGGTGTTGTTGTGATTATTATTTGCATTGTCGATATTCTCTGAGCTTGGTTTTTGAGTTGCAGATCTTTCATTACCCTACCAGATAACATGTGCAGGAGTTTTGAAGAAGCTTTGTCTGAAATCTAAGAAAGAAGAATAGTGCCATCCATGGAGAGAGAAATGGCAGAGAAGGGGCAGGTTTCAGAAAAGACAGACGGACACAAGATCTGATAGTTAACACAAATTGAATAAGGAGATAGCAAGAGAGTATCAGAAGGAGATTTACTTTTGCTTCATTGACTAGAATAAGGAACAAATTAAGACTAATGGGTGTGTCAGAATATTTTATTATTTTTCTGACAAATCTTCACAATTAACAAGAAGCTATTATAAGAACTGAATTTGGATAAACAGGTTGGTTCAGGATAGAGAAGGGAGTGAGACAAAGTTGCACATTCTCTCCATTAACTTACATTGCAAATATATTATTAAATTATTACAAGAATGGCATGATTGGAAGTTATGATAGATGAAATCAAATTGGCAAGACTAACTACTTTGTTACTTGAAAGTGAAGATGACTTGGAAATGTTCATTATAAAAAAAAAAGCAAGGTCAAGAATCTAGGCTGATCTTAAATGTTAAGAAGATATAGGTAATATCAATCTGCATGCTTAGCTGAGTATAAAATTGTAATGGTGGCAGGCTGTTTTGTTTATTTGGCTCAAGTGTGTGTGTGTGTGTGTGTGTATTTAGAGAGAGAGAGAAAGAGTTTGGTGTAGTGGCTAAAGTATCAGGTTAGAAACAAGGAGACCATAAGTTCTAGTCTCACCTAGGCACAAAGCCAGCTGGGTGATCTTGGGCCAGTCACTTTCTCTCAGCCCTAGGAAGGAGGCAATGGAAAACTACTACTGAAAAAACTTGCCAAGAAAACTGCAGGGACTTGTCCAGGCAGTCGCCAAGAGTAAAAAAAAAACCTGACTCAAAGGTACGAGAGAGAGAGAGCTACAGAAGTAAAGAGATTAATATTAGAGTAGATGTCTATGTCAAACTTAAATAATAATAAGAACAGAAAATCAAAATTTAAAGTAATAATTTTTCCAGTGGCAAATGTACAGTTGTGAAAAATGAACACTGAAGAAAAGATAGATGCTAAAATGGATCTGGCAATTTTTATTGACTGCCATGGACTGGAAGAAGAATCAGTCCTTCACTAATCAAAGGTTAACTGCCCTTTTGGTCTAATGAAAGCAGAAACTCACATACTTTGGACATGTGAATTGAGCAGATGATAGATGATAGCAGAAGATTATGTTTGGCAAGGTTGAGAAAACAGAAGGAAAAGACAATAGTTAAGAAGAAGGGACAGGATCAAAGAGATTAGTGGAATTATCTGAAAAAGTATGAACTATTGCTAAGCATATTAAGCATAGCTCAAGATAGTGAGCAATTTTCCATAAAGTCACAAGAAGTCAAAGCTGGCTCAATGGCACCTAAATAGAGAAGGATAAGTCTCTTTCTGTTTCTTTTGGTTTTTTCTCAGTGTGCGTGAAGCAGTTGTGATTTGCCTCAGTGAGTCCCTTTACATCACATAGTCAACCTAATAATTTTGTAGAAATGGATAGAAAATACATCAACAACATCTTCAAAGGAATAAAATTCACCAGAGAGGAAGAAAACAATGCTACCCTTCCTGGATATCCTCATCACCAGAGGAAATAACAGCAAATTAGAAACCCAAGTCTATCGGAAGACAACCCACACTAATCAAGTACTCCATTACCAAAGTAACAACCCAACCTCCCACAAGAGGAGCTGTGTAAGAACATTATTCAAATGAGCACAAACGCATTACAGCAATCCAGAACAGCAGGAAAAGGAAACAGACCAGCTATACAACATCTTCCAACAAAATGGATATCCACGCAACTTTATCAAAAAGTGCCTGACCACTCAACCTACTACAATACAATCAACACAAATGATGAAAAGGATAACACTGCCATGCATCAGAAACGTCTCAGAAACTATCAACAGACTATTACAACCAGATGGCATCTCTGAAGCACACAAACCAACTAAAGCCCTCCAAAACCAAAATCTTAAGCAAACCAAAAGACCCAGTAGCCCAAGAAGAAAAAACAGGAGTCATCTACAACATACAGTGTAAGGACTGTAACAACCACTATGTAGGACAGACAGGCAGAAGGCTTGCAGAGCACATCCATGAACACCAGCCAGAAGACACAATGAAAACTCCTTAATCTCATAATACATGACTTAACCATAGTTTCAACTGCGAAACTGTCAGCATCTTAGACCAAGCTAAATCCAAAAATGCAAGGGAATTCTTAGAAGCTTGGTATTCAGACAAGGCAGACATCAACAGGAACATAGAGATAAACAACATCTACACACTATTCAAAAGAGACAATAGAAAGGAAAATAAAAGACCAGAAGATCTCCTCACCAGCAATCATCACTCAGATAAGCAGAGATTAACACCAAGATTATCACCAGATATACAATCAAGCAGTAAACAATACCCTAATCAAGGAACTACCAGATGGGGGCAGGAATAAAATAAAACAAAACCCCCACCCCCACCAACACTGTTAGGGCATGCCACAGTATATAAACAGAGAGCAAACCCCATTCCATTCTAACACAGAAGATGTTACCTAGCTGGGTAATGAAACATTTGCAAGAAAACAACCAAACTCAGAGAACCCCAAGGACTCCACAGTTCAACCATGAGCTACACATATTTGCTTCTATTGGAACAGAAAACACAATTTGTATTACCTCCCAGAACTCCTCTAGCACTTGCGACATAGACACTTCTTGAGGCAGCTTTAAAGATGAGCTTCACTCAAACCTTCACTGAAATGAATCAGCAGCTAGAAATCTGCACAGTCTTACCTTATTGTGAATTCATAAATGTATTCCATCTGGTTTCTATATTAATGTGCCACTTTAAAAAATGTATATTTTCCACCCTATTCCACTCAAGAACATGCATTTATGCAGACTGATACATAACATATGCATAATGTTGCCCTTTTTTAAAACAGAGAACTGCATCACAATATTTGAGAAACACAAAACTAAGAAAAGCACATGGAGAGGCAACCATTTTTGCACCCTTGAGCACATCTGTAATTTTGAGAATTATCAAATGCCCATTCATAAAATGGTTTGCAATGGTAATCACAAAACATTCATTTACTTCATAAGCAAAGTCATTAAAATGTTCTCTGCCATGACCCTCCAGTGCACAGGATTAAAGGGTTTTTTTGTTTTTCATTTTAAGGGGTAAGGAGATATATGGACACAAATCCAAAGCATTAGGCTAAAACCAAACCACATCTTTACTTTATATGAATGCCTTAGGGTCCTTTGTTAGGCCTAAAGTCATTCTTAAAACTGAAGGTACAGTATGTGTGTATGTATATTTATATGTATGCATGTATTGAATGTATATATTGGCTTTTCTCTGGGAACTCAAGGAGGCATATATGGTAGGGGTGGGAGTCACCTCGCCCTTTGTTTTATACCCATAACCTTGTGAAATAGATTGGGCTGAGTGAGAAGGACTGGCCAAAAGTCATCCTGGGACCACTTTGGTCAAGTGAGGACTTAAACATGAGTATTTCCAAATTCACTACTTTAATCCTTTAATTGCTGAACAACTGTGGCCCTGCAGGAGGCTGCAGCTTTGTTTTACAACATGCCAGGTAATAGGTAGGTAGGCAGATAGGTAGAAGAAATGCATGTGCGTGTGGGGGGGGCATTATCGGTATATCAAATGAGGAAGTAACCTTGGAGGATGTCAAGAGAAATATCTGTAGACACCAAGTTAACCAAATAATAGCTGCTTTCTGATCCATGTATTTTTTCCAGGAAGTGTGAACCAGGTTGATTCACTTGGCATTGCAAACGATACCAAAAATGTTGGTATTGTTTAGGGCATTTGAAATTGCATGCACTTATTATTTTTGAATGCATATAATCTCAAGTGTCCCAATGATACCAACATTTTTTTCCCCACACTATAGCAATTGTGTCTGCTATTGATTTTTAAATACTGAGTTTAGGACTCTCTATTGCCATTCCACGTTTCAAAGTGTATATGTAAACACACTGCTGAGTGCTGGAAGTTTTTAAATAACTCTTTGATTGTATGATGGCTAATTCTGAAGTGAAAGGTCTTTACCCTTAAACCTGGTGATAGTTTTAATCTTAGGGAATATATCATGTCGATAATATGGTTCATCTCTAGAAACTGGTTTAACCAACTGCTAAATTCCTCTGAAAAGAGAATCAAATTTCTCCCTGCAGTTTTCTTGCTTTTCAGAAATGATTTCCATTGCCTTTTTCTTAGGGCTAAGAGAAAATGACTTGCCCAAGGTCACCCAGCTGGCTTTGTGCCTAAGGTGCTACACACACACACACACACACACACAATCTCCCCCCAAAATGGATAACACCTTTTATTGGTTATTATAATGTAACTCTTGCAGTTGCAATGTTAAAATAATTACCTCATTGGAACATGCAGATCATTTTCCAGATTAGAAGCATGAGCTACAAGTATGTCCATTTAGAAAGAGTCATCGCATCCCCTATCCCTAACACCAGGGTTCCTCAACCTCAACAACTTTAAGAAGGGTGGACTTCAACTCCCAGAATTCCCCAGCCAGCCATGCTGGTTGGGTAATTCTGGGAATTGAAGTCCACCCATCTTAAAGTTGCTGAGGTTGAGGAACCCTGCCTAAGGCCACACTTAAAAAAAACCTCATCTGGGCAAACTGAATCTCCAGCGCAACACTTTAGCAATGATATGGGACAATGGGGTCAGCCAGAATGACAACTATAGAAAGCTTTACAGGCATCCATACTATATATTTGTCTGTTTATTTAGATGATAAATTCCATTCAAACACTTGATTTGATGATTTCATTTGAATTTTGAGACTGACTCTGAAATGATTGGAAACAGCAACTTGAATTGGACACTTCCGACTCAGTTCAGAAAGATTGAGTTTTGCTATTTGAATAAGCTTTTGTACATGTGCCACACAACTTTTTCTGAACCTGAGAGCCTGAATCTATTAGATTTTCTGAATGAAATATGATCAGATTGATTTTTCAAGTTCTATATTAATATTACGTTATATGGATCCCATTTTCTTTTTTCTTTCCCTTCAGTTTTGGTTCACTTTAATCACTATTATGTATTTGAGGTAAGTTGGTCACATTTCTTTACAAAATGAGCAATGCAACAGTAAACTACAACGTCCCCCCGACATTAAAAAAAAAATGTTCAGTATAATGTTGATGTTACTTTTCACTTTGTTTAGCAGCTTAATAAAAAATTTTATTTTGTTTAGCAACATAAAAATAAAAATGGAGAGGTGGAGGAAGAAAGAAAGATGATTTATCTTCCATATTCAATGGTAATATTCCATACAATCAAAAAACATGCCAATATTTATTGGAGTCCTGAGAAAGCCGCAGAAATATGATTCACTTTCACTAAAGCTGATATTTTAACACAAGTGGGAAATTGTTTCCTGAACTCCCTGATGAACAAATGCACAGCCCAGATTGGAATAAAAAGTTAAAGAAGCAAGAATATAATGCTCCAAAACCTTAAAAAGTAGAGAGCAAATGCTGTATCTCATTTCTATATTGCACTTGGGGGAAACAAACAAAAATACCCCCTTTTTCTCACATTTCACACAATAAACTGTAGATGTGTCTCTTCCCATCCAAAGCTCACTGCATGTAAAGCATCACAGGCAGATTTGCAAGACTTACTTTCTGCTGATAACAGCTATCTGGTCAACTGGGTCTCTATTCATTAATTTATTTCATTAAATACTCTGGCCACCAGAAATTCAAAAACACCAGAATTTCAGGAACTTTGAGTGATATGTGCTGGGGACTACACATGAAGTGGACAAAGCTACAAAAAAGAGATGGACAGGTCTTGGATGAAAGCTACATTTGATCTGAAGTCAAGTACATCTAAACTAAATGACATTAATTGTACTTTAATTATTATTCCTCATATGCTGAATAATTCATCCCTTGTGTCATATTAATCAAGACTTGGTGGCAACCTACAGAAAGGATCTGAAAGCCACACCCAAGACTTGAGACTTCCTTCCTTTTAAAACATATAATAACGTAAAGAATTGTTGAAGTTGAGCTTGAATCCTAGTAACTCTATGCCTATGTCCACGTACTTTTGTTGCCAGCAATACAGAAGTGTTTTACCATTGTTGCTTTCTGCGATGTTTTGTTCTGATTTCCTAGTTTGGTCTATATCCCTGGTATTCTCTAGAGGTCCACCACTCAAGTACTAACCAGGTCCAACTCTACTCAGCTTTTTGAAGTCAGCCAAGTGCTACCATCTGAATTGGGCAAACCAGTCTTCTTTTACAACTGCAAAAGGGTATGCAAGCTGATACTACAGAATGCAAAAGAGATGTTTATTTTAGTCTGATCAAGGTAACCCCATGAATAAAGAAGATTCCACTTGGAATAATATGAACAGAATGAAAGCTGCTTCAGAGGTGCAGGAAGCACCTCAGATGAGTTGAAAGTACTAAAGAGCTCACATTAAACATTCAAAACATCTACAAGGAATGATTCTAAAATCATTTTTATTATCTTGAAAATAATGTTCTATGTATTGAATGTTAGAGACTCCTTTTCTTTTTTTTTCCTTTTTGTACTTTTATTTAGCTATATTTGAATCACCTGGAGGTATAGTTTAGAGAGTTAAAAAGATAATTTGAATACAAATTATGAAAGAATCAACTCATCAGGGAGTAAGACAAATCTGTTGATTCTGTAAAAGTTAACTGTCTTTTACTCAGAGAAAACAAGATAGTCTCTGATCATTATGCAAACAAACCTATTCCTGCATAGGTGATCAAGACAAGCAACTTACTACAGATCATACTGTGCTTTTTGTGGCTTATGCAGCTAATGTAGGACTCACGCTCATTTGAAACAGAAACACTGAATGAGGAAATTCAGGGTGAAAATTACAACAGATGGGGAATGTTATTTATTTATTTATTTGCATTTATTATAGACACCCACTCCCATTGACTCTGTTATATTCTGTTACTTCTCAGTAACTGACATAGCGTGTGAACAATTTGTTTGAAGTAAAAAAGCCCAATTCCTCCTTAAGAATTCTTAAGAGTAAACAGACACTCTTTTTATCACGTCCAGGCTTGGAATATTGTTGCAAGTGTAGCAAACGTAGGGGTGGAGAGAGCTATATAGTGATTTCTTTATATGTGCTTGCATGCCCAATGTTTACAGAATATTTTCTTACTGTTGCAAAATTGGGGGGAATGAAGTAGATGAATGAACTCCTGACTACTCCATGCTGCAACATTGTATTGCTGATCCCAGTTAGTCCAAAAAATCAATGGTTCATTCCAGTTCTATACTTGGGAGACCAAAATAGAAGCAAGTATATCTGTTTTTTGTTTCCTTTGTCCTATGATTTGCAACACTTTTTATTTATTTCCAGGAACATCAGTGTTGGGGTGCGGATGAATTGCTGCTTGGGTTACCCTAGGCCACCACCATCCTGGAAACAGTGCATGAATCTGGGCTCTTGTTCTTTATTTGGCTTCCCCTAAATTCTCCCGGATTTTGGAACATATTATTTGGACATCACTAGAAAACCTGATATGATTGCAACTGCAACAATGTATAGCTAGCTCTTTATTAATAAAATATCTCAGTTGTGACAGAGCTTTTCGTTTCAAGAAATGAAGGCTCTAAGCAGCGCTAACCTAAGAGCACTAGAGAGCTAAAGAGGGGGCCAGAAGATATGGCAGGAAGCAACTGCTGTGGCTGCAGCACAGTGATATACTTCCAATAATCAAATTCTTTTGCTAGATTCCTAGAGGAATAGTGGCAGCTGGCAGTTAAGGTGTTGTTAAGAGAGGCAGAGTTCTCCACATGTATGTGTAAAAGTGAGCGTCCATTTTCTAATTTCTTATCAGGTCACGTATGTATAATGGTTTGTATCTCAAGAAATAACCTAGAATTTTGCTTGTTTGTTTGTTTGTAATAATGCTAGGACCCTCAGTTTTTCACCAACTTTACTGTAAAAAAACAGAATCCAATGAAGTCTAATAAAATTGTAGTTCAATTGTCTTTTAAGTAGCTGCTCTGATTCCTCTTTTCCTCCCCCATCAACTTCTTCTTTCTCTTCTTTAAATTTTACTAGGGAAGGTGCTTGTTTCTCCTCAGGACTGAGGCCTAAATCTGGCTGCCTGACAGGAGCCCTGGGAATTGAGCAATTTTAAAAGATTAGAGAAAATTTACCTCAGGTGTTCCACACTGGAATTATGTATTTATGGTTTAGTAGACTTTGGCAGTAAATTCATTTAAAATGTTAATACCAAAAACTAAGAGCTAGCAGAAGGATTTGGGCAAAGAGATTAATCAAGGGTTCTTTGGAATGAAAAATCTCTTCTTCGGCTCAAGTGAAATATCATGCAAGGACAGCAAGAAATCCCCAAGCAATCTCAAATGTACTGTCAAATAACAAAAGTCCAGATGGAAGAATCTATGAGAACTGGAAAATCATGCACAGTTTATTAATGTAACAAATTACCACTGCAATAATACAGTAAATTGTAAATGACATCCTTAACAGTAAGTCTGTAATAATGAACATGGCCATTGCTGGGCCTACCTAAATGCTGATACTATATTTATCAATTATATTTCTTTTCTCAAACATATGGCATATGAGAAAGCTTCATTTCTCCCATGCCATTTATTTTTCCTCACAAAAGACTTCTGCATACATGGTTCACAGTCTTTCCCCACAGTGAATCATTAGTCCAGCTACTCTCATTTCCTATTTAGCCTGAAGCAAATAGGACAGTTGGTTAGGAATCTCTCCCTTATTTGTATCACAGAGAACAATGACATGAGTTTGACTCAGTTGCCCAAGCTTGTTTCCTATGACTCCAACACCTGGAAATATTAGGGAAGGACCTCTGGTTACTGCTTGTCTTCAAATTTTCTCTGCTAATGTATGGAGGACAGAGGATAGATAGATAGATAGATAGATAGATAGATAGATAGATAGATAGATAGATAGATAGATTATCCCCCCACCCTTAATAAATTACAACAATATCTCATCTTCAACCATTAAAACTGTGAAACAGTTGTATCATTTTTCAGGATCTTGTATAAAATTGTGAGGAAAAGCACCATTCAGATCTCAGGAGTAAAATCATCCCACAACAGTTGGCACTATACTGAAAAACAACATGTTCTTGTACCTTCCTCTTTGGTCAGTTTGGGGATGATGCTCTTATTAACCTCATTCTAGCTGAACCTACTAGATAGGTTGATTTCATCTGGAGTAGTCAGCCCAGGTACCGAGCCATAAGGAGGTTTATAGAGTATGAGTAATATTTTAAATTATACTCAGAGGTGATTGTAGTCTATGCACAAAGCAGGAAATATATATGCTATATATATTAAATGGGGGAGGAGATTTTCCTTTCCTTTCCTTTCCTTTCCTTTCCTTTCCTTTCCTTTCCTTTCCTTTCCTTTCCTTTCCTTTCCTTTCCTTTCCTTTCCTTTCCTTTCCTTTCCTTTCCTTTCCTTTCCTTTCCTTTCCTTTCCTTTCCTTTCCTTTCCTTTCCTTTCTGAAAATACTTTACTACATAAGTACAAAGGTTTACATGAAAAGCAACAACAATAAATGGAATAAAGTGAGGAGTAGGCCAGATCCTGTTACAATTTTTCTATAGGAAATCATATTAAATCATGTTAGAAATGCATCCATAGGATTGGTACAAATGTTAATTTTCTGAAACATTTCATCATGATTGCCCTGATTACACATAATTGCATGAAGAAAATACCCCACCTTCACACATATGCACACACACATATCTATATGTATATCTATAGCTCTATATTATCTATATACTGTTTATCATCTATGTATTTGTATATGCATATGCATATATATAGCTATAGCTATATAAACTTTCTCTGATCATGATAGCATTAAATTATTGCCAATTTTCATATGCCTTTCTGATATCCATTATTTATCCAATTAATACTCAGTTAATTTCTGTAATATAAATGAACATATTTCTCCTGTACCTTTTATTTCTCTTTCCTACTTCTGCACTCTGGAAAGTTTAATTTCAGTTTTTCTAAATTGTGCCCATAGGGCAGTGTCCTAAGTTTCTATTGACAACCAGACTGTGTACATAAACTTAATTAAATTTCTTTGAAATCCACTTTCAACTCCACTTTTTATATCACCCTCATAAAAGTGCAAAACTTCCGTTTTGCAAATTTGTCCAATAATACTCTGCTATAGTAAAAGGTAACACTATATCTGAGGAATTTCCATCATAAGAAGCATGAGTTTAATGTATTTATCATATCTGCACCATAAGGTATAGTGATTAAAAGTTGCTGTATGTATATAAACAACACAGCAAGCCAGATATGAAAGATTATATGAAAGTAAAGCGAAACATTCACTCTTATGTAAATATGTGTAGCACAATGTTTTATTTGATTTAGAAAATGATAAAGAGTTAATCCAAAACAATGGTGGAGAAAGTTTTATTATCAAGGGGAATAATCCCTTAGTGGTAAACTGTCAGTGGCTACATTGCCTCAAGGTGATGGGGAAAACTAGAAAGAAAAGAATGGGACCACCATCTTTTCTTTTTCTTATTGCTCGTCTTATTATCCCCTTCCTTTCTTCTCATAAATCTGCAAAAGTAAAAACAGAACATTTTTACTGGTACTCTGAACTGATAATTTGTAGAAGTCTTTTGAAATTAGTTCATACTAGATCAAAAGTTTTCTCAGCATTCTTCAGATCTAGGAACTATTGAAGCATATTAACAAATAAAAATGTTTCATATCAAACATAGTACATCTGGCTTTATTCCAAAAAGGTGCTTTAAAGTGTATGGGATATAAATGTACCACTGTCTGAAACTCTTTAAAGCAGCCTCATCCTTTCCCAGGATGAGGTTAGCAGCTACACAGAACGCTGTGTGATTCTGGAAAAAGATGCATCTACCTTAAGAAGTTGCAGATAGGCGCTATCTCCACACCTTCATGTGCTCCAAGACATCTTTGTGGAATGGACCCCAAAATTCTGCCCATGGCAGCCTTTGAAATGGTTTTCAAACACAATGCAACAAAAATCATTCTTTGGATTGTTCTTTTTCTAACATGAATTCATAGAAAATGCTCCTATATTTCTATGGCTTTGGAAGCCTCATGGTTATTTCCTATATCATTCTTGCAAAGTTTCAGCTTAGCGAGTGGACAAGTTAAAATAATTTTTTGATAAAAATCTTAATAAAGGGTCAAACATAAGAATGGTTTTCCATCCAAGTATTAACTGGGCTTGAGCCTGCTTAGTTTCTACGTCCAGAGATGCTCAGGCAAGCATTAGTTCCTACTGAGATTTCATTATTTTTACTTTATATATTTAACTGTTAGAGTTTAAGTTTCTACCTACACATACAGTGACCCTAATAATTTCACATCTTATTTAATGCCAAACTCCAGCTGTGATCTGACCAATGCAGAACAGTGGGGCACAATGACTTCTCTGCATGTGTATATACACACAATGTATATGTGTATTCCTATCCATCAGCAGAATTTAATTTTATACACACATACAGATATATGAGGAATTTAGAAGACAGCAAGGATTTTGTTTTAAGAATCAAAATGTAACACATTTTTTTTAATAGAGAAAGATAATTTTCTTTGAGACAAGTTCTACTGAGTTTTCTGTCTCATATACCGAAAATAATTTATATGGCTTTGAATGCTGTGCTCTAATTCAGGTGTGTGGGAGCTCCAGCTGCTGTTCCATGTCAGGCAACAAAATATCTTTACCAGCCCTTGAACTGGTAAAGGGGCAGGAGAATAGGGAATGTACAAAAGAAACTGGATAGTATGTATTAGTATGTAACAGATATGGGCTTTATAGGTGATAACCAGCACCCAGAAGACAGCTGTCAACTAGTGCATGAAGCAGCAGTGACACATGGGCATAACATGACATATCAGTCACTGCCCACACTATTGTATTCTGGACCAGCTGTTGCTTCCAAGTCATCTTCAAGGACAGCACCATGTAGTGCACATTGAAGCAGTCCATCCCTGGGATAACTAGGGCATGAGTGACTGTCTGAAGAGCCTCTCAATCTAAGAATGGGTGCAACTGGTGCATTAAATGGATCTGGGTAAAGGCCTTCCTGACCATAGCTACCACCTGCTCTTTGAGTCCAGAAAGTCCCCCAAATTGCACACCCATCTTGAATGGGGATGTGCAAACCCATCTAAGATTAAAGATGATGATATTAAAAGAAAGGACCAGCTCCAAAGAAGAACTATAGTGAGCATAGGGTTGCTTCCTGGGAATGGGAACTCCACCAAAAAAGAGGGACCCTACCAAAAACACCCTCCCTCTGACTGCACCTGCTTAAAAGTTGACGCACTGGATTCCCTGAAAGAAATAAGGAAATACATAAAGCAAAGAATAGGTTTAATTCAAAAACTTGCTATACTTTCAAATAACTGCTTCCAGTCAGATACACATGTATTTGTGGGATAGAACTAATTCATTTAATATCCCATAAGGTGCATTGTCTTATTTATTCTACATCTTAGATTTCATTCTGATTCTACTAATTCCAAGTGAAAACTCCATTTCTTAAAAAGCAATGCCAGGGATTCTTTTCTTATTATTCATTATCTTTCTTAAACAGAATAGAGCAAAGAAGTTGAACTCTGTTTGATCTCACCCCCCCCCCCCCAAATCTAATAGTCTATGTCAGTGTTGTCCAAACTTGGCCACTTTAAGCTGAGTGGACTTCAACTCCCAGAATTCCCCAGCCAGCATGGCTGGCTGGGGAATTCTGGGAGTTGAAGTCCACTCATCTTAAAGTGGCCAAGTTTGGACAACACTGGTCTATGTGTTTCTGACATTTGCCCCACAAAATGTGTTTTCCCCCAAGAGTTTATTTTAAGAAAAGTGAATCCAAAGGTGGAAGAGATTTTAAATCATAACTGCAATTTTAAAAACAACATGCAGGGGCATAGAGCAGTTTTTATGTCTGTTCAATTATTTATCAATGATCATGTACAATTTCAGTTAAAGAAAGAAGGGCTCAGCATTTATTTAAATAGAAACCTTTAATGGTTTGAATCTATGTATGTGATGGGTATGGGTGGTATTTCTTTGTTTTTACTCAGTTTTAGTTTAATCTAAGTATGTTGAGAACTACTGCCTATAATGGGCTATTTAGCATATACATTAATGTCACCTACTGAAGTAGAATATTATTCCATCTAGATTACAGCATACAATAAAGATTGCTGGAGTATGTTATTTGAAACAGAACCCCCCCCCCTTTTAAAACTGAATGTGGGTTATATCAAGACTAACTGTGGTCGTGCTAAAATATTCCTATTTGTGTGGGACTTACATCCAGGCCTTATGTATATTGCAAATAAAGGGCATTAAAGTGAATGAGATCATTGCAAATGTTTCTTCTGAAATATCTGAGTTTACATGATACACTGTATGCAGGAATATTGGTGGGGGGAAAGTCAAAATTGGCAAGATGGTGGATGGAGCATCACAGTCATCCCCTTTTGAGCATGCATGTGCACAGGTATAAAAGTGTAGGGCTTGCATCAACCTGACATTTCAACTGCTAGCTTGTCAGATTTGACACATACGTACCCCACAGATGCAGCTGCTCATATGTGAAGCTTTGCTATGGAAAACAAAGAGGGCAAAGTGTAATTAAAATCTATCTATCTATCTATCTGGTTTCACACCTAAGGTGGGACTAGAACTCATGGTCTCCTGGTTTCTAGCCTGGTGCCTTAGCCACTACACTAAATTGGCTCTCATATAAAACAAGTAACCTGATACAGGTAGTCCTTGACTTATGATCACAATAGGGACTGGAAAACTTGTTGTTAAGCAGTGCGGTCATTAAGTGAGGCATCATGTGATTGCACCTGATTTTATGATCTTTTTTGCTGTGGTCATTAAGCAAATCACCGCCATTGTTAAGTGAGACATCACATGACCATGACTTGCAATCTTCCTTGCTGGCTTCCCCATTGACTTTGCTTGTCGGAAGACAGCTGGGAAGGTCACAAATGGTGATCACATGACTGTAGGATGTTGCAACTGTTGTAAATGCACGGTTGCCAAACACCCAAATCACAACCACATGACCACAGGGATGCTGCGACAGTCGTAAGTGCAAGTACCAGTCATAAATCACATTTTTTAATGCTGTCATAACTTTGAATAGTCGCTAAACAAATAGTCGTAAGTTGAGGACTATCTGTATTTTTTTTTTCAAAGAAAAGCAACTCTGTGAAGTAGGGTAGAAATGGACTTGCCAGAACCTGTTCACAAACAAAGAATCTGCATATTGGTTTGCATCAGATTTCCTAACTTGGTGGCCTCCAGATGTTGAGACTACAACTGACTACAAGATATGGCCTTCAAAAATCTGGATATCCATTAGATAGCAGCAAAAAGATACAGACAACATAAACCACTATATTAGCCCAGGGAAAGACATTATTACTTTAAAGGTTTTCAGACAGGTACAACCTTTGCATCCCTGTATGCTTCAAAACATAATTTCTGGAAGCAAATCTGAACCTTTGTGCAACCCTGTTATACTGCTAATTTTTGTAGCTTGTTCTTCTGGCTTTTACCTGGTTATTTCTTATTTTATATTAGCTGTCTTGAGAGGAAGGAAGGAAGGAAGGAAGGAAGGAAGGAAGGAAGGAAGGAAGGAAGGAAGGAAGGAAGGAAGGAAGGAAGGAAGGAAGGAAGGAAGGAAGGAAGGATTGATTTGTGTTGGGAGATAGGTGTGCTGCATGCCAATACTTTCATACTATTTAAATTTAGTGTTGTATAAAGCTTTGACCAAGAATTCCTTTAGGAGTTGTTTTTTGGAGCAGTTGTTTTATGGAGCATACCCATAATGGAATCTATGGCAGGACCAATGCCAGCCATAAGTTAGCATTCTTCCTCCTTTTAAAATTTGTGCAAGATCGCTGAGGGATCTCTCTTCTAGCTTTCTGTAGTCTTTCACGAGTCCAGAAAACATCCCACAGCTCTTTGCAGAATTGTTTCTGCTTGGGCATTTCCTGGACAAAAGAACATTGCAAGGTCATGTGGTCATGCCAGGAAGCACTAGAGAATGAACAAAGCCTCTTTGCAAATAACCTGGTGTTCCTGTAAATGCAAAAGGCTTTTAAAAGGTTAAAAAAAGCAGGAAGAAATCTCTCAGCCACCTCATACATTTTTTAAAAAGTAAATGCAATCCCCATCCATTCCTGTCTGGTACGGCAAATATTTTGTTGTGTGTGTATCTTTCTCAAAATATCCTTACAAAGAAGAGCAAGATCTAAAAAATGCCCTCCTGCATGGGACAGTAAAAATAAATGGATCTCAAGGATCCACAACTTCCATTTAGAGATTACATTCCTGAAGGGACTATGTGAGTTTTGAAAAGGCACCATTACTTTAGTATGCTTTTGCTTGTTGCCATCCTCTGTTGTGTTGGGGGTGAAGCAGTTAAAGAGAGCCTCAATTTATGGCAGAGAAGTCCTTGAAACATTGATTTATTCTATATTTAAGGAAACCATGTGCTGCTTGGCAGGGGTGTTGTTTCCCAAGCATATTTGTTAGAGCAGGCTGTCTAAAGAGCATGTTTACCAACGGCAATGAAATCAATCAAAGCTTCCTGCAGAGTGCTCTTGTCCTCCATATATGTAGAGTAACAGCGTGCTGATCCCCTATAGTTTTCAACTTTGATTTGTCGAGACAAAGTGCTGGCAAACTCTGTTGGCCTGCCAGAAAGAAACCTTCAGTGATTGCAGCTTGGCTTTTCTCCTTGACAGATCTCGGTTCAGCCACTTAGAAGTCTATTTAACCACCATGACATACAATAAAGATAGTTTCAAGTAACACTGAAGCATGAAGTAGATGAAAATTTGGAGAGAATCCAGGGCCATCTTCAGAGAAAAATGTACATTTCCCTCCACCCCCCTCTTCTTTCAGGGCCTACTTGCCTTGCAAGGAGAATGATCATGCAGAAGGAAGAGAAATGAATTCATCTAATACTCCATCTCAGACATTATGCAATCCTTATTTTTTTTAATTTCCACCTGATTTCAGCCAAGCATAATACAAATTCAGGCTTAATAAAAGGAAATGATTTAGGCAATGTATCTGTGGACATTAGGATTTTTTTTCCCCAATACAGTAAATTAAATGTATCAGGGATGGTGCATAAGCGTGTTTTATGTTCGATCAGTTGGTCCACTAAAATTTAATTTAATTATATTTTATTTTATTTGTTATATCTCCAGGAGCTTGAAGTCATATATATAGAACCTCTTCTTTGTTTTTCCCTCTCAATAATCCTGTTTACAGGTTCTTTGCCTTCTGTCTGCCTTTTAGGTCAGCATCCTAACTGCCACCCAGACTAAAGTGTGGGTTTCACTGGCTGCCAGCTTTATGGAGCTGTGTAGGAAAATTTCATCCTGCTCTAGATTGACAAAGTGGCAGCTGGGTTCTTTGTCCACTGCCAATTTTTGAAGCTGCTTGTAAGGTAGCTGGCACTATGGGACAAGAAGAGTAGAAGACAAACCTAAGTTAACCAGCTGGTGGGCAACCTGAAGCCTCTTTTTGGAGGAAGGAAGGCTTCCTGCCCATTTCATGGAGGTAAGTTGCCATCCCTGTGCAGTACAGTAGGTGAGAAGAGAAAGACATGGGTCCTATTGGCCTTAGGACTTGGGAACACACTTAAACGACTGGATTCGAAGAGAGGAAACTTAAACCAGGATAGGAGAGTTATTATGTTAAGGTGATCTGACTTGCTCAGTCTCACTGAGTTTAAATTTAGTTGTTGCTTTTTTATAACCCAAGAATTGAACATTCTTGATTTGTAATCCAGATTTTGCTGGCTTAAAATCCAGGAGGAATGGGATTTTTTTTTTTTTCAATAATTACTTTTCTTTCTGAGCAGCTCTACCATTTCACTGATTTTCCAGTCACCTGATGTAGAAGGCTTTGATATTCAGCTTCCAAATATCTCAAATAAGTGATGGCTAGAGAGACTCTTCTACCTCAGGTGACTGGAATATCTGTGAAATAGTGGAACTGCACCAATTGAAAAGATACAAAGCAAAGGTCAAAGGAGGAAGTTTGGAAAGAAATATAACAATTTTTTAAAAAAATCCTGGTGGGGTTTCACCTAACAACATCTGGTAACTATGTGGGAAAGATGGGTCAAAAAGCCATTAGAAACAAATACAGTAGAAATAAGTTTTTGATTTTTTTAAACAGAAAAGCTTTTTGTTGTGCCGGCAAGTATGTGCATTTTGATGCTTTTAACTTTGTGTATAAAGATAGATGTCCAGGAATCCCTTCCACAGGAAGGAAAATGATGGGCCATTGCTTTTCTGGAAGAGACAGGTGGGAGGGCACAGAAGCAGTGGAACCGCCTAATGGAAGACAGGATTGCCTGCAGTCCAGACTGAATACCTTCCCAAAGTGCCAAATACCTTATAGTCCAGACAGGATTTTCTAACCTGGTTTAGAGTCAGGCTCACATTAACACAGGAACAGAGGGCTTAAAGGGTAAGTCCAGATATGCCTTATATCAACTGACCAGCATCAGCATTCATTTGGCAAAGCTTCAGATATTGGCCAGAGAAGATGGTGTTACTGATAGATTTCAACTGCTGCCATAAATTTGGGGGATGATGCAGTTTTTATTAAAAGAAAGCTGAGCTGTTCTACCAAAGTGGTTTTCCAGTTATCACCACCCACTTGAAATATTAATTATGCTAATATATGCCTCACCAAAAGGAAAACAACAAAACAAAATAAGGTTTTCCCATAAACTGTCCCCTATAATTTTAGTTATTGTATTCTGCCTATTACAATTAAAAAAAGGCATTTACAACAATAATTAGAAATGTAGCTAGAACTGTGCAGAACCTGATGTTTATGCAAATGGATTTATTGTTGCCAGGAGAGCAATAAACATTTTTAAACATTATAGGTATTGAATATTTATATTCTTACTAATTTATATAGCATTTTTATTATAGTAAAAAAAAATACATTGCATTTTATTACCATGGTTCCCTTCCCTCTCTTTTGCAAAGTTGAAAATGCAGACTTAAAGATAGTGGATTATTTGAGGCACTTATTAAATCCACTGATCACCAGAAATGTACTGTAAATGCATACACTAATCTAGTTCTTGCATTATGGTAACTTTAAACGTATACCTGATTTGTGTAGAGAGAGAAGGAGCAGGAGAGGGAGAGATGCTCTCTTCAAGTATTTCCCTGAATTCATGAGGCTTTGAGATTAGGTACATGTGTTCTGGCCAAGCCCCAGAGTTTTGCTCATTAGCTAAAAATTGGGAAGGAGAGACATGCACAGGCTGCTTTAGAATATGTATGGAGCTCTGTGTGATTTGGGACAATCTTGCTTTATTAGAACCTCAGATCATGCAAACAGTGGCCTAAGTGCATGCTTAGGTCAATGCATGTACATTTTCTCTTAAAAGGTTGTAGTTAAATGCATGGAGATCAGAGAAAGTACAGATGCAGGTACACATAGGCCATTCCTATCCACTATGACACTGCAATGATGAAATTTGCATTTAACACCAAGATCGTAACCCTGCCCTTTTATACTCACATAATAAAGTTCCATGCAAGCAAGTAAGGGGCAGAGTATGGATTATGACACACCTTTCTTCACTCCCACATCCTCTGGATACTTGTGCAAATATGGTCTTGTTTTCCATGCAGTTTCAAGCCCTCAGACAATCAGATCAACAACATAAACATGTAAATAGATTGGTGTGGGAATATAACATTACATGTATGGTAAATATAAAGTAAAGGCCTCTGCAAAACCCTGTATCCTGGGCAGTGTGACCCCAAAGTCGATTGTTTAGTTCAGCTGGAAGCATGTAATTAGGACTATGAGATTTGGGCTGCAAAAATCCAGACAATCAGCAGAGGGCAAAATCTTATAGATTTCTGAATCTCTTTGCTGCTTTCAGGTGGTTGACAGGATTTAGCCCAGGTCATGTACCCTAATTTCATATCTCATACCTGTTGCCTTTATGGAAAATCATTACTAGCTGCTCTGCATCAGAAACGGTCAATTGTCTTGTACAGAAGTGTATTCCATGTTTATTTTTTGTAAAGTGAAGTCTACTGCTGCATCAGCTTCATGTTTATGAGATGCCAGCAAGTATTTCAACTGGTTGAGTGCAGTGTTTTTGTGTGTGTGTGTGTGTGTGTGTGTGTTTTAACGTTGCAACTGCAGTTCAGAAAATGTTGATTCAATTAACAATTCCCCTTTTCCAAGGTGAGCAAAGACACCCTACCAGGCTCTTGGGGAAAGTGCAGCTGCTTTCCCTCGCACTGAAAATATACAGATGGAAAGTAGACAGGTGGAAGGGATGGTAAAGTGCATTGAAGGATGCACTTTCATATGAACTATGGTAAGATGATGTAATAATAAATCTTCTGTTAGACAGGGAATACTAATGAGTTTAAACAATCAGATTAGGAAACTCAGATTCAATCAGGAAAGACATGGCTAGAGGAAGGTCTGTTTTCCAGTAATGAAAAGAGAGAAGAATGTGATATGGGTATTGATAGAATGTATTGCTGCTCTGTCCATGTATTCAGTGGAAAATCTGGAAAAAAAAGTTGTACTTGTATTGACCTGAACATGAGTTCAGCTCTCTGCATGATCTGAGCTTCTAATAAAGCAAGGCCATAGCCGCCTTCTTGATAAACTGGAACAGTGTGGAATGGATGGTCCCACTACCAGATGGATTTGCGGTTGGCTGAACAAATGTATTAATGGTCCTTAATGAGACTCTGTCTCTCTGGAGGAAGGTATGCAGTGGAGTACTTCACAGTTCTGTCCTGGGCCCACTACTATTCAAATCTTCATAAATGACTTAAATGAAGAAATAGAAGGGATGCTCATAAACTTTGTGGGTGATACAAAGCTTGCTAACACCCACCAAAACAGGGTCAAGATTCGAAAGGATCTTGATTGAACACTGGGCCCTATCCAACAAAATGTTGTTCAACAATGAGAAATGCAATATTCTGCACTTAGGCAGGGGGGGAAAAAATACAAAGAAAAAGCAGGTACAAAGAGGTACAAAGTAGACACTACCTGGCTCATCAGTAGTACTTGTGAGAAGGATCTGGGTATCATAGTAAACCATAGATTAAACATGACCCAGAGATGTGTTACAGCTGCCGAAAGAGCCAATGCAATTTTAGAGTGCATCAACAGAGGTATAGTGTCAAAATCAATGAAAGTGATAATACTGCTCTATGCTACGCTCATCAGACCACACTTGGAATACTGTGTCCAGTTCTGATTGCCATAATACCAAAAGGATACTGAGGAACTAGAAAGAATGCAGAGAAGAGTAACAAAGATGGAAAGGGGCTTGGAGGCTAAATCCTATGAAGAGCTGTTAAAGAAACTTGGCATGTTTAGCCTGCAGAAGAGAAGTCTATGGGGAGACATGACAGTCTTCCAATACATGAAGGGATGTCACAGGACAGAGGGTGTGGATTTACCGTCCATAGCACCTGAGGATAAGACAAGACCCAGTGAGTGGAAGCTTTACAGAGGGAGATCCAAACTTGAAATAAAGAAGAAATTCCTGAATGTGAGAACTATTAAATAGTGGAATAGCCTGTCTCCTGAAGTTGTGGGTTTTCCATCATTGAAGGTTTTCATGAAAAGATTGGCCAGTGATTTCTTTGGGATGTTATGAGGATTTGTGCACATGCCGGCTGGGGAATTCTGGGAGTTGAAGTTCACCCATCTTAAAGTTGCTGAAGTTGAGAAACACTGGATTATATGCTTTTAAGATCCCAGATTGCATAGGGAGGTGTATTCACCTATAAGGGATGGTTGTCCATAAAAAGGATGAATTGGTGATGCAGTCATAATCTGGGAAGAGGAGTACATGTCTTTCTTTGGCCTTTTCTTCCTTGCTTTAAATTAATATTAGCTGCTTTGAGCATAAGTCTTTCTGTTAACATAATTATTTCTGTGGTGACTCATATATAAATAGAATTCATATATCACATATATTTTGGATCTCTGAATGATGGTGCTCTCCATAAAAGCAGAAGCACTGCTAGGAAGAGAAATGCTTTAGATAATGTCACTATCCCATTGTTATTATTTATACTAGTTTAATTAGTGTTGATGGATCAGTGTTTGTACAGTTAATGCATTTTGTGGACCATTCCCAAATCTCTCTCTTCCCTAACAGAGGTGGCTACCCAAAGTCTAAGCTTTGCAATGTCAGTGTATTGTTAATATCGCTTCAGTAAACTCTTAAGTGAATCTGACAGTTGATTGTGATTATTAACCTTGTGCTGAACCAGTAATTAATCCATTCAAGCTGTAAAGGAGAGAGGGGCAGGACAGGGGAGAAAGCAAAGCAAACTTGCCTGCTCTGCCTCAATAATTTTGCAGAATCCAGTGCCCTAACCTGGTATTGTTTAAACTCATTAGTATTCCTTGCCGAATCTTCAGATGTGTTATGTATATCATTTTCTTTTAGCTCACATACCCCATCTGCAATTTGAAACAATTTTTTTTCTTTACACATTTCAAACTTGGAAAATAACCCAGGAAGTTTAATTAAGTAATTACTTTAAAAAATGATGATATTTATTATCAGCAAAACATTATTCCTTATGTTTTTTGAGACATCTATCTTAATCCAGGAATTGCTCATGCAACCCTGTTGCCCAGTTAGTTCCCAATTCCATATAGTCATCTGCCAAAAGAAAAAAAAACCACATTTTTTAAAAGAAAAATAAAATAACAAATATATTTCTCATCCTTTACAATCTGCATTATTTATGTTTTAGAAAGAAGAGGAAAAGGACCTCAAGGTCTGGAGTCCTAGACCACAATTTGAATTTCACTATATGAAATGCTATGTTTTCCCAAAAGGATAGTTTTCTTTGGACAAAGTTATCATGAATATTAATACTGAATATACACATAATTCCTCCCACTGGGTTTCAATTCACAGAATTGTAGAGGTTTTTTTAAAGGAAAAAAAAATCCCTCTATGATGAAATCTGTCCTTCAATTTCCCAAGTTTTTTTCCCATCTTTCTCCGTCTCTCTCTCTCTCTCTCTCTCTCTCCGTCTCTCTCTCCCTCTCCCTCTCCCTCTCCCTCTCCCTCTCCCTCTCTCCCTCCCTCCCTCTCTCTCTCTCCCCCCTCTCCCTCCCTCCCTCTCTCTCTCTCTCCCTCCCTCTCCATCTCTCTCTCTCTCTCTCCCTCTCCCTCTCTCTCTCTCTCTCTCATGTGTTTTTCTACTCTATTCTTGGAATATTTTAAAATTTCCTGGAAACTTTTAGTGCAACAGTTTCTCTACTGTTGCACAGTGGCCAAGGATGACGGTTTTCATTACACATTTCTCCATCACTTTGCAGCTTCTCTGATGTTAAAACTTCCTGATGGGAAAAACCACCATGGGAAGAGCTTGTTCCTTTGAGTGTGGGAAGTCGCTTGTTCCTTTGAGTGTGGGAAGTTCCTTTGAGTGTGGGAAAAACCACCATGGGAAGAGCTTGTTCCTTTGAGTGTGGGAAGTCCTTTGAGTGTGGGAAGTTGAGTGTGGGAAGTGTGGGAAGTCCTGGAGAGGCTTTTGTACAACAAAACACAAGACACCTCTCAACCACCTCTTAACTAACATAAAAATAAGAAACCTTCCAGCCGTGAGAATGTCATCCGTTTTTAATTTTCTGAAAAATTATCAAGAGAACCTTATAAAGATTATATACAATACTTGCAGAACAGTCATGGCTACAAATCTGCTATAGGAGGTGTAGTTCAGTGTTTTTCAACCTTGGGAACTTTAAGATGGGTGGACTTCAACTTTCAGAATTCCCCAGCCAGCATGCTGTGAATGGAGGTCCTCACCTCTTAAGGATCCCAACGTTGAAAAACACCAGTGTAGTTCATTCAAAAATGGGGGGGGGGGGAATCACTTCAAAAATGTTAACAAGGAAGCACACTTTGTGCCAGGGGTGTCAAACTCAATTGCACAGGGGGCCAAAATCCAAAACACACTTTAGGTCGCGGGCCGAACAGGATAAACATTTATTGAACACACTAAAACTAAACTTTTAAAACTTTAAAACTTTTAAAACTTAACTTTTTTGAACATAAATATGAATAAAAACAGACAGGAATATTATTCCGGAATAAATAAACTCAAACCTTAAATAACTTATGATATTTTGCTCTCCAAAATATTGTTGTTGTTGTTTAGTCGTTAAGTCGTGTCCGACTCTTCGTGACCCCATGAACCATATTGCGCCAGGCCTTCCTGTCCTTCACTGCCTCCCTGAGTTTGCTCAGTTTCATGCTCATTGCTTCAGTGATGCTATCTAACCATCTCATCCTCTGCCGTCCTCTTCTCCTTTTGCCTTCAATCTTTCCCAGCATCAGGGTCTTCTCCAAAGAGATCTCTCTTTGCATTAGGTGACCAAAGTATCTGAGCTTCAGCTTCATTATCTATCCTTCCAATGAGCAATCAGGGTTGATTTCCTTTAAGATTGACTGGTTTGACCTCCTAGCAGTCCAGGGGACTCTCAAGAGTCTTCTCCAGCACCACAGTTCAAAGGCATCAATTCTTCGGCGCTCAGCCTTCTTTATGGTCCAGCTCTCACAGCCATACATTACTACTGGAAAAACCATAGCTTTGACTATGCGGATCTTTGTCGGCAAGGTGACATCTCTGCTTTTTAATATGCTATCTAGGCTTGCCATAGCTTTCCTCCCAAGGAGCAAGTGTCTTTTAATTTCATGGCTGCAGTCTCCGTCTGCGGTGATCTTGGAGCCCAAATAAATGAAGTCTGTTACTGCTTCCATTTCTACCCCTTCTATTTGCCAGGACTCCAAAATATATCCTGCCTAAATTATACAAGTTAGAAATAAAGTAAACGTTAAAAGAACAAACATTCAAATTTCTTTACTCTTATGTCATTTTATATAAAAAATAAACTTAAATTTTAAATATCCCAAAAGATTTTGCTCTCCATAAAAATATATCCTGTTAAAATTATACAAATTCAAAATATGAACGTGCTGCATAACAAAACCTGGAAATATAAATAAAATTTGTGCTTTTCAGCAATAACAAATCAAATCATTCAGTTGTCTTTGCTCTTATGTCATTTTATCAGAGCTGGACGCCTGGCATCTTTTTTTGGCAACAAGTTCGTTTATATTTGGTGTGAGGTTCTGTGTTGTGGAGATTCTCAGGATGGACTGCAGGTGCTCATCAGTGAGACGACTCCTGTGTGCTGTTTTGTTAGTCTTCATCACTGAGAAGAGCTTCTCACACAGATATGTGCTACCAAACATGCACAAGGTTCGAGCCGCATGTAGACGGAGCTGGGGCATTTCTGCGGGAATGGAGTGAATAAACTGCGCGGGCCATGCAGTGTCGTACTTTGCCTTCAGTGTACCATTACACTGCAGCTCAATCAGCTCCATCTGAATCTGCACAGGTGCGGTTTCCACATCGATGGCAAATGGGTTGCGAAGCAGCTCAAAATTCTTTTTTTGTTCTTCAAAGTCACCAAAGCGCCGTGCGAACTCAGTGCGCAGTGCGCTCAGTTTATCAGCAAAGTGCGTATTTGGGAACACCGTTGTGCCAACTTGGTTCAACATTACTTGGCAACAGGGAAAGTGGGGCAAGTTGCACTGGTGCATTTGTGTCTCCCATAAAAGCAGCTTCACTTGAAATGCCTTCACTGCATCATACATGTCAGTGATCATGCGGTCACGTCCCTGGAGCTGGAAGTTTAAGGCGTTGAGATGAGCTGTTATGTCAACCAGAAATGCCAACTCGCATTTCCACTTTTCATCCCTAAAATTAGTGGAGTCTTTTCCTTTACTGTCCATGAACTGACAGATTTCATTGCTGAGCTCAAAAACTCTGTTGAGAACTTTTCCCCGACTTAGCCAACGCACCTCTGTATGATAAGCAATGTCAGCAAACTCTGAATCTATCTCCTGCATAAAGGACTGAAATTGCCGGTGATTTAAACCTTTAGCTCGGATAAAGTTTACGGTTTGTGTTACAGTGCTCATTACATTGTCCATCTTCAGGACTTTGCCACATAGTGCTTCCTGGTGTATGATGCAGTGATATGCCGTTAACTCACCAGTACAGTTCTCCTCCTGCATCTTTACTCGCATCCTTCCACTAGTCCACTTTTTTCACCACACATAGATGGTGCTCCGTCAGTTGTAAGTGCAATAAGTTTGTTCCAGGGCAGTTTCATGTCGGTTATACTTTGACATACATTTTCAAAAATGTCTTTTCCAGTCGTTGTCCCGTGCATCGATTTAATGTCCATTATTTCCTCTGTAACGCGCAAATTGGAGTCCACTCCACAGATGAAGATGGCCAGCTGTGCAGTATCAGTCATGTCAGTACTTTCATCCACAGCAAGAGAGTATGCAATAAAGTCTTTGCTTCTTTCACTCAACTGTGTTCTTAAATCAGTGGCCATCTCACAAACTCGATCAGCAATCGTATTTCTACTCAGGTTTACATTTGCCAGCATCTGCTTTTTGTCTGGACATAAGACGTCAAACACCTTGATCATGCAGCTCTTCAGAAATTCTCCCTCGGTAAGTGGCCTGGCTGATTTGGCGATCTCCTCTGCCACGATAAAACTTGCTTTCACAGCAGCTTCACTTTGTGATTTTGCACGGGTAAAAAACGTCTGCTGAAGTGTCAGATTCTTCTTTAACTCTTCTGCTTTCTGTACCTTCTGCTCTGCATTCAGGTCTTTCAGGTTATCCTGATGTTTTGTCTCATAGTGCCATCTTAGATTAAATTCTTTAATTACAGCCACATTAGCTCCACAAATGAGACACACGGGTTTACCGGCAATGTCAGTAAACATATACTCAGCCTCCCATCGGTTTTTAAAGGCTCTGTTTTCAGAATCAACTTTTCTCTTCGGCATCGTGAGGGCTAGCTTCGCAATAACTTGCAGCATCATAAGTTAGACTTGATTAACACGGGAAGCGTTCGGCAAGGCAGCTGAAGCGCTGCATTATGGGATCTGTAGTTTATTGTGTTACCAGTGCTTCATATCGCCGGGCCATTAATAACAATAATATATAAAATGATCTCGTGGGCCAGATATAATTACACGCCAGGCCGGATGTGGCCCGTGGGCCTTGAGTTTGACACATATGCTTTGTGCCATCCTCTCTAGAAGCAGTAAAGCTGAAAAGTCTCCTGAAATCATTGTCTTTGGAAAACACCTTGGCAGCAGCAAGCAAAGCACTGACCATACTATGACATAATACTACCTCTGTGCATTCCAACCTGTGACACAGTGACGCTGACCCTCCATAATAATATTCTTTTAAAAAGAAACTTTAGAGCATTGATAACAGAGTTTTGTTACGAATTAAGAATCACGTGACATGAAAACTATTTGAGCTGAATATATTAGATCTCAGAAAGCTATAATTACGTTTTGTAGTTATTTTTAGCAAAGCAGTTTTTGTGGAAGCCTTCTTTTATTTTTCTTTATTGTATATATGTATAGGCTTCTATTTTCTTAAATATTTTTCTTGGATTTTTCTAGACTAAACACTTATTTAGATTTTCTTAATTGATTTTCTTAACTGACTAATTGACTGGCTCTAACTATAGCTTTTGGGTTTTTCTTATAAAGTTTAAACTCCTTGGCATTTTGCAACAAAATCAAAAGTACTAGAAATATGCCCAGTCATAGAAAGGAAACCAATGGCTTTTCTGATATTTCTGGATTATAATTTCCATAATCCCCAATCATTGCACTCACTGGTAGGGATTGATAGGAATCAGCAATGCTATTTTAGGTGAGTCATAGATTCCTCGTATCTCCGGTGCATACTGAAGGACTGAACACAAGTTTCTTCAATTTTTAGAGTTTTACGCAAACTGTATTTTTTCATTTTACATTTAAAAGAATGTATTAAGTAGTGTGTGTGTGTGCATGTGTGTGTTAAAGCTGAAGCAAAATACCAATTCATTGGTCTTTTTATAATAGTAGTAAGGGATTAAAGTTACAGAAGAAGTCAAGTTACATAAAAATTAGATATAATTCTAGCCTTATAATAATCTATTAATGATTTAATAGCCACCACTGTGTAGTAAATGGCCAGGCTGATAGTTTGTGCAGAGGCCTGACAGTTTGTACAGTTATGAAGACCCTAATGAGAAGTACTTCTAAGCATGTGCTACACAGAATGTATTTTTGTTTTTATCTTATACACACTATTCAGAAATCTATGACCATGGGAACTGGTGACTAAAATTAAGCCAGTTGAAATGCTGATTTAAAATATAATGGGGGATCTAATGTCTTTTGCTTGATCAGTAGAAAAGACACAACAGTGGAAAATTTTAAATTTCCAGGGGCAAAGCAGTGAAAAACAACAATTCCTTGATGACAATATTACCTTTTTAAAATTTGCTTTGGAAGGAGTTCCAGAGCAGACTCCAAGTAACTCTTGGCTAAAATTAATCTTTGCTCTAGCTAATTTCTTTTGATCAAGAACTTTGTTCTAATTTTGAAACAATTGGGGAGGGGCGGACCAAGTGTCTACTATAAGAAATGCTGATACCTGTGGTGAATTGTTAACTCACTCCCACTGCTATTTAATGATATAGATCAAGAAGATCAGAATGAAGAATTTGAGAGCTAGAGATAAGATGATTTTGGTCATGGGGTATGATTGTGGAATGAACTTTAAGAACAGATTAGAGAACAGATTAGAATAATTCAGAGTCTGGCCAACTTTCAGGTCATACTTCAAGACCTTCTCCTCTGATAAAGCCTTTCCATCATAATCATACTGACATTCATAACATCCTGCTATTTTTCTTACCCTTCAAATAGCTTTTAACAAAACCAGCCAGGGAAATGAATCCAAGGGTCTCTGAAGGACATCAACAATCCTGCTATGACAATCTTATTAGCCCAGAAAGTTTTTTATTTAAACTTCACCTTTTATAAAGATAATTCAAGAGGACTCCATAATAATTTTAGATTTCAAACACGACTGTTCAATTTGAAAAATATTATCCATCATTAGCAGTAACAGAGGGCCTAGTTCTCATAGGTAACTGATCAGATTTTGCATTTTCCAAAGTTTCCCCATTATCCCCAACAGACCAGTACTATAAACAAAAAGCATTACATAGATTTCTTTCTGTCTGCTAAAAAAGTAAGATCTGGGTAGGAAGACTCAGAGCAGTTTTCAACACTCTTTATAGAAAAGAATGAGCTTGTTCTTTAAATGTTTCTTGTATTGCTTGTTTCAGTTTGCGAGTTTTTAATGAACTTACTATTTATCTTGCATGGATTTATTGTTTGCATCTAGTTTTCAAATATTGTAACCTGCTGTGAGTGCCTCTGGATAGTGGGTAACTCAGAGCCACCTTGGCATGGATTCCAATACTGGGGCAAAGCATGATGATGTACTCACACCAAAGCCTTGTACTGTTGTTCTGGATTCTTTTCTGCTTGTGAATTTTGTGGGTATAGACAGTGCATCTAGAAAGGTGAGGGGTGCAATCTGCTTCTTTGATCCTTTTCCTTGCAAGCTGATTTAAATTGTCAGGGGAGGAGTCATCTAATGGTTAAGGGAGATAATTTATGTTCCTTTGCAGGAGAAATGTGTCAGTGATTCAGACCACTAATCAAGAAAACTTTTCTTAACCTGAAGGAACTAGGAAACATTGGGCTGTCTCAAAAATACCATTTCTAGCTAATACAATTGAGAAAGTGATCGTCTGACAACGCTACATACGTTAGGCTTTCAGCAGGAATGTGGGAAAGAGACTGCTTTGTTTCTCTTGGGGGATGGCCGATGCCAGAAACTGGATGAGGTGAGGGTGGCCCTACTTGTGTCCAAGGATCTTTCAGAACCATCAGCAACTATTCAACACTTAGACAACAGACCCGTGGCATTATGTAGAGGAATGCAGAGAGAACCTTGATGAAAGTACATATGAATGAGTAATGGAAAAATAAAATACAATTCAGTTCTGGAGAAAGGAGAAGGCATGAGAAGAAACTCAAAATGCCCCCTTCACGATTCTGTTTGGTATAAGAGACGGCAGAAGGAAACTGTGGTAGCCTTTCAAGATTCTTCTATTATACCCAGCAACAATGAAGAAAAGTAGCATTTCTGTAATCCTTGCTCTGTCTATTTTCTGACCTGGTCTACTTGAAAGGCTGACATATCACACCAGGCACCACATTGTCCCATCTGCTATATAATATCTAATTAAACCATTGGGAGAAGTCATCCAAAACTTTGGAATTAGGTACCATTAATAAGTTGATTATAGTCAGCTCTACTGCCCCTTGACATCTTATTTTGAGGATGCAATTAATTCCTTTAAACAATACTACATTTGGTAATGAGCTGGATGCAGGTGAACAAGCTGAAATTAAATACAGATAAGATAGAGCTGCTGCTAGTCAGCAGGAAACTGGTATCTGAGATTGGGTGCAACTTGTTCTGGATGGGTTTGTACTCCTTCTGAAATAATACTTCCACAGTCTTGTAATACTCATTGACTACCAACTGTCTTTGGTGTCCAAGATGGCAGCAAAAAGCCAGAAAAAAATCAAGCTTCCCTATTTGCATGTTGGGTTCTTTCTTTTCTCCCCTTCATATCCCAAGCTGCCTTTTTGGTCATGGGGGGAGGAAAGGGTTTGGTTGGAGGTTTATCATCTCCTTTTGCACCTCAGCTCCTTACTTTTATTTACCTATGCCTCAACTGGCACTGAACTGTGAACAGTTAAAGTAGATGAGGGGAGAAGAGTTGCTATTTTACACTGGAGGAGTGCAAATAAAAGACATCTTCATCAGTGTTTTCCACCTAAAAAGGAATTGCTTGTGTTTTATGAGAGTGGGAAAAAAAGCTAGCATCTAGACTAAGGGAAGCCATAAGTATCTTCCTTTCTTACACAAGAAATCTGATTGTCTCCTTTCATTCCCCTCCCCCTCTTTTTTTGTCTCCAGCAAATCTTTAAGGAAAGGCATTTTTCATATGCAAACTATGCATTGAATTGTAACCAGGATATTTACATTAGGTTGCAATATTAGGTAGGCTTGCCTAAACTAAGCCTAGGCTTAGGCTTGCCTAAGGCTTGAAGAAGCTAGAAGCTTCATCCCCAATCTGATGGATTCTGATGGACTCTTGGCAGTTGATACTGTTGGAAATAAATCTTACTAAGTTCATTTCCAAGCCGGGAATAAAAATGCACAGGCAGTTGCTTGAAACAGAGATTAAATTTATTTCTGAGAGCAAACATACAAAGTTTGCTATTGGGGCAGTGACTGTGAGCCCCTTCCTTTAAGCCCTTTATATAGGGAAACTTTGCTATTGTTCCTTGAAAGCACATGGAAGTGTGCCATTCAGGAATTCCAAGAAAATCCACTTAACCAGCATTCCGAGAAGGAGCCCTGTGTAGTTAGGTGCCCTACTGGGTTGTGGTTTTCTCGTTTAGAATTTGTTGATTGAAATGGCAATCTCCTAGGGGGAAAGGATCCCTCCTTATTTGAACAAAGAGATCTCCTGTTAAACCTTGGCTAGGAAGGAATGCTATTAGCTTGGCATCTCTCCTTGCATTTTAATCTATCTATTTGGCCTACTCTAATTGTAGTTTCTCACCTTTTGCTTTGACCAGGTGGGAAGACTGCATAGTGGGAGGAGGATTTCCTCCTCATAATCTCACAATACATTTTCAGCAGAAGAGAGGATAATGAATAGTAATCATGAGAAATAAGAGTGAAGATATAATTTTCTTCAAGTCAAGATCAACTCATGGTGATTACACATCTACCTCCATGTAGCGTTTTCCTTGGGATACCATGGGTATGGTTTACCATTGCCTTTTTCCTGGATATTGTTTTCAACTTTCCAGTCTGGAGTACCATCCTAGTGGTCTCCCATTTCACTCTGCAGCTAGCAGTTCCAAAATGCCTACATTGAGAGAAAAAGAAGCACAAAGAAAATCGACTATGCACAAAGGCAGCTTTTGTCATGGAAAAATTGCTTCTTGTAGGAAATGTGCACCATAGTAGAAGCACACATGGGAATGGGTAGCCTAATACAATATGTAAACTTATTCAGAAATGGAACTGAACAGAATTTTGGGTTGATAAAATGAGATTCAAGCAAAAATGAAAGTGGCAGACTTACCTGTCCCTGCTAATATGTGTTACCAGCCTGTTTTTCACTGAGCAAAGACATGAGGGCATTTTTTTCCCTTAGCCCTGGGTCAGCTGCTGGTTACCAAATATATAGCCTATTTAATCTCCAAGAGCCTGTGTCTCGCTTGTTCAGAGATCAACAGCTAGAGGGTGATGCAGAACAGTCCACAACGCTTGCTCTACCCTTCCCAGGAGATCGGAAGCAACATCTGCTTCCTGACAAGTTCCGTAGTCCTGAAGTGAGAGATTTATTAGGTTAGGCTTGATCTGTGGTCTCCTATGAGACAGGGTGTGTTGCATTACCATACAGCTATCAGGCACAGCTAATTCAGCTTTCTAAAAGGTGAACTTCCAGGGCTGATATTAAATGACATCACCTCTTTTTTTCCAACCAAGGGTAAAACCACAGCTCTAGAATTACAACTAAAGTATAACCAATAGCTGTAAACACCTGAAGGTCAGCTTTTCTTTTCCTTAGAAAGGGTTTGTCAAATATATTGCAATAATCACTGACATTCCCTTAGTTCAGCATTGTCCTCTATTAACTGGTTGGAATATCACTTACTGTTACAAACTTAGGGATAAAGTATGGTCATGAGGTTTATTAGTGCAAGTCCATTACAATTCAGTAATGTAGGTATGGGGATCAGAAACGTATTTATAAATTGTACTCAGCTTTTGGAGAAGGTGTTTAAACCTGGCTGAGCTATAAAACATATTGCCATCTACTACTCTGGTTTTCTTTTGAAAAGGTAATTATGTACTGGCCTGACTGCCAATATACATAGGTTTGTGGTCTTGATGGTGCCACTTTTGCCTGGAATTTGTTGTACAAGAATTTGAGTACATTCTTTACTCAGGTAATCCACAATGAATTCACTTATGGTTGGTACCAAGCTTCCTAAATGTTCAAGTATGGCTGAAATATATTTATTCATCTAGGCTTCTAATTGAATCTATGCTGCTGTCTCTCTTATCTCCGATTTTTAAGATGCTGTATACTTATGTCATTATGGTTTTAACATACTTTATTTAAAATATTTGCACATAACCTGTCACACCATGCATCTCCAGGCAATGTACAACATTAAAATACATTCATGTGCTATAAAGACATTAAGCATAGTCATCAACAGCTTAACATATTTTGAAATATTTTTAACGTACAAGCCAGTGGAGATGAGCAGCAGAATTGTGACATCTTGAGATGTCACAAGCTGGGTGAATCAAAATGTGTTCAGCTGTGAATAATAAACTCAGATAAAGTTTATCAATAAATACAAGTGTAAAAGTGCTTTATGTCTAGGGCAGTGTTGTCCAAACGTGGCTACTTTAAGATGAATGGACTTCAACTCCCAGAATTCCCCAGCCAGCATTCCCCAGCATGGCTGCCTAGGGAATTCTGGGAGTTGAAGTCCACTCATCTTAAAGTGGCCAAGTTTGGACAACACTGGTCTAGGGGTTGATGTTCAGAGCCCTCCTTCAAAGTGATGCCAAGTGAGCATCCACAGGATGAGGCAGTCAGGAAGACCTCTTCTGATGGTTGCTGGGACTGGACAGATACATATGGGAGAAAGCATTCCATTAGGTCAGAGGTCAGCAATCGTCTTCTGCATAGGGGCCCCAGGCCATGCCGCTGCTACTATGGCCTTTACTGGGGGATTCATTGCTCCATTCCTCTCTCTCATAGGCTGGCTAAATATATTTCTTTTTGGGACCACTGGCCAAATGATTTAGGATGATGGGCCACATCCAGTCCATTGCCTGTAGGTTCCTGAGTCTTGCCGTAGGTATCTCGTAGAGGCTTGTAGATTAATACCCGAAGTTGTTACATTTTAATCAGAACTTGTATGGGAATACATGGGCTTTATTATGATCTTAACAAAAAGTGGATAATGACTTTTATCAACACTTTAACAAAGCAGAACAATGCATTTTAGATAAGCTTTGATAGTTTTGCATTTTGCAGGCTATACAAGAATAAAAGAGAATGTCTTTGACCTCCTATAATGCCAGCCATTTCTTAATTAACAGGAATTCCTAATTTTTTATATGGCTACTTTAATGATAGCTTCATTTTTACTGGATGAACTCATTTCACTGCACTGCTCCCCTTGAAATCAATAAAGCTGCTCTTGAGATGTAAAGTACTGTACAGGTGAATTAATTATCTGTCCTTCACCAATTTGACATTAATCAGCTTTTCAGCTTTCCTTTCCCTTAATGGTAGCCTTAACATCTTTGTAAAGTAAATTATCTTCTAAGGCAATCCTATTGTTTTATAATAGTTTATTTTTAATTTATTTTATGTTCAGGAAGCTTTTGCCAGAAAACCTATTGTAAAACATATGATCATGTTGATTATCTTTAGTCAATTTCCTTGTAGTAAAACTATTCTAATGAACTCTATCCCATGTGATAGTTTGTTCAGAAGTGTTTAGATAAAGGTTTACCTTCTCAAACAGTTGATGGCATGAACAGTGAAAAAAAGGAATAAAGATGCCTACTTTAACACACACACATACCCTAAACATAGTTAAATATTGTAGGTCAGGTTAAATGTTGTTCCTTGTTAATTGGTTTGAAACAAACTTGTGAGTATTATGAAACACATTGTAAATGAGGTTACAGGATGAGGTATATAGGAATCTTCAGTAACTATTCAGGTTAAATTAAAAACGTATAGATTTACCTTAAACTAAATATGCACTCTCTTCCCAGGCTTTAGCGAAATATAGTAATCCATATAGCCATAGTGATTCTGTCAAACTGGATTATTTTGCTATGATTTAGACTTACTGGCCAAAGCAAAGTGCTGTGATAAGACTTGATCACATGTTCACACCATCTTTTAAATACTAAATACTAGGGGTTTTTTTCCACTTTCAATCGTGACTGATTCTACAGAGACTGCCTGGACGAGTCCCTGAAGTTTTCCTGGCAAGGTTTTTTTCAAAAGTGGTTTGCCATTCCCTCCTTCCTAGGGCAGACCCCAGCTGGCGGTCGCAGGAAATCAAGTCTCTTCCGTTGCGTTGCGTCCAGCAACCGGCAACTGATTCCCGTTTTCCCGTGCAAGGCGCCGCCAGCGTTTTCCCTCCCACCGAGGTGAGAGTACCTATTTATCTACTTGCTTACACTTTCGAGCTGCTAGGTGGGCAGGAGCTAAGGGCACAAGATGGGAGCTCACCCCACCGCATGGAGCTTGGGCTCAAACTGCTGAAGTGTCAACCATTTCTGGCCAGCAACTTCCAGCCTCATTAAGCCGCTGTGCCATCGCATCCCCAAATACTAATACAGTACTGCTAACAAACAATTCTAAGCCTTCCTTGGAATCTACAGACAGTGGTATGGGGGGGGGGGGGCAGAGAAAAGGGAGTCAGATTGATGCAACCAGCATTGAAGCATTGCAGTGCAAGCCCCATCCCTTTTCTACATTTGTTGAAACATTGCATGCCCCAAAATGGCAAAGTTTGCAGCCTGAGAAAAGCAGCAAGAACCTATGGACATTGCTGTCAAGGGCTAAAAGCAAAGATAAGCAACCTAGTCAATCCAGATGTTCTGGAAGCAACAAATAGTGGGGATTTTGTACTGTAAAATATCTAGAAGTCATTAGATTGCCTTCCTTTGCTCTAGTCAGTGTAAGTGATGATCTTACAGACTTTTCCTGGAATTGTTTCCTAGCCTCTTCCTTACTTGTGTTTTTAATTGCCTTAAAAAGCCTAGTAGAATTTTCAGAAAAGTAAAATACTTCTCATCTTCCCCTACTCAGCAAGATAATGCTAGAAAGGAAAGCTGTGGCTAGTTTCTTATTTATTCTACCAAGGAGATAGACAATCCTGGATCCTGTGCTCCAAACAGGACCTTTTCAGGCATAGGAAATTCCCCTTCCCCAGCTAATGAAGGTTAATTAAAACTAAAGTCTCAATGTGTTAAAGTCATCAATTAAATCAAGAAGATGGAATTTCTTTAAAAGCTGATCAGGAAAGAGTCAGGCTAAAGTTGAAAGAAAACTATCATTTGTTGCCTGGGTGACAGGCAATGAAATTCACATGATCTTTGGGCTGTGCAGCTATCTGTCAAAATGGAGGTCAGGCCATTTTTATAATGAATGCCAGTGATTTCAAGTATGCTAATATAAGTCAGGTTACCTTGAATTTTGTGAAGGAAGATGTCAACACAATTTTCCAGAAAGTGGTCTCATACAATCATCTCAAAACTGGTTGCTTTTAACTATTTAAAGACATAGTAATATGAACTCTTTAAATGAATGGGGGACAACAGGCCCTGAGACAAAATTTATTTCTTAAAGATTCTTGGAGGGGTGTGCACAAAATATGACACAATGTAATAAGAGACACACGGATAGGCATTAAAATGGACAGGATATTAACTTTTATGACTGTATTCCTAGATAATTTTGATTCAGTTCAGTTGATTCAATAAAACTAGTATATTAATGGCAATGATAGGCAAACCAAATTTACTCAGAAAAGTAGGTACAACAGGGGGTCTCTAGGGTGTGAGCATAAAAAGCAAGATGGTGGATCCCCCCCCCCCCCCCATCCATGGTGATGATTATTCCATTTGTTTCAAAGATCAATTCTGAGAAAAAAAGCAATGATAGTATCAAAAATACCAAATAATTTAATTAGTATTATTCTCAATATTAAGTTCAATGTTTTATGGTAACTATATTATGTGTTAAACAGTGGATTTGCATGACAATACAGCTTTGATGGTACCGATTTTATTAAGCTCTGTCCATGGTGCTAGGGAATAGAAAGTGAGACAGATAAAAATAATGGCTAGCTGGTAATAGTGTATTAATGAAACATCATCACTGACTTTTGCACATACTACAAAATCAAAGCAGCTGTACACTATATAGAGTTGTAAATATGAACTGTTGATCAGTTAAATGCTTATTTCTCAATAATTATTCTGACACTAAAAGAATATGTAAGAGATGATATGGGACTATGCAAGGTAACCTCATGCTATCTGTACATCTGACCAATTTATGAAGGGTTTTTATATACATATGATGCACATACAACCCTTCCACACAAGAAATAATGTATTGTAGGTATACAGCAGTTTGCACATAAGTCTCTTCATGCCCTGGCTGAAAGCCAGTGGCCTATTTTAGGTAACCAGGGTCATTCTGCGAAAGGAGGGACCAGGTGAGCCCTTGCAGGGTTGCTGTGAGAACTATTCTAGGCATTTGTCAGACAAAATCACATGACTTTATTCAGAATTAGACTCTGACTGGGCAGATCCTGTGGAAGTGGCACATCCTAGCTCAGCTATCTGGGTGGAGTTCAAGGTGGTCAATCCTGAGGAAGTGGACAGGGTCCTTGTAGCTGTGAACTCTGCCACCTATAGTCTGGACCCATGCCCCTCCTGGTTGGTCAAGGCCTCCTGGAGTTGGCTCGTGACTGGCTCAAAGTGGTAGTAATAACTCTTTGCAAGAGGGGGTGGTCCCACCTGCCTTGAAAGAGGCAGGGGTATGCCCTTGTCAGGTAGACCAGATCAAGAAACAGATGCCGAGTAGACCTAAAACTACTTATATTAGAATGGCTACAGTAACAGAATCTTGCTAGTCAGAATGTGTCTCCATTCCTCCTCTTTTTATATCTTCATGATGAAGCATGAATCAGATTACCTTGACCATTTTCAGTCAGGATTTTGGCCTGATTATAGTACCTCCTGGACTTGCAGCTCTTTCTGGAACAGTAGGTAGTAGCCCTGCCCAAGGGAGCCTTTGCACCAATTCATTTTGTGCACCAGTTGTGCCCATTCCTGGACTGGGAGACCTTGCTTGCAGTCATTCACACCTTAGTCACTATCTGATTGGATTACTGCAATGCACTTTATATGAGGCTGTCCTTGAAGACCATCCAGAAGTACATCTCTGGGGGTTCCATGATTTGCCCGTGCTACAACCCTGTTGTGCAAGCTGCACTGGCTTCTCATTGCTTTCTAGGTGCAATTCAACGTATTGGTTATCAGCATTAAAGCTCTATGTGGCACAGGGCCAGTTTATTTGCAGAACCATCTCCCCCTGAGGTTATCTGCCTGTCCCACTAGGTTTAATAGAATGGGTACACTCCAGGTTCCTTTCCTCAAATGTTGCCACCTTGTGGGACCTTGGAGACAGACCTTTTCTGTAGCCTCCCCAGCCCTTTGGAATAGCCTCCCACCTGAGATTCAAGGGGCCTCTAACCTTTTAGCATTCTGGAAGGCCATGCAGACCTGGTTCTTCTTCCAAGCATTGGCTAGGATGGGGTTAAGTCAGGGGTGAATGGTATGGGTGATTCTGGCTCCTATATGTTTTATGTTGTTGTTTTTGCTAGTTGTGGTGAGCAGCCTTTGATTACTGTATGAGATAGGCAGCCATATAAGTTCTTTAAATATATAAATAAAGTGTAAATGCACAGTTGCTTTTTCATTGTGTTCGATGGGAATCTTCTGAATTGAAGATTCAGTTAAAAACACATGCTTTTAACTATTCCTTTAGTAAATTTGTGGCTTGTTTAAGCCCATATTTACCAAATATTTCTATCCTCACTTATAAAAAAAGTTCCTATGACTAGATAAAGCCTAAGGACACAGCTAGGTTTGATTCAGTGCTGTAACTGTTTAATTCAGGATTCCAATGACATCATCTAGAATCATGTATGAAACTCTTATTGCAAGAGAAACCATTATATTTATATATGTACTTGAATGCAGCCTGAAGGTTAGCAAAATAAATCTGCTTTCCAAATCCTCTGGTTTTAAGCTGGGAAAGAGAGACAAAGAAATCACAACCCCATGCTGTGTTTGCAAGTGGATGAAAGCAGACAGATTTGACAGTCTGTCTTTCGACCAAACAAATTTATTGACAGCCCAGTTGTGATGCATTTGGCATTCTCCATTTAGGGAAAAGATGTGGCTCTTATTCTAAAGCAAGAGAAGAAGGTCTCTCTGTACACACTCTTCCTCCACAAACCAGAGATGGAAGAATGGTAAAATAATTTTGAAATTCAGGCTGCATTACAGCCTCAATTGGATCATTATATTTGAATTACAGCTCCTTGGTATAATAAGTATGCATATCTTTGTAACAAGGGGCAGTGCAATATCACACAGGGCAAACCATCTCTGTATAATGATCAGCTATGAATTGGTATTTACAAGCAATTTAATTTCTTAGGTCAAGAATCACAAGGAAGTTATGTTCCTTCTTAATTCATTAGAGGTGCTCAGCCTTTTTATTGGAATATAAAAGATAAACTTAACTTTGATTTAAACAAGCTGGTAAATCCGGAGCTTAAATGATTCTGCTATAAATACAGAGGTTTTTTTTTTTAAGTAGAAGAATCTATGGCTCATAGCACTTATATGTCTAATAGCATAAATGGTAATGTGAAGGGAGACCTTCTAACTTTCTATAAGATATATACTTCATGTCAGCAATGTGGTAATTTTCAATTTTAGTTTTATCCCTTAATGAATATCATAACAGCACAGATGCTGATTTTTGGTGTCGCCTTCAGTTTATCTTGAAAGGCTTCCTATCCCTTGAAAGCACGTCATCCTACATAAGCACATCCCTGCAAAAGACGAACCTAATATGTAACAATCAAGCAACAAGGAGAACTTCTCAGAACTGATGTTGGTGTTGTTTGCCATAATGTTTTTTCATAAGAAGAGCAAGCTTGAATTGCATGAAACATATAGCAACTATATTTCAATAATTAAGGGCATGAAAAAAGATACCTTGTATATATGTGGAATGCTACAAATTTTTGAAATATAGGTCCTGTGCCAGCACATATGAAAACAAGCATACCTTTTCTCTGGTAAAACCATCTCACTATCTTTCAATTGTAACAGCAACTTATCATTCTATGCTGTTTTTAGTTATCATTTATGTTTCCTTAAAATTGCAACAAATAGGAATTCTGATTTGCATCCATTATTTTGTTCTATATGAAACATTGAAAAAAGGAGAGTTATACTGTGTAATTCATAGCATGAAACACAGGTGCACAATCTGAACTTCCCGAACCTAGAGGTCTCTAGGTTCAAATAGGGGCTTGGATCTGTTTCTTCTTAATCCCAAGACAACATTTAATCACTATGACACCATTAGATGTCCTTTTAATTATGACTTTAATTAGTCATAAATAATTACACTGGAAGTATTGTAACTCACTTTGGTCATATCATGAAACATACTGTAGATGGAACTGAAATCTCCCCTCTTAGAATGAGAGCACTTGAACAAATGGATTTGCTTGTGAATAACACCATTTGTGTAAATTATCAGGAAAAGTTATTATGAATCCCTCTGCCCTCTTTAAAATAAAAGGGAAATCACTTGTCTGTGTTCTATTGCCTTTACTATAGCCCTATTGGCACAGCAGAAATTAGTGAAGCATCCCCATATTCAATCAATGGATTCATCTTTGTGTGCCAGCGTCACATGATTTGGGATGACACAATCAGACACTGAACGGTCATGCCTTTAGTCCTCTCAATCCTGCAAAGAATACTAGGAGGTTGTTAATTCCTTCCTCATTGACTAATATTTTATTTTCCACCTGAAGAGACAGAAACAAAATACTATGGTGCTATGATTGGTGTTGACTTTACCACAGATTCTGGGGTTCATACACACCCCCTACATTTTTGCTCCTTTTCCAGCACTTATTCATATGGCCAGAGAGACAGAATGTCTAGAGATGGCCAGTTTTCACAGGGGTTGTTCTAGGACTTTGTCCCAGTCATAGATGTTGGAATAAACCATTAATTCTTAGGTGAGTAGTTTGCATGACATGAGAGTCTGGGGCTAAACCTAACCCCTTCCGAGTTAATTAATTCAGTCAATTAATAAAGTTTGGGAGCTTGCACACATTTACATACTCCCTATGACCAGTTAAGGGTTCCATACAATCAGGGCTTATTCATTACTGAAGAGTTTAATACTGACATAATTTATTATCAGTAATATGTCTGAAAATATTCTGATTTATTTAATTAAGAAAAATGGAAGTGCTTGTATTTTTTTTAAAAAAGGACCACAGTGCTTTGATGGGATGAATGATAGCTGAGAGAATAGCTGAGAAAATTTTTTTCAGACTGATAGGTACTCCAGCTCTGCCAGAACCTGAAAGTTATTTAAACATTTTAAGGAGATGGTAATGGAGCAAAGAAAGTAACTAGCAATTATTATGTTTCTAGACAAAGTAATAAGGAACCTTGATAAGTGGGTTATTGGCAGGATGATGGCAGTCTGTCTGTTGGAGTAAATTGTTAGGTCAGCAGGTTAGAATATAATTAACAATAAATAGTTCCAGGACACTTAACAAACAAGTGACATAATATTAATGCTGGTATATTAGATATAATAGATATTGTTACTGGACAAATTCAGTATGTGAGATATACAATGTACATTATGATTCCATGATATAGTATATTCCAAGGTCATTGTCACATTTATTACTTTCAGAAAAAGTAGCTTAGACATGCAAAAAATACATACATGCAGAAATATATACATTGTGTATGTGTGTTTGTGTATCAATATATCAGTATCTATAGCTATATATCTATAATGTTCAGCTTGAATCTATCCACTGCAAGGAAGGCCTCTTCGTTGAAGGTTATGGACTGTAATGTACCACATGAGTCCAGTTCTGGTTGGGGGAAAGATGCATTTTAACTTCCCAGTCTAGGGCTGAGAAAGGTTGACTGACTGAAAAGCCAGTCACTCAGCCAGCTACTATGCCTAGGAGAGGATGAGAACCTGGGTGTCTCTGCACTTAGTCCAGCAACAACTTCTTTGACACATCTTTTCCAATAATTATTCCAATTGTCAGACCAGACAGTATTTAGAAACCCTCAAACTTGCTTTAATAAAGCATAATTAGAATTCACAGGATGTAAGATAGAGCTATGAGAGTTTGGCAAGGGGATTTTTTTCCATCCTACTTTGTACCTTGGGGGATTTCTTATTAACTCCTAGGAGTTTTAGTTAGGCGTTATTGCGCACGCACGCGCACACACGCACACACACACTCACTCACACACAGACCATTCTGGCAGAAGGTTTTGAAGGATCTTCAAAAGAACTAACCACTGGATTATCACTTTCCTATATTGGATTTTACAATTATAACTACTTTAATCATCTTTTCTAATTGTTCCTACATCATAACAAGAAGAGAAGAGAAAATTTAGCTGCAGCTGCCCATGGCTTTCTGGTGAGATTTACTTTTATTAGAGCTGAAAATTTTCATTAGTTTATAAAGATAAAAATTTAGCTGGAATAAGCTCTAGAGCTGAAACCTAAGTGGAGAATTGGAAAATAGGTTCCACTGAGGTGATACAGAAGTTTAATTTAGACTCAGACTTAGACTTGGAACAAATACACTATTTGCTTAAAGGAGTGAGTTGTGGACTTTAATCACACTGTTAACTAACTGCTCTTGTGAATGCCTGTGAATCATAGAGAACTACAACAGTGGAGCAAGTGATTGTTTGGGTGGAAGTGATCCTGTTGACCTTGAACACTTGGGATTTACAAAATAAGATTGTTACATTTTTTTTCTTTTGTTCTTTTACAATCCTCTTTTCTATCACCATGGATTTATCAAAGCAAGAACTCTTCTTTAATAATTAATAAAGACAGAAAACAACACAGCCCACTAGATAGCACTGAAGGGTATAGCAGTGAACTCAATGTATATAATTTTTGTAGACTCAGAACAGTGGGGGCAGGTGCACAAAGGAAAGCAAGCAAGAGGTTTTTTGAATGGTTCATCTGTTATAGGTTAGAAAAAGAGGCTTTTCCTTTTAAGAGGCTAAAGGAAAGAGAGCCTGAGGGGTTTAAGAAAGTGGGGAAAAAAGGAGAAGAAAATCAGGAGAAATTCTTAGAGGTGAGAACTGACTGAGCCATTATTTATCATAAAATGGAACAAATAGAATGCAACATAATAGTTGGTTATAGCAGTATAATAAGAAGAAACTATGTATGGAAAAGATTTTTATGACTTACCAAGAAATAAGGAGAAAAAAATGTGTCCAGAGAGAGAGAGAGAGAGAGAGAGAGAGAGAGAGGAAGGGGGAAAGAGGAATCAGACTCAGAGATGCTTAACCAACTGTTCAAGAAATTAACATTCCAAATGACAGCATTAAGTGAAAAATTCCAACAATAATAAGATTGAATATTAAACAAAATGGAGGAAATAAAAGGGGAACTAAAAACTGAAATGTAATGAATGTAATGAAGAGTGCTCAAATCAATACACAAGAGATATGAAAGTTTAAAAAAATAGACAAGAAAGTTTGAAACAAGGATTGGAAACTCAAGATCTGAAAAGTCAGGAAATGTAAAGAACAATAGATACTCCAGAACTTCAACAAACACAGTAAAATCTGAGATTCAGAGGAATCCCTGAAGACTTTGAAAAGGTGGATATTAAAGGAAAATTCAAAATTTAGATGCAAGATTATTTAAAAATAGACAGAGATTTCCCAGATATAGAGTATATTTTCAGGACAAATTCTAAAATGGCACAAAGAAAAAAAACTGCAAACTAAACAAAGTTAAACATATTTATTAGAAACAGAAGAACTCCCTCACCCAAGATAAAATACATCAAATAAATAAAATCATCATAAGAAATGAGAATGCAAATAAACCAGGATTTTTTTTTTTTTTTTGGTGCATCAATTTAGGAGAGAAAGAGAAAGAAGAATGATAACAGCAATAAAAATAAATTGATATATATGAGATTGGAAATTACAGAACACACAAAATTTTTAAGGAACTATATTCCAAGGATAACATTAATAAAGAAAGTTCAAAAACATACATTTGAGACTCAGAGTTCAGAAGTTTACTGAACAACACAGACAAATATTAAGCAAACCTATAAGAATTCAAGAGATTAAAGAAGCAATTAAAAAAATACTAAAATTGAAAAGGCGCCAGGCCCAGATGAACTGATGGTATAATACTACAAAAAGTTAGAAGAAGAACTGTTGGAACCATTACCAAGGAATCTGAATGAAATCCAAGTAACAAAAACAGTGTCAGAGACATAAGAAGCATATATAACTTTGATTTACAAAGAAGAGGATGATTTGAAGAAACTTCAATTATATAACCAATTTCTTTATGGAATGTAGATTATAAAATATTCACCACATTATTAGCTGAATATCTGAAGAAGTACAATTCTTCAGTGCAGATCAAACCATTACATTCCCTAAAAGATGAAGGATAACAACAGATTTATAATAGATGCATTAGAATATATCAACAATAAGAAAGGTGGAGACTTCCAGTAAGCACCATGGCAACGTAGGCATCCTTGCCAAAGTGGGATGGTGTTTACGGTGGAGATTGGCAGCTGGATGCTGGATCCTGGCCGATGAAATCTTCCCAGAGAAAGGAGAGAGTGTGAGATAGCCCGCATGCACTCTGGACAGCCACTCCTTGTGACTAGACCACAAGAACCAAGATTTTGCAGTCAGTTTATAAGTCGAGTAGCTAGAAGTCAACGGACACCGTCTAAGCTCACAGTTGTAACACAGCCTTTTGTGGAGAAAAAGCTCAACCGAGCCTCATTTCTTAATCACCTTTGAAACTATTTTTCATTGCTTTGGAAATATTAAGCAATATCATTGCTTTGGAGCGGCAAGTTTTTATTGCATTCACTGGGTGAGTCTCCTTCTCCTTAGAGAAATTTTAAATATAATTGTAAGGACTTGGGATTTTTTTTTTTTTTAGAATAAACAGCAAAAGGGTGTAGAGTCTTGATTTTGGAAAGTTAAAAACAGGCTAAGGGTCCAGACTGACTAAAATTTTGAAATTAATTATAAAAATTCTTCCTGTGGGAAACTGGTTGTTTGGGTTCTTTGGAAAAAACAACATGATAAGATGGGACTTTGAAAGTTGGACACCAGGGAGAAACTAGAAGAAAAGAAAGATTAATGAAGAATCCCTCCCTCCCTTGACTCCTGGAAACTGCCTGGACAAGTCCCTGCCATTTTCTTGGCAAGATTTTCAGAAATGGTTTGCCATTGCCTTTTTCCTAGGGCTGAGAGGCTTAAAGTCACCCAGGTGGCTTTATGCCTAAAATGGAACCAGAATTAGAACTAGAACTTGTGCTTTCTAGCCTGGTACCTTATCCACTACATCAAAGTGGCTCTCATAATATGGAATTATTTCCCACTCCCATGGGCCAGCCATAATTGAATCGTATCCCTTTGCTTTTCTTCACAAGTATGAGAACTGAATATATAGTATTAAAATAAACACAGAAACTTAAACAGCCTGCAATGGATGCAGGCAACTAGGTGGCATGATCAATAAAACAGTTGCTGCTGCTCTGTTTTTAAGGTTTTTTTATGCTAATTAGTAAATAACATTAAACTTCAAAAAGTCAAGCTTAAAATGAACTAAAAAGTATCAGCACCATTAACCTTCAGGTATAAGTTTCTGGATAGAAGATGAACAGCCACCCATCCTTAACCATGTTAATTTAAAAGGAAACAAGATTGTTGAGTTCAAAAGGCTCTCTCACAAAATCCCTGCCAAAATTTCCCAGACAACAGCAGCATCAGCCTGAATAGGGATAAGGAAATCGAATCTTAAGTTCCATCAAACTATGCAGGTTTGGAAGAACTGTTAAATGGCTTATCTTTGCAAGTTCCAGTGTGATGTCATTGCACCTCAGTGTATCCACAGATACCTTCCTTGGAGTCCACAGGCCTTCCTTACTCATCCTAAGCTTTTATAGATAATTAAGAAAGGGAACTGGATGTGCAGCAAAGGAGAACACCAATTTCTAATATTATATTTATTTACAAGAAAAGAACCTGAACCCCACATTCACAGATTAAAAAAAAATAAGAATAAAAATATTAAAAAATAGATGTCTACAATCTAGCACTCACTTGCTCAGTAGGGGAGGGGGGATTGGAGAAAGTGCCAACATATAGCCTCAGTACTTAGCCTTCTGATTAATGTGTATGTTTACTTGCTAGACACATGATACAGCCTATCCTGTTTGCCCATGGCATGCTGTCCAGATTCCAAATGTGCTCACTGGCCCAAAAAGACCGGGGATAGACATGATCTAGAATTATACCAGATAACTTCTGAAGAGCAAGCCAGAACCACACAATGCCTGAATTCAACTCTCATGTTGTCAGGATTGCTTCTGTCAAGTAGGTCAAATAGTGAGGTAATTTATCTTTCCTGTTGTAGGCCCCACCACTCTCAAATTTTGCTCTGACACATGTGTGTGTGGGGTGGGGGGGCAGGCTTGTGGGAGTTTCATGGAGGAAGACAGGTTGAGAACATCTGACAAGTAATAGGATTTTGTCATGAGAAAATATATAAAATAAATCATTTTAAGGTTTGGGAAAACACTAAAGACCCTGATTTCCACAATTGTATCAAACCAAGATGCACAGAGCTAGCTGCTATTGATAAATGACTGGAATTTATCCTTTCAAAGTCCGTGCAGTGGCATCATGTTGTGATTTAATGCCAGGATCAGCTAAAGCTATGTGGCCATCACCCCTTTTCTATTCTTATGCCCAAAAATGAAGCAACTTCTGCAGCAAGTAATAAAGAAGTTTCACTGCCAGCCAGGAAAGACTTCAGTAAAATAATTGCTTGAGGTCTGACACTGATTGATGAAGGGATGCTTATTTGCCCCCTCCATTTGAATTACTTTATTCTTTTTGTTTTTCACTTCGGTGGTGATTAGAGTTGCTTCAAAAGTATCTACATTAATTCTGGCAGAAAATGAAGGATTGCCAACAATTTCTTCATTCTTTCATTCTAGATTCAGAAGATATTGCTTTCCTTTATTATTTTTTTCCTACTTAAATTATACTCAGTAAGTAATTATTTAAGGAGAAAATATAATGGATATAATCCACTAGGAATAGGGCTCTTATTTAAAAAAACAACAACAACTTTGTCTTTTAAAAAGTCAAGCTAAAGTTAGTGATAAATTAGTATGTGGGTCTAACATTATTGTTTCAGATTTGGAGAGTATAACTGATATTATAAAGTTTTATCCATTTTACTCTAAAAACTGAATGACTCAGTGCAATGTCTGTCTGTAGTTTTTTTGTTAGAACTTCATGAATTTGTATGCTGAACAATTCAGTGTATCAGTTAAATCTCAAGACAAACATTGGTTGCTTCACTTAATCTTTTTTGGAACAATCAGCTCATACATTAGCAAAACTTGAAGGCCTGCCAAATTATTATTGGCACCTGTAAAGGCCTATTAGTGAAATTCCAAAATGTTAAGTCTTAGAAAAGGACTGGCAGAAGACCTGATAATTTAATCACAGTGACACCATAAATCCCCTTCCCTTCACCCCACAGAAAAAATATTAGAAATCTTCCAAAAGGGGAAAAAAATGTGATTTGTTGTACTCTGTCTCTGTTAGATTCCAGCCTATGCACAAAAGAGCATATTGCAAGCCACACTAGATGCGTACAGGGCACATTCTGCTATAGTGCTACTAGCTGGACTGAGTATCACAGGGCATTTTGACCTTTCCAGCTGTGCCAGAGGCCTGAAGGATGCAAGGCAGATTTTTGAAAGCACTAGATGCCATTGCTGATTTTGTTAATCTACCGTTGATCACTTGTGCTAAATGAGAGACAGACCTATCAGGAAGCTTCTTAAGATTTCCAGAATTATCTCTAGGCGATGCTGGTCCCTTGCTTACAAAATTCAAATAAGGTCAATATAGACCTTCTTTGCACAGGTCTGAAATGGATGGCATTTTCTGTTCCTTTCATCCATTTGGATTCTGTGGAGTAGAAATGGACTTGTTCCATTCACCCTTGATAGCATTCTGATCCTTAACATATTTTAGTTTGAATTTGTGAAAACAAAGATATTTCCATATAGTATACACTATCTCACACCAACCCATCTATCTATCTATCTATCTATCTATCTATCTATCTATCTATCTATCTGTCTGTCTGTCTGTCTGTCTGTCTGTCTGTCTGTCTGTCTGTCTGTCCGTCCGTCCGTCCGTCCATCCATCCATCCATCCATCCATCCATCCATCCATCCATCCATTCACAGATACACACACACATACTCTCTCTCTCACACACACATACCTATAGAATATCTTATATCCGGGCCCTTCCCACTATTGCAATGCCACAACAGTATTTCAGATGTATTCCCCATAGTAGGCTTGACCAACATTGTGCAGAATAGCAAAACATGTTTCAGCTAAGCCATCTGTATTAATTCAAGAGATTATCTGTGGCATTATATAGGAAGCAGAATAAACTGAATACCACAGCATTTGATCAAATATTTGGCAATAGAATTTACATTGATCTCCTTCATTGATTTAGTTTTGTAACATACTTAGATCCCACAATCTACATATGAATACACAAGCAACTATTGTACAGATCAGTCAGCCCTCATATCATTTTTAAATTTTCTTCCAACTACGTATCAGTTAATATAAATCAATAGCAAATATACTAATATAAGCCTTGTGTTTATTTCAGATTAGGGTCTGTTAAGTTGTTCCCTTCCCTTCCCTTCCCTTCCCTTCCCTTCCCTTCCCTTCCCTTCCCTTCCCTTCCCTTCCCTTCCCTTCCCTTCCCTTCCCTTCCCTTCCCTTCCCTTCCCTTCCCTTCCCTTCCCTCTTTGTTCATATGAGGTATTGTGGAAGAGACTATTGTTTAGGGATGCATCTGTTCATTCAAAGTCTTCCCCTTAGTTTTCACATAAAGCCAGCTATGTCTAATTTCAACATATGAAAGGAATTTTCTCTTTTCGCCTTTTCCTAGACCTATCAAGAGAAGAAAGCATTTTAGTTTTGCCTCTGGGGCAAAAAGAGATATCATCCTACTTAGAGAAATGGGAAAATAAAATCTTTGTATAATAACTGCAGCTTCATCCTGTTTTATGAGCCATTCACAGCTGCTAATTTATAAGCTTTGTATTTCATTCTTCCAGAGGAAAGACACATACAAATACATCTGCTCAGTTGTCCCAAACTGTATAATACCCAAATGTGACGATGAAGAGAAAAGCCAAGGAACATGGCAATGGTTTAAAAACAATAGAAGTGTAATTTTAGAAGACAGACATCATTAGGTGTATTCATCCTAAGCAATTTTGCATTACTAAGTAGAATTGTTTCCCTTTTCATTATTATGTATTTTTATTGCTGTTGTTGTTATATGTATGTTTATGAGAGTGTGTTTGTGCATTTAGTAGCACTATGTCTATTATTGCTTTGCTCACTTTTCTGTAGGATGTATGGGGCTATATCTTATTAATTGCAGACATCGTGCAATTTAAAATACAAATTTGGGTATTATTAATTGCAATAATGTTTAATATATATTCACACATACATACCCTAGTGAAATCAGCTTGTGATATTATTATCTTAGAATCAGCTATGGTCCTTTCCTGTCAGTTTGTTTAATGACTGAACTATACAAGTTTTTGTTAAGCTTTGTGGAACTTATTCCAGACCAGATGTGTCTGGCATTGCCTAAAATATTTCTTCTTACAGGACACTATACCAGGTCTATAGGGGATCCAGAAGCATTGTTGGAAATATAGGCTATGCTTGAAGCTGATGCTTTGCTATGTTAGCTTTCTTTGCATTTTATTAGAAATCAGTTCAGGGCTTTCAGCATTACGTGATCTTTCAATCCCAAAGCTCCCAGTAATCATTTGCCATGACAGGATGACTGAACCACACCTCAGCCCTCCACATCCTCGGTCTCCTTGATGACACTGCCTAATATATTCCTACACACATGCTTAACAGTAGGGCTAAAATGGGATGCAGAGGAGAAGGCAGTTAGACACACCTATATTATTATTTTATGTTTTTTTAAAAAAAATACTTTAATTAATGAATTGTTTCTGGAAAACATAAAGAATAAGGGAGGAGAACTCAGTGAAGATGAAGACATTTGAGGGGGGAAAAAAAGATTTGGATAGAATATTGGACCCATTGTTGAAAGAGAACTATTTCCTGATGCACAGTATTGCCATTTCAAGCCCACTGTTTAAGGAGCCAAGAGCAGTTTGAGTAAAGCAAAGTTAAGAACAAATTGTCATTTTACTACACATCTTCAAAAGATATAAATTATATTCTCTTTTAATAATTTCAAGCTTTTGGAAAGTCTTGAGTGGACAGTGAAGAAAGCATGCACCCAGGTGATTTAGACAATGAGTTATCTTCCAAATCTACCCAAAGATGAAAGTTTAGATATATCTATCTCATCTTTCATTAGTTAAAAGTGGCCAGATGAACCCACTGACCGTTATATTTGCTCATGATTCGGTTTGTTTGCTGGTTTTAGGAACTAAGAATTCATTGTTTGCTGGGTACAGAGAACCGTTATCCTTTAATATGATTCTACTTCAGAACTCAACAGAATCAAGGTGGGAATGAGAACAATAAGAGCTTCCCCCCCCCCTTCAAGAAATAAGAATACATTACCAATTGCATGTTATTTTTATATCCATCCTAGCCTTGGTTCGAAAATTCTGAGAATGAAGGTGGAATGGGAATGCCCCCCTACCTTCAAAATTTCTCTTAATGTTGAAGGTTCTACTGAAGCTGTAACTACATTCAGCTAAATGTAGTTGTAATTTTGTATACAGTCAGGAAATTTGAGCCTAACTGCACACATTTCAGATGTTGCAGCATGCTGTAATTATTTTTTTGTTGTTCTTTAGTCGTTAAGTCGTGTCCGACTCTTCGTGACCCCATGAACCATATTGCGCCAGGCCTTCCTGTCCTTCACTGCTTCCCTGAGTTTGCTCAGTTTCATGCTCATTGCTTCAGTGATGCTATCTAACCATCTCATCCTCTGCCGTCCTCTTCTTCTTTTGCCTTCAATCTTTCCCAGCATCAGGGTCTTCTCCAAAGAGATCTCTCTTTGCATTAGGTGACCAAAGTATCTGAGCTTCAGCTTCATTATCGATCCTTCCAATGAGCAATCAGGGTTGATTTCCTTTAAGATTGACTGGTTTGACCTCCTAGCAGTCCAGGGGACTCTCAAGAGTCTTCTCCAGCACCACAGTTCAAAGGCATCAATTCTTCGGCGCTCAGCCTTCTTTATGGTCCAGCTCTCACAGCCATACATTACTACCGGAAAAACCATAGCTTTGACTATGCGGATCTTTGTCGGCAAGGTGACGTCTCTGCTTTTTAATATGCTATCTAGGCTTGCCATAGCTTTCCTCCCAAGGAGCAAGCGTCTTTTAATTTCATGACTGCAGTCTCTGTCTGCGGTGAACTTGGAGCCCAAATAAATGAAGTCTGTTACTGCTTCCATTTCTACCCCTTCTATTTGCCAGGAATTGATGGCTCTAGATGCCATGATCTTAGTTTTTTTAATGTTGAGTTTCAAGCCAGCTTTCGCACTCTACTCTTTCACCCTCATCAAGAGGTTCTTTAGTTCTTCTTCACTTTCTGCCATTAGGGTGGTATCGCCTGCATATCTGAGGTTGTTGATGATTCTCCCTGCATTCTTAATTCTGGCTAGTGATTCTTCCAGCCTGGCATTTCTCATGATGTACTCTGCATATAGGTTAAATAAGCAGGGTGACAGTATACAGCCTTGTTGTACACCTTTCCCTATTTTGAACCAATCGGTTGTTCCATGACCAGTTCTAACTGTTGCTTCTTGGCCCGCATGCAGATTTCTCAGGAGACAGGTAAGGTGGTCTGGTACTCCCATCTCTTAAGAATTTGCCACAGTTTGTTGTGATCCACACAATCAAAGGCTTTTGCATAGTCAATGAAGCAGAAGTAGATATTTTTCTGGAACTCTCGTGCTTTCTCCATGATCCAGCGAACGTTGGCGATTTGATCTCTAGTTCCTCTGCCTCTTCGAAACCCAGCTTGTACATCCGGTAGTTCTCGGTTCATGTATTGCTGAAGCCTAGCTTGTAGGATTTTGAGCATAACCTTGCTAGCATGTGAAATGAGTGCAATTGTGCGATAGTTTGAGCATTCTTTGGCATTGCCCTTCTTTGGAATTGGAACATAAAATGACCTTTTCCAATCCCGTGGCCACTGTTGTGTTTTCCAAACTTGCTGGCATATTGAGTGCAGCACTTTAACACTATCGTCTTTTAGTATTTTAAATAACTCAGCTGGAATACTGTCATCTCCACTAGCTTTGTTGTTAGCAATGCTTCCTAAGGCCCACTTGACTTCACTCTCTAGGATATCTGGCTCAAGGTCAGTGATCACACCAGCATGGACATCAGGGACATTAAGACCTTTCTTATATAGTTCTTCTGTGTATTCTTGCCACCTCTTCTTAATCTCTTCTGCTTCTGTTAGGTCCCTGCCTTTTTTGTCCTTTATCATGCCCATCTTTGCACTAAACGTTCCTTTCATATCTCCAATTTTCTTGAAGAGATCTCTAGTCTTCCCCATTCTATTGTTTTCCTTGATTTCTTTGCATTGTTCATTTAAGAAGGCCTTCTTATCTCTCCTTGCTATTCTCTGGAAATCTGCATTCAGTTGCTTATATCTTTCCCTTTCACCCTTGCTTTTCGCATTCCTTCTTTCCACAGCTATTTGTAAAGCCTCATCAGGCAGCCATTTTGCTTTCTTGCATTTCTTTTTCTTTGGGATGGTTTTAGTTGCTCCCTCCTGTACAATGTTACAGACCTCCGTCCACAGTTCTTCAGGCACTCTGTCTACCAAATCTAATCCCCTAAACCTATTCATCACCTTCACTGTGTACTCACAAGGAATATGATCTAAGTCATACCTGAGTGGTCTAGTGGTTTTCCCTACATTCTTCAATTTAAGCCTAAATTTTGCAGTAAGAAGCTCATGATCTGAGCCAAAGTCAGCTCCTGGTCTTGTTTTTGCTGTCTGTATAGAGCTTCTCCATCTTTGGCTGCGAAGTATACAATCAATCTGGTTTCGGTATTGACCATCTGGTGATGTCCATGTGTAAAGTCGTCTCTTGTGTTGTTGGAAAAGAGTGTTTGCTATGACTAGCTTGTTCTCTTGACAGAACTCTATTAGCCTTTGCCCTGCTTCATTTTGTACTCCAAGGCCAAACTTGCCTGTTATTCCGATTACTCCTTGACTTCCTACTTTAGCATTCCAGTCCCCTATGATGAAAAGGACATCTTTTTTTGGTGCTAGTTCTAGAAGGTGTTGTAGGTCTTCATAGAAGCAGTCAACTTCAGCTTCCTCAGCATCAGTGGTTGGGGCATAGACTTGGATGACTGTGATATTGAATGGTTTGCCTTGGATACGCCCTGAGATCATTCTGTCGTTTTTGAGGTTGTACCCCATTACTGCCTTTCCCACTCTCTTATTGACTATGAGTGCAACTCCATTTCTTCTAAGGGTTTCTTGCCCACAGTAGTAGATATAATGGTCGCCCGAATTAAATTCACCCATTCCCGTCCATTTCAGTTCGCTGATTCCCAAGATGTCAATGTTCAATCTTGTCATCTCATGTTTGACCACATCTAGCTTGCCTTGGTTCATAGATCTTACATTCCAGGTACCTATACAATATTGTTCTTTACAGCATCGGACCTTCTTTTCACTTCCAGATACATCCACAGCTGAATGTCCTTTCGGCTTTGGCCCAGCCGCTTCACTCTTTCTGGAGCTACTTGGAATTGCCCTCCGCTCTTCCCCAGTAGCATATTGGACACCTTCCGACCTGAGGGGCTCATCTTCCGGCATCATATCTTTTAGCCTTTTAACATTGTCCGTGGGGTTTTCTTGGCAAGGATACTGGAGTGGGTTGCCATTTCCTTCTCCAGTGGATCACATTTTGTCAGAACTCACTGTCATGACCTGTCTGTCTTGGGTGGCCCTGCACGGTATAGCTCACAGCTTCACTGAGTTACGCAAGCTCCTTCGCCACGACAAGGCAGTGGTCCATGAAGGGGTAATTATTTTAAGCCAGTTTTAATGGGAAAAGAACAATTCCTTCCCCATCAAAATAGATGGCGGCAAAATTATAAGTACATAACATATGAGTTAATGGTGGAGTCACTCTCTTGTGAGGAATGGCAACCATCCTCAGCTCCTCACAACTGCAAATTCTGTGCAGGACGTTATTGGTCTGTTCTGTTGTTCCTTGTCTGTCAATAATAACAACGTTGGCTAAAGCGTTTCACATAATTCTGTATCACCTGTTTATATAGGTACATTTTATATTTATATCTATTGCGTTCACAATATGAAAATATTGCTGTGCCGTAGGGTAGATCAGAGCAAGTATCCCTATCTTCCCTTCATTGTCATAATTTTACAATATCTAACTAAATCTAAATAATGAGTGGAATTTATGCTATCTCATCAGTGTTCCATGCTTTTAATCCATGTAGTTTAGCATCCTTTCTATAAAGTTTTAGTGAGAATGTATCTGAAAATGTGGCAAGAAAGGGAATTTTAGTACTCTAATATAAAAGATGGGCACCTCAAAAGCAGCTGAAGAGAGGGATTAAAGGGCATGACATTTCACCTCCTTATGTTAAATAGCCAGATTTAATTCTCCAAAATTATCAGGAATTTTAGAGCAGGGCCATTTTGGTGGCTATAAAACACATAATCTTCCAAAAAGTAAAAGAAGATGAAAAAGCCATTTCTTTTGTAAGGATATGCTATCAAATTTACTAATTTGGACACTCCAGTCCAAAGTTTAGCCAACCTTTAATAATTTAACAAGTTGCCCTGATAATCTGCTACATTGTGCACAGCCGTTGTGCCATTTCTAATTAAAATTGACAAACCCCTGAAACTTGCCTTGGACAAAAGTGTGCTGGCTTTAAGCAACTAAAATCAAATTAACTCTTTGGTAACACATTGTTAGAATGTTCTTTATGTTTTAAGAGCAGATGGGGGTTTCCAAAGTTAAGTATGAAATTCTTTAGAAATTCAGAGAAGAGTTAAATGATTAAAAAGAAAAAAGGAATGGTTCCCCCAAAATGCAGATAACAGCACTACAATGAGCACATGCCATATCCAAGATGTTGCTGTTGACCATGATGATACTTTATGGATGAGAAATCATAGATATGTAAATATAGGTGATATAGATATTGGTTTATTCATAGATATGGATATTCAAATATCCTGCATTGTAACATATACTGCTTTTTATTTTGTTTTGCTTGTGCCTTTGGATCAGTGTTGACTCCTGGCAACTGCTGGACTAGTCCCTGCAGTTTTCTTGGTAATGTTTTCAGAAGTGGTTTGCCATTGCCTGCTTCCTAGGGCTGAGAGAGAGTGACTGGCCCAAGGTCACCTAGCTGGCTTTGTGCCTAAGGTGGGACTAGAACTCTCAGTCTTCCAGTTTCTAGCTGGTGCCTTAACCACTATACCAAACTGCTTCTCTTTGCAGCATATGCTACCATTTATTGAACCAGTGGCTAATACGTTATTTTTAATCTGGTATAACAATATACACACAGTCTCATTTTCATGTTATTGAGCAGGAACATAGGCTCTGGTAAACTTTATTAACAGAGGTCATTGCTGATGGAATGACTGTATTGATTGCTAGGAGTGAGAGAGGGACTCTGCACATTTATCTCCTGCCCTAAAAATATACTTTGCATGTATATATAATATGCTGCATATTAGTTAAATAGTCTCAGGATTTTCATCTCCACCTTCCTCACTTAATTCACATTCTCACCTGACTTGTTCTTTTTCCATAATGGAGAAGGACACACTATAGGCTCTTTTCTGTAGAGTTTTCCTATTACCATGTTGTTTCTTAAATAAAATCTACCTTTATTTCCTTTCACCTGAGCCCCGGTCTCAAGAATTCTTACTAAAGTTCTAAGGTTAGATTTGTTTCTACTCAGTCTTTCTGCTATATCTGCTACCCAACCAATGCATGGTTTTAAAAAAAGGAGTAAGATTTGAGAGATTGGCATTCAGTTATCATAATTAGCAAAATAGATGTCTGTAGAATCATTAAGCCTACATTTCTAATTTATTAATATGCACGATAGTACTAGTTACATATTGCTTTCTTGGACTGCAAAGTTGTGCAATTAAACATTTTTATTTTTACACCTAAGACTGCATGCAACCCTTGACCTAATTTTAAAAACTCTGTAAGTGAGAAATTAAGATTTTTGGTAAGAACAATCTGTCTTCTACTGGCATCCTGCAGTTAGAAAGAAAGAGAGTGAGGATGGCATGTATAAAAAGAGGTAGGGGGAGGGAGAGAATGAGAAAGAGAGAGAGTGCAAGCACTTAGAAAGAAAGGAAAATAAAATTATGCACAATGTTAAAATTGGTAGTCTAATGCTTGCTTCAGAAATACCATTGCCAGTTTGCAATCCTTGCCATACTGTTCCAAAGACAGTGAGCCATCCTCTATAGAAAAAAGACTATTTATGGTCATTTTCACACCCACTCCCCCAAGTCTCTGGAATGCTGCTACATCATAATATAGCACCACTCAAAATACATGTTTAGCTCTACCTAGCTTTGATGGATGCATGGCAGAGAACACCCAAGATCTATGTTCCAGTGCCTCAGTGTTTTGCCTTCAGTGTTCTCTCTCTGTTAATAAAACACCTGGCCATCAGCCATTAAGAGGAGAGAAGTGGAATTCAGCTTGAATCTGCTTTGTATCCTTCCTCTAACTGAGAACATCACAACTTAATGCTGTGTTGAAATTTGCCTTAGTATTAAATACTAATGCTAAATTTGCCTTAGTATTTTCAAAAAGTATTCTACTATCTTTTCGCTGTCCTTGAAAATTTCACATTTCACTACATGAAAGTGGTAGAAGGTGGTTCTGCTTGGGTTGCTATTTCTTGTTATTCTTCTGAAGCTTTTCTAGCTGCCAGCATTTCCTAATCTGGGGAGGGGGGGAATCCAGTAGGAAGTGTTTCCTCATCAACCAGGACTAAATACAGTGTGGGAAGCCAAGGAGGCTGTAAACTGCCAATGCGTGTGCACACCCACCCAACATCTTCTCACACTCATCAGCTACTTTGCAACTAAATAAGGGAGAGAACATTACACTCCCATCAGAAGAACAGCACCAAAAATCTCTTCTTCTTTGAAAGAATTTCAAAAGCAAATTCATTTTCATCCAGTTGTATGACAAATGATAAAACAAAGATGCAGGGCTGTTCTTTTGCATCACACTCATATTATTCATAGATACTTTATAGATACAATCCATGTGCATACCATAAATTTTTACATGCATACTTAAAAGTTTGCATAATCCCACATCCCGTATTTCATTAAGAGTACCTGATTTACATAAAGGTAAGAAATATGTTCTTTACCTAACCTGAATATCTCAATATTCAGCTTCATTGAGTTCTAGTTTGACCAAAGAGGGATAAGACTTCTTTCTATCCACTTTCTCCCCCATTCATGATTTTATAACACTCTGCGTTTACCCCTTTACTAATATATTTTCATCTAAAAATTCCAGATATTGTAATCTTTCTTCTCAGTAGTATGAGACTATTCTTCCTGATTGTCCCCTTTGCTACCACACAATTTTTATACTCAGTATTCCAAGATGGTTGCAGAAGAGATTTATATAGCAACATTATGATATTGGAGCTTCATTTTTTATCCCTTTCCTAATGATCTCTTGCATGGAATTTATTAACACAGTTTTGAAATGTTCTTTTGAAATTCTTTGCAATCCCTTTTTGTTTTTTCCCCACAATATCCCACTGGCCTGACAACTAATTATCTATCCCAAAATGTAGATCATGAAAATCTGAGCCACCTAACAGATTCCAACTGTTTTTTCACCTGCTCTTTCAATTGTTTCCTTGGAGAATTTTTTAAAATATTAATAAAATATATATTTGAGATAATTTTGGGACGCATAAGGGGCTCTCCTATTCTACCTCATTTGGCTCACTATTTTTTTCTGTTTGAGCATGCACTGACCACACATTTTCATTCAAGATTAATTTGAAGACTTTTCTGGGAAAAGGCTTCAATTTGTCTTAAGTCTCAGAAGAATATTCAATGGTTTAGTTTTCTGTAATGGAATAGAATAGGAATATTCACCCTAGCTTTTATTAAAAAGAATGCCAGGCAAGCCTTACTCGTAGCTCAAAGCTGTTTTCTGTGCTTGTGCGACTGAATTCACTAATTTTAGCAAGCAAAGTCTTTTCTGCCTTCGTTCAAATTATAGCAAAATGTGTTGCTTATAGGTCAGGCCAGGTGGGACACTGTGGAAGATTGGAAAGCTGAAGATTTACAAGGTAGCCACTGGGGGGAGCAAAAGTGCATGACTGAATAGAAAAGCGTGGGCGATTGGATGCTACTGACAAACTGAGGAGAAAGTTAATAGGGTCTGGAAAATTATGTAATGGTAATCAAGAAAAGTACCCTTAATGTAAAGTATTGTTTAAACCACCAGTTTAATGTGCAGTTAAATTTGTTTTAACAGGCTTATCCATTTTTCCTTCCAAAGTCCTTTGTTAGAAAGACACATTTTAAAAAATCACTTTACTATCTTGATAATGATCCTGGCTTAGAACATTTGCAAGGAAAAATAATGACTTAAATGAAGTAAGATGAAATGAAAAAGTTAGAGGTGTGATTGTTTTGATGCATGGAGGAGAAGCAAGAGAAGAAGGAAGGGGAAGAGGTAAAATAAATCAGAATATTAGAAGAAAAGTAGGGAGCTGCCAGTGCCAATAGCTCTATTTAACATGCTTGCTCAGATATTTAAAAAGTTTTTGTCTGGGATATGGCAAAGAGGATCATCTTTCATCTAACTGGAATGAAAGTCACTCTCCTGATTTTAAGGAATGTATCCAGGGTATGAGTTTCTTATTTATTTTTTGAAAAAAAAAATATGTGTTCTAAAAATGAGAAGATAGAATAGTACTTTGCTATATGGCAGAGATTTAATGAAATGCTTGACAACTGAATTAATTTCATAAGGTTATATTTATTTATACTTATTAAATAGGTCTTTTTCTGTTAATTAGGGTTTGTTATTGTTATGTTAATTCTTTTAATCACTATATTTATTTTTTTTCCTTCATTGTATAATCACTATTCATTTTGGACATTTTTCTTTTGTATTTCATATGCTAAGAAAATTAAATAATAAAAGCTTCTATCAAAAGTAAATAAAAATATTAATTCAGGGTTTAATAAGTATAACAAAAATATTCATAAACACTAACATTAAAATCCCTGAATATGTGTGTGTGTTTTAATAAAGTATGCTTTAAAAATAAAATAAAAAACTTCAGTGTTTATGATGAAAACAATATACTCAGGCTTAGCTACAGTCAGTTTCCGTATGTTGTAAGTTACTTCTGTAAGATTTAACTCTCTGCACTCAGTAATTATGTAATGTAGAAATCACTTGCCCAAGAATGCGTATGTGTTATTTCTTTTTCAATAAATGGAATTTAGATGCTTTGCAGTTTAGCTGCTTGCAAAAATTGCAATGGATACTGAAATTCCCAGAATTCTCATTGACTGTATTCTTTGGCTGAGAATTCTGGGAACTGCAGTCCCTATATAACTGGGATGGAAATTGAAAGATATGGAAAGACTGAACTAATCCTGCAAATAACAAAAATAAAAACAAAAAAATGACAGTTTTTTTTTTTAATATAGCAAAGGTTTATATCTTTCATTTTCAACATGCAAGATTTTCTCCATGATGGTTTATTTATCAATTGCTCTTTGTGGTAACAACCTATCTCTCATATATATATTTTTTCTTTTGTCTTTGATTCAGAGTAGTTTCTGGTGATTACATAGGCAAATGGCTTCCATCTTGACCTCTCCCTAATGATGAACTGTACCTCTTCTAAGGGTCTTCCCCTGATATCCCTAATCTAGTCCATCTTCCTTATCCATCATCTTCCTTTTCTCCTACTTAGTTCAATCTTGCCAAGCATAGCCATTTTTTTACTAATCTAGCATCTGCCTCTATTATACAGTCAAAATATGTGAGTTTTTGTTTCCTAATCGTTACATCAAAGGACAACCCAGTTTTCATTTTATCCCAGACTGATTGATTGGTTCTTCTCACAGTCTATGATATCATTAACCCTCTCCACATTCATAATTTAAAGGTGTCTATCCTTTTTTTCTCACTCTTTCTCAGTGTTTAGCTTTCACACCAACTGGAAAAAGCATTGCTGTAACTATTCTGATTTTTATTATCACTGAAATATCTTTATCCTTCATGATCTTCTTTAAGTTTGCCTTACTTCTCTAGTACATTATCCACATTTATCTGTTGTTGAACCCAATAAAACAAAACTGTCTATCACCTTCATTTCTTTGCTATCAACTGTGAATTCACTAAGCATGCTGCTTCACATTACTATTGTCTTTAATATAAAACAGTGTTCATTTTCAATTTTTACTTTCATAATAAGTTCTTCTATGGATTCTTCACCTTCAGCTAACACAGCGGTGTCACTGCATATCTCAAATTATTTGTATTTCTGTTTCCAATTTTTATTGCAGCTGTCATATTTTCCAATTTTGCCATTCTTATATTAACTATACAGCTTAAACAGCTATGGGAATAATATCTATCTCTGTCCCATTCCCCTTCATATTCAAAGCCAAATTCAGTTCCTACAGTATATTCTTGTTCATTGCAAAAATTCTTCAGTGGAGTAATCAGTTGTTCATTATATTTAATACATTTCACATACTGGTATGAACTACCTACAGGCAGTCCTCATTCAGCAACTGCCTTGTTTAGTGACCGTTTGCAGTTACGATGGTGATGAAAAAGTAACTTTATGATCTGTTCTCACATTTACAACCTTCACAGGTCTGTAAAGCAAAGGAAAGCTGACATAAGATCATAAGCACAGTTGTGGTTTCACTTAGCAACTGCTTCGCTTAACAGCCGAGTTGCTGGTCCCAATTGTGTTCACTACATGTAGCTAAAGGTGTTGCTCTGGCCAATAAAGGAAAAATAAATCTCTTTTTAAAATGTTCTTGCTGTCTCCGTTTTCTGTCTCTTGCCTTTTCTGAAACATACTTATTCATTTGGCATTTCTCTTTCTGTGTATGGCTCCATTCCTCTGTGTAAGATCATAAGCAAAACTTTGCTTATGTAAGGAATTAGTGTCACAGTACTGATTCTTCAGACTCAGACATTTCACATTCTCTAGCATCTCCTCTTTAGGTATTTATAATGTTATCCTCCTACCTCTTGGCTATAAAATCTTGTTCCATGTTTGTTAACATAGAATTGTTAGCATTTTAGCTGCCTTTTCTTCTGGTTCTTTATACAGATCAGTGACTATTTCATCTACACCTGGTGCTTTTCACTTGTAAGATAGTTTATTGCCTTTTCTTTCCTAAGTGGAATCAATTCTTGAATATATGCTTTCTCTACAAATGTTTTTATCATTTTATATTCCATTTATAAAGGATTTCATTATAGTGCTTACATCTTCCTTTAGCTTCCTTCTGTTTGATTCCTATGATTATTCTTGATTATCAATCAATCCATCCTACCTTAACTGTATATTTTCCAGTGATTTCTCTGTTTTTCTTAAAAGCATCATTTTCTTGTTGTTTTGCTCCATTTGTTGACATTCTATATTATCCTCCTCTGTTTTATCACAATGATTTATATATATTTGCTTGTCCTGTCTTGCCTTATGTTGAAAGGCTGCATTCAGTCTTCACATGTATGCCTTGATGCCCAAAGCTCTCATTCTCCTCCTTTCCCCAACTATGATGATATCTTGTTTTGAGAGCCGGTTAGAATTTTTTTGTCTGAAATTTTGGAAATATATTTTTATGCTCTAGTTTTCATGATATCTCTTTTTTCTTTCCATAGCTCCTTCACTTCTCTTTCCCATAAGTTAACCACACTGAATCTGTTTGTGACATTGATACTGTATTTTGACTATGTGCCCTCCAGGTAAAATCTTACTGATACACTCTCTTTTTAATTTACTAAGTTTAACCAGTAATTAAACTAACTTAACCAGTAATTGATAGTCTAATCCATAATCTGCATCTCAAAGTGTCTTGGCTGTCTGGGTTGTTATTCTATATATTCTGTGTTCTATTATATAGACAATCTGATTCTGATGTCTAACCAGTGATATGCAGGTGTAGAATTTTGATTTATATTGCTTGAAACATACATTTGAAGCATGAACAAAAACTGTATTTGCAAAACTCTGTGAATATTATTATCCTTTGGAAATTTTAGCTTTTGTTTCACAGGCATATTTATACTGTCTACTACTTTATCCCGAAACATAGTAAGTATAGGACATTGTAAAAATATGTGTTTTAGAGAAGCATTATCCTTATTACATCTCCAACAAAATGCTGTTTTTGACAATCCTTTTCTATACAAGCATAGTGGAGTCCAATAAATTCTAAATATTATTTTTTGATGTATAAATTATAGTTTAAGGTCCACTGACACTCTCCTATTGTCTAGGCAATATAGAAACCTCTAATTCTTTATTCCACTCATCCCTTAATATCCCGTAATATCTGCATATCAAATTGATTTATTGAGAACAAATACCTATAAAAGCTAATAGTAGATTTTTTAGTTCTAAAGGATTTAACAAGTTGTTCTAATATCTCAGGTATCTCAGAAGCTGAAAATGCTGCTGGTCCAAACAATGTTCTTAACAAATGTTGTAGCTGTAAATATTGCCATTGGGTTACATTTGATGGATGATATTTAGCTCTTAACACAGCGTATGTTACAAATTCATCATCATCATCATCTATCAATTGGTCCAAATTCAATATCCTCGCTTCCATCCAATTTTTCTATATCACCAACTTTTCCCCAATTTTTAATGTTGGGTTTCCCCATAATGTCAATTTAGCATGGGAAAAGGGGTCATTTTTTTTTTATTAGACATTACGTTCCATAGCTTTCTAACTGATTAAATTGTTTCCAGAGATATTAGAGTTTTAGTGTATTTTGATCCTAATACTGTACATCCAACCAAAGGTGTTATATATGTATATTCCAAAATTGCCCAAATTGGAAAATTAACACCACTTGTTGGGTTCCAATATTTAATACTTGACAACTGATAAGCATGATGATAGAGCTCCAGATCTGGAAGACCAAATTCTCCCTCATTAATTGATAACTGCATTTTCTGTAGATATTCTCGGAATCGAAGAACCCCATAAAAATGTTCTAAATAATTTATTTTCTGAAAATACTTCCCAGATATATGAACTGGAATTCCTCTCAGAATATAAATAATATTCATTTTGAGAGCATTTACCTTTCCTCAAAGGGTGAGGTTTAATGATTCCCATCTATCGATATCTGAAGAAACTTCTCTATATATTTTATTTATATTACATGTTACTAACAGAGTTATATCTTTTACTATGCACATACCTAAATATTTAGTAGATTTGGTGCAAATATGGAGTTGATATTCCAATATTTGCAAAACTTTATTAATTTATCTCCTCCATTATTAAATTTTTATCTAATCTAAATCCTTGTCTTCTACTTCTCCACCTTTGGCATCAGGGCACAATGGCCTTTCTAAATGTAGCATTTATCACCTCTTACAGTTTGTCATATCATTAATCAATATCTTTCAGTGCTGTATCTGCACTAAGGGCATATGCTTACATAATATTGATCCTTACCAGACTTCCACTAATTATAATAGATATAGCAGTATAGCTTATTGGGATATAGATGAGCACATCCTTAGCAATATCCTTTTTGGAATATCATTAACATTCTACTCCTTTATATGGTCTCATACTCTAAATACTCACATAATTGTATGATTTAGTGGCCCATTCCAGTAAGTTCACTTATTCCCAAAACATCTTTGTTTGCTTCATTTCTACTTTGACAATTTCACGTTGTCCTTGGTTCATGTTTTTTTTTTTATATGCCACGTTCCAACTGTATTTGTCTTTGTAAAACAAGGAGCTACTCTTTCACTAATGACACCATCACTGATGAGACTTCCTTTCAGTGTTGGTGTAGACATGGTGTCACATAATGGCAGCCCCACCAGGTAAACCAGATCAAAAATCAACTCCACAGGAAGGATAAGACTACTTTTAGTGAGAATTGCTATAATAACAGAATCTTGCAACTGTGATTGTGCCTCCTCCCCTTCTTATACCAATGTGAATTAGGAAAGTGTCTGTCTGACCCACTTATGCATACTTTCTGCTTGTTTTGGACTTAAGACTTTTTTTTTTTCTCATTATCATGCCTGTCTCTCTCAAGGTCATCTTCCTTACACTCTAATCAGAACTACTTAAGAAAGCAGTGTTCTCCCCCTGAAGCTAGAGAAGTACATTCCAATTTGAGGTTCTCATAACCCAGGCCAAATTTGTCTAAATATGTCTATACAGTTTTTCAGCAACAGTACACTGACTTCTGGATCTGATTTTGCAGTTCCTTCTCTTAGATGGATTTGTTTTCCCCACACCTCCAGAATCCAAATTGACACAAAAGCCGAAAAAGCCCAGGGACACTTGAAACCTGAGGCAGAAGATTCTAGCACCCCCATCCACATAGCTGTCCTGTCATGATACTCAGTCCAGGCTGCCTGCACTTGATTTGCTCCTGTTGGTGAGGCAGCTGATAGATTGACATGAACTCGTCCCGTTCTCCTTTTCTAGTGCAAATGTATGACTATGTTCCTTTCAGGGTGAGTTAATTCAGGTGAGAAAATAAGGTGAGATTAATGACTTTTTAGTCAGATAAGGAAACCAGGCTTGGTGGGATGGCAGGTGGGGTAGAGATAGGAAGCAGCTGCAGAGAGCAGCTGTGACATTGCATGCACTGGTTGAAGGAACCACCTCGCCCTGCCTAAGAGAAGGGACAGCTTTGTGCAAACATGAAAGGTTACAGTGCTGAACATTTCTGTATTTAGAATATACTTGCTTTGTCATTAGCACTCAGCCAGTAAAAAATTAACAATGCAATGTTGTCTTTGGTTTCTCAGCCATACAGAGGTCTAGATCATAAACTGGCAACCACAAAAAGATCGAACCTCAAATCTTTGTCAGTTATTGCACTAGCTTAACATTTTTACACCATTCATATTAGGTGTTATTCTCTCATTATAGTCCTTCTGGCAGGAATTACAAGGCTGTCTGCCTTTTACTCCTGAGGACTCCATGTCTTCCTCATGTGTCAACAAATTTCTAAAGACTGTTGGACATTTTATTCCGTCATGCACTGCATTGCACTGCACATTTTATTCCGTCATGACAGCTGTCAAAGCATCACAGTGCTGTACAGTTTTTGTATCCTAGGCCCATATTTTAATGGGTAACAACATATAGAGCATGAAAGAAATGTCAGATCATATCAATGACAGCTCAAATAAAAACTGAGGAAATAATAAAATAAAATAAAATAAAATAAAATAAAATAAAATAAAATAAAATAAAATAAAATAAAATAAAATAAGTAACTTGGCATACTGGCCAAGTATCAAATTTGTGACTGTTGTTTTTCCTTTTTTACTGAAAGTCTCATTTTAATGGAAACCTTTATGCATGTGTACATTTTAAACTGTATTAGCATACTGATAAAATCATAATTAAAATCTAAAGAGAACAAGTGTGCTGAAGTGATTGGACTGGCATCAGTGAAACCAAGCTTCAAATGCCTACTTAACCAAGGAGCTCAGAGGGTGACTTAAGTCAATCACTTCTTTTCAGTGACACCTATTTCACACTGTGGGTCTGTGTGTGTGTGTGTGTGTAATAAAATGAGAGGTTCCCAATGTGCACTGCCTTGAATAACTTAGAGGAAAGGTGGAATATAAATGTAATGAATAAAGAAATCGTGAGATCAAGCATTGGCTAGTGTGTGTGTGTGTGTGTGTGTGTATCACTTTTTTTAAGATATAGATATAGCTGAATCTTCTTTGATGCACATTTAAAATGGATGCACATTTTAGGACAAATGGGAAACATAAAAGCTTATTTCTATACAGCAAACAAACAAACAAACCCCAGAAGCTTTATTTTAGCTTCTAAGGGGAATACTGGGAGGTAATATAAGAAGTTTCTTTAAAGACTAACATCTTTGTATACTTACTTGGAATCAGCTGTGTATAATATTTGGATTTGCCAAAGGTTTTGAAGAAAATGATGTATACAATAAAAAGGCTGACAACATAGATAAAAAATATATTCTTGGATGAAGAATGTGGATGTCACCTGTTTCTATCATCTGAAACTTTGGCCTGGAAAAATGTAAAGAAATATATCTCCCTGCAATGAGCACAACTGTTGATCACATAAAACGATTGGCAAACATTGAAAATATCAACTTCCTGTGCTGCAGAGAGAACTACCGGATATGTAGCAACAGCATTTAGAGTCAGAGTCAAAGAACATTCTCCTAGAAAGTTTACCTGTATTTCAAAAAACAAAAAACAGACAACCCTCCCCCCCCCCAAAAAAAACCAATGGACTAATTTCTACTATGTTCCACAGGGCCTCTTCTCTTATAATCTCTTGATGCAGCTATATCATCTAAATAGGATGTATTTAGCTATCTGTGCTGTGCTAACTTGAAAAAAAAAATCAAATTGAAGTTCTTTACACAATTGTGATTCAGTTTTAGAAAAGTAGTAAACAACTGACTACTTAGTCTGAGGCATCACATTTCATTTTTTTTCCTACCTGAAATACTGAAAATATGTTGGATGAAGTGGTAATCGTGTGTGTGTGTGTGTGTGTGTATACACACACACACATACATACACACACACATACACACATATACATATATATATATATATATTATATTATATATTATATTATATGTATATGTATATGTGTGTGTGTATATGTGTGTGTGTATATATATATACATAGCCATCAAGCCTTTTTTTTACACTTTTTTTAAACCTTTTTTTTTACACCCCCCCTTTTTTTTTTACCTTTTTGTGGTAAGCAACATTATACAAACTATGGAAAAGGTGAAAAAAATAATAAGCAAAATAAATTAAAGACATGAGGTAAGCAAAAAGAAAAGGAAATATTGCCTATTTTCATTTATACCAACTTATTCACTATAGTTCTCCATATTTCTAGCACTGCTTCCACTACATTGATGTACTAATTCATACATTGCCTTTTGTTCTTTAAACCTCTCACTTTTCTTTTCCAGGATCTCATCAACTCCATCCAACTTCATCTTTCCTGGACTTGCCTTCCTCTTTCCATTTCCATTTCACTCGGTGTTTATATATTTGTTTTGTGATTCATTCTATATGACCAACCACCTCAATGTATAACTTTCATAGTGTTCATTTACTTTTCTTTCTAACTACATTCAGCCAGCATCCATTTATTTTTTATTCATTCTCCTCTTACTTAACCACACATACTTCTTACATACCCCATTCACATTGCATTCAACTTATTTTTATATTTTTCCTGATATACCCAACTATCACTTCCATATAACAAGATAGATAGAATAAGTTCTTATGCATAACCATTTTTGGTTTTTATATATATATATATATATATATATATATATATATATACACACACACACACACACACACACACACACACACACACATATCCATTTTCCCATCTTTAGTAAATATTCTACCAAGGTACAATAGTTTGTTTGAAACAATTTTTGACCTGTCGTTTTCACATTCAGTCATGACATTAGAAGCAATAAAAAAGGAGTCATTATGTTAATACGGATAACCCTGTTTAGAGGCATTTCATGTGGACTTCTTTTCATATGGGCCCTTTAAAAAGCGACTAAAACACCACCTGTCTCTCAAAGCCTGATTTTGGATCCAGTTTTTCAGAGGATTTTGTAGCAAAAAAGTGAGTTGAATCGGAGGATGTGGAAACTGGATTATATTGTCAATGCTGATGGCAATACCGATTCTGTGAGAACGAGCTTATGAAACAAGAAGGTACTGTAATATTTAAACAAACTTGCCTTTTTAATATTGCTAGTCTGTTCCTTGGTTCCTGTTACCTTAAGAACATTTTTGCCAGAATAGCAGTGCCTCTCTCCCATCAAAGCCAAAGTACCTAATTGCCATGCCTATTCAAACCTCTTTGGCACCTGAGCCAGAAAAATCCTATAAGCATCTTTCCTCCTCCCTGTCAGGAAAAATGGAATAACCATCAATTAATAAATACTCATTTAATGTCATCACATGGAGCACCTCAAATCATCTGCCTGAGAGGTCAGCCTCCATTTGTGTAGTTGGAGGCCCTGCATCTTGCCATATTGTCAGAGAAAAGAAGGAAATGCAAGTGGAGTTTGGTGCCACTGCCCGATCTATATTGTTGCTAAGTCCTATGCCCTGCTGCCATTTCACAGAAGAGCAGTGAGCTATTGTTGTGTTAATTAATCTGTTATGTCTGGTCTCACTTCACAGATTTGCTAGAATGATTCTTAGCACTGGCAGAAGTGGCAGGATTTGAGAAATGTGATCTGCTTACCATCAACTGCAGGAGCTTGGTTGCACATCGGTCCAATTGCTGAGGCATAGATTTTTGAAGGGCGGGGGGGGAGGGGTTGGGAGGCTATTAAAGCATAGAGTGCAATTCTATTTCTTAAGTGGTAAACTGGAAAGCATTTGAAAAGAGGTAACAATATACTTACCAAAGGCTGGGTGTTTGACTCATGCTTTGCTCCCTTTATTTAGGAATTAGAGTGTTGCTTCCAAACACTCGGCTAGCTGATAAAACAGTATGAATGGTAGTTTGTCACTTTTTGATTCATACACACACACACACATATGCAATTCTTTTAGAGAACTAACAAACACAAATTATACAAATGATATAAAAGGGGAGGAGGAGGAAAAACCACATCTCTTCTTGAAGATTCAGGTTTTGTTTCTGTGGGAAAGAGACCCAGCCATTCGTTATGCTTCTGTCTATTCTTTCCCTTCCTCTTCCTTCCTTTTAATTAAACATATTCACACATGAAATAATTTGGTGTAACTTAATAAATGTTTAACCACCGTTCTCTCCCATGTAGCTGTCTTGTAGTTTATGTCATTATGGCCTACTTTTCAAGAAGGAGAATGTCTTAATTTTGAGTGTATCAAATCTAATCCTACGGTTTATTGTGGTCAGCCCCAGTGGGTCCTGTTCTAAGGCTTTCCTTCCTTTTTGGAGGAATAGAAGCAGCCCAGCCATGCTGCTGGTGGCCTGAATCACCTCAATTTGTTCTAGCAATTGAGAGGCAGCTGCTTTGTGTGAAAGGAGCGTGGACCACTGCACAGAGCATAAAAACTGACCTCCGGCTGAACACAAGAGACTCAGCCTTTTCTACTAGGCCACTGGAGCATGTGCAAACAGGTTTTGCTGAAAGACAAAATGCTCCAGTGATTTAAAGCAAGTTTTTGACTCTCTTTTTCTCATTTTTCCCTTTTAGAGGTGAAAACAGGACGGAAGACAGGCTGGGGACAATCTTAGCAACATCTGTTGCCTTTCACTTGAGCTTTGGCTGAGGACATTATCTTTTCAAAGAGCACTGACATGCATGAGAAAAGTGGGGGGAAAAAAGGCTTCAAGAGAGGAAGGTCGAGACATGTTTCCCAACACACACAGTTGGTCCTTTTTAAGGGCTGTCTATGGCAATTCTTTTGAGGAAAGAAAAACAAGTTATTCCCTGCCCCCACCTTTCTGTCCCTTTTGGGTAAAATTGTCTCAAAGCTACTCTTTCCCTACTTACAAAGCCCAAGGGGGCTCTATAGAACTGCAGAACTGTTAAATCTCCCTTCTCTCGCTTTTCTTCTTTCAAAAAAAAAAAAAAAAAAAGCTTGACAGTCCTAATCTTAAACACACTTAATAAGAAGTGTGAAGAAATTTATGCTTAACATTGGTTCACAACTGTTACTTTTTAATTTTCTCATTAATTTAAGTTGGCTAATCATAGCTCAGTCACAACGGTAGTATTTTAACACTTGTACTGAGAGTTTTACGTTATTGTTTTTTCCTTTAGATAATTGTTTAGACAAGTTTCTCTCCAATTCCTCTGTGACCTGCCTAAATCCTTTCCATTTCAGCCTTTACAAACAAGAAAATTAAGTAAGTGTTAATTTTACCCAACTCTAAGAGAGAAATGATTATCTGTTCCCCCCTCCCACCCCTGCCAAACACACATTGTTTTTCATCATCGTTTTGACTCAGGCCACCCTTGACATGCCTTCATAAGAAAGACAGATGAAGCAGCTGAGAAACTAGCAGTATATTATCCTCCTTCAGGCATCTGCTGCTCAGAAAGGCACCTATTCAATTGTTGGCCCCAGGACTGAAGAGTAAATATTATGTTATAACCAGCTATTTTTGCATCCATTCCACCATTGTAGAAATAAATTAATGAAATCTCCTCAGACGAGAACTGGTACTGGGGCAGTGTGTTTATATAGATGAACAGCAAATATGTATACGTGTCATGCTAAAATAAAGCTTTATATAAACAGAAAGGTGTCATTACCCACTGCAAGAATATACTGAGGTTTTAGCACATTTTAATGCCTTTTTTTTAAATGATCATCTTTGCAGAACTAGCATTACATAAAACATCTTTTTTTTCTTTCTTTTTGTCTAGGATTGTCTCAAGATGGGGCCCTGGCAGTTCCTGCGTATCACCAAACTTTGTGGTCTCTTTGTCCATCAGTTTGGAAGCAAAATGAGATACCTCCAATATAAACACATGGTGCCTAGTTAGAAAAGGAACTGGAATATAGGCAGAATGTATGAAATCTACCAATTGAGTCGATGACTGAAATTAAGGAAGGCATGGTATATATGGATATGAATCCCCAAAAAAGGGGAAATGAAGGTCTTTGAACATAGGTGACACATGAAATGTTAAGATATCAATTTAGAAAGAAATGGAGAGCAGGGGTTGGAAGGAATATTTGCCTTTTCAAGTCCTTAAGAGCTTATATTAAGTATTTGAAGGGTGGAGCTTAACACTGGAATAAAAGATGAGATGTTTCAAAAATATACAGTCCATTCAATTTTCTTACAGATATGCCACATTCAGACTCCCAGTTTCAAAGGCGACTGGAACAAAAATATCTGCTGGAATTCAAACTTTTCCAAATTTTTCATTGCATTTAGCAAAATGATATGTGAATATAGAAATATGTATGTTGCATAAACTGAAAGATGCTTATAATAAAAAATATAATATACATATTGATGCATGCAATTTTTTTTAAAAAAATATGATTTTTGTTTTGTTTTGTTTTGAAATTCATAAAACTGAGAAACTAAGGAAAACTAAATTTGACAGGTTCATCATTTGCTGAGATCAGTGTTTTGACAGTTTTTTAAAATTCCTGTACTACATAGTCATATTCTAGGAGGAAGGAAAATGAAATGAAATAAATAAAATAAAGGACCTTGAGAAGAACAGTTGCTAGCAATCAACATTAAAGTAAGATTAATGTGACACAAAGAACAAGACCAAAAAGACTAAAGAATAGATCAGGTGAATAAGCAAGGGGTTTAAAACATCATAAAAGTTATAATTTTTCAATATTTCATTGTGGTTATAGATAACTGAATATATTGTTTTAAATAACTGAAAATAACTATTAAACTCTAACCAGAATACTCCTTCAGGACAGTGGAGAGCACAGTATAGATCATAAAATGAAATCGTTAGCTATGCTAAATTCTGCTATAATATTTGTAAAGAAAATATATTTTAATTGAATTCTGACCAGACTGGATTTGTGCTGAAGAGATACATGAGAATCAATATATTTTAAATGTTATCAACAAGACAAATTAGAAAAACAAGAAAATGGCTATGACTTTTCTCAATGCACAGAATGCTTTTGACAATTTAGAATGGTCTTTCATGCTTGCAATTTTGAAAAGGATTAGTAGTGACTTTATTATTTTTTTTTCCACATGAATACTGAGTACAAGAGTACAAGAACAAGCCAAGACATTAGGCAGTACACAAAGGATTAAACCCAAAAACAACAGCATTATTTTCAAAATAACATCCAAAATAATAATGAAAAATAGTAATAATATAACATGTAGCTGGGGTTTAAAAATAATTCCATTTTCAACTGATAAAATAAGGACCAGGCAGATCCACCAGCCCAAAGACCTGATGAAATATCGAAGTCTTTAACACCTTATGAAAGAACAATAACATTTTATACATAGCATGTATTCTTGAATGCCTCAATACAGGAGCAATTATTCAAAATACCCTATTCACTTAAAAGACAGGGGCCAATCTTGCTATATGTGTAGGGTTTTTGTTTTTGTTTTTGTTTTAATAAAGTAAAAACTTTTGAAGGGTAAGAGAGTAGTGTGCTGTTTCATATGTTATGAAACCTGTCCTCTAGAAATGCTATAGTGATGGGGCATTTTTAGGAAAAAACTTTAGAGACATAAATTAGTTGTTGTTTTTTTTTAAATAGATCTTGGAGGTCAAAGTCATTTTCCTTGTGATGATGACTTTAGTATCAGCAACACAAACACCACACGTAATATTGGAATTCTACTTTATTGACATAAGCTCTAATAACAGAATTTTGAAAATCTGACAGAGTTTCTTTCCCTCCCTCTTATACCCAAGAAAATAAAGGTGGACCAATCTTGAGTTTCTTCCTTGCCCCTTCCTGTCTTTCTGGGTTTAGCTGATGTTTTGGTAACGGCTGCCGCATACTGTGTTCAATGCCATCTCCAAACTGTACAGTAACATGTGGTTAAGAACTTTGTATTTATTGTTTCAAAAACAAATTGAAAGTATCTCATAGTAAGCCTATCACTTCATAACACCCACCTGTAATTTGTCAGAAAGTTTTGAAGTAAATTAAATTATGCAACCAGGATATTTAACATGAAGAAATAAGGAAGAAGGGGTGTATACATGAACACAGACAAAAATATTATGATATAAAATATATGCAACTTTTTTTTTCTTGATTGTAAGCATTTTAACAAGATGAAAGAGACTTAACTTTTGCTAGACACATTTATAAATATTTTCTTACTTAGCATATCTTGTTCCATAGATGAAATGTTATACATTATCTACCCAATTCCACAAAAATACAAGAAATGGTCCCCATGATTTGTTTGACAATGAATCAAAACTATCACCCTAAAGATTCCCTACACAAAGCAACAATTCATATTTTGTCTTCACAAGATGAGGGACTTTTTAATAAGCTGGAATAGTTTGATCTCTTTTCTATGGTGAAACTTTTATATCTCACTATGCAACATTTTAATGCCTCATACAATGTTCAGATACACATAATCATTTTACTTCCTCCATTGGCCTTTGCTCTTTTCTAATGTTTTTGAAAACTTGAAAAATTAGTTCCTGCTTATTGTCAAGTGAAATGAGATCATAATGCTATGATACAAATGAAGAATGCACAACAATTTTGTAGCTGAAGACTCCTTTTGGCTTTGTGTAATAAGCTGTGGGCTGTATTCCAGATAATAAGTAATGGGAGTAGAAAATGTTTGGGGACAGGAAAAATACTCAATTTGGTATGTTTATATCCCAAGTATCTAATAATCTTCCTCATCTGTCACATTAAAAATTAGTAGAAAGTAGAGTGTTGTGGTCCAGACATTTCTGGCTTGTACTCCTGGTTTAAAAAACATAAGAATTACAGATATTTTCCAGGCCTGTAAGAAGCAACCCAGATTTGCTTCAATGATTGATTCAGACTGTGGCGGCAACCTGAGCTGCTTTGCCAAAGCAGAGAAGCCACCTGATTTGCTGTTAGCCTTTTGAGGTCAAGAAACAGGCAAAGCAGGGATTTCAAGAATGGTCTTTATTGTAGTAGAGTAGAGTAACAGAATCCTGAACATTCCCTCCTCCACACTCCACAATAGTCTTTCCCAACCTCATCTTATACTAAACCAAATCAAGGTGAAGTTATTTGAAGTTTCTTTCTCATGCTTTCCTCTTCCTTGGGATTAAGTTATCTTTTCTCAACATTTCCTTTTAATGTCTCACTCATTCCTTCCCTATTCCCAAAGTGAGATCCACATTCCTTCACATTTGTCTCATCTTGTTCGAGCAATTTGGCTAGTGTTTAATATTTTGGGGGCAATGCTTCAGAAGAAGACTCTTCTCTGTCTACTCTCACATGAAATGTTTCCAGACTGAATGGCTTCAAAATTAGCCACAGTTACCACCAAAGCCACCGAGCCTGGAAGACCTTCACTCCACACTGCAGAGACTCAGGACTGATTTTCTTCAGTGCCACCCAGTCTGGAAGCATGTCAGCTAGCATTATGGGAGAAACCTCCTCACAGCCTTCTTCATCAACACTTCTAGAAGGACTCTGGGTGCTTTCATGCTCTTTAACTCTGTCTACCACTCATCAGCTTCAGGTGATTGAGATGGCCAAGAAGCTTTCCACTGGTTTCTTATTCCATGGGAGCAAATGGAGAAGGCAGTTGCACAAAAAGACATGCATTTTCAAACTGCTGGACTCTCAATCATTTATTAACTGGCAAGTAACTGGGAGTGCTGAGTTGTGCCAAAGGTGTTTGTTCACAATGCTGGGCTTTCTTAACCCCCCCAAAGGTTTTAGTGAACATTTTGGAGGAGGCTCCAGGCTAGCAAGGCCTAGTAACCCTGGTGAGAATCAGGCAGCATGCATTTGAAATAGCCATAAATTCCTGTGAGGAGGTGGGCCCTGGGTCAACAGGAAGAGAAGAAGTAGGGGGCAAAATTCTTGGCTAATAAGTGAGGGAAGAGATGTATTGGTGTTGCCTCCCCTGCTTTTAGCCTCCTCCCACCTGCTAAGCAAAGCTGGCTCACTGCCAGTGAAAGCATTCTGGAAATGATTCCCTGAAGCCCAAACTGGAGTGGCACCTAATATGTAAGACCCTTCAGCCAGCGCTGTCCTGTATGAGAGGACCAAAGCAGGGTTTCTCAACCTTGACAACTTTAAGATGTGTGGACTTCAACTCCCAGAAATCCCCAGCCAGCATGTGCTGGCTGGGGAATTCTGGGAGTTGAAGTCCACACATCTTAAAGTTGCCAAGGTTGAGAAACCCTGCTCTAAAGCAAATGGAAACAAAGCAACATGATCACTTTGCTTTAGATTTAGAACCAAGGGAATGGCTATTGTTTTGTGAAATGAAGCATTCCTTCAAAACTTTCCATAGTCTTTAATATTTTTACCATCAATATGTTTGGCAATCTAATTTAATTGGATACAGTTAAATGATGCATGAAAAATGCCAACTGGTGTGAATTCTAGCTTAGCTACCAGAATAATCTAATCTACTTTGGAAGTCAAATAAAATATAATTTGCATGCTTTATTTTATTTCAGTATATTATTCCTAAACATTTATTTGTATCTGCTAAATTCTTCAGTCCCAATTTGTGAGTACCGAACACATTTAGCTTCTTCATTCACTTCAGTTTCAGGACAGCTATGAATGTACAAATAGGTTGAGCTAAGAACATTATAATAAATATATGTCCCTATTAATAAAAGAATGATTGTATGTTATTGTTCTATTTTAATTCTAGCTGAACATCTATTTAATTCAGGAATAAATGAATTAAGAAATGGGTCTTGAAACAATATAGGGCATTCTGAATATAATAATCTCTAAATGGCAACTGTCTGGATTTTTTTTACTAGAGAGATTTTCTTTTTTAATTCTTTTTTCACATCCTTTTCTGATCCTTTGAGAATTTGGAATGAAGAACATAAGTGTAGACTAAAGAGAATCAGAGTGTTTGATTTATAGGTACATCAGCATGGAAATGGAAATAGATTGCATTCTCACTTCTCAGACTCAAGGTCATATATTCATTGCACACACATGGAGTATGGCTTCCACAAAATACTATAGGAGGCATATGGGAATATATATCTGTGTGTGGGTGTGGGGTGTGTGTGTGTGTTATACTCTGTGGAAGCCTATGCAGAAAATAATGCAAACCATCCTTCTGATGGTATATTAAATGATAGATTCCATCTGGTAAATGAAAGGCAAACTATTCCAGCAAACCATAGTTGAGTTGTGCTGAGGACTGTAATACTTGGTATTACCCCACCATGTTTGAAGTTGTCATACAACACATCTTTACTATTTGTAATTATACTTAACTCAATTGTATTATCTTAAAAGTCTGCATAGGGATATATCAACATATATGCCCCTAAATATGCCCCTAAATAAACATATATGCCCCTAAATATTCCCCTAAATATGCCCCCTTCATATGCCCCTAAAGCATTTCTCTCTGATCCTCGTAGCCCCTTCAAATAATTAATAGGATAAGGCATCCTGGCTCTAATCAGTAGGCATGGGTGTCTTCTTAAACTCTATCTGATGGCAGTGGCTAAGAATGCCTTTTATCAGCTGAAGCTAGTTCCACAGCTGAAACACTTCCAGAACTTGACAGGCCTTGCTTGAGTTATACCCTGTCCAAGAAAGAGATAGACAGATGCTGAATAAATTCAGTGTAAGTGTGGCTGCCTCTGAAAACATTTAAACCTTCAGCTAACACTCAGTACAGAGTCCTGGATGCTGTTAGCTTGGATCATATTGCATCCATCTTTTATCACTGGCACTGGTCGTTTATCTCCAAGCTCATTTCAAAGTACTGCTATTGCATTTGCACTCAGACTGTTTAAATGACAACCTGCATATCATGAGAAAAATGATCAGACATGGGAGAGAGGGCCTTCTCAGCGGTGGCCTTTACCTACCAAGTGCTGCCATAAGAAGTTACAATACTTCTCCTTCCTGCTCTCCTTTAGGCTGGCATTATTATTATCTCCATTTGCTTTACGTAAGAAATATGGTTAATGTATTCGTTGCTGCATGTTTACTTTTAACTCCTGTAATCATTTCAGAACTTATGATGGCATTTTGACCAAAAACAGTATGTATTGTTCTTCTTCTTGTAACATTTAAAAAGTGAATATTCATGTTTGCTTTGAAAGCATTTTATTGTATTTTTATACTGCTTCAAAAGAAGAGGGAGAGGGAGAGGGAGAGGGAGAGGGAGAGGGAGAAGTATCCTGGATATCTTTGGAACAAATAAATTACATATGTGTGTCATGAACTTTAATTAAACTAGGAACTGAGATGAGAATATACTAGGTAGAGGACCATAGTAACAGAGAAAAAACCTTCATATGTTTCTTGGGTTTTGCCCTTCATTACTACTGATAATTTTCTGCAGCAAAGTGAGGACTTTCTAAATGCAGGTGTTGGGGAAGCAACCAAACTTGGCAGAGAAATTTATTTTTTTGGCAATGATCAATTTCACAAAACAAAATCATATATATTTAGAATAACAGAACTGCCGCAATGCTGTATATCAAGTTGCTTTTAGAGGCAATTTGGGAATTTCTGGTGATAGAGAGTGAAAACTGTCAAAGTGTTTGTGAGGGCCAGGAATTCAGAACACGTTGCACCAAGACTGTACTAGGCATAGTTGTTGCTTACTCATTTCTTGGCTCACTTTTAAAGTGCTAATTTTGAACCAGGGAAAGACAGTCTGAGGCACTAGGACTATATGTGCCCCTGAGCCTATTTCCAAAAGTCCTTCTGTAGCGTTTTTTTTTCAAAACACAGAAACCAGTCCTTTTCCAGCTCCTACAGGATTCACTCTCATCAACTTACTGTTCTAAGGGATGATTTCCCATCTTTCTGGGAATCCAATAAGGAAAAGCATTCCACCTGTAGCCGAGGACTTCTCATCACTTTTACCTATTTCATTAGGAAACAGTGTAGATATCCGAACAGAGTACAGTAACGTAATGTATGGCTGTGAGAGCTGGACCACAAAGAAGGCTGAGTGCCGAAGAATTGATGCCTTTGAACTGTGGTGCTGGAGAAGACTCTTAAGAGTCCCCTGGACTGCTAGGAGGTCAAACCAGTCAATCTTAAAGGAAATCAACCCTGACTGCTCATTGGAAGGATTGATACTGAAGCTCAAGCTCAGATACTTTGGTCACCTAATGTGAAGAGAGGACTCTTTGGAAAAGACCCTGATGCTGGGAAAGATTGAAGGCAAAAGGAGAAGGGGACGGCAGAGGATGAGATGGTTAGATAGCATCACTGAAGCAATGAGCAAACTCAGGGAGGCAGTGAAGGACAGGAAGCCTGGTGCGATATGGTTCATGGGATCACGAAGAGTCGGACATGACTTAACGACTGAACAACAAAAATATTAAGCAATCCTAAGCTACTAATCTCAGTGGGGATGAATCCTCCAGTGTCCTACATGTAGGCTTTGCTCCAGACTAAAGACTTTCTCCTCACACTGAGCTTGAATGACCTCTTTAATGGCACACTATACTCTAAAAGCACAGTACATACTTCAACAATCCAACTGTCCCTTGTCCCTTGGCATATACATCTGTAATTGTCTAGGTATAGAGTCTCATGTAGCAGTTCTCCTCACTCTCACTCTCTTCTTGGATCCTTCATTCTGGACTCCAAGCTGCTTCTCTCAGCTTTTGCTAACGTCCCTCCAAATTACAATTCTCCTCCAGCAAAATCTACTGAGTGATTACGTCACAGGTCAAACTTCCAGTTCCTTGCAGGCTACATTGAACAAGCTGCCAATTATTGCTCTATAATCGTTTGTGCAAAACTTCATGCCTTCTCTTTTTTATCTCTTCTCATAAGTAATTTGCCAGCAAGTTAGGGAGGATTTCACCACCCTGCTAGTTCCAAATACCTTTCCTTTCTTCTCTCTCTCTCTCTCTCTTCTCACTTGCCGAACCCACTATGGGGCCTATATATGTCTCTGAGCTAGCTGTTTCCTCCCTAAAACTAACTTCTTTTTCTGTCATTCTACCCCCCTCTCATTACATGACCTTTAGGGGCTCTATAAAGTATAACTGGAAGCCAGAGGGTCTCAATTCAGCTCTTATTTTCTGCATCCCACAATGTAGCTTATTTCCTACATCCCACAAATTTAACCTCTCCTGGCCTGCACTAATTTTACTGCAATTCTCTGGCAATAATTGATTATTCCTTCCTTGCCTGGCTGCCAGCTCAGTGTGACAGAGAGTCAGGGGAACAGGAGATGTTAAAAACAGCTGACATTTATCAGCACTGCTATCATAAAGGAGGCATTACAGTATCAATAAAAGACTAATGAACTTATATCCAAGATCCAATCAGGTATTTTTACTGCCACCATCCACAGTCTCCTGCCTGAGCTTGGCACAATCTTGTTCTTTCTGTGACCAGCATCATGGAAGAGATCTAAGAAGCATCTCAAAATCATTCTGCAAAATATGCTAACTTTTCAAAATGGAGATGTGGAGAAGGAAAAACAGGGTCTATAGACTGAAAATATGACTCAACTTTCAGGAGTGAAAAGCAAAAATTGTGATGGTGGAAAAAAAAGTGTTCTACTTTCTTTTGACTCTGCTCCCACTGCCTATCACTAGCAAGCAGCCTCTGATAATCACCTCTCTGAGAACACAGGCTGAGGTTATCTGAAGGACTGACTGAAACCAATGGTCCTTATAAACCATCTCATAACTTCTGCTTGACTCTCTAACAAGATCCAGCAAACTGATAGGCACTTCTTTCTTCTAAAGGAAGTATGTATGGCCCTAAATGTATTAGTTTGTAAACAATTTAAAAACTTTGCTTTAGTTTGTATTTGATGAAATATGTCTTGCTGGGTGTTTATACTGAAGCTGTTTTTAGTTGTGTAAAGTTATTGTTTTACAGGGATTAAAATATTAGTTTACTTCAAATTGTATTTTGAAACTGCTTTGAAATGAAAAGAGGCATATAAATAAATAAATCTAAAAAGTTTGATCTCATCATGACAAAGAAGTGAGGCATTTGTTCTAAATATATTTTGTTTCTGAACCCTGTTATCTCTGCATTTACACAAAAAGAGATGTATCTGAAGAACAGTTTCCATGGTTAATTGCACGAAGTTTGTATGGAGCTACACACAAGGATACTGCAGATGTTTTGTGGTTGAATGGATCCTATTATAATACATCAATGGCCTTGGGTGCATAAGTTTGAGGTAGACTTCTTGTGGTTGTACCTTCAAACATGTGTCCCTGAATGCACAGTGCAAGAATAGTGTGTTGTTGTTGGATTCTGGGGAAAAGCATGACAACAAAGATGCAGACCTGAAAAATAAGGTTAAGAGAACATGATATGGATCATGTTGCTCTTTGATTTTACACTTACAGAAGTATCTCTTTTTGTGGCTGCAATTCAAAAGCTACACAGTTTGAAACGGATATATTTGATTTTCTCAGTGATTAACAAAACACACACACCATCACCATTTTCATTTTTAAATAGGGAAAATTGCTTTATTCTTGAGATATTCTGTTATCAGTGTTGCCAGAGTTCACAATGTGCTTTGAATTAAAGAACTACATTTAATTAGAAATCCACATAACAGCTTTTCTCTTTGAAAGTATGCAAGAGCTTTGAAGAAAAAACTAGTTTGTCTAAAAGACAAATCAAAAGACTAGGTTTATTTCAATTAGATTTCCATGGTTGTGATACATCGTTGTAGGAACAGGATATGTTAAAACAAAAAAAATCTGAAAAATGTGATCTCTATACCGACTTTGTTAGTGCCATTGTTTGACATTTATATTGTAGAAAAAACAGTTCTTGTATTGCTCTTAGTACATACCAATAACAATACATACTAAAATACCCAGGGTAGCAAGGATCTGTCTAACTTATGTTGTTCTTCCCACCACCTTTCCAGGAACAAAGGAAAAACATGTAAGAAAAATATCAAAATGACTTTCAATTAATGTCAAAGGTAATTGATGTATTTCTCAGATGCTGTAAAATACTGCGCTTTCCAGACTCCAAAGCAAACTGATTGAAGCTGCTATATTTTGTATTTCCTTGTCCATACTACACATTGCTTACACCAATTTAGCAGGATAACTGCTGTCATTAGATGGTTAACCTTGACATAAAATAAGAGATGGTAAGAGATACTGAGTGCATCCCACGGCAATACCCCAAATTTATTCAAAGTATGGTACCATACAGTAATATCAAAGTGCTTTAGCATCAAAGTGTTTCCAATAACTTTCAACGGTACCTTGCATCTTTCTAACGTTATAAGCTAACCTCTTATACCTTAGGCCTATGCCCCTTCCCCACCTTTCTTCCTTCATGAACAGAAATAACATTGATAGGGACCCAGGTGTTCTCTAATTCAACTTCTGGTGCTTCATAGCTTCAGCAGATGTTCCATCTTGCAGTCTCAGGCTATTTTTCTGTGACCTGAAATATGGATCCAGTGTAGACTCTTCATATAATTATTGGTACAATAAGTATGACAGAAATTATGGTTGAGTGAGAAGCTGTGGGAGGAGAGGTTAGCCTTGTTAGGAAATTCCATTTGCACTCTATTTCGCATAGCTATTCTAATGTGAACTGTAACTCATAACTGAAAGTGGGTTACACTAATTTAAGTCATATGGACATACTTCCCAATACAGAGTAAGTATTTTGGATTGAAGGTATATATCACTTTACAGCAGCAAGCCTCTCTCCACTAAATGAAGAAGACCTAGCGCAAACCTTGCATAAATCCACTTGCTATCAATCCAAGACAGGGAAAATCTTGGCAAGCTAAAATGTTCACGGAAGGAGATTGCATTGCAACAGTTGAATCAGGCTGTCAGAATTAGGAGTGAAAATTATTTTATACTTCTGAATGGCACCAGCAAGAGTTTCTTAGCTTCCCTTTCCCTTTCTGGGAGCATTGTAGATCTGACTGACAGATTGAAGTAGCATTGGCTGCACTGTCCACTCAGTCTTGTTTTAATTCTCTCCCTCTGCATGTGCAAAGTTACTTCCCATCATAGTCTTTCTGCATACTTTCTTCTGCCCTGTTCTCCTCCTTCTCTTGCACCTCAGCCTCCCCACACATGATATTCCAAATGCCTCCTGTCAACATGACCCTCCCACTTCATTCTAATTAGTTTTTTTGAAGAATATGAAGTTTTGCTTATTAAGTTAAACAATGTGTGCTTCTTTTTCTCTTTAGCTTTACATCTGCAATCAACCTCTATCCCTCAGTCCCACTTGCAACCAGCTTCTCTCACATGTTCATCCTATCCATTCTAGAAATAAGAAATGCTTAATAAGGTAAGGGATACATAGAACAAACAAAAATCCTGGGGTGCAAAGGTTGCTGCTTCACTGAAGGGAGAGAAGGGTTAAGAGAGAAAAATGTTTTTCCTAGCTTTTCTTATCCTGATTCTGAAAATGTAATTGTTTTCCTGGGTTTGTTAGGACAGTGGAAAACCTACTGAGGACTCAAGATTTTAGGGAGTAATGCTGCATGCATTATTCTCCTAAATCTAGTGTGATGGACATATTGCAGCACACTGAGTAGAAAGTTGCACTTTGCATATTTTCAGAGATACTTTTATTACATTTATATTGATTCATAAAAATATCACCGAGAGAATATGCAGTAATATGAATGCTGCTGAAAGAAGTATGTCCCACTATGGCCAATTAAGCTTTGTTCCTAGTAAATGTGGATAGACCCGTGTCCTTAATTGATTCTTTTTTCTCAGAAGATGGCATTTACCTCTGAGTAACTAACGATTCTGGCTGAAGCTTTAGCTTCGCAATAGTCTGAGGTCAGCAGCTTGTATTTTGATCATTTTCAAGGGGCCTTATTGGGATCTCCTGCTGCCTGAAGTGAGGCAGATGGTTCCTGAGAAAAAGGACAGGGCCTTGCTTGTGGAATGCTCTCTCTGGGAAGTATCCCCTGACCTACAGCTTCCTTTACCTTCCTAGGCTTTTAATCTAGGTTCTTAAAAAAAAAAAAAAAATTCTAGCACTCTTTCATCTTATTGTTAAGCTTCAGATCTTTCAGGACCAGAGCAGCAGATCTGGGGTCACCACCTCAGCTTTAGAATGTCTCCTAATCCTTCCTCCATTCTTACAAGAGGGAGGGTCAGCATGAAATTGGATGGGGGGGAAGGTTCACTTACAGTACTTTCTTTGAAACCGAAAGTACTATAGAACTAGGGCAGAGTGAGGAGACTGAAAGGGCGAGCCTATAAAGAAAATAACTTCTGATTAGGGTATGATTTTCTTTTCCTGCCCAGGGAGTCCAATTGATCATTGCTTCTATGACAAGCTATGTGTCAGTTATGCACACTGCTCACCCCCAGCTTCAATTTTAATGCACTTTTAAATGCAAATCCCTTTCCAGGAGCTAGATTAGCTACATCTCTGCCCCCCTGCCCCCCTTGAAGAAAACTCTTCCTAGCTTTCCTTTGATGCCATCTAAATTTGTCCTTCTTGAAGGTTATGGGTGGCTATGATAAGGGGACAAAATGCTGGGGGGAGAGGAATAGAAAAGAGGACAGAAAAAATAAATCGTCCTTGGTTGCAAAGGAATCACCCTGCAGGAGCGTTTGTGATGTGTGTGTGTGGGGGGGGGGGGAGAGGAGAGGAGGGACCAGGCCTCCTTCCACCTAAAAGACTCAACTTTTGGGGGGCTCTCTTGAGAGATCTATGTGCAGTTCCTGCCGGCATCCCGAAATACGGCTGAAAGAAACTCCCGCCTGACCTAGAGAGTCACTGTCACAGGGCGAATGTCCTGGACCGCCTGGACCTAGAAGGATCCGCCTCGATAAAAGCAGGTTGTTAGGTAGATTCTCTAATTGCTGACGCCGGGCGATTTCTGCTCGCCTTCGGCGCGTAGCGGGGAAAGATTGTGCTGACTGCGAAGCCAGGAGAAGGGGGCGGGGGCGTGTGGAGGAGGCATGCTACACGGTGGGCTTTCCGAAACTCGGGACGGGCTCGATCTTCCTGAGACTAAGGCTTCCTGATCTACAATAAATCCGTTTTTTCTACCCAACCCACCGCAGGGGAGGACCGGGCGTCCCTCTCCGCGCTCATTTTTTCCCTGACCAGCGACGCGGAGCTGCTTCACCCGAGAAGCGCAGTCAGCTTGCCTCTTCTCCGAAGCGAGGAAGGAAAGAAGCGCGGGCTGAGGAGCCGCCGCCGCCGCCGCCGCTGCGCTCAACCGGGGACAGCCCATTGGGCGAGGAGGGGTGGGGATCGCACGGCAGGAGCAGCGCCCCTCGCCGCTCACTGGTTCTCGGGGCCTCTCGGCGCGCTCTGATTGGACAGAAGGGAACCCCCCTGTGTCGGAGTCTGCTCAAGCTAAGGGGTTTGCCTAAGCCAGCAAGTTCTATAGCGGAGCGGGGGCACATGGTCGAGAACCAGCAGCAAGGACTTCGCCGCTGCAACCCCGGCCATTTGGATTAACGGTTCCGCGCGGCGGCAGCGGCGGCTGAGCGGCGAGAGGGAAACCCAAAGAAAACGACCCGGGTAAGGCTGCCTCGAGAACAACCGCAGTTGCTCAGCCCTCCTCGCGCTCCCGCTTCCCTAGTCTCAGGGCAAAGACAGGTGACAGGCTGCAGGAAGACTCACAGGCGGGCGTCTTGCATCCCGAAGTTTCATTTCCATCGCGTGGCTCTTCCAGTGCTCCGTAGCAAAGATCCTGCCGATGCCAGTAGCTTTTCCGGAGAGAAGGTGAGATCTAGCGTGCAGTATCCTGAAAAAGCCTTCAGGGATAGCAGATCGATCCGCTTCCCTCTCGCGCCCTGATCTGCCATGCCGTAAGGAGGTAGCTGGGCGCAGAGTTCTGCTCTTAAATGACCCCTAAAAAAGAAAGCCGCCGGAAAATTTCTCCGGCGGCGCGGTAAATCACGTAGGCAGCTGGGACGAAGTCAGCCGCCCTTGTAAAAGGAAGCGACCGCCAATCTGCTACCAAAAGCTTGAAAGAAATGAATAACCACATACTCAATTCATCCACTCTCAATTTGCGGGAGAACTCAAGTGCCGCCAGCTTGTGCTAGTGCTGATATGTGGCGCTGATGCCGTCGGCTGAAAAGCTAGTGATGCAGGAAAATCGCCGCCGCTGCCTCTCTCTCTTGGATGCTTCCCAGTTTTGCAAGCGAGACGCGGGCATGCCTTAAAATTAGCATTCACTTTGTAAGGTTGACTTTGCGGGTTGAGGGTTTCCTGCTGACCTGCTTCATGAATTTATTTGTGTAGGTGCCCTAGATAGAAAGAATTGGCTTTTGGCGTCGTTGGACGGAATACTCAGATGTCAAGTTAGGTCAATAAAGTAAAAAAAAAAATAAAAATCTAATATTCACGTCTTACTTTTGTGATCCAGAGGAGTTCTGATTACCTTAAATTGCTTTAAAAAAACAAAAAAATAGGGATACAGTTATGAAAAAGGGAGATTGTGACCAGTGGAGCTTTTTGATTGTGCAAACTGGATCATTGATGATTCTCTTTTTTGTCATTATCAAGAAGCCTTGTTTGATAATGTCTGGAGTCAAAGCAGACTTGAAATGGCATGTTTGGCATTATGGTTTCCTCTGAAAAGTCTTATTGGTGTATCTCTTTTACCCCCTCCCTCACAAAGTAAAGTGGGTGATCTTAACCCTTTGTTTGTTAAAATAGAAATGCATTGCCAGGAATCCAATATTGCCAATCACCGGCATCGCCTGGCAATGATGAAAAAAAAAACCTATTGTAGGCTGATGAGTTTTTCCCTAGTGCCCAATTTTGGTCAAAGTTGTTTTGAAGTTAATCCTAAAGATACCTTTCCCAAATGCCTTTTAGTAAAAAGGTGAATAGTTATTTGTAATTTTGGGGGCAAACTTGACTTTTTGAAAACTGGAATGAGTGTCATATGAATTATTTTAAGAAATACATTATAAAAGCACAACAGATAAAAGATTAGCAAGAATGGAACATCATTATATTGTCAGTGTGTTCGAAAACATCAAGGTCATAGAGTTTAGCAATACTGTGACTGTGGGTCTCATTAAAAGTACATACTCCTATTATGTTTACCTTTGAAATCTGTGTTTAAAAAGGATTTAGGCTTCTGTAAAATATAGCTTCTAAGGCATCCTAATGTGTGGGTTCAGCTGTAAGTGGTTATCTTTTTTAAAAAAGGATAATGACAAAGAATCAACTAATCAACAGAAATAGGACTGAGAGATTGTTTGATGGGCGGGGGAGATTCAATAAAATAATGTTCTGCTGATTTAGGTCTCCTATTCCTAAAGTATAACTACTTGGATATTAGACTAGTAAGCAGAACATAGCAATACATAATCTACTATCCAAATCAATAAGGCTCTTCAAATGTAAATGTCAAAAGTTTATAGCTTTTTTTAGAACTACATCTGGAAGGATTGAGCTGATGAATCTGAAGGGAGAGAAAACTTCCCCAATCTAAAGTTTTTTGTTTTTTGTTTTTTGTTTTGTTTTGGTGGGAAGTTGCTAAAGTCTTACCATAAGACAAGAGTATCTGTGCAAAGTAGAATAATATAACTAATAAAATATCTTGGTAGGTTGGAAGGATGGTATTAAAATGACTCTCACAACTTTCCTTCTATATATTTACAAGATGATGCTTCTCTAACATATGAAAGAGAAATTGCAGAACATCTGTAGAATTGCACTTCATCATGCCAATTGTTTTTGTTCAAGATACACAACCTTTACTTATCATCCATGTATTGTGCCTCAGAACAGCATCCTAGATCTTTAGTTACATACATGCGCTTAATGTTTAGAAAAGTCAGCTTCTAAAAGCTTTTCTTGTTTGCCCTTCCTATCGAAACCTATTTGATTCATCCTGTTCCCTTTCACCGAAAGAGGTGGTTTGGTTGTTTTAGTTTTCAAAGTCCTTTAAATGCAATTGGCTTATATAAGTTGCTTCTTTTCAACTTCTAAGGGAACTGGAATAGGATTTGGATAGCTAAGAGTAGTTTATATAGCACAGCCTGGGACAAACTGAGACTTTAATTTGCATCCCATTGGCTATTTCACCACCAAATATTTCAGTGGGATCTTTAAGAAGCTAAGGTACAGTTTGTTCATGAATATTTCCATGCCAGCTCCATTGTCCTGCTTTTTCATGGAAGTAAGGCATCAGATAAACCTGCTTGGAGAGGGTACATAGTAAAGACAGATGATGCTTACCTCAGCCTCTGCCACAGCTGTACATGCAGCTATAAGCAGCAGTGCATGAGTGCCTCCTCTGGGGATATAATGGCTCTGCAGGGAACTGCCACAAAGTCATCCTTTTGCCATTAAAATTATGGATAAAGGTAGAAAGACTCCTAGAATCTGAATGCCTACAGTGTAATATCATTTATTAATACAGTGTATTAATAATAATTATTAATAATCAATAATAATTTATTATATATATATAATTAATAATAATACAGTGTAATATTACAGTGTAATATCAGTGTAATAGACTGCATCTTTTCCCCTATTTGCATATGGACATCAGGGTGATCCTTGTATCTTCAGTACAAATGATGGAACATGTGCTAGAAGAACTAAGAGTTGGTGTATATCATCATTAGGGCAGGCAAGGGAAGCTGCCCTTTCCTAGGACAAAACATTCATCTCTACATATTTGAAATAAGAAATGCAGGGATCAGAAAAGTTCGGTGGATGGCATGTCTTTCATTAATATGAAAGGCTTCTTCAGACTCCTGTTAGCAAACGGTGTGGATTTTCTAGCTCTGTTTTCCAAATCAAAGCACACTTTTACCAAAGCGATTCATACTGTTACAACTCAGCATTATTTCTTGAGCTTCATGTAATGAATTGCAGTTCTGTTCTCAAACGTGTGCCTATTGCTTTTGTGTAAACTTGTAGAGCCCTTTCATTTGAGCCCAGAGAACCTGGAGTTAGAACAGGATAGCAAGACAATATGCTGGGACAGTGTGCACTCATTTAGATTCCATAAAATATACAATACATGTGCTACTGTGTGACATTTAATCATTTTTAATAACAGGAACAAGTGTTTGGTATTTAGTACACTTATCTAGAAGAAGTTGTTGAATGACCTAAAATATGCAGCTTGAGTTTCAAAGACCTATCTTCCTGAAGAAGTCTTTCCACACCTTTTCCAATAAACTGAACTCTGGGTCAGTGCTTGTAACGTAAATCTGTAAGCTTTCTGTAAGTTTCTATAAGTTAATTATAATTATAATGCATACTGTAATTATCTGGATTTTCCCCTCAAATAGCAACTTTTCACAGAAAAAATATAGCATTGATCATGAATTAAAAAAAAAAAAATCCCAGGACCAGAGTTGTACTATTTAAAAACCCACAGAAGGTGGACCAAAAGTTGACACAGTTTTGTCACAGTTCACGGGGGAAGTGTGAAACCAAATGACCAGTTGTAAAGCTATAACTATACTACTGATTGCTTATCATGGGGCAAACTTACTGCTTCCACAGTATTTCAGGGGTGATTGTTCAGATGCAAGGGATATTAAAGTCAGAATTATTGCAACACATTGGGAGTTGCTTCATTGAAAGAGTGCAGAGTAGTGTGAAAATGAAGGATTTACTCCTGCTGACCTTGATAGAGCATGATTTTCAAGACTTTGTCTGTGCTTCCTGTAAAGGATGTTTCAAGGGATAGGAAGAATCAGGGTCAACAACTGATCAATTCCATCATACTGAATTATTTGGAGGAATAAAAAAGAGAAAACCAAAGCAAATCATGGAGAATTTTAAAAAGCTGTACATGTTGGCAAACAAGGACATTGTAGAATCTAGGCTGGGAAAACTCTTAAGTTGCCTTGAAAAGAAAGTTGTCCTTAGTTACTTTTTTACAACTGTAGTTCATTGGAGAGCGAGTAGTTATGAGGACAGACACAAAGAGAGATATTGATCAAGCAGAGGCCTATACAAAATGAAAGCTAGATAGCTGTGGTACAAAAGTCTATAGATGAGTTTAAAAAGAGAATAGTGGAATAAAAAAGCAAGACTTCTAAAAAGCAGCAAAGGATATTTTATTATAATTATAAATGCTATTTATGTCACAGAAAGAGTTTCATTCAATGATTCAGGGCCTCAAAGTCACCTACCTTACATTACAATTAACATGCTACTGCTAATAAAAAGGTAGACCCTTCTTTGAGTTAAACTGAGCTCTTGGGGACTCCATGGACACATTTTTGTGTCAGGAGTATGGATTGGGGGTATTTTTTTCAGGTTCCCTGTCTAGTCTAAGTCCTAGGACTTCCTGTTATTATCCATTCAGCTAACCAGGTATGATTTCACTTAGCTTTTTGAGATCAACCAGGTTTGGTTACATGCTGCTGGCTGTTTGGACAATACTGATGATAATTATCATCAGATGCAATAATTAGCATTTTTAAAACATGAATAAAATCTTAGCTATATGTGGCAGCCTACAGTTTACTGATTCAATGCCATCAAGTCAGTTTTGACTCTTAGCAGCCACTTAGTTACACCTTCATTATGATTGTTCATGTAGTAATTAACCTCTTAGTCATTCATTCTTATATACATATCCAGATCTATTTATATGAAATAAGTCTCTTTTTCAGCAGAACATACTTCCAAATATGTATAATTAAGTCAAGTACCTGAATTTGAGATTAAGGTTGCAACCTCAAAAACCTGGACCTAAGTTTTAAGTTGGCTAGATTTATTCCCAAATAAGTGTGCTTGGGGTCAAGTAGATGAATGTTTGTTAAGAATATTTTGACATTATAGCTTAAAATAGAATGGTATTTTCCAATGGGACAAATCAAATTAATCTTATACTTTTATAGATATCTTAATACGTAATGTTTAAACAAAACTAGACAATTTTATGATGGATGCTTTATACAGTTATTTCTTTTTATTTTTTTAATATCCTCTTATATGTATTAGAGGACCACTGTACCCTCCTTCAGTTCAAACAAAGAACAAACTCAGAAAAAGATTCCAAGCAGTGGATTTATGTTTCTATGTATTCTAATACATAAACTACTGAACTAAAATGCTTCACTGTTTCACAGTACAAGGAATGTAGTGATTTTAAATGAAAAAGTTCCAAGAAAGAGTTAAAAATCATTTTGTTGATTTTTTTTAAAAAAATAGAACTAGAGGGAGGTTTTTTTAAAAAACCTTTGTGAACTGTTTGATCTTTAGTTATAATTAGACGTTTAGCATATGCAGTAATTGTGACTGCAAAATATTTTTCCTCTCGCTTTTTGCTCAAGCATTTATTGTTTATTCTAAAGACCTTCAAGGTTGAGACAAGTACTTTTTAAAACAAAAACTTTAAGTTGCTTTCTCCTTCACTTAGTACTTTATTCCTTGAAGCAGAGCTGACACAAATGACACCTAAATCGTAGGAGGGAAGGTAAAATCTCTTTATTGCTTTTGGTGGCATTAGTATCTGTTGCTCATGCTGACAAACATAAGGCTAAATGTATGCCTTGGCAGTTAAAAGGCCTTTCTGTAACTTAAAAGCCATGATGATATTTAATGACTTTGTACAGTCAGTGATCCTGAAAGGATGGTTATTCCGACATATACACACACAGCCCAGTAATGTGTACGTGTGTGTTTACTGCTCTAAGACATACATCTATAAGAAACACAATCAAGCATATTTAATAAACAATTGGCTGTTTCTCCAGAATGCAAGTGTATTACAGAGACTGCTTTCTCATTTTTTAACAAACTGAGTACATTGTAATGTTAAACAAACTGGAAAGGCAACAACATAAAAGTAAAGAATTTCCGCAGATAAAATAACAACCATTAAGGCTGAAGCAAGTAAACTATCCAGTTGGAAAAATGTGTTGCCACTTAACTGAACAAAAATAATTAGAATGACAAAACTCCGTGCTCTCAAACTCTTTGGAAATGGGTAAATAATGAGTTCCTCCTGCAAACGATGCAGGAATTCTATAGGCCAATCTTACCCGCTCATTTACATTTTATTTAGTCTCCTGGATAGATTAAAAAAAAAAAAAAAACCTCTTGAGTGTCTGACATGGAGTATGCACAGATTTTTCTCTTGCCTTTCTTTTGCTAGAATCCTTTTGGGCCACCATTCCCTTGATTTAGAATAGTAATTCTGTCAAACGTCACATTGTCCTGAGGGAGTTCTTGGTTTCCTCTGTCATTAAGAAAGCTTTTTGTCACATCAAGGCAGGTATATTTATTGCCAGAAATACAGGAAGCCCACTTGAGGCATTATTGTACCTGATAGCACTCTACACATTAGTGCTCCAGATATTATTCTCCCTTTGCCAGTGGATAATCCTCTGCCCTTACGTTGTCAAAATGTATGGAAGACAACATCTATAGCTGCAGTGGTGCTGGCGTTCTCTCTGCTGACAGTTGCTCTGAATGTACATGGTCTGCAGGAAGCTGATGTTATTTCTGTGGTGATGGCAAGAGTCACAGCGTAACCGGAATGCTCAAATAGTGGACGTAACAAGAAGAAAGCTACCTCTGAAAATTGTAGAAAGTTGTAGATTGTCTTTATGATATGAGCAGGATTGGAATAATGCTTAGTTAAGCAGTTAAGACAAAATCTTGCTTGAAACTATATTTCATGGAGAGGAAAAAATGTAATATGGGACTGCTAGTTTCTTTAACAGCCCCCAATTCCTGATAATGTACATTTTCACAATGGCAGTTACAAAAATGCCTTTGACTCTTCTCAGTTTATGGGTGAGTTTGTACATTATAGCTGCAGTCCAACATGGCAATTTTCATGCTCTTCAAGTTTAGAAGAAAAAGTAGCAGCAATTTTGTGTCACAATAATCAAGGTTATTATGGCAGCCCTGAAGTATAAATGTTTCTTCAGAGCAAGACATTTCAGAGTGGTTGGAAAAAAAGGCCCTAACATATTGCAAATGTTTTACTGACATTTCTTATGAAAATTGAGTTGGTATTTTTATCCCTGTTAAATAACAATCTGCTGCCTCTCTGAAAAAAGATGACAGTTTATCAATATCAGATGGTTACGATAACTAAGTTGGAGTTGTGTGGCTTTAGTGACAGCTGAGAGACAACAAAGGTTAATGAAGCTTAATTGTGGTTCAGCCGAATCTACTAGGCTTTGCAATCAGTCAGCAAACAATTAGAAACCATGATTTGAAGTAGATTGGTAATGCATGGCTTATGCTAACTGTGGTTGCTAAGATTTGTGAGTCCTAATTCTGTCTCTGGAACCAGCTGTACAGTAAAAGCAAGAGAGTAGAGGTTCTCAATTGTGGCTTGTTGTAAATTAAGATTTGGCAAGATGCCTCAATTGAGCTACATTCTTGCACAGTAAGTATTGTAGGGAAAGGCATGCAGACTTTGGCTTCTTGAATTCTTTCCAAACCTTTTACCAGAAGTGGCCATAGGAAGTATCTGTATTTTCTTTTGTGTAACAAAATAACATGTTGCATTTGTGCATATGTAGCATCTGTGTGTGTGTTTCCATGATGTCTTTGTGTTGTGTCTCTTTGTGTTTATGTGTACGTAGGCACAGAAAAGTATAGGCTGGTGTGGATATGCTTCGTTCTGGATCATGTGATTGGGGAAGGGGGGATATCTGGGCAATTGCCAATACCCTAAATCCATTGTCCAAAATTTCTTCTCCCATTTTCAATCTTGCTTATTTATAAACTTAATCTCCGCCCCCCCCCAAACATAGTATCATCTGCCACACCAACCTTTGTCCCATTCAGTTTTCAGAGAGTCATTCTGCTGATGGATAGATAGAGTACTGACCCCCTTATAGCCATAGTCATATAACAAAGTTTCTTTTCAACATTCTGTTGGGTTAGGAGAAAAAAGCAAGTATTACCATATAACTGAATTGAAGACAGATTGAATTACACATCATCTGTATGAATTGTTTAACTCTGTTTAAAGATGAAATAATACTAGACTGCTATATTTGGGCTGCAAAAATACAAAAGATTACTAGTTGGTGGCAAAGAGTGTTTTCTGTGTCTGCTGCTATCTAGTCACTGTTAGATTTTTACAATTCGGCTACAGTAGCCCTCATTATACCATTTTAGTTTAACTACTTCCAGGCTGGGTTCATTATACAGTATACTTTAAAAACCGCTGATTGGAATAGGGCATAATATTGGCAACCCAACTCCCAGTTTGCCTGTCTTTTGTTGAATAATTGCTTCAGATGATAAGAATTTGTGATTTCTCATTTAATGACTACAGAGTTAGCTATATCTCAGGACCAGCTAGGCTATCAAAGATAATTGTAGTTATCACACCAATAAAATAATTTGTTCCTTTTTCTTCCTGTTGATCTTTATTTCTTCAGTTATATATCATTGACAATTCCATATAGACAAGTCGGAGAGGATTACTCCTCTAAAACCAGGTGGGTTTCTGTGAATGCCAACTTTTTTTTTTTTTGAAGCTGACCTGAGCAACTTCATAGTCTGTAGCTTTTATTTAGCAGTCAAAGACCAAAACATGAAAAATAATCAAATATATACACAAATGATACAGTTAATAATTATTCATTGAAAACAAAAACAATGAAATAAAATAATATTTAAATAATATGAAAACAACCCTAAAGGCAAAACCCAGTGCTTCTGGGTGGCAATTGTAATAAAACAGAATTTAGCATGGTGAGAGATTCACTTGAAAGGCAACCGTAGACTAAGTCTTGGCTATACATATTTTTTTTTTCCATAAAAAGTTAGATCAGACACAGAGATGGACTGAACCAGGAGTTCACTCTGAAGACTAGTTTTCACCAACATTTTTATTGGCAGATTCTTATCTCAGCTTCATCTGAGCCATACCAAATGTCCAGTAGACAAGTGTGTTAGACGTGCAGCAAGGGTCACAGAACAAAGTTCATAAAATGTTTGATTGTATTCCTTCTGGCACATTCAAGTCTTTGTAGAGGCGGAGCTGTACTCCATAGGACAGGAGGATCAGCCCCTTTGCTCTAAACAGATTGGCAGCAGCAAAATTGTTTCTGTTATGACTGGCAAAACTCACTACAGTATTTAAAACCTTCTGGGCACAAATTGAGAGGCTACCAGTTTGATATCTCCACACAGTGGAAGATTGAAAACAGATTCCCTGGCATTTAAAAATCTTGCTCTGTTCTATCTGCATGCCACTGATTTTCCACTTACGATGCAGTTTGCACCAGGGTTAATAAACAGGACCATTTTTCTTTTGGAATAGTTGATGTTGAGTTCTTTACCACAAGAGAATGTTGCAAGGGCTTGCAGACTTTAGCAAGGGCCAGTATGGATTAATGAAAGGATTACAGCATCTTCTGCACATAGTAAGATAGAAATAGGGTTCTTGCCTATCATTTGGGCGTGAAACTCATTTTAGGACATTTTTTTTTAAAGGAATCAGTCTAAAAGTACATCTTCGTTTATCACCCTTCAGATAGGAATCGAAGTGAATATACTTGCAGTATGGGTACCTCTTAGCTTTGAATAGATATTCTTGTGCAGCATCGTAACCAGCTTCAGTAAACATGGATCCATAGAGGAGACTGAGAGTTTCCTCTAAAGCCTCACTTGAGAGATCAAGTTAAAGCCACCTTTAAATCAAAAAGGGCAGCATAAAGTGGTCCTCTTGGGTGGCTGGAATATTTTCCTCCCAAATTGTGCAATATAATGCATTGATCAAGTGTTGACTCTCTGTTTCCAAAACCAACTTGTTTCTCAGCAGCTCCTTCCCTTGTGTTATACTTTATATAAATATGTCTAATATACAGTTTACTAGTCATGATTAGTAGACTGATTTTATGGTAACTAGCTGGGTTGAACTTGTCATCTTCCTTAAAGATTGGAACTATTATTGATTAGTCCCACACTTTAGGCATCTGCAAAGAGTTGTTAATATGGATAAATAAGGAGAGGAATCCACATATGTTCTTCTAAAATGAAATTCCCACTAGTGTAATCATTTTACCACTTTTCAATTGTGTTGTGATTTTGGAGACGTCTGAGATAGTTACAGGAGGCCAGTTGGAGAGAGACTGAAGATATAGGCAGAGGATTCACATCACTAGAAGCAGTGCTCAAAAAGTGCTGTAAAAGTGTTATATTACTGTTTCAGAGAATGTTAATATGAGATCATATGCTTATGCTCAGCTCTGATTTTAGAGGGCTTCAGTTGGAACTCAAGAGTCAACAAATGCTATCAAAATAAATGATGAAAAGTTAAAGAAAATGTAGTCACATTTTTGTGATGGCTAATTGGTATCATGTGGATTAATAGTTGGCTGTGTTTATTGTATTACAACAAAATCTTGACCCATCATTTCCTCCTAGCCATTGTTATATTTTAGATATTTGGAAGATCTTTAAATGATATTCTTTTTCCACCCTGTAGAGAAAGACCAGTATTTTAAAGAGAGTGCTTTTAAATTGCTGCCACCTAGTTAACAATGCCTTTTTTGGTTTATTCCACAAGCCCCTTAACTAGAGACCTTCTGGGGCAAAGAAGTACCTCAGAAGGGATTACTGTAAAAGACATTAAATGGATTCTGTAATCAGAAATGCTTTTATTTGCATTATGGTTTTGCCCTCTGGATACCTTTCTGAAAGTATTACATAGAATCTGCAGAGCTGAAAGAACTGTGCAGAGAGCCAGGGGTTGTTAGCATAAGTGTGCTTTTAAGGCAGATGACAGTTATTAAATACATGAGGTAAATTCATTTACCATCTAGGATGTTTCCTAGCTTAGCGATTCACTGATATGGAAGTTGGCAGAGGTGAATTCTCATTTTATTGTGGCTTCCTAGAATATATTCCTCTTCCTCATATGGCATGTGACCTGGTGTGTATTTTAATTTCCTTCTTATTTCCATGTTAATCAGACAAAAACTTTAAAAATTGTCTTGACTGCTTGATATCTTGCTTTGACAAAGTGGAGAAAGCGTGTCTTAACCCTAAAAGGAAAACTCCAGTAATAAAATAAGCTTGCAGTACAAGCCAGATTTTAAAGTTCAAGGCTCTCTATTTTCTGTGCTTGGTTTCTCACAAAGTGATGAAAAACAAATTTAAGGCTATTGTATCTGCGCTGCAAAAATACAAACAACCACTAAATGTCCAAAAATGATACTAGAAGACTCTAAGGTCTTATTTCCAGTACAGATAATAGATGCCACAACTTCCTTATCTGCAGAGGAAGGAACACCCCTTCAACTAATCCAAGGTTTACCATTAGGTCATGTACCTTGTTAGATTTCTTTATCCTGGTGATGCAATAGCACAATCAGTATAACTTTTGCATTATGAGTCAAAGGTTACTATTTGGCAGCTGGAGGTAGAACCTTCTATCTCAGATGATAGGAAAATGGGGAAATGATGGAACTGAACTTATTAACAATATAATACCCATGGAGAACAAGGAAGCTTGGAAATAAATAATAATAAGTGTGTTCCTACTGTGTTTTGAACCAACATTCTTTGATTTATAGCCAGGAATTACAAACATTGTGCTTTTATAGCAGTTATGTTAAGGGATGAGAGGGGGATCAGAAAGCCCTTTGGAAGAAATACAATAATTAGAAAAATAAGTTTTTTGTTATGCCTGCATGTACAGTATATGGATTTTGATTCTTTAATTTTGTATATATAATGATTCATGTGTCTATGTGTGTGTAAGTGCACATGTATATGAGCATTAGTGTGGTGTAATGGTTAAGGCAGTGTTTCTCAGCCTTGGTGACTTAAAGAATTCTGGGAGTTGAAGTCCACACGTCTTAAAATTGCCAAGGTTGAGAAACACTGGGTTAAGGTATTGTAGACCCTGGTTCTAGTCGTCTCTTAGGCACAGAAGCCTACTGGATGATTTTGGGCCAGTTTCTCTCTTTTAGCCTTAAGACTTGTAACTAAAATAAATAAATAAATAATAATAATAATAATCTACCAACCCCTACTGGACCAGCAAGGTAGAGTATGGTCCATAACCTTCAATAAAGAGGCCTTCATCCTGCAATGGATTGATTCAGAATTAATAATTAATAATAATAATAATAATAATAATAATAATAACAATAAGAAGAAGAAGAAGAAGAAGAAGAAGAAGAGAAGCAGCAGCAGCAGCAGCAGCATAAGATTGGAGTGGTTTAAATGGTAAGTGCAGATGTTCCTTAACTCTTTGTAGCCATCTGGTTGTCATCTGGAATTTTACACCTTAGATGTAAGACCCTTAAACAAACTGCTAGTCTCCAATATAAATTTGCTATTTGAATGATGTTTTAAAAGTTCAGTTCAGTTGTAAAGAACTCCAGACAAATTACAGTAACTTAAATCCACATTTCAATCAATAATTATCTGGCCCATGCAAAACATTTTCCTAGCATAGAACAGTTTTTCTAGCAAATTTTGTCAGTATCTGAAACCAGAATATTTTATCTGAGATAAATGTTTAAAAGAAATGTTTAAAATCAACTTATTTTTTGACCTTTGTGAAAATTTATGGTCAGGAATTTAATAGCCTGCTGAAGGTACAGGGCATTTGATTCTAAACAGTTGAGCCATTCACTAATTCATTTGGTGTTATGTATAGGATGTAAATATGCATCCATTTTTCATTTTTAACTGATTGGATCCCCCGTTCCAATAGGTCAAAGTGACTGTTGGCAGAAGATACAGGAAAAGAAAGACACAAAGGAATGAAAGATAGTGTCTGCTTCAAGTTAAGAATGAAATACCTAAAGAGAATCATTATTTCATAAAACAGTTTCTGAACAGTTATTCAGAAGTTTTCACATCTCAGTTACTATTTCTATTGCAGAGCTGTATGTATGTATGTATGTATGTGTATATGTGTGTGTGTGTGTGTGTGTGTGTATTTGGGGCGATGGGACCATTTGGAATTTTCAGAGCATGTAGTTTTACAACATGATTGTCGTAGGTCCCTTTTCAAAAGTGGCTGCCAAAGTGGGCATAGATTCTCATAGACCCATGTTTACCAGAAGATTGATTTCCAGGACCCAATGTAGCCCCCAAGATGGTCTCTATCACCCCAGCTAACTTTTCCATCTTCACTGGGCCACATTTTCTTTTTTCTTTTTTAAAGGAAAACACTGGCTTGTATTCATACTAAGAATGCTTCAGAGATAGAGGCATTTTTATAAATAATTGTGATACCAAAAGTAGATGCTTTACTGGGTACCAACTTCTACTTTAATTTTTCTTTGATTCCTAATTAAAAGCATTTTTAAAACATCTGAAAGAAAGAAACAAAAAATAAATTTCTCAAAAGAAGTATCTTCAGGGTGTTGTGTCAAGACATATCATGTTGCCTAGCTGTGACATATTGCAAAGTATATCATAAATATTACACAGAAGAAGCATGCATTATTAACTTGTTGTCATTAAAACTGATGGTATTGTTCCAAGAAGCAGCATGCAGTTCATTATATTTTGCACCATCTTTTCATCCAGTGATTCTTAGCATTGTATTATTTGTTTACTACTTTACCCTTATCTTATTCAGTCAACGGTTCTGTGAATTATGTTAGGTTGTGAACAAGTGATGGGACCAGACTCACTCTACATATGTTGTATTTTGCTATGAAATTTCAAGGTCTTATGATTGAATATAGTTTGGTACTCTGTAGGAATGGAGTTCAATATTAACCAATTTCTGGAAATTAACAGGTCACCTGACTTTCAGTGTGTTAACTCTTAATATCGGTTCCAAACAGACCATATTGTAGCCTCATTCTAAACATTTGCATGACTGCATCTGTCTTCTCACTGTAGCTACTTTGTTTTCTTCACCTTCGTTTGATTCATGTTCTGTCTTTCAATCCTGTTAATTATGATTTGAGCATTATTAAGATGCATAGTGTAACAGGTAGCACAGAAAGGTTTTAAATGAATGATAAGAAAATAATTTAATAATTTAAATGGGAATTATATTTAATTAACTGGTGTGGGTCCAGCAATTATATCCGATCAATACTGTGGCTTTTAAGACTTCTTAAAATGATTCCTTTCATAAAACATTTGTTTTTAATTGGGATGCATTCATATTTGATGTTGTATTTATTATGTACTATTCGTTTCTATTATTTGTCCTATTTTATTGCTTGTATGATTTCTTGAATACATTTTACGGTGAAAGGTGGAATATAAATTAGTAAATTAAGCTAAATTAAGTAAATACTATTCTCTCCAGTGCCTTTGAGTTGATAAGTATGCTACAGTCTGGGGACTTATAGATAATAAGCTGCTTATACTTTATCACACTTAATGTCTGCATGTTCTCAGGCTGTTGTTCATAACTATTAAGACATGAGTAATGCTATTTTTGAAACTGAAGTATCATGTGTTAGATTGAGATCTACAAAACAATGCTTACATTTTGATGTACAAACATGTTATTTTCCAACCTTAATTTGCTGTACCATATTATAGTCCAGGAATCAGTACCTATTTCAGGGACCTTGACCTAAAGTTTCTAAAGTGACTTAAACATAAGCCTAAACAGTCTTCATTCTCCAACCTACCAAGCTCTGACATTTGAATCTGGCATTTAAAAATGATACAACTATCCACCAGCAAACTGGATTCTGATATTCACCACTGAGACAGCTTAAGGGCAGTATATAGGTGGCTTTTAAATGTAAAAGATACTGTTATACAGTATTTGCTATTAGAATTATATGGCTGTGCACCATAAGCATACATTCCTGAGTTATTCCTGTTTAGCTTTGTTTGGAAAAGTCTGAAGCAATGGTTGGATATCGGTTTTCCTTTCTCAGTTTATGATGCCAGGGTTAGGATGTAATTGGACTTTCTGACTTCCTCAGTAGATTCTGATTAATTTGACTGCTCTGATGAATGGAAGAAATCAAGAGAGGAAGACTTGGCTACCCAGATGAGCTCACTGCTCCTGCACCTCTCATCAGTTCTGGTTGGTTGGTTGGTTGATTGTGATGTTCAGACATGTCTTCCTCCTCATACCCATAGTACTTACATATAAACACACTACTCAAAAGTATTAATGTAATTGAAGGAAAAGCACTCAGTAGGTCAAAATATTACCTCTAGCTCATTTCTGATTGATGAAATGAAAAATTGAGTGAGCTTCATCACCACATATGAAAGGTGAAAGAAATGTAATTTTCAGGAAATATATTTGACAACAGTCCTCAACTTTATTTTCCCCTTTTCTTTTATAGGTACTTCTTATGCTGTATCTCTTGTGAAGACTATTCAGTAGCGGAGAGTGATTTTTTTTTAATCGAACACAAGTTGTTACCTCTGGAATCCCAGCGGATGCCCTGCTAAGACAAGTGGAACTTTGCCTGCTCTTTTCTCAAGTTTTCTTTCTTTCTTTCTTTCATTTGTTTTATTTTGTTTTGTTTTGTTGTTGTTACTTTATTTTTTCCTTGCACAGGGAGAAGAAGAAAAATGAAATTAGGCAAAGTAGAGTTCTGCCATTTTTTGCAGATAATAGCTCTTTTCCTTTGTCTTTCTGGGATGAGCCAAGCAGAACTGCCAAGATCCAGATCAAAGCCCTACTTCCAACCGGGGAGACCACGAACCAAACGCAGCTGGGTGTGGAATCAGTTCTTTGTATTGGAGGAATACATGGGAACCGATCCTCTTTATGTAGGAAAGGTAGGGGAACTTACTGAATTTCATATAACGCAACTCCTTGCCTAATGAAAGCCCTTATAATGTGATTCTGAATTGTATTAGTAGACTGCCATCCTCAACTTGCTATCACCTTGCTGTGTGTGGACTATAACTCCCAAAATTCTTACTCAGAACACAGGATGTACAAAGCTGTAGGAGACTGAAAATACAAGGATTGCAATTTTATGCAATTCTTTTACATGTGGACATCTCTAAGAATTTTTACTTTGAAAAGTAGCTGATAATGTGACTTTTATGTTCCCAAATGTTCACTCATTACTATAGTATTTATGCTTCTATATGGTTGCAGAGGGGCACTGCCTTGGAGAACTGTAACACTGCATACAGGCAGTGCTCAGGGAATACAGCCATAACTCTGGGTGTCATGGATTGTCCTGCAATTTCAACAGCTAAAGAAAAAAAAAACTGCTTGTGGTTAGATTGCAATGTGAACCACACTGAGTCAAATAATGATGGGAATAGTTAATAGCTGAGCTCATTTAATTGATTATATGCTGGCAATGGTTCGTTCATTGGGAGCAGGTTAGTTATACATGTTAGTTATTAATGCACAACATGCTGGTTAAAAATGGATTAAATTGAGTCACTTTTGACTCAAGCTTGACTCCTTGTGACCTACGTGGTACATCATCTATATAATTTTCTTACCATTATATGGAAGTGGTTGCCATTTGCCTTGTTTGGGAATGTTTTTACCAACTTCCCAACCTATTCTATGGCATTAGGATTTCCTGATGGTGGCCATCCAATTACTAACCAGAACCAACCCTGCTTAATTTTGTAGATTACTCAGAGTGAGCTAGATGCTACACCCTTCTGAGCTGAAATTGATTTCTTGTTGCTTTTTGTACTTAAGGTACAAGGGTGTTTGGCATATAAATAAGGAGGCACAGTATTCTAAGATTCAAAGCAGATGGGTTTGAGGTTGTGTAAAACATATGTGGAAATGGCAAGCAGGGTACAAGGTACATAGGCAAGCAGGGTACATGGAACCATAGAATGGGAATGTCCATATTTTGTTTGATTGCTTCAGCATGCAACCCCAATGGTCTTTAATCTGTTTTCCTTTGGCTTTGGTACTGATAAGAATTCCAAAGCTGTGAGTTTTGCATTTCAATAGTTTTTGCTGTTATCCTGCATTTCCAAATAAATGAGCAAGCAAAGTACAGCATCATAAAAAAGAAAATCTGGAACCTAAACAAGCTGAATGATAAATGGGTTTCTAATCATATGACATTATTGCTGCAACCCATTAACCAATTTACAGGATCAGCAGAAATCTATAATAAGTAAACTAAAACAGTTCAGTATGTCCACCCTGAAGATTAGACCCAGTTCCAAGTCTGAATTTTATGGCTATCGTTAGCTTGACTTGCTCCTTTTTCCTTTATTTTTGGTACTTAGATGTGTGAGTGCTACTGCTGATGTACCTAAAATGGAGAGGAATTTGCAAGGGAGGAGGTGGAATCTAAAACCTGTGGTGGGGAAAGACACTTTAAAAGAAGATATTAAAATCCCTAAACAACTCACAAATGACTGGCATGATCAATGGCTGTGGAATGACAATTTGGGGAGGGGGCTGGGTGGAAAACTGGATGTATGGAAAAGGAATGGAGTGGACTGGCTGAGATTTTCTTTTTGTTCAGGTCCCACATATGCCTTCAGAGGAGCCTTGGACCAAATAGCAAGGCAGCTCTTTACAGTTTGAAAGCAAATTCAAAACAATTGTGAACAAACAAACAAACAAACAAACAAATTATAGCACCCTATGCCCTAGTTACAGCTACTTATAGTTTTAGCGTTTGGTTGCCATAACATCTTATTCTTGCAAATACTGCAGTTCTAACAACTGGGAATTATGTTATTTTTTTCCCCCTTGGCTCAAATTTACTATTCTGCCCTGAAGTTAATCATAATGGAAACCATGTAGTAAGTAACTTTCTCCCTCACTTTCCTTTTAAGCATCTCTTCTTCCCAGGATACCAAGTGCTCATTCGTACCCTCATCAGGTCTGCAGTTCAGATACTTATTCAACTTCTCTGCCCCTCCTGCAAGCTTTCACAGCTGTAAAATGCTTTCAGGCCTGTGATGATGTACTATTCTCTAGGCCGTTACTTTCCTTGTAAGGCTTATGGTCTGTTCTTTCCAAAGACTTTGATTGTGATTATACCTAACCAGTCCAGGCTACCTGTTGTAGCTCTATTCTGTAGCTCTTTAGTGACAGACTGATAAGGAACATAGGAAAAAGTTGTGAATGATTTGAAGATAGTTTGGATAGCATTCTGTTTACTCATCTACCCCTGTATCTTATTCTATAAGAAGGGGGAAAAGAAATTCCTCACCCTTTCTATCTCTTTCTTTTCCTAGTTATTTAAAAGAATTGAATATAATGGTACCTAGTAAGAGTATTCTTATCCAGAAAAGATAAAACCCTCCACGCTCAGCATGGAACTCACTAACCAATCATGCTATTGCCTTTCAGGTTAAGCAATGTTATGCAAAGTGCAGGAAAGGAGTAAGAAATAGGAAGGAAAAGAAATTAAAGACTTAAAAAACATGAACAGAAATATTATTAGTTTGACTCATAGATACTGATCTCTGCTCATTTTGGCTTTGATCCATAAAGACTTTCATATAAGAAAGATAAGATGTGGACCAATAACCCTCCTTAGTCCCATGTATGGCACATGCCACATTCCCTACTAACAGTAAGGTCAATATCAATCAGTTGGGACACACTTTAGCCAGTATGCCACAAATGCAACCAAAGCCCTGTTTTACTCCAAGAACGTTCACATTTTTCTATGCAAGCTAGGATTTCTAATCTAAAGAATAGCTTCCAACCCAACCACCAACTAGGAGGTAGATGCAGTAAACTGTGCATATTTCCAGATTCATATAGAAACGTTTCAGTGATATTGCCTGTGGGTTTTGAACAAAGCAAAGTAAAATAAGGAAGTAAAAGTAAAATAGTAAAATGGTAAAATTATGTGGCATACAATCCAGTTGTGGGAACAGTTGAGACTACTGAGACTTGAAGAAATGATACTTTAAATAAAACTATGACATTGGTTACAGTGGTGCCTAAATGTTTGTGAACCCTTTTGAATGTTCAATATTTCTGCATAAATATGATCTGAAACATGATCTGTTCTCCACATAAGTCATAAATCTAGATAAAGAGAATCCAGTTAAACAAATGAGTGAGGAGCAACATCATCCCCATTTTAAATCTCGTACCCAGTGAATCTGGGTATTAGAATTGCTTTGCCTGCCAGGTATATATGGGTGCATGTATAGTTATAGATATAGATATATGGAACTTTTTCATTCAGGGTAACACTTTTCTCTCTTAAGATTCAGAATATTTTTTTGGGGGGGGTACTGATAAATGAAAGCACTGAGATGTTGGACCTTATTATTTATGGATTTTTGTCTTTTTTTCCCCCAACTGTAAAGCCACTACAAAACTGCCACCTATCTTGCATTACAATTATAATATTAAAGACCCATAGTGCATTTTCATACAAAGTCAGGTGCAATTTATGTAAAACATTGCATTGAACAGATTTACCTTTGCAATTTTTGCTCATATGGAACACATTTCTTTTGCCTAAAAAGCTTCAACCTCTCTGTGAGGAGAGGAAGGGGAATGTATTCCTATTTATTCAGTGTATTCTGCCTTAACCTATAATTTTCTACCATCTTTAGTGAACAAGTTGATAGATAGGTTAAGTTACTGATTTGAGGTATTTTTGTGAGGGTGTTACTGATGGAGTTGTAATAAAAGGATATAAATTCAATTTCGATTGAACACATAGTTGCCATTAGTGAACCTATGCAGTCCTTTAAGATAGCTACACTCCTGGTATTTTGGAGAGTAAGCAGCCTGCTAACCCTGGTCAATAAGTGGCCCTTTTATGTGGCCCTCAGCCCCATCAATTGCATCACCAAGTTTCAGCTTTCTACAATTTTAAAGCAGAACAAATATGAAGATCACAATAGTGAGCCTAAAATAGACTTACCATCAAAAAGAAAGGAAAAGAAAGGAAAAGAAAATGCAAGTTTAAAACCTTGCCCCTCATATGCATGAAATGTCTTCACTCTCTTTACATTATATGCGTTCATGATGTCCTTTCCAGCCACTCCCCTTCTCAACAATCCTAAATACAACTCTGGTCACCAAAATGCAGCTTAGTCAAGAAGGGATTACCAAAACTACCAGCTTTACTTCTGGTAATTTAACCTACTGAAAAAATGTGCTTCCATATTTTTCAGCCTGTCTCATGAGAATCTACTGACTATTGGTCTAAACATCATTTAATCTTCCTGATTTTATCTTTCCTGGTTTAAAAAACAAAACAAAACAGAAAACAGAAAACAAAAACAAACAGATAATGGCCAAAGAGCTTTCTGAATCTGTGAAGTACATTATTTTACCTGGAAACTGGTTAGATATTGGTTAGAACTTTTATAACACCTATACATTGGCCTTGCTGATAGTAATTGTAGTCCAATTACTGGACTACTGGATGCGACTGATTGTCTTTGGCTCATAAAAGGAACATGTCTGTTTCTTATCTGGGCAACCCTGGAATGGAGAACTCAAAAAGCTGAGCATTTCTTTGGGCAGAAGGGGAAGGCAACCATCATTGTCTAGTATAAAGATTTTGAAATTGTTCCATGGAACCCTAGGGTTTCACAAGAATGTAGGAAAGGCAGGTAAAACAAAAAACAAAAAACAAAAAACAAAAAAACCTTGAATGCAGCTAATTTTCTTTCACTTGAGCTTTTCCTTGTAATCAGGGGTACCAGGATTTTTTCCCCTTTACTAACATGCTATCTAGCCTGAAAAAAATTTGAAAACCCCTGCGCTAGAGTGCTTGTTCTATTGGAGACTGCTGTCCATGGTGCTGTATTCTCAAAATGCAAATACCACTGGCTGTGTGGTTATTAGTCATGCTGTTTTTTCTTCCTGTTAAGAAAAGTAGGCTAATGGTTTTCTCTTTTGTCCTGCTCACCTTCCATCCTCATGCTCCTAAATAGTATTTTTTTTACAAAAATTCTAGTATAGAGCACCCATGGATATACATATATGATTTTACTGAATTCTGTTTAACATCAGTACAACTTAACTTGATATAATGCAGTTCAAAATGTGATTTTGAGGTAATTTAAGTGATACTGTAATTCAGTTCATCTATAATCTATAGACACAGATAATTAAAGAATGGAGAAAAGGGTAGGTGCAGAACAAGTCTTGTTAGAGCCTGTGATGTACCTGTAAGTGATTCTGAGTGTAGAATACTATGTATTTTAATACAGATATGGGATGAATATGTTCTGGACAAATACATACATGTCTCTGCACAAATCAGAAACTGTGTGATCTACCAACCCTTTCTTTCAACAATAATTTGTATGTTTTTTTTTTAATTGCTAGAATGGCTTTATTCTGGAATAATTATGCTTTTTCTGCTTTGATTAAGGAGATGTACATGCTTCCTAAACTTGTAGTATGCTGTAGCTAAACTTTTCTATTCTAGCACAGAAAGGGGGTAGGAGGAGAGGAGAGGAATTTCTATTGACATCGACAAAAAATATTTTCCTTAACTCCTATGCAAAGTAGGGCAGGGAATCCAAATCAGAGTAACTGGTATGGGAAGCAATTAATTTTTCCAACCCATCCGTGGTAGTTCTGATCCAAACCAGCACCTGGCCCCTTTATCTATTATAAACAAAAAACATTAGATCAGCTGTGTGCAAAATGACTGTCATATTGCAGTGCTCCTCAGAGTTGGCAACCTCCAACTGTGTGGACTTCCAACTTCCAGAATTTTCAGCAATGGCATGCTGGCTAGAAATTCTGGGAACTGAAATCTACACAACTGGAAGTTGTCAAAGTTTGGAAACACTGACATAATGCATGGTTGGACTTCCTTTGGATTTCATGGTTGGACTGAATATTTTGGATATTCAGTCTATTATAACTTTGTTCAGGAAATGCTAGTGTCTGTGGGTGTCAGGTAAAATGTACTATATATTTCTGTCAATGTAGGACAGAACATTGTTCTTATCATAGCAGAAAAAGGTAACCAGTCTTCTATCTTGCACACCTATGATTTTTAACATTTTCAGTACCAAGTAGAAATTTATGTTTTTTCCTCTAAAAGTTATGCCTGCTTCATTGCTTGGTTTCACTGTTAATTACTATATTAAGATGGTTACAGTTATTTTATTATTACACTGTTCATTAATATTGATTTCTGCATTGGAAAGGATTGCTTGCTTGTCTTTTTTTTAGACAGGTAGGTATATTATACTTTAGGTCAACATATTTATGTATTCTGAGTTTAGTTAGAATTACTCCCTAGAATCTTTATTTTGGACTACAGTTTTATTTTCTGAAATGTTAACTATTACAGAGTAATTTTGTATAGGCAAAAATGTTATGAATAAGCAGAGTAGTCCAGAATTTTATAGCATTACTCAATATACCAAATATTTTGTTTTGACATTATTTTCACAGCAATACTATATGATATATTAGGCTATGGCATAATATTATAACCTTTACTTCACAGTAAAATGGTGAGATGAATCTGAGAGTATTCATATCCAAAATCAAATCTGTTCACTAATCTACAGTGAAAATTCAAGGGTATGTGTATGTGTATGTATGTTTTGGGAGGAGGGGGAGAATGGGAAAATGTCCTAGAAAAATGCTTTGTATGGGTCAGGCAGTGTTTGATTTTAAAACATGACTTAAAATTACTATAATGCACTTGAGGATTTTTTTTTATAGCTGGAATTAATGTTTTGAGCTTCTTTAAAGTTGGAGAACTACTATAGTCTGGAGATTTATTTAGGGCTATTCAATCTGGCTGCAAAGTCTTAGATGGCCACTAGATGGAAGCAAATAGGTGCAAACAATTCTAGGATGGTAAGTTACTTTGAGGAAGGGTTCTCCCCCCAGCCAGAGTTCCCAATTTAGTGGTCTCCCATCCAAGTTCTAATCAAGTCCAACCCTGCCTAGCATTTTTAAGATCAGCCAAGATTGGCTAGGTGCTACTACCTAACTAGGCTATGGTACTACCAAGATTCTATTAATGTAGCTTTACAATAAAGTAGAGTTAGCTCATGTCTTCATGTTTCCTGTCTGGTCTATCTGTAAGGTTGACATCAGTCTTGCAAGTCTCAAAGTACAATTCTCCCCCGTCTCCTTTACAGCCTGAGAAACTAGGCAGCGTCTCTAAAATGTATGAAGCCCAATCATTTCAGGGGACCCATATTAAGTGCATGGTCATGCAAGGGTGCAAGGAAGGACTAGTGAGTTAATGCACAACATGATGTCATTGTGCAAATTATGTGAATTACATAATTTGAGATGACTGACAAAATTACATAATTTACATAATGACATCCATGACTCATGTGACATAATAACAGCTTGTAGAAGATGCCTGTTTAAATTATGAGTTACAATTGTGCTGTTGTTCAGAGTACAGAAATTAGACACCCTGAAACTGCTTGGCTAAAAAATGAGATCTAGGGCCACTATCCAAAAATTAAGGTAACTGCTTAAAAAGTTAATTTGATTTGGTTCTAAGTTTTGAAATAGTTTTTTTAAGAATGCACAGAACCGTATTATGGCTATTGTTCCTCTAGTTCAGACTTACCAACTCTCACAGTAATTTTTGACAGACTCAACCAAAGTCTTCCTAATACAAATTGATTTTTTTTTTTTTAGAAGTGGTAGGGTATCATCTAGACCAGTCTTTCTTAAAATGTACTCCTAGGACCTTTGGGGGTCCCCCAAGATCCTCTCAGAGTTCTTCAAAATCAAAATTATTTGCCAGCTTATGTTGAAAAATAATACAATATTAAAATCCCATTAAACATGATGCATTTTTATTTTAATGTTTAATCCATAAATATCAATAAATATAATCCATACAGATAAAAGGTCTTTTGGAGTCCTCCATAATTTTTAAAAGTGGGAAGGGTTCCTCAGAGAAAAAAGTTTAAGAAACACTTGTCCTCTATCATAAGGCCGTTGCCACTCTCCTTAGGAGCATCCTTGCTTTCTATAACTGGGTCTTACTTTGTTGTTGTCCAAAGGTGCTAAAAGAAGTAAAAGTTTAAGGAAATGTACTCTTGCATTGCCACCTCTTTCTCTCATCTCTCATAACTCAATCAGCAGCCATACATAACCTTGTTTGCTGAATTTTAATTACTGGTTATAATGTATGATAATTGAAAATAAAGTTTTTACAAAACGGGCTGGACCTGGGGATCCTGGCATTTAGAATCAGATAATAAAACAGTGTTTGATGTGAATACAGATTAGGAAATTTTATTGGACCATCCTGGAGGAAATGCAAGCCAACAGAGTAAATTTGCAAAATTCCCCCAGTGTTTTTTTTTGGATTGTATTTACATTACTAGTACAGCTGTCTAGCATCTATTCTACAAGTTAAAGTGGACTACTCCATGGATTTTTACACACGGGCAACACATAACTGAGGATGCTGTGCTGATAAATGAAAATACTCTGCATTTTGTGCCAGTACATCATTGCTGCAAAAGAACAGAACATATTTTAAACAGGCATAATGTATGTTACTTAATACGTATCAGCAGAAACTTATACTGATGTAATATTATAATCATAACAATATTTTTTGCTGCCTACAAGAGAGTTTTGCAGTACTGAGTACAGCATTCTGCATTTGCACCATAGAATGCTAAAACTTTGTTGAGCTTCATTAATGGACTGAAGGAGTGATGATAAACTGAAGCTGAAGTCTATCAAGAAATGCTACTGGCAACTAGGTCATCTACCAGTGAACTGCCTATACTTGGTGGGATTGCCCTCTGCATCCAGACCCACTTGAAAATGCTAGTAGATACAGCATTACCTCTGAAGGCTAAGTGGCTTGCAGGATATGAACCAAGGTATGAAGGCTGGTACATCAAATATGAACTTCTGTTGACAGAATTAGACTACAGTTATGCATGTTAAACTTCTACAGTGAATTTTTGGCAGGCTGCATCTGAAGCCTTTTCAGAAACTTCAGTCAATTCAGAATACACGGGCACTTCAGATGAACTGCAGTGCACTCTTACTTGAGAATGAAGCCCATTGATCTTAGCTGATATACTTCTAAAAAGTATCTAGAAGACCAGGTTGTCTGCTCATTTAGATTTGAGTATCTCAGTCATAATGGGTGTAAACTGAGCTGATACACTTGAAGTCATTGGCAAAATTCCCATTGACCTTTCCTTGAACCAAAAATACATATAAACAACATATTGCTTTTTCAAGATAATTGATTAATTAATTGGGAAAAAAGGGGTATAAAATAAAACAATTGTCCTAAAAAAAAGTAAAAGATTAAAGTTATACACTTTAGCGTATAAACATAATGCGTTTGTAAAGCAAGTCATAGGTATTGACAGAAGTCCAATCAATGCAACAGTAGTGCTTTACATAACAGCTTTCTGAGATATCTTGGAGAGATAGCTTTAACTTGGGTATATGAAAGAGGGCAATAGAAAGCCTGCAAACTATTTATCATATGTTTCGTACTCATAGTAATAAGATTGTGCTCAGATAGCCCACATGGATAAAAGGGATAAGCATTTCTGCCAGGATGAGATTTGCAAATTGGATCATTTAGGATTGGAGACAATCTGGTGAAAACATTTACACAATGTGTCAAAAGAAACCTTAGGATGATAATTCACCATGGCTGGGGCAAGTGCTATCAGCTTTGGTTCCCATATAGACAAACAACACATGTTTAGAGAGAAATTATATTTTACCAAGTGGGTGGGATTTGGAAGTTAGAATGGCAGCTTCTTTTAGGAGATGGCTGATGATAGACCCAATGTAGAAGTACGGAAGGCACATTAGCAAAACTATAATGAAGATAGATTTGAGGTAGGTAGGAGAGAAAGGGAAGAATCTGCTTTAGTTTGTTGTTCATAGAATAACTAATGTAAATAGCTAGTTCTCTACCTGTTATTTTGAATACATTCCTTCACTTTAAATGAAAGAGTCAGCCCCGGAGTGTTGATGGAACTCACTGTGTTTCACTAGAGTTCATTTCATTTAGAGGAGAAGATAGCAGGAGAAAAATATGGATGGTTAGAGAAAACTCTAATTTCAATCAGTGTTGTTTGGAAACCTTTATATGTGCTGAAATGATATATCCTCCATCAAATATTTTGTAGGATAAGATGGTCTGAGTTATAGAATCTAATCAAGTGAGTCTGTATGTAAATCTTAGCTCCACAGCAGCAGATAGTCTGTATGAAGCTGGAAATGTTTCTAGGAGACTCTGAGCTGTTTCAAGAATTGCTCAGACAGCACAATTTGAATGTTAATGAAGATTCAGCAAACCCACAGGACCAAAATATAACAGCACAAGTCATTTCTATAATTTCTCACTATTGAGTCGTTAATGAAACATAAATCCACTATAACACCAGTAATTAACAATCATGGCTAACTTGCAAGAAATGCTGGGTGAAGGGCATAGCAAGAGACAAACTCATGCCATTTTTACTGATTTAGGTGAGGGGAGAAGAACTAATGCACTGCTGTCTCAGATCTAATCCATTAATGTCTTCATTTGCACTTTAAATGCTGCAAGGTGCTTTGTTAAGTGAATAGATTTCATTTAGTTATATGGAGGAGATTATGTTTATTTAGTGCTATGCATATTTAAGGATTACAAACCTTCCCTCTAGGAAGGTTTGGAAGTCTGTGAGTGTGCCTGAGGACTGTGTGCATGAACATTATTATTTTGAGGCTTTTGGTTTTCCCTCTTCACGTTTGACAAAGTGTCTTCCTCCCACTTTTCCAGGCGACTCATCAGAACTGCCTATTCCCTTCCCAGCTGTTTTCCCAAGAATCTGAAGTTTATAGATCGTGCTTATAACAGCAATAGTCAAATCTCTCAGTTTTGGTTTTGTTTGATTTCCAGTGTGGTTGATTAGGGCTCCGTTCCTTATGTTTCTCTGCTCATTTTTTGAGTTACAAAACTGCATGCTGAAATTTGGAAACACGTAGGTTTTGTTGCATAGCTGCATTCCGGTTTGAGAATGCAAACTGAGTAATATCACATCAAAATGCAACTTCAGCATGCATCTTCTTTCTGCGGTTCATGTTCCTAGTGGCAAACATAATACATATACTTAAATTATATCATACTTTTTATTTGGAAGAGCTTATCTTAATGACCGACACTAACCAAATTGAAACATAAAACGTTTGTTTAAACTGGTTTCGGGCATGTGTTTTGGAGCTATTATGGAACAGCTAAAAGGAAATGGAATGCTAGAACAGCTGCCATATTATTGCATATGACACCTGGCATGGTCCATTTGCTGCGATATCTTAAATTATCTAAAAGGCAAGGGCCTGAAAATGTACTAAATGAGAAAGGTATTAAAATGAGTGAATGGATCTTAAGCCCCTGCACATGCTTGGCTTGTGCCAATCCAGGATCAGTGCTGCCACAATATCATAAGTCGTCAGGAGCTCCTGCAACCAAGCAGATTCATTTCTGGTTCACTTCCAGCATCTGTGCTGCAAAACGAGTTTTTCAGCGTTAACACTGGACTTGTGGAGCTGGTGGTTTCCCATTACTGGGAGTGTCTTCCTCATCTCACCTTCTGGCTCCTTGGCTATCTTCCTTCTCTCTCTTCCTCTTCCTCTCCCTCTCCCTCTCCCTCCCTCTTACTCTCTTAATATTAATTCATCTGACTTCTTAAACTGAGTGGGAGGGGGAAGGAGGGAGACTTATTTTCTTGCAGTGAAAAGGGATGTGGTGCCAGCTGAATTTTTGTACCTCTGAACTGTTTTGCTGAAGAGAGGTCTAACTGGCTCAGAGGGAGCATTTGGTGTTTCAGAGTTGACAGCAGTGAGGACTGTCAACAGGGCAATGCAAAAATGCTTCTGAGAGTGTGATCCCTGAATAGAACACGATTCTAATGTTTCTGTTCACTGAACTGTTCTATGGTACAGAACATCTGATACTTTATTATTGCTACCTGTTGATAATAATTATGTGTTACATATACAATCAGTTCATTCCCAATGAACTTTAGCACTTGAGCTCCTGTGTGCAGTTATCTCTTTCAGTTCTGCTTTTGCAAATCTTGCCCCCCACACTTTTTATCCCAATTTATCACCCATTTTCTTAGTATCAGGTTGCCACTTCAGAATTGTAATTAATGGAAGAGAGATTTAAATGAGATAGTGGTTGGGAGAATTACAATTCGCTCTCAAGTATTTAATGTATTCAGATAACATTATCCTGGGATAATGTTTTTTATACTTTATTCTTCCTATGCCACTTTGCTCTTTTACTGTTTTTAATGGTTTAAATAATGTTATATACTCGGAGAACCTCAGTTATTGGGAGGATTAGAACTATTCATTATCATCATTGTTATCATCATCTTGGATACATGAAAGGAGGCTGAAAAATAATCTATTTAAGTAGCATTTTATGATTATCTTCTCCTTGATGGCCTCCATTCTATGAACATGCTGCCCTAAAGATACATTTGGCCACTTTTCCTGTTGTTCCAGAAGGTACTTTTTCAAAGACATTTTTGCTAATGAGAAACAGTGGGTGACCATTTAGTTTTATTTCAGTTGATATGTTTCAGTGGAGTTTAGGAAAGGGTTCTTAGTTGATGGTCATTGTGTTGATGATTTTGTACATTGCCCAGAGTTGATAGATTGGGGTAGTATAAATACTGCAACCTAAATAAATACACAGAGTTAGTGGACACAGCTATTTCTCAAATAATTGAGAGAAAGCTGTCTCTTTCTCTCAATTATTTTCTGAGCAGAAAGAAACTAGGAAATCATTGTTCAACATTAGAAAATGAGTATGAAGTACACCACTGCTTCTCTTCTCTTCAAGGGTCAGAGAAACCAAAACATGAGATAGGAAATATTCAGTCTTGTGTGGATCCTGCAATCTTGCCACAGAGTTGAAAAACAGATATTTCCAAATTTATCAAGCCAAGGAAACAGAGAATAAATGTATTTCTGGTCCTTGGGTTGTTTAGAGAAAAGGACTTCTGGATCATGAAATAGGAAATCATTAATCTGTCATGGATTTGTGACATCCATTCATTATGTTTAGCAGAAATACATTTTGGAAAATATGGCTATGAGGAAACGTGCATATATTTTCAAAGATCCTGGTTTTTGTTTTCTCTGTGTAGGTTTTTATTGTTTTCCTTAGTCAGGACATGAAAACCCTTGCATATACTCCTCCAAAACTTTGGAAAAACTCTTCTTCTCCAACCTACATGGATGTGGGTATTTCAAGCAACTCTTTTCTTTTGTTCAACACCATTTTTGGCCTAATGAGAACTTACATAATCACAAAGCCATCAGTGCCACTGTCTGAGGACCTATAATAACATAACCTCATCTATTTGGTTGTTGTATATCCATTTGCTTGCCTGCTTGCTTATATATTTCTTCTTTAATTCTTTACTTATTTATATATATATCCCCAATTTTGCTCCATGCTTTTATTCCTAAGACATTGAAACCAGTTTAGTGTAGTGGCAAGTTGTTGGGCTAGGAGCAGGGAGACCTAGGTTCAAGTCCAGCTTCAGCCACAGAAGCTTATTAGGTGACTTCAGCCCAGCTGTCCTTGTAGGGTTCTTGTGGTAAGGAGAACTTGGAGGACAGAGTGTTACATGTGCTGTCTTGAATTCCTGGAGGAAAGTCAGGAAATAAATCTAATGAACAAACACCCAAACAAAACAAGCCTTCTGGGTGTGATAACCTTCCTATCCATTTTGCGCATCTTCTTGAGGGCCCATTTGCTTTGCTGAGTTCTTGGTAAACTGTATGCTTAAGCACTTTTTTTGAGAAGAAATGTTTTGCTGAAAGGGCTTCTGTTATATCTAATGTGATGTAACCTTGAACAACCTCCCTTTTACACTAAGCAAGTTTAGCAGTTAATGCTGAGGTAAAGGAAATGGAGAAAAGAATAGGACATAGTGTATTCATATAGAAACTACAGCATGTTTAAAATATACTGCGTATCAGCAAACACATCAGTATGACTTAATTATGGAAGGGACAATGCAACACAGGAGCCAAATGGTATTGGAAATGCTCCTATGCAGCCTACTCTTAGCATATAGAATGTGTCAAAGTCCTATATAGCGTGTAGAAATTATGTAACCTATGTTCAGGGTATGTATATGCAATCAGAGCTAAACATATTTTATCACACTTGGCTCCAAATTCAGTGACGGCCAGGATAACAGAATAAAATAAAAGCTTTTTCTCTGTCTTGCATTTTTTTGTGCACGGTTCAAAACTCAGCAACGCTTCTCCAACAGCGGCTACCATATTCAATCCCCCATAATGCCTCTGTAAGAATGCTTTGTCACAATGTAGCATCATCTGAAGAGGCATTCTGAGGAAAGTCATCCACAGCATTAGCATCATCGCTTTAAGTGGGCGAGATTTGGAAGGAGAGCTTCCATTTATTTTCTCCAGAATTCCCAGTGAAATTTCATTATCTTATTGCTTTGAACTATTATGAGACAATAAAACTGCCAACAGCAGTGAAGACTTAGGAGGAATTCTGATTACTTTTTGTACTCTCTTTTGCTTGGCCCACCTCCTGAGTACAGCTGTAATGTGTCTCCCCTCAGTAGTCAGGTAAATGTGATACTTTCCTCTATTTGTGAGGAAACTTCACTGAATTTAGTGAGGCTGAGCTGCAAACTTGTCATTTATTTCAATGGACAATCAAACATTAAGTTCCATGCTACAGAAATTAATGGAAGAACTCTTTGATGTTAATACATTTTACAGCCTGTTCATGTTTACTAGGAAGTGAACTCTACTTAGTTTTAAATTCCTTGAGTTGTTCTTAGCACTAAAGATCTTAATAATCTCTAGATTTTGTTGGATGTATGTTGATTATGTGTTGTTCCACTATTTATATCTTTGTACTTTTAATTTTTCTGCTTTGCTATTTTATGTGTAAATTGTCTTTATCTGGCTTATGGTAACTAATTAGAACAAATAGCCTGCTTTACAAAATAATGTGAATACCTGTATATTTGTGTGTATGTTTTGGAAATAAAGTTATTAATAGAAATCTAGTCAATTCATTTTAAACAAAATTTACTTCATTATTTCATAATGAATCTAACTGTAGAATCTGAATGTTTTAGGGCAGAATTTTCAATCCTTTTAATATTAAAAAAAAAAAAAAGTCTGGTGGCCTTTTGTTCTTGGAAAGACCTAACATGAAGGGGGCGGGGGACAACCCTCTTGCTTGACCATAATTTAAGATATAAAATAGCTGACCTGAAAATATATATATGCCAGAATAGAATTATACATCTTCATCAGGTAACAAGATAGGTAGTTAATTCTCCACTATATTAAGAAAAGATCATTTATTAATGAACTCATCCTTGTTAATAAGTTATGCTGCTCAGTTTTGTAACTGAACATTAAAATCCTGAAGTATGTTAGGATCTAATAAATCATTTAATACAGCTCTTAGTCCTTCTTTTACCCCACAGAGATTGCAAGCTTTTAGTAGGGGGGGAGGGGGACATTGGAGAGGCACCATCCCAATAACAGAGGGGGACATCACCAACGTGTACAGTGTCTATCCATTTTAGCAACCTGATTCCTCTTGGTAACATAAAGCCACACAAAGGCAAAGCAGCCATCTATGAAGAAGGAGCTAGCTGAGCCGTTCACCTATGCTAATGTAGAGATGTTGTAGCTAATTCCAGTATTTATGATGTGAAAAGGGAGATTAAAATTAAAGCTGATAAAAAAATGACCTTCAGCAAGGTTGTTGCAAGCCTGTAAGATGTGGGAAAAGATGGTGGGCTTATAATTTTACATCTCTATAACCTCATTTAAGATTACCTCATAAAGCTCACGGATCATAATAGGACTGAAGATAATAGGACTTACTGTTGAATAAATTTGCATAGGATTTCACTATATTCCATGTCTAAAATACTTTAGATTAATATTATGGGTCCAGATAGCATATTTAAGCAGCTATATTTTACCTTAAGGTGCCCATAGTTTGGAAATTTTCTGCCACTTACATTTTGCCTTAATTGGCATATTTTCAGCTACTTTGTATCTTACCCAGTGCTTTTTGTTTGCTTCTCTCTCCCTCTCTTATTTCAGCATCTGTATGTGTGTGTGTTTCCAAATTATTCATCTCTCTGTTTTGCTTAATAAGAAATTCTGTGATAGCCAAAAACTTAGATGTCCTTATCCCTGCAAAAGATATGCAAATTAATGTATTATTATATATCTTAGGTCCCCTTTTCATTAATATTTCATCAAAATTAGAAGAGAGAACACAGTATATGCCAGTTAAAACTCCGTCAATAAAAGTGGAAGATATGACACTAATAATATACCATGATTTTCTACTGATATGCATTTTTATTAATTAGTTTACATTGCTTTAAAGGGTTAAGAACTAGAGGATTTGTGAAATAATGAGTGATCTTGTTTATGTTTTAATTTAGCAGTGTCTTTTTTTAATTTAAGTAGGCTTTGTTTTTACAGAATTAAAGGTTTGGATGGGATCCCACTTTATTGTGCCTTTACCATATCATACATTTTTCATCATCAAAATGTACAGATTATGTGTAGACTTGAATTCCATACTTCATGGGCTTTCTCTGAGATAATTAGTAACAGTAATTATTTCAGTGGTCTTCCATTCACAGACTTTGTTCATCCAATTAAATTCAGCAAATGTGCAGCACAGAATTACAAAGGAGTGGTTGTTTTTGATGACCAAGAACATTTCAGTAAATAGAAGCTGTACTTCATTAATAGTCTCCTCAAACTTATTTTCTTGTCTGCATTTCTCATGCCATCTTCTGTAAAAAAAATATGTTGGTCAAGGAACTAATGTCAAAGTAAAATATTAAAATCATAAGCATGCAAATATTTTGACCTCTTAAACATCTTATTTAGTTTCAGGATTTCTAAAACTGCCAATCTAATAAGCAATTAGAAACAATGGTTCCCTTCCCAAAAGCTTTCCTTTTCAAGTGTATGAATTACATCATACAGCGTAACATGAATCAAACAAGAAAAATATGTAGGAGAAAGATGATTACAATGCTGTCTCTTATTATTACCTTTCTATCCTCTCTAAACAGCTAGGTCTAATTGGGACAACTGTTTACATCACCAGGTAGCACACTTCGTAGAAATCATTTTTATGGAACTTAAGATATCCTGCCTGTTTAAATAGTCCTTAAAATATCTAGCCTGACTACCTTCAATTTCAGATGAGTCCACTTCACATAACAGTTTTCAAAGTATAGAATCCAAATCTTAACTTACAAACTGTCTTACAGTACTAACAAAATAGTGTCTTGTTATATAAATAATGTTCTATGCTTTATCAGTTATGAAAACACTTCAGATTAGTAGATATACCTTGAGATAATAATCCCCTACGCTTCTCTTGTATGTCAATCCCAAAGTACCAATCATTTTACAAGTTATTGTGGAATCAGTTAAACAGTGCAGATGAAAGTCAAGAATGTCGGTATCTTAGGAAACACATGTCTGTTTCTCTTCTGTGAGATTGTAAAAGCACCTCCTTTTTACTGCATATTAAAAACTGGTCAAAGTCTATTTCTTCCATTATAAGATTGGAAAAAAAATTCTCCCTCCCCCCTCTAAAAACCCCCAGTAAATTCTAGGAAAAACAATTCCTTGCTTCTTCCCTATTATTGTTTTATTTAATTGATTTAGGTGGCCACCCATCTTGTCAGCTGCAGCTCTGGGTGGGGAACATAAGATTAAAATCCAATAGAACAAAACAACAACAAAAAAGGAAAATAATACAATAAGAGTATAATGGTCAGTCTAATCAAATCCATATAGAAATAATCATACTCAAAAGTCACATTGACATGTTCCCAACCAGACACTTGTCTGTGTCAGAACACTCACTGAGAGATTGAGCTGTAAATCAAGTATTAGTCTTCCTTCTTGCTGCAGTCTGTACCATTTTGATTGTCTTGGATTGAGGTGCCACTATCTATATACCTGAAAGGTTCAAGAAATTGTATTATTTAATCTCCATCAAAACATTATTTAATCTCCATCAAAACATATTCAGTCTGTGATCTTTTGGTTTGCTCAGGTTTTGTTCTTTATTTTCTCATTGGATTCCTGTAACCAAGGTTCTCTTTATCTCTGGACTTCTTTGTCTTTCATTTGATCCTGTTTACTTGTCCAAGTAAGGCAAGTAATATGGGCAAAATCAATATGGGCAAAATCAATATGGGCAAATTCACTGGACATCAGTGAGTATATTCATCTCCCAACTCTGCAGGTAATGTGATGTACATATAACAATAATGTCTTCAAGTTGAACTCAGCTTTTGGAGACTTCATGGGCACACCCATGTAATTTTCTAGGCAAGCAGTGTGGACTTCTGCAAGATGATTTTGACTTCCCAGTCTAGTATTCCCTGGTACCTAGTCCTCAGTAGTGTATGCTCTTCCATGGTTTCTAATGGATACAAAGAGATTGTATGTACACTTTTGGCCCTGTTATTAAAATGAAGGAGGACACATTTGAACATAGGGCAATTTAGAATAAAAATACAAATATAATTATTCCATAACCTCACAGCTTTTAGTATTGTCTCAGTGTTGTGCTGCTAGTGCATCTTGAATGGTTTGATAGAAGTGAATTTATACAGCAGTGTAGTACATGTTACTGTAATTTCAGGCATAGTAAATGAATTCAAATTCATGTATAGTTGCTGACTATGTAGAATAAGTGACTGCGACTGCAAAGGACATGTAGCTATGAAGGAAACAGTATAAACTGCATGATAAGCTTCTACATATGAAGAGCATTATTTCTCTTACTGGGCTATGTGATAATTATTTTATCTTATATTGCTATGGCCTTTATCAGTTATAAACTTTGGTAGAAAATAAATATAAATAATAATACATTATATTAACAACATTTTATAGCACAGTTTATGAATTAGTTTAGGTGGCAAAATTAGGACGTATATTATTCTGGTAATGCAACAGTGAGTCTAATATCTGAAATATTGAAGGCAAGTTATCAACTAATTACATGTGTGTTCAAACCAACAGTTGTGTTGAATTAATAGGATGCATCCTGTGTACCTATCAGAGAATATAAAGATTAAAAGTTAAGAGCAGCTATAGCTAATGAGAAAGGAAAATAAAAAAAGCAAGAGCTTTGTTATAGAGATGGAATGTCCAGCATATGGAATAGATGTGATCCCGAAAGAATTATATTGGAGAACAGTGAATCATGCTTTCAATGACTATTTGAACAAAAGAGAAAGATGATGATGTTCTGTTGGCTGAGCATTAAAGCCATATCTCTGGATCTGAAAAGGCTGAATTTTGCTTTAGTGTAGGCAGTTGCCTAATCCCTTTCCAGCACAATCAGTGGCACCAATGATAATTAGTTTAGTTGCTAGAAAGGCATTATAGAACTTGAACATATACAGAGACCAATTGAATAAGCCTGGTTGATGCTGTCACAGATGTCTTCTTTGCTATAAACTATATAAAAAGTTTAATAAGGACATATACAGATGTAAAGCCAGAATATACAGCATGAATACTTTATCAAATGATCTTATTAAAATGTATTTAAATAATGAGAAATCATTACATCTCCTCCTCTGAAGGAGCAGGGAATCTGTTAAACTTTCCTCTGGAGTAATTTTGATTAACAAGCAAATTGGGAAATGCATGTGTGGAAGCTAATTGGTATAAAAAGAATGAATCAGCTAGTTCATTATTATTTCAAAATTATTTGCCCAGTTTTCCTTGAAAAACCTTGGGCTGTTTTTTGTTTTGTTTTTTAAAAAGCCACATGTAATTGGCTGCAATGAGTGACACTTAATTTTCCTTCAGTCAACATAACTTGACCCCACAATTATCATCCAGAAGGTATCTTTTTGAAATATGGCTGCATTGCTATTCTTACAAGTTTTGGGGGAGCATTGCTATTTATTTCTATAGGTCTAGACCACTTTATCTTTCTTTTTATAGCTATGGTACTGCGGTGTAGAATAGTTTCTTCATCATATTAAAATTTAGCCTAAATACTCAGTTCATTATAACACAGCTTAGTTCCCCTTTAATGCCTCTGAATTCTCTGGATATATTCATTGCTAACATGGTAACATGAGCCTTGGTTTACATTTTTTAATGAGGCTTAAAAGTGACACGTGGATGTTGTTTACATAAAGATTCTTGATAAGGAAGCAGATAATTCAACAGTATAGGGCTGCAACTTTATCTGTAAGTATCAGATGATAACACGATGTGTATTATCCAACTGATTTTATCACCCAGACTTTCTAGACGGCATTTTAAATTTGTTATTGACATACACCTGTTGGGTTGATGAACATGCAAAATTGATGGTCCATTAACGCTTCTCATATCTCCACAGTACATCAACGTTTTTCTGTTCTACCCCACTTGCAACAGCTGCTGTCCTGTGCTTTTGCTGTGGCTGAATTCATCTTAATGGACTGGCTTCATATTTCTTTATAGCCAAAGGGCTTTCAGTTCTGTTATTAAACTACAAAGAAAAGAAAAAAGCTTACTGCAGTAGTTGCTCAAACAGATGTAAAGAAAGCCCAACCAAGAGATTTGTTTGTGTGTCTATGTCTGTCTGTAATGGTTACCACATTGTGGACCCAGGGAAGAGATGCACAACTTGATTTAATTATTTTTATTCCCCATACAAAGCAATATGATGAAGTCTGCTCTGTGGAATTTTTTTAAAGAGAATATGAGGACAAGCCAAATAATTGACTGTTCTTACAAATAGATATTTACTTAAGACATGAATAATGTTCTCTACCCTGTTCTTACTTACAAACAAGCATACAGTAAAGTGGTCAGCTTAGTGCAGACCTGTGGCCTCAACAGACAGAGTTACTTCATGCAGAGGTTTAGTGTTATTTGGCTGGTCAGCTCCCAAACATCCATTATCTCATGTGCCTGATGTGGCTTCCAGTCTGGCAGCTGTCACTGTGGTTACAAGAAGATTGTGCTGCATCCCAGGCTTTCTCCCTTCTGATTGATCCCCTTCATTCTTTTTTAAAATAGTTTTTATTAAAAGATTTTATGTATATAATAAGAAATAAATTTAAAGAAAAAATATAGTTAATGTGAACAAGAACAAAGGAAAAGAAGAGACAAAACAGGAGATAGAAAAAAGGAAAAGAAAAGAAAAGAAAAGAAAAGAAAAAAAATGAAAAAATACATAGTGTCTTCCGATCTTCCTCTTAATTCTAATCAAACCTCTCTCTCTCTAAGATTACATCATATTTTCCTTTTTCCCATAACCTATTCTTTCTAATAATCAAAACCATAGGTCACAAAATCATTTTCTCTTTTATGAAAAAAGTCCATGAGGTTAATAATGACCTTTCTCTAATTTGGCCATCTCAGCAACTTTTGTCAATTTCACCAACCATTCCTCCATGGTGGGTAATACTGAATCTTTCCATTTTTGTGCATATAATAATCTCGCTGCAGTAATCATATATTGAAATAATCTTTCATGACTCTTTTCTAACTCCGTATCCATCAGTCCTAAAAGAAAAACTTCTGGCTTCTCCTTTGTTTGTTCATATAATGTATACTGTGGTTTGTTCATATATACTGACTCCTGTGTGTGAGAAACTTATGACATCTGGGATCAGATGACATCATTTGTATTTACCAAAGTCATCTGATTATGATCAGAACAATCGTCCTCACAAGTTGTCCTTGCTAATTCCACTTTCTTACAACAGACTGGGACATTATCTAACTATTGACAATTTATTTGGCTGCCTTCTCATCTCCCCTCCCCCCCCTTTTTTTTTGGCTTTGTGTGTTGATTTATTTTTATTATTCATAACTGCTGTTCCTGGTCTTCCTGAGAAGGTATTCTCAGTCTTGTATCAACTTTCCTTCAGCCATTTCAGAAAGTTCACACTCATCTTTTCATTAACAAAATATAATGGCTTCTACAAATATCAACCTTCTTCTTAGTTAACATACATAAATAGCCACAGAACGTATAAACTACCATACGTAAACTTCCATTTATAGAATCCTGATCTCTCTCTTTATCATTCTCTCATACATTAGAAGGGTTGTGATGGATCAAAACAAAGGTCAATCTAATTCAGTATCCATAGTGGCCACCTGCATGCCTACAAGCAGAACCAGAATGCAATAGTTTCCCTAGTTTTTCCCAAAACTGTTTTTCAGAGGCATTTTGCCTATGGTACTGGAAGTAGCATAGCTGCCATGACCAGTGGTTATTATGTAGTTCCATGTATATCTATAATCCTACCACCCTCAAAGCTGGTAGTCATTACTCTACAAGTTGCAAACTTCTCACATTAACTGTGTGTTGTATGAAGAAGTATGTCTTTTATCTGGAAGAGTTTCACTGGAAAATGTTGGATTCTAGACAGAGGCAAAGTGTGAATCCCTAACTACTTACTCTATACCACATGTGCCATCTATAATTTTCTCCAAGTCTTGCAAATTTTTATGCTAAAAAAGTCCAAATTTTATCATGTTTCCTCATAAGAGAGCTACTTGAAGTCAGTCATTGTTTAGATTAAGAGCACATAGTAAGAAGAGCTCTGGGAGATATGACCAAAGGCCTGTTTAGCACAACATTCTTCATTACACAGTGATTAAAATATATCCAGGACATTAAAAACAGAACACAAGAATGATAACCTTCTAGCAATTGGTTTTAAGGATTTAAATGATGGATGGAAGTTAGGAAGAAATGTATAGTAATCAAGGCTACTAGATATTGATAGCCCAATCCTTCATGAATTTGTCTGGTCTGTTTTTAAAGTTGATCTTCACCAACTGTTAGCACTAAATTCCATAGCTTACTTATGAATTTTTAAACAGATATTTCCATTGACTGGTCTTGAATCTTCCTACATTTAGTTTTGTGGGATGTACTCATGATCAAACATTGTAGGAGAGGAAAATCAGTATCAACAAGAACTTCTATCTGTCCACATTTTCCATATCATACATTAGAGAGAGAGAGAGAGAGAGAGAGAGAGAGAGAGAGAGAGAGAGCACACTTTATTTTGTTACCCATATTTCTTCTCAGGTAAAATTCCCAGATGTTTAAACCTTTCCTCTAACTTCTTGGTTGTACTTTTCTACATGTTTTATTGATCTACAATACCCTGTTTGAAGTTAGAACACAATACTTCAAACAGATCAAATATTAGAATTTATTTACAACCCGTTGCCTAATGATCTCTAACATCAAATCTGTAGCTACAAAACTGGTTTGATATTTTCATTGAGCTTTCCACATGTCTCTGAGATCACATTTGTATTTAATCACAGCTAATTCAAATCCCACTGGTGTATACATGAAATTTGGATTTTCAATGCATTTCACTTTGCATTTGGTAACTTAAAACTAAATTTGCAACTCTGAAACTCATTCACCCAGTTTGGAGAGATGCTTCTTTGAACTTTTCAAGCCTGAATAATTTGATGTTGTCAACAAACGTGGCTCTCTCAGTGCTCATCCTTAAGGCCTTTTATAAACAAGTTAAAAAGTATTGGTCCTGATGCATTTTCATGGGAATTCCACTTTGCACATCTTTCTTAATAGTACAAGTGTACCCATGTCCACATTCCATACTTATACATTTGAGAATATTTAAAATCCATTTCTCAACATATTTATTAGAATGCATCAAATTCTCCAAGGAATCTCATTTGGATATATAAATGGACTAATTGAATAAAAACTGGCAGTGTGATTGTTAAAAAACAATGTGTTTTTGTTTACAACATATGTGAGTTTCAAATATTGCTTGAAAGTTTTTAAGAAATAAGCTTTAGAAATAAGTCTTAGCTAGCAGCATAGATAGAGCAGTATGATTTGTGCTAGGAGATATTATTTCCCTAAGCTGTCAAGCACTACACACAATACAAGCATGATTAGATGGCCAGACTGAAGAATGAACTGATTTCAGGCTTGTGGGATCTACCTTGATTTTTACTAGGACCCTGAGGGCCACCAGCAAGAGCCAAGTGCAAAATAGCAGCTTGGGGAGTTTGATATATATTTAGAATGATAAAACAAGCAATTCTGGAAGCATGTTCATCCTGGGAATTCATTTATTTTCTTTTACATAACTGAACTTTCAGTCTTTTTACCTCAGAAAGTCCACTTCTATTTCTCTACATAGATTAATTTAGAAATCCACAAGATTTCTTGTAGTTGTCAGACAACTGGAAACTAGGAACAGTTATTGATCACCTAATGATTTATTAGTACAGTGGTCACAAATCCTTTGGGGCTGGTGAGCATATTGATATTTTGGAAAGGTGTTAGGGGCACTCCCAGCAGTTCCTCAAGGTAATAGCCATAATGAGCATGGCCAGTCACCAACCTCCCATTTACAAGAAGGCAAACTGGTGTTGATGGTGTACACCTGACCAAAAACAAACAACTACTGAGCTGAAGCCACCCACTGTTCTATTTCCTAAGAAAGTTTCTGGAGTCTATGGAGGGATCTTAGTTATAGAAATACAGATCATGCTTGAGATTAGTGATTTGTTTTGCAACATGCTAGTTTACTATTCACTTATTTATAGTCACAAGAATCTTAAAATAGAAAACAGGTAGGGCAGTTCCAAGGTAGGGCAATTCCAAGGGTGGTATGTCAAGCACATTAATGTCCATGGGTGCCATGTTGGAGATCAAGGTGCTAAATTATTACAGCATTACTCCCCACCCTGACATCCCAGAGCATTCCCTCATAGTGAATACAATATTGTCCAGAAAAATGAACAGCACTATTAACAATGGGACATAAACCACCCATCAGTTGAAATTCCAGTTTATTGGCCTCAGCCAATCCATTTTTACATCTAACAGCATCATCATCTCATCTACACTGGGAGAGAAAAATGAGTGTTAAGTACATATTTATAAAAATGTATGGAGCGTCTCACCTTGTGGTTTCATTTGTACATGGTAAAAATCATAGGGGCAAAATAGGCTTCTTTAGGATTCTGTAAAGATTCAAGGGAGCATCATCGTGTGAACTTCCCCCTCCCTTGAGAAAATCATCACTATCCACACAGAAACACATTTTAATGGGAACAAATCCTATAAAAGTATGAGTTTGATAGCTGAATTTGATCAACAACATTCAAAATTACATGAAAGTTAGATGGTACCATGCCCAATTACTTGAGTTTATACATAGGCATTTTGTTTTTTCCTGTGCTGCCTTTGAATCAGTGTTGACTCCTGGTGACTGGACTAGTCCCTGCAGTTTTCTTGGCAAGATTTCAGAAGTGGCTTTCCATTGCCTCCTTCTTAGGGCTGAGAGAATGACTGGCCCAGGGTCACTCAGTTGGCTTTGTAGGCAGGACTGGAACTCACAGTCTCCCAGTTTCTAGCCTGATGCCTTAACCAATACACCAAACTCCTATAATCTTTTTATAATATGATATAAGATCATCTGATGATATTCTGCTCCTCAAAGGTCAAGCAGAGATGACTACAACATCAATTCCCAGCACATATTTGACATTATATTAATTCAAATATTCTGGTTTAAACTATGTGGGAAAATGGGGATGTGCTAGTGCACATAGTCCATTTACTCTCACATTGCTCCCAAATAAACCAGAATCAATAGGCAAAAGCAGTTTAGCATAAGCCTAAATTTGGATGTGAAGCTGTCCTGGAACACGAAGAAAGAAAAAAAGTGAGGAATCATTATACTGCAAATAATGGACCAGTATAAATCATGTCTTACAAAACAAAATTCTTAATGCTTAATGATGTCCAGATAAGACCAATTTAAAAAGTAGAAGGTAGTTGAAACTGAACTATTTTTAATCTCCCTTCTGAGCTTAGCCCAGTTCACTTTACCAGGCACTCCTACAAAAAGTGTCCCTACATCTTGAAAGAAGCTAAGTGAGTGGCCTTCATGTCTATCTCAGACTTTACCCAAGGGACAGCAGCATTATTTGCAATGAAAAAAAAATTAGCAATTACAACCACTCCCTTTTTTTTTTTTTTTTTGCTTTTTGCCTTTTTCTTTGTTTGTTCTTCATCATCCTTGTGAACCCTAAAGGAGTCAGAACATGTCCCTAGGCTGCTTCAAATTACTCAGGAGGCTACAAGGACCCTGTAAGTAATTGAAAAGAAGAATACAAAGTCTGTTAAAAGCTATATTTCCTTTAAGTCCACTCAGCTCGGACAGTCAAGAAGTTAGGCATTAGTTTCTAGTTAATTAATTAATTAATTAATTAGAGAATTAATTTCACGTTATTCATTTTTTTTTTTAATATAAGCCAATGCTATTTTTTGTATAACCTTAGCTGCAAATATCTTGAAACTCAAGTCAGCATTAACAGGACTTACACATGGAAAGTGTGCAGTTGTATTATAGGCAAATGGTGGTTTATTGTCAGAGTAATGATGAAAATTTCTTACGGATGGGAAGCTACCATTTATATCATTCACATCTCACACAGAAAATATGCATGTAAATGTGTTTTTGTGTTTTGCCCAGCAACAGGCTTCTCTGCAAAACTTTGCATACTCTTTTTACTTAAATAAACATTCTATTAAAAGTCCATGCTCTCTGCTGTAATGTATTTCCCTATGTGCATATGTGTATTTAAAATAATTTTTAAAAAATCCAAGCTCCATTTCTGGAGCATTAGTCCATGGACTATTATAATAAAATTTCACCCATGGGGGAAAAAAATTCAAAGCCCAGGCTTAAGCAGGTAAACTCACATTTATAATTTTTGGGAACAGTTTGTGTTATTCCCATGGATTTCCTTGAACCTCACTTTGCTATCGAGTCAGAGTACTATATTGCAGTACTCGAAACTTTGAAACAACAATTAAGCAGATTTTGGAAGGACAAAAAGGAAATTTTGCTGCAACATGACAATGCTAGGCCTCGTGCCTCATGAGCCAGCTAAGAGGGAATTGCAAAGTTGGATTTCACCCATTAACCATATAGTCCAGACTTGGCTCCATGTGACTTCCATGTTTTCCCAAAATTGAAGAAACATATTCATGAGCATCTGACCCAAATAAAGATGTGTCTCACTGTAAGCTCTAAATATAATGCACATTTTCACCACAATATCAATTATTATTATCTGTAAATGTTTTCCATACACTTAGTGATTCTATTGTCTTTCCACTTCCATTTCCTAGTACTCAAACTAGACCCAACTCTGGGGGAATTTTGTCCAATTTGTTTCTTCCTCCTTCTCAATGAATAGGAACTCCGCATGATTGCATGCAACCCTGCTAATTGTCCAAACTTTGGTGCTTTTCACAACATTGGTGCTTTTGTAAAATTGCTAAGTATTATTCTTCCCATATATAATCACATTTATCTGTTTGACCATTGTGCAGTATCTTATTGTTTAATAATTTGTACTGGTTCTCACTTCATTTCAAATCAGGACTAATTTAAATAGTACTCTCTAACTGATGGTATTTATATAAAGTTGTGGGTGTTGTTTTTTACATTTGAGTCATAAGGCCTGGCGCAATATGGTTCATGGGGTCACGAAGAGTCGGACACGACTTAACGACTAAACAAAGAGCTCTAAAGTCAGCTATTTATAAAGCTTCAAATACAAGGGATTAGTAGGCCCATTAAAATATACCTTTCTGAATTATCAGATGTTTACATACCTTCTGTCACTTATATTCATCTCAATGTCAGTGTTTCTTTTCATAGTTTACCTGAAACATCTTCCGGACATCTTGTTGTCTGGATTTTAAGTTACTAGAAGGTGTTGCTTGGAGCGGGGAGCATTATGTTAAGTGAGACAGGTTCAATTCTAGAGAATCCCTTCTGAATGAAGTTTAACCGTGTTTCCTGTCCAGAGAACTTGCCTTGTACTATCTTTATTGTTTCTCTGGCCCTGGTGAAGATTTCTATTTAGCATATTTTTTAGTTCGTTAATTACTTTATATGTGCATTGCATTCTTATTAATTCTTATTTTTTATTACTTGTAAGCTATCTAGGTGCTGGGAAGACATAATGATGATAATGATGATAATGCTCTCATATATATATGTGTGTGTGTGTGTATAAAAGATTTTTTACATGAATAAAAGTAATATGATAAAATATAAAAAAGAAAAGGTAAACAATAAAAGATAAAAGATAAAAGAAGGTGTGGAGGAAAGAAGAAAGAAAAAAGAAATTAGAAAAAAGAAGTGGCTTCTGATCTTCTGATTTGTAACAGCAGTTACAAACAAGCTTATTTTCTCCCCTCCCTCCTTAATACATACATACTTCCCCTCTCCTCATATTCAACCCTTTTTAATTAACAGAAATAAAAATCACTCAGGTCATTTTTAACCATTTTCAGCAAAAAGTACATCAAGGGTTTTCAATCTTTTGTACAAGTACTTGTTATTTTGCCTCTGATCAAACAAGTCTATTTTGTATTCTTTCCTCATAGGCAATCTTCTAAAAGATGTTTCTTTGGGCAGAATTAAGTTGGTATTAAAGTCCTGTTGTGTAACTTGATCTCTTGTCATCTTCCTGACAGAGTGCCCAGGTGTAGCTCTTGGAACATTTTTTATCTTTACATATTTTGTATTAATTCTGCACACTATACCCACTTCTGTACCCTCGTCTTCCTCTTCCCATTTCATAAATTCTGTTAAAACTTTAATAGCTCTCTCCTTAATGCCTTCCCCAGGTTGTTCCAAAATTACTCTCGATCTCAGACAAATTTCTTCCTCCAATGATGTCACATCCAGATCTTCATTCATTTCTCTTGTTGTAATTTCCATCTTACTTTCTGGGATCTCCATTTTTTCCTCAATCTAACTGCTCCAATTATTTGTATTGCAGATTCTTCCAATTTTTTATTCATTTTCTCTTCCATATTTGCACATCTTTCAGCCAGTAAAGATGTCACTGACTATAATATTCTTCCTCCATTCCTCAAACATCTTTTGTAACATCCCTGGTATAATGTTTTTTCCTGGTGTTTGCTGTGTTAATGATCCTCTTCTCCCTTCTCTCACTGCTTCTCTGATAATAGCCATCTCTCTGTCTCTCTCTTTTTTTAATTTGCACAACAGGGAAAAGCAACAGCCAAAACCTTCTCCCCTTTCCCCCTTTCTTTTCCTTTTCTCTATGTTCTTAACTCATTGATCCTATTCAATATGTTCTACAGTCTATGCTCTTTAATGACAATCCCTGGACATTTTGTTTACAACAATCCCCCAATCATTACTCTTGGAGTACCCAAACAGTCCTTTTGCCCATGAAGATAGGTGATATTTCCTTATTTAATTTGTTTAATTAATTCAAAAATACTTAAAAATAAGCAAAATCCAAATTCAGCCAAACCCTTTATCCATTTTAAATATTCATAGTCCAAACTCTTAGCAAGCTTTTTGTTGTAGATTATTTTTAAATCCTTGTATGTATTTCTTTCCATTTCCCTTTATTCATGCTCTGGGTCATAGGAATACTCACCAGGAGGTCTGAGTACTCTGCTGCTCCAAAGATCTCTGCAGCTTTTAAATAATTATAATGCAAATGTGTTTTAGAAAGTGAGGTCAATGTCAGTGTCCCTTACAGGTTCCACTGAGGCTGCAAGCACAATATGTCTTCCTTGACTTCTGATGCTCTTACTCGTGAGCCACCTGTAGGGTTTCTGCAGGGTTTCTCACAGCGAGCTGCCTTCTGAAGCACATATGGGCAATCTCTTTGGCTTCTCCTTATCTGAAGAAGCTCCGCCAGTCCGCGCTCACTGCCTGATCACAGTTCTCCGCCTCAATGTCATCCCCGCTCTTCGAGGACACGTCAGCCATTTTCTCGACCCAGAAAACCTATGATGATAATGTTCTTGATGATGATATAGATGTGAAACTGAGGATAAATGAATAACCCCTGAGGTAATTTGAACAGGTCACACAGATTCTCTGGGCCACTATTCTTTTCTACCTTTTTTACTGCATGTGCTGCCTGCTTTATTTTTATAAACTAGTATGGAAAAGTTCTGTTCTTCTCAATGCCCCCCCCCCAGGTTAATTTTATACTGATAATAAAACTTCAAATCTCAATTGAGACTTTCTCAGTCCTGAAGCAAAATGGTTTGCGTTTCTCTCTGGTGCTACTCTTGTGCCCAATCATTCATGTTCTAATTCATATCCTAAATCAGTTGTCATACTGTATCTCAAATACTTTGGACAAATATTCACATTTGATCATGGGCATTGTACTGGGGGGAGGGGAATTAATTGTAAAGCAGTGATAGATATTCAATGCAATATTACTGAAAGCTAAATCTAAAGAACAGTATTAGTGTCTGGAAAGAATCAAGTTACATTTCAACATTTTGAAGATGTTCAAACATTTTTGGAATAATTTCATGCTGAATAATACACTAAAATGCAAATGGTCATAAGAACCTAAGCACTTAAAGTAAATAAACAATGAATTTAGTGTTCTTTTAGAATAATTCCCTTCATTCTACCCCATATCGGATTTTCTGTTTTCCCCTTCTCCAATAATCAGTCAATATTCTACTGCCAAATGGACATGCTCTGTCCTCATTGATTATATTTCCTTGTCTCTTCCTTCACTTCATCAAATGTGACATACAATGATGACATACATCATCATGATCAGTTGATTAAAATCCAGACCAAACTATCCTTGCAACAGTTTACTTCCTGAATCATGTCCATATCATTTGCTGGTGATGGAGAGTTATTTGGATAATAGACTGCTGGCTCAGAATTAGTTGCACTTCACAAGAACTGTTAAAAGTGTGTTTAGCTAAAGCATGGAAAACTTGACTAGGATGGATTTAAACTGAATCCTGTTGTAATGGACACTGACATCTGAAATAAGAAAAAGACCTTATATATGTAGCCGGTCTGAAATTAAATATGAATCAGGAGTATGTCAAAATTGCAAAAAGGGCAAATGCAATTTCAGTTTACATCAACACAGATATGGAAAATAATAATTCCACTTTATTTAGCAATAGATACCAACATAAGTATTGTGTTCGGTTCTGGGCATCACAGTTTAAGAAAGATTTGGGCAATATGGAAATGTTTCAGAGAGGCCAGAAAAGGATGTTCAGGAGACTAGAACTGTAGTCTCATGAAGTAAGGTTGAAGAAACTGGGAATGGAAGCTTGGTATTCAGACGAGGCAGCCATCAACAAGCACATAGAGATAAACAATATCTACACACTATTCAAAATAAGTACAATAAAAAGGAAACAAAAGACCAGAACATCTCCTCACCAGCAATCATCACCCACATAAGCAGAGATTAACACCAAGATTATCACCAGACAGACAATCAGGCAGTAAACAATACCCTAATCAAAGAACTACCAAGGGGGGGGGGGAACACCCACCAACACTGGCAGGACAAGCCCCAGTATATAAACAGAGAGCAAACCCCACTCCATTCTAGCACTGAAGATGCTACCTAGCTGGGTAATGAAACGTTTGCAAGAAAACAACAAAGCTCAGAGAACCCCAAGGACTCCACAGAAACTGGGAATGCTTGGTGTTCAGAAGAGCAGGCTGAAGGAGGGTATTATGGCACTTTTCATGTACCTGAAAACATATCATGCTGAAGACAGTCAAAGCATTCTATTCTCTATTTTCCCAAAGCACCAGACACAGAATAATGGATTTAAATTACAGAAGGCAGATTCTGATTGAATGTTTGAAAAAAAAACCTTCCTAATTGGATGAGCAGTTCAAGAGTGGAACCAATTACCCAGAGAGATGGTATGCCCTTTCAATGGATTTGCTCAAGCAAAGACTGTACAGGCATTTATTGGGGACACTTCAATGTGAGTTCCTGCACTGAGTACAGGTTTCAACTTGATGATACAAGTGGCTCCTTTCAGCTCTGTTGTTCTGACTATTCACCACAAGTAGAGTGTGTGTCACTGTTTTGTAGGTTTTTAGAGTGTTTGCAGGAAAAATAGAAAGCAAACATTAAAAGCCATCTGGAAGCATAGGTGTCCATATCTACACATAATGATGCCAAAAAGATGAAATGTGTGCTGGGGTGTTATGATGCAAAGGCTACTCTTTTGCACATGTTGCATGCTTTAGCATGCAACATTCGGAATTTCAGTGCTAGCTCACAGATCTTTGATGTGTGGATATAAAGAATAAGTTGTCTTGTCATGTGGTAGACATCTTCTTTTATTCAAAAACCTGTTCTACATCTGGGTTATAAAGATGTTATTTGGCATCTTCTTTTATTCAAAAGCTTGTTCTGCACCTGTGTTACAAATATACAATTTGGCATGATGAATCAACCAGATGTGATAGCTATTTTAATGTTGAGATTGCAAGGAGATGAAGGAAAAAGGGAATAGGTACGTGAGGATTCCCACCCTATGAAAAAGGAGTACAAAGCTGCTATAGACCAGATGAGCTGAAATTTTATTTCAACCTGGGCAGTAAAGCGAGGGGAATATTTTACTTCTACCACACAATTTACAGGAGACAGTTTAAGAGAAGCAGATCTCAGGAAATCATTTCCTTTACTGCTTGTGACACTTCCCCATATACTATCCTTATTTTAAACTCATGGCTAATTTCTCCCTCCAGGATGATATTAGTTGTTACATTAAGCATACCCTACCCATACTTTTTATTTGTTCAGTACCATACAGAGAGGACTTGTTGATCAGTATTGTGAGCATGGAAAAGGTGTTGTATTCTATGTTATGATATTTATTCCCAATCCCCAATAAATATCTCCAGAATACTCTGCGTTTGTCAGTGCTCAAGCCATTTAACTCCATCTTTTTATTTTACTAGCTTTTTTAAAACTGCCTCTTCTAATATTCTGTAGTTCATCTGCTGCAAGACTTACATCACTTTTCCAAACCTTTAAAGATTGCTTTATGGCAAAAAACCTGGTATTAAAGAATCTGATATTTATCACAGGTCAGAAGGGAAGATGTACTCTTAATACAGTATGTCCGAAATGTTTCTTCCAGAATTCTCTAAGTGGATGCTAATTATGCTAATTGGGAATTCTAGAATTTCAGTTTTAAGACATGTGGAAGTTGGAAATCTATTTATATAACTATAGAGTAATATAGTATATAATGATATCTAATGCATGACAATTGTGAAAATTGCTGAGAAAATGCAAATCTGACTCTTTCCAACATATTTTGGTAATACATTGTTCCCTTGTCATGTCCTTTCATTTTCCTCTTGTTGGCACTAAAACATTCATAATAGTATTCACAAAGCTCTTCAGAGTATTCTCTACAGCAGTGGGAACATTGCTAATGTTGTAATGAGCCAACCTATGGTAATTATTAAAAAAAAAAAGGATCAAAGTTTTTAAGCACAGAATTCTTTGCTTTTTAAAAGCAACTTTTATTGAAAACCCAGAGAATTCAGTACTAACATCATGTTAGAAGTGTTAGCCTTTGGAAATCAAAGTAAACTATAATAATATTTTTAGTTCTCTGAGTAGCAATTATTCATTAAAGCACTACACACTAATTGCTATCATAAGTGCACAAAGAGCAAATGCAGTAATTTAAATCATACAGTGGCTATAAATCAATAATGTAGATGTGAAACAGGAACTCCCTTAGTTAACATGGACTTTTTAAAATATATTTTTTATTCCTCAAATAAATTAGGTTCTTCAAATGAACAGGATAATCCCAGCTCAAAGATGTGCTGGCTATAGAAAGTTTAAGATGAGATCTAAGCTTATATCTTAAAAGTGTCACCTCTTTTGTGGGTGTCAAAGTCTGCACACTCAATTCCCAAGTTCAGTAAACCCTCTGGAGTCCATTTGGTTCCATCAAGGATTTCTTTATTGAGAAACAATACAGCACACTATAGTTTGTTGAGTCTGATTTTCCCTAGTGTAAAGCTTTCCTTTTAACCCCCCCCCCGCTTCTCTACTGTTCCCACTTGAATGTCTTCACACTTGTTCCCGGGTCTCATGGCTGCTTGACCTTGTTGGCGCCTCCAACTAAGATAATGGTTGCACCTGGCTCTTGTTTTATTTCCCCCCCTCCTCCTGACTTTTATGGCAGAAACCAGCAAGCGGTTATACAAATCATAGTCTTATCTTTAACTAACATTTAATCCTGCTAACTATACATCACTATTCTACATTCTTAACATGCTTTCTACTGGCTTTGAATAATAGTTTGCACAGGTCCTAACAGTGAGACCTGCATTGGGTGCCAATTTGCTTCCGGTTCCAATTCAAGGTGCTGCTTATCACCTTTAAAGCCCTACATGGCTTGGGATCAGGTTATTTGAAGGACCACCTCACCCCAGTTATACCTACCTGGCTCACCAGAGCGGGGAGGCAGGGTGTGTTGTGGATCCCTTCAATAACGGAAGTACATCTAGTGGGACCAAGAAAAAGGGCCTTTTCCATGGTGTCTCCCTCCTTATGGAATATTATTCCCCCAGAGATAAGACCACCCTTACCCTAATACTTTTCTGGAAGGCCCTGAAGGCATGGTTTTGTCAGCAGGCCTGGGGACCCCAGGGTGATACAGAACCAATCAAATGGTCAGTTTGAGTGTGTCTGCTGCCACCATGGGGAGTTTGGGGGTTATTGGTTTTTTGTACAATGGATTTTAATTCTGTAAGCCACCCGGAGTCACTGTAGCCATATAAATCTGTTTAATAAATAAATAAATAAAGAATTTCAGTGGACAGAAATTCTCTTCTGCTACAGGATACACTTTCTTTTGGCTGACTTCATTTCCCAAAATATGTCATTGGAGAAGCCAAGTAATGAAAAAGAGGTAAGAATAACAAGGACCCATGAAACCCTCCTCCAGCTCAGGATCCTCCACACAGTGTTGGCACAGAATTGACTAAGTCTAAAGGTATCCCTAACTAAAATCACCATGAATCTAATGGGATTTTTTTTAAAAAAATAAAAAACTATGTCCTAATCCCTTTCCTGAACAATTCTCACTCAGAAATTACCAAAGTCAGATGACATCACAATGTGGCACCTGCAGCCACCAGGACAAATGTACTAGTCCCCAGAGGTATAATGGTATGTGGAAATGACCTTGGGAGACAGGAGGAAGAGCTGCAGCCTAGACAACGGTCTGATAAACGAAATTTGAGTCCAGAAGAGTAGGCGTGTTGAAGGAAGGGACCCTCCCTAATTTTTGGGAGAGTAAAAGTGAGGGATGGGAGAGGTAGTTTCAGACTTGCAAGACTCTGCTAATGTAACCTGACAATAAAGATAGAGCTAGTACTCCTGCCGGTGCTTCTTGTCTGGACTACCTGGTTAGGCTAACAATAGTCTCCCTGACCCACCATTTTTAAAAGACTTGAACTCTTATATGAAAACACTGAAATCTTACAAAACCTCAAGATAATCTATTGACATTACTATGGTTTTGTATGAGATCATACAATGGTCTCTCACAAGATGTTGCAAAAATCCCACCAAATATCTCAGCTGAAACCTTTGGTCACCTTTCTGATGCCAACTTATCCCTGAAGTTGAAAACTGAAAGGATAATTCTCTGGTCTGGATTCTTAGTCAGCTCCTGCCCCATGCACTGACCTTGACAGGTGAACATGATAGTTGAAAGGAGAAAACTCCTGATGTACCCCAGAGCGGGTTGTTTGGGTTATCAAATGGAAATGTTAATGGCTCTTTGCACTGTGAGTCTGGATGTGTTTTATCATCTATCTGACTTGTACTCTAAGTTTCCTTGATCCAGATGGCAACCTTTTTTCTCTGCCAGAGTCTTTTTCCTGTCCCTCTCCACCATTATCAGTACTGTTGGTTCTAGCCCTGTCCCATGGGGTGATAGAGAACAAATCGAGTCCCTCTTCTGTGTAATGACCTTCTTCTGGTGCAATTTGCTTGTGACCAAACCTTCCTGACTGCTGTTAATTGTAGCATTCCTATCTAAGTGCTTGCAAACATGCTGTGTGATAAATCTATTTGAAGACCTTGTCCAAGTCTATAGTTTCCTGGGTTCTCTTTCCCCTTCTTAGAGATGAGGGTAACATAGAAAATAAAAAGAAAAAAGTAAGAATATAGTAAAGAGGGAAGAGAAATATATAAAAAGTGATTTCCAACCTTCATTACAAGTATAAACAATTTTTGTAAACTCCCTCTTAGTTTATAATCAGTAATCTCTTCATCCCATATCCCATCTCTTATCTATAGACAAATCCATAAAGAATCATCTTTTCAGACCTAGTGTCAGCAAAAAGTCCATTAAAGGTTACCAGAAATAACAACGTATCTTATTTTAACCTTGATCAAATAAACCAGCTTTATATTCCTTCCTTTTAATTCTAACAGTCATAATCTTTAGTCCATTCAAACAATGTCATAGAATTTGATTTCTTTTCATTTCTTCTTTGTGCCTTCTCAGAAGATTCTTCAAATCTTCAACAAGCCTCTTTTGTATATCCAGTATTAAAAAAAATATCCAGGTCACTCTCTTGGTTTATTATTTGTATTTCTCTTTTGTTTTTTAAAACTTTGACCGGTTTTTAATATATCCAGTAAGACTTCCTTTTCCATGCCATTCTCTTAGCCTGTCATTTGGAGATCCACTTTTGATGCCATCTCTGTCTTGTCAAATAAAACTTGTTCCTCATTGGCCATTTCTTTCATAACATCTTTTGAACACAATCTATCCATAGAAGCAAACATTGCTATCGACATGTTGATACTAAATTCTGATTCCATTTTTCAAAAATGTCCTTCAGTATTTTCAATGTTATAATCTTTTGTATCATTTTATACATCCCAGTGAATTATCCATTAATCAGGCTTGTATATTTTTCTCCTTTAACTAAATTCTTTAGTTGCCTCTAGTGTCCAGTTTTTAAAATTGCTTATCTTTATTTCGTCTTGCAAAAGCCCAAATAAATCTAATTCCCACAGGAAGGATTCTTTATAATTAATTTAAAAAATCTTATTTCAAATTTATCTGTATCCTTAATAGATTTATAACTTTCTAGGATCAAAATCTTATTTAGCCTTTTCCTGTTTATTTCATTTTTGTTAATTCTTAAACTTATGATTAAAATTTTCTTTCATTAAGGATTGAAGGAAAACTCACCCAGCATTTTCAGACTTGTCGATCCAAAGGTCTCTAATATCTTAAAAGTAGTTAACAAGAAATTTCTGAATATGATTTGAAAAGGAAGTTTGCAGACTTAGGGTCCTTTAAAAGCTGCTGAACATGATTGCAAGCATTGTTATTCCCATCTATTCCTGTCATCTTCCAGTGCTCAAAACCCACTGGGGACTGCTGTCTTGTGGTCTCCTCATGAGGAGCAACTGTTTGGAGCACATGTGGGCAATCTCTAAATCTCTCCTTGTCTGCAGAGGTTCCAAAGAGCTGGTCTACTCACTGGCTATTCATTCTTCACCATGTTCATTGACTCCTCTTTTCACAGAGCCATCTTCAGTCCACCATTTCTTCTTCCGGAAGTCAGAACTTTCCATGCTTTCTGATTACTTTTCTCCTTCAGAATTCACACCACTAGATCTGGCCACCTTCTTTCAGTGTTCATAAAAAACTTTTCTTCTGAAGTCCAATATGCAGGTCAGACTCTTCCCTATTCTTTCTCCTCTGGATATCACAAATTCAAGGACAAAATGACCACTTTCCCCCATCTTCACTTCTTTAACCAATTCCTTCCTGTTAGTGAGGATTAAGTCCAGATAATAGACTCCCTTGTTCTTTCTTCCACCTTTTGACAAATATACTTGTTTTAGTCCCTTTAGTGAATACTCCTGTCCATAGTAACTATTGAATCATTATTTTAGTTGTAAACTAATTTTTTGTGTTTCATATTTTTTTCCCATGAAGCAGGGCTGGCTTTTTGTGTGTGTGCATGTGCATATGTATGTATGTATGTATGTATGTATGTATACACACACACACACACACACACACAAATAAATAAAATGAATGTCTTATTTATGGGAAAAAAGTCACATAAAGCTTTCTCCCAGATTGATGTCATCTAGAAATGTTGGGTTTCAACTCTTATTGTTCCCTCAAAAGTATGATCTTTTAATGGGAGTTGTGTGTTAGCGTTCAACTCTGACATATTTGGAGAACAGATCATAATGAAACTTGATGAAGCAGATTAGCAAGCATATAGGTATTATCTCTACATAATACAGAGATAACATATATTTCATGCTTGTAGTTTAAGAAAGCTGCCTTTTTACATAAAAATACATAATAATGTTAGGATGGATTATTTAGGTTTCCTGTTTAGTTCTGTGATCTTTCAACAGGGAACCAGACCATATTTCCTATTAATAAATCACTGTAATAAATATGAAGGGGTATGGATTTTATGCAGATCCATTGTTTTATTTCTTCATGATTTGGAGAGGCCTAAATATTGAAAGTTTAATGTAGCAAGCGGGTAATGAGTACTGCAAAACCCAGCCTGCATTTCTTCAAAGGATTTCAGCTGGCTTTATCAGGATTACTCTTGAGTAAATAGTATTAGATTACCAAGGCTTGTAAAATCAACTGTGTTCTTGCAAAAAACCTCATCTGACATGACAGGCTTTTGAAAATAAGATTGGGTATGGAATGGGACTGTTTGACATAGGGGAGTAGCTGACAATTTCCTATCATTTGCCACATGCTGTGCATAATCAACATTTTGGCTTAATTTTCCAAGAACAATACAATTTCATATACAAAGGCATGACATGTGAATTATTTTCTAGCATATATTCATACTGCCAATGGTCCTGTAAGTTAATCTAATCTCTCATCAATTTTTTACCAGCTTCACTCTGATGTTGATAAAGGAGACGGCTCCATCAAATACATCTTGTCAGGAGAGGGGGCGAGTTCCATTTTCATTATTGATGAGAACACGGGGGACATTCATGCTACAAAGAGGCTTGATCGGGAAGAGCAGGCTTACTACACCCTCCGTGCACAAGCACTAGATAGACTGACAAATAAACCTGTAGAGCCTGAGTCGGAATTCGTCATTAAGATTCAGGACATCAATGACAATGAACCTAAATTTCTGGATGGTCCTTACACTGCTGGAGTGCCTGAAATGTCTCCTGTGGGTAAGTACATATGGCTTAAAATGTTCATTTTGTTCTAAATCATTATTTATTATGTTGACACTCAAAGGAATGTCCTATCTGTGACTTATTTTTTTCCAAATGGAAATCCAAACTTTGAACAACAACAAAAGCCCTGTTATTCTAAATTTCCAGGTGAGCTATATTGTACATTTTGATTTAGCTATTTCAAAAATAAAGCAATAATCCAGACCGATGAATTATTTTCTGAAACTGGCAAGATATATAGTAATGTTTTTTTTAGAAATTGCATTCTAGAATGTTTGATTTAATGCAGCAACCTCAAAAAGCTTCCAAGCTTTGTCTAACTCTTAGTTTAAAGATCACCTAGAATGCTGATATGTACTTCTTACTCAGCTGTCTCCTTTATCAGCAAAATTTTCTATTTTTCCCAAATGAAGAGGGTAATTAAGAGCAGTGGAGCTGACAGACCAGTGCCTTTCTAAATCTGAGCTGTTTTTCTGGAACCATCATGCTCAGCTTAGAATTAAACAACCACCTTTTGTCCTGCTCTGTTTATGCCTCTACCTCTGAAAAAGTAGAAAGAGTTTTGGCGATGAAAAGGAGAGGCAAAAGAAAAGGTACTTAAAAGATAATTAAACCATCTGGTCCTGCCAGATGATTTAGACTTGACTCCCAGAATCTCTTGCCATTGACCTGCAGTTGATAAGAATTGAAATCCAACATGTTTAGAGGACAGCAGATCATCTTTGTCACCTCTAGGACTTTGTCACCTCTAGGACCACAGCATTTTACTTCATCTCAAGCTGTATGTTGTTGAATAGAAATACCAATCCTAGATGCTTTGAGACACATGGCCTTCTTAAAACCATTTCAACCATGGGAAATGCCAGTGCTTTCTTTCACCTATTCTTATGTTTAGCATGGGTTCTTATATAAATATTTGTACCCCATGTCAGAAGTTATATTTCTAAAGGCACTTCTAGCAAAAATTTAAAATAGGATCTTTGGTGGTAAATTAAATTAATGGAAATGTTTATATGAAGGTATATTTTCTTCTGTCTGCTGTGGTCTTTGGCCAAAGGCCTCAGTACGAGAATACAAGTATGAATACTTTCTGAGTTTTCTCAATGAGTCCCAAACACAAATACATTTAACATTAAGCTACTTTTATTAAATCTTATTGTTCCGTTTATCTCTGCTTACGTGGAAATCAATCAGTCAGTTGCCACACCTACATTTCCATTGCAATATTGTACCCACTATCATAAAGAGAAGACAAATGCTGTGTGCAGAGTCCAATCATAGTATACAGACTCCTCTCTACCCAGATTAGAAGAGTTGAACACTACTAAAATACCAATAGTCTATTTGTTGCTGTTTAGATACAAAAATTACATGTGATCTTGTCCAAGTATAATACTGTACATGGATTGAAAATGATTTGGGAGAAATGCTTTGGACTTCATGTGAGTACAGTACCTCTCTGCTGTGCATTAAAGCAGACTAACTTTTTTCAGGGTTATGGGCAAGTGTATTCATTAGAGTTAATGCAGCTCTTGAAACATGTCATACATTTTTCAAGTCCTTGTAGATGCCTGATAAAAGTCAACTTCAATCTCAATGAATAATAGAGATGTGCTGTGTTTGCGAGAGATCTCAAGCACTTTTCCCAAATCCTTTTCCAAATCTGCACAGTCCATTTATTTATTTATTTATTTATTTATTTATTTATTTATTTATTTAATCTCTGCCCATCTCCCCCTAATGGGGAGCTCTGGGCAGCTCACATGATACATTAAAACAATAAATATATATAAAATTACAGAAAACATAAAAACTATACAAAGCAGACTATAATGTATGACTGCATATTATAATATTGCTTCCCTCTTTTGTGATCTCTTCTATATCTAGGAATGGTATATATCCATTGAACAGATAAGGAATACATGTCTGAGCAAAAATACTGAAGTTTCCTTTTTTGTAGTTATACCAAAATGCATGAAATTAAAAAGTGTGTACCAGCAGTTATTAAGATAGACAAATGTAAAGTCTTACACATTAGAAAGCATTGATCAGAAAAGTCTTCTCTCTCTCTCTCTCTGTCTCTCTCTCTGTCTCTCTCTCTGTCTCTCTCTCTCTCCTCTCTCTTCTCTCTCTCTCTCTCTCTCTCTTAAAATCTATGTGTGACCACTTGGTGAGATCATTGGTTAGTCTGGGGTGAGGTATCATCAGCATGCGAATGAATCCTAGCTATATACAGTCAGGTCCAGAAATATTGGGACATCGACACAATTCTAACATCTTTGGCTCTATACACCACCACAATGGATTTGGAATGAAACAAACACAATGTGCATTAACTGCAGACTGTCAGCTTTAATTTGAGGGTATGTACATCCAACTCAGGTGAACGGTGTAGGAATTACAACAGTTTGCATATGTGCCTCCCACTTGTTAAGGGACCAAAAGTAATGGGACAATTGGCTTCTCAGCTTTTCCATGACCAGGTGTGTGATATCCCCTCAGTACCCCAATTACAATGTGCAGATAAAAGACCCAGAGTTCATTTTAAGTGTGCTATTTGCATGTGGAATCTGTTGCTGTCAACTCTCAAGATGAGATCCAAAGAGCTATCACTATCAGTGAAGCAAGCCATCATTAAGCTGAAGAAACAAAACAAACCCATCAGAGAGATAGCAAGAACATTAGGCATGGCCAAAACAACTGTTTGGAACATTCTCAAAAAGAAGGAACGCACCGGTGAGCTCAGCAACACCAAAAGACCCGGGAGACAACGGAAAACAAGTGTGGTGGATGACCAAAGAATTCGTTCCCTGGTGAAGAAAACACCCTTCACAACAGTTGGCCAGATCAAGAACACTCTCCAGGAGGTAGGTGTATGTGTGTCAAAGTCAACAATCAAAAGAAGACTTCACCAGAGTGAATACAGAGGGTTCACCACAAGATGTAAACCATTGGTGAGCCTCAAAAACAGGAAGCCCAGATTAGAGTTTGCCAAACAACATCTAAAAAAGCCTTCACAGTTCTGGAACAACATCCTATGGACAGATGAGACCAAGATCAACTTGTACCAGAGTGATGGGAAGAGAAGAGTATGGAGAAGGAAAGGAACTGCTCATGATCCTAAGCATACCACCTCATCAGTGAAGCATGGTGGTGGTAGTGTCATGGCGTGGGCATGTATGGCTGCCAATGGAACTTGTATTTATTGATGATGTGACTGCTGACCAAAGCAGCAGGATGAATTCTGCAGTGTTTCGGGCAATATTATCTGCTCACATTCAGCCAAATGCTGCAGAACTCATTGGACGGCGCTTCACAGTACAGATGGACAATAACCCAAAGCGTACTGCAAAAGCAACCAAAGAGTTTTTGAAGGAACAGAAGTGGAATGTTATGCAATGGCCAAGTCAATCACCTGACCTGAATCCCATTGAGCATGCATGTCACTTGCTGAAGACAAAACTGAAGGGAAAATGCCCCAAGATCATGCAGGAACTGAAGACAGTTGCAGTAGAGGCCTGGCAGAGCATCACCAGGGATGAAACCCAGCGTCTGGTGATGTCTATGCGTTCCAGACTTCAGGCTATGATTGACTGCAATGGATTTGCAACCAAGTATTAAAAAGGGAAAGTTTGATGTATGATTATTATTCTGTCCCATTACTTTTGGTCCCTTAATAAGTGGGAGGCACATATGCAAACTGTTGTAATTCCTACACCGTTCACCTGAGTTGGATGTACATACCCTCAAATTAAAGCTGACAGTCTGCAGTTAATGCACATTGTGTTTGTTTCATTCCAAATCCATTGTGGTGGTGTATAGAGTCAAAGATGTTAGAATTGTGTCAATGTCCCAATATTTCTGGACCCCACTGCAGGACAGGAGATGCTGTAGATGTTCTTACTAGAGGTCTAGAGGAGTAAAAAAATTGGATGGGACAAAATAAGGTGATGTTGAGTTTTAGCAATACAAAGCTGTTTTGTCCATAAACTACAAGATCTGACAGTGGCATCTATGCTGGTTCTACATTAGGCTATGCACTTCCTGAAAGAGTAGATCTGACACTTGGTTTCTCTTGAATTCTACTTGATAAAGAGGCCGAGATCATGGCCAGGAGAGTCATTCCCCAACTTCAGCTGGTATGTCAGTTGCAGCTCTTTTTAGAGTGGAAGATCCTGGCAACAGTCACTTATGCCTTCATTACCTCTTGATTGGATTATTGCAATACACTCTACTTGGAGTTGCCTTTGAAGATTACCTAGAAATTTTGACTGATACAGAATGCAGCAGACTGCATCCTGGCAGATAAGAACCATTTTATCACTATTATACCTTTGTTGCAGATGGTACGTTGGCTGCCAGTATATTTCCAAGTACAACTTTATAGGTTTTGTCCTATAAGGCCCTAGAGTCTGCACTACCAAAAGATGGCATTGTCCAGATAAAGGCCCTTCCCTGAGCCATCAGTCCAGGAAGCACAGGATTTAGAAGAATGAGAGTTCAGAAGCAGACTTTTTCTTTGATGCCCCATCACTCTGGAATACTTTATCCTCAAAGTCCATGTAGCCTCCAAAGTTCTAGAACTTAGGGAAGTGCCAAAGAAGCACTTTGGCACTTATTTTAATGGTCTTGTAGGGCTGGGAAACCTCTCACGATCTGCTGTTTAAATTGTTGATTGCTTTAAATTATTTTTATGATGTTTCTGGTAATTTTATCTCAGTTACTAGAGTTTGTGGAATTGGGCAGGATATAAATTATGTAAATCATCACCACCAATTATAAATCTGTATTTTCATGACCATGTATCAGCAGGTTCAAATCCTCAGAAGTTCCAAAAAAAAAAAAGTACATTAAAATACTAATAACTGCTATAGCCACTTATGTTAAGCAAAGTCTCAGGCCCAGATGCCTCTTTCCACAGAATTCTTATTCATAACCCTAATGATTTCTTCTTTAGGAGGATGATATATATTTAAGTCTCCATAGTCTTATCAGTAAGGAAAAAGTGCTTAGGTGACTTAGACCATAATCCATACTTCATTCTTGCTGTAATGATTTGTAAAATCACCTGGGCTTTCCTAGTATAGATGTCTGGTTTATTGTGACATCACTTTTATAGCTGATAACAGCCTTCACTTTATATGCTTAAGGTGATATCTAGGGAACAGACAACCCACTGTTTTTTTGTTGTAACCCCTGGATTCCCCTCTGACTGTGTCATGGAAATTTGCCAGTTTCCCCAATGTTGACAGCATGGTTTTCTGTTGTTTTAAAGCAAGGAACAGATGAAAAATGGCTGTTAAAGCTTTCCAATAAGTTTACACTATTTACTGCCTCCTCCTCCTCCTCCTCCTCCTCCTCCTCCTCCTCCTCCTTTTTTTTGGGGTGTGTGTGTGTGTGTCTGGGTGCCTTTGACTCAGTGTTGGCTCTTGGCAACTGCTTGGACAAGTCCCTGCAGTTTTCTTGGCAAGATTTCTGAAGTAGTTTGCCATTGTCTCCTTCCTATGGTTGAGAGAGAGTGACTGGCCCAAGGTCACCCAGCTGGCTTTGTGCCTAAGGCAGGACTAGAATTCACAGGTTTCTAGCCTGATGCCTTAACCACTACACCAAACTGATTCTTGTCATCCTAGCTATGCAAACATAAATACAAAAAAGTATGCTCTACAGCCTTTGTAAAAGTGTTTGCCTTTGCTGTAATTGCTTATTTGGGAGTAAATTCCATTAAAATCAGTAGTTTCTGCGTAGATATATAGAAGGCTGTATTGTTAGACACAGGTCTTCCCTATTCAAAGCTGAGTTGAAATACATAGGATATATTATTAATTGTATCTCAAACTAGTTTTCTCTTGGTGTTTTTCATGGGACCAGTAAGCACCCAACTTATATCTAGATATTTTTTCCCTCAGAAATGGCAGTTTATAAATAGATGGTGCTATCTTGGGGGTGTGGAAAGCAAGGAGGAAAATCTGTTTTCTTCATTAGAATTCTTATATAAGTATGCTAGGAAGATATTCTTCCAGATTGCATAGTGAGAATATAAAAACCTAAATCAGAACAAACAGACTCCAGTTGTTGATCACTGTATTTGAAATAGTTTATCCCTGTAGCAACATAAAAGGAGAGGAATAGTTGAAACATTAGTGAGGGGCAGAGGGAAGAATAGTAAATCACTTTTACTGCAATATGATTTTATTAACATGAATGTATAAATGTTATTGCTTGCTTGATAGCTGGCTTTTTTCCCCATCGTTCTTTTAATACAAGATCAAAGTGGAAAAAAAAGGAGTAACTTCTGGGGAAGAAATGGAGATGAAGCAGAGGGATATCTAGAAGGAGAGGATACACAGAGAAGCCAAGATTGCTAAGGACAAATCACACCACATTTTTCAAACATCTATTTAAAGAAAGTGGCTTCTCTTAAAGATAGACAAAATGATAGAAATACATACTTTAGGTTGTCTTTGTGATGGATGGATGGATGAATGGACAGACGGACAAAGATTTTTAGTTAATTTTTCCATTTGTATTCTTGGAGTTCAGGACAGACGGCATTGAAAAAGATCTCCACTTTTCATCTTGGCCCTGAACAGTATTTATCTCTATCCTTCAAATTTTAATTATTATTTTTCTTTCCATTCCCTATGTTGATGTATAACCTTCCCTAAAACAAGTATTGTGAGGATTTCATGGTTTTAATCACCCTTCCCAACCTTGTGACTTTTAGATATGTTGGACTATAATGATCTGTTTAGTGTATAAAACTGACAATATATTTTGTTCAGACTCTAATTATATACTTACTTGAATGTATTTTAAAAGGTTCCTAATTTTTGTTACACCAGCTACTCAGGCTGCGTCTTCATTTCTGCCTATTTAGTAGAATCAGGCAGGCAAATAACACTAAAATGGGGTGGAGGGGAGGAACCTCCTCAGTATTATACGAAGCAAAGAAAACAATGTGTTCTGGACAGATACAGAAAGTACTATTTTTTTAAAAAGTAGGGGAAAAGCAAGACTCAGAAAATACCCATTCACCACATGGAATGTTATCCAGTTTCTTTGAGACTTTATTTTTATTTTTTCACTTTTATGGGTTTCTGAAATCTTCTGTTGTAACACGTTTTTCTACCTTTTTACATGTTGACTTTTTGATTTGTTATATTTCCAAACACGGACCGTTTTCTTTGACATCTCAACCATCTTATGTAGCATTTAAAAGAAAAGAGTAGGAAAGATTTCATAATCCATTTACTTCCCATCTTTCAGAAAAGAAACCAAGCTAAAAAAACTCCCACCCTGATCTTTCCCAATTGCTTCTGGGTATGTTTTTTTCCCCCATAGTCTTCACATTTCTGATCATAATTCCTATCACTCTCTCTCTGTTTGTGCACACAGATCAAGACACACACAACTGCAGCTAATATCCTCATATTATTCTCTTTGCTGTGCTGCTGATCAAATGATACATTCTAGGACATTCGCCTGTTCTAGTCAGAATTGCTCCTATGCCTGGTTTGTTATTCCCCTTTATTATTATGCCAATTATATTCCAGGAGGGCAGCATTCTGTGCACTGACACATGTTCTCAGATATTTTTCATCCATTGCTTGTTTACCAAGTCCATTTAGAGATTTTCACCTTAGGGAATAAATCGACAATCCTATTTCAGGATATCGTGGACATTTATCCTTGATGACAACCTTGGGTTAGTCACATCAACTGTATGTGTCAACTGTGACTTCCACCAACATCTGCAAACTGCAGATAGTAAATCTGCTTGATAACTTTTCCCTAAATGAAAGTGAAGTCTTTTAATCTTGCAGTAACTTGTTGATGTCAAAGAAAAAATGAGGTAGGGGCTAAGTTTAAGGCAGCATTTTAAAACATTAGTTTAATGAAAAGATGGCAGCATATTCTATCAGGAGTCTTGTTTTAAGGGTCAAATAATTCCCATGTGTCTTGTTACCCAGATTCTTTGACCAGCAGACACATTTTAAATTTTGGGAGCATGCCACGGGCAGTCTGATTGCCATGGGAGATTACAAGTCTTTGATTATTTTTATTATGGTTTCTGACCAGCAAATTAAATGTTGACATCATAAAGGGATAAAAGACAAAGTGCAGGAAACCATGACATAGGAAAGAAAGTATAGACAGTATTTAGAATGAACAATAAAACACCTTAAAGCTGGAAACCTTCCTGAGGCACCATCAGGAATGCATATTGCTACAGTATAATAAGTATGGATAGCAGGATATTAAAAGTAGAACCCAAGTGCTAAAAATGGAATAACCACATTAATTAAAAAAATACTTTAAAAGTAAATTCTATTGAGTATTTTAGTATTAAGTGATAACACAGGGACATGAGTTCATGTATTTGCAAACGTGTATAAGTAAAATCTTACATTGGTCAGTGATGTACCACTGATGTATCAATGCAAAATAAGAAATATAGAACACTGTAAAGTTGTATATTCATGAAATCAGAAAATTAAGAAAATATTTTCCTACATAGGGCAGCTGCAGCTGACAGAAATTTTGCAGCATTCCTGATGCTGTTGCGTCTGATAGCAAGGAACAACTAGGATTGTCCTCCAGACAGAAGGGACTTCTGTTTTCAGATGAAAGTATAAAGATGGAATGTAACTTACTATAGAAAGGGCATCAAGGGTGCATGTGGGCTAGGGTCTCAGGTTCCTCCAAAACACAAGGACAAGTTTGATCTACAAAAGGAATATTAATATATCTTCTCTTCTATAATGCAGAGGGCAAGGCATTAAGCAGGATTAGAGAGAAAGCTCAAAGGTGTGATGGGCAGGTGATGTTAAATAATTAGTTTGCTGGGTGGAAAGGTCTCCAGTTTATATACTGCCAGTTATGGTGGCCTAATATCCCCTGCTCTGCCTGAAGAGCTGTGTCAACCCCCTGCTGCTGTATTACAGCTCTCACTTTTGGGATCCCCAGGGCTAGGAGGCTGTTACCTGAGAAACCACACTGATGTAAGTCCCTTTGGATCCTAACTTCCCAAAAGAGGGGAAATTATTAAAAAGAATCATGGCAGCTAGGGAATTACTGGAAAACCGAAGCTGAAGCCCAAAATAGAGCCAGCATACATGGGCCCTAAAATCCAAGAGAATCAGCCCAGTTTCTGAGCGAAGTATTGTAAGCATGCTGAGTATACTTTTAGCACTAATATTAGCTTTATTAGAAATAGTTTTAATTAGTTCTCACCAGATGCCCGATCGTTGGAATACTGTGCTGAGATATCTCTAATGCCACCTATTACAGGCTTCTGCTGGGAAGGAGGAAGGAGGCAAGTGGCAAATCATGTGTTGAAATGTCATGTACTCTTCCATGTGCATACCTGTGTGCAACAACTCAACACAAATACAAAAAGATGGAACTTGCTTTGTGAATCTCTCTGAGGCTGTGGTTAAGAATCACTCAAGCAGTGTACTTCCCATGTAGCATGTTATTAATTGCAAGGTTTCTAGCTGGGGCTGAAGGTTTTACATATTATAGAACTGTAGTGGGATGGTTATAGAGATCCATGTAGTTTTACCATGTGTGGCAAATTATTCTACTGGTTCTGCTGCGAATGCAAATTATTTTTGCACGTAAGATATTCTTCTTCAGATAGTAAAAGAGCAAAGTTACAATTCCTTTACAAAGGAATTCTTAACAAAGGCAGAGAAATCACTAGAAAATAACATCTAAGTGGGATTATATATTGTTCATGGGTTTTGTATATTACAGAACATTAAATCTAATTCACATTTCATAGAATGATATATTTAAATGCCTTTGTGGTTATTAGTAGAGTAATATTTAATAGTGCATTAATACTGAATTTAGTTGCGTGAACTGCTTGTGTGGCATTTATCTTATATAGTCACAGTGACTCATGGTTTATTTATATGACACCATTTCTAATTAAACATCTCCTGCATTCATGAAATATTAAGGGGAAATGAAGTATCTACCTCACATTTTTAAAATTAGATCCATGACAAGGACTTTATTAATTGGATATTGAGGAGAGTAAAAGTAATTTCAGCCAAAATGAGCTATGAAAGCTTAAAAACTACCAATCTCTTTGAATGTACAAGGGCTTAAAATATATTTTAATTCTTAAATAACATTCTGGTTATTTAGATTATAGTTCTGATTACATAATGGCACCAGTGCTTTAGCAATATCATTATCCTATTTTTTTTTTCATATTTACTTAACATTTATCAAACTGAATGTGTAAATTTCCTATAGTTCTTTGCATTTTTCATCCAGTTTGGTTTCTCATTGTGCATAAACAACTTTGCACATGAATGAATTCTAGCCCAAAACTTTCTGAGTGTCCTTGGATTTCTATGGAAAGAAATGAAAATATAATAATATAATGGAAAGGAATAATGACAGGATGGTACCTATGTTCAAATCAAGATTCTTACTGTATTGTGTTCCCTCAATCCACAATGATATCTCTGTAGTTTGTAATCCTAGACATTAAATAATAATAATAATAATAATAATAATAATAATAATAATAATAATGAAGAAGAAGAAGAAGAAGAATGGAAACAATGTGTTAGTTTTAGAAAAGAGGAATATGCTTTCAGAAAATGGAGATTTGATGTGCTGAAGCTAAAGAATAGAAAGAAGAATCTTCTTTGCTTTATTCTTTTTCACTGATTCACAGATAGGTTTTACTGTAATATGGTGATTTGAAATCTTGTTACTCTTCAGTAATAAAAAAGTTGGTGAGTACAAACTAGAAAAAAAAAAAGTATGCCTAAACCTCTTTTTATTAAAAATGGTTACATAAAAATGACACAGGTATCATTGGATTGAAAAGGGAATTTCAGCAGGTACCAATTCTATTATTTTCATAAAAACTTTAGCCCAACCCTTTTTATGTTTATATAATAAGTATGAATAGAATTGTAGTATTTCACATTCTGTTTATTATGCCCACCTGAAATCCTCAAAGCTGGGCTTCATTGAATCCATATGAGATACAACTGATGATTGATACAAGGGTAGGGTTACCAGACCTTGGACAAAAGGAGGACTCCTTTTTGTCCTCATATCCTCTGTCCAGCAGGCATAGCATTGAAATACTGTCTGGCTTTTTGAGTATCTCTTCCTGAATAGTTTTTCTCCATGGTGCAGCACTTCCCTAATAAGTGCTAACTGCAAGTTAACAAGCTCAGCTCTATGATCTTAATTAGTTGATTAGTACCCTCCAGCCCACCCTTCCAATTGTCTGTGTCCTCCTTTGCCTGTTCAGTTATCTGATAACCATATGCAAGAACTAACTGGTCTCTCAGAGGAAAAAGAAATCTCTGTTACCCTGAGCTTAGGTAATCCAAAAAGCAGTAATTAGCACACTTATTATTTCTTTAGGTAAGAGTCAATAGGCCACATGTCGTATCTTCAGATGCACAAAAGTGACCTCTTAACAAATAAGTAACTGGTTCTATTCATCATGCATGGCCACCAGTGATTACATTCTGTGAAATACAGGTCATCTGTCTATGGCAAACACAGTGAATGATCTCCTTGCAAAGACAATTGGAAGTTGTTGTTGGCAGGAAGTTAATCATGCAAGGAGCACATCTGGAAAAGGGATAGTATATTCTTCAGTTCGCTCCTTTTCTTTTTCTTCATGTGCCCCCTTCAAATGCAGAATCATATAAAGTGGCAAACCACAAAAGAGATACAAAACATCTATATTCAATAGTATTAATGACTGTGAAATAAAGAGCTATGAAGCATAATAAAATGGATCCAAAATACAACTCCCAGACAAGTTAGAACAGTATAATTTACAATCGTGGTAACTGTATTTTGTTCCTTGACACTATCAGCTGTGCCCTTAGCATATAACACAGAACATACCATGCTATTATGCTAATGACCTTGATGAATTTTCAGGATTCCCAACTTGTTTTAGATGCTCTTTCTTCAGAAATAAATTAATGCCTTGGTCTAACTGCCCTTCCGTCCACTCTCATAGTTAGGCCTAGGGAAATGCTGCCATATTTGACTACTTTGTTCATTCCTCACTGTGAGTGAAGCTATGAATACTGTCTTCTATGTATTTCATTTCCAGATACTTTCTAGCTGTAGTACAATTTTGTGTTTGTGTTATTCCCATGATAAATACTCACTCTCTGTCTCTGCTTCTAAATTTTCCAAGTAATTAATTAACATTAATTTTGTGTGTGGTTTTTTAATTATATGACATTACATGTAGGAGATAGACACACATTCATGCTTGCTCACTCATTTTGTGCCTGACATTTAGTATTGTCTGGCTAGAATATCCTTGCTCTCTTCTGTACTTCTATATTATACTATTGGGAGAAGTTTTACATATAAAACTTGTTAAAATCCATATACAGTTTTACATATAAAACGGTATATGGCTTTAATCAATACCAATAGAAGCGAATATGTGTAGCTCAGGGTTGAACGGTGGAGTCCTTGCACTGAAGACGTAACCTAGCCGGGTAACGAAACGTTTGCAAGAAAACAGCCAAGCTCAGAGAACCCCAAGGACTCCACATTTAGTCAATAGTCTAATTCTTTTTTTCTTTTTTTTAATTTGACTCCTGGAGTTGAGCAACTGAGTTGGCAAAATCTATGATATCCTGTGTACATGGACTGGCATTAGTAAGCCTGCAGCATCTACACAAGTCCCCTAGTGGAGTTGTAGAGGCTGTCACTGAAGTTATGTATGCTTCTGTGGCTTCCTCAAGAATTACCAGCTGTAAAAACGGAGCTGATTGCTGGAGAAATTTGTAAGGACTGTTGTCAGTAACTGCAAGCCTCAAGAGCTATGGCTATGGTTCTAGAGAGATTATAAATTCTAGAATGGCAACATTTCATTCAAGAGAATGAAAGAAAGGGCACTTCTTATAAATAATAGCTATAAAAAGGAAAAAAGGAAGCCTTGGGAACTTTGCAGTATGACCCCATATCACATTCCCTGCAAAGAGCACAACACTTATATAAATCCAGTTTGAAATTTTAGACTACTTTGTCCAGTTGCCAGAACGTAAAATACAAAGTCAAAGAGAAAATATATTAACTGCTCTCAGTGTATGTTCCTTTTTAATAATTTTTAAACAAATACAGAAGATAAATTTCAGCAAGGGAATTGTAGACATGCTGAGAACTACTCTGTCCTTAAATTAAACTTGTAAAAAGCTGTTCTTTAAAGACACAGAGCATGGTAAGTATTGGGGTCCAATTCTGAAGACAGAAATTAGATCACATCATAAAGGAAAGACATTTTGTGTGCACTTAGTGTATTTAGTAAGCATGATACTAATTTCTTTATCCTGTTTGTAGACAGAAAAATTGGAGAACATTTCAATGAATTTTTCCACAGAGAAATTCCACAGAATTGTAGGGCTTTATCATTAGCAATGGCAGTAGCTACTGGCCACCAGAAGGTGATATTCTTCTGGGTTTGTGTGTGTGTATGTCTGTGCTTGTGTATATTGGGATGGTAAAAACACAAAGCTAAGAAATTTTGTCAAAAAAATTGATTCTGAAAGGGCCATTTCATTGGAAACATTCTGCTTACATTCAAAGAAATTCAAGCTGAGATACCAATATTTTTTAAAAACATAATAGATTTTTAAATGCCCATGTTATGCAAAACTTGAAGGAGAGTGGTAAGGAATGGATAGCAGATGATAAAGTCTAGCTTTGCAAAACAGAGAAAAGCCACTGTGTACCGTAATGCACAGAATGTTTTGCCTTTTCATTCCTTTTCACACTGAATAGTAGTAGATGGTACTATCCATTTCTAGCATACTGTACAAGCATAAACAAAGTGAAAAATTATAGGAGCTTGCCTCTTGTTCTTCCTCTGGAAAGTTGCTATAATTCTATACTCTTTTCATATTGTTACTGTGCAAGGAATAGATAGTACAGCAAAAGAAATAAACTGGGGGCTTCTAAGGTGTTTCGGTTACCCATTCTCCCCATTTTATTTTTGTCAAGAATCCAGCAATGCAGACCATTGGCTTAGGCCCAGATCCAAACTCTGCATGGATGATAAAGCAAAATATTTTGGAGTTCATGATGTTGTTCTAGTTTTCCTACTGGAACACTCTTTCTGGACTCTGTTCAACTGGTTTTTTTTTTTAATTATTTTTGGACACAAAAGAATGTACTGCTCCTGGTTGCCTTAATCTAAGAAGGTCTTGGAAGCTCAGATATCCCAAATCTCCAATAATTTCATGCAGTCTAACAATATCATACCACATAATATTTGGCTTTTAAAGCACCTGAGGTCTTGTGCTTTTCCAATTAAAATCAAACTCTTTCCACTCTACTGTCAAACCTCATCTGCTAAGAAAAATACAGAAGAAATATTTTCCCCTTTCATTATCCTGGAAGTTCTCTTTTAAATTGACAGCCTGTTTTTGCTTTTTCAAGGTTAGAACAGTTTTGGAAAAACCTATTTTAGTTGCTGCTAGACTTCCCCTCTCCTTTTCTCTCATTTTTAAGTTGGAATCTCCCTGCACTTTAGCCTGGGCTGTCCCTCTGCATTTTTACATTTAAGCAGACCTGAATAGTTTTGGAGAGTAGTTTGAGAGGTAGTTTGTCCACACACCCACTCATGAGAACTGCTTTGGCTGTTTGTAATTTACAGCGATGTCCTGCAAAGTCCTGCTGAGTCCATAAGCACCTGTTTTGTTTTGTTTCTGGATATATCCTGAAAATTTACACTCCTCCTGTAAACTGTTTTAGACAGATTATAAAGAAAGTCTGTAATAATTCACCCTTCCGCTAATGTCTCTTGCCCTTCTTTATAGCTTTCCAAATTCCTTTGCTTCTTACTCTTGTTCCTCCTTGTACACTGAGGTATCAACATAGCCATTTTCCTTGTCTATATATCTCTTCTGCCTTCTCCTGTCTGCAGCAAGCCTTCAGTTCTTTGCTTTACAATTTGTCTTCTGGTGAAGAGCTCTGAGTTTGTTTCTATTACTCCCACATCAGTGATCTTATGAGAACACTGTCTATTTAGGACAACATACCTAAAGGGTGACTTGAATATGTATTTGGGGGAAACTATATTCTAACAGAGTAGAGCCTAGACTGAAAGAAAACCATTTCTCTAGTACATAACCAAGCAACTTGGTGTCCTACAAAGATTTAATTACAGCTTCAAAAATCCACTTCTTTGGTCCTGCTGCCTAAGAGAATAATTTTCTACAAGCATTTTATTCTCAAATGGCTTATTCCTTAAATATGATAAAATAGGCTAGTTTTAAGTAAGTACGATATCAAAGGTGGTATGTTCCCTGGGTTAGAGGTGGCCCTCAGTGACAGGGACAAGGGATCTACAGAGGGTCTTAGAATAGGAAGGCTCTGCTGCATCAGGATGTGCATTTAGCTAATATGAAAATGCATATTAAGTTACTTATTTCAATAATGTGGGACATGAATCCTGCTATGATTCCTGATCATACTGATGGATTAGACCTGGAATTCTGCCTCATAGTCCTGCCCTAATGGCATAATGCATTGCATTGTGTGGGCACAAGCACAGCTATGAGCTTCCAAAAAAACTATATAAATGTATCAACGCTTACATACTTGCAAACATTGTACATGTGTTGGCATTTGCAATTTTATTGTAGGGGAATATTTGAGGAAGCCCTTCTTAAACAAACAAAAAGATGGAACCATTTTCAGATGTAAGAGTATTTATCTGTTTTAGGTGTCATTCATTAATAAAGGGTAGTGAATTTATGCCTTTTATATATATTTTTTTTCTAATCCTAAAACAAATTAGCCATAATATTCTGCTTCATAGTTTTCACAGTCTTAAGAGACAAAACAAAACTTTTTTGGACATACTGAGATGTCCGTATTTGTTTACACACACACACACACACACACACACACACACAGAATTCTGAGACCTATTCTGAGGCCCTCTGTAGATCCCTATCACACTATTCCATTTTGGCATAAACCATTTTATTCAGAGTGCCAAAAAAAAAAAAAAAAAGGGGACAATAAATACTAAGCTATAGAGTTAAAGGCTTGAGATAAGAAAAAGAAAAGGAAACATATACACCAACTTCATTCATTACATGAGTCAATGTCTTTTGTATCCTTGTAAACTATCCTTGTTTCTACCATGCTCATAGACCAATTCATACTTTCATACTTCTTTCTCTGTTTTTTTAAAGAGATTTCATCAATACCACCAAACCATGACTTTCTGTTCCCTTCTTTTCCTTTCAACTCATTTATTCTTCCTTCATATATTTGATCCTCATTCATTTTCTCTACATGACCAAACCACTTCAGTATACTTCTTTCCTACTGGTCACACACTTTTGTATTAAGTCACATTCATCAATAATTAATTCATTCTTGACTCTATATGTTTTCTTTTACCTCACATAGTTCTTGGGTACCCCATTCAACATACCTGAGTATTTTTCCTGGCATACCCAACTTTCACTTCACACAACAAAGTAGGCAAAAGCATACTCTTATACACAGTCATTTTTGCTTTTTTCAACATCCATTCCTCACAACATACCACAGGTGCACAATTTCTCTGAGAACTTGTCTCTGGTTCTTCCATTATAATAATTCCCTGGAGTGTCACAGGCAACTATCATCACTCTGTGTATTCCTACTTTCATATGCACTCCTGAACTAGATGACACCAATTCATACCTTTCTGACATATACTTGCAAAAACTCCATTTTCTAGGCTTAGTGAAACAATTACTTCTAATAGTAGGAAATGTCATTTAGACTACTGTTACAAGTTTTATAGCACAAAATCTTTTTTTTTTTTAATGATAATCGTAAAAGTTTTATGGATGGATAGATTGCTGAGTTGCCTTGACATGTCATTTGTATCTCGTATGCATTTTCCCTGGCAGCAAATGGAAGATGCCTTCTATTTCCAGCATTAACTAGTTTTGCAATTCAAGAATAACATTATATGAACAACTGACAATTGTTATCAACTTGTTTGATGTTAAAAGGATCAAAGAAGTTCTGTCAAAGAAGAATGACATACATATTAACATTCACTCTGGTTTGAAGCTGTATTTTTGGCTGGGTTTCATTAAAAAATGCTCACCTCAGAAGCACAACGTTCTATTTCTCTGTTGCATGATAAGCATTCAAAATCTGCTTTGTTTAAGAAACTTATTGTTACTCTGAACACTTCCATAGGAACCTCTGTGGTACAAGTAACAGCAACTGATGCAGATGACCCTACATATGGCAACAGTGCCAGAGTGGTTTACAGCATCCTTCAAGGACAACCTTATTTTTCTGTGGAACCAAAGACAGGTAAATGTTCTCCTAAGGCTTTTATCTATAGTAAGCCTTTGTGAATCACCTCTGATTCAACTTGAAGGTATGATTTGATTCAAGTTTGTAATTCAAAATTCATTGGCAACCTGATTTGAGCTGCTTTCAGGTCCAGGTTTTGTGGATAATTATAATGGGAAAAATTCAAAATGCCAGAAGCTGCTTCATTTTTTGGCAGAATGGGATGAAAACAGCAGTGATGATAGGCCCTTTAGAGAATGTTAATCCTATTAAGTTTCATTTGGATATCTCCAAGGGTTTTAGCACAATACAATTTTAAAATATCCCTCCATGACTCTTTTAGGGCAAAGATAAATATAAATTAAAAGACAGAACAGTAGCTTCAGAACTATTTAGTAAAGAACTTTTAGAAAGATTAGAGGAACCAAAGCAGAGAGTGTCCTACTCTAATTTAAAAACACACACTTTAAAAACTGTGTGTGTGTTTTTTTTAAAAAAAAACCCTCTTAGCTTTCTACTTGCTTTTCCTGCCAGTCATGTGTGCTTCATTGCCGTTGCCCATTAAGTATTCTGCATGCCAGGAGGTCTGACATAACTGTTGGCAAACTTGGCCTTTCCTGGGAAAGACCCTCTCACCACTGGCTTTGGTTGGATGCTGGTCTGGTCAGGACTTTTGGTGAACCCTCTGATATACTGTAGCTGTGCTGCTTCTGTTACTGGGTTTTATTTGGTACCTCAGGGATTAGCATAATTTGTTGGCAAGTTTGGCCCCTCCTGAAATGAACCCCCTGATTACTTGCAAGTCTTGGTTGTGTGAGGATTGTGGCTTCTTGTCAATGCTCTATTAGTTAGCTAGGAGAGGCAGCAGATGTCAAATAGCACAACAAGACATGGTTATATAGAAATAAACACAGATGAGGAGGCTGGACAGAAAAAGTAGTGTTATTGATTATTTATTCATTTATTTGCTTTACTTATTTATATACCCCCATATTCCTATGACTCATAGCAGTGTACAAGAAAAAGCAAAATAACTATGACAGCAATATAAAAATTTGTAGTCTTTCCATCTGATCCCTATTTTTAGGACATTAAAAGTTTGGGCTAGTGCCTTTCACTATTAACCTGGCACCCAATTCCTCATTGTCAAGAGACTTAAATCTGCTTCAGCAATGCAGACTTTAAAAATAAGGTCAGTCTTGAGTCTATATTTAGAATACTGAGAGCTGAGTTGAATTCCCAGTTGTGTGAGTAGGACAGCATAGAAGCTAGAGCAAGGAAGAGTGAAGTTAAGATTTATAGCTGGCTACATTAAAGAAACTAAGTGCTGAGAAAGTGAATGAAGCCCCCAAGTAATGTCAGTCTTGCCATCCCAAAAAAAGTTCTGATAGGCAGCATTTAAGGAAGTGAAAAATCACATTGGCCAGCTATTTATGTCAATATCAGAGAGTCAATCACATCACTTAGCAAGCCCAATATGCCCCATATAGGGAATTGAAATTGTAACATTCTATATCAGAAGGCAGCAGCAAGTCACTGAATCTCTGAAGCATCTTGGAACTACCCAATTAAATTGTTGTTTCAAAGTACATCCCCACTTTGATTCATGAATTTGCTTCAATGGGGTGATCTAAATCACTCATCCAAGATTTCTTACAACCGTAATCAATAACATCTTTGAGGACAAACTGCAGCAGTGTCAATAATTAATTGACAAAGGTACAGTTTATCTGAATTCCAGATTGCAGGCATTAAGTGTCATCCAGTGAAGCCATTTATGGGTTCATAGAGCAGTTAACAGTTTTAAAGCTACCTAGAAATGTCACATTCACATAAACTGTGTTTTTGAATATCAGATGCTGAGCTCAAATGATAATAGCTAATATATTAAAACAAAACAAATACTTTCATCTATTTTTTTTTAAATTGTAGGTGAAAAATGTTTTATAAGCTACCCTGGGAAAACCTTTTTGGGAGGAGTGTGTGTTTGTGTGTATCTAATGTATGTATGCAGCTGCTTTTCAACTGTTTGATGCATCAGAAGTTTTTCCCAGTTAACATGTTGAATTGAGTTATATCATTTGTCCAGCAATTCTTTGAGTGTTTTCTAGGTCTTTTAAGATCAGTTGGTATACAATTGAGGTTGTTGTTGTCCAGTGTTGTTCAGTTCATCATGCTACATGGCCAGTCCACTGCCGTTTCCTGAGGCTGTTTGTTTCATTATATCACATCCTGCTGTCTCTAGATCAGTGTTTCTCAACCTTGGCAAGTTTAAGATGTGTGGACTTCAACTCCCAGAATTCCCCAGCCAGCTGGGAGTTGAAGTCCACACATCTTAAACTTGCCAAGGTTGAGAAACACTGATCTAGATCCATATATGTCTTTTCTTGTCACATAATGCTGTGTTAAACATTTTGCCATTCTTTGTTTCTTTATGTAACTTTCAACTTTTGTATTGCTTTTGGGTTTAATGTCCAAATTTCTCAACCATATGTCAGCACAGGTCGTATACACCAATTAAACAATTTCCTCATGAAACAGGTAGGTAAGTTGCTTTTGAATATAGCACAGCATTCTCCAAAAGCTCAATTCAGACCTAATTCAGTCTGTTTCAAAATTTCTTCTGTGATACCACCTCTAGAGTAATCTTTTGACTCAGATAGAGTAGATGTAGCTGAAGATGTAGCTAGGCTAATATGTCAGTGAGAGACAGAGACTTGAAAGCTATCTCGATGGCTGCTATTTAGTTTGACTAAACAAAAGTTATTTTATCCTTTTGAGCAGAGGAACCAATCACACATTATTTTCTCATGATCTTTTCCATTCAGCAGAGCTAGACCATGACGTTCTGGTGCCTGAGAAAAAGAAAAAAAAGGACCACCTCCCCTCCCCTTTCCTCCCCTTCCTTCCAAGTATTAGTGTTCCAAACTTGACTATACTAGAAGTTGGAATTGGCCGCAAGTATTACAAGTAGTCTTGTAATGATCAAGGTGTCTATCATATCTAAAGACAGCAAACTAATGTAGGGGTTTCAAGGCAACCCGTAGAGCACACCCAAGGTAATTTAAGGTTTGTTTGTTTTTTTTGGTGGGGGGGAAGGCTCAGGAGGAATGACTAGGACAATTGCCATTATTTCATCCCAGTATCTGTCATATCAAGCAATTGCTTCATTCTGCCTAATGGGAGGGCCAGTTCTGCCTTACAGTGTTTCTAGACCTTTTTTAGATCTAGAGGTCACTGCTCCTTTTTTAAAAAGTGGCTTGCCTCCTTGGATATGAGAGTTAATGCAGAAAAAGAAGAAAAATGTAGTTCCAACATGTTTCTTGACTATGAATTGGACTATGCATTCAGAATTTTATTATCAATGTGCTATTGAAAAGCAGTTTTGTTTTTATTGCCACATGCCTAAAATGTGTTCTAACAAGCATATATCTGAAACATGTAAATACTTGATATTGTTTCTATTCATCTTTACTTTTTTCTTCTTGTGATCTCACTCATTTCTTTATTCATTTTCCCTTCCTCATTCATCAACATGCCCTAAAGTTTTCTAAAATATGTTTTACTTTATATTTGAAAAACTTTTCACATATTTTGCCTTTGTGAAGATAGGCTTGTACATTTGACTGCACTGTATTATTCAAGCATTCCACTTTTTTTATGGAAATCACCAGCTGATCATCTGGAAAGAACTCTATGCATATTTGCTGCAGACATAGTAACTGTACCTAGAATGCAGTGGAGCTTAGTACTATGGTATCGTTATGTATTTTGAATGCCAGAAGTAAAAAGGTCACAGAACTCCATTGTTAGAGATGGCCTTGGATGATATCAAAGAACAGCCTATGTCTCTCGATAGGAAGAAGTAGGATTCATAAGAAAGGGCTTGCCAAAATGCTCCAAGAATTAAGCCCCAAGATTTAAATTCAGAGCAGAGCAGAATCACCAGACAGGAACGTAAATACACACTGGTCTGAGGTCAAATTTGGATCAGAGAAAGAAAGTTATTTGTATATTAGGATAATTGCTATTAACTCAGAAATGCTCCTGCATGTCTAGGATTTCAAGCAAAAGCTAAGCCCTATCAAAATCTGGTCTTTCTGTGGAACAGAAGATACTTGTGTAACCCAATGTTAGCCTTTCCTTGTTGTTCTTTATCGAGCCCAGATGTGGCAGTTGGAGAACCCCATACTACTTGACACCAGTTTGTGAGCACTCTTAACGTAAGAAGAATGACAACAGTTTGTGAATATATTTTTCCATTGCATGTGCTTTCACTCTCTCAAACATACCACTCTTTGATCTCTGCAAGTGCTATTGAAATATTAAACTTACACCCAACATGATCGCTTAGTATATGTGCTTTCTGTTTATGAAAAGATGGAGTAGTCTTGTATTGATCCAGAAGAGTATTTGTATAAAGAGCATAATAATATTTCACTTTATTTTCCCCACATTTCACTTTGTTTTCCCAAATGAGGGGGATCAATATTAATTTGTACTTGCTGTTCATAGTAGTAACAATTCTCTAAGCCATATAGCAGTGCAAATGTCCATTCTCACTTTTCTAGAAGTAAGCACATAAAAGTTTAGCATGCTGAAGTAGGGGCAATGTGGTATGAGGGGTCATAGATTTATTCAGTTTGTCTATCCAATATAAGTTTGTCTATCCATAACTTTAAGCTGTTGTTTCTTATCTGGTTTTTCTTGTATGGTTTCTTGTCTGGTTTTTCTTGTCTGGTTTGTCTATCCATAACTTTAAGCTGTTGTTTCTTGCCTTTCTTTCGACATACCATAAGAACAGCAGTTTTCCAGAAGATCTGAGTTGTTTTTCCCCAAAGGGCTGAAGAGGCTGTCCCTGGGATCCAGTTGTACTGGATAATTGAGCTGATACTGGTGAATCAACTTTGAGCATCCTAAAGGAAGCAAAGTATTTGGACACTTTTCAGTCTGGGTTCAGGCCTGGATATGGGACAGCGACAGCACTGGTCACTCTCTTGGATGACCTATGTCAAGACCTGGAGAGTAGTAATGCACTTCCCATGATCCTTTTGGACCTCTTAATGGCTTTTGATACCATTGACCAGTGTATCTTTTTGGAACACCTGCTGGGAGTGAGGATAAGAGGCAATGTCTTATATTGATTTTGCTTCTTTCTCAGTGAGGTGGTTCCAATTAGATGTGGTGGGAGAGGAGACCATCAACCCCTTATGGCCCTTGACATCTGGGGTGCCACAGGGGTTGATGGTCTCTTTCCTGCTCTTTAACATCTATGTGAAGCCACTGTGAGAGGTCATTTGATGGTATAGAGTTTGGTATCATCAGTATGCTGATGATACTTGACTATACATCGCCAACCCAGGCCATGAAGGACCATGCAGTTGGCATCCTTTCCTGCTGTCTAGAGGTTGTCAGGTTCTAGATGGGTGTCAGCCCTACAAAGTAGACTAGACTAAGAAACCAGTGCAAGAAACCTGACCAAAGGTCAGGACTACTTTCATTGTAACAGCTACAGTAACAGAATCTTGCAAGTCTGAATGTGCCTCCCCCTTTCTTCACTTTATCTTCAAGTGAATTAGGGAGGGGCTTGTCTGAGATGCTTTCTCAAGTTATTTTTTTGGCCTGGGCTCAAGCCCCACTTATCTGACAGTTGCCTTGGTAGCAGCTCTTCTTCCTGTCCTTTAAGGCCATTCCCTATGTCCTCTACAATGGGAGAGAACAGATTGAATACAAGTAAGTTGGTTGCTGTGGATACATTGAGGTTCTCTGTGGGCAACAGAGTTTTTCTTTGATGGACTAACATTACCTGTCAAGCAGCAGGTTCATGAATTCAGGGTTCTTCTGGACCCATAGTTCCTGCTGGAATATAAGTGGAAGCTGTGACAAGCGGGACTATGCCCCGCTTCAGCTGGTGTACTAGTTGTAACCTTACCATGACAGAAGGACCTTGTATAGTAACTCACACCCCCATTAACACCTGGTTAGACTATTGTAATGTGCTCTACTTGCAGCAGTCCTTAAATCAGTGTTGTCCAAACTTGGCCACTTTAAGATGAGTGGACTTCAACTCCCAGAATTCCCCAGCCAGCCATGCTGGCTGGGGAATTCTGGGAGTTGAAGTCCACTCATCTTAAAGTGGCCAAGTTTGGACAACACTGCCTTAAATAGTACTTGTAAACTACAATTGGTCCAAAGTGCAGCAGCCCCATAATTTCTGGCTCCCAGTTTTGCGGACCCTGCACTGTTGCCAGTCAACTTCCAGGTACATTTTAAAGTGCTGGTTTGACCTATAAAGTCCTCCATGGCTTGGTGCCCAGATAATTCAAGATTGCAGACTCCAACCAATACCATCCTGACCAGTTAAAATAACTAGGGAACAACTACTGCAAATCCCACATTTTCAGGAGGTTTTGGGGACCAGGAAAGAAGGTACTGCTTTTCTGTGGCAACCCCCTCCCTGCTAACATTTCAGAAATTGTTTTGGATGGCTTTTCCTTGAGCTTTTTATGTTGCCATCTTTTCTTTTTAATTTTGACTTATTTTTGTGTGTGTTTGCTCTGTTTGGGTAATTGTTGTTATTATTGTCTTGCATCAAGTTTTAAATGTTACAGTGGATGTTTATTGATATTCTCTGTAAGCCGCCAAGAGTCATTTTATGGCTGGAGAGAAATGTGTTTGATAAATACATAAATAATAATTAAATTGTGTAATAATTTTCAGTGAAACTGAAATTATAAAGAAGGTGACTCATAATTGGGTGAGGTCCCAATATGATCTGGTTGAGGACAGAAATATTCTAAATTCAAAAGAAAAAGAAAAGCACAGGTAGTCCCCAGTTTAAGAACAATTCTATTCCCAAGGTCTGTCTTTAAGTTGAACTTGAATGTAAGCCAGAACAGTATTATTGTATAATACTGTATAAGTAGTATTGTGTAATTAATTCAAACCATTGTGTATTTAACTCGAATTTTGTTACAATAGGCTCCGTTCTTAACTATGGGTCGTCCGTAAACTGGGCGTTCTTAACCCAGGGACCACCTGTGAATTTGGAGTTAGAGCTTACAAATATCAAGGAAGATGCAGAAAGCCAATGGACCTTAGTTGATCATATATTTTGTTTTTTCTCAAGTGCTGACATCGAACAATGGTGAGATAAATCTTGTCTCTCTGCCTGCTGTACTGTATAACAATATGAAAACCTTCCTGGTTAAAGGAGGGATATTTAATTATCCAATACTTATCTACATAGTTGAATGGTAACTAAGTAGTTGTTCTGTTCCTTTCTTCCTTCGTCTTTTAAATTTCAACAAGTGACAAAGAGATGGCCAAATGGATATCTCTAAAACTGTCTCAGACAATACAGTGCTTCAGTTACTACATCCAAGTTCTCTAATTATAGTGAGTGCTTTTGCTTTGTTTTTTTTAAAGATATTAGCTAATTTAGGATAGCTTCATTTAAATGCACAGCATGGCACCAGATTATTAATAGCACCAAGATTGCACTGGGTCATTTATGGTTTGGGATTGTTAAGAAACTCATTTTGGCAACATGGGAGTTTGGAAACAGAATGATGAATGTTATTGTTCTTCCATGTTGTCACTTTGATGGCAGAGAAAAACAGGCCTTGTCTGCTTTTGTTTAGGGTTAGACTATACTACAGGTAGGAAATTTTATGTCTTCCCTTCTTTTGTTGAGGGGAATTGCAACTCCTACAGTTTCATGTCATTGGGTGTTGGCTGGATTACCTGGATTTTATATGTTTCATCCTGTTTACACTGTAGCTTTGGAAAAACTGAGAACACAGAGAAGTTTGTAATATCCATGTCATGTGTTCTTATTTATTTTCTAACAAATCACTAGAAAAGTCTTAAAGTAAGCAACTCTGAATAGTGAAAATCTCAGAGATTGAGACAAAGAATTTATTTGTCAAATCCAATTACTATCTTAAAAAAAAATGAAATAGCTTTTATACTATGGGTAATCCATTTGTGGGCAATGACTCACTATCCCAAATATCTCCACACCGTTGAATGGTTTGTCTCTAAGCTGTCACCATATATTCTTGACAGAAGCTTGTAGCATTATAAAAATAAAGCTTTTGGAGTTTGGGAATTTAAAAGTGTAAGGACTTCAGGTTGCCTTCCATTTTTTTCCAAAACTAGAGCCCTTGCTGAAAAGCTTTTTTAGCTGGAAGTTATCCAGAGTATTTGAATCCTATATACAATATGTATGTATGTATGTGTGTATGTGTGTGTGTGTGCACACATGTATATATGTTTAATTCCACCTCCCCCCTTGTTATTGTTAGTTTTATATAATATTGGAACTGTGTATTTTGAATGGTCATGCAATAATTTATTCCTGAGTCCATTCAGTGTTCAGATTGTGAATTGGAGCAACTATTCATTCCTAATGATTATACAATTTGCGGTTTATCTGCATGGGAGATAACTGTAATATGATTTCAGGCAGCACAATTTTCCGGTTTCTAAAGACTGAGCATGGAAGAGAACTTATGAGTGCTTATGAGCCTCCTGAATGCATCTGGGTGGCCACTGTGCAACACAGAATATTGGACTAAGTGGGTTGTTGGCCTGATCCAGGAGGATTCTTCTTATATTCTTTGGTACATTCACAGTCATAGGAATTTGGGACATATGGAGTGAAATCTGAATTATGCCAATTTGGTGGTCCATAGTATTCATAATTGTTCTAGGTATATTGAAAAAAATTTATCTAGTTATAGGAACTTAAATGTAATTATATGAATTAAAACATAATGTATTATGTACAGCATTGGTCTTTCAGCTGGTGTATCCCAAACTGGGTTAGCAACTAAGCAAAGGTGGGAGACTTTATGAATCATTATTTTTTTTCTTCTTTAATGTTATTAAAGCAATAGTACACAATGCATTAAGATGACAAAGGAAAAAAAATAAAAACATGGGAAGTAATCATATTGACTATATTTTCAAAATTTAATATTAAATTAAATTGTCCTAACCTCATCTGTTTCTTTGTCCCAGCCCCCTCTAGTGGGATGTTTCAGGTGACCCTCAATTTAAAAAAAGGTTCTATATATTTCATTTTAAAAAATAGAGAGAGAAAAAAAAAGAAAATTAAGTATGGGTAAGGCAAATAATCTTATGGAAGAGTGAAACAAAGCAAATAATTTGCTAGCAAGCAAACAAGCAACAGTAAAGTAGGACTGATGAACCTGACTGGGCTTAAAAGTAGTTCCTGAATAGAAAAAGTTGACTATCATTTGGTCATATAATATACTAGAGTAAGGAAAGCTGGCCAGACAGTACAGTATATCCTTTGCTGGATATTTAAATCTAGTGATCATTTGTCATAAGTGTGCTTACATAGAGTTAATGCTTTCTGAATGATACTCAGTGAAATACATGATCAGTTCAGTCATTGTAGCTCAGTATTTGTGCTATGTTTTTTGGGATGGGGGACACAATACAATTTTTGCTGCTATACTTCATGCTTAGTAATTGACAAGATAGTTACCTCTACTTTATGTACTATTTTGGTATATTCTAGGTATTATCAAGACTGCACTTCCCAATATGGACAGAGAAGCAAAAGACCAATATTTGCTTGTCATCCAAGCAAAGGATATGGTTGGTCAAAATGGGGGTCTTTCTGGGACCACATCTGTCACTGTCACTCTTACTGATGTCAATGATAACCCTCCACGATTTCCCCGCAGTAAGTTTCTATAGGCAATAATTAAAGATAATTTGTACAATGTAAAATTTATATTGGTGTGCTACATAGGGAAAAGCATGACTGAAATTAATTTTGGACAAAGATTCAAATTAAGAATTAAATTCTTTTAGCTTCTTTTATCTGTTTATTATGGATAAATGCTGATTCCAGACAATAGCTGTTCACTGTTTTTCATATACAGAAATAAGGTTATTAATGTGCTAAATTATGAAAATTCTTGATATTTTTTATAAATCCTGATAACGTAGAGTTCTTAATGTTTCCTTAAATCATCCAAATATCTTTTCTTTGAGGATATATATTTGCTAATTGCCACTGAAGATGGAATGGCACAGATTTTAGAGAACTGGGGGAATGACGATGATAGTAAAAGTTATTATAGATTATAAAGCAAATATCAATTGCCATTTCCATTCCCATTCACTCTCTACTTTGAATTGGTTATTGTCCAACAGTGTACCCTCTGATAATTGCCTTATCCTTTAGTTTCAGAACTCCCTAGTACTTATAACATCTTATCCATTTTTGGCAGCCAGTGGACACCAATGAGTCTGTAAACTAGTTTTCCCTTTGATTCTCATTCTTATGATCCCTTATTGTGGGAAGGAAGGAAGGAAGGAAGGAAGGAAGGAAGGAAGGAAGGAAGGAAGGAAGGAAGGGAGGGAGGGAGGGAGGGAGGGAGGGAGGGAGGGAGGGAGGGAGGGAAAATTAATATGGGTAAAACCAGAAACAGATTGCCTTCAGTTCCATGGATAAATCAAACAAGAGAAAGAAGTCTGTTTTCAGATTTCAGTTATCCTATATTATCATATATTTCCCTGCCTTTCTTATACTCCCACTGCAAAAGAAAGTTACATTAATGTGAGGAACATATGCACGTTGAAACTAGTTTCTTTACAAGTGAAAAAGAAAGTGGGAATTGGATTTTTTCCTACCTTTAATTATTTAGACAAATAAAAAAATACAGATTCAGTTTCTGGAAGTGAGAAGGTTAGTGGTGTCTGCTTGTGTTTTCTTAATCTGTAATCTGATCAATTTCAGTTTGAGCCACAGGAAGTCCAATACAATGGCAAGACTAGTATTTATCTCAATTACTTGACATGAAAAATTGTCCCTTTAAAACACAAGAAAGATTTATCTGTGATCCTACAATTTCATTTGTTATTTTCATTTAGTGACACGAGACCTACAGAAGCTAAAATGTCACTGGGAGTAGACTCCTCTGATAGAAACATTAGGTTAGGCATTATTTTCAGCAGTGAATTTTCAATATTCTCAAAGAAATATAGACTGGATTACAAGAGCAGAATTTGCTATTTCAAAAATATGCCATCTCAAAAATCCACATCTTCAACATTATGCTGAAAATTATGCACAAGAGTTTATTGTGGCATTCCAGTGAAGAGCCAGTAAATCAATAAAAATAATCTCTGGTGTTCATTATATAGCTCTTGTGTACACTGTCAGGGGACAGATCACCACCTTTCTTATATAATTCAGCTATTCCCAAAATCCTACTGAGGTCACAGAGCAGAGAATCCTGCTGTTGCATTCTTGGATATCCTTTTTTTCTCCTTAGAAATCTTAAGAAGTAGGAATTGCTTGTGTTTATTCCTGGGAATTTTGCATTTTAGGCACAAATTCTGGATGTTGGAGTCCCAACACATTTGATGGATTAGGTATTTTTTTCCATGGTGTATTTATACATTGGTGCCTTTGTGGTACATACTTACAAGAAAGGAGTAATGCTGGAGTAAGGGATGCAGAGAACCATAGACTGGTTTATAGGAGCAAAATGGACTGCTTCAAAACTGCCCTCATTTTATATATCTATTCTTTATTGTTAACTAAAGAAGGTCATACATTAACAGATCTATAAACTATAACGATTCACTAATCTCTTTGAACTTTATAGGATCATATCAATATAATGTCCCAGAATCACTCCCTGTGGCTTCAATGGTGGCTAGATTAAAGGCTGCAGATGCTGATGTGGGGGCTAATGCTGAAATGGAATATAAGATTGTGGATGGTGATGGCTTGGGAGTTTTCAAAATTTTAGTGGACAAAGAGACACAAGAAGGAATAATTATGATACAAAAGGTAAGATCGGTTTATTTTTTGTGTTTTGAGATTCAAGTAAGTCATCTCAGTAATAGATAAAATATTTAACTACAATAGATAATCTCACCAAAACTTATTTTGATGTTTGAAGTCCACCCAAGAATCTACAAATGGTGTATAAATCCTCTGATGCAGAATGCACTAATTGTTTTTGCTTTTTTTTTTTAACTATTTTACACACTAATGGAAGGTGTAGAAATGAAGATATGGTGGCTTGTCAGTCATATTGCTGTCAATCCCACTTAAATTTACAGAGGGAAAGAGAGAAAGAAAGTATTTTTACATGATCCAAGAACAATTTATTCATAATTAAAGTTGAAATATTTTACTACTAACTTCTCTAATAAGCAACAATGTCCTATACTGTAGAAATGCATCTTTAAAGTTTTTAAAGATGCATTTCTGCAGTACAGGACATTGTTGCCTATTAGAGAAGTTAGTAGTAAAATATTTCAACTTTAATTATGAATAAAATGAAGCAAAATTCTAATGCAAACATCTTAACATTATTGAGCAGTATTTAGTGATATCCTACATCAGTTTGCAATCTGGTATAAATTACCTTATTCAGAATTTATAATTTTATCTGTATAAGTCATAAACTGATCTGTGGAAAACTGTGCATCAACAGTGTGTATATGTTTTTGTGTGTGATGAATGGATAATTATCTGAGCAGATAAAACTAATGCACAGATATTAATGAAGCTGTCAAGTTCTATTCACTGTACTGAAGAATTAAATTATGCATTGTCCCTTTAACCTTCAGGATAGTTGTTATGATTTGTTAATTGTTAGTTTGCTATTATATCAGAAACCCATATTTTAGTCACAGTAATCCAAAGACTAGCTCAATTATGATTAGTATTAAAGTACATTAATGCTTTTTAATTCAAAGTTAAATAGAAAAATACTTACAATGTAGTATCTTTACATTATAATCCAAAGCATCTTCATTGCTTTAATTTGAATCTACTTTGCTTTCTAGCATAATATGCATCCAAGGATTTTATAATAATGCTATGTACAAGGAAATCAATACAGTGCTTATGTTAGATCAGATTTGTTAAATCAGCAGTTGAGTCTGAAAGACCTATCAACCAATTAAAGCCAACCTCTCCCTCCCCCCAGAGTCTCACTGGTGCAGTGAGAAAATGGTACCCGTTCTGCATAGCAGTTTCTACTGATCAGCAACTACATGAAAGAGTTCCCCCAGGGAACCCCTGTTTGCCATTGCCTCCCTCCTAGGGTTGAGAGAGTGACTGGTCCAAGGTCACCCAGCCTAGTCTCCCAGTTTATAGCCTGATTTCTAGCCTTAACCACTACACTAAACTGGCTATACTATACTATACTATACTATACTATACTATACTATACTATACTATACTATACTATACTATACTATTATTATATTAATATAATATAATATAATATAATATAATATAATATAATATAATATAATATAATATGGCTGCCCATCTCACAAGAATGACTCAGGGAGAGAGGTGGTCCTGGAAACTACCTGGCTATTTGGAGTCCTATCAATGGCAGCCGCCAAGGAATTTGCTGAATCTGAAAGTATCCCACATGGGCAGGAGTCAAATGACTGTCCAATGGCCAAAATTTAACAACTATTTTCTTTCATGGTACACCATCAGTTATAACCTTCTAGGGTTGTCCTGGAATCTCTTCATAGAGTTGAACAGTCCATGTGATCATTTGAAGTATTACATTTCCCCATTTATAGCATGAAATTTATCAAAAGGCTTCATGTAGTACTTATAAAAATTCACTGGGTTTGTGTCGAAACTCTGATTCAAACAAACCAAAAGCTACAATGAAGGTGTGACACCATGATCACAACTTTCAATAGTATTAATGAATAAGGTTGTGATGAAGCATCTAATTAGGGATGTGCACAAAATGGGAAACATTTTATTTTAAGTTCAGAACAAAACAGTCCCCCATCCACTCAAGTGTTTCCTAGGAACATTCTAAGTTTAGTGTATCCTTTCAGAACAAAATTTGAAATGGCTCCCATATTTTATTCTGATTTTGAAACTGAAATCTCAATGCAAGTGTGTTTTATTTTGGTCTCAGAACACTTGAAAAGAAAGTGACCTGTATCAGGGCTGAAAGGCTATTGAGGTTGAAATGGCCTCTGCCTCCTTGACCCCTTTATTGATCTGTGTAATAAAGTTCACTCCCTTGGTTTCACACGATGCCCCCTCTCTTCTATACAGGGCTCTTGAAGGAGGAAAAAAAATATCCAAGACAATGGTACTCTTTTCTAATGTGGTGAACATTCCTATTTTGCTACGATACTATGCACAGACTGCTTTCTAATGAAGCTGAATCATTAAGCGTTTTTCATGTTTATCATTTCAGATATTAAAATAAGTACATTCATTTTAATAACAATAATAGTATTTGGATAATTTTCAAGATCTTTCCAGATAGAGTACATCAATCCCAAGAATAATAAGAGATATTATGAGTATGACACATCCTTTTCTGATTCAAAAGAGGAAAAGATAGATAAGTTATTCAGAACTGGAAATTACAGGTGTGGCACATTTCATTTCATTTGTTTAGTACAAGCCTGTGTGCTTCAGATCTACACAACTTACTTCTAACACGTGGTACTAGTAGCACAACAGAGCAGATTTGCATAATCAGACTAGCAAAAAGAACCTTTAATACAGTATAGTTTAGATTTGCTTCCCTGTTAGTGGCAGGTGGAAGTTGCTAGTAGGTGATATTAGAACCTTCAAACAAACTCTAAACAAGCTATCAGCAGTTTTTGGCAAGCTGTGTAGGGCATGGGGAGAAGTCAGCATGTGCAGACACATCCACAAGAAACCATAAAGGTTGCTGCCTGTCTTTTCCGAATGTGCTCAACGACCATGAACTGAAAAAGCAAGCTGTCAGACAACTGTGAATCTGTGTTTTCAGATCTGACCTTGTCTGTCACGCAACTTGTCCTTGTCCGTTGCTTCCATTATAATACTCTGAATTTCAGTAATAGCGTAAACCATTCTTAATCAATCTAATTTTCATGTTTGATTGTGTGATTAGTAGTATTTCAATCAGTTTCCATGTGGCTGATTTAAATCATTCAAAAGCAGTTCTGCGTATTCAGAAAATATGATTATGCATGTGATTATTTATTAGTAGTAGTTTGGAATATATCTAATTACTAATTTGCCCGCCCCACATAAAAACAAACCCACAATTAAGTAAAAATAGGGGAATTTACCAAGCAGTAATACAAATATATAATATTGGTTTGATTATTTCAGACTTTTATATATAGTAACTTGGAAAATTAGCAATGAAAACGAATGCAGTTCACTTTTTAGTGCATCCTGTTACCGATGTTATGAAATGATATTATTCTGACATGCAGCCATTTCATGGAAAGTTTCCCTTTAAGAGCTTCTAGAGGTTAGAAATTCCTATATGGCTCCCCAATCATCTACATTTTTTAGGGCATTCATTAGTGTGACGGGTATGAGACTGAAAGCAACAGAATCATTCACCTTGGAAATACATCCATTTCACTCCTATTCTTTCTCGCATAATCTCACAACACCATATTCCAAGCATTCTACATTGATTGTAAAAATCTCATTTGGGATAGGAAAATCTTATTTTATATACATTTGTTAAGGCTGTGGGAAAGACGGACATTTTTGTATCTGAGGATAGGAAAGCCTATATATTCCTGGCAGTTACAAGTCAAAGACTTTGCTGATTGAACTTTGGAATTTCTAGGAGCTGGATTATGAAACAAAGGCCAGCTACACTCTGAGAATTGAAGCAGCCAATAAGCAGGTAGATACCCGCTTTTTAAGCCTTGGACCATTCAATGATGTGACAACAGTGAAGATCATTGTGGAGGATGTAGACGAGCCACCCATGTTTACCTCACTTTCATACACCATGGTGGTATCTGAAGCAGCCAAAGTAGGCACCATTATTGGTACTGTGGCAGCCCATGATCCAGATGCCTCTAACAGTCCTGTCAGGTAATTGTATAGCTCATTCCCCTTTTCCTCCCCCCAATTTCAGGGTATACAATTGTATGTTCTTTTCATTTATTTATTCATGTTGTATGTTGCTTTTCTTACAGGATTATTTGAAAGTACAAAAAGATCTTTTGTAGAATCCAGTGCTGATTTTCCACTTCTGTCAGTTCAACTGGAGGAACAACTCCATTCTCCCCCTTTATTTTCTTCTTGTACCATCCCAAAGTTGAAGACTAGGGCAATTCTTCTGGTGACTTGGGGAGGGGTGCTCCAAAATATATCTCCCAAACAGCCACACACATGCATACACACACACATGCACACACACAGAGATATTAGTCATGTATATTTGTGTGTTTGTGTGAAAACATGGCAGGGATTTGATCAACTCAAACAGGGACATTCCAGTTCATTTTAATGTCAGTGAAATTGTGTACAAGTATATTAACATGGACTATGCAGAGAATGCCAAAGATCTTTATTCATGTGCACTTCACTAAGCTGTTAAGAGTCAGAAGCAGCTAAATCTGCATAATATTAATTTGTTTTTCTGTTGTAATTGCAAATAGGTTTAATTCTTTGGGGCACAGCAATTTATAAACATTCAAATAGGTAAATACTACTTCATCAGTATTCTAGGCTACATTGCAATGGTTTTGTGACATTTGTATAATAGAGAGAGCACATGCATCACAAATGAAAACTGAGGAAAATATTCCACAGATGACAAGAATCTCTTATTATCTGCAAACCATAGCTTTTGTTCTCTCTAAATTATACCAACTGCTATTCACAAGCAGGCTATTTCCAGAAACAAAATATCTGCTGGATATTGATTTAGCATTTCTTTTTCAAAAATCTCCTACACACACACACACACACCTGTTTATTATCTTATGTGTGAGTGTATGTATTTTACTTTGTGGCATAAGATGGGCTGAAAAGGAATTTCTCCAAAATTGAACTCAAAGTACTGTTGAATGTAATAATTTGGTTGAAGAGCAGAAAGGAACAATAGCCTGATAGCTATGCAATTATAACTTAGACATGCCAGGTTTTCAGTGCTTAATTTGAGCCAAAACTGACATCTGTTTTGAAAAAGATATGCACAAAATGCTTGAAACAATGTTATTAGATTACTTATAATCAGTTGAATGTTTCTCAAGAAAAGAAAATACACAAATGGCCTCCATAGTGGCTTTTAACTAGCAGCACTGAACAATAGCAGGGTTAATAACTTAAAAGGCTAAAAGCTGGCCAGAAATTAGATTGACTACATTATGGAGGTGGCAGGCAATGTCTGTGGTGCCAGCCATGAAGATTTTTAGTAGTAGTACATTCCTGACCAAATATAGAAATACAATCACGGGAAAACATAAAAGCAGGAGCTAAAATGAAAGCCAAATGTACTATTGTTGCAAAAATGCTCTTAGAATCCTAGCAGAAAAAAGTAAAAATAATTTTCCTCCCTTATAGAAAGGGGGGTAAGTTAAGTTTAAAAAGGAAGTTAATGTATATTTACTCCAAATCTATTATTAATTCATAGGAGGGGCAACTCCTTCAAGTCCCCCTTCATTTTCAAGCATTCTCTATTGAAGGAACAGAGACTGCACGGGTGGGGCTGCAGAAGGAAAAGGCTGGCATAAAAGTCGATCTGTGTATGTGAACGATGTTCCATTCATGGGCTGGAAATAGGATCTCAGCTATCTGCATATTTATTTAAAACTGAATTGGTTAATCAGTAAATGAAGCCTTTTCTTTGAAATTATCTTTAGTGGGAGAATTGAAAGCAGGTGAAGCCCATACCAATTAAGTTTATGCACGTACAAGTTCCTGTAAAACAGAGGAAATCAGGAATAGAATGCAACTCAGCAAAGCATCAGTGAGTCAAAGAATAGGGAAGAGGATATTAAAGGTTTATTTGTATAAAACATATTTTAAAAACTGGAATATGGTTATGGGAATTGAAATCCAGCACATATGGACTGCACTAGACTGGGAATTATGGCACCCTGCTCCTGCAAGTTACCCAGATCAATGTACATTTTTGAAAAAAATTGAACATTTTCATTGTCAAGAAACATAAAAATTCACGAGCACAAAATAAATAAATGAGGTTATGGTATGACTGCATTAAAACTTCGACAGAATTGTCTTTATTGCTCATCTGAAACTGTTTAAAGGAAGAGTAGGAAGAAAGGAATCAGAATGCTGTTACCCAAAACAGAATGTCTCAAGTAATCTAGTCTCTCTAGGTGGTAGTATATAATAGCAGCTTTTCTGATAATAGTTATAAATTCAAGGCAGAAAGATAGAACGCTTCTGGTGTAACTCATCTGTTAAAATCTGCCCATAAACCAGTCCTGAACTCAGACTGAATATACTCTAGATTGGGATCTGAATTATTTTATAATTCATTTATGTTTTTTCTGAACCCCATCTTTCTGTTTTCTGATGTAAAATGAAGGCAAAATGAATCCATCTGAATTTTAGCCACTGGGATATATTTCTCCAATTTTATAAGCTTTCACCTAATGTCCTAGTTTTTCAAATTTAATTCTGTTTTCTAGTAGCTGTTCACTAGTTCTCTTTTGTTCCTAATTATGTGGCTTTACAGGAAAAAAGTAGCATGCACTTACATGACTAAATTACTCTAAATCCAGCCTACATAGTTAAAGGTGGAGATAGTTATATGAAATAAACAATAGACAAACTAACAATGACAACAAACAGCAAAGGAGATTGTGAAATAGAAAGGTTGCAGAACTTTTTGCAGATATTAAGGCATGTTGTAAGAATCTGGCTGCCCCTGGTTTCTTTTCTGAAATGTTCTTTTTTGAAAATCCAATAATCAGAAGAAGAAAAAAAGATATAACAAAAGCTCATTGTTAGCTATGCTGGCCAGCTTGTAAAGATTCTCTCTCTCTCTCTCTGCATTTCAATGTCCCTTTTTTAAGTCCAACAGGATCAATATTTAGTGTTCCACATGATAAAAAGCTTACTTTCTTGAATCTTAAAATAATTTTTTATGACTGAGAGAGCACAAAAGTAGATTACCATATTAAAATATCAACTAGATGGCTGCTATCTGCAACCAATTTCATCTTATAACTCTTTGAAAGGTCCATCATTTTGGTCAACAGTGAATTGAAGTATTTTTCTACATATATCCATTTAAATTTTATTTGTTTGGAAATAATTTCTGCAGACTATAGGAAATGTTTATATGTACCAAAGCATGTTCTTTTGCACACCAGGGATTTACAGTATTAAATATTGCTGCCAGAATGTTTGGTCTCTTAGCTGTTGAAAGGTCTACATTTCTCTGCCACTTCTATCTTCCATTGCTGTGTAACCAAAAGAGGTGAAAATCCTGAAATGATAATATTATAATTAGTAAATCCTGGAGCTTACATGAATTAGTCATCTCTCTCTCTTTATTCACTTGTTTTAATAAATTACAATGCCGTTACCATCCTCCTAATTTACCCCTTTCCTTAACTTGATCACTTTCCCAGGGAACTGAAATCAAATTATGGATTCTACCTGTGGAAAATTCCAGTTAAGCCATTTATTCCACTACTTGTAACTCTTTAAATCATGCCACAAGCCTTTTATCATTCCTGAAGAGCTACACTGAACTCAAACACGCTTTATGAAGAATGATTCATAGTACCAGTGTGAGAACTCTGATTTTATACTTAGATTGTGAAGGCAGGAACATGATTTAGAGTTATCCTATTATCCTGTCAACGTACCTCGATCTGGAAGCCTTTATAATGAATCTCAAAGGGCATGGCTGTTTACAATGAGGGTAACCAAACCATTGAGCATTGGATATTTTTTCTTTCTCTTTTGCTGTTTATTTTTGCTTTGAAATGTTCTTTGAACAAATTTTGGAGGAACAAAGGAAACATATTTAAGGCAAAGGTGTTCAGTTGATAGGGGCCTGTGTTTATATGATGACAATCAGGCTCCAGGAGCAAATGTGGTGATACATAATCCCTGATCTACTCTGTACAAGTAGTCCCCAGTTTAAGAATGAGTTCCATTCCCAAGGTCTATCCTTAAGTTGAATTTGTATATAAGCCGGAACAGTATTATTGTATAATACTGTATAAATAGCATGTGTAATTAACTCAAACCATTGTCTATTTAACTTGAATTTTGCTACAGTAGGTTCTGTTCTTAACTATGGGTCATCTTTAAACCGGGTGTTCTTAACCTGGGGACTATCTGTAATTTCCTTATCCATTTTTTGTCTGCCTGTAATTTATTTATTTTTTCTTTTAAAAAACCTTGCATCTCACTGAGGAAGCTCTGATGGAAATGGAATGGGTTAAATACAAGTGGCAGATTTACAAATCTATTTTATATTATGGTTGTATTTGCATGTAAAGTATCCGACCCCCCCAAAAAAACTTGGTGTATCCAAGAATTAAATAACAGAAAAGGCTAGAAAATACCTGTGACCTCACTTAGGAAAAATATTATGAAATAAAGGAACCAAGCCAACTCAGTACATTTTACAGAAGCAGATATCACTGTGTAACATACTCTCTTAGTCTATGAAGACAATAAAATGTCAGATTAAAAAAAGAATCTGGATAAAGAGAAAAAATAGTAAAAGCTCTTTCACCTTAATGTGAAATCAATGAAACATTTTTAACAAAGTGCAATTATACATACATCAAAAGTTTGCTTTCATCTTTCATCCAGGTATTCAATAGATCGAAATACAGACCTAGAAAGATATTTCAATATTGATGCCAACAGTGGAGTCATTACTACAGCAAAGACATTGGACAGAGAGACAAACGCTGTTCATAACATTACTGTCTTAGCAATGGAAAGCCGTAAGTTGCCATTTCAAAAAAATTGGAAGCTTTATAGTGTTGATTTTCACTGTATCAGCTGAGCAAGTTTAAATCAAATACTTTCCCCCCAAAAAACCTATGTCAATAGAAGTTTCTAGCTATAAACTGTGAAAACCTAAGAGTTAATATTTATCCTACTACATGATAATTCTATATATGTTAAAGTAGTTCAGTGTATCAGAGGATAAAAGGTGTGTCCACTGTTATAGAAACAATCCTACTATGATATTTTATTATTTTATGGAAACTGCAGTAACCATTTTTATGGGTCTGGAGTCAGCATAGAAATTGGTTAATAAATGGCATTAAAAGGACAGTACAGAACTGGTTGATGATGTAAATCTTTGGAACCCTAGAATTATATTTGTCATATAGATTACAGAGGTTCATTATTCACCTTTGCTGCTGCAAATTGGTGTAACTGCTGTGTCAATACCTACATCATGGTAAAGAGAGTAGCTTCCTTAGATTCTGCTGGTGATGGCTGAAGCTAGGAAATTCAAGAAGCTGAGTGGATTACCCAAGTTTATTCTTTTGCTTTTATCTTCCTCTGAAATATTGAATGAGCTGGTAGAAGTAACAGGAGAATGTATCTGATGAGTCATTGATCTGATGAGATACTGCAACTACTGTATGTTGTTCTTTTCATTGTCATTTCTTTGTTCCACTGACAACTTCATTTTGTTAACCCAGTTATAAAGACCATGTTAGATACTTGCAGAATTGGTTCATGATAAAGAATAATAATTCCTTTTTGTTCTTTTGATCAGAAAACCCTTCACAAATTGGGAGGGGATATGTGGCCATCACAATCCTGGACATCAATGACAATGCACCTGAGTTTGCCATGGATTATGAAACAACAGTCTGTGAAAATGCAGAACCTGGCCAGGTGTGCATTTATATTCAAAACAGCTTGATGATATTTTCTGCAAAAGAGTGATTTGATTTGCAGTGATGCCTCTTTTAAGATAAAACATAATTGATTGCAATAAAACTGACATGTTGATTTGAAGCTAAAATAAACATTAACTAGATCTCAAACCTTTATCATCCAAGAGCCCACTACACTGCACAGGTGAATCTACACTGCATACACTTTTGAACATCTTCTAGACTTCCTAATTGATGAAAATAACACATTTCCATTCTTTTAGTTATCTCACTATAGCAATGCAACATTTCTAGTTTCTGTTTCATACAACACTTCCTGAGAACTTTATGCACACATGGAAACCTCTAGGCCAGCCTTTCTCAACAGGCATTCTGAAGAACTTTAGGGTTCCACAGGATTCTTTTTTTGGGAGGAGGGGGCTTTAATTATCTTTCATTTTTATGATTGCTGTGAGTTACTCAGAGTTGTTTTTATGAGATGGGCAACCATATAGGTTTTTTACATACATACATTCGGGGACGCGGTGGCGCAGCGGCTTAATGACACTGAAAGTTGCTGGCCAGAAATGGTTGACACTTCAGCGGTTCGAGCCCAGATCCATGAGGCACAGTGAGCTCCTGTCTCATCCCTAGCTTCTGCCAACCCAGCAGCTCAAAAGCAACCGCAAGTAGATAAATGGGTACTCTCACCCCAGTGGGAGGAAAAAATGCTGGTGGCGCCTTGTACAGGAGACTGGACCAGTTGCCGGTAACACGGAAGTCGTGTACATCCAAAAAGACGTGAAGCAACGGAAACCCCGTCTTCCTGCACCCGCCAGCTGGGCTCCGCTCTAGGAAGGAGGCAATGGCAAACCACTTCTGAAAACACCTTGCCATGAAAACTGCAGGGACTCGTCCAGGCAGTCACCGCAGAATCAAACACGATTGAGTGCAGATAAATATATATATATATATATATATATACACACATACATTCAAGATCAAAATTGGGAAAAAAATAAATTTTTGAACCTCCCATGCTATGCAATGCTAGTCTTTGCAGTGTTGGGAATTTTTACTTGCCAGAACATGGCTGCCAGCCTGCTGTTTTGCTGTTGTTGTAAACACTGTAAAATATGGAATGTGTAGGTTAGAGGTAAATTGTATTGTGAAGTTTACATATTTGTATGGAGGAACTCCCTGAGACCTGAAAATTATTTCAAAGGTCACTCCAGGCTAAAAAAAAGTTTGAGAAAATTTAAGAAATGCTGCTCTAGACTTTCTCAACTTCAGCAACTTTAAGATGGGTGGACTATAACTCCCAGAATTCCCCAGCCAGCATGAATAGTGTCCTGTAGAGTGTACTCCAAGAAAAGAAGGATGACTAAGATGAGGAGATAGAATAGAGTCAGGACAAAAAGCAACATTTACTTTGACTGAAATTTAATGCGAATTAAGTTAATTACTACAATTAATATTATTTCTAATGCATTTATAATTTCTTACTTTTGTTACTTAAAAAAATACACTTTGGATGGAATTTTTGGAGGGACTCTGGGATTCTACCAAGGCTTTCAAGGACTATACGTGGAGCCTCAAAGTGTTCTCCTGCCATGGGGAAAAGCAGATCTTCAGCATACATTTGAATCAGCTCTGTTACTAATTCCTGGGAGAAGAAAGAAAGAAGTGTCAGAATAACAGAGTTCAAACATTTGAGTTTATGCTATGTCCTTTAGGCAAAAAACTTAAGCTTTCAGTTTGATGAAGCATTTGCCAGCTTCCTTAGCAATGATCTCTTTGGCCAACAGTATTTTTTCCTTTAATGTTCACTATCTTTTCACTAAGCCATAAAAGCTACCCTTTCCCCTATTCGTTTCTTTTAAAAGTAATGATTTAATCTACTCTCTAGGTCTTTGAAATGATAACACTGCACAAAACAATGTGAATTTCATTTGGAAGTATTTTCAGGAAAATGACCACTCCCTCAAAATCATTAAATGTGCACCAGATCATATATTAGAATAACAACATTAAAATGTGTGATATAGTACACATGGAAATTGCCTTATAATTTCTGGTTATTTCAATCTGAACCTAAAAGTTTAATTTATAAGTTAACAATATTTTTATAATTTTCATCTTCCCAAGAACTATATACATGGAAATAGTCTGCAAAAATTTACCCCCCTCTTTCTGGCAGCCTTTCCAAAACACTTCTGTTGTTTTTGTTCCAAAAAATTGCTATAAAAAGTCTAACACTTGGAGCCAATTTAAAGAAATAAATTCTGCCTGAGGAAAGGAAATTTGTTCTGCTGATAGATTATGTTTTGGCAAGTGATTAATTGAATACTATCTGCCTTTTCCGTCAAGTTATCTTCCAGCAAGGGGAGCTGTTCATAGGAAACTTCAAAATGTGTTCTGAGAAGTACCTTTAATTAGAATAGATGTTAAGGTCACGTTAATATGTAAAATTTCTGTCTTATTAATTATTTGTCCTCAATACCAAATATTTACTTTATAATGAAAAGAAACTAAAATCTGAAATGAAGATTATTTTTTTCCCTCCTTAGATCATTCAAAGAATCAGTGCCATTGACAGAGATGACCCACCTAGTGGTCATCAGTTTTCCTTCAGTTTGGCAGGAGATACAACAAATAACCACAATTTCACATTGCAGGATAACAAAGGTAAGGCACCAACTGTGGCTGTTAGCCTAAGGGCATTTCAGAATAAACACAGTAACACTCTTATTTCTTCAAACAAGCAATACTGATTGTCACCTAGAGTAACTTCTTTGTCAGGAAGAACATTAATTAAAAGCAATCATATCCCAAGGTAATTTTTATCTATAGATTATCTGTCAAGAAAAAAAAAGTGTTATTTAAATCATTTTAACCTATGAGTCAAACAGATGAGCTTCAAATCCTTTGTTAAACCGATTCTTTTCACTTCTTTTGTTTAAATCTAAATTGAATTATACTTCAGAGCATAGATGTTTCTGGGTTTCATATTTCATTTATGGGACTCCAGAAATACAGAAGTAATCTCTTAAAAACTTGTGACAAAATATTTCCAGACATATCACTTGCAATATCAATATCATATCAATCATAAATTGGAGGCAGGAGCTGAGGATCCCACCTTTCTGGTTGCTAATGTTATTTCAGTCTCCTGAAAATAATTATTTTACTGATGGGTACAGGTTAGTATTGTTTTGCAAAGTTCTAATATTGTTTTATTGTTTTATTTTTAATATTGGAAGTTGAAGGAAAATCCTGGAGGGAAACTTTTGTCTCAGTCATGGGGTAGATATCAGTAACAGAAAGCTATTAACTAGTTCTCCAGAAACACATTGGTGCGTGGCCTGATAATGTCATTTAGAAGAAGGAAAATCCTTGTGGCTTATATTTGATTCCAGGGTTAATGAATCTTCATGGTTTTTTAGACTAAGGTTTACCACCCTATCAAAACAAGATGCATACATTGTCCCCCCCCCTCCCCTTTTGCTCATGTATATTTGTGTTCTTGCTCTGTTGTACTATTTTATTCCACTGGCCTTTAGATCCCTCTCACTAAACCTTACCTATCAATTCTTGTATTGTTATCAAGAACTCCATATCAGTTATACTTTTGTTTTTAAGACTTCCATGGAGAGTTATAGTATTTGTGCTTCAAACTAGACAACCTGTTCATTTTCTGTCTCAAAAATGGACAACTTTTGGGTGACGAGGGGACACACTCAACACCTTTTTTAAAAGAAGACCTGATTTAGGTGTCAGCTATGGTTTTTGTATGTGTTCTCCCCCTCCCCTTAAAAGAGAAGGAAAGCATATCACCAATTTTAGGCAATGGTGCAGAGATTGCAAAAAGGATCTGGTTTAAGGATCATGTTCAGCCCAGGGGCCTTTGGTTGATCAACCATGTTCTAGAGAGAGAGAGAGAGAGAGAATCCCTTTTGTTTGGTTATTACACAGCACAAACAAGGAAGTAGAAAACTCCATACGTACAAAATAAAAATTAAAAAAACCTAAAGCTGTAAATCATGTCATTATCCATTGCCATCAGAAGGTGACCTATTGGGTAGTGATTGCTTAATCTGTCCCTCAGCTCAGGGATTCTGTTGTCTGGTTCCCAAATACCTAAGGAAGAATGGCATTTGTAGAAGAGAATTAGAGAAAAGGCTAAGCATCCTTTCTTTCTGCCTATTGATGCTTGAAAGACCTTCATTTCTGCATGCCTTGAAACTTGGCAAACCTGGTATTAAGGACTACAATCTTCTATACAACACACTGAGGGTGTAAGAGCAAGGAAGTGGATATTTTCTATAAACTGATTTGTTTATTGGTAGAAGACTGTCTAGTTTTAGAAAATGGCCTGGAATAGGTAGTTTTACAATCCACCACCTGGATTGTAGTGAAAAAACATATATTTACTATAATTGAATATACAATGCAAACTCTTCCAGAAATAAGACATATTTCAGTTTTAAAATGTTAAAACTGGCAACGTTTTTTTAAAATCCACTACCTATCTGTTATTAAATCCATTATCTATTTTTGTATCTAAACTGAAATCATTGCTATGACCTCATTTGAAGAGCTTAGATTTGTTCCATTACCAAAATTAATTGTTCTTGTATCTGCTCAGCCCTGATACTGAAGACTGAAAATCAGTTCAGTGTAATATTTGTTTGATTTACATATCACTTTTAAGAGCAGTTTTCAAGTATAAATCATGTGCCGTTTTATTATTAGATTCCAAATGCAGTTCTTTAAATATATAGCAATGTAATTTTTGTGCGAAGGACAAATGAATGTTCAGAATTTACATTTCTAATTCATTTGCACTCATTTTAATTTTTGAGATAAAGTTTCACGTTAATGAGTTGTTTTATGATCAATGTTCTTCTGACTACATAGATTTATTTCCTAAATTTTAATTTGAACATTCTTAGATTTGTGATAACATTGTATTTTGAACCCCATCTTGGTCCAGCTTATTACATACTGGATAAGCATATTTTTGTTGAAAAAGCCATCTCATATTTCAAGAATAAACCATGGATGGCAATTATAGTTTCATATAGAGCTTTATAGATGATGACCAGGACCTTGAAGTGAACTTGGAAACAAACTGGTAGCCATGCAGCTCCCATAACAGCAGGGTTGTGACAATACCATTAAGCACATGGGTGGCTGTATTTGGTACCAGCTGAAGTTTCTTAGTGATTTTCAAGGGCAGCTCCATATTGAGAAAATTGTAGTAATACAAGTGTAAAGTAACAAGGGCATAAATGACCATCTTCAGTCTGTACAGTTTTAGGTAAGACCACAACTACTTGGCAGAAGCTCTCCTGGACATAGTATCCACCTGCTTCTCCAGCAGGAACCTGGAGTCCAGGAGGATCCCTAAATTGCAAGCCTGCACTTTCGGGAGAGCACAACTGCAAGAAGAGGCAAAGTAGGATTCTGAGCCAACAACCATTCTGTCTTGCTTGGGTTGAATCTGATTCTTTTATGAATCTGACTCTGTACCTTCCCACTCAGGTCTTGACAGGCTCAGAACCCCACTACATCCCCTAATTGGGCTGAAATGGGTAGTTATAGCTGGACATCATTGGTATATTGATGATACATCACCCTATACCAACAAATAATCTATTCCAGCTTCATGTAGATGCTAAGCAAGATGGGGAAGAGAAATGAGCCCTGGAAACCTCATATTGCTATGCCCCTGGGATCAACCTCGCTCCATCCTGCAACAACTAATGGACCTGCCTGCTCAGGAAGGAGCAGAACCATGGCCAAACAGTCCCTCCCACTCCCAAATCTCACTGGCAGTCCAGAGGTATGCTGCGGTTCACATAACTGAAGGCTGACAAAAAGTCTAGCAGGACAATAATGGTTGCTTTCCCACCATACATGGCTAAATACAGGACATCAGGGAGAGCAACCAGTGCAGTTCCTATCCCATTCCTGGCTTGCATTCTTACTGCCAGGGGTCCACCTAATCCCCATATTCCAGAATCCTTTCCATTTGCCATCCCACCACTTTGCCCCAACCTAGACAAAAAGGAAGTTTGGGTAAAGGACCATTGTCCATCACTGTGGATCCAAGCCAGACCTCTTCAAGAGAAAGCAAACTAGTGCCTCTTTCAAGGCTACTGGAACTTTCCTTGAAAAAAGGCATTGACTACAGCCCAAAATCCAATTTCCATTTTCTTCCCTGGCAGCTTTAACTACCCACAATATGAAAAAAAAAGAAGATGGGCTTATTAATAGATTTGTTTTATAAAGTATTTAAGGTTTTGGTTGGTTAGTTGATTGTGTTTTGTGTAATTGTGTGCTTTAATAACACTGCCTTATGCTGGCAGGCAAGATCAAGTGACTTTCACTTGATTATACTATACAGGGAATAAGACTTTATTTTTAACTCAAATCACAGAAGGATATGATTACAGTAAATGTGTTTTGCTTTCAGTTTAAAAAAAAAAGATTTTTTTTTCCCATGGGTGGGTGGTTGTGGGTGGGCGGATGGTAAGAAGAAGACCAAGATTACTTTGATTTTATGTTATGACTTGGTTACAATTTAAGGTCAAAGGGCAGTCAGAATTCATCTTGGGATCAACTAATTTGAAAGATGTATATAAAATCCTTCTTTTTCAGCCTCAGTTGTCTTTGGATGACATTTTTACACATGAGCTTTCTTCCTATTATTTAAATTAGGGAGAAACCCATTTCAGAGATGATTTGGGAAGGGGATCCTAAAGAAAGCCATCCCCTTCCCTTTTTATTTTTATTTTTTCAGAGAGGAGCTCAATTTGGGATTATCTCTAGAGATCAATAGGATAATGGTTGAGGATATTATTTTTATTTCATTGCCAATATAGCATTGCATTTGTGATTATTATTTAGTCCTCTTACTATGAACAGTTTAGTCTTACTCTTGCTCTGACACCACTGGGCATATCTTCCCATATTAAGCAAATATAATAGTCCTGCCAAAACTGTTAGTTGAGGCCTCTGCCACCAAAACCCAGAGTAGCAGGGACAACAATAGCTCTGCTGTAGTAAAAAGGAAGCTGTTCTTATGTAATGCTTTATCACCAATGGGCAACTTATCAACAATAGGCAATGCTTTTCTCATCAATGGGCAACTTTCCCTCCAAAATCAGGTTTCATCAGTGAATGAATCTGGCTTCCACACAGAAAACAGAAGCTGGCTGATTTTTTTTTTTTTTAATATTAATGCTGCCATAAGGCTAGAACTCCTTTATTTTGTCCACATTTTTTGGTACTGGGTACTCCTTGTGCCTCCTGCCTGAAAGTTAGGGTCTTTTTTTTAAAAAAAATAGTTCTGTGTAAGAGCTCCAACTTCAGTCTCTTGTTTCTGGCACATGACTGGACAGCCAAGAAGGGTTCTTGCAAAATATAACCGGGCAGCAGTAGAGGTCTGGCTGAAGCGGGTCAATTCCATAACACAGAAGACAAGTTGAAGCAAGTAAAGCAAATATTAGTTATTTTGCCTCTGTTTAGTTGTATACTGTATTTCAATGCAGTATAACAACTGGTGTTTATGAACTGGATCAAACCAACTAGATAAACACTCCTGCAAAGACTGTGCAAAATGAGTCAAAGTGACTTAACAACAATTGCTCCAAATATTCTGTATAATGCATCTGCCCAAATCTTAAAAGTGGTGTAATGAACTCTTAACTTGACACTGGAATGATCTCTGGAGAAGATGTGATTTTGTTGAGTGGTAACACTAGCTCAGTTCTGGTTAGCAAAGGAAAATCACCCCCGCTTCCCCCATGGGGAAACACATTTCTTTACTATTATTCTAACATGTAGTAGATGCATGCATTCTATAATTTGTATGTGTACCCTTGCATTTCTAAAGAAGGGAGCATGAACCATAGGCCTCCACTAGGGGTCAGGAAGGGACAAGTGACAAAACATACGTCATGACATCACAATGCAAACCCATGACTTATGTACTTGCATCTGATATTAGGACCCAAGTATAAAATCCAAGAGGTTTGATTTTGGGGAGGGAGAGGGGTCACTATAGCTTGGAGCAGTGCCTATGCATATATCCTCCTGAAATGTCTGTGTTTGTTTACAAGCGCGTTGAAGTGGAACTGTATCTCATTTGGGCCAATGATCATGGATGTAAGTCATGAGTGGAAATTACGGCTCTCTAGGCATTACTGAATTGCAACTTGTAGCATCCCAAACATTAACTGACTGGGGTTTATTTTATTGTATTTATTGTATTTATATAGCCACCCATCTCACATAAAGTATTGTGTTCCCAGGGAATTGTATTTTAGCAACATCTCTAAGGCTGCTTTTTCTCTACCCTTAGCACAGTTGAAGCAAGAACTTTTAACCTTTCCTATTGTCTTTCTTGTGCTGTTATATTAATACCTAGAATTCCAAGTCAGCCATCAGGAAATGTGGAAGGTTTGTCATAGCTCAATTAGGAAATAAGAATGAGATATTTGGAATAAACCTTTTTATTAACTATTTACAGAGGACCATTGCAGGCAATATGCATAACTCCCAGGGACTGACCTTTGTACTTTCAAATTATGAGACACATTTATTTATATTGTCAAGCTAAGATGCTACTAAATTAATATAAAGTTGTAAAATAGACTTTTTCTTTAAGAAATTGTGCCTGTCTCCCTTTTGTCTTTTCCTTGATCTAGACAATACAGCATCTATACTCACCAGACGAAATGGCTTTCGGAGGCAAGAACAGTCGGTTTATTATTTGCCAATATTCATTGTAGACAGTGGCTCACCTTCACTGAGTAGCACCAATACACTCACGATTCGAGTCTGTGATTGTGATGCAGATGGCATTGCCCAAACATGTAATGCAGAGGCCTACATCTTGCCAGCAGGACTTAGTACTGGAGCACTCATAGCAATCCTGGCTTGCGTTCTGACACTGCTAGGTATGTCTGTGTGGTTTGTTCATCGGAGGGAACAATTATCCTTCAGAATACATGGAATAATGTTATTTTCATTTCCTAATTGTTATTGCAAGAAGTATAGGGGCTAGAAATAGAGTTGTCAAAATCATCTAATATAAAGGTAATGATCAGGTCCACTCTTGCTTAACATCTGTAGATGTGGTTACATCTGATATCTTCAGGTATTTATAACATTTAATTCCTGTAATGTCTGATGATGATGATGATGATGATGATGATGATGATTGGTTTATTACTCAGGATGACTAACAGTTAAAACAAGAAAATAATAAGATGCATAAATTACAAAAATATATAATAATAAGTCTTGGCTTCATTAAAAATTAGGCAGTGGTGCTATTTAAATTGATGGAACAGTGTTGCAACAGTGATGATGATGATGATGATGATGATGATGATGATGATGATGATATCTGATGACCTTGGGTGGAAGTTCTATAATGGGAGGAAACATTTTTTAAGATAACCTGAAGCCAGTTGGGGTATTTAAAAGTCAGACCCAACAATGTGAACTGAGTTTGAAAGAAGCCAGAATTCTGTATCAGGACAGACTTAGATTGATCAGTTAAGATTAATTTTACACAGCCTATAACATGTCCTTATGCATTCTTATTTTGTCTGGTACAAGAAGGTAAAAGGTATTAAAATCTATGATTGTTACAAAACCATTACCTTTGATTACAGATTGGTTTATCTGGGACCAAAGTGAATGTACAGATTTTAGACTCAGAATTTGGGTTCCATTCTTTAAAAAAAAAAAAAAAGGCAGATCAGGTGCAACCAACAATAATACATTAGCAAAATGATAGAAAAACAATACATCAAGGAAACACTAAGACTGGCTATGTTCTCTGATGCGTAGATAGTGAGCACTGAAATGTAGTAATGTATGTGTGTTCAATTATCGTCTGGTGTTTTATTTAATTTGTAATTTTGGCTTTGCTTAGGCCTGTTTGCCTCTGGGCAAACAGTGATTGTCCAAAGGTAACCCAAGCTTCACATTTCACTGGAGTACATTTTTTCATCATCTCTGTAGGAAATCATCTATATAGTAAACTTTGAACTGAACATTCCCACAGTCCTATCACACTGTATATGATTGATCAGACTCGAAACTGACAATTCCCATTTATGTGATCTATTTCTATATTACTCCCCATGTCAAAAGACATTACACAATTCTGCTTGCCCAGAATGATTACTTAAACAAAACAGCTGTAGAATATATGGAATGGATGAAATTTCACTTACAGATGTATGGGTATATTTAAGAATACATTCTTTTTTTTTAAGCATAGCAGTTCAGGTAAGCTGGAAAAAAAACTTGATGAGAAAACATTCCCATTATTATTTTGATATGCCTGTTTTTTTATTGAGATTTCTGCTTCTTTCTGGTTGTCAAAAATTGCCCATGTAGTATAATATAAAGCTGTGCTAAGAAAATGACATGCATTCACTGCTAGGCTCTTTCAGGCTTCAGCTGGTAGCTGAACTGGAACCAATTAGATAAGCCCACAGGAAAATCCAAGAACTGAGTATAAGTAATATTTATTGAAGAAAGTAGAAAGACAATATCAAAAGAATTTGCTATTAATCATAGACTAGACTTATTTATAAATTCAAGGATCAAACCTTTTTACATTTAATTTTTATCTCCACCTTACCTAATGGAGAACATGCTGGAACTCATTTGTTTCTATTTGTCCTTTCTTTTTACAGCAATAAGCTTTGCTTTTATCTGGTTTCTCACTGACTGTGTAGAATTAACTCTCAACAGGTTTTGTGCCAAACTCAGATCTCATTATAACTCTTGCATTTGTTTGGTTAGCCTTTTCAGAATTGAGGCTCTTTTTACCTGAATGTTCTAGCTTTCAGCTCTGGTTTCCTATAGTGCAGGTTCTTAAGAACAAACAGTTTCCACCAAAAATATTAGGTACAAGAGTTAAAATGACAGTACTTTACTGAGAGTGTAATTATTGTGAAGAGTAATGATAAAAGTAAAGACTGAGATCTCCAGATGGTCTTTTATCTTATTAAAGCTCAAAAACACATTTCACATTTGATATATTAAATCTATAAGATACAGATACACAAATGGCACTAAAGCAAATTTGAAGGCAGATTCAACTTTGCTGAGCTGAAAACTTCAAGTTATATTGGATAGAATATAAATTATTAGATGTAGAATATAGATGAAATGCATATCTCCAAACAATTCCAACATCTTTCAAAGGATTCTTGCTTATATTACTGCTCTGCAAGTTGTCTTAAACAACTGAGGAGAAGTACTTTGCAAATACCAATTCTTGTTACTTTAAAAGCATGACAAACAGTGATATCATTTAGTTTTTACTCTAGCTTAAATGCAGGGACTCAAAGGAGACTAGGATACTAGCATAGAGAAGTTTGTTTATTTAGTTTAATTACTTAATTTTTTATTCAATTTAGCTGCCAACTTGACATGCAACTCAGTGTTGCATACACAATTAAAAACAACAAATAAAACCTAATAAAAATAATATTATGTAAAACAGATAGTGCTGTATATAATTCGGACAATCAGGAACAATCAAAAAAGGTTCATAAAACCTCTTGACCATGCACCAAAAGCCAGATCTTCGAAGCCTTTAAGAAGGTAGGCAGTTAAGGTCATCCTGTCTTGTAGGGAATGCTGTTCTATAGGACAAGTGCAGTGATAGAGAAGGCACCTCTGCTGGGCACCACCAGATGACACTGCTTAAGACATGACTTGGAGCATGCCAACCCTGTCAGATTTTACTGGATGGGCAAAGATAATCAGGAATAGGTGGTCTTGAAATAACCAGGCTCTGTGCCATGAAGAGCCCATTATAGATGACAACCAGCACCTTGAATTGCCTGGAGGTCCACTAGAAACCAATGTTGATCAGGAACTAGTGGTGATGCACAGGCATATTGAGGTGCACCCATGACTACTTGTGCCACTGCATTATACCTCTTCACCATGCAGTGTAATCATACTGCACAGTCTATTACTTTCCTTAATTTTAGGCATTATGGCAGTTGAAGTCCAGCATAGTTGAAGGACACCAGGTTGGGAAAGCTGCTGTAAACTCATATTGCACAGTGCATCACTGTAGTTGAAAGTCTTTAGGGATAAGTCAATATGAAATCTGATTTTAATTCAGCATCAGCTTGGAGCCAAATAAAACATAAGTAAACTTCTAAAACTAGTTTTGTGATTTGCAAAAGCATATGAAAACTGTTATGATCTGTGTCATTTCATTTATATTGTACATAACTTTTAAAAGAGAAATGAAGAAAATCTTTAATGCCTCTGATAAGTATATGGCAATTATATATATTCAGTTAATATCACAGAAACGTAATAATAATTGTTTTTATAATACCTGCCTAATATAATTGTAACTATATTTTCGTGCCTACCAACAACTCTCTTTTCCCCCTTAGAAATTCATACCTTCATCTGAAACCCTTAGTTTCATTGTATTTAAACATGGTGCGGTCTTGTTAACTGCTTTCCAGATCTGATGCATCACTATCTCACATAGGATTACTGATACCTAGAGGGGCATGTTATTAAGTTCTTTCTCAGACCAGGAATGAGCCTCACTTCTGAAAAGGCTAACCAAACAAATGCAAGAGTTATAATGAGATCTGAGTTTGGCACAAAACCTGTTGAGAGTTAATGTTGAGAGTGCATGGGGCAGTGTTGTACGGAGCAGGACCAAGTGTTTTCCCTAGTTTTGGGATTGTGCTATAGTTTTCATAAGTTTGCTAACAACACCTCGTTAGATTTTTGTTTTTATAAGGCAATGTGGTGGCTTTTTGCAGTTCTGCATGAACTTTATAGGTTGCTTGTATTTACTCTAGATGATATCCTAACAGCCATTCTGGTTCCAGTAAAGTGTTTATTTGTATAATTTTTATATAGAATCATTTATATACAGCATTGCCTTTTAGTTTTTGAAGCAACTCTCAAAGCAGTTTAGAAGAATAAAATAATAGTCGGGTAATGAAATGTCTGCAATGGAACAACCAAGCTCAGTGAGCACCAAGAACTCCCGAGTTCAACCCTGAGCTACACATATTCTCTTCTATTGGCATAAAGTGATATTTCAGTAATAAATAAATAAATAAATGGATACATAAATACATTAATCTAAAATAAGCCAATCATTCACATCCACAGAGAAGTCCCAATCAATAAAAGCTTTGTTGCAATGATTAAAAAATGATTAAAAGAAACTGTACAAGTTAAACTAAAAACTAATACATAGACATGAAGAAATGGTTTTCTGTAGCTAACAAGTCAAAACTATTTTGTGGAAAGGTATAGAGAACAGAAAAGCTCTGTGTTATAGTAGCAGAAATATGTCCTCCACGCTTGCCACACTAAAAATGATTTGCAAACTTGGCATATGAATATTAATCCAGTATGATATTAGCATGTATGATGATCATATATGAAGCAGCATCCTCAATAACTAATGCAGTTAGACTTCAGTAATATCTCTCATTCCTTCAAGCATAGCATGTTGCAGTGAGTTGGACTAGAATTCTTATCAATCAGCCAATATTGCTTGAGATGTTGGGAATTGTAGATCAAGAAATCTCAGGAAAACCAGGTTTAGAATGCCTACCATATAGAATTTAAGCTTGAGTTTCTTAAGCCTTAAGTGAATGTGTTAGCTACTGCATTTTTGAAGCCTTATGGTGTAAAACAACAACATAGTGTGTAAAGTAGGTTGTGATGTGAACAAAATTTAATGTCCGAAGAATAACTGTCTTCGTAAAAAATGGGGGAGGAGGCCTTTTTCCTGACAAGGATCAGCAACAAGTACCCAGCCCTCCACATCAGATTGGTCTCTGTATATGATCCTGGCTTGGAAAAAGCAACTTAAAACTTATATTGCATAGCTGTCCTTATGCCCTTGTATTTATCTGAACAAAGATGGAAGATCAGGGATAATGCTTCCCCCTGTCATCTTGGTATATGGATTACCTTTCAAACAAGCCATCGTGCCCTTAAGTTCAGGTAAATAAAAGCTGGAGACACACTAGGTGATAACATATATTTATGTGTAATATAGTTTATCCTTTGGATTCTTTCTTCCTCTCCCTCTGTTATTTTTCTTTTGGTGGAGGGAGGTCTCAGATTATTTCTGAGTTAACACAAAACAATCTTTGGAGTATTTGTTCTGAAGCCTAAAAGCATTTGGGACGGGTAAAAGTAATGTAACAAGTAACAGACAATCCTGTCTGTTAGCTTAATTGGTTGTTTAGTCTAATACTAATAAGAATCCTATAGTATTATAAAAACTAACACATTTATTATCATACCAGCTGGATGTATGATCACAATCCACTAGCAAAAATATAGATGTGAGAAAGGACAGTTAATGTAATTGTTAGCCTTTAAAGCAGGGTTCCTCAACCTCAGCAACCTTTAAGATGGGTGGACTTCAATTCCCCCTCCCATGGCTGGCTGGGGAATTCTGGAAGTTGAAGTCCACCCATCTTAAAGTTGCTGAGGTTGAGGAACCCTGCTTTAAAGTACCACAAGGCTCTTTATTGCCTTCACTGCTAAAAACTAAAATAGCTGTGTCTTATTTTAAAACAAGTGGTTGCTGATACTGTTTTCTTTTTCAAACATGTCACCATTGTTAATTTTAAAACTCTGCTCTAAAATAGCTCCCATTCAAATCCAGCAATTAGTGCGTTGGAAGCAGAATCAACTAGTTTTTCAGACATCGCCATGGCTCTTGCATGGCTGCTAATACAACATTTATTCAGGTAGAGGTTAAAAATTATTGTTCAAGAGCAGTTGAAGTGATTAGAAATTAATATTCTCTTAAAGCCATTTATATGCTAAATTGTTTAACATTTCAAAGGATTTGGGAGGGGTTGGCTTCAAGCAATCATGGGCTGTGCAAGGCAAAACTGCATAAAACATTCATTTTTATCTTGCTTTTTGTTGTACCTCTCGGCAGATAAATCTACTAAGTTTCATATATTTTGCACTTATTAGCAGGTATTTAACTCCACAGATAAAGTCTGCTGAATGTGTCACAGTGTGAAAACGCATTTTCACTGGTGTAATGAACAGATTAACTGCTTGCTACATGGCTGTAGTTAGTACCTTAGGATAGTCAAAAGTAATTTAAGAAAAAAAAAGAGAAAAACCTAGCAGCATCCATTTGGGGGCTGAATTTGAAATATATTATAAATATATTATTTTCCATCTTTTATTTCATGAAATCTAAGGCCTAGTAGAAATCTTTCTAATTTAAATAACTTACCAGTCCTTACCCAGTGAAATAGTCCAGGATGATACAATTATTCCATGAATTTGTTCTCCACAATGCAACTTTTCAATTTCCAACTCATATGGAAAATACATGCTAGTTACCTTCCACATTTCATTTCATGTTTCTTTTCTTTCTGTACAGCCATCTACATGTTCTTTTATGGAAAAACAATATTTAGAATAGTAAACATAGTACAGAGGTTAATTTTTCATTTAATTGCATCTACATTAAGAGCCATCCCATCTACCAACAGTAAACTTAATTTTTTACACCATCACAATGATACTGCAAAAATAGCAGAGGTCATTATTAAAAAGGACTAGGAGAAGAATCCTGCAAAAGACCTCAGCAGGGACCAGTCATGGTGATTGGGCATGGAATAGGGTATCCCCTTCAAGTTGATTATAGATGGAAGATATTTTCTGTAATTTGTACTACTTTAATTGTTAATAAGCACTACATGAAAACAGCCACTGTTGCTTCATCACTGTTTATGAGAAAACAGCTATTCCATTCCTATTGTGATGACGTTTAGATTTTAAGTTCTATTTAAGAACAATTTAGACTATCATGAATGTCCTTTAAATATGAACAGTGTTTAGGAATGTTTAATTAATGGAAATATATAATGTAGTGTTTTGTTTTTTATTTTGCTAAAATTACATAACTAGATCTTTAGTGAAAGTCACCCTTAAAGATAGATGTGTATATAATATAAAACTTGAATAGTATAATTAAATGATGCTTTTGATAATTCTTGAATAATATCAGTTGCAAATGTTTAAAAATGCATAATACAGATTGAATGCTTAAGTCTTCTAGGTCATTCTGTGAATTTGTCTTCTCTCTAAAGCCACCAAAAAATTTTCTTAAATATTAGAAATGTCAAAAACCATTGCTACCTAGTACAATGAACTGATCTGGTCTGATAAACACCAATACCTTTGTGAATTCTTATTGCAAATAATTCACAGGTACATGATAAGTATTTTGCACATTAAAGCAAAGTGCTCTCTGTTAGAACAGTGCTTTTAATGCATGAACCACAACTTATGCTAGCTATTATTTAACAACTCTGAATTTTTCAATCAAGGATCAGATACTTTATCAATTAGCCTCTACTCATATACTTCAACAATGGAGTCACTTCCCAAACTCCTGACAGTTAAAGTGCACATAGAGTGTTTATGAATGTGCTTTTATCACTCAGGCAATTAAGAGTTCAGAAACAGGTCTCTATATTTAATGGCTGAGAAGTTGTAATTTTCTGCTTGAACCTGCTTTAAAATGTATGTTTTAGCAATCTGTACCAAATAAGAAATACATATGATGGCATTAAATCAGAATGAACATAGTAATAGATTCTTTAATGTCTAAAAGCCTTTAAAAGCCACTTTAGAAACTGCTAACTAATTTTCACAATACCTTATTGTATAACCATCGTAAACTTGTTTATCCTGCATAATTTATGAATAGTTTTACTCTGAACTGGGAATATAATGAGTTGGGGATTCTCTTAATTCAACTTTGCTTAAAGCATTACTTCTTCCATTGCAGTGCTTGTCCTGCTGATTGTTACAATGAGGCGGCGGAAAAAAGAGCCTCTTGTTTTAGATGAAGAGAGAGATATCAGGGAAAATATAGTCCGATACGATGACGAGGGAGGTGGAGAGGAGGACACCGAGGCGTTTGATATGGCTGCCCTGAGGAACCTCAACATCATTCGCGATACCAAGATCAGGAGGGATGTGACTCCAGAGATACAGTTCTTGAGCAGACCGTCTTTTAAAAGCATCCCTGATAATGTTATTTTTCGGGAATTTATTTGGGAAAGGCTAAAGGAGGCTGATGTGGATCCCTGCGCTCCACCATATGATTCCCTGCAGACATATGCATTTGAGGGAAATGGTTCAGTGGCTGAGTCACTCAGCTCTTTAGATTCTGTCAGTTCAAACTCTGATCAGAATTATGATTACCTCAGTGACTGGGGGCCTCGTTTCAAACGGCTTGCAGACATGTATGGAACTGGACCAGAAAATTTGTATTCATAGCCTTTGAGCTTTTTTATGACAATGCACTAAAGGAAAAAAGGAAAGAGAAACTCAATATCTGGACTAAGAAAAATCTGTAAATATTTATCCATCTTTTTTTAATCTTTTTTCCCCTCTTTTTTTTTCTTTTTCTTTTTTCTTTTTCTTTTTGACTTGGTGAAGCTTATCTTCATTAGAACATTGCCCAAGGGACTGCACTGAACAACAAAGAGTGAGCATCAAATGGCATTTTTGGTAAAATTAAGATGCTTGGCCATATACAAATAGATAGCAACCCTCATATCTCATATACCTGCAGAGGCAATTAACCTCTAAGAGTAGGTTCTGCACTGTGACCTCAATGAGCCAATGATACCCTGTAGATGCCTTCGGAGTACTGCTGGGTTGAGACTGAAGAGTCTCTGCTTAGTGGGGAAAAGGGGGAAAAGTTCATTTACCATTTAAAATAGTATTACAATATATTGTATACTATTAATGCAAGGTTTCATTTTTCATTTGCAGTGTTGCATGCAAGTTGCTGGCTCAAAACTATCCAACACAGTGATTTCTATTTGTTTGAAAGGCTACTAAGTCCAAAAAATCTGTAAATATCTGGGTAATTCTGAAAATAGACTGCAGTTCCTATTCTGAAAATCTGCAAAATATGCCATTGCCTTATTAAAATTGTTTGCAGGAAATGTCAGTTGAAAAGATGGAAAGTGATTCTCACAGTTTTGTGATGCCTATGTAGGTATGGGGGAAAAAGTTGCTGTCTATATATTGATGATTATTAATATTAATATGTCTTCTGATTCATACAGGAGAACTTTTCTCATTTTTAAAAAAATAAAATGTTGACATGTAGAGGTATGTTCATTTTGGAGTTCTGATCTCCATTACATTCAGGTTTATTATATGCATTGTGGTATTAGATGCTTGGGAACATGCTGTTTTTCCTCCAGTGTGAGCTACATGAAGGAAATGAAGCATGGAAATAGAGAAATTATAGTAAAGCAATTGAGTTCATTGTTCATCTCTCCGAGAGGAACACTGCTACAAGGACACACGGCTGTCATTGTTCTTCTGAGCCATTACAAAGTCTAAGATTTTTGAATAAAATGTTTGTACTTTGCATTTTCAAAGGAGACTACAGAGGCAGCCAGGAGTGTCTATAATGGAAGTTGTAGTTTTCAAGGTCATCTGTTCTATGTGCTTTAGCAATTTAAACAAACCTGATCCTTCCATCAAATTCCCTACCTCTTTGCTGCTGTGGAATCACAGCAAAGCGCTCTTTTACTTTTCTTTCATATGTTAAGCAGCATAATATGATTAGCACCACATTCTATCTTCAGATCCTCCCAACCCACATAAGCTTTTCCCTCCAGGGAGGTCACTTCATAACACATCATCTCTGTACTGGTTCAGGTGTGCCAACCTTGAAGGATGACTGCAGTTCATTAAAATAATGTTAGGTTTCTTTTGATGTAGGATTTCTTAGAATATGACAAAATCTTATGATTCAGGCAATATTTATATTTTAGCTGTTTTGATTATTATTAGAAAATAAGACATGAACTGAAGTAGAATAGTGCTTTATTTTAATACTCTTCCTATTTTCTTCTCTCTCTCTTTCTTGCTTGTTGAGTTCCTGAATAAGGACCAATCTTAAAAACATTAATTCACCTGCTTGGACTTAAAGTGGCTGTACATGAAAATAGTACTGGAATAGTACTGGAATACAATAGTACTGTTTGAGGATCAAGAGTTACAGCTACAGCTCTTGCAGCAAGAACTCTGGAAGACATTATGAAATCCCTAGAATAGGGGTTTTTGAGCATGTTGTTGTATGAGCCTCTCTGAATCAGGAAGCAAATGGCTTGACTCTACCTTAACATAATTTGTACAGACACACAAACTGGTCAAGCCTGTTCTTATAGGCAGCTAGATCAATAGAAAGTCTCATCAGGACAAAATTCCTAATGTGCTTTGAATCCCTTAAAAAAGAAAATGATAGGGTTCTGTATGGTTCTGATTTTATTCCAAAAAAGTGTTTAAGAGCACACAGGGACATAAATGTCTGTGACTCTTTAAAGCAGCCACATCTTTCTCCAAGATTGTGTGGTTGCTTGATATATGTGGCTGCTTTAAAGAGTTGCAGACAGGTACTACATTGATGTCTCCACAAACTCTGAAGTACTATTTTGAAATTCAGTCCAAACCAATATACAGCCCTCCTGAATGAACCTTTAAAATTTAAGAAGTTTCTAATATATAAAAGCCATTAACATAGCTGGAGTATTACACAGGTTTATGCTCTGCTTACTGAACTGACAAGAACATGTACAAAAATCAGGGCACTGTCAGAAACAAATTTGTGCCTTCCCCTAGAACATTAGGTACCACCACAGAAAGGCTCATTTGACTTTTTGAAAACCTAGACTGCAGAAGTAATTTTCACTCTGAAGACATTTCTTTTAGATAATGATTCAGATGGAAAAATCTAGACTGCATGAATAACAAAACAGAAGGAAAATTACCTTAAGGCTCTATAATTCTTGCAGCTCAGCATTATCAATGAACTACATCAAAGTGGCCTTCAACTTCATTAAGAAATAAAATTTGATCATCCACAAACACAATTCTTTACCTTGGGTAACTTTTTGTAGACAATCATTGTTTAATGATTTAGTAGACTTTGTTTCTTTTATATATGTATATATATATACATATATACATACACACACACACACATACATATACATACATACATATACACACACACACATACATACATACACACACATGCACATGAATGATTTTGAATGAATGATTTTGTAATGGAACTCAAAAAATATCGTCTTAACTTTTCATCACAAATGTAAGATTTCAATAAACAAATTTTAAAAAGTCAAGTTTATGAAACTCAATAACAAATTGAGCTGCAGGAGTTATGTAGCTGTTACATAAGAAGATATGTATGATTTTATAAAACAAATTCCTTGTTATTAGAAAAAATACTCTAGTTCAAGGCCAGGATCCAAAGACCTATGCAATTAGCTTATATATCGACATATCCAAGGTGAGGTTTGGCATGTGCTTCTCAAGTAATAGTCTGTTGTGTCATGTGGCAAATGCCTACTTAAACTCAGGGGACCTTCAAAAGTGATTTCTTACTAGACATCATTAGAAAAGAAAGAAGGAAAAGCCCATTGAGCATACTCAGATAGATTGAGAAACTTTAGTTGCAATCCTGTGTACTCTTACTTGGACATACATTCTGTTAAAGTATTTCTGAACTGGACTTACTTCTAAGGAAACATGCATAGAATTACACTTTCAAATTATCTCTGTGACTCTTGGTCAATATATTTGCATTTAGATTTTAACATATATCACTCAGAGTAAACAGCTATGATGTACAAATATGCCTCTCTTATTCTTTTTTATATAAAGCTGTATGATATCATTTCTATAAAATCTTGAGAGCATTATTGTTTTTGTTACCCAATCTATATTACTTGAAGCATAAAAACCCTTCCACGTTGCCGTTAGTTATCCCTCTCACTGATCCTCATTCATTACAAATATTGGTAAGTTTTTAAATTATTCAGGTGCATAGACCCATGTGTACATGGATCTCTTCCACAAATAATTTCAATTTGTTATAAATGGATACTATGCCCAAGTATACCAGATTCTCCATTGAAATGAGAGGGAAATCGCTCACAAGTGAAGGATCCCTGTGTGATCAGTTTGTGCACCTATAGCCATTGTTGAATTGTGGTGCCTGGCTACACCATGTGAAACCAGTTTTTAAAATTGTTTTATAGATTTGATTGTTTTATAGATCCAGCATGCAATTTACATTATTTCCTGGTTCATTGTACATCTCGTGATTTTGCTACACCTTAATGTCATGCATATTTTATGTCACGGACATCCACAAGTCTTGTAGCAAAATCAATTTCTGATCTAGTCTAAATTTATGCTTTAGAGACTAACATATTATCACAGTGTATCAACAGATGATCTGTTAAAATGAAGTATGATATTTAAGTAATATTTGTGAATTCTGCTGATATTAATTAGACTAAAACTAGCTATGATTTGTATATGATCGCCATGTTTATATTTTGTCTGTCTGGTTTTTCAGGGTTGTCTATTCCACCAAATATCTACATTATTCTGCAATTTTTTTAAAAAAAAGTGTACAAGCTTTGCATTTATTTTCATATGCAACTTTGCTAATATTTGAACAATTGTGCATCACATTCAGTTAACATGTGCATTTTTATACACTAATTTTTAAAAAGAAAAATGTGCACATTTTTATGCAAGTTATTTTTGCTGAGACCTGCATTGCCAAGTTTGGGGAAGTTCGGAATCTGAAGACTAACTGTATTGGATTAGTTCCCTTTAAAATGTGGGCCAAAGTCACAATTTCTAATGCGGATACTGTAATTCATAACAGAAAAAAAAACCTAGACTTCTTTATGAAAAATTCTCCTTCATTCTGTAACATGTACATATGCTAGCCATATCACATTTTTTAAAATGTCATTTTCCTTTGCTTCTATTCCATTTTGTAAACTGCCAATGGCAGGGAAATATGTCATGTAATTCCATCACATTGTTGGAATCAGTGGCACTGATTTTTCACATTCCTTTAAAAAATGTGCTAAGCCATAATATGTTTAAACATGGCTGATGGGGAAAAAAAAAAACATTCAAGGTTTGCACGCCACACTTGTTCATAAACAATGGTTTACAAATTATAGTTACAGTACAAATTACAAAGGCTGGGCTCACACAGCACATTATGCCAAATTCAAAGAAACCACAGTATGGCTAAGGACAATACATAGTCATCTTCCAAGCTCACCCAGTTCAGATGTCTTTGACTTCTGAGTCTAGCACAACTATAGTGTTATGTCCTGATCTTGCTAATAACTTATAAGTAATCAGGGATGTGCTGCCATCTCTTTGTTAACAAAGAGTATTGTCACCACAGATGGCGGACAGAAGGAAGGACTGGGAAAAGTTTTTTTTTTTTTAAGTGGTCTAAACAAAACATTGCGATTCTGTTTCTTTCTCTTCCCTCTTGTTGGTCTAGTTGAGAGAGAAGAGAGTTATTAATGCCACCAGGTCACAATGTGTGAGCCCACCACCTTTTGGGTCTTCCTCAAGTACTCTTCCATCCAGCATCCCACATATGGGATCAAACTGCACCCCCCTTTTTGCCTGCCATATTTCCTTCACCCTTGCAAGGCAACCAGGCCCCTGTGACTCCTTAGTGCTTCTCTCTGCATTATTTTACTGCTTTCCATGCTCACTATATTAAATGAAAGCACACTGTTTTTTAACAGGCTCTGATAATCCCCCCAAATTGAACAAGGGGCTCCCATATGTCTCTAAGCCCCTCCAATATACCCCATTGTTAACAAGCAAAACAAACCCAGGTACCTTTTTAAGACATGGCATCTTCATTACCTTTATAACATATCCTTTATCTGACACATAACAAAGGTAAGAAGTGTAAAAGGAACAAATCGGGTCAAAATCTATTTTTTTCTCTCTTACATATATACATACACATTTATTACAACTCTGCTCTGCTTCAGCACTCCCTGATACAATTACAGTGCAGCCTCTCATTGAGACTAACTACTTATCAGCTGGGGTTAACTGTGATATCAAACCAGAAACTGGAGATACCATTAGACCATTCAAGTCTAACCAGAATGGTCAGTCTGAATTTACTGCTTTTTGCATTTCTAAAAAGACTGAACAGCCTAATTTTTTTTTTAAGGAGTAGCCCAAAAAATACTACACAGTAGCAGGATGATATGGGCTATTGGTTAAATGGTTGCAGAAAATGCAATGCAGTCATGGAAAGGATATGAAACCATTTAGAGCCATAAAAAAAGAAAGAGACAGACAGACAGACAGACAGACAGACAAATAATATCTGAATGCTCCACCAGTCCCTTAATTACTTTTCTCATCCCTCCTTATATAGGTGAGCTTTGACTTGATTGCAACTTAATAAGTATACAGCCGATTTTATATCTGATTGTCTGGCAAGGATGCTTTAATGAGAACATTTTATAGCTGTCAGTGTTGTGCACTTAATCTCCAAGAGTTGATGTCCTTGGGTTCCTCAGGTTGCCTGCAAAAATAGGTACTGCATTGTGGGTGGAAACAAACAGTATTATTAGTAGCAAATGTGTGTTATAGTTCTTGTGGAAGTGTGCTGAAAATAGAAACAAATAAGATATGGTTGTCCCTTGGAAAGAAGATAATAACTGAGAGTTGGTTCCCTGAAAAACAGCTTGCTAACCACTCTAATTGAACCTCTCCTGGAACTTGTCACCACTGGGAAATATTAGGAATATCCTCAAATGCATTTTCATTTCACACAAAAATGCAGTGATCAGTGTTACTATTTGTGTTGAACTACAGGGACCAGCCAAGACATTCACAGCCTGGAGAGTCCCCAAATTTAAAGACACATCCTTATTTTACTTTAAAGAGAGGTCTTCTCTCTCTCTCCCTCTCTTCACTTGAAGACCTCTAGGGAAATAAAAGTTGCTGGGCATAATTGTAACTTCACTCTACAACAGTGTTTCTCAACCTGAGCAACTTTAAGATGTGTGGACTTCAACTCCCAGAATTCCCCAGCCATGCTGGCTGGGGAATTCTGGGAGTTGAAGTCCACACATCTTAAAGTTGCTCAGGTTGAGTAACACTACAGCCCACCCAACTCTTTTAGAAGGGAAAGGAAAGGGGGAAAATGCCTGAGTTGTTCCCAGTAAGGCTGAGTTAAAAAAACAGAGGAAGGAAGCAGAACACATGAAGAAAAAGAGCACCTGGAAAAGTAGATTGAACGAGAAAAGAAAAATTGTGAAGGAGGCACCCAAGATAGCGTGTGGAATAGCTCCCAGTGGGTAACTTGCCCAGAAACCTCCCCAGAAGATACCCAGGAGGATATCCCAGAAACTAATGTGTCAGTAGACAATTCAGAAGGAGGAGGAGGAGGAGGAGGAAACAATACCTTTAACACCATCAAACAACATCTGCCTATATCAGGTCCTTGGGAAGGACTTCATAGTGGATAAAAATGCCAAATCCAATCTAAACATCTGGCTGACTGGGAGACCAACCATTATAATAATAATGCAAATCTAGTATATTTCCTCCCAACTCATTTCTCGCATAAAGTGAACAGCCAGTGCTATGACTGCTTGGCTGTTATGGTCCTGCTCTGGAAGGTGGAATAAGGCTAAAAGACCTAAAGGGGTTCCTACAAAAGAGAGCAGTAGCAATTGCTTACCAGGCCCCAGTTTGATCTGGCATTATAATAGAAGTGGCTAGATAATATGCTGTTCTGCCATCTTGCTCTCGCTTACACACACACACACGTTTAAGAGTAATTTGTAAGAAATAGTAGAATAGTTGTAAGGAGCAGCTGTCTTTACATATAGACATTCAGCATTAATTGATTTCAGTGAAAGCCGAACAGGTATTTTCAAGGTCAAAAACTGGACCTAAGAAAATTGTTTTCTCTGGTTATCTGAGCAGCATTGTAAAGAAGCTTGTAAGCTGGAAGGCAGATGCTGTTTATAGAACGAATGGCTGCCATGGGAGTATGTGATACAGTAGGTGGGGGAAAAATCAGCATCATTACAGCATTTCCCCCCACTCAACAAACAAACAAACAGTCTTGAGGGGTACATTCTAGTCAGTAAAAAGAATAGGATATTTAAGATACAATTTTAAACCAGGTAGTGTACCCACTTAATGAAAGTCATTATGGACTACAGCTGTGAAGTGATATATTGCAGTACACTGTTTATCTGATAGATCACTATGGAAGTTCACAATCTTAATGGTCCAATATTTAATTATAGCTGAACAGCTGAGAACTTATGTTTCTTAATTGGGTTGATCCGAAGATCAGTTACATAAAAGGCCTGTTTTAATTTTAGGCATTATTTTTTCCCTTGGAGCTCTTTATGTGCTAACTATATCATTCAATGTATATTCATGGGTCCTTTTTCAGAACTGAATAGTTCCCACCATTGTAATTTCTTCACAATAACTTAATTGATTGCCTCCATTCTTAAATCATTCTTGGATTTAACTGATAAAATATGCGGATGTTGTATTTTTGCATTCAAGGAGCTATTTAGATAGTCATCCTCCACATGAACCCAACATCAGATGTTCTACATTGACCACCATCATATCTGAATTGCTGTTGTTGAATTCTAAATTTATCTTCTCAGGAACATTTCAAATTACATACCAGTATTTCTCCATCTAATAGCAAGAATACAATAGTCTGATTAGCAAATCTAACAGGATTTGAAGTAGTTATCTATTCCATCAAACAGTTTAGATCAGTGTTGTCCAAACTTGGCCACTTTAAGATGAGTGGAATTCCCCATGCTGGCTGGGGAATTCTGGGAGTTGAAGTCCACTCATCTTAAAGTGGCCAAGTTTGGACAACACTGGTTTAGATGAATAAGCTTTTGAAGAGGCACTTTTTCTTACTTTGAGCAAAAGACAAATTTGGCTCCCTACTAGACCAATGAGATGAATGTGTTGCAACAATGAACATTGAACTTGCTCATATCCAGAACATGCACATTATTTATCTTCTCTCTTCTCTTGTATTAGTAAGGTTCTAGCCTCAACCAATTATTCAGACTTGTCTGAGGGCAAACTGTATGTTGAAAAGACAGATTTCAACCACATCTTTCAATCCACTGGGTGCACATTCTTGGAAATGTGCAGTTAGTTTATAGTCTATTTAGAATTCTGCTACAAAACTTTTTCAGCCTCTAAAGTAGGTGTCTGCAATCCTGTCTCTGCCAGCAGCATATTTTCAGTTCAAGCAGAATTTCAAAGTACTCTAGCCACTATATTGTCCGTTACTATTTTTTTTTTAATTATGGATTTTTCAGCTCAGAACACAATGCTGCTCAACGCTTAAACTTTCATTTTAGAAAGTGTAGACGTCAACCTATATTGACTACAACTTTTTTTATTTAATTGTTTTTCATGAATGCAGATATAATCAATACTCAAACTTCACTTCAGAGAAGTAGAAATTTCAGACCTTTGTCTTTTTAGTTCTCTGTTGATAAAGGAAAGGAAGAGCAGATTTGTAAGGCAGTTGACCATTCTGATTTTAGGAAATCTGTCTGCCTTACAAAAAGTCCAAATACTAAACTGATTTTTGCTTTGCTTCCCTTAATTTGTGTTTTGCTTCAACTGTGGTGTGCATTTCCTTCACATAATACTTGTGTTGTTGTTGTTTAGTCGTTAAGTCGTGTCCGACTCTTCGTGACCCCATGAACCATATTGCGCCAGGCCTTCCTGTCCTTCACTGCCTCCCTGAGTTTGCTCAGTTTCATGCTCATTGCTTCAGTGATGCTATCTAACCATCTCATCCTCTGCCGTCCTCTTCTCCTTTTGCCTTCAATCTTTCCCAGCATCAGGGTCTTCTCCAAAGAGATCTCTCTTCGCATTAGGTGGCCAAAATATCTGAGCTTGAGCTTCATTATCGATCCTTCCAATGAGCAATCAGGGTTGATTTCCTTTAAGATTGACTGGTTTGACCTCCTAGCAGTCCAGGGGACTCTCAAGAGTCTTCTCCAGCACCACAGTTCAAAGGCATCAATTCTTCGGCGCTCGGCCTTTTTTATGGTCCAGCTCTTTGTTCCCAGGACATTCTCTCTGATCCTGATTCTGCAAATGGGCCTTCCACCCTCATAGTGGTTAGGTTCACACAACATGCTAAGCCATGATATTTTTTGTAAACTATAGTTTAATGGCCAGGTTATAATGGCTGGGTTCATACATAATGTTAAGCAAACATATTCTATAAACATTTAGGATGTATATATAGGATATATAAGTAACTACCTTTTGAAAAATCATAGCAAACAAAGTCTACTATGTATTTTATTACAAAAGGTTCATACATATACACTAAAGGCAATGCAAACAACATTTTATTACAAGGATTATTAATGCTTAAGAGAGTAAGAACTAAATTTATACTTATTTTGCTTGGATTATATTGGAAAACAGGATGCTACATTGGAAGCAGGGGTGTCCATGGGATGGAGAGTGTCAAAAATTCAAGATGGCAACTGTGATCACACAACTGAACTCCTGTACATTTTTTATGTGGGTCGCATGTAAGATCAGGGTTTCAACTGTATGTTCACAGCCATAATCACAACTGATTTGGAGGTGATATAAGTAGACCAATAGCTCTTTGGGACGAAAAATGGCATTACACTTACTCTATAATTCAATGAGCAAGTAGAGAAGCAGAACAGAATTTCATAAATCAATTTGGAGCCACCAAATGAAAATGTTTTCTGAACAGCTTGTCTCCTGTTCTCAAGCTATAACTTAAATTGATATAGAGTCAATTAAGTAACTTAGAATCTTTGAGTTTGTCATCTGGACTCCTAAAGCAGTTGGGCTTGTTGCTCATCCAGAAACAAGGTTGAGATTGGCAGTGAAAATTGTTTTTCAACTGAGGAAATCTGACCATTTGCAGAGTGCCTTTTCTAATTCACTTGCCTTGTAACACAATTACAGAATTATAGGAATTGTACAAATGAGCTACCCATTTGATGAAAAGAGCATGAGTTCTTATGCTGTAGATTTATAAATAGATTAACAGCAATCAGTAATGAATAATTTCTTCTACTTGCATTATTGGCGAGACACTCCACTCCCTTAAAAGAGTTAAAATCAGTTAGAAACTCTTTTCTTATTGTGTCACATATTACCAGGTGAAAGGAACATAATGCTCATGTTAAACGTGATGAAGATTTTTAAGAGTCATTGCATCAAGTCAATCAAACATCAAGTTTAAACACAGAAGAATCCAGTCATTATCTCTGAACAAGTCACTTTGCTGAGCAAATTGTGATGCTATCTTCAACATAAGGCTGTTGGGAGGGTAAAGTATGGTGAGCTATATTAATCCATGCCATGCATTTAGATAGGGCAGAAAACAAAGTAGTATTAATAGTAACATACTTTGCAAGAATATTTATTTGTTGGTGAATTAATGCATAGTTTGGAATGAAGCCAGATCATCTTCTTCTGACTGTTATTTATCATTCCACTGATCTTTACATTGTTCTTATCCACAAAGTTCATGGGGAAAGCAGAGTCAATATCTGAAAATGATTCCATCTTCCTGCCCAGTATTCAGTCCATATGCCAGGTCACTAGATCCTCAGTGGCCCTGGCTTTTGGCTAGTAATGCTAAATTCCAAGTTGGTTTGTAACAAGGCTTCCTTATCTATGATCTTATTGTGAATGAAGTGGCTGACCTGACATGTATAACTGAAACCCAGGTGGGCCCCGAGGATGGTTTCCCTTCTTAGAAATTTGCCACCTGAGGTTTTTTTTATATATAATTTTTATTGAAGAAAATTTTAACAAAGTAAAAACTGTAAAAGAAAATAAAAATAATAAAGAAAAATAGTAAATAGTGAATAAAGAAAACAGAAACAGAACAAAAAAAAAATTAAAAGAAGATTATAAAGAAGTGGCTTCCAATCTTGACAGTGGTTATAAATACATTTATATTTTGCCCTCTCTTTCTAAAGTTATTTCATAATTTCCTTCTTTCCATAAACTATGCTTTCTAATCTTCAAACCCATAAATCACAAGTTCATTTTTCTCTTTTTTCAGTAAAAAGTCCATAAGGGGTTTCCAATCACTAATAAATGGAGTTGTTGATCTTTCTCTAATCAAACTAATTAATTTTGCCATCTCTGCTAGTTCCATCATCTTCACCAACCATTCCTCCATTGTGGGTATTTCAGAGTCTTTCCATTATTATGCATATAATAGTCTCACAGCAGTAATCATACATAAAAATAATCTTCTATGGCTCTTTTCTAATTGGCTGTCCATTAATCCCAGCAAGAAAAGTTCTGGTTTCAATTGAATGTTGACCTTTAAAATTCTTTGTTTCATTATATTGCCCAGAGTCCCCTATTGTGGGTGAGATGGACAGCAGAGAAATCCAATAAAATAATAATAATAATAATAATAATAACAACAACAACAACAACAACAACAATAATAATAATGTATTTGAACCCAGAAATTTCGGGCTTTTTTACAAGTCCACCAAAGCATGATAAAATGACTCTTCATGATGTCCACATTTCCAACATAAATTTGAAGTAACTTTATACATTCTAGACAATTTTTTTTGGAGTCATATACCAACGAAATAGAAAATCTCTTTTAGATTATAACATAATGTAAATTTCAATCTTTTTAACCACATATTTTTCCACTGTTCCATCAATATATTGTGTCCAGAGTTCTTAGACCATTTTATCATAGAGTCTTTCACTTGTTCTTCTTCCATTTCAAATTTCAATAAAAGTTTATACATTTTAGCAATTACATGTTCATCTGAAATTTGCCCACCTGAGTTTTGAATGTGGCACTAGCTGTGAACCCCGTGCAGTGAGGGTGGGGTAGCAGTTGTTATCCAGGCTTTCAGACTTTAATGACTTTCAGATGTATTGCATCATAGATAACCAGATCTGAAACCCTGTGGTTGAAGTTGGGCTCTAGGGACCATTTGGATGTTTTGCTGCTGAACAGACCTACCAGCTGCCCAGTGACCCCCCTGCCTGTGATACTCGCCTCTGCTGTCAAGTTGATCATGGAGTCTCCAAGACTGATTGTCCTAGGAGACTTTAACCTGGCCTTGGTATGACACAGAATATAGGGTGGCACACATAATGGTCACACATTACTTCTGATTTTTGTCTCAGGTGGTTGTGACATGATCTGAAGATAGAGCTCATTATCTTTAGTCCTTTGTCTTGGTCACTGTCTGGTTGCTTTTTGGCTTGCTGGTGCTCCTCCTGTAAGGGGGCTGGATCTATGAGATTAGTCCACCTTAAGTGACTATTGCACCCTGATAAATTTCAGAATCTGGTGGGCAGTTCAACCAGCCTTAATTCTGGCCTGGAATTGGTATGCAATAAGGACCTTAGATTAGATTGCTCCTCTGCAGCATCTCCTTGTTTGTCAAAGGTGTGTGTTGTGAGATGGGAAGGTCTCTGTTTTTTCCAAGCAGCTCTGGAAAATGAAACAGCAGAAGAGATACCTAGAGCATCACTGATGAAAAAGAAGTGACTCTGAGCATGTGTTACAGCCCACATTAGGGATTACATTGTGGTGACAAGAACAGCAAAACATTTCCCCCCCTGCTTTTATTGTATCCATAGATAACCAGCCAACAGCCCTGTTTAAACTGGCCCATTCCTTGCTGGGGAGGGAGGGGCCACCAGAATATCTACAGAGCTGCTATGAGGAGTATTCTAGACATCAGTCAGGTAAAATCATTAAGATCCTCTCTGAGTTAGACTCCAAGTGAGCAGGTCTGGTAGAATTCATAGAATCATAGAATTATGGGGTTGGAAGTGATCTTGGAGGACTTTTAGACTATTTCCCTCCCCAGGGTTTCTCAACTTTGGCAACTTGAAGATGTGTGGACTTCAATTCCCAGAATTCCCCAGCCATATGCTTGAAGATCCACACATCTTCAAGTTGCCAAGGTTGAGAAACCCTGTTTTAGACCATTTCCCTGCCCAGGACATGAATCCTTATATTGGAAAACTGCTGTCATGTCTCCCCTTAGCTTTCTCTTCTTTAGACTAAACATACCTAGTTCATTTAATTGTTGCACACACAATTTAGTCTCCAAGTCCCACACCATCTTTGTCCCTCTTCTCTGTACCTCTCCTCAACATCCTTCTCATATTTGGTGACCAGAACTGGACACAGTATTCCTGGTGTTGTCTGACCAGTTCAGCACAAAGCAGAACTATTAATTCCCATGATCTCAACACTGTTCTAGTGTTGATGTAGTCCAAGAGTGCATTATCTGGGAAGTATTTGATCCTGTGACTCCTGAGGAACTGGACAGTGTCCTTGGAACTGTTAACCATATCCAAGACTCTCCTCCTTGACCAGGAGGCCTTTTCACCATCTTTCACACCTTAGTCATCTAACATTTAGACTATTGCAATGCACTCTAGTTGGGCTGCCCTTGAAAATAACTTAAAAGCTACAGCTGGTCCAGAATTCAGTGATGTGAGTAGTTGTAAGAGTGCCTCTGTAGTCCCACATAACACCTCTGCTACAGGAGTTGCACTGATTACCAGTGAACCTCCAAGTACAATTCAAGTTGCCGGTTGCTACCTACAAAGCCCTTCATGGCATAGGGTCTGGCTTTTTGAGTGACCAGATTTCTCCCATTGTTTCTGCCCATTCCATAAGCCCACTGAAAGAGTGGGATTCCTTTGTTTCTCATCTCTTAAGCAATGCCATCTGATGGGACACCTGCCCTAAGGAACAGCATTCTCCCATAATTTTGAACAAGCCTGATCCTACTTTCCTGTTTTTTTCCCCAAGCCATGGCATATGTTGGCATTTATGTCCAGATGGATTAAGGACGCTGGGTTTCTCCATAGTTCTTGTCTATTCCCCCTTATGATCGCCTGTTATTTATTTTTTGGTCTAATATATTGTGGTTTGTTTTTTTATTTGGTTGCTGCCCAGAGTTTCTGTTGAGCTGGGTGGCCTTAGAAATAAATATAAATAAAAAGTCAGCAATGCTTTTATGTTCCTACTGTTTAATCAGCAGTTCTCAAAATAACTAAAAGCATTTTCCAAATAAAATGAACAGATGTGCTGTCTTGTGATTAATAAAATATAGCCAACCTTCATCCCTACAAATTGTGCAATTTTTAGTGAATGCAGTTTGCAAGAAACCTTTGAAACATTAGAGAAAATGTGGGAGTATGCTATGGCTGAACCTGAAGAAATGGTAAGCAGGATTGAGAAGAAAAAAGAGCATTAGAAGAATATCTGAAGAACAGTGAAGGAGGTGAACTGAACCTAGTACACCATGAAGGCTTACTGAATATTGAAGAGACAAACTGGCCTACAAGAAAGACCAAATGAAGAATAGAAAAGAGACATGGCAAAGCAAAGTATTATATGACCAGTACACACACACACAAAACTAGCAAGCAAAGCAGATAACAGTAAGACCTGGCAATGTCTAAAAGCAGGAAAGATGAAGAAAGAAACAGAGGGGCTAATTCTGGCTGCATAAGACCAAGCCTTAAGAACAAATGCATACAAAGCCAGAATTGAGAAGACAGCAACAGACAGCAAATGCCACCTCTGCAAAGAAGCTGAAGGAAACAGTGGACCACCTAGACATCTGATGCAAGAAGATCACACAGACTGACTACAAACAACAATATGGCAAAGTTGCCACAATGGTGCATTGGAATATCTTCAAGAAATACCAGTTGCCTGCAAGCAAGAACTGGTGGGACTGCAAAACAAAGTAATAGAAAATGAAGAAGCTAAAGGGCTCTGGGACTTTAGAATTCAAACAGACAAGCATCTGCCACATAACACCCCAGGCTTAACAACTATTGATAAGAAAGACAAAAGTCTGGATAGTGGACATTGTAATACCTGGAGATAGCAGAATAGAAGAGAAGGAACTGGAGAAAATTACAAAATACAAAGACTTGCAAATAGAAATTGAATGACTGTGGCAAAAGAAAGCAAAGATAGTACCAATAGTAATAAGCACCTTGGGTGCAATCCCAAAATATCTAGAGTACCACTTGAAGACCATCAGCATTGACAAAATCATCATCAGTTAATTGCAAAAGGCAGCTTTACTTGGAACAGCTTACATCCTGCAACGATATCTTTAACACCATCAAACAACATCTGCCTATCCCAAGTCCTTGGGAAGGACTCAATAGGTGGACAAAAATGCCAGATCCAATCTAAAATCTGGCTGACTGTGTGACCAACCATAACAATAATAATAGTATCCTAATCTAAACAATATCCCAAGGAGAAAGAGGGAGAAGATGGCAACATTGGTAAACCACTTGCATACTGTCACCAGGAGTCAAACTCAAGTTTTCTATTTATCTACCTACTTACTTACCACCAGATCATAATTTACCCAGCCTTACCCTGATATTTTCTTTACCTCTAAATAATGCATCACTATGCTGGCAAGGCCAAATAGTCATATACCAACTCAACTCCATACATGTAGTTTCACAGGACTATCATTACAGAATAATATTTGATGAGATTCAGGTGTAGGGAAATACTAAGAATTGAAAAACAAAGGGCCATCATGCTTCTATATTACCCAAGGGCAACTAGATCTGGGGTGCAAAAATCCAGCTGACCATAAATGGCACCAGAGTTAAGAGTTTTTCCTGTACATCTGCTGCTACCCAGAGCAGCCCAGATTTTGTAGTCCCAACTATCAAAAGTTGCTTAATTGTCCATTAAACTTTGGTATCCAGATATGAGACAGATATGAGACATCCTTCTATAATGTCTGTAAGCTGTGTTTCATCTTACCCAGATAGTTGAAAATCATAACCACTACCCTTTATTTTAATAATCTGTTTCCTTGTTAGCTCCAATCTAAAGCCATTGAGAAGGAAACAGAAGACTTACCTCCTTCTCTTTTCCCTGTAATGTAGAGAGATGCAGTACCTTTAACCATCAACGCACATTTGGATTCATTTTAAAACTACCTTCCTTTTGAAGGTCAGCTATATTCTAGTGGGCACCAAGATGTCCCACTGAACATTCTGCAAGTTTTATTTTGTTGACCTAAATGAGTAATCTGATCTTTGACATTTAGTGTTCCAATGCCAATTAAGTATTACAGAGAATTTCAGAAGGCACAAGAAAGTGAGATATTTATATCAAGCAGACTAAACATGAATAATGTGCAAAACTGACATGAGGTAAGAATATGAAGTGCAGCAAATATCCGGGATGGCTTATTTACAACTGAAAATTCTCATTGGTAAACTATTAATTCGAGGTACGAAATTTATGACATTTAGGAATGGATAACAGTAAGGAATGGAGATTGAATATATTAATTGTATTTCATATGAATATATATAAAGCCAACTTTCTTTTAGATCATAAATGCATAAAGCAATGATTCATGACTAATTAGAGTTCAGTTGTTAGAAGGAAACTAGAAGTTTTTTTAAGTCACCTGCTTCTTTGCATTATTTAAATAGATTGTTTTCCCTTTCGGATTTCTTCCACCTTAATTTGAAAGTAAAGACTTTCTCAAGTCGTACTTGACTCATGATGATGAGACACATATATATAGCTTTCTTAATGAAGAACTGGTTTGTCATTGCTTTGTTCTAGGATTTTTTTTTCAGTTTCTCAATTTAGCTTGGGATTTCCTAGCAGTTTTTTCCCAAGGATTAACCAACTCCAACTCTGCCTAGCATTTTGAAATCAGACAAGGTTGGCTATCAGTTGTCATTTCTGTAGGTGTCTTTTATTCATCCCCCCCCCCTTTTTTTTTTTTGGTTTGTTTGTGCTTCCAGCCAATTCATTTTACTATTTTATTTTCTTAAAATATAGATTGATGTTATCATCCCAAAACTAAGAATAATGGCATATCTTTGCTCCTTCATTGCTATTTATAGCTTAATAAAGTTATTAATTCAAGTCTTCACACTTGGAACCTCTGTGCATGTCAAAGAGCTGATATGGTTTGTACACTAATTTTTGTCCCTTGTATTTATACAAATAGTATGATCATAAATGAAACAATTTCATACTAAGGTAACAGTTTCTTATAAGTTTTTTTCAGTGCCATTATAAATCAAATCTACTGAATCTATTGATGATGGGATATAGGCCAACCATACATTTATAACATATATGAACTGCAACATTAAAAAGGCAGTATGGACTTTTTAATCAATATACACTTGAAAATATGGAACTTGGCCCTGACTTACGTGAACAATATAAACATATTTTTAAAGATGATATAAATAGTATTTTATCATTATTAGACATGGAGAGAGCTGTTGATGTCATACAAATAAGAGAGAGAAATAAAGTCAGCAGTTTCAGGCTCAAAAGTGTTTTTGTATTTGTTAATTCATATGGTTCTGAAGTTTTTGTGCACACCAGTCTTCTAAGATTTTTCATATGACTTGCTCTATAGTCAGAGTGCCTACATAAGTCTCACAAGATACCAACTGATACTTCATCCTTGGTTTGGTTGGCAGTGGGAGAACTTCACATATAACGTTCTATTTCCATATAATCGCTTGACTCAAGCCAATGTTAAACTTTTCACCTGCTCAAGCTCTTCATTTTCAAACTGCACTGAGGGAGCTCAAAGCAATAACAAACTTGGCAGATGTCCCAATGTCATCAGTCGAGTAGGGAAAGGGAGGAGGAGAATTCAAGATGTTACACTACTGTGCAAAATGTCAGTAATTAAAATTAATTAAAACTCATTAAGAAACTCCCACTTTCAAGCTCCCCATTGGTGTATATTTATTTTGGTATCACGGCTGTGGTCACCCTAGGCAAAGGCCATTAAATAAGTAGAAAGAAACCTGACAGCAAAAGGGCTTGTTTACAATAGGGCATGTTTCCCTTTTTCTTTCTTTCTTTTTGATGCTAAATTATTAATTATAAATGACTGAGGTGAGGACAAAAAGGTTTTCTCTTCATGTCTGCCTAGCCAGTCATCCCTGTATACTTTGAGATCTGCTATCTTCTTCACATGGTTGCCACTATTCCTGGAGTCTCCTGTGTGTTAGACCCTTGCTTCTTCCAATAGGAAGGTTGCTTCTCTCTCTTTCTTAAAAGTAACTCCCCAGACTATTTAAGCATTTGGAAAATCTGAATCAGGAGTTACCCAAGTAGCCTGGTTAAAGAGAACCACAGCCTCTGAGAAAGAAGTTCACAACTTGTGGCCCTGAAAAGCCTTTGGTGTGCCCCATATTCTATCTAAACTTGTTGCTGAAGTGCAATTGTTATTGTGATAAAAGGGGAAATTAAAAACACATGGAGAACAATCATAACCACTATATTTAATTAATTTAATTAAACTTACTGTTGGTCTGTCTTTGTTCTGGCCCTATCTATTAACTGAAGGGCAGCCTTTAGCCTGAAAAAAATAGTGTATTTCTTCTCTAGACATGAGGGCTCTATTAACTGGGGATAGGTATGTGTTAAAAGAAGCTGGGAAATGGGAAAGCAGTGTTACATTTCTACTTATAATTCTAGACCCATTCTGAAATGATGAAGTAAGGACAAAGCTTTCTAAATGCTGAGATCTTTTTATTTGCAAAGAAATGAAAATAGCAAAAACAATAATAACTTGCTAAAAAGCCCTAACTCCATCTCATATTAATGTGTATAAAACCAATCCTCTTTAACAAAGCAAATAGTACAAGACAGCCACAGGAAAGATGGGATATTATTTCAATTATAATAATAACAATAACAATAACAATAAAACAACAACAACAACAACAACAATAATAAGAATAAGAATAAGAATAATACCCAGGTCCTTGGGAAGGACTTAATAGGTGGATAAAAATGCCAAATCTAGTCTAAACATCTGGCTGACTCTGTGACCAACCATAACAAAAATAATAATAATCTGTTATACATTCGGATTGCATTAGATTCTAATTTTGATTACACTGCTTAACAGAAAAAAATTGCTTCAAAATCTCTCACTTTGGACTGAATGTCTAATCCTCTATATATTGCTTCTTTAGAGGACAATACATCGAGTTTCTAATTCTAATTCTGATATTGATCCAACTTAACAATTGTTCCAAATGCTTTATCCAGAAAGAACTTGCAGTTCAGAAGTTTGGCTTCAGATAAATGAGAATGTATCCAATTTTATAGTATACTTACTCATTTAATCTAAATATATTAATCAAAACAGTTGCACTTTGAAAACAGAGCCCATCCAGAACTAAAGACTTGAAAAACAAATGTTGGGTGAGCTAAGCCTGGAATTTATTGATTTATAGCAAGAGCTGCAACAGTATTATTATGCAGACACTGTGATGCCAGCTGGCAAGGGTAAGGATCCCTGTCAGTGAGTACAGAGGCAATATTTTGTCTGCCGCTGACCTCATTGGGTTGAAGAACAGCTTTCCAATCCCTCAGTTCTAAGTTTGCATGCCATCCAGGCCTAAAAGAAGCCCCTTTCCATAACTCAGGTCCCAAGTTCCAACCTGCTATGTCACAATAATCCCCTAATTTGTTGCCATTATTGCATCTGCAGAATGCTGTAAAGCAGCACTAATTAGAGTTTCCCAGACCTTGTTAGGAAAGCAAGGGCAGAAAGATCTAGATTAAGTCTGTATTTTTGTGGTGGTCTGGCCAGTCATTTAATGGATAAAATCACTCATACCAGCATCAGGCTGAGGTCATTTATTGGTTCAGGGTAAAGTAACATCATCATACCTTGATGATATGGCCAAATGGGAGATATGACTTGGTGCCTAGAGAGTGCCAGGACCTGGCAAGCTGATTCAACCCAAGCAAAATGGGTTGACTGTTAATTCAGAAATCTACTGATTCTGGAATTGTTCTAATTTTGTCTCTGGATGAGATAGTGGTCACCCTGAAAGAACAGCTCATAATCTGGTGCTTCTCTTGGACTCACAACTCCTGTAAGAAGTGCAAGACCATGACCAGAAGGAAATACAGATGGAAGAAGAAGGAGAAGGCTCTTTATTGCGGTCAATGACCAGTCCATAAAACGTATACATAAAACTGATATTGATTAACCAATTAGGTAAACAGACCATATGTGCATCTTACATATAACATGACAACATTTAGCCACACTTAAGAAAGTGGAATCATTTGAATCCGAAAGTAAACGTTTTAAGTAAAACTGGTCAAAGTGACCAGAATATTTAATTAGGTATGAGGTTAACAGTTCATGGGGGGTTTCAACATAAAATGGACAGTATAATAAAATATGTTTGATGGTTTCAACAACTCCTTCACCACTGGGCAAAGTCTGAAATAAAATGGAATTCCTTTGTATCTCTCCTCTAAGACTGCTGATGAAAACATGCTGCTTTCTGAGTAAAATTCTGAGTGCAGTTCAAGGTTTATTACCTATAAAACCTTATGGCTTGGGACCTGGGTATCTTCAAGCCCACCCATCTTAGGTGGACTCTGCTTGCCAAATGTGTATGCAGAGTGCCTGTAGAATTCCCCACACACTGAGACACTCCCATATACTCCTCCCTGACAGAAAAATCAAACAACAATCATTGTCTCAAATGTGTGGCAAAGGAGGGTTGGGGGATTCTAGGTATACCCAACCCCTCATCTGCCATCTCTTTTAGATTGGAACATTATTCAGGTTTCTTTTTGACAACTCAGGGTATTGATTGATTGACTGATTGATTGATTGCTGTGGGAATATCAGTTTCTGAATCTCCTGGACAATTTAGTTGAATTTCCCTTGGCAAAAATAGCTTGCTAGACTGAAGTTCTGTCCAAGTCACCCAGAGCTTCACTGGTCTTCCTCATCTTAGTTTTGGTGCTGAGCTACCCATCTTGGTGACCATTCAGCTGGCTTGCTTTGGCTTCCTCTATCCCATTTCTTTAGCCACCCATGCTGCTATCAGTCAATTCCAGCCTAGTGGTCTTCTACCAGACTCTCATCCACAAGATGATGCCAGTCCACCTAGCCTCCTCACCCCGTCTCGCTGCCACCAACAGGGGGGACCTGTTCCCATGGTGCTGCAGCCAGGGCTTTGCTCCACCTATTTCCCCATGCCACCAATGGTTACTTGATCTTACCTGATGTGACTTCCTAGGCAAGCCTTGCAACCAGATTGGAAACAGACCCTTCTTAGGGAAGGGTAGATCCGTAGATGGTTGACTTTTGGAGAACAGATGATGGAAGGCTTCTCATTCAGGCTAGTGTGCTACCAGGTAAGAAGGAAGCATAGTTTAGTCCCTCAGAATTGATAACAGCCTGATCTCCATATCAATGAAGTCCTTAGGGGTACAAAGACAGCTGCTCAGCCCAATCAACCAAGTAATTAGGCACTTTTATAGCTCATGGCCAATATTTCTTTCCTGCCACTGTCCCTAAAGCTCTGCTTCTCTTGCTAGAGAAATCATTCAAAGTCCCTCTGGAAATACTTTGCAGTAAGCCTCATGTTTCAGATTGCACTGGATTCTTAGTATTCCAAGCTGCATCTGTTAAATCCTGATCTGGGGACTATGTAATAGGTTTTAAAAGTTCCAGCTAAAATATTCCATGGATTGAACTTTTCAGAAACCAATATGTGATATCGACCCCTAGAAGGAGAGGATCCTGACAGTGAAAGTCAGCACTTGTGCATGAGGCAGGAGGATGGCTGCCGCAGGAATTCTGCAGTTTTTAAAATACCAATAGGGCAATAGATATCCTGGAAAACTTGCCACATTTAGATGTATCATAGGACTCATCCTTATGTCCTGCTATCGTGAAAATACCTTGCTAACAACTTTAAAGGCCATGTACTTATAACATTGTCCATAGGGTTTTCTTGGCAAGGATACTGGAGTGGGTTGCCATTTCCTTCTCCAGTGGTAATGTATGGCTGTGAGAGCTGGACCATAAAGAAGGCTGAGCGCCGAAGAATTGGTGCCTTTGAACTGTGGTGCTGGAGAAGACTCTTAAGAGTCCCCTGGACTGCTAGGAGGTCAAACCAGTCAATCTTAAAGGAAATCAACCCTGATTGCTCATTGGAAGGATCGATAATGAAGCTCAAGCTCAGATACTTTGGTCACCTAATGCGAAGAGAGGACTCTTTGGAAAAGACCCTGATGCTGGGAAAGATTGAAGGCAAAAGGAGAAGAGGATGGCAGAGGATGAGATGGTTAGATAGCATCACTGAAGCAATGAGCATGAAACTGAGCAAACTCAGGGAGGCAGTGAAGGACAGGAAGGCCTGGCGCAATATGGTTCATGGGGTCACGAAGAGTCGGACATGACTTAACGACTAAACAACAACAACAACTTATAACATTGTCTCCATCTCATCCCCAGCTCACTCTGGGGGTAGCCTGAAGTTTTTTTGTTGTTTTTTTATTGTTCCACTGTTCTGCAATCTACAACACCTTGGTGGCAATGCTGTTGACGATCTGCCCAGATGCTATTGGCTACTTAAGCCTAATGTGACCATGACTCCTTCCCATTTCATTTCTGGTTACTGCCCTATATGATCATTTTGGCATGGCCTTTAAGAGAAACCAGATATTTACCTTGGATAGAGGTATGTGCTCCATAATGCAAATTAAACCTTATGGACTCCTTACATACATGAATCTGTATAAGACCAGTACAACTGTTTTTAAACATGTGTGAATAGGACCACTAGGCTGGTCTGTACAAAAAAGTGCTGCTGGTCAATTTATAAAGTGGAAGAGATACAAACCTGATCATCACCCAAATGAGTATATTACAAGTTTTACATTGGTTCTAGCAAGAATATTTCCCTCTGTCCCTCCCTTCCTCCCTCCCTGATAGGTCTTAAGCCAAAAGAGGGGGGAGAAGTGCAGGATGATCTTGGATAGAGCTCTGTTAATCTTGTTGTGAAGTCTCTCCCACTCCATTCCACTCCACTCCACTTCACTCCACTCCCTCTTCCATCTCACTTGACTTGTCACTGAAGTTTAAAAAAAAAAAATTTAACTGAGGAATAGGGGCCTTCCAAGACTCACAGACCTATGTTCACTTGGGCAGTTTCACACATATGGCTGTACTCTTGGTCTCAGGCACATGTCCAGTGACCTCAATTCCACCCTACCACACATTATGGAGAGCAATTTTTGGTGGCCGAAGGTGCTGAGGGGACGAGGGGCAAGGAATCCAGGAGTCCACTAATGACTACCCTGAAGCTGTCTGCACTGAATCTTTAAAAACAGCACCACTTGCTGGCCTCATTGCTGAGAAACAGTGAAGCTCATCCATGGGAGCAATGCAATATATGCTGACGTACCTTTTTGCTAATTCAAGGACAAAAGGAATGTATATTTGTGTGGCCCTGAGGAAGAGTCTATCATGAAGAAAGAGGAACTGCAAAAGCTGTATTTTAAACCTTTCGGAGATCCCTCCATCTACAAATTCTCTATTCTCGTAGGAAAGATCACATCCCATATCATTCACTAAGAGAGCTTGTTTCTTGACCTAGGAAGCACTATATTCATTGATTAAATAAATAATACAATTATGTTTCATATCAACTGCACTTTGCATAATGGTGCATATGTTTGCTTCACAGTGCAATTTCCCTGTTTTAGAAATTAATGAAAAATGTCCATATCACCAGAAAGAACAGGAGAGGTTTATTATTATTATTATTTTTTTAAAGAGGACTATCTAGTTGGGATTCCATTTCCCCCTGGGTTATCACTTACATGTCTGCCTCACTGTTTCATCCACTATCCTCATAGTGTCATTACTGCAAGCAGTTACATGGGTTTCATCAGTTAATGGTGTCAGAAAAAGCTTTTGTTTACAAGACCTGATGTTGGAAACTTCCTTTCAGGAGGTTGACTGACAACCAAACCATTTTCTTAATGTGGTATTGATTTTTTTTAAAGCTTCCTTTCTATGTCAGACATGGGAAGTATGTATTTTAAAGATACCGGCTATAACCTGGGAAATTATTCCAATTCTATAGTATATAGAACTTATATCATGTTCCCATAAATTCCTATATAGCTTTATTTTTTCCCCTCTGTCCATGCTGTGCCCTTAACTTGCTAACTTAAAAATATATCTCCAAGGACAAAACTATCTAAAACTTTAAGGTCTAATTAGAGTTTTAAAGTAGAGCCAACTTGTTACAGAAGTGATAGGTCTGATATGTTACGGGGCCATCACTTTGAAATAACTGTGTTCATAAGTTACAGATTTGCATTTCTAGACATTTCTCATTAAAAGTTGGGATTAATATTGTATGATAAAGAAGACAAGGAGGTAATATCCGACCACAGGGCCTACAGATTCTGTCAAATTGTAATTTTTAATATAATACATTTGATTATACTAATTGACTCTAATTACTTTAAATTCATTTTAAGGTGAAAGTAATGGAATTGTTCTGAACCTTTTGTCCTCATCCTGTCCATTGCTTCTACTATGGCCTTTGATAGATCACTTAAAGGCCAAGCATGGCCTTTAACCTGAAACAAAAGGTTATGTATCTGTATCCTGGGAGCCAGTTTGGTGTACTGGTTGAAGGCACTGGGCTAGAAACCAAGAGAGTGTGAATTCTAGTCCTGTCTTAGGCAAGAAGCCAGCTGGGTAACTTTGGGCTGGTCATTATGTCTTAGTCCTAGGAAGAAGGCAATGACAATCCACTTCCAAACATGTTGAAGAGAATACTGCAGGGTCCTGGCTATGTAGTCACTAGGAGTCAAGAACGACTAAAAGGCCAAAAATAAAAATAAAAATAAAAATAAAAATCTGTATCCTACTGTATCCTGAACCTCAGAGTGTACTTATAATACAGACGGAGTAAAATACATACACAAAGTGGGATCCAGATTTGTAATTGGCAGAGATACACTGATGCAGAAGAAAGAAGGACACTTTGAAAATCTGCCTGCAGGCTGGGAGACCTTCCAGTGCAACATGAAAGGCAGGGCACAGTCCTGTAACGAAAAAGGAGAATTAGGAAAAAATGATCTCTTTTCATTTCTTCAAGAGATAGCACCTTTTAGAGCAAAATTTTGCATAAATGGAAGGCTCTAGTATGGATCCACACCATCATTTTTAAACAATCTGAATAGAAGATGTTTGAAATGTACTGACTAATAGTAGTACCCAGGAATAGTATTAATCAAAGAGACAAACAAACAAAAATACTTTTTTCATTTATTTAAAATAAAGGAAAACTGATGAAAACAATTTATGGCTTGAAGCCTAAGATGATCTATGTAAGTCTGGGAAATGAATCATCTTACACTCTCTTCTCCTTTGCAATCATCTCTGTTTGGCAAAGAGATTCTCTGAAAGTTGGGAACATGTAGAATAACTGGTGGGGTGAAAATAAGTACAGTTTGAGAGAAGTCTATCCAGAGAAGCCTTTCAAGGTCCAGAGCGTTTGCAAGAGGGATGGATTTGAAATGTTGTCTATGAACCTCTGTAAGCTAGTATAGGGGAGTACAGAGATAACATGGAAGAAGGAATGCAAGAACCATTAAGTAAACAGCTGAGTCCTGGGAAAGAAGAAGGGGTAAGAAAGAAACTTAAGATAACCCTGTCTTGATTCTGTTTGGTATAAAAGGGGTAGAGGAATACTCTGGCAAGCTGTTAAGATTCTGTTATTATACCTGTAACAATAATAGACTTCCAGTCGTTCTTGCATTATCTATTCCCTGACCCGGCCTACCTCAAAGAGCTGACAGCTACTTTTTTTAAAAAAAGACTCTATAGATGCACTGAAGTTATAGTTAATGTCTCCCAAGGAGCTGAGCAACATGAAAATAATTGTGGTAACCCAACATAAGAAGTTTGTTCTCCTTATCCTTGAAAAGACATTTAGAGGATTCATCATGATGCCTGCTACTAGCTGATGTGACCAAATATTTTATTGCAAACAGCTAGAGTAGTTTGGCTGCTGCACCATGGAGGAAGCTATCTTTTCATTCTGTTCTGTGACCATGGAAATGAATGAATAGCACAATGCACAGAGCTTTCAGGTTTAGGAACTAATCCATGTTTTTAAAAATAAAGAAAAGAGAAAAGGGCATCTTAACATTTGATTTAATAGTAAATATAATGGCCTTCCTAAAGAGATGTGACTTTTATGAATCCACTAAAATCAAAGAAATTGTCCCATTCAACCCTGTGGAGGACGAAGTTCCCTAAGTGGTGGGAGATCCATACCAGCTTTTAACAAACTGGTATGAATCATTTCAGCATTTCAGGATTAACAGTGACAATGCTGTAAATTAATTGTATGATTTTTAAACCTAATATTTCCAGATGAATCCTGTGATCAAAAAGTAACTCTTTGATTCTCAGAGCTTTGTTAGTTGGCAATCCATCATTCCTCACAGTTTCTCTGTCAAGGACAAATGCCATCTCTAGTATTTGAAAATTCTTGACTATATGTACTAATGATGTGATGTCTTTTTATTTTCATAGTCAAATCTTCATAAAGAAAAAAAAAACAGTATAATGAGGGACTATGTGATTTCACTTAGCCTAACAAATATTGCTATGCTTAATGAAGCTTAGGGGCAAATTAGGAGTGTTCAGGGACATTTACGATTAAATCTTAAGGTTCATTTAGATTAGAGATATGGAAGGAAAGGAGCTTATCAGATACAAAGTGTATGTGAGCTACAAGAGGTGCTTCAGTAGAATAATGCTTCAGTTAAAATGAGTCCTTGAAGTAAAGTGCTGAATCAAGTGGCACTTTCTTCTGAAGCATCAGATTGGCTGTCTCAAGTCACTGAATGCTAAAAGGGACAGCACTCAGACTCCCTTTCATGGATGGAAGCAATTGGCCAACCAGAGCTAACCTCCTTCAAGAAGTCTATACTGAGGTGTTGAGGTGGAACAACTCAATTTGCCAAATCAAAGCACCATCTTGAATCAGATGGAAATCTGCAATGACCCAGATTAAGTTAGATCTCAAAATGTAGTACAGCAGCTTTGCATTATTATTTGCAACCTATTAAACCCTACCATCCCATTGTACCATTTGTTCTCTGTAGGTCTGCTTTAAAGTAGAACAATGAGAATAGCTACCTTAAGTCTTCATTTCTTGCTTTCCTCATCTAATTAGCATTTAGTGATTTATTTCTTTCCATTATAAGACATAAATGAAGGCAGCTTCTTCCCTAAAAGGCACTATATTTCATCAACAATAAAATACATACTTATGAACCTGAACAATTTGTCCATTTGATTTATTTATTTCTAAGTTTGCTTAGTTGTTCTGCAGCAAAGCTTTTTTGTTTTTTTATGGTATAAGAAAAAGGGGGAGGTTATCATTTCTGAATCTTAAGAAAAGCCAAAGTAGCTACTTCTCAATGTCTGTGAGTAGTAATAGTGTATACTAACTTTACCAGTAGCTTAACTGTTTGTTTAATCAGTGACATCATCAAGTCAACAAACTCCACATGATGCAGACATCACCAGGTCATGACCCAAAGTGGATATGATGTGCATACCTCCTCCTCATGTGATGCTGGAGTCACAAGGTCAAGACACCTACCAGACATGATGTCTTGAACCTAATCCCATCAAGAAAAGGGTGACAGTCAACCCTAGAGTGTATGATTAGTCTATCACCAAATCTAGCCCTAATCCTATATGGAATCAAACCAAAACTAAGTAAAGTAAATAATTAACAGAACCCTAGGCTGCACTGTATTTGGGAGGCAAACCCTATTTTGTGTATTGTGAAATAAATAATAAACTAATGATACTTCTAATTTTTATGGAGTTTTAAAATCAGCACTTTGAGTGCAGGAAAAGGAGCCCTTAAAATGTAGCCACACCCTGCATTTGCCCTCTTTTCTAAAAGATTTTATTTCTATGCAGTTTTAAAATCACTCCCTCAAATGAAGGAAAAAAGAACTTTTTAAACTGCAGCAGCCCCAGAGTGATTAACTTAACCCTAACCCTAACCTTAACCCCAACCCTAATCCTTTATGGTTATTGTATGTTGCCCAGAGTTGCTTTTAGTGATACGGGTGGCTATATTAATGTGATTGATAAATAAATAAAGTTGGTATGAAGCACATTTCCCTAACCAAAAATGTGGTAAAACAAATTTATAAAAATGTGAATATCACATTTTTGTATAACTGTGCTTCAGTTCATGTATTAACTTTGGAATTATAAAATACATTACATTTGCATTTAAAGATGAATCCATTTTTCACCTATCAATAGTTAATGTCAGACTATACATAGGTCAAAAATAGGTTCAAATTTTAAAATCACTTGCACAGAATTACTTTTACATGAGCCAGCTTTTGTTATAGTTTTAATTTTTAGTAATTTGAATGTAAAATTTAGTTTATTATAGAAGTTTAGTTTTTATTACTCTAACATGTGACTTGAGCCTTGGTCATGCTTTCTTCACATCTGCTGTTAGTCAGCTTCCTGGTTGTCCATATGTTGGAGTGATATCTCCAATTCAAGCTTTATAGAGTCCCAACCAATGGAAATCATTTATGTGCTTTGGGCAGGTTTATCATCTGTAGATAAGCATTAGTGGACAGCATGGAGATGTGGGCTGGCAGGATATACAATTCTGAGGGCAGAATCAACATATGTGGCAGTGTAATTATTCAACTTGTTAATTATGTGGGTTTAATTTTAGAGTAGTGCTTCTATTAATCATTCTATTCAATGGCTTTCATCCAAATATCCTAAGATATAAATAGTGTATAGATAGAAGGCACTCCTCCTACTCTCGGAAATGTCACTGATCTATTTTCCTCATCTGAATCTAAGTAGCAATGAACATCCTAGGTTCAATACTTGGTGTGCATCTGACCTTGCTATTTGTTTCATTAGAAAAAGTGTCCTGCTCCCAACAGAATCCCTCTCTTTTCATTCACAAGTTGAAAAAGGGAAAATGTTTCACGGACACTTCAGCTGGGAAAAAATGTGAAGTAGCTTAAGTAAAAATTATACCCTCTCACTTAAGCACAATAGCCCTAGTCTAGATTTGAGATCTGTTGAATTCCTTCCATTTTAAATAAATTAAAAAAACAAAACAGGTCAACTGGTCACTCCACATTAAAATATAATGTGTGTTACATTTAAGAATGACCAGATCCCACTGATTTATAGCACTGTTGCCTACTATATTGTCAAGGTTTTCAGCAAAAGATCAGTAGAGGCTTTTCTGTCCACCCCCCAGCCCCCAAATTGTTTTATTTTAAATATACTTGTCTTTGAATGTTATAAGGAGCACAAATAATAATGCTTGAAAATGTAATTTATTAATTTCTTTCCAAATATTTCAGGGAGAAACTGCATATGTACTTAAAATTAAAAGATTAAAAGATTAAAAGATTAAAATAAAATAAAATAAAATAAAATAAAATAAAATGGGAAAAGAAGGGGGGAACACTTACAAGTAAAATGATAAAAGTCTACAATAAAACAATTACATCTCTCTACTTTTCTATGATAGGACAAATAATACTATACTATCCTAATTAATTAAATAAATCATTATCAATCACTTTTTAAACAACAAATTAAACCTAGATCTACAGTATATGGAATCATAGAGTCCAATCTTGCCTTTCCAACAGCAAAAAGCTGTTTCAAAGGCTAAGGATTGATAGATTCCATTAAATCAACCTTTAGAATACATTTAATTTAATTTAATTAATTTAAGAATACATGATCACCTTTTGTGCAACGGACACAAAAAGCAAAAAGAGCAATATATCCATAGGCAATTTCAAACATTTGAGGATATACTTTAGCAACATACTAGCATCTTTAAACATTAACTTCTTCCTAGGGATGTGTGGCTCACCCCAGTAATAACACCCAACCAAAACGGAATTACCAGCAGACAAGACCAAAGCACATGGACCAACATTTCTTCAAAGGTAGACCATCTCCAAAATAGAAAGAATGGTACTCAAGCATTTTGCTCAATTACGTGTTGTGCACCAGTTATGCCCTTTTCTGGATCAGGAGTCCCTTCAGTCAGTCACTCAGGCCCTAGTCATCTCCTGTATAGACTATTGCAATGCGCTCTACATGGGGCTACCCTTGAAAAGTATCCGGAAGCTTCAGCTGGTTCAAAATGCAGCCACGCAGGCAATTTTAGGTGCCCCAAGGATGGCACATGTTACACCGTTACTACGTGAACTGCATTGGGTCCCAGTTTGCTTCTGGGTCCAATTCAAGGTGTTGGTTATCACCTTTAAAGCCCTACATGGCATGGGACCGGGTTACCTGAGGGACCGTCTCACCTCCATTACATCTACCCATCCCACCTGGTCAGGCAGGGAGGGTATGCTGTGGATCCCATCGAAGGTTGACTGGCGGGGTCCAGAAAGAGAGCTTTCTCTGCCATGATCCCTGCCCTATGGAATACTCTCACCCCAGAGGTGAGGCAGGCCCCAACTCTCTTGTCCTTCTGGAAAGCAATCAAGACCTGGCTCTGCCAACTGGCATGGGACGCAAAAAAGGACAACCAACCCTGGGGATGGCTAGCACCTTGAAGATGCTCCCATATGTTAACATGTTAGTGATCATCAACATCTTGGAAGATATTATTATTTGTGTATGTGTTTGGTTTTATTCTATTTTTACTGTATTTTTATATTGTTTATATTGTATTTTAATTAATATTTATTGTTGTTTTATTGTGAACCGCCCAGAGTCACTTTTTCATGAGATGGGCAGTATCTAAATTTGAAACATAAATAAATAAATAAATAAATAAATAAATAAATAAATTTTGAACATCCATTGAGGAATCCAGTATCCCTTTCCAAAAACCCCCATTCTTTTTTGTTGAGCAACCTGGTTTTCAACCCATAAAAAATATATCTGAGATTTCTTAAAACTGAGACCATAAAAAACTTTTTAACCGTGGATATTCCAGTTCTGTGTTCCATATTTCTTATATGTTGTCCAGATTTGTTTTGTTAATCTTTTTTTTTTTTTAATATTGAGAAAATTAGGTTGTTGGTTTAGCCTCATTTTTGAATAAATTCAAGGCAACCAGAGTTTTAGAAGCTGTCAAAGCATCTAAACCAGTGTTGTCCAAACTTGGCCACTTTAAGATGAGTGGACTTCTGGGGAGCCAGCTGGGGAATTCTGGGAGTTGAAGTCCACTCATCTTAAAGTGGCCAAGTTTGGACAACACTGGACAACACTGGACAACACTGGACAACACTGATCTAAACCAAACAGGGAATGTTATAAATATTTTAATTTTATGTATTGCCATTTGGTTGTTTTGGGTCAACTATATTAATTTTATCATTAAGTGCTATTAATAATTAGTTGATTAAGAGTAGCTACCCAGTTTTCAGCTCATGTTTTCCAATAAAATCTGTTCCTATAATTTGTTATTAGAATAGTATCAAATTTTAATTTCTTACCCAATAATGCCCAAATATATCTAACCATCTTTAGTACTGAAATATCACAAAATCCCTGCTATTCTTGGAACCAAGCATTTGCCAGGATTTCCAACGATCCAAATAATAGCTTTCTAAATGAGTCCACACTGGACCAGTCAATTTCATTTTCATTCCAATACCTTATTGAGGTTAACAAATATAGCCAGTGATTTGCTTTAAAATCAGAAATGTGATAATGATGGATAGAGTAATGTAAAAGAAACCCTAGGTATTTATTTCTTCCGTAACATGTTAATATTAACTCATCAATCTGTTTAAAATATTTGAGTGGAATAAACATTGGCATCACTCCCGAAGTATGTTTCAATCTTGAAGCCCCTTTCACTTTCACTACAGTTCTTCTCCTTAATCTCACTGTTATTTTCTGACAATTTATTATTTTATTACTTTATTCGCCTTTATCTGAATAATAGAGATAAAAATAAACAAGATATTTTCATAGAAATAGTTATCCCCAGATATTTAAATATAATTTGAGCAATAAGCCTAACCTTACACCAAGTTTCATAGTATTGGCATATTAGACTTCTAATTTACTGTGTACTTGAAGTATTTATCATGCTGTTAACCAAATTTAGGTAAAAATTTTAGGTAACAATTAAAAAAAACCCAGATATCACCTGCATGTAACTAATTTGCATTCATTTTCTGTTCCACACTTTCCCTTATTATCACCAGATTGTCTTATTATATGCACCAAAGCTGTATACAAAATTCCAATATCAAGTTAAATATTAAAGGGGGTAAGAGACACACTTGATACATTTCATGTGTTATCTTGATTACAGAGGAGATAATTCCATAGGAATTACTTGAACAGAAGGGTTAGGATAATACATTTTTATGCAAGAAATACATTGTATTGGACTAGTGATATCTCTGCACATGTTAAAATGCTACAGAATCACATCTTCCTTGCTTGCCAGCAAGGAAACCCAGGCCAACTAATTATTGGGTAAGAGCAGACTGGCTGCAGTCTGCTGCTGACCTGTTTTTTGCAGGGTAGGAATAATTACAATGCCTTTATTTATTGATGTATTCATTTATTTGCTGCCCTTAGCTTGGATTTATTTATTTATTTTATTTTCCTGAGAATCAAGTTATCTCAATGGACTTCAGTAGGGCAGATGTTCTTGCTGACATCCAGTTTTCTTGATAACATGTTCCAAAATATTTATTTGCACCATATCAAAGGCTCTTTCTTGATAGTAAAGTCAAAGGTGCTGTTTCATTTTTATCAGCATACAGTGTTAATATATCTACTAATACAGGTAGTCCTAACTTACCTACCACACCTTGAAGAGCAGGTGGCAGTCGTGGCTAGGAGGGCTTTTGCACAGCTTCATGTTGTGTGCCAGTTGCACCATTGCTGGACCGGGAGGCTCTGCTCACAGTCACTCATACCCTGGTCACCTCCTGAATGGACTATTGCAATCATTATTGCATGGACTATTGCAATCACCACTGCAATCTACATGAGGCTGTCCTTGAAGAGTATCTGGAAGATTTAGCTGGTGCAAAATGCAGTGGCACAGGCAGCTATGTGCTCCGCAAGCTGCACTGTTTGCCAGTTTGCTTCAGAGTCCAATTCAGGATGCTGGCTTTGATCTTTAAGCCCTTCATGTCATAGGGCCAGGTTATTTGAAGGCCCGCCTCCACCCGATTACATCTGCAGGTCCTGTCAGGTCCAGCAGAAGAGGTATGCTGCAGGTCCTATCTGCAAAAAAGTTTCATCTGGCGGGACCCAGGAGGCGAGCCTTTTCTGCCATGGCACCTGCCCTGTGTAACATCATCCTCCCCAAGGTGAGATTGGCCCCATCCCCAAGATCCTTCTGAAGGTCCCTTAAAACATGGCTGTGTGAGCAGGCCTGGTGATCTCAAGGAAATGGTGAATTGATGAGATGGCTGCATTGTTTTTAACATCAGTTCTCTCCAGTATCTTGTTAATAATAATATTGCTGATGCTTTTTAATTGTAGTTTTTAGCATTTGGATTTTATGATTGTTTTTATTGTAAGCCACCTAGAGTCACTTTATTGTGAGATGGGCGGCTACCTAAACATGAGAGATAAATAAATAAATAGGGACTGGCAACTCTGTCGCTAAGTGATATGGTCATAAAGTGAAATGTCATGTGACCGCACCAACTTACATCAATTCATCAGTTCTGGTTGTGAATGTTAAGTGAATCACTATGGGTCATTAAGTGCAACATCATATGACCGGAACTTGCAACTTCTTGCCGGCTTCCCCATTAACTTTGGAGAATGGTGCATGTGGCCTTCTTGCAAGATTAAAAAGCCTCAGGGCAAACAGAGCACTGGGTGGCAAGGCCAGCAGGCCTGCAGGGCCAGCAGGATTGCAGGGCAAGTGGAATGCAGGGCAAACAAGATGGCAGGGCCTGCAAGTGCAGGGCAGCAGGACTGACAGGGTGGTCGGACCGGCAGGGCAGCAGGGCCAGCAAGCACAGGGTGGCAGGGAGGCAGGTCCAATGAGCACAGGGTGGCAGGGCCAGCAAGCCAGTAGGGTGAGCAGAGCACAAGGCGGCAAGGCTGGCAGAGGCAGCAGAGTGCAAGGCAGCCAAAATGGCAGAGATGTGGGGAAAGCTAGGCGGGGGGGTGTTGAAGAGGATATAGTCCCTTATCTTATCGAGGCACAGGTCTGGAAGGCTGTGAGTGGCTTGAATCAGGGTGGGACTTCACCTAACAAACAATGGGATTTGGTTAATGACAGTAATTGGGAGTGCTGGGATTGGCATCGCTAAGCTATGTGGTCATGTGACATCACACTTTATGACCACATCACTTAGCAATGGAAATTCCAGTCCCAATTATTGTCATAACTTGAGGACTACCTGTAGTCCTGTAATATTCATGATAAAGTAGCTGTTAACATTTAATGAACATATTAGGGCATAACTTACACAATTCATAGGCTTCTTTCCTGTATTCAAAATAACTGTTACATAAGCCGCATAATATGGAGGTGGTGAGGCACCTTTTTCAAAAGATTCTTTGCGTATCTCTAGCAAAGTAGAACCCAAGCTCTCCTTCTTTCTTTTATACACTACTCATCTGGTCCTGGTGCCTTTTCCGATGTTATTATTTGATCAGTTTTGATTATATTGATTTTCTTCTTCTAAGAATTAAAGTGTGACTAAATTCTTTCAGTGGACATTTGCAACTTCTGGAAGATTTATTTCACCAAAAAGCAAAATAGTAGTTAAAATATTAAGAAAATAGTCCAGCTTTAAACATCTGGCATGTGTGGTTGATAAAAAGTATATTCCTGCTTGTTTCTATTTAACTGCTTCCCCAAGGATATTCCAACCCTTGGGGACTAGGTTTTTGTTTTGTTTTTCCTTGGAATCTTATTTTGATTCATATCCAGCTCAAAAATTAAATTAAAATTTCCAGCTACAATTATTTGTTTCTGTGTACTAAACCATTTGCAAAACATTTGTATAAAAATCTATCTTTAGTTGGACATGAATATCTGACAAGCCATCTGACAATCTGCATTATTAATTTGCAAAATTGGTGTCCAAAATCTCTTCCTAAAGTATAAATTTGGAAGATTTCTTAAATAAAATCTCTATCTCTGGCAGATTTTAATTTTCACTTAAGTGGATGTGATCAACCCACTTTCTGGCTGAAACATATTTTTTCAAAAGGGAGACTTTCTTGCAAGAATAAGCCTTCAGGCTTCAACAATTCCACTTGATGAAAAATTGTTCTCCTCTTAGTTATATCTCTCAGTCCTTTAATATTCCATGACAAATATATGTATTTTAATGTATATATATTAAAAATATATAATTGTCTGGGTTTATTTGTTTCCTAAATTGTCTTTATACAAAGGCATTCAACAAACCTGATGAAGTACACTGCAAGGGAGGCTACCATGTTTTCATGCTGAGATAATACTTTGATAGGCAAGGCTCAAAGGAGTATTGCTGAAATAAAGATTGATTTGGCAGATTTACAGGTTTGTAGCAGGAGAAATAGCTTAAGGATCAAAGGCCTATCAGAGAAAACTGGAACAACCAATCTGACTACTTATCTCATCTCTAAAATTAATGACCTGAGCTCTGATTTGAACTTAATGGATAAATATATTGAACATGCTCACCAGGTTTACTCTCCTAGGAACACACAGAAACCTGAAGACATTCTGGTCAGATTTGTAAATTCAAATATAAAAGACAAAACTATAAGAAAATCATGTGAACTGGAGGAGATTAAATGGGATGGTGAGAGAATATTCTTCTTCTTCTAAGATACAGTATCACCGTAGCTATATTACAGTGAAGAAAGGAATTCAAACTACTGACAGAAAAACCTATGCAGAATGAGATTTGATACAAGTGGGGATTCCCTTCCAACTTGATTGTTTTTATGTTACAAGGACAAAAAGTTATTTCTACGTTGCCTGAGATGCACAACTTGTTGGCCGAATTCTCTAACAAGGGATGAAGAAAGCAATCTATGACTTGTCCTTGGAACCACAGAAAGCAGGCTCAACGACAAGTTGAAGATTAGACAAAAATGCTGCAGCAAGCTGTGGAGTAAAAGAAATGATATTGACTGTATTATTATTATTATTATTATTATTATTATCATCATCATCATCATCATCATCATCATCATCATTATCATTATCATTATCATTATCATTATCATTATCATTATCATTATCATTATCATTATCATTATTGAATTTTTAGGTTTAGAGGAAGAGGGAAAAGGAGGGGGTTAAATAAATAAGAGTAAATAGTTAAATAAAATAATAATGTAGGTAAAATTATGGCTAAGGAACTATTGTAATTACATTTGGGAGTCTATTGGCTGGTGAGGGAGAAAAGGAATCTCAGTCGGTCACCTCCCATCCTTAGACCATCAAGAGGATCCTAAAATGATCTACTGTGATTTTTTTCACTATCACTCTAAGTGGGATTGGAGGGTACAGAGCTTGGATATGGAGGCATGGTACAGTGTGGAGGATGGGGTAGGGGAGGAATAAGGCTGAATTTCAAAGGGAGGAGGGAGAACAGGAGGAGGATATTAATGCAGGGGAAAATATTCTAAAGTTATACATGCTCTTTATAATATCAGGAAGCTTTTTGATAGATTTGGCGAGCAATAAGCTTTCAATAATTTTCTGGATGCGAGAAATCTTAATTGCATAGAGAAATTAGACAGGGACATTCTAAAAATGTAGGTAAGGGGAGAACAATGTAAAAGTATTTCTTATATCATTATCATTATCATTATAGGTCTGGGAGATCCTTTTAAGAGGAAAAGGATTGTTAATTATGTCAAATCATTTAAACCTCATGTAATGATGTTACAAGAAACATATACAACAAATAGGTTGAATGACAGGTATTTTGATAAACAATTTTTTTGCACAAGGATCTAATAAATCAAGGGGAGTAGCTGTTCTTTTCAAAGCTGGCATAAATTTCAAGGTTCAAAAAATTTTGAAAGATAGGCAAAGTAGATATATATTTATAGAAAGGGATATTTATAATCAAACATTAACTTTAGCATCTATTTATGTTTCTAATCAGGGTCAGATATTGTAGCCATATCATAAGCTTTGCTGGCAACCTGAGCTACATCTGATATTTGCCGTGACATTTCCTTAAATTGTTTATTCATTTGCTCAGACATATCTGCTAAGTCTTTAGTTATACCCTCAGCATGTTTATCCTATTCTGTCTTCAATTCTTTTTTAAGTTGTTTTTTTAATTATCCAATTACCTCCATATCAGATGTCTGTCTGTGTCTGTGGAAAGAGCTTTCTTTCTCCATTGCTTCTTCTTTGTTGCCAGGAAGAGGCATTTCTTCAACCTCTTTCAGGTCTTCCAAATAAGCTTTGATTCCCTTTCCTTTGCACAGAGTCTCCTTCCTTAACTTTCTTTAAATTATTTTACTATTTGATATGATATTTAATGAAGTAAACTGGCTATATTAAAGAAAATACCTAGATCAGGGGAAGAGCAGAGAAGTCAGCATGCCATCCTTGTCACACCCTCCCATTGAAGAGAAAACTTAATATGGTCTTAAATTCTCATTAGAAATTGACATACAATATTCCCAGCTGGAAAATCACTGGTAAATCTTGGAGTTGATGAACAAGAAATAGTATTACACTTAGGATCAACGCATTGTTATCAGTCCTTCTATGTTTTATAAAATAAATTTGGATTGCTGAAAACCAGTCAATAGCAATTTATTAAATTAAACCATCTTTTGACTTTACAGTTTGGGCCTGATGCATTAGCAGCATCTGGAACTCCTAAACTATTAATATTATTGAAAAAAATTGAGATTCTGAAACCTACAGTCATTTTTTTATGTAAAACTGAAAATTGTTAAATTAGTAGCCTGTGCTACAACTAATAGAACAAAAACTTCTTTTTTATATGAACTGGACACACATTAAAATGGTTTTTGCTTCTACTGGGTATGATGGGAAGGTAATTTTTTAGGGAGGATACATATTTGGGACTAGTTCTACTTTGGTTTGGTATCCATAAATACGTTAATGGTAAAGAAAACAAGAATTAAGGATGTGAATGTGATGTTTATTTACATTCCAAATTCTTGAAATCTAACACCATAATAATACTTGTTTATTTGGAAATTTGTCTTGATGTAAACTATAAATGAAGAGCTGCAGGGACAATAATTTTTCTTTTTCATCTTCAATAAATCACAGACACAATGCAAGACTTGCCAAAAGCACAGAGATACTTGTTCTTTTGTAAGAGTGGCCAATCAATTTGAGATCTGTTGATTGAATATACATTATTTCAATAAACCGGAACATAACTGATCAGAAAGATTAATTTAACCTACAAAGATATTGGATCTTAAAATTAAAGCTGACTGACTGGGCTTAGCTGCATGATACATTAACCACATGTATGATCCAGTTAAGTGTGTCACACAAACATATTCACTGATATAATTGTGATAAACACTAGCAGGTGGGAAAGTAGTACTGGGGAAAAATCAACAAGATATTGAAGGATATAACTATATGTGCCATGGGGCTTGTTTTGTACTCCCTAATGTTGCCTGCAGCCCTCAGGTGGTCATTGGCAGAAGTAAAATATTTCTTCCGCCAAACTCATTAGGTCTCTTCATGGACTTTGATGGTTAAGACAGCATTTTATCTTTTATCCCCGGCAGTGAAAATAAGCACATATATATGCATTTGCTATGCATATGCATATGTATACGTATATGAATGAATGGACTTAAACACAGAATCTGGCTGATAGACAGCTTCTGCTTTTACAGTATCATCACCTAGCATTTTGCAATTGATGAAAAAGATTCATTTACCCCACTTTAGGTCACTTCTCCACTAGTAACTTTTGGCATTTTCTAGAGTTCTCCAATCATTGTGGTGCCATAATAGCAGGAATGAGGACAGACTTTATATTCCTTTAACAATTGTGGGATGATGCTATGAAAATAAGCTTCCATGAAAAGGAAAGGAGGGCATGTGATGAAACATGCGTTGCATCATTATGACCCAAATTGCATGACTTACATACTTCATCCAACATCAGAATACAAATATGAAGGTGCCAGGTTGGCATCATGACATCATGAGGTACATTTTGTCATTTTTGAATCACTGCAGTTCATAGCTATGAAGATGCAATAGGCCACTAGTGGGGAAACAGTCTTAGAGCTACCACTTCTGAATTACAAAGCTATGAGTTTTGATATATACCTTCTGCCATTCAATTATCACCCAGTTTTGTTTTGTTTTGTTTTGTTTTGTTTTTTGTTTTGTTTTGCAGTCCAGAAATGGTGTCTCTACTTTTATGTTTATCTGTATCTATATTGATATCTATCCATATCCAGTTGTACAAATGAGGAACTTATCTTTAAGTAACAACAGAGAATCAATGCTAATATAATTCTTATCTAATTTGGATTTTTTAAATTGTAACCTGTAACCAATTTTCCTATTCAATAGGTAGAATATTAATGGCGATAGCAACTGGCTGATGGTAACTTTGCATTTAAAGTAGATTGTTGCTGTTGTTGTTTTTCATTCCATATAAAATAGGCATTTTTGTTCATTGTTTATTATTATAGATCCAGTTAGGGATAGACAATGGCCTGACTACTGCTAATCATCTTTCAAACTTCAAAGATGAAAAAAATCAGTCTATCACACACCTGACTATAATTCCACTGTGAAATGTTTAATCTATTTTGGAGGATGTAGTACTATTGGGAAGATATTTGTCAGGACAAGAAGTTCAATGGTATTTACCAATTTGTCTTTGCACCATTGTTTTAGGCCTTAGTTTTCTTTAGAATAGCTACACATTTTCCATTTTCTCATTAGCTGGCTATCTAATTACTTTCTAATTAATTTCCCAGAACCAATTCAGGCCAGACACATGCTAGTCAGATTTCAAGGCCAGCCATGTGAGGGGAAGGAAGAAGGGTGTGAATGTGTGAAGTGGCACTGTTCAGAGAAACATTTTTGATCACTGATAAATAAATATAAACAAGAGAAGTGCCTAATTAATATCATGAAATGGCATACTATAAAATGTTTGAGAACTTTTTCAGAGGCAGAACCTCTGCAGACGGGATCCTAGGACAGTGCTGTGAACCAGCTGTCCTCAAGGGAATTTGTCCACCGTTACTCTCTGATTAGGAGAAGGAATTCTGTCAGATGAAATGACATAAGATTCCATCATTTACTTTGCATCATTTTCCTTTATCACATTTCTGTTACTTGCCTGAGCTTATTGAATAAATCACATTGTTTTCACCACACTTGTACATTCATTACCTCCCAATCTCCAAACCTTTTGTCCATAATACAGGGTGCTAAAATATTTGGCAAAAAATAAGAAATCTGGAAGTGTTTCATCCTAAGTAATGAAAGTTGTCCAAATCTGTTGTATGTTCATCATAATAATGTAATAGAAATATGGCAAATTCTGGGAATTTTAAAGAAAACCGTCTTTCTGTTTTCCGGTCCTCCTATTGATCTTTTTATATAGCAGTATGCTTTAGAAGCACAACATGTGCTGCAAAATAATAAAAGCTGAGAAGAAGCAAGTGGAAGGACAGAGAACTATTTGTGGAAAAATCAGAAGAAAATCAAGCAGTTTGAGTAAAATAATGGCTTTCCATTGTTAGCTGGAATTTTAGGCTTCATTATTAGCATTTAAAAGGTGATATTAGCATTTTTAGCATGGCAGTCTATGCTTCTTTTTAGGTTTAGGAAACTATGTTTTTCCTTTGAGCCAAAAGCCATTTCCTTTGATGTGTGAAAATTAGCCTTTTCAGAAACTAAAAAATGGGGCTGTATTCTGAAGTCCTTGACCGTTACAAGTATTAAAGAAACAAGCCCGGCTGGGAAAGGAGGAGATGCAACATATTTTAAGGCTATCTTTCTTTTCCCATGTCTAATCAGTGTCATTTATTGTTTGATTTGTTGCTTTCTGACACATTACATATATCAAATGAATGTATCATTTGTTTCTGTACCTTATGTAAAGACTGGACCCCCTCTTAATAAAATGCTTTTCACTTTGCCTGAAGTGCTTGTGGTTTGTATTGTTGGAGGTGGGGGGAAGGGGGCAAAAAAGCCACATTGCAAAGGTATAGAGGGTTTCTTTCTCAAATTCAGGGACTAAGTTCTTTCCAGCTCAATGCCACGTGGGTGCTTGAGTTTCTTAGGCAACACCATGAAGATCCTTTCACTGCAAAAAGTAAGTATTCAATCTGAAAACAGTCAGCCATGACACACCTAACCAGTTACTAATTGATTCAACATTTTCTGCCTCTTCAGAGAAACAAGTTGCCCCCCCCCCCATTTATTACTCTATAAAAAGAATCCTGGGAGGGGGAAATCTTACATTCCAAAAAAGAGGAGACTGTTCTAATTAAGCAGTGGTGAGCTTTCAGGCTGAATAGCCATGGTCTAGTTTTCTTTTGTTCTGACATTTCGCTAGCAGCTGGCATCTTCAGAGACAGAGTGAGCTGCTTCATAGCACACCTCTAGGCAGCTCATAAGCAACTGAAATGGGCTGACTGGGCTCTTGTATTTGAACCTGGCAAGGTCCCTCTGATTGGTTCATGTCACAGGAGTCCAAGAAAGCTGATTCTTGATTGATTCCTTATCTGATTGGTCCATTTTGAAGAAATTCAAAGAGTACCAGTCCTGATTAGTCTGTCTAAGCCAGTGTGCTGATTGGTTCCTTGAGTAGGCGGACACCCAATTGGTTTATTTTGGAGAATTCCAAGACAGCTGGTTCCTGATTGGACTGTTTTTGAGCCAGGATACCGTTTGGTGTTCTTTCTGGAAAGGCTGGTGCAGATCCTTTCTGATTTGATAAAGGCAATTTAATCTTGGTGTGGCATAAAGCTGAGATTCATGCTTTATTGATTTTCAAACTGTCCTCCTTTCTGTTAAAATTGTTGGGATGTTTTGGATCTCTATGGACTCTATATGTAGCTTGATGTGGCTGCCAGTACTTGTGTGTCTTCAAATTGGACCTTGTGTGTAATGATATGTGGGAATGACCTTGGGAGGCAGGGAGAAAAGACACAGCCAATGGAATGGTCAGATAAAAGGCAACTTAGCCTACAGCAGGAATGTGGGCAGGGCAAGCAGCTCAGAAGGGGCCCTCCCTAGTGTCTTGGGCTGTAAAGAGGATGGCGAGAGAAATGTACTTTCAGACTTGCAAGAATCTGTTAATGTAACCATACAGTAAAGTAGAATTAGTTCATCTGACCATGCTTCCTGTCTGATTTACCTTGCAAGACTGACCAAAGCAGAGCATGTTCCGCTACTGTTGACTTTTCAGATTGTCCTAGACAGCAATGTCTCTCATGTTCTTTTATGCCCATAGACTGTTCTAATCTCTTTTGCGAAAGACTGTTCTATAGTCTTTCCTGACAAATTAAGCCACAAGCACAATTCACTGTTTCTGCGTCATCTAGAAGTCCATATCAGTGTTGGGACAGAATGTTACATCTCTCTCAACTTCATCACTCTATTTGGGACCCTGCAAAAAAATGCCAATTCAGTGATTTTGAGGGGGCCACAACCAAAGCAAAAACTGCTGCAAGGTCACCAGAGATTGTGATAGACATCCTAACAGTTCCGGTTCCCAGCATCAGGAAAGCTAGTGGAGGGCTGACAATTCTCACCTTTACTGTGCAGCATGTCTGAAGCACACATATGCATATGTATATAAATGACCACACACCAAGCATTAGATCAACAAGAGTGTCTCTGCCAGGACTACAAGGTGAGTGGTCAAAGACACAAACAAAAATATTTGTGTGTGTGTGTGCGTGCACATATGCATGTGGGTGGGGAATCTTCCTCTGTTTTTCCAAATATCCCTGAAAAGTAAGATGCTTCATTCAGGTCTAGTCCCAATTCATGCTGATCAATAAGAAAGACCCAAAACAGGACTAATTTGGCATCACATTGCCAAGCCATCTTGTGAAATTGTCATTAATATTTTAGCCCTCTTTGTAGCTGCTGATTGTCCACATATGTATAGTAATTTATTGTCGTTTCACCTCTAGCACCATTGTCATCCTAAGGTTGTTGCCCAAATCTGTCTATAAATCAGTAGTTGGAGTTTAAATCAACAGTGATAAAATATGAGTTTTATTACAGAGGATTTACAGCATGTGTGCATTTTTTAAACATGTTATCTGACTCCACAATATGTAAGAAGTCTTATATCTGGAAACTGCAAAAGAGTTGGCATGGTCCCCAGTTCCAAGAACTCTGATAAAATGTTGAATAAGTCAATGGGAGACATGATCTCCACACAGGAGACCATGCTATGAGACGTATCTATGCTTCAAAGTAGTGGCAAGTGCAGTGCAAGAAAACCAGACTCCCTTGCTTCAGTTTCATGAGAACCTATATATACAGTGAGGCAAAAAAGTATTTAGTCAGCCACCAATTGTGCAAGTTCTCCCACTTAAAAAGATGAGAGAGGCCTGTAATTTTCATCATAGGTATACCTCAACTATGAGAGACAAAATGGGGAAAAAAATCCAGAAAATCACATTGTCTGATTTTTAAAGAATTTATTTGCAAATCATGGTGGAAAATAAGTATTTGGTCAATATCAAAAGTTCACCTCAATACTTTGTTATATATCCTTTGTTGGCAATGACAGAGGTCAAATGTTTTCTGTAAGTTTTCACAAGGTTTTCACACATTGTTGCTGGTATTTTGGCCCATTCCTCCATGCAGATCTCCTCTAGAGCAGTGATGTTTTGGGGCTGTCGCTGGGCAACACGGACGTTCAACTCCCTCCAAAGGTTTTCCATGGGGTTGAGATCTGGAGACTGGCTAGGCCACTCCAGGACCTTGAAATGCTTCTTACGAAGCCACTCCTTCATTGCCCGGGTGGTGTGTTTGGGATCATTGTCATGCTGAAAGACCCAGCCATGTTTCATCTTCAATGCCCTTGCTGATGGAAGGAGGTGTTCACTCAAAATCTCACGATACATGGCCCCATTCATTCTTTCCTTTACACGGATCAGTCGTCCTGGTCCCTTTGCAGAAAAACAGCCCCAAAGCATGATGTTTCCACCCCCATGCTTCACAGTAGGTATGGTGTTCTTTGGATGCAACTCAGCATTCTCTCTCCTCCAAACACGACGAGTTGAGTTGAGACCAAAACGTTCTACTTTGGTTTCATCTGACCATATGACATTCTCCCAATCCTCTTCTGGATCATCCAAACAGAGCATCTAAAGAGATCACCTAATCCTAGAGATGGGAAGTAGTGGGTTCATCTGGATTAGACAGGATTTGTAATGTACAAAGGAAGCAGAAGAATGTTCTGATTTCTATGTACCAAGTCACTGAGAACAGTTTATGCAGTGCCTAGGAAACAGAACCATAAAAAACTGATATAAAATCCAAACATGTATTAACAGAAAGCCTTATTCTGAGCAATAGCAGATCTAATTGTTAGTCACTAAACTGTCCTTAACAAAAAAAAAAAATGTGATGGCATTTGATCTTAATTTCTCTTTCACTCTTAGAACTTTGGTAGTCAATAGAGAAGCCAGCAGATTTCCCACACACCAAGAATCTGGGGGTAATGGAAACATCTGCTATAAAAAGAAAGCCTCTAGGTCATCTAGCTCAGATCAAAAATTGAGATGGAAAAGAATTCTGATTTTCCTCCATCTTCCTCAAAACTGTTACTACTATCCTGTCAAAATTCTCTCCCTTCCTCATTTGGCAAATAGAGGCATACTGATTAGTGGCACTCAATGCACATGGAAGATGTTCTCTTGAAACCATTGAATTCAAGTCTGGAGATTTTTGTTTGCCAGTTTTGTTTTGTGTTTTAAGACTGAGGGAAGTTAGATTGTGGGAATCTGTTATTGATCAGCAATATTAACCAAGAAAAGATTATTATATGTTGCCCACAGAAAAAGAGTAAAAGCAGAAATCGTGCCACACCACTATCTGCCTGTAAGACTTTTGATCAGTCATTAGAAATTACAGCCATCTTCCCCACCACATTTCATTGTCCATCATTTCAATCTGCAAGGGAACAATAACGTTGGTGTAGAAAGTAAATCTAGTGGTAGAATCAACTTTTTTGGGGGGGGAAAAGATGTATTTCAGATTATAATTGAGAGTTTGGATGCTTATTTATTCAAATATTTTTAAGTGGCTCCATGTTTAGAAAACAATAAGACCAAATCTAAACTAACTAACAAAACAATCATTTTACCATCAAAGGTTAGGTGAATATCACAGTCTTAGCTTGAAAGTGAAATAAAGCAAATGTCAGTGTCATCATAAAGAAGGTATTCCATAATCATGTTAAGGCTGAATGCACTCAAACAAACAGAATTACAAAACCCTAGAAAAATAGGGGGGCAAAAACTAATGCTGAAATTTTATGGGGTTTTTTTTCATATTTTTCACTTGTATATCATGGGAAATATTGAACTATGAAGTTTTCGCTTGCAGTCTTAAACTACGCATGCAGCAAAGCTGAATTCCATAGTGGCCTTGATAAGAGGCAAGTTGATCTAGAAACTTTAAAATGTAATTAGAATGATAATAAAGAATACTTGATAATTTTTGCAGTTGCTTCAATCTGAATGTTTACATCAACATTTACATCTTGGCACCTTAGTGCTTCTGCTTTATCTGAAACAAGTCCTGTCTTCTTTTTCTCTCAGACAAATGGGGACAGGTGGGGGAAAATAAGAAATCAAGATTCTAAGGCGATTTAGTGAAGCCACAAAAGCCATTTGTAGCCTGCCATGTGCTAGCTGACTGTTATCTTGTAATTACATTGAATCAGCTTTGAAACCTTTTGTTCCTTTGGCTGAACCATCTTTTGCAGAAGGCATCATCAGTATGCCTTAATAATGCATTATCTGAGTGACAATTTCAATGGCATACTGATGCCACATCTCATTCCAGCAGCAGCGTACTCTAATGATTTATCTCGACAACACACCATCAGAATGAGGCAGGCTAATAATCTATGATTAAAAAAACCTACAGGGACATTCTGCAGCAGTAGGTTCAGTTGAGGCCACCCTGGGGATATTACCAAAAAAGTAATATAAAACTTGGGAGACATTTATAGAACCAGCACATTTATGTCCATGCAAGGGGATCGCACTCTTGTATCCCAGAGGCTTTGTAAGTTCAATACTTTCCCTATGAAATAGCATTCAGCCAAAGTTGTAGAGAACATTAAAGGCTGTATCTCACTGGCATGATCTTTTTGGCTTGTCTTGGAAGGAGACAAAGGTTTCAAGGTCTGGCTTCCCTTCCATTTCAGATCAGCTGATGGAGCCAGAGCTGCTGAGCCCAGAACAGACTGGCAATGATGGTCTCAGATGGTACATCCTGAAATATAATGCAGTTGAACTGGATTATAATATTTATTACTGATAGAAGGTGAAAGTCAGGCTGCATAAGAAATAGAAAGAGATTATTACTGGATAAAATGTGGACAAGACTAAGAATTAATATAAGGGTGTCTGAACAACAATAACAATAAAACCTGCAGATCATTAAGTCTTCTGTATTAGAACTTGTATGAAGGCCAAATATATAACAATAATTCTTTGTTTTCAGCATTCCTTAGATCAGTATTTTTCTTATTCTATTAAAAACCAGAATGACTTCTTTAACAGGGCACTCTTAAATTATTCAAATGATCTACTGTCTTCGATTATACATTGCAACATTTGCTGCTGAAACTTTATAAAGTGACTTGGAAAACCTTTACTCTTTATTTTGAAAGATTACAAAAAATAAACAGAGTACAAAATACATAACAGTAACAAAATTAAAACTAAACTAAACCAAGAAATAAAAGAGAGAAAAAAACAGGAAGATTAAGTATGTGGGGAAAAATTAATGCTATTAACATGAATATGGTCCCTCATCTGATTTATGTCTCAGAGGCATCCCAGTGCTAATTCCAAATAAATATTTTCTTCAGATTGATAGGTTATTTATAAAATGTATTTGGGATAATAGACTAACAAGGATTTCATTAACTAAACTGAAAATTTGAGGAGGAAGGCTTCAATTTATCAGATTTGCAAAAAATATCATTGGGCTTATATTCTGTCAGCCATAAGTATGTGGAATGAAAATCTAGTAGAATATTATCCTATATAAGCTATGTTGGAAAGTTATTAGTTATTATCACTACAGTTATGGCAAGTTCTTGGAACAGCATACAGCAGAAAAGGTTTTTATTAACAGGAATGCAGGCGGTGAGAAATCTTTGGGCCATATTGCGTGATAGGTTGGGTTTTGATAACGAGACTCATGACTGATCGCTTTGCAAAAATTCTGCTTTAAAAATAGATGGTAAAATATTTTATTGGAAACTATGGGCAGAAGCTAGAATAGTGATTTTAAATAAATCATTATGTAATTATTATTTTAATGATTTTTCCTGATTTCAAACTGAAATTGGTCTTCCTATTTCACAAAATGACAATATCTTCAACTTAAGCATATCTCAATGGGTCAATACGGGTCAGATGCTTATTCTCAATTGTATTGAGAAATTGGAAATGTAATGTTATTCCCTTTCCTTTCTTTCTTGGTTTAGTAAAATTATGTGACAGAAATCTAAGAATAATGTATTTACCATATTTTTCCATCTAGAAGATGCCCCCATGTATAAGACGACCCCCACTTTTCCAACCCAAAATTAAGAAACCAATATTTTAAAGATAAAGCAGAACACATTTTTATTTAGTAATTAGGTAACATTTACATGATACACTCAGTGGGAGGAGGTCCAAACTGTCTCTCTGCAGCTCTATTTCCATGCTCTTTTGCATAACTGATTACATTCAGTTTGAATTGTGCAGAGTAAGACATTCGCTCATTTATTTTTTTATTTTCCGACATCTTTATGGGCTCAGAATGCTCTGACATTACCGGTCTCTGTTGCATCTGCGCACTGCCTACACGCTCTCCACCTCCAATGGGATGTGTTCCAATTGGTTTGTTCAGCATCAGCTGACATCAGTTACATAAGGCTCGTGATTGGAGGAAGTCTGTTTGCAGAGACAAGCTATCGGCAGTTTCACTCGTGATTGGAGGCTCATGATTGGAGGAAGCCTGTTTGCAGCGACAAAGTATGGGCAGTTTCGCAACCGCATGGTTCTCTCCTCGGCTTATTTCCTTGCATAAGATGCCCTTCAATTTTTAGTGTAATGATTTTAGAAAAAAGTATCATCTTATAGATGGAAAAATATGGTAAATGGTTCCACCCTTACTTCAACTAGGCTCAGTTCAGTTTCCTAATAATTGTCCTCAGAACCTTCTTCTCATGGATCTTCTTATGAAACACTTTGGTTCTAGATTATACATATATCACTTTACTTTAAAGAAAATATTGCACACTATTTAACATGCCTTCTTATCTCTGCTTTTTGATGTGTACTCACAGACATTTCAGAGTCCAAAACTTTGTCTGAAATCTCACTGGCAATTATGCTACAATAGTTTTATTTGCTCTAAGAAAGGAGTTTATATTTGATGGCAGAACATCTTTATTCTGAATTGTTCCATCCATCACTGGCTCCAAATATTTAATGTCTTGCAGCGCTCTTGTGGAAAGCTGCATCATCACTCTGAACCAAATATAATCTTCAGGCTTGGGGGTCCAATGAAGTTGTAGATGTCTGCATTCCATGTGATGGATGGTAATAACTGGATTTCTTAAATGCGGAGAAGTTTTAAGCCTCACATCTTTGCCATACTATTTTGTTCTTCCTCTTGCCTCAGGGCCCAGTATCGTTTATTGGCTGAGATTGTAACAATAATTCTAAAATGGAGAATTTCATTTCAAATGTTTCTCCATTAAAAATTGTGAAAAGTTTTGCTGCTTTATTCACAAGCATCTATTAACCATATTGTTCCATAATCTACTAGCCAAGATATGGATTTCTATTATGCAGATTAGATTTACTCAGCTCTATTAGTCTATTAGTCCTTGCATTCTCTTTCTGCTGTTTATTTGAACTTAATAATATTTGATTTGCAGAGATTCATTCTTTTTCTGAAACAAAATGGAACTATACTGCAATTCTTGTATTTCATGTAAAATAGCTTTTCAGCTGCAGCAACAACATAAAAAACAAAACTATGCAGCCATCATATACAGTACATGCATATATCACATACCAAGTAAAACTAGTGGAGGAATGGAGGAAAGACTGGTCCATGCCAAACTGAAGGAACAATCTTATTGTCTGAAAGCATGACTATATGCAACTTTTTAGGTCTCTCTCTCTCTTTATCCATCCATCCATCCATCCATCCATCCATCCATCCATCCATCCAAGGTTTTTGCATTCTGAAATGGCCATATGAATAGACATTATGTGATCTTATGAGCCCTGTTCAGGAAACACATTAATGCATAGGACTGATCATATGAGCAATGATGAGCAGTTCTTCTACTCTGTAAAGTTGTGCTGTGGCATCAGTTATTTCATAAAATGCATGAATATGTACATTCAGCATGAACGTCTGCAGTAGTGTGTGCAAGTAAAACTTTCCAAGCAATTCTAAATCCTGCCCTATTGAGGTTTGAACTGACATGGAAGCCTTGTCATCTCAAACTCTATGAGGAGTGCTTGCCTACTGCATAGTCATGTTATACCCAGATCCAGCTAGCATCCCTTGTAAATTTACAGGGACGGCTCACCAGCGCTCACCTGGAGAGTTCTCCTCCTGCCTGTAGCGCCTGAGTGGGGCTAGAAACGCTCCAAAGAAAACAGAAACTTTGCAATCCTGTGAACATACAGGCCATTTTGGTAGAAAATAAAGAAAAGACCAAGAGCCCCATTTAATACATTTTAAAATGTTAATAATGTTCCTGCCCCTAAATGGACCAGCAAATTTATGTACATTTAAAGAAAAAATACGACATAAAACTGTTGAAGTGAAAATCTGCCCTGAAAACTAGGCAGTTAAATGAATTTAATTTACACTGATTGCCTAACTGACTCAGTAGGGCTCTTCCTGTATCCTTGCAATCCAGCTTTATTGACAGACTTTTAGTAGTATAAAAGGTGCAAAATACTTCCTCTGTAACCTGCTTCTTTCCACACATTGTAATTTAATGGCCCTATAGCATATCGCTCCTTCTTCTTTCCCAAACCCAACCTTATGTCCAAAACTAATCTGTAGGTCTACCCACTGTACATAATAAAATGAAAATATACAATTTACATACCAGACCCAGAGGAATTAAACTGCTCGTGTGTTGTCTTTGGTTTAAAGTCAAAAGAAAACATAGCAATATTTGCTTGTAATTGTGCTCTTAGTTTTTGTCGGCAGTTTCAAATGATCCACAAACACTGCTCAGTAACATAGAACAGTATTTTGCTCTAAAAACATATACTGTAGCTCTGCATAGCAGTGCTATTAACACTATAGGCAAATAGGAGTATGCTTCCTAGCATTATGTGGCTGTGGAAATCGAAAAGGAATGCAGATCTTGATTTTTGTAGGATTATTCCATTTATATTGCACATGTTCCTCACACTGAAAAGTGGCGTTAACAGGTTTTATTACCTTTAACTTTTTCATACAACAAATATTGACGATGATATTTTCTCTTAACTGAACAACATGTCCCATTTTAGAAATCATCAACAAGGGTGATTCTTTTAAGGGGATGATTTGGGGAAGTTTAAAACTCAATTTATTGAAGCACTTTATATTTTTTGCCTTCTGTGGCATATCTAAGGAAACTCGTTGCTCTAGTACACATCATTTAACTTTTGCTTTCTGTCCTGATTTAAGCTGCAAAGATCTTCCAGCGTATCCAGATAAATTCACATTAGCACGACTCTTCTACTATATCATAACTCTATAATTATCTAGATTTTTAGAGTAGTACTAACTGGATTAACTGACAAAATTCTGGAGTGAAATGATTAAAATTATGCCACTCAACATCTTGGCATCATTCTTTATTGCTCACAGTATTTCCAAATTCTCTTAATTAGGCATTTCTAAAGTGCCTTCAAGTCTGTAGACATGGTGAAACCAAGAGCATATGGAACTGGTAAGAAGTCAGTAGATACAAGGAATATTAGGTAATTTTGAGAGGGAAGTATCTGAGATTTCCAGAGCAGTTGCAGCTGCTGAACCCTACTTTTGGTGCCCCTTCCAACCACCAAACTGAAAACTAATAAGACTGTTCTTGTCATTTTAAAGAGGAGAAGAAATAAAAACTATCATGCAAGCCTTAAAATAAATTTCATGTAGTTAAAAAATATGAATCCCCCCAAATTCACCCCAAATATAAGGGGGGAGGGAGCAACCCAGAAAATCTAGCCCCTCTTTGGGTATTATGTAGCCTCAATCATTCATTGTCCCAATCAGGATGACCATCACTGTGGCCAAAATGCAAAATGGGTCACCCAGCCTTCTTCTTATTTGAACTTTCAGGAAGACAGGCAAATCCATGACCTTCCCAAATCCTTCCTTCCTTCCTTCCTTCCTTCCTTCCTTCCTTCCTTCCTTCCTTCCTTCCTTCCTTCCTTCCTTCCTTCCTTCCTTCCTTCCTTCCTTCCTTCCTTCTTCTCTTCCTCCTGTACTGTTGTTATGATGAAACAATATGTTGTATCCAGTGATGTTATTCCTCTTATTAAAACTGAGCAGAAGACATTTTGAGACATTTCTATACAATGTAGGACTTAACAGCTGAAGAGACAGATCATTGGAACCAAGGAGTGCACATACAATCATGTCCCTTCTTTACTTTTAGTTCTCACATAAGCAGGCAAAGCATCTCATAAGATTATTTTTATCCTTGCAAAATTTTCAACCAACCTTTCAGAGACAGCTTTCCAAGCTATCTTCAATCAATAGAAACAGGAAGGAAGGAAGGAAGGAAGGAAGGAAGGAAGGAAGGAAGGAAGGAAGGAAGGAAGGAAGGAAGGAAGGAAGGACATAAATAATACTGATGACCTTGGGATAAAATACATTTGTAAAAATTGACAAAATTCAGAATTCAGACAAAATATAGCACTGCAGACTACAAATGCAAACATAACTCTGGGGCAGGTTGAGAAGTGACATCAAGACTTTTTTTTTTCTTTTGAGCTTTTTTAAACATAAATTTTCCCTTGTTTTTTCTTCCACAATAGCTCACAGAAATATTCAGTAATAGCTATTATGCATAATTATTCATGCCATTAAACCCCAGCTACACCCAAGACATGAATGGTCCTGTTAATCTCAGTACTTATTCTTATGGACATATGTTGGCAATATCAAGTTGCTATTGCTTTCATTTAAAGATAAAATTGTAATTAGCCAAATGATTGCAATTCAGTTAAGAACTCTAGTGAGTTCTAGATTGTCTTTTTCACAATCCAAACTGTTAGTTAAAAACAGGTTTATACACACACAGAGACATTCAGACACACACATTCATACATACACATACATATATACATACATACATGAATATGGGAAATTCTAACGTGACTGATGGCTAGAATATCAAAATATTACGATATCTGGTCATATTGGTCATGCTTTTAAAAACAGTTTTGTTTTGGTGTCCATACCTGGAACTACTTGTAGACTCAAGCATCCCACTATTGTCCCCAGACCACAAGTTGGTTTACCATTAGACCAGGAAAACAAATAAATTCCACGAAAAAGTTATCTCCAGACAGAGGAAGTCAAAACAAGGCACTGAGTAGTCTCATGAAGTAACAAACTGGTGTTTTATTCCTATAAAGTTATTTCTAGGGTTTCAGACAAAGACAATACAGGAATCATTAATTCCAGAGCTGTGTTCAGGCCAGATCAAGACACTGAGAAGAACAGGTTACTGCAACTGATCTAATTTTATATAATTGGAGAAATAACTCTACTCACTCCCTACTGAAGTGTAATTAAATAAATTCAAGTATTGATTTTTGTCAACATCCAACTCAAGGAATGGCTTACTGTAATTAGTAAAATTAGATAATTATCTGTTTCCATTTTGTAATTGCATTACAAAAACCATTCGCTCTTTTATATTCTCTTATCTTTCATATTCTTTCATGGATAGCACAGTGCTGTATTTTGCTCTGAAAGATAATTGGTAGAATTATAACTATGTTTTTAGAATTTAACTCCTACCAATACATGTTTCTTGGAAGTCTATGCTGTCTTACTATGAAAATGTATCTTTGATTCAAATTGTTGGGAAAACATGGACTTCCTTTTCATAAATATAAAATTCCTTTTCAGTACCACAAACTGAAACAACGGGATTGAAATCATATTACATTTATAAATAAACATGAGTTTAGGTTTAAATAAATGAATTGATGGATGGATGGATGGATGGATGGATGGATGGATGGATGGATGGATGGATTATGCAACATCAAGCTGGTGTTGATTCTTAGCAACCACATAGATGGAACTTCTTTAAGATGATCTGTTCCCAATCTAGCCCTTCAGGTCTTCCAATGGTGCACTTATCACTGCTGTAATTGAGCCTATCCATCTTGTTGCTAGTCATTCTCTTCTTGTTCCTTCCACCTTTCCCAGCATTATAGACTTCTCAAAGGATAATGTGCATAATGTGTCCAAAAATATGACAAGTTGAGACTGCTCATTTGAGCCTTAATTGAGAACTCTAGACTGATTTGTTTTATTATCCATTTGTTTGTTTTCTTGGTTATCCATGGTATTCTCAAGAGTCTTCTCAACCCTCAAAGTTCAAAGGAATCAACATATTTTTCTATCTTGCTTTCACATCCACAGAGTGTCACAGGGAAACAATTCTGATCTTTGTAGGTGTAGACAAATCAGCATATGAATATCTTTTCCAAGGACTTCATTGCTACCCTATTAAGTCTGTGAAATATTTCTTGACTGCTGGTTCCTTTACCATTGATAGGTGATCCTAAAAGAATCTATCCATCACTTTAAAATTTTCATTTGTAAGGTTGTACCTGTTGTCATTAGTTTGGTCTTCTTTGTATTTAACCTTAGTCCCATTTTTTTTTGTTCACTATGCTCCTTGACTTTCATTACCAGAGTTAGCAGATCATTTGAATTTTCAGCTATCAGAGGAGTGTCATCAGCATAGCACAGGTTATTGATATTTCTTCCTCCAGTTTTAAAACAATGAAATATATACATTTGTTAACAATTTATTAATAAATACATTTACATTTAATACATTTATCACATTTACTATCTGCTTCTCTCCATGATGCTTCTTCCCAATTTATACTATTGTAGTTCATTGTTATAAATACGCTCGCATGGCAAAAAAGCATTTGAAATATGTGCAGGAGATTGATTTCATATCATGTAGGGATGTATTTTGAAGAACTACTGCAGCCATTATATGGAAAAGATCATTTTATGAAGATGTTTGAAATCACAGCTGAACATAAAAAGCCTCCCTAAGCTATAGTCTAGAAACTATTGTAGCTGAATTCAATATTACTAAACTAGCAGAGTCTTCAACTTTAACTGGCTTGAGATTTCAAGAGTAGATGGTTATGTTTTTAAAAATGGCTTAATGGGTTACATGAAATTCATGTTTCAATAATGAACCTCTACAATTCATTAGAGAAAAATTTTGCTAATGTGGCAAACTGATGATTGGATAACATAACTCAATTCTTATTTTAAAGGAGATTCTTTCTAGAAAGATTAGTTTGAAATTTTCTCCACATTCATTACTCTCCAGGATTTATTTTTAATGCATGTCAATGTGTCACAATATAACATTCATTAAAATGCTCAGATGGGCTTTTGAAGAATTAGTAAATGTTTCAAATACATTCTTGGACCCTCTTGATGTAACCTGTCAATGACACAAGTAATGAGCCCATCTACATTCATGAAATACAAAGATGTTACGTGGAAAGCTATAAGATCTTTATAATGTATTTCAATACACTTAGTTTAAATTTGTATGCAACTTCCCTGGGAATAAGTTCTTTTGAAGTGAGCATCTCTTCTTTTGAATTAAGGATTGCATTGCAACCGTCTGATCAGCATAGCATTGAATGGGTAACCCCTTAGTTATGAAGCCTAGATATAATGGATATTAAAAGAAGTTGGAGTCATCCTAAAAGAGGAGGAGAAACATGATTTATTTATTTATTTATTTATTTATTTATTTATTTATTTAATCAACTTGTATGCCACTTCAATTACAAAAGCAACTTTAGCAGACTGTTACTGAAACCCATCATATTAGTTCTTACAAATACTCTTGTATTTAATGGTTGTACTTTCATTTACTTTGATAGCTTCTGAAGTTGTCAGCTTGCCTAGTTCATTTAAGAGTGTTTTGCATAAGTTAATTATAAAACGGATGAAACTAGTGACATTCATGGAATGTTATTGGTTAGGTTAAGCACTTGGCAGTCAGGAAACATGAGCAATAAAACTGTAATTTTCAAATAACTTTTTCTTTTGCTAAGTATTTCATTGATATTAACTGGGTTATTTTGGAATGAAGAATGAAGAGCTTGTGTTTCTATAACCCAAGGCAGAAAATGCTAACTCTTCATCTAGCAATTCCCTTATAATTACTTCTCTGCATAATACATAGCAGCGTGTGAGCATGTGTTACACCTAGCTCTGTTTTTTACACTTTCATGGAGCAATCACAAAACACCTGGGAATGATTTGCACTTCTGAAAATGACTGTAGAGGAATGTTCTCTTTCCGCAAAGCTTTTAGCCATCACCCCACTAGTCACTTAGAGCATAATCACAGGATCACCCAGCCATCATTGAAGTGATGTCACATTTATGTTATTTTGGTACAACCATGGTTAGATGACTCTAGAAGATGCTATACCTTGCTAGTGAGGAAGCACATTGAAGGTAAAGAAAATCTTTTCTGCATTTTCTGTCTTTTCAACATAGATTCCAGCGATGTGCTTCTGCAGGTTCAGTGTTTGCCTTGTCATTAGGAGGATAGTTCCCAGGGGTTCCTTTAGGTATTGGACTCATAAAGATAAATCATTAGTTTTGCATTTGCCAGCATTATCTGTTGCTCTGCTCTCACTCTCATAATCGTTGCTTCTATCCTGCTAATTTGTGGACTAGCATCTATGAAATGTTCTCAGGACCTTTCCCAGCTATTGAGTTCTAGTGCTAGCTACCCATTCTTGAGTTCTGAGAAAACTATACCAGCATGACATTTGTTCTCCATGTTAATGAACCCTATTCTGCCTCAGTTCTCAGCCATTATTTATCACCTGATGTTTCTTCAAAGTAAAGGATAACAAGCTTGCTCTTTGGGCTTCCAGGGGAAGTATGATGAACTGAAGAGAACAGACAACCATGGCAAAGTCCAAGGAACCAGCAAGAAGACCATTTCCTTGGAATCTCTCTGGATAAGAAGAGGACAGGAAATTGCCACATGTGCTCTGGATGGCTGTTCCCCATGAGGAGACTGCAGGACAGTGGTTTTCCTGGTTTGAGCACTGGGAGACAATGGGATTAGCCATCTTGCTTGCAACTGTGGTGGAGACTTTTAAAGGACACTACGTTTGCAAACCTCCCTAATCACTTTTGGAAATTGCTCATCAAGTACTTCTAAGCTATTAGAGACTTTCAGAATGACAAGTTTGAAAACGTCTTTAATCCTGAATGAAAGAAAATTTTAATTGTAAGCTTAAAAATTTAAAGAATCTGAAATAAACAGCAAAAAGCTAAATAAGATTCTTATCTTAGAAAGTTATGAATGGACTAAGGGTCCAGATAAAATTGGACTATTGAAACTTTTACAATAAGATTTTGGAATTAATTATAAAGTACAAACAGCTTCTCGTGGGAAAGAGATCTTGTTTTGGTTTTTACAAGACACAACATAGATAAATAATTTCATGATTTAAAAAACTGGACACTAGAGGGGACTAAAGATTTTAGGTAGAAGAAAGATATACAGGCCTGCAAGATGGTTATGACAATAAAAATACTGAAGGAGACTTTTTGAAGAACAGAATCAGAAAATAGCAGCCACAATATTAACAATGTCAGTAATGAAGTCTGCTTCTATGGATAGACTATTTCCAAAAGATGTTATTGAAGAAATGTCAGATGAGGAAGAAATTTTATCTGACAAGACAGAGATGGTATCAAAAATAGATTTACAACTGACAGGACAAGAGAACGATTTAGAAAAGGATGTTTCATTGGATCTACAAAAGAAACTGGATGAGGTTTTCAAATTTAAAAGGAAATACAAATGGCAAACCAAGAGAGTGACCTGGATAATTTTTTTCCTACTGGATTTACAAAAGAGTCTTGTTAAAGCCTTGAAGAACTCTGTGCAATGGAACAAAGAAATGAAGAGAAATTAAATCCTATGACAATATTTGAATGAACTAAAAATTAAGAATGTTAGAAGGAAAAAGAAGGAATATAAAGTTGGTTTATTTGGTCAAGATTAAAATAAGATGTTGTTATTTCTGGGTATCCTTTTTGGATTTTCAGCTGACACCAGGAATGAAAAGATTATCTTTTATGGATTTGTTTATAGATAAGAGATGGGATATGGGATGAAGAAATAAATCTTTGTAACTTTAAGGATGAAGAGTTACTAAATTTGTTTATACTTGTGATGGTTGGAAGTCACTTCTTTATATATTTCTTTTCTCTTTATTGTATTCTTACTTTTCTCTTTCTTCTCTTTTCCTTTTCCTTTTTTCTTTTTCCTTGCACTTTTTAATGTTTCTATTTTATTTTCTTTCTTTAAATTAGTTGCTATGGGAACTTTGTGTTGTTGTGAGCTGAAAGTGGTAAGAAGAACTTGGAAATATGAATTCTCAAGCACTGTTGTTTTTAAATTTAGTAGTAACCATTAGGCTATGTGTTCTGTTTCAAAGCATATAAAATCTAATGGTTAATCCTGCCTGTTTTCCATGGGAGTTGTTCAGCAGTTTTTAATTATCATGTGCCATTGTGAATGCCATTGGAACAGCAGTGTGTGTGTGTGTGTGTGTGTGTGTGTGTGTTATAAAGGCAATAATGCATTGCAAAGTAACAGATTCTGATTTCAGAATACACTTAAGGTATACATTACATTTCTATATTTTTAACAGCAGTTTCATCAAAATGTTGATCACTTCAGAAAGTGAAAATGGGTTTAGAACCATTTCTATTTTTCTTTCCAACCTAACAGAAAACTGGAAAGAAAGTATGAAAAAAGAGGGCTTTCTCAGCCTATCCATCTGATCTGTTTATCTATGAGCATGTTCAGTCTCCAAAAACTGAACATAAGAGGGCCAATTTATTGTGTGGGAAAAGTGGACAAAAAGAAAGATGGAATTCCAAAGTTGCCCCCAGGGCTGCAGAGAAAAGAAAGACACCACCCATCCCCAATGCAACCCTATTAATGATTTTTCCTTCTATGCCCCATTCTTTCTTCCTTCCTGGTCACGTGATCCAAAGCAGGGCATATGGAGTTCACCTCATCCTCACCAAATATACATTCATGCTGTTAAAAGGTTTGGAAATAATTTCAGAGTATATATTCTGCATGCACTCTTTACCTTGTTATAATAGACTCAATATTTTCTTGTGATCTCCCTTTATATCTTCAAGCTGCTGTCATACAAAATTTCTCCCAGTGTTCTGGGGAATATATTCTCATTTTAGTATTCCAAAGGAATAAGTGCATAGATTCTATTAATACAAAATGAAATTTATCCATTAATTTTCCCAAACACACTGAGAGGAACAAATTAATTCCTCAGCCTTAATTTAGCTTCTTCTCCCCCAATTCAATATGCATTCTGCTGAGATATGTGTTAGAAGATCACAGTGTCCTTCATCAAGCTTAGAATGTGTAGTTAGAATGGGGGCAAAGGAGAAAATCTTTATTGCAAGATAAATTTTGGATTATGAAAAAATATATACTTAGGTAGCTTATTCAGCACCATGTATGAAAACAATTCTTTGAGAATGAGTTTTTAGGATTTTCTCTTCAGATGAATGATTCAATAAAATGCAGCTGGTACATGTTGACTATATTATAGCAAATTCTTCTATAGTTTAGTACAGATGGGTATTTGTTCTACATAGGGCTGTCTTGAAGACCTTATGGAAGTTTAAACCAGTTCAGTATGCAGTGGCCGGGGTAGTAATGAATGCTTCAAGATCTGTCTGCTTGACCCCTCTAGTTCAGGAAGTGCATTGACTGCCAGTCAGCTTCTGGGTACAATTTAATTTATCATTTTTAAAACCCTACATGGCTGATAACCTGGTAAGCTCCAAGACCACCTACCCAAAGTGAGTCTGCCTTTCTAGTAAGATCTTGGATGGAGGCCCTGCTGAAGGTCCCATCTCCAAGACAGTTCCATCTACAAGGACCTAGTAACAAGGCCTTCTCAATGGTGGAAGCTCTCATATGAAATAGCTTGCCTTCATACATAAAACTAGTTATTTCCACAAGGAAGTAATAACTTGGCTCTAGAAAAGAGCATTTGGGGAACAATTAGGAATTAGTATCTACCCATATTAATCAGGATCATTATAATACATACACTTAAGAATTGTTAAATTATTTTTAATTTTATAGTTGTTGTTTTTTAAGTACGCTGCTTTGAGCCATTGGGGGTAGAGCAACATAGAAATGTTAGTAAATAAAATACTTTAAAAAAAAGTTTCATCAAGTTGTTTTAATAATTAAATAAAAGCAGGAATATAAAATATTTGTTTAAGACAACCAATCCAGTTGTCCATCTAATTCAATATTGCCAGTTTTGATCTCCAGAATCCCAGACTAAAGTCTTTCCCATAGCCTGCAAGCTTTTCCTTTCTTTTTTCTTTTTTTAATTAACCAGTCTCCCAAAGCCTCTCAAAAGTTGCCACAGAGCTGTACATTTTTAATAAATATATGGAACAAACATAATAATTAATGTTGATTCCGTTTTTAACCTGGCCATATCTTACTGAAGGAGTCACTCAATGGCTGGTGTGGCCCTCAGTCTCAAATAAGTCATATGCTTTTTTAACTGAAGATGCTAAAAACCTCCTTTAACCTCTATAAAATTTGGTTGGTCAACTGAAGGGGAAAAATTTTTCACTCACAACTTTTATCAGACAGTAGGAACAATGAAGCTTAGGTTCCAATAAATATCTTGGACAGGAGAGGGCAACCTGTGACATTCCAGAAGTTTAGTGAATTGGAATGCCCATCATCTCTCTCTGTTGGCCACATGTGGCAAGGTTGATGACAATTGGAGTTTAGCAAGAACTAGAAGGCCTTATCTCGGCTAGCCCTGATCTGTGCCCATGCCAGTACTATTCTGCTCATGCCAGATGCCCATGTCCAAAACCTCCTCTCTTCCTGCTTTCAGTTTCAGGAACAAGAAAATTCTCTGGAATATCAGAAGGGAGGTCGCAGCTTCCAGCAGACACAGAAGGCTCAGCCACTTTTGTGACCAATATGAATAATATTGTTGTTATTGATGATCATTTTGTAATGTCCTCCCACCCCAAAATAATATTTTGGTAAGTGTCCAAGACTACATTTCAAAAATCTGTACCCAATGGTTCTTCTGTGCTTCCAGGTATTTCTTTTTATCCATTGTATACAGAGGATATAGTACAAAAATAGGACTAAAAGTATATATATTTGGATGTTACTATGCTTCTCCATTGTGTTTCAAATGGGCCTTAAATAATAACTTGAGAAGATTGTGAATAAAAGTACATGTATCTGTAAAATAATTTATATAGATGTTTCTTTCAAGCATTTTTTATCCTTTCACATTAGCTTCTTTTCACTTAAGACCCTGGAAAAATATATCATTCTCTTACATATTCAGAACCTATGCCCAGTTTCAGACAAGTCTCTTAAATGATTAAATGAAATAAAGGAAGATAGTTTTATAATAATTTTTCATATTACAAGATCTTCTGAGGATGACATTTAAATCAATTTACTGTGACTTTGAAGATACCAGAGAAGATACATGTACAACTTACAAAATAGCCTAGCAGGGAGACCACTACAGTGGATGTGGGTGGAATTTCATATCTCATGCTGTTTGAGAAAGGGCAACCTTTCCTGGTAGCTTGAAACCTAACACTTATTTTTGGTTTATCCATGACGCTCTGAAACCTGCAAGGACTGGCATAACCATCTGGACCTTGAGGCAATTAGTAACTTTCTAAGGGTGGTGTTCCTCTTGCATTTAAGAAGATGTCACACCCAAACTTTTATACATACATACATTCTTCATTCTGGATAATTATTATCTTGTCTAAAGTTCTTGAGAAGAAAGTATAAAAAGTGGTGGCTTCTGAACTCATTATTGTTTTGTCTATTTTGAATACATTCCAAGCTGTTTTGGGGCTTTTTTGGGGAGAGATAACTCCATTGTCATTATATGAAGAAATAGATGGAGAAATAGAATCTTGTTCTATCTCCAGAGCCCCTGAAACTGATGTTGTATGAGAAAGATTGACATGGCTACTGTTATACAGTGGCTCAGATCCGTTCTGGAAGAACATAGTCAGAAGGTGACATAGGATACTTCTGTTTTGCCTCATGGCTGTTGTTCTTCTATTTTGATTCCTCTGATTTTTTAAAATATTAATATAAATTATTGGCAGAAATTATACAGAGATTTGAGCTAAAACTTTACCAAGTAAGTAACCAGAAACCTTGAAGAGATGTGGGAAGGCACTTGCTGAGATTTTGGGCATATCCACATTTAGCCTTTAAACTTCTGTCCTGTGTTCATGCTGGTTTCACTCTAAACTGTTTTTTTAAAAGAAATCCTATCTGGACTCTTTGCCAACAGATTGCAATGTATCCATTCCAGACAACAGACTATATCTTCATGTTGGACAATTCCCCTAATTCTGTGCCCCCTCAGCCTTTTCTTCCATGAAAACAATGGCTTTTTGATTTCCTTCCTGTGGGCGGGGCTTCCTTGTAAAGTAGGGAAGGCAGGTCATCCACCTACTAAAGCACAACACATCCAAAGCCCCCATAATAGCCCTGTTTGGTGGATGGTTCCCCAGAGGCTGGTAACATTGTGCAAAGGAAGCAAAATCAGATTCACTAATTGCTTTGCTTAACATACCTTGCATTCAGAAGCAAGACTCCACCATTCAGCAGGAAGCCAGACCAAAGATAAAAGATCCTGGACAGGGATTGGCAATGGACACAGTAATTTTTATGCCGGTGTAGTTTTCTGCCATGTCCAGGATGGGTGCATAACACTTGAACTTGGCAGTGGGGAAAGGCTCTGTAATGCCTTTAAAGGGTCCCCCCAACACCACCTGCTTTTTTGGAAGCTTCTGCTCATATAGAAAACAGTAGTCTATTAAATCCCATGGTATAGCTTAAAGGATATAACGCTGATACTGTACCAGCTGCATTAATGACTACTGTGCTTTTAGGCCCAATTAAAAGTGTTAAGGGCATAATTTTAAAGCCTTCATTTAAAGGCCTTTAATTCAAAGTACTAGATTAATTTACCTGCATTTTAAGAATGGCCAAAGGCTCTACTTACATATCCGTAGATAATATATTAGATTGGTGGATACAGGAATAGAGCTCTTTTATATGTTGATATCATTGTTCTTGTAATATGTGCAAGGTTCACTCCAGGCTGTTTTTAAATAGGCTTTAAAGATCTTGTTTCTAAATGAATGGATGCCCATGTTTATTTTATAGCTTTCTTGTTCCAGTTATTCCAAATGGTTTGTGCTGCTCCTTTAATTAATTGCATATTATGCAGTCTAAAAATGTTTTAAATAAATAAGGGTCCACAGCAGAAAGAGAATTTAGCTGCTATAGCATTGTGATTTGACAAATGCGTGTGGGTCACTTAAAGTAGAAGCATAATTGAATCAGATAAGCACTTGGTGTACCATCAATTGCAAGGAAATGCTAAATATATCTTCAAACATGACTCAGGCAATTCACCCCCCCAAAATAATAATTACACTGACTTTTTTTTTTCAGGATACCCAGATAAATTACTGCAATATTGAATCACATTGCTAATGATATATTAGACTCTCTCCTCTCTCTCTGTATAATTTTCTTGATTATATCTAATCATACTTGATACTAGCAAATCTTTTAAAAAAATAGTAAAAATAAAAACTCCCTTGATTCAGATTTAACTTCTGCAACTTCATGGGAATGTCCAGCCAGTGTTCTTGGCAACAATATTGAAGTAGTTTGCCATTGCTTCTTCCGGGATTTTTTTTTTAACTAGTGGACCATTCTGTTGTTTCCTGTTGGTCTCCCATCCAAGTACTTACCACTCTAATTCTGCTTAGCATTTCAGTATTAGGGACACTTGGACTGATGCTGTCACTTAGCTGTTTTTCTTTTCTTTTCTTTTCTTTTCTTTTCTTTTCGGTTTTTTTAAAATGATATTTCCTGATTAAATGGAATATATATTAGATATATTTTCAGTAAGGAAAAGTGAATACCAAATAGTAGAAAAAGTGCAGTGCCTGAAGTGTTGAATTAGCCCAGGAAGAAGAATAGCTTCGTATTCTTCTTACCATAAAGCTTGGTGGGAAACTTGGGATTTGTCACTGTCTCTTCACTAAAATTATCTCACAAACTGGCTGTGAAAATAAAAGGCATTTAGAGGAAGGCAGATAAAAGTCATTTTCTCTAAGTTCAAGAGAGATTGTATATTAAGGGCTCATTCGGGGTGTGCAAAATATTTTGAGCAACAACACTTTTGGGCATGAAATGGATGTTTGGAGTATAAATAAAAAGAAAAGAAGGAAGATAAATGCAAAGGCATGTTTACTTCCCTTTGAACATAAGTGTTGCTAATGCTTCTGAAAGTGTAGTAAGTAAATTTTATGTGTGTATATCTTCGAGTCAGTCTTCACTCATGGCCACTGCCTGGATAAGTCTTTGCAGTTTTCTTGGCAACATTTCTGAAGTGGTTTGCCTTTGATTCCTTCCTAGGGCTGAGAGAGAGAGAGTAGGGTCACCTAGCTGGCTTTATGCCTAAGGCAGGACTAGAACTCAACAGTCTTCCGGTTTCCAGCTTGCTGCCTTAACCACTAGACCAAACCGGCTCTCATTCAGATGTAAAGACTATGGCTAATATGATGGATGGATGGATGGATGGATGGATGGATGGATGGATGGATGGATGGATATTTATTATGGCACTCACTCCAAAAGACTCTGGGTGACTTACAATATCCAGATACACAATAAAATTAGTTTTTAAAAACTGAAATAAACATGACAGGGACACAATAGACACACTAACTCCAGGCCTGGGAACTGAGTTAGGTTTTAAGGGCCTTCCAGAACCTCAGGAGAGTGGATACCATGCTTATTGCTGGTGGGATGCTGTTCCAGAGGGCAGTGGCTACAACAGAGAAGGCACATTTCCTTTATCCCACAAGACAACAGTGTTTAATTGGGGGGACCTGGAGCACACCCACTCTGCCCAAATGTACTGGGTGGGCAGAAAGGATTGGAAATAGGCGGTCCCCCAGATAACCAGGCCCCATGCTATGAAAAGCTTTATAGGTAATCGCCAGCACTTTGAATTGTACCCCGTAATGGAATGTGGGAATAACCCTGGGAGACAGGACAAAATCCTGCAGTCAGGGCAAAGTTTGATAAGAGGCAGCTCAGTCCGCAGGTGGGGGAAAAGCATGGGAAGTGTTTCAGAAGGGATCCTCCCTAGCTTTCAGAGACTAAAAAGCGAGGAGGGGAGAAATACAAGATGAACCTATGTAAAGGCTTTCCTGGCCCCAGATGCCACTTCCTAGTTGAGTAGTAGCTGCAAGTTCATAAGGATCCCTGAGTTGTGCACCAGTCTCGAATGGAGAAATGCAACCCCAAGACTAACACTGAAAATGTCCCTAACCCAGGGTGGGTGGGTGGGGGAGAACAGCCACTCAGTCTTGTTGGGATTGAGGCAAAATCTGTTCTTCTCCTTGGTCACCTCCCAGGTAGCCTTAACAACCCTGGAGGACCCAGGACTTAACAAGCAAGTGGCTGAGCTGACAAACTAGAGAACCTTATCCACTTCCTTGGAGTTATAGAATCAAACTCAGTCCAAATAGCCTCACAAGACCATGCCCCAGGCAATTCACTTGGACCTACCCAGTCAGAGATCCAACTCTGAGCAGTTATGAGCAATTTTATCCTCCAAATACCAAGAATACTCTCACTGCACCCTTACTCACAATCAAATTGTTGACAGCAGATTTATTACAAACCTATCTGGCATCCATAAGCAGTAGCCAGAACCTGGAGCCTCTGAAGATTCATTGACCCGGTCCCAAGGGTGAATACTGAAAGTAAGATGTCAGGAACACCTTTAAACAGCATTGTCATCATCTCTAAGCACTGCCCACCCTCAGATTCCCACCATATCTACTCCTGTCCATCTCATTACCAATCATATTCCTTGCCCTCATATCTCCTCCCCCAGTCTACTCCCACCCTCAGTTCCTCTGTCCTATGGCATCCATCCATATCTCCCAGTACCCAACAGCACACCTGCCCATACCAAACACCAACAATGAACAAAAAGCATCCACCCCTCACTACTACCAGCACCTGGCTGCCTGGTCCCATGAGGTCCCAAGACCACACCAGCTACTCATTTCCCAGAATTCTCCAGCTGTGAGGCATCTGGTCCTCTCAGGGAACCCCCATGGCAATGTTCAAACTCCCCAACCCCGCCCCCCAGTTCAGGCAGGTACTTAAACTCGGAGAACAATAGGCAGCTGACTATAGCTTATGCCCCCAGATCCAGAGGCATTGCCCAAACATGGAGGGACATGGTGGCACAAGGGCTTAATGACGCTGGAGTTTGCCGGTCAGAAATGGTCAGCACTCCAGCAGTTTGGGCCCAGCTCCGCGGGACGGGTGAGCTCCTGTCCCTTGTCCTAGCTCCTGCCCACCCAGCAGTTCAAAAGCTATTCCATCTGCAAGTAGATAAATGGGGACTCCCGTTTAGATGGGAGGAACCGGCGGTGCTGCGCGGGGGAGCAAAATACCGGTGCCAGCCAAACTCCGAATGCAACCGGCATGAGCGATGATCGATGCGAGCGGCGAGAAAGATCTATGGAGGAGGAAAAAAGCCCGGATGACCCCCTAGCGACCCCTGCTGGTCACATGGCGTAATAGATATAGCACTAATTGTAAGATTTGTCAATGTTAGGTTTATATATATACTTTGTGAGCTGCCCAGAGTTCCCCATTGGGGGGAGATGGGCGGAGAATAAATCGAATGTATAAATAAAATAAATAAATGGTGATGTCCTTTGCCTCAAGCCAAAAGCTCCCCATAGGCCATCCAATCTAACTACCTCCACCAACAGTCCAAGTAAACAAAGAGGGGAATTATGTTGATAGTTTGAGCTTGTTTGCTGAAGTGTGGGTTTGCTTAAGTGTGTGTGTTGCACCCAGTGCATTCTTTTGTGACCTGCCAATGTTTACTTTCAGGATGCACATAAACACGTGTTTTGGTAGCATGTTCACCCTAAAGAAGTTTTTCCTGTTATAGCAACTAAACTCAAAAAGTTAATCAAGGTTGGACTTAGCAGGTGCTTACATACGAGACCATGAGAAAATCCCAAGGCTATGGATTAGTGTAGAGGAAGAGAGAATGGCCTTGAGGGACAGGAGAAAGAGCTGATTCCAAGCCAATGATCAGATAAAAGAGGGCTGAGTCTGGGGCACAAATGCAACCTGAAAAAAAATCTTAGACAAAACCCTTCCTAGTTCTCATAAAGATAAAGTGAGAAAGGGGAAAATATTCAGACTTGCAAAACCCTGTTACCATACCTTTAAAATAAAATTAGTATTGGCCTACATGACTTTGGTTTCCTGGTCTGGTCTATCTTGATGAGGTGACAGGCCAGGATTTTTTTAAAAAAAATCCCCAAGGAACTTTTCCTTTATTTTTAACTATTAAGCTGTAGGAACATGTCCATGTGATCATCAGGATATAAGCTCAACTTGAAGATTTTATCTTTTATTCATATTCTGCTTTAAAGTAAAGCAGAATAATTTTTTTGCAATGGCAAAATACATACTTGGTGTATCACCAGTTGCAATGGAATGCTAAATATATATTCAAGGTTGTCTCAGGCAGTTCAATTTATTTCAATCTGCTATGTCATAATACAAAATACAAATACAAGTTCATAGAACAAGTGCAGCAAAAAGAAATACACTAGCTCCTTTTTACTGGACTTGTTCCTCTAAGGTAGGTAGGCTGCTAAAAACAAAAACAAAAACCAGCAATTCATAGGAGGAAAGGTGGTAGTCCACACTTACTGCTACCTTCCACCAATCTACAGAAAAAATGGCAATGAAGATGATTTTTTAAAACATAAAAAACAACCTCATTGGAACTTTAGGTAGCTCCAGGGTGAAAAACAAAGTAATTATCTTTATCAGTGAAGTGCCTTATGAACTTACATATTTAAAGGCAACTTTGCATTACTAGATATAGATATTCAATAACATATTTTATAGAAGAATGGGTTTACCTGGAATCAAATTTCATAATATTTCATAATATTTCACATCATTTATATTGCTGCTACTTTGCTAATAAGCATCTGCAGAGAGAGACAGAGAGAGATTGAGAAGTTAGAATATTTAATTCTATTGGATTCTTTCAATATATTTGTTCTTAGATTTTTGTATCCCCTGAAGAAGGTAAAATTTTACTGAAATGTGTTTTGCCTTTTTTTCTTGTAATTTTTATATTTGTTTTGGATTTTACATGTTTATTTGCCTAACAAGTAATTATTTAAAACTCTTGATTTTAGAAGAAGAACTATTTAAAGTCCTCAAATAAATGAATGTATGTGTGTTCTGGCCATCTCAGATATCACAGTACACTTGGTAAGTTAGTAAATCTTTTTTTTTAGCTGTGGAAGATGTGTAAGCGCTACAAGTCAGAATATTAAAACAGCAACATAAGGAGTTTCTAAGTTATTACTCTTTTCTAATTTCAAAATGTTTGAATGTTGCCAAATTTCACCCTATTGTTTACTGGGCCTGTCAAACATTTGCCTGCAATGACGTCTTATAATTTGATGAGGGTGCTTAACTTCTCACAATTGACAGATTAAGTGCAAAAACAGAAGGATTTATCACTAGGGTAACCTGAGCAGACTGAAGCATCTTAATGAATAAAGTTTTCTTATTCCATCTATCTTGTACATAGGAAGAAATGAAACTCTTCATCTTTTGCTTTCTTCCAGGATGTATGTATGTATGTATGTATGTATGTATGAATGTTTGTATGCATTGGTCCTAACACACTTCCCCTAATATATTTCTTTATTTTTAATTATACACAGATTTTGTAGTGTCCTTCACCATAATCTACAAGATTTGGCATGTATATTTTTAAACTGGAGAAGTGAACTGGGAAATTCAAAAAAGTGTACATTTCAAGGATTCCATCTATTGATTTGAAACTAAAAAAAATAATTAAGTAACTCTATGTTGCGTATAGCAACATTTTCACAAAAACAAACATTGTTCTATCCAATGTAAACTTCCATCAGTGGAAAAAGAGGGGGGGGGGGAGATCCCCATCCTCATATCACTAAAATCTGGGCATAGATGAGGAATACTCCCAGTTGAATTTCTATCTGTAGATTACCCAGCAGAAGCCATTTGAAAAATAATCCAGATATGACACTGTCATTCTTGCCTAGGTGATAAAATGTGCAACATGATTGGTTTTTGTTTTTGTTTTTTAAGATGGGAACAAATTGTTCTATAAATGGCTGCTGCTGATAATGTACAGGCAGATTCAACTGGGAAAACTTCAGTTTTAAAATAATGTACATTTTGTTAGTATGAATCATTCAGAAATCTACAGTATTAGATATATTTGTAGGTAGTGATTGTGGATCTGTTAGATTCCTCAGGCAGTTAATAGGAGATCTACTTGTTATAAATAATGAATTCTGCCACAGAAACCTCCATTCCAGCTTTAAAGGATTCCCAATATGCCCTAACACCAAAACACATTTCCTCCAATTTGGCCATACCATGAATGAACCCTAAATGCATCTAGAGACAATTCTATGATCAGCAAAGGAACAAGGGGTGAGAAATGGGTGCTTTAGTTGAAAAATGAAGGTTGGAGTAAGTGTATGGAACCTCATGATCCATCTGCCTCCAAGATGAAGTTGAACATCCTCTCTCAATTGGTTTCTTTGGAAGGGCCAGAAGGCAGATCTTTTTTCTTGTTTGAAAAGCCAGATTGCAGCTACTATTGTTTGATGCCTGGAGGCACATCTGACTTCAGAGGCTTCCTATCACTACCATCACATCAGTTTCAGTGCCAGTATTTCTATTGTAGGAGGAATTTTTGAGAAATACTATGTCCAGATATACAAAGCATGCTTCATCAGAGCCATTTCTCTCAAATGATAGGGGAAAATGTTTCCTGAACACATCTTTCTCCAGCCCAAGGTTGTCCAGAAAGACCAATACAAACTGTATGTGGAAGAAGTCTGGCTGGTAAATCCATCATAGTATCGAAAACTATACAGAGTCTTTACAGCTTACGTAGTATGGAATATAAAATTTTGATTTTAGATTACAATTTCCTGGGTTTCTGAAGCTCTGAAAACCACATTTTCTTTATTATTGAATTTGCGTGATTTTTATTACTGCAGTATTTTAACAATATGATGAAACAATACCATGAACAACAAAGGCTTCATCCAAAAAAGCAAACATACAAAAAGAGGTTGTACAAGTGAATGTAATTCCTACATGGGGCTGCCCTTGAGAAGTATTCAGAAGCTTTAGCTGGTACAAAATACAGTGGTATGGACAATTATGTGTGTCCTTAGAATAGCACGCATTACACCTCTGTTCCATGAGTTGCACTAGCTGCCAGTTTGCTTCTGGGTCCAATTCAAGGTGCTGATTTGAGCCCATCATGGCATGGGGCCTGAGTATTTGAGGGACCATCTCTTCCCAATTACATCTGCCCATCCTATCAGGTCTGGCAGAAGGGGTATGTTGCAGGTCCCATTTACTCAGGAGTTACATCTGGTGGGAACCAGGAGACAAGACTTTTCTGCCATGGCACCCGCCCTGTGGAATATCATTGCCCCCTGAGGAGAGATTGGCCTCTCTGCCAACCTTCCGGAAGTCCCTTAAAATGCGGCTATGTCAGCAGGCTTGGGGATCTCAGGAAATGGAGAACTGGTGAGATGGCTGTACATAATAAAGATGCTGTCTTCTAATCTTTTAAAATAATATTAATGCTTTTGTTACAATATAATTTTTAATGTTGTTTTTTATGGTCTGTTTTCATTGTACGCTACCCAGAGTGATGTACATGAGATGGGCGACTATATAAATTGGATGGATGGATGGATGGATGGATGGATGGATGGATGGATGGATGGATGGATGAAAAAATAAGTTAGGTTATGGTCTTTTTGTGTTAAATTTCTACCTGCCTCTCCTACAGATGCAAAAGGGCAGAGTGACTAAAAGCTGAATATTATTAAGAGCAGAACAGTTATATTTGCTAGTGGCTGTAATTCTACATATTACTTAAATTTCAACCCTAGGCAGAAATATTCTTATGCACATAATAAGATTTAGCACAAGAATAAATATAAGACAAGAATAAATTTTTGCAGCACAAGTTTCAACAAATCTAGGAGCTATATTGCTCAATATATACCACTAGTGATTTATTGAAATCTATTACATATTTTGAAATCTTATCTAGTAGAATGTGAGCAAACATTTTTGTCTTCTTCCTTTTTTGCTTTAACTATTTAATGACAGCTAAAAATATATATATTCATAGCCCATTTTCTGTCACAAAAAGAAAGTCAAAATAATGTAAAAGGCAGGTCCATGTATAGTCTCATGGATCTTCACATTTTTACATTTACATTGACCACCAGAAGGTACCATGTGACTGGTTCCATCCTTACTGGGGCTCTTCAAACATGTGTCTGAAGAATCCCAATTGCATTGAACAGGCAATTCACCTCATAATCAGTTATGGCAGATATATGAGACTTTTCACCCTGAATACTATAATAGCACAAAGGCCATAATTCTTGTCTTGCAAATAGATAGGTTGCTGGTTTAAAGCCCTGCAGGAATGTTGCTGTTGTTCCTATTTTGCTTTCCCCGAGCTGTTGTTCCTGTTTTACTTTTCCCTGTGGAGCACTGTTTCACCATTTTTCTAATCACCCCTTGTTGAAACATTTCACCCCTAGTTTCTGGGAGTGAGGGTAAAATACTTCTACCTCAAGTGACTGAAAAACAATGACATGGTGCACCAATGGTCTTGTTAAAAAGAAGTGCTGGGAAAAATAGGAAGGTCAGGGAAATAGGAACGGTAATTAAAAAATCTTCTGGGTTTTGAACCAGCCTTATTCTAAGAGTTGTAGCCATTATGCTATTATAGTGCTCATGATAAACATAGCTGTAAAAGACATTAGAAAGCAACTGGCCAATAAGGAAGCTGTTCATTATGCTTAGATGTATGTGCATGTTGATGCTTTAACTTTCTATATGCATGTTTATCATCATTATCATCATCTTCATCAGTATTATTATCAGCTTGAATCAATCCACTGCTGGATGAAGGCCTGTTCACTGAAGGTTATGGAGTGGTAGATAGATGTTTTTAAACTTCTCAGTCTAAGGATAAATTTTATGCCTTTTTTTAAAAAATTGGATCTTCTCACTCCTAATCTAGCACCTAAACACTACACCACATTGGCTCTCATGTGTATGTATGTATGTATATACACATAAACACGTATGCATACACATACTCACACATACGTATGTCCTGGAAGGCCCATCCACGGAAAAAAAATTGTTTTCCTAGAAGGCAAAGGTGGGAGGGCATAGCAGCAGGAGAATTGTCCAAATGAGAGGATGGGGTAAGCCAATGTTGTCCAAACTTAGCCACTTTAAGATGAGTGGACTTCAACTCCCAGAATTCCCCAGCCAGCCATGCTGGCTGGGGAATTCTGGGAGTTGAAGTCCACTCATCTTAAAGTGGCCAAGTTTGGACAACACTGGGGTAAACTCTTGTTCAGATTGAATGTCTCGCAAGCTTTGCCAGTGTGTCTCAGCCCAGACAGGATTTTCTTAAACTGGTTTACAGTGAAGATAGCATGAGCATAGGAGGCAGCTTAAATGATAAGTGCGGATATGCCCATAATCTTATTAAAAGTCATGAAGTGGCATCTACTGCTGGATGAAGTCCACTCATCTTAAAGTGGCCAAGTTTGGACAACACTGGGGTAAGCTCTTGTTCAGATTGAATGTCTCGCAAGCTTTGCCAGTGTGTCTCAGCCCAGACAGGATTTTCTTAAACTGGTTTACAGTGAAGACAGCATGAGCATAGAGGCAGCTTAAATGATAAGTGCAGATATGCCCATAATCTTATTAAAAGTCATGAAGTGGCATCTACTGCTGGATGAAGTCCACTCATCTTAAAGTGGCCAAGTTTGGACAACACTGGGGTAAGCTCTTGTTCAGATTGAATGTCTCGCAAGCTTTGCCAGTGTGTCTCAGCCCAGACAGGATTTTCTTAAACTGGTTTACAGTGAAGATAGCATGAGCATAGGAGGCAGCTTAAATGATAAGTGCGGATATGCCCATAATCTTATTAAAAGTCATGAAGTGGCATCTACTGCTGGATGAAGTCCACTCATCTTAAAGTGGCCAAGTTTGGACAACACTGGGGTAAGCTCTTGTTCAGATTGAATGTCTCGCAAGCTTTGCCAGTGTGTCTCAGCCCAGACAGGATTTTCTTAAACTGGTTTACAGTGAAGACAGCATGAGCATAGAGGCAGCTTAAATGATAAGTGCAGATATGCCCATAATCTTATTAAAAGTCATGAAGTGGCATCTACTGCTTTTCCTGCCACATCATTTTTAGAGGTTAGCTAAATCACTGTTTTTCATGGAAGCTGGAAAGCTAATAGTTAATGGTCATTTGGCCTATTATAGGAGAAATACTGTGAAAAGGGAAGTAAAGCAAGCATTACAAGCATTTCCCTTTCCCCAATAAATGGACAGTTTATGGTAGACTTTCAATTATTGTCCCACCCAAATGGGACAAATCATCCTTCCAACTGTAGCTACGCGTAGGTTCCGTCTTTGCCATAGCAGCTTTTCTGGTTCAATTTCACAAATAAAATAAAATATCTTTAAAGTGTAGGGGGACGATAGTTCAGAGAGGATGCTCTTTTGCTTAAAAATTCTATTGTAATAACATTAGCATGAAAGTTCTCAATAAAATCACCTTTCTTCTTCCCGCAATAGTTTTCAATTTTACTTCCCGGACACCCACCTATGTTTCATTTTGGGCAGCAAAGTTCTGATCCTCCAGCTGTTAAATTTTCCCTCCTACTGTGATATGCAGTGCTTTCTAAATCAGTTCTAATAACTGAGTTTGAGTGATCCAAAGTTCCCACTCCCTGTGCTAAGGAAAAAAAAAAGAGCGAGAAAGAGAGATAAATTAAACTTTAATACTGGATGACAATTGGTGGGACAGGAAGATAGTAACAATAAAAAGCAAGGCTTAAAGAAAAGGAAGCAAAGTATGAAAGTGCAAGTTGAGGACCTGAGGAGAACAGAGGCAGAAAAAAGAGTTTTAGAGAGAGGGGTGTCTGTTGAGAGGTGACTTGGAGCTACAGGCAGCAGCAAAGGAAGAGAAGAAATGAGGAATATGTAGAGGGGAAAGGGGGCCAAACAGCAGAGCAATTTGGAAATGCAATGGAATAGACAAGCAACAACATACAGAGGAAGCCACACAGCAACAAAGAAGAGAGAAGTAGAGGGTAAAGGAAGGTGAAGAGAGGGTAAGGAAGGTGAGGAGAGAAGTGGATTGAGGATGGAGCAGTCCTGTAGCTGGGGACTTGAGCTCTCCTTAAATTTTCTCCCCCCACTCAATTTTTTCTGGTTACATGGTATGGCTCAGGCAGGCTTAAACTATTCTTCCCCGCATCTCCAAGGCTGTTGCACTAGCTAAAACGTTAGGCAAAACCTAAGGGAAAAAATTGTGGAATAGATGAAGAATTGCAGCAGGCCACTGAGAAGGGGGAAGATGAGAGCCTCGAAGAGAGTCACAGCTCTGAAACACAATAGAGGAAAGGGAAGGGAACAAGCAGTAGCAGGAACCGAGAAAGAAAAACAGGATATATTTTTAATATGTTTTTAACAGAGAATAATATATGCAGCTCAGGGTTGAACTGTGGAGTTCTCAATGCTCTCTGGCACCACACTCACTTGCACTGATGATGTTACCTGTCTGGGTAATAAAATGTCTTCATTGAAACAACCAAGCTCAGAAAACACCAAGACCTACATTTTCACATACCTACATTTTAAATTACAATTTCAAAAATTGGGAAGTGGAGAAGGAGGAAGAAAAAAAGGGAGCAACAAGACAATTCCTAGTCTTTCCTCAAGACGTCTACTCTTTTCTTCCATTTCCATACGGACTCCTGTGGTCATGTCACAATGGAGCTAAAGATGAAGATCTCATCAAGTCATGGTAAACTCCTGATGACTAAGAGGGATTTATCCTGACAACAATATGGAAATGCATTGCCGTTGCTTCCTTCTGGGATGTTCTTCTGCAACCTACCACAAACTTGTACTTGGCCAGGATGTGGGGGATTCTTCTCCAGATGACATGAAATACATTTCTGTCCATACCTCATGCCAGTTAAAATGGAGTGTTTCTTCTGTAATCATCACTATACTATTGAGGAATTTCTTTTTATTTTTATCGAAGTGCGTGGCTAGGAATTCCCTTAATTTTTAAAAACAAATTTCACTCACCAAAAAACAAACAAACAAACAAGGCAAACTTGTCCCCCATAGTAAAAAGTCACCAACTTCTACATGATACATTCCTGTCAGTTGCTAAGCAATCTGTATCCCATTTGATAATCCTGGTGGTTAGCCTGTGTCCAGTTTAATGAAGATAAGATCGATAGTTTTATTTTTATTTGTTTACTTATTTATTTATTATTAATTTTTTATGCTGCCCATCTCCCCCAGAGGGTGACTCTGGGTGGCTTACAATTAAAAACCAAGACAATATAACAATAAAAATATAAATCCCCCTCCCATTTAAAACACAAATAACTAATCTATAAAAGTTTTAATTAATAAGTGCCAGAAGATCATAATGTTAAAACTAAACTAGAAGAATGTTAAAACTAAAGGTTGCCAGACTGCCTCTTAATCATCAGTTGGATTTGGAAATTGAGTTAAATTTTCAATCTGGAAGACAATTTGATTTGATACTTTTATTCAAGTATTGTATTAGGTTGATTTGAATTAGATCTTTGAATCAATTTAGAAAAAAGGGATCCAATTTCGGAGATTCAAGAGATTCGATTTCGAAATGCATCAGCCCTATTTAAAATATCACTGAAATCCTAGATAGGAGGGCACAATTATGAAAGAGGGAGAAAGAGAGATACAAAAGTCTGATGTATTTTTGCTGTTCAAATCTAGTAGGTTAAATTGTCCAGTATAGGTTATTTTGATTTGACTTATAAACACAGTGACTCTCCCCCCTCAAACCAAAACAGAAATTGAGGTCAAAGACCTCAATTTCTTTATTTAGACCTTTATATCACCATTCCAAACATATTTTAACCTCTGAGTTTAAAGCTATGACGAAAAAATTGCAAGTGTGACCTCCTACACAGATTGGGAAGTAAACAAAATAATTTCTGGGGGAAGTATATTGAGGGTTTCCAAAGTGTGCAAATGTTTGCGAGAAGGAAGTGCTTCCATGCCATAATTGGGGTGAGATGGGAAGCCATGTCATAATTAGAGAACTGCAGGCCTTTCAGCCCCATTGATTGAAGCTGGAAGTGAACTATCCCCATTAGACATAACCCTTCGGCTACAGCTATGCCCTACTTACTCCACTGAAGTATAACTTTCTCTCTATTTCCATCAGAAGATACTAGCAGTAAAACAAGAACGGTTTAGTCTAGTCAGCCCATGGATGAGGAACACAAGTAGACTGCTGCTGTAGGTACACATTTAACAGTTTGAAATTGCTATCAAGATAGCAAACTATCATTATTTTAGAACAGGAATGCCATACTCTGAAGCATGCAATGAGAACTGTATGGAATGCAAGACAACTTAAAAATATTTCCCCACCACCCATATTTATTTTTTCTACCATTAAAATATATTTATTAATTACAGCAGGGCTCTCTTCTTTTAAAATCTTATCTTCTCCTGAGCACAGGAGAATTAAAAAAAAAACAAAAAACGATGAAAGCTTTCACTCTTGCAAACAGACTTGCCAGAGTCCAATGAAGTAACATCATTTCACTCTTTAACTTACAAACCCCATCATGAGCAAATCACAGCAACTAAAATGACCTATATATGGAGCCCTTCCTTCTTTTGTTTATGCTGTTGCAACTGATGGAATCCTGTCAATGTCCCAACACCCATTTAATCATAAAGTCTTTAACATGTTCAGTTTATGAATCATATTAAAGATTTTACCAAACGTATCTTCAGTATTACATATTATAAGATGTTCAGATTCAAATGCCTCAATGATTCCCCTAGTTTCTGTTGTCCTTTGGTTGCGGCACTATTTATTTGAAGATACTGAAACCAATCAAATGTAGTAAAACACTGCATCATAAGAGGCTCAGAGGTTTTTATGTTTGTCTTGCTGAGAATAAAATCTTCTCATATTTATTTAAAGCTTTTTTTACCAAAAAAAAATCATCCTCCTGAAAGTACTGAAATAATAGTTCTTATGTTGAAAGTTCTTATCCTGTTTGTGGGCAGAATTTTAAGAAGTTTTGCACATTCAAAATTATTTTGAACATTTTTTTTTTTCCTGAAACAGACACTTTAGGAGGAAGACCCACCTTCATTTAATTTAAGAATCTTGGAGCACACACCATGTCTTTGTCCATACATTGCCCCTCTCAATTGTGACCGAAAGATCGATCTACTGAATCTATCTATCCATGCATCTATCCATATCCACCATGTCAATCCCTTATAGGCAGATATTGTTAGGCAGAGTGCAGATATAACCACATTCCACACCAAAAATACACATCAGCATTAAAGAGATCTAAAGAATGCAATGTCCTTATCTTGTTCTCCAAAGAAATCCAGCCAGAAGGTATAAAACATATCTGGTTGTTTATTGAGAAAAATAAAACTACATAAAATACAAGTTCCATGCAAAACTTGGAAATATCACCTCTTCTCATATATGTGGCATCCAAGACTTATCTAATACACAGGTTCAACAAAGTCTCTAGCCAAAAAACTCTCAGAGAAGAGGTACACTACTTAGTTATTAGTTACAACTACATAACCTATAAAACTGATTACATGATGACTAAAACCCTACTAAGCAGTGAGGCATACAATCACCCACAATTTATTGAAACTATGCACCTCCCCTTAGGTAACTAACATGCAGACGCCAATAGGTGGCAGTAAATAGCAGTATACGTACGAACTAAAAGACCAATTGCAGATGGCGTGCCTTCTGCAGCCATAACAGTGTTTGGGGATAAGCGGTTTGCTTTTCTTCCCATGAGAATATCCTAACAGATATCGCCTACCCTACCTTACAAACAGTGCAGAATAACAACAACAACAAAATCTAGTCCGAAAGTTACCCTTCATCTTATCCATGAATCCATGCTTTTTTTCTCATTATTTGGGTCTAGAGTTTGAGTTTAGGAGCAAATAAAGTAAAATAATAGCTTTTCTCAGTCAGCTCTTTCTCATTATTGGCATACTAAGTACTCCTCAAAATGATGTCAAACAGAAGTGTAAATTCATTACAGAATTAAAGGACAAACTCCCTTGGTTTGAAGTGAATAAGAACAGAAAGCTAAGTGCCTGGTACGTTAAGCTTCTTTGTCTCTGCGGCAAAGAAAGGTGTCTTTCAGTTAATGAGCTTTTCCCAGTTTCTGGGAAGAGTAATTCATGGCTTACTCTTAATTCCTGAGATTAAGGGAAGTTCATCCTGGGATCTGGAAGACTGCTCCCACAGAAGTGATATGAATATCTTCATAGCCGAGAATTGCTATTGATTTACATTCAGGTAATTAGACACTTGTAGTTATAGTGTAACACTGATGTGCATTTATATGCATGGTTTAATCTCTGAGGCAAGCATATCGTTCTGTCAGGATCTACCAGAAGATCAGGGAAGACTGCTTCACAGACTGCATTACTCCAGAATGCAGAACTTCAGGTAGGACTACTAGATCAGGGCTGTAAAAATCCAGAAGATGATTAGGTGCCAGCAACAAACTAGAGTTTACTGTTTTCTGTCAAACTGGAGTTTTGCAGACCAGACCTAGTGACCCTACTTGAGCCCAGTTACCTTTAGGTCTCACTCATAGTTACGGTATATATATTTTTTACTTTTGCCTTAGAAGAAGATTGTTTCTGCAGTAGCAAACACTGTTTCAGGTCCAGTTTGTTCTAGTGGGAAAAACCCAAGGACCACCAAGGATTCCACTAAGGCAGTGTTGTCCAAATTTGGCCACTTTAAGATGAGTGGACTTCAACTCCCAGAATTCCCCAGCCAGCCATTACTAATTATCAAAATTTAAAAGAAGAACAAAAGCAAGACAAACATTACAAAATATATTTTGAAAGCAGTCAGAAACAGCATATAATGTATTCATGCCAAATATTCACAGCTCGCTGAGCAAATGCTTTCCCAAAGAGGAGGATATTAACTTGTAAGATTTGTAGACCTGAATCTCAGAAAATCCAAAACCAGGAATTCAAGCAGAGGCCCTTAAAAAGAAAACAGCACTTTATTTGGCCAAGTGAAGCCAGTGGGTGGGCAGCAATCCCAAAACACTGGCAGCAGAAGGTGCTGGGAAGTTCCACCACACCAACAAGATTTCAAAGGCAGTTTTTATAGCATTGCAAGGACAATAGATTGCAACTAATAAGGCAGTTTAAGGCAGTTTGAACCAGTGTCCCCCCCTTTACCCTCAAGACCTTTCCCCTGTGCTCTCCCCCCCCCCCCCCCGAGGTCTTCTGTGTACATGTCCTTCAGGCAGTTTCTTCCTAGCGCAAGCAAAATACAGAGGCAAGATAGCAAGAGCCAGGGGAAGAAAATCCCCCCCCCCATCCTCCCCTTTAAACTAAAGACTCCTTTGAACCATGGCAACTGCATAGGCACACCTATTGAGGTTCCTTTCTTTGTGAAATATGGAAGTGGCTTGCCATAGCTGCCTCCCTATCTCCTCATGGAGGTCTCTCATCCAAGGACTAACCTGCCTAGCGGTTTTAAAGATCAGCCAACATCATCCGGGTGCTGCCAACTGCAACTAATGAATGAAAAAGAACAATTGAGGCTACTGTTTTATACTGTTCTTTCCCCAGGGCACAATGCTATCTAGCCACTTTACCTGTTTTCAGCTTTCAGTCTGCCACAAATCTGTATGCATCTATCTATTCATAAGAAATAAGATTTATATTTAATACATGTACATCATTTGATTCTGTGGCTTTGTTTCAATTGCTGCTCAAGCCTAATCTTAATGTAAAACAGAATGTGGAGTTAGAATTCTCAGGGAGCAAAATGGAGTAAACCCACATTAGAATGCAGGGGAAAATATAATTTGGGGAAAGTGTTTCTAAAATTAGTGCATTAGAGAGAAAGAAGTAAAAAAGAAGTCAAGATGCTGGCTGGGAGCACATGACTGAAGCCCTGCACTTTTTTACATGTGTCACATACATCATGCACATAAAAAGGGGTGGGGAATTGATCATGTAGTTGTGGCTACCATCTTGACTCTTTTGACATCTCCCTGGAAGACAGCCCTAGAAAGGGACTCTTTCAGCCCTCTCCATAGTATGTCTTTTTCTATTTTCAGAACACCTTTTAAATCAGGATTTTTTAAAATTAAAAACAAGATTTCCCAAGTTACATCTTATATTTCAAGATTATTTCTCTTCCTCCCCCACCTTCATTGTTCCTGTACAATGCAAGAGCACATTTTTATTTACTATGGTAAAAATGACATAAGAATAAGTACATCTATATGCTAATACCACTCATCCATGGCATATAGACTTTATGCTATGCATTTGCCCTTGATTCAAGATTTGAGGGAGTGAGATGCACAATTTCCTTGTCCTTTAGATGAGTCCTTGTTCAATTCAAGTTCCCATTATGGAAATGGGGGGGGGGAACCTCTTCAAATTTAAGATCTTTTTAAATAAAGTAAAATGATTACAGCAAAGAAGTGGCTACTTAGCTTCCAATAAATAAATGGGTAATATTGTTATGCAAATAGAAACCAACTGTACTCAAGTTTGGAGCATTTCAAGGCAAACTTGTCAAGATGTCAAGTACTCCATTAACTTTTCTGTAAGTGACAAAAGAATGTTCCAGCTACAGTATCAATAAATGAATTATTAGATGCTGAAAGTGAATTATTTCAGTGGACATGAGAGAAAATGCATAATGGCAAATGAATGATGCAGAAAATCTATTGAGACAGTGGTTGCTGCTATGTGTATATGCAAATCAATAAAAGTATACTGAAAAGGTAGGCAAAGATATCTATTTTTCCTTCGCAAAATAAAGTATAATAACTTAATGTATGTTAATTGCTGAAAGGCTGCAACTTTTGAAAACCAAAAGCAGAATCTGATCACCAACTTTCCTATTGATTTCCATAGGCAGTGTCATGCATGTGGTACATAGAAAGGAAGAGAGAAGAGCAATTACAATTTTAAAGTTTTTTATAGGAGCAAAAACAGGAAAGAGAGACAAGGAGGAATAAACTTGAAAAGAATGTGCAATTGTTTCCCCTGATCCCTAAATTGATCTCTGACAAGACAATACTGCTCAATACTTCTAGCTAGCAATCCATATAGGAGTCTCCTGTCTTTCATATTTCAGCCATCTCCCCAACAGTTTGCAGCCTTCTTGATTTCCCATGTTTCAATTAATTCCACAGGGCATTGTTTCTCAACCTTGACAACTTTAAGATGTGTGGACTCGAACTCCCAGAATTCCCTAGCCAGCGAGCTGGCTGGGGAATTCTGGGAGTTGAAGTCCACACGTCTTAAAGTTGCTAAGGCTGAGAAACACTGACATAGGAAAACATCATAAAGAAGCTTCACCACAGGACTTTTTGAGATCAGGAAGTGATTTTCAGCTAGGAAACCTGAAGAGGGATAGAAATATATGAGAGAACAGCAGAAGCTACAACAGCAGCACCATCTGCCATCCCAGAACAGGAGGCACATGCAACAAATCAGGAAACAAATGTCAAAAGAAAGAGGCAGAAAAACAGAGGCCTCTTTCACAGAAAAGAATTCAGTCAAATGGAGAACAGATTTTAGTGTATATACTCAGTCATGGCCTTGGATTTAGGTGGCGTAGTCCAAAACCAGGTTCAGTTAGCCAGGGCAATCAGACATATTCACGGAGCCTATTGCTTTTTACACTTCTTCATCATCTAGATTTATACCCCACCTTTTCTTTAGAAGATCAAGCAGGCCCATGAGGCAGGGCAGGGGTCAAAAAAGGCAAGATGATGACCACAAGCAAGCAGCTAAACTCCTAAGTAAACCAAAAGACCCAGCTGCCCAAGAAGAAAAAACAGGAGTCATCTACAACATACAGTGTAAGGACTGTAACAAACACTACGTAGGACAGACAGGCAGAAGACTAGCAGAATGCATCCATGAGCACCAACTAGCAGTCAGGAGACATGATGAAAATTCCTTAATTGCACAACACATGGACAGACTCAACCACAGTTTTAACTGGAAACTGTCAGCATTTTAGACCAAGCCAAATCCAAACATGCAAGAGAATTCTTGGGAGCCTGGTATTCAGACAAGGCAGCAATTAACAGACACATAGAGATAAACAGCATCTACATACTATTCAAAAGAGACAAAAGACCAGAAGATCACCTCACCAGCATTCAATCACCAGCAGTCATCACCAGCAATCATCACCCAGATAAGCCACGGTCGCCACCAGGCACACAATCAAGCAGTCAACATACGTGAATCAATGAACTACCAGAAGAGCAAAACAGAACCCCCACCCCCACCAGCACTGGCAAAGCAGGCCACAGCAGATAAATAGAGAGCAAACCTCATCCCATTTTAGCACTGAAGATGTTACCTAGCCAGGTAATGAAATGTTTGCAAGAAAAGAACCAAGCTCAGAGAACCCCAAAGACTCCACAAAACTCCTTCCCTTTTGTTACACGTGTTCCATGAAGTGAAGTGCATGTAAAAAGAATCACAGCTTCAGTAATAGCTGCTCATCCTGACTTTTTTTGCAACCCCCCAATGCCTCAGAGCTCAAGATGGCTTATATGGGTATACCATTTCATTTTACCCCCATGACAAGAAGAACCATATTAAGCAGTCTGGGCTTAGAGTGCGTGGTATAAAGCCATCCAGTGACTTTTCTGGCTAAAGGTAGACTTCAGCCTGGCTCTCCTCAGTCCTAGTGCAACACCTTTGCCATTGTAGTAGTTGTTGTTGTTCAGTCATTAAGTCGTGTCCGACTCTTTGTGACCCCATGAACCATATTGCGCCAGGCCTTCCTGTCCTTCACTGCCTCCCTGAGTTTGCTCAGTTTCATGCTCATTGCTTCAGTGATGCTATCTAACCATCTCTGCCGTCCTCTTCTCCTTTTGCCTTCAATCTTTCCCAGCATCAGGGTCTTTTCCAAAGAGTCCTGTCTTCGCATTAGGTGACCAAAGTATCTGAGCCTGAGCTTCATTGTCAATCCTTCCAATGAGCAGTCAGAGTTGATTTCCTTTAAGATTGACTGGTTTGACCTCCTAGCAGCCCAGGGGACTCTTAAGAGTCTTCTCCAGCACCACAGTTCAAAGGCATCAATTCTTCGGCGCTCAGCCTTCTTTATGGTCCAGCTCTCACAGCCATACATAACTACTGGAAAAACCATAGCTTTGACTATGTGGAACTTTGTCAGCAAGGTGATGTCTCTGCTTTTTAATATGCTATCTAGGTTTGCCACAGCTTTCCTCCCAAGGAGCAACTGTCTTTTAATTTCATGGCCGCAGTCTCCATCTGCGGTGATCTTGGAGCCCAAATAAATGAAGTCTGTTACTGCTTCCATTTCTACCCCTTCTATTTAGCAGGAATTGATGGGTCCAGATGCCATGATCTTAGTTTTTTTAATGTTGAGTTTCAAGCCAGCTTTTGCACTCTCCTCTTTCACCCTCATCAAGAGGCTCTTTAGTTCTTCTTCACTTTCTGCCATTAGGGCGGTATCATCTGCATATCTGAGGTTGTTGATGTTTCTCCCTGCAATCTTAATTCCAGCTTGTGATTCTTCCAGCCTGGCATTTCTCATGATGTACTCTGCATATAGGTTAAATACAGTAAGCAGGGTGACAGTATATAGCCTTATCGTACTCATTTCCCTATTTTGAACCAATCAGTTGTTCCATGACCAGTTCTAACTGTTGCTTCTTGGCCCGCATACAGATTTCTCAGGACACAGGTAAGATGGTCTGATACCCCCATCTCTTTAAGAATTTGCCACAGTTTGTTGTGATCCACACAATCGAGGGGGTTTGCATAGTCAATGAAGCAGAAGTAGATGTTTTTCTGGAACTCTCGTGCTTTCTCCATGATCCAGCGAATGTTGGCAATTTGATCTCTAGTTCCTCTGCCTCTTCGAAAGCCAGCTTGTACATCCGGTAGTTCTCAGTTCACATACTGCTGAAGCCTAGCTTGTAGGATTTTGAGCATAACCTTGCTAGCATGTGAAATGAGTGCAATTGTGCGATAGTTTGAGCATTCTTTGGCATTGCCCTTCTTTGGAATTGGAACGTAAACTGACCCTTTCCAATCCCGTGGCTACTGTTGCGTTTTCCAAACTTGCTGGCATATTGAGTGCAGCACTTTAACGGCATCATCTTTTAGTATTTTAAATAACTCAGCTGGAATACTGTCATCTCCACTAGCTTTGTTGTTAGTAATGCTTCCTAAGGCCCACTTGACTTCACTCTCTAGGATGTCTGGCTCAAGGTCAGTGACCACACCAGCATGGACATCAGGGACATTAAGATCTTTCTTGTATAGTTTTTCTGTGTATTCTTGCTACCTCTTCTTAATCTCTTCTGCTTCTCTTAGGTCCCTGCCTTTTTTGTCCTTTATCATGCCCATCTTTGCACTAAACATTCCTTTGATATCTCCAATTTTCTTGAAGAGATCTCTAGTCTTCCCCATTCTATTGTTTCCTATTGTTCATTTAAGAAGGCCTTCTTATCTCTCCTTGCTATTCTCTGGAAATCTGCATTTAGTTGCTTATAACTTTCCCTTTCACCCTTGCTTTTCGCATTCCTTCTTTCTACAGCTATTTGTAAAGCCTCATCAGACAGCCATTTTGCTTTCTTGCATTTCTTTTTCTTTGGGATGGTTTTAGTTGCTCCCTCCTGTACAATGTTACGGACCTCCGTCCACAGTTCTTCAGGCACTCTGTTTACCAAATCTAATCCCCTAAACCTATTCATCACCTTCACTGTGTACTCACAAAGAATATGATCTAAGTCATTCCTGAGTGGTCTAGTGGTTTTCCCTACGTTCTTCAATTTAAGCCTAAATTTTGCAATAAGAAGCTCATGATCTGAGCCACAGTCAGCTCCTGGTCTTGTTTTTGCTGTCTGTATAGAGCTTCTCCATCTTTGGCTGCAAAGTATGTAATCAATCTGGTTTCAGTATTGACCATCTGGTGATGTCCATGTGTAGAGTTGTCTCTTGTGTTGTTAGAAAAAGATTTTGCTATGACTAGCTTGTTCTCTTGACATAACTCTATTAGCCTTTGCCCTGTTTCATTTTGTACTCCAAGGCCAAACTTGCCTGTTATTCCGATTACTCCTTGACTTCCTACTTTAGCATTCCAATCCCCTATGATGAAAAGGATATCTTTTTTTGGTGCTAGTTCTAGAAGGTGTTGTAGGTCTTCATAGAACCGGTCAACTTCAGCTTCTTTGGCATCAGTGGTTGGGGCATAGACTTGGATTACTGTGATGTTGAACGGTTTGCCTTGGATTCTCACTGAGATCATTCTATCGTTTTTGAGGTTGTACCCCATTACTGCCTTTCCCACTCTCTTATTGACTATGAGTGCTACTCCATTTCTTCTAAGGGTTTCTTGCCCATAGTAGTAGATATAATGGTCACCTGAATTAAATTCACCCATTCCTGTCCATTTCAATTCGCTGATTCCCAAGATGTTGATGTTCAATCTTGTCATCTCATGTTTGACCACATCCAGCTTGCCTTGGTTCATAGATCTTACATTCCAGGTACCTATACAATATTGTTCTTTACAGCATCGGACCTTCTTTTCGCTTCCAGATACATCCACAGCTGAACGTCCTTTTGGCTTTGCCCAGCCGCTTCACTCTTTCTGGAGCTACTTGGAATTGCCCTCTGCTCTTTTCCAGTAGCATATTGGACACCTTCCAACATGAGGGGCCCACTTCCAGCATCATATCGTTTAGTCTTTTAACATTGTCCATGGGGTTTTCTTGGCAAGGATACTGGAGTGGGTTACCATTTCCTTCTCCAGTGGACCACATTTTGTCAGAACTTTCTGTCATGACCTGTCCGTCTTGGGTGGCCCTGCACGGTATAGCTCACAGCTTCACTGAGTTATGCAAGCCCCTTCGCCACGACAAGGCAGTGATCCATGAAGGGGGCCATTGTAGTACCTACAGTTAAACTGTAGACAAAAAGGCCCCTAAAGGATTATAGAAAAAGCAAAGGGAATTTGCTGATATTTTATGAAGCAGGGTTTGGCAATCTGTCCTCCAGAACTTTTCAACCACAACTCCCAAAATGCCTTAAATTGACCGTGCTGGCCTGTCAAGAGTTGACGACTAATACATCTCAAAACAAATCATGATCCCTACCCTACATGGCATTGATAGCAAAAAAAGAAGCTTTCTGTTCTTGGTTTTCCCCTCAGCTAAGAACCATGTTATTATTTCAAGATTTGAAGGATGGCCTCAGGTTATCTTTTACAGGTCTCAGGCTTTCAATTAGTGCTAACTACCTTTATTCTGTCTTTAGGCTAAAGCACGCTATTGCATCTAAACCATTCAGAAAGAAATTCATGGAGTGAGCTTTTCTGACTAATTTAAGGTCATCTCCCATGGGAGTGGCTCCCTCCTTCCTGCCCTCAAAAACATATCTGTTTGGGATCTGCTGTTATTCATTATCTTTCTTTACCCTAAGGGTGGATTGGTTAATGATGGCATTTCTCAGAGCTTTTCCCAGACAGATATGCAACCTGTCTTTTGATCTGCAGTATCAGTGGCTGCTAGCTCTGGTGAGGTGACTTAATGGCTCAGAGTAAAGTTAAATCTGTTTTTGGGCTGCTTCTTGTGTGTCCCAGAGATTCTGACTTGCAGTTGTGATACAGCTATCTATGTGGGCTGACTTCTTTCCTTCTTCCTTTTCTGGAAAGAATAGTTAGGCTTCCTATTGATTCTTCGTTCCTTTCACTGCATTGAGATGATAGCTTCTAGAGTGGAACTGTGATGTATGTGACAAGATTATCCCAGATTATTATTAGCCCATGGGAATATTGGGTTTGCCTGGAGAAGCACTCAGAGCCCTCCAGGCCTTCTTTAATCCTATCGTTTTTAATTTAATTTTATTACTTTAATATATGAAAAGAAAAAAATAAAAATGGAACCCATGGAAAAGAACGAAAAAGAAAAAGGACACACAAACAAATCTATATCAGCTCACTTTTTAAACACAGCATTACAATTTGATTACATAGAATAATATTGATCAGAATTTCCATTATATCAATAGAAAGTCATAATAACCCTCATACTCAAAGCAAAAAATACATATCATCAGTTCAAGACTAAAAATCCAAGTGTGGTTTTGTCTTTGTTTTCTTTTTTTCTATGTCCCATGCTCAATAGTCCAGTAGTTCTTCATAGTCTTCAGGTAAAATCTGGCATCCAATAGATACAAGGAATAAAGTATATAATGCTCTTTAATTGTTCATAAAAAAATGTTGTAGATGTTGGAATTGTCCATTGCACATTCCAGTGCTGTTGGTAATTACAAAGTTTTAGCTGCTGCTAATGTCTCTGGACCAAACTGTAAAATCAAAATATGATTTAATTAAATATGTCTGCAGTTATGAACAATCCAGATTCCTCTTGCAGTAACCAAAATGGTTTAAAATTTGATTAGCAATTAACTGATCTAAAGTATTAATATATCTTTTTTTTTTTAAGGGATTTACTTGCAGTTCTCAGATTGAGCTTTTTCCAAAGCTTGTTTATTTATTTATGTGTGGTCATAGTAAAAAAAAAAACTTTATTCCAAAGTATATGTTTATCATGTGAATAAGGGTCAAAATTATACTTCTGTCCCAAAATCTTCCAAAGATGCCTTTAATGCTGGTAATACAGAGCAGATCTTCTTTAATCCCATAGAGTGAGTTTTTAATTTTCTGGAGCCAACTTTTCAAATCCTTAAAGAAACCTGCAGGCTTAAAAGATCCCAGTCGGCAAAAAGGCTAACTTCAGGTAGAAGGGTGAGAATTAGGTAGATTTGCATTAAAATGAATTTCTCACCTATTCCTAATCCCTTTATGATTCCTCAGGAACAGAAAACAGTTGAGAGTTTCTCCATTAGTTTGCTTCCTGGAAGATATCGCAAGAGGAAGAGAAGGACAGTGGGGTAAGTAGTAGCAAGACATGAGTAGTGGTGTGACTCACTCTGGATGGATATGTAGTTGTGGGGGGGCAGAATTTAGTGAACTGATGCCATTGTCCCATTAATGGTACTATATTGTTGTCTAGCAGTACTGGTGACCTCCTTCAGTACAACAATGATTGGATCACTCTAGAACAATGGCTGTCAAAGTGTGGTCTGGGGACCCTGGGGATTCCTGAGATCCTTTCAGCAGGTCCACAAAATCAAATAAATAAATATTTTAAAATTTCTCAGCTTTAATTTCTAATACAGTAAATACTGATAGATATAACCCATATAAACCAAAGCTGTTCGGGGTCCTCAATCTTTTTTAAGTATGTAAAGGGATACTGAGACCAAAATGTTTGAGAACCACTGCTCTAGAAGATCTTACAGAGACTAATAGGGAACTTCTGGGACAATGGCAGTGATAAAGGATTGCTATCATTAGTCAACTGAGACAAAATAAGAACTGGGGGAGAGGTATTTTCAGCAGCAAGGAGGTCTGCGGCAACCCACCACAGCTGACCAATCATTTGGACAGTAGAGACATTGAATGTGGGTGAACATCATTTTCATACCATAGCAGAAGTCTATTTTAGTACTTTTCTTCTATGAAGGGCACAACTTTTAGCCTGGGTCCTGGATGTGTAATCCTCCAAGGCTTTCTGAGTGGCTCCCTTCAACTGCCTTGGCTTATCTTTTCATTAAGTTCCTTTGTTTTTGACAAGTCAGTTAAAACTACTTTTAACAAATGTTTCAGTTAAAATTCGGAATTGAAAAACTAAGAGGACAAAGGTATTCTCTGGTGGTAGAGGGATGTATGATCAACTGGAACAGTAGTCAAGTTTTGTGTGACAAGTAAATGTGTTTTTTAGGTTGGTCAGATCTATGTTATTATCTGACCACACTTACATACTCGTTGCCCTCCTTATCTGTAGCCCATAACATATTCCACAAAACCTACATGTGCTTCTCAGTGCAAACAGGAGAGTTGGAATACATTGGAGATATTAATGAAACCCTGAAATGCATTCATTTTTTTTAAGTGAAGTACAGTGGTACCTCGGGTTATGAATTTAATCCGTTCCGTGACTCTGGTCACAACTCGATTTGGTCGCAAGTCGAGGTAAAGTTTCCCATAAGGTTCAATGTACTGTAAATACGGTTAATCCGTTCCGCCCTCCGAATTTGGTCGCACCCCAAGGTAAATTTCCCATTAAGGTTCAATGTAAATACGACTAATCCACCCTCCGAATTTGGTCGCACCCCAAGGTAAATTTCCCCCATAAGGTTCAATGTAAATATGGCTAAACAGTTCTGAAACATGCATTTTATTTTTAAACCTCAAAAACATGAAAAAAAGTACAGTACAGCACAGTATGAAGAGGGAGAATGGGGTGGGGAGGCAGTTATTGTTTGGGGGGAGAGTCCCCCTCCAAAGGGGCATCGGGGAGATCTCCTTCAGGGGTTTCCTCTCTTCTTTGCCTCTTAGCTGCAGGCTCAGTTCTGGGGAAAAACCTGCCTAAAGTCAGTTGTTTTTTCCTGCGCTGCATAATCCTCCGGAAATGACATGCTGACAAGCACACCAAAAACCTTCCAAACGCTACAAAACACACCACAAGCCTCACCGAAGTCTCCTTGCTACCGTGATCTCGCCCACAGGAAGCCGCGACCGCATGGCAGCAGGGAAAATGGCCGCGGATCTGGTTCGTAAGTCAAGGCGGAGTTCGCAAGTCGAGGTAAATTTTTGGGGCTGGAGCTGGTTGTATCTCGAAAAATTCATAAGCAGAGGCATTCGTATCCCGAGGTACCACTGTATATTTATACCTTTAAGGTTCTGAAGGCAGAAGTTCTGCATTTATGCTAATTATCATGCAAACACACTTTCCCTGAACCTATGGCCATATTTGTGACAGCAGATCCCTGTATTTAATTCAGTAATTAATGTTAAAATTAAGTATTTATGCTCCTAATTTTGCACCTCATGTACACTGCCACTAATGAATACACAGAACAGAGTAAAAAATACAGTAAAATGAAATTCAGTAAAAATAGATTTGACATCATGAGTTTAATACATTTAGCCTTCGGTAGCATTGCCAAAGAGGGTTAGGTTGCAATCCGGAAAGTCTGAGAGCTACTTTTCTTCAATTGGGTGGATAGGTTCTTTTAATAAATATGCCACATTAGAGAAAGAAAAGTAGAATGTCCCCAAACACAGAGGAAAAGAAGGAAGATTACATAAGATGTTCTTATGTGTATGAAAGATGCTGATATCAAAGCTTATTTGTTGAAGCTAGGAAGTTTTATCCAGAAATATTGGAGCCAAATGAGGACAGTCATGTTGTACTTCTGTCCCACTACAGCTGAATTAAACTTGATATGTACATTATGTGAATAGCATATAGGTTGGTATCATTAATTGACCCCGCCCTTCATTTCTCCCATGCTGTTTTGCTTTCTCCATTTTGTTTTGTTCCTTTCCGGATTTTCCATTTCATTTAAATCAAAACATTGTGGCGATTAATATATGATATAGCTGTTTACAGTCCATTTTGCTCTTCCATTTTTTGTAGATGTCTACCCATAACTAAATTATTGTCTTGAAAATATAATAGCAACTGGGTACCTGAGATCTTTATGTGGAGCTATATTTATTAAAGATTTATCGTAACAGTGAATTATGAAAGAGTGTTACATATCTGAGGAATCCTCTGATGTACTGGAAAATAAACCAGTCGTTTCCTTGTAACTGAAAATCTGAAGAGGGTTTGTTGTTGGTGGTGGCTTTTTTTATTTTTTTGCTATTTTTAAACTGATGACTCATCTGCGAAGTGTTTTATGTGATTCAGTAAATCCAAACCATCCAATTTACCTTTATGTGTGATATATCTAAAAATGGCACAGTGAGAAAAAAATAAACTATTGCCGAAGAAACTTTTTCAATGATTGGTTAGGAGATTCTTCAGACTGGCAAAGTCCTTGAGAATGGAGTACTTAAAGTGAATATAACTCACAAGAAGTAAAAAAAAAAAAAAGGGGATCCTGGAATCTGAAAAGGAATTTGAGACAATGAACAGTCCTTTTTCTCCAGGATTTCTTTTAGTTTTTTTATAAGTTTAAATATGATTAAGGATTATGCATTCATGAGCTTAATGTGAGTGTTTGGGGCAGAGGAAGAGGAAGATTCATTCATTGAAATACAAAGGAGGAACTGGCTTTTTCACCAATAGGGGTACAGTCAGACAGCTGTGTTAAAGTCCATGAAGTGGCAGAGAGCTATGTCAGATTGTCCTACCTCCCTTGCAGATCCCTATTCTGCCTTAGTGATGAGGCCAATGACTGGTATTGTTCTTACTGTTTTAATTAGAGATAGGTTAAGGAAAATAATGGATGTGTTCCTCTGCCATTGTTTCTCCTGTGACAGAGTGTCACCTGCTCACAGGAAAAGCAACTGCCAGTTATTCTTCCTAATATGTAATGGGGTGGGGATGGGCAAGAGTAAGGGGCTTTGAATAGCTGGTTTAGCCACTTGTCAGGTTTCCTCACAGGTTGCAGGTATGGAGGTGCTCTAGGCCTGTTATCTGCTGGTCATGCTTGTTTGTTTTACTAGTTTACTTGTTTATATGTTGTTCCAATCATGACTGCTTCAGAGTAGCTTAGGCCTCCAAACAGTAATAGGATTAAAAACAGAAATCCCTGGAGCATATTTGTGTTATTAGGGGATGTGAAGATAAATCCAAAGACAAGCCACTTTCAGAGAAAAGCATAGTTCTTTCTCTTATTCAGAAACATTCCTCAACATTCTTTCACTAAAGAATCAGCACATCCATCATTTTCTCTCAAGTTCACTTTCAGTGTACATAATCCTCTGCCCCACACATTTGCATCCACAACTACATATCCCAAACAAAAAAATAAAGAGACCTACTTTCTACTTTTTACTTCACCCCGCCTTATCTAATTCCACCCTTATCTAACCCTTCCCACAGGTTCCCTCCATGTCTTCTCCACCCAAATGCCTACTTCTTTGCTACTTTCTCTCTGAAATGTATCATCGCCAACCCCAAGCCCAGTTCCATTACTTCCTTTCTGCAACCCATTAAATTATATCCTTGCTTGATTCCACAACCATACTAGATTATCTCCAGCCCAGCCTTTATCTCCCTGTTTCTTCCTCCCATTCCATCGCATCACATCTGCCATCCTTCTGTTTCATGACTGAAACCTTTTTTCAAGTAATAGCAATGAGGTCCTCCCTTCCTTTTTTGGGAATAGTTGGGTGGATCTTTATATGTATCTTTATATTGTATATCTTACCTTCCCAAACAGCTGTTGGTTGACCTAGGATCCAAAGGCATTCAGTGGAAGATCAAAGACAGCATGGGCCATAACCTGGACATATTTTAATTAATATTAAAGGTATATTTTAATAGAAATTACTATTTAAAAAGTCATAGAAATTAGCAAAACTTTGTAGTTACAGGAGGAAATATTCTGAGTCCCCACATGGGCTCCTCATTTCTCCTAGCATAATATGTGTTATATCTCAAATGCTTACTTATCTATTTAACTAATTCATCTCAAAAATAAGTTCAGCTGTTACATTCATAGTATCACGAATTCAATAATTTTGTATATAAATTATAATATCTGCATCTGTATTTGTACATGTGTGTGTATATGTGTGTGTGTGTGTGTGCAAGTTTACTAAATTATTATTATTTGTACATAAAAGTAATACAACATAATTAAATGGAATAGAGGTAGAGTGAATCTATGGCAAAGATGACATAGGCACTTGTAATTCTTCTTGGACTGAAGTACACCAAAGGCCAGCAGAGTCAGATCTATACTTTTGTCTGTCTTCCCTGTAATACCCCACTGTTTGGGGTATTATACAGAGACATGGGCAAATTGCAAATTCACTGCAGTAGACTACAATGAAAATTTATACTATGGATTTTTCTTATGGTATTCTTGTTTCAGTTTTGTTTTGCTTTGTCTTTACTCTTACCTGGCTCACTCCATCTCAATTCATTATTCTAGTAGAATGGGTGGAACTAAGATAGAATAAATGAGAATCCAGCTAGAAACCATGATAATTTATCATTCCTACAGGAGTAAGATGCACACGCTCATGCAATTATATTAAAATTATAATTAATGAATGAGTGTAAATGTACTTAACAATGCCTTTAAAAATTGAAATATGGTTCTAACACAGTTGTCATCAATAAAAAGACCTATTAACCACCTGTTTTACTATCCTGCATAGCAACACTTCAGTGTCTAATCATTCCACCACATTGAAGATATAAGTTTTTTAAATATATATATGGTAAATGTAACAGATCATATTCCAAGGAGCATGTGAGTTTGTGTATGTGTGTGTGTGTGTGTGTGTGTATGAGTGTGCATATAACTGTAGACCTTTTGAATTAAACTCATTTGCAAAAGTCAGTAGTGCACTGTGACTTGCACTAATGGTTTGTACTTTGGTTTTTTAAAAGTTTGTATTAATTATAAAATGTTATTTTAGGAAACTTGATAGATTTTCTAAATTTGAGCAGGGTTCAAAGGTAAGGAGACTGAGAATGAATGAATAATAGCAAGTATGTATTAACTTCAACTGTAGGCTGAATTTAGGTCAGAGTTTATTTCTTTATTTATCTGGACAAAGTAAAGTATGTTTGTGTGAAGCAAGCAAATATTGACTTCCACCCATATATTTAATGTAATGCCAGATCACTGTAATGCATGAGTGTGCACAGTTTGAAATGGCCAAAGATTATGGAGAAAAAAACTCACACAAGCCTGACTGAGCAAAAAGTAGCAAGCTAAGAATGAAAAAGTGGGACATTAACTTGTGCACCTTTGTTTGTTTTTGAAAGTTATCCTTAGGCACTTATTCAGCCAGCACTTATGTGACTGATGGATTGTGTAGATGCTGAATTCAGCAGCATTATATAGATGCTATGTTTTTCAGAAAGATGAGCTATATTTGGTAAGTTCTCCACTCTAAGAAGCATAAATATTTAATTTGAAGGAGGCAAAATATCATATCAATCTCACTGTTTATTGGGCTTGATCTACACTCAGTCATGTCTGACTTTTGAAATCGCGTGGGATGAATGTTGACTTGATGAAGGATTATGCTAAACATACTAAACTTACTAAACTCTAAACATGCCTAACCTCGAATCTAACTACCCTATGAACCTCTTTGGGCATTCAGCTGAATAGACAGAAGGCTTCAGTCTGGTAAACAGTGAGGCCACACACACAGTTCCATCTCCCATTCTCCTCATTTCCCTTGCATACAGCCATAAGTGACTCTTGGCTTTGCATGAAAGTGAGGACAGCTCTTCCTGTGATCCAAGAACCAAATAAATCAGGATCCCTGAGAGATCTTATGCTATTGGTTTATTGCAGACAACAGAGTTTTTGAAAACATCCTTTGTGGAGATCAGAAATGAAATCCAGAACATAATTCAAAAGAAGATTGGAGGATTTCAAATCCATACAGAGCTTTTCAAGAATTACAGAACTGCTGGAATAGTGGTATAATAGTAAATACTGCTGCTGCTGCTACTACTACTACTGGTGGTACTAGTACCAATGCCAACAGCAATGGCAGTACATTACCTCTAGCCTATTATGGTATCATACTGTTAATTGTTCCCTGTGACTAGCTTAGTACTATTCATCAAACTTCATGGCTAAATAACGATCTAAACCATAATTTCCAGGTGTAGTATATTAATGACTGGCAGTGATGAATGAAATTGCACATCTTTATTCATTTTTCTTGTTTGACATTTTTTAAAAAATTTTTTTGCATGTTTTATGATAATTGCTACTATGCACATTTTAATAGATATTTTTCCTAACATACATTTTTGTACATGTTATCTAATAATGCATTTTTGTATGCATTTTCCCTAAAATGGTCCATTTATGTGTTTTACTTTTAAACTATTTCAGAACATTCTATGACATTCTACTTCAATTAACAATTGACAAGGAGAACTGGATAAATTTGGATTTAAATATCTGTATGAAAATACAACAGAAGATATTTTTATCACCCATTATGCTAACCATCACTTGATGGGAGGAATCATACTTAAATGAGTACTCTTCAGAACTTCAAGGAGGATATCCAAGAAAAATTCCTCCTCCTAGCACTTTCAAAGTAATGAGACATTTCAGAACAATGAAAAGTTGCTATTCCATGGCTCTCGCATTAGTAAAACAAAGGCAAAGATTCCCTCAATCTTGGCTTCATTCCTCTTGGAAGCAATATGGAAATGGCTTACACTTACTTTTTCCAAGAAGTTTTGTCAGCGTTCCAGTCTAGTCTAATGCCTGGGATTTCCTGAATTTGTCTCCCAATAAAATACTGATCAAAATACTTGCTTAGCATTTTTGAGATCCAAATAGGTCAGCTGTGATGCACTTATTTGCAGATCATCATGCTGGTGCTGACATGATGAGAGTTGCTTGGTTTCTTCCCATGTGTTCCAGGGCTTCTCATGTTATTCAGGAAACATGTTAATGAACTGCAACTCCTACACTGCATCACTGAGCCATCACATTTATTGTTAGCCAATATCTTTTTTCTGTTCTAAAAGTACCCAAACTGTCTAACAATAAATGTGGTGATTTGGTGATGCAGTACAGGGATATTCCTGAGTGCTTTTACTAGCACCCCATTATTATTGTGGTTGCTTTCTTTATTTTGATTTAGATCTAGTCTTGAGGACTGCTTATATCTTGCATTCAGAAACTTAGAGAACTAGAAATGTACTTGGAAAAGGCTGACACAGAATAAAAAACTGGAACTGTGTATCTTGAGGATTGTAGTTTCTCCATAATTGTCTAAGATTATTAACTGGTAAAAGCAGGTTAATTCTTCTGAAGCAAAGATAGCTTTTTTTGACTGATACCACCTGAGAAATAATATGTTCATAATCATATGGTAGGTAGCAAAGAAGTCAGCTCTCCATATAGTGATTTGGAGATGATATCAAAGCTATGCTGAAAAAACTGTGTTAAATTAAAGCCCTAGTGACTGAAGCATCAAGGACAAGTCTCTTTCCCATTACAATTTAATCCTTGCTAGGTATTCAATTTGTCTGTTATCAACTTCTTTTCCCAAACTATCTTTGGGGGTTAAGAGGGACTAGGGAAATAATATTACATTTTCATTTCACTGAGGTTTTCTTATTCTCAAATTGATTTCACATTTTAAAGTTCACCAGTAGTCAAGCAGAACAAAAACAATTTACAAATAGTTGAAGTTTGTAATCTTCCAAAATGAGATCTATTTACTTTGATACGTGCAGTCATTTATCCGTACTGATTTCAGTATATCAACTACAGAGACTGCTAGTAACAGATACAATACCTTTAGAAAAGCTCACTGCACACTAATTATTAAAAAAAAAAAAAGTATTTCTGCACCTGGCCAGACAGCAGGGAGAATGTATCCTTTCTGAAGCAATGCCTTTCAATAATTATTCATGGCTTCAGGATTATGTGATTCAAAACTTGCTGTGGGCTGAGACTGCACAGTTTAAATTTAGATTCATTAAAATCTGTAATATTGAGATTTTTCCCCAACCCCCTTTTTTTTCATTAAGTTTGGAAGGTGCTGTTCTTTAGGACACTTAATATCTTGGAGTCTCTGAAGCCAGAGACAACAAATTCAGAGTAGCCAAATCTGATAAAATAGCAAAGTTCACTCCAAAAGGCAAAAGGGCTGCTTTCTAGGGTAGAAGACCATTGTTGTTTTAAGTTGTCTCTGCTTCAGTGTAATTTTAAAACTTCTTTCTCTTTGATTATGTGATTCCTGTCAGGGATCATATCATAAGCATAATGGCATTGCAGGATGACTTAGTCTGTCAGAAGGAGAAAGTTAGTGACTTCATTGATGACAGGTGAAGTATTACTTCCCTTAGTTTTGATCATATTACACTGGATTGCATATAGGTATTAAATTTTGAAATAATTGGATGATACCTCCTGCATCCAAATATACATTATGGTTAATGGTTTCTAATTTAATAAGCAGCTCAGAAGTGGCTGTATTGCTTGCAGCACCATACGAAATATGCAAAAGAGATCTAGTTGCTTGAAGTCTACTTGACTTCTTATTTTTATATTCCATCTTAGAAAAAATAAGAGTCCATCATGAGGGACCATGGAAAGGTCCAGTTACCTGTAGATCCATTACAGATTGCAAGATTTCTCTATTGATTTCTTAGGGATCGATTTGTTCTCCCAATCCAAATTCAACAACTGGCCTGGATATTCTTACCCTGGCCAAAAAGGTCATTTTATTGCACTTTTCCAGTTAGTTGCTTTATTACTGAATTGCTCTCTTTGAACCCAGGTTTTCTTTCCATATAAAACAGTAGAATAACGCAGAGAACAGTTGAATGATTTTTGGGTTAATACTGTACATCTGTAAGTTGCAAACACACATGCTTTAACATTAATTATTTGACATACCACTGTTCTATGTCTTTATATTTCTGCTGACAAGATTTTTAAAAATAGTATATTTTAAATGTCATATGTGTGTTTGTGTGTTGTATTCAATAGCAATGACCCACAGTTGTCTAATAAAAACAATGAAAAGTTAAACAATCCCCAACTATTTTTTTAGTCAGACAAGATGCATATTCATACCTTCCCCAAATGTGCTTGCTTGTTTTACATTTTCTCCTACAATCCCTCAAAGGAATTAAGTTTCCTCTTCCTACTTCTTCTGTATTTTATTTTCCTAAAGACTTTGGGAGTGTTTGGGATACATCTTCCTGGAGTGTATTATGTTGGGTGTTTATAATATATGTCTGTTCCCCCGGTACATTTCTCTCTTATTTCATTTGGTTAAATGTACGGTGGTAGTGTTTTTAATTTGTACATTGTCCAGAATCATCACTGAGTTATTAGAAATCTAATAAACAAGCAAAAAATACATTTCAGGCCAAAGATAAAACTAGCTTAAAAACAATGGAATCCTGCCATATATTTGTCAGCTCCACTGTCTCCACTATGACCTACCTTCAGATCAATAGGTTTAAGTCTGCATTTTGTATCAGCCCATTTCTCCCAAGAGATCCACGCACATCTCACAACAGGATAGCACTGTCTGAGGCTTTCCTGCTGCTAAAGAGTTGGCAATCACCCACTAGAAAAGACCAATGCCATCTTGTTCAGGCCAAAGGCATGCCCGCTGTTCAGTGGTATGCTGGGGTCATGCTACAAAAAGCAGTGGTGAATTCATAGAGTTTCTATTTTTGCTCTGCATTTTGTAACAAGTTTTGAGGGAATTCCAGAATAGAATGTAGGAACCAGATTTCACCTTGGGGAATCTTATTCTAGTCACTTATTCTACTTATTATAAAGCTTTGAATTTGTGTACTGTAATTATTCTGCTCACTTGGCATATTTATTGCAGAAATACTCACATCAGTCCCATAAGAAACAACATGGCATTTATCAACATATGATACAATATGGAAGCTGATGCTGTTTTAGTATATGTTTTAGATCAGTCTTCTCAAACTTGGCAACTTTAAGATGTGTGGACTTCCACTTCCAGAATTCCCCAGCCAGTGCTGGCTGGGGAATTCTGGGAGTCAAAGTCCACACATCTTAAAGTTGCCAACTTTGAGAAACACTGGTTTAGATGATTAAGGGACTCCTAGCTTAGAGCACATTTTTTTAAAACACTATGCTCAATTTGCTGCCTTGTGTGAAATTTGGACAGTAAATTCTGGCCTGTAATCTCTATTAAGATTCAGAACCTTTTATAAATACTTTATGAAATTTTACTAATCTACAATAAACATGATTCTGATGTTTTATTACATTTAATAGCATCCTTTTCCAAGACTAATTACAGCTGCTAATATAGTTATACCTGTTCCAGATTTTTTTTCTACATTCTGGTTTTTTTTTTCCCCTTATACAACTCCGCAATGGGTACTTTGTCTTTGTGTTACTTGCTATGTTTTTGAGGTGAAAGCCCTATGTCAGGGAGATAATAATCCTTGCATCTTAATATTTGGGCTCTCATTCATGTTCAGATGGACCTTTTTCTGCATAGCTCAGATACAACAGAGTGTGCTCTCTTCTGAAAAAATCCATTGCACTGTTCTCAGTGGGATTGGATGACCTAAAAAAAGAAATGTAATATAACCACTGTGCGGTATATTGTTCTGCTATACTTAGCTCTTGGTCTTCAACTGAAGGTTAGATCTACTATTTGATCACAGCTTGACCTAAGGTTGTAATAGTTGGCCTATGGTTACACAGACATAAGGAATCACATGTGTCCCATTTTGCTTAATTTGTTGCCCTCAGAAAAGGTTGAAGATTTTCCTGAACATCCTTAACATGAACCTCAGTGGAGTTTTTGATTGGGTCAGGGGATCTTCCAAGGAACATCAGGTCTTATGATCCACGTACAAACTGCAGCGATGTGAACATTGTTATGTTACCTACCATGCATCAAAATAGCTTCTTAAATGTACATTTCAACTGATTTTAGGCTTGGAACACTTTTTCATGATCTTTGAAATAACATCTTTTTATAGAGGTATATTTAAATAGAAAATGTTGGAATAAAAGAAAGCCCCAAGTAAAGCAAAATAAATATATGATGATCTGAGTTTTACACCAAAAATACTGGTAAATTTTTGTTAGAAAATGATGGCTTAACCTTTGCCTTTAAGGACAGGAATAGTGAAAGAGCTTGATTTTCACTAATAATGACTTTTCTTTGTTAAACATCCTGATCAAAGTATAGAGCTAGGTCAGCTGCTGGGTATTTGGACAAACTGGAGGCTTAGAAATAATTGGATGCATGACTAAAGATCAAGAGGTAGTAAACTTTGCAGCAAATATGGTTGAACCACCATGAAACATGTTTTGTTTGTTGTGTCTCTTCCACTTATAAAGTCTTTCAACAATGATGACAGTAAACTATTTCAAGCACTGCAGGCCTTGCTTGATGTAGATCTTGGGTAGGTTTCATTGCATATATGAATAAAGTCCTGCAATCTGGATCATTGTTGGATTGGATTTCAGAAGTAACACATGTGTCATAGAAATAGAATTGGAAAGGGACATTTAGACCATCAAGTTCAAGCCTCTCCCCAGTGTCATAATCTATATTAAAGCATCCATAGCTGTGTAGACTCTTCTTGAATGCATTTGGTAAGGGAGAATCCACCAGCATCTTTTTAAATCGATTCAGATTACTCATACTGCTATGAACGTTTTCCTAACATTCAACCAGACTTCAGCCTTCTATTACTTAAAACTATAATTCTGTGTTTTGCACTATGAAGGACTAGAAAACAAGTCTTGTCTTTCTGGATGACATCCTTCAAGTACTGCTGTCATACTTAGTAGTCTTTTTCTCAAAGGTAAATATAATTAGCTCTACTAATCTGTCCTCAAAAGCCTTAGCATGCCAGTTCCTTGATAATGCTCATTGCTCTGTGCTGTCCAGAAAGGTTCATTGTGCTTGAGGTGGGGTATAATCAATGCAAGAATGTATTCCCTGTGACTTGGAAATTATACTTCTACTGAAGAAGCCTAAAATTGTGCATGTTTTTAGCAGCTTTATTCCCTTGCTAATTCACACCCATTATCTGTTAATTGCAGAATTATTTTCAGGGTTACTATTACCATGCCATCTTATATTGTACATTTGAAATCTTTTTCTAAGTGAAGCACTGTCTCTATTTGCTCTTGTTCTGTTAAGTTCAGCCCATTTCTCTAGTTAATCAAAATCATTTTGAATTTTATTTTTTTAAATTTAAGTATTAGATACCCCACACAATTTTGCATCATCTGTACATTTGGAAAATGGTTCCCATCTATTCATTCCAATAATGAATGAAAATGCTGAAAAGTTCCAGATTCCAGAACCAAACGCTGTGGATTCCCATGTCAGCTATTTAAGATAGTCCAGGTCAAGAAACAGATACTACAGGAATTTCAGGAATGCTCCTTTACTCTGTCGCATAATAACAGAATCCTGAAAGTCTGTTCCAAGTTTCTGTCTGTTCCATCTTGGAACTGAACAAAATCAAGGTGGGGTTAAGTTTCTTTCTCAAGCTTCCTTTTATCTTTGGATTATATAATCTTTTGCCCAAGTACCTTGGGCAAAATAACAGCTTGCTCATATGTTCTCCAAGGTCAGCTCTAAACTTATTTACATCCCATGTGAAACCTTCCTCAAGTTTGATGAAGAACAATAGATCAGCACTATTTGAGTACAGTTTTCAAACTGGCTGTTGCTTCACCTAACAGACATGCTGTTTATTCTATATTTATTTAGCTTGGCCATTAAAATATCATGGGGGGCGCTTTGTCAAATGGTTTGTTGAAATCAAGATATATTACATCTATAATATTCCCACAGTCTACTAAGGAAGCTATTAAATCAACAATGTAATAAAATTAGTCTGATGAAATTTGTTTTTAACAAATCCATTTTTAGTAATAACCACATTGTTTGCAAGGCATACAAAAATACATTCTTTTATTATCTGGTTTATTAGATTCCCATTTATTAATATCATACAGATTAGTCTGTATTCTCTGGTGTTATAGGATATAGGGAGGGATAATTTAAAACTTTCCTTCTTCTAAGGATTCCCTAGTAAAAGTTAATTACAATAGGCTTCTACTAGTCACTCTGGTCCTCCTAACATGCCTTACACCATATAGATTCTTGCCCTTCATACTCAGGACTTCTTTCAGACCAGCTCTAGGAAAACAGAAAGTAAGATGCCTATAATGCCCAAAGCCCAGAAACACAAAAGGTAGCTGAAGTATGCAGACATGCACATAAAGTAGAATTCAGTGAGAAATTTATTTATAAAAAGAAGCCAAATTTCTAGATATAAAAAAGTATTTAATGAGAGTAAGAAAATATAGCATAAATAAAATAATGCAATCATTACATACACATTACAGCCCCTGTCAGTGGGCTTACAAAATCTTGGATTTTCCTATTACTTCCCTCATCTGTGTTCCTTGGAGAAAATATATTTCATGTATCAGCAGCTCTGGCCACCACACATTAATATTGTTGTTATAGTAGATAGTGACCAACTAAGACAAATTTCCTTTTTGCCTTCTTTGAGAGGACAATTCCATCACCTCTGTTCTTCAAGATTCTAGCCTCTTTCTTCTGTAAGGGCCTGAATGCTATTTCTGAGTCTTTAAAGGAAAGGAAATGGCAATTAGATCCAATCTCAAAAAGTTCAAGTGAGATTACACAGTAATAATAGCTACCCTATCTCTAAATTCCACCTGCCACGAGTCCTACTATGCTGTCTCATTGTGGTGGTGGTGGGGCAGTGTTCCTGGGAGGGCTGAGTGGAGAATATTGGGAGTGTATGCCAAGAGTGTATACTAGCAAGGTCACCCAAGCCTTGAAGTTCATCCCAGCTGTTCAACTAAAGCAAGCAGGCACCTATATTGGGCATTAGAGACATAGGCAAATCATCTGGAAGGAGATAATCATTTTAGTGGCAATGACAAGGGCATCATTTCATACTACAGAGAAGAATGCACTGGTAAACCCCTCCTATATTTTATCAAGAAAGCCACATAGCTAGAATATATGAAATGATTGATGATATAGTGCCAGATGTTGGGTCCCTGAGATCAGATGGCACTCAACATGCTAATGAGGAAGAGGTGAGGATCTTTTGGATACTAATGGTGTTTACAATGTGGCTAGCTTAAAGCCTTTGGGACATCTAGTTGCTGATGCTGCCATGCAGGAAAATAAAATCTGAAAATGCAAAAACAGATTGCAATGGCAATATGGAACATAAGAAGCATGAACATGAAAATGCTCAACACAGTGAAAGATGAAATGAATTGACTACACATTGACATTTTATACATCAGTGAATTCAACATTTTCAGTCAGGATATGAAAAACAAAGAAGGAATGGCATTGCTTTCATAGTTAGGAAGCATATAGCAAGAACAGCATTTAAGCACAATGCAATCAATGACTGAATCATATCAATTACTTTGTGTTCGACCCTTTAATATGATAATTATCCAAGTTTATGTTCAAAGCACTGAGGTAGAACAAAGAGGTGTGTGGGTGTATGTGTATGAATTTTATGGTCAAGTTCAATTTGAGATCAGCAGAATATAAAAGCAAGACCTGCTGCTTGTGATTGGAGACTGGAATACCAAAATTGGAAATATTACGGAGAAAAATGTAGTTGGGCTGTATGGCCTTGGAAACTGAAACAAAACAGATTGATGGTTTATCAATTTTTGCCAATCCAACAATTTCTTCATTGCTAACACGGTCTTCAGACAACCCAAATGATGTCTATATACATGGATATCATCAGATAGAAATCAAATTGACTATATTATTGGTAGAAGGACATGGAAGAGTTCAGTTATAATAGCAAAGATAGAGCCAGGGGCTGGATTGGAAAAGATCACAAACTGCTCATATGCAAGTTAAGGTAAAGCAGAAGAAGAAACCAACCTGTTTCTACAATATGATTTTCAACATATATTCACCATTTTCAAGGAGAACATCAGAAATCACTTTAAAGTCCAGAACTTCACAATATGGAAGCAGAGGAACTGTGGAATGAACTTAAAGAAGTTGTTAAGAATAACTGTGAAAAGAGACTGCCAAAGATCAAGAAACACAAGGAAAACTGATGTCAGAAGAAATGGTAGAAATTGCCAAGAAGAGGAGAGAAGCCAAAACCATGAGACACAAAGAAAGGAACTTAACAAAGAGTTTCAGAAAGCTGTTAGAAGAGACAAGAAGCAGTAGTACAATTTATTTAGCATTTGGCATACAATGCCAGGAAGTCCACAATGTTTTTTACACATGGTAGATGTTCTGGTGCCAGCAATTGCTAGTTGTTTTATTGCACTGGGGCACCACAAGACGGCAGGCTAGCTTTGCACCAGCTGGCCAGCAGCATTCCTAGGGAGGTTGGCTCATCCAGGAATTTTTCTTTCTCCACCAATCCTTTCACCGATCGCTTCCAGGCAGGTCCAGCACTGGTTCCCGTTCCCTGTGCTGTCAGCGTTTCCTCCCACCGAAATGGGGGTACCTATTTATCTACTCATAGATGGTATACTTTCAAACTGCTAGGTGGGGAGGAGCTAGGGATGAAATGACGGGAGCTCACTTCCGTCACGCGGAGCTGGGCTCGAACCATTGGAGAGTCAACCATTTCTGGCCAGCAAGCTCCAGAGTCATTAAGCCACTGCACCACCATGTCCCCAGCAGTAATACAAAAACATCCGTAAAGACTTTGTGTTGAAAACACACAGAAAAACAAGGAAAGTTTTCCAAAAGATCTCTGAACTCAGAAGGAAGTGGCGATCTCAGGCTGGTATACAAAATGATGCCAATGGACAGATAGTAACTGATTCTAAGAAAATCAAGCAAAGACGGAAGGAGTCTACTGAGTTTCTGTGCAGTAAAGCTGTCAAAATCCAAGATACCTTATAAGATATTCACTACTTACAAGAAAACCTAGTACTAGAAGATGAAGTTGGATCAGAATTGCAGTCATTATCAAGTTGGAAGGCTAGAGGAATTACTGGAATATCTACAGAAATATGGCAAGCAACAGAAGTAGAATCAGTAACAGTTCTAACCAAGCTATGCCAGTAAATCTGGATAAATCTGAATGACACAGGGGCCAATAGATTGGAAGAGGTCAATCTACAAAGAAATAGCAAAGAAAGGAGACTTAACAGAGGGTGCAAACTATTGTACAGTATCCTTTATTTCACATGCTAGCAAAATAATGCTTAGGATCATCCAATGCAGATTGGAGCTGTACATGGGGAGGGAGATGCCAGATGTTCAATCTGGCTTTAGGAAAGGCCAAGGACCATGAGACATCCTTGCCAATGCATGCTGGATAATTTACAAATCCAAAGAATGCCAAAAAGAAGTCAGTATGTGCTTCACTGATTATAGAAAAGTCTTTGATTTTGTTGACTATGTCAAGCTGTGGAATGTGCTTAGGAAAATGAGAATCCAGGAACATGTCATTGTCCTCATGCAAAACTTGTACACAGGTCAGGAAGCCATGATACGGACAGAACATGGTGAAACAGATTAGCTCCAGGTTGGCAAAGGAGATAGACAAGGCTGTATACTTTCCTTTATTTCTTCAGTCTATATGTTGGTTATATATTGAAGGAAGTAGAATTAAAAAAAAGATGAGTTTGGTTTTAAAATTGGAGGAATAAATGTAAATAACCTGCACTAAGCTGATGGTACATTCCACACTGAGGCCTGGTTTAAGGAGAGAAACTTTAAGGCCTGAAACTGTCGAAGCTAAAAAAAGTAACTGCCAGGCCACAGGAAACCATTCTGAAAATAATTCCCAACATCCTTCCAGGGCCATTATGAGACTAGCCAAATTTCCATTGGCTTGAAAAGGCAGGGAAAAAAAGACAAGAGTTAAAAGCCTGGAGCGTAGATCTGTAAGGTTGTGCATTCTTGCTGTGCTATGAGCACTCAGAGTGTTAGAGCCTTTATTGTTGTCTGCAATAAAGATTCTAATCTATCCATGTCATGTGGTGGAACTGGGCTGGGGATGATGCATCCATCCTGGTGCTCCTTGATCTTTTAGCAGATTTCAGTACTGACAACCACAGTATCCTTTTGGACTGGGTTTGGGGGTTGGGGTTGGGTGTTTTACAGTGATTCTCCTCCTTTCTCTACAGCTGGTTTCAATTGGTGTTGACAGGTGGGAAGACATTGCACCCACAACAGATCACTTGTGGTGTGCCATAGGGCTCAAAACTCTCTCCCCTTCCATTTAACATGAAAATGCTGGGTGAGGCCATCCATTGGTTTGGGGTCAGGTATCTTCAATATGTTGATGATACACAGTTGCACATATTGACCCTGGGCTGACCAAGCAATGCTATCAAAATCCTCGCTCAGTGTCTGGAGGCTGTGTGTGTTGGATGAGGAGGAAGAGACTCAGACTCAGTGGCTGAGTGGCTGTGTTTATTTGGCAACTCCTGGCTCTGGGGATATCCCATTACAAGTTTCAATGGGGTTGCAGTTCCCCATTCAAGACTTGTGTGTAATTTGGGGGCTGTCTTGGGCTCTCAGCTCCTGCTTATAGAGCAGTTGGCAGCTGTGGCCAGGAAGGCTTTTGCACAGTGCATCCAGTGTGCTAGTTGTGCCCTTTCCTGGACTGGGAGGTCCTTCAGACAGTCACTCCTGCCCTGGTCACCTCACAATTGGATTACTATAATGAGCTTTACATGGGGCTGCCCTTGAAAACCATCCAGAAGCTACAACTGGTCCAGAATGCAGTGATACAGACAGTGATCAGGGTGTTGCATTATGAGCATGTGACCCAACAGTTTCATGAGCTGTAGTGGTTACCTATTGGCTTCCAGATGAAATTCAAGTTGCTGGTTATTACCTTTGAAGGCCTTCACTGAATATGGCCTGGCTATCTGAAAGACCTCTTATCTGTCGGGTCCTTGGGGTTCTCTAAGCTTGGTTGTTTTCTTGCAAATGTTTCATTACCTGGCTAGGTAACATCTTCAGTGCTAGAATGGAATGGGGTTTATATATTGTGGCATGCCCTGCCAATGTTGGTGGGGGTGGGGGTTTTGTTTTATTCTATTTTTTCCTTCTGCTAGTTCCTTGATTAAGGTATTGTTTACTGCTTGTATGTCTGGTGGTAATCTTGGTGTTAATCTGCTTATCCCAGAGCAAACCCCATTCCATTCTAGCACTGAAGATGTTACCTAACTGGGTAATGAAACATTTTCAAGAAAATAACCAAGCTCAGAAAACCTCAAGGACTCCACATTTCAACCCTGAGCTACACATATTCACTTCTATTGAGACCTCTTATCTCCAACTTTCTGCCCATCCAGTACGATCAAGCAGGATGGGTGTACTCCAAGTCCTATTGATTAAACAATCATCTTATGCAACCCAAGAAGCACACTTTCTCTGCTGTAGCGCCTGCCCTCTGCAATGATATCCTCTAGAGATTCAACCAGTTCCCACCCTAATGACCTTCAAGAAATCACTAAAAACTTGGTTGTTCTCCCAGGCCTCGGGATAGGGTCACTGTGGGGTACCGATTAGTTAAATTTGGTTCTATAGTTGGTTGTATTGTCCTTCTAGTTGTCTATGGTATTTTTATATGCATTGTTTTTTCTTTTTTCTTTGTAATCTGACCAGAGTTGATAAAGAATTGGGTGGCCTCAAAATTGGATAGATACAGATACAGATACAGATACAGATACAGATACAGATACAGATACAGATACAGATACAGATACAGATACAGATACAGATACAGATACAGATATAAATAAAATGCCTAACAGTCTCTTGCCAAGACTAGTGAAGACCTAAAGAAGGCATTAATGGTCTGGAGTATCATGATTTACTGTCTAACCTTGGTATGGAGCCTAACAGAAACAAGATTTATCACTCTGGTTGAATGACTTGTATTAAGTGATGGTGCAGGGAAACCATAACCTTATTATATTTATTGGACCTCTCATTCTCTTGTAATATAATCAACATCATTGATATCTTTCTGGATTGCCTGGCTGGTTTAGGTTCAGGAAAGCCTGGTTGTATAGTTGGTCCATTCTAAGCTGGCTGGTTCAAAACATGATGCTGAGGTTTAGAACTTCAGCTGATATAGAATATCGATATATCCTTTTTGTTGCCAGTTGATCATATTGTATATAGTGATCCTAGTTGCCAATAACTTCTGAGTCCAATTGAATGTTATGATCTTGCTGCACTTCAAAAACTGCCTATGGAAGTTCTGCTAGAGTGGAGAAAAATTCTGCTGGAGTGGAGGAAATGTCATTAGCTTGCAGTTAAAATGAATACATTTTAAGAGGGCTAGATGTAAAGAATGCCAATTAGACAGGGGCTTCTTAGTGGTGGTTCTGATTCTACTAAATTCTACGCTAAGAGAGGTATTCCCAGCTATGTTTGTGGCTGATTTAAACAGGGCTTTAAACACTTATTTGATACTTCCAGCATTTCTTTCAAAAAAGTTGTATCATTTCCTGCAAATTTATAATTCAATTTGCATTTTTTTGTAAAGAAATGGTTTTCTTAATGGTTTCTCGATTGAGTGCAGACCCATCAACAGAGGGAAATGCCTCCCACTGATGTTTCCCCAATGTTACTATCATGCAGACATGAACGTGCTAACTCCTTCTCCGGCTTCAGTTGCACAGATTTGAGGAAACAGTTTAAAGTGCTGTTATAATTTGATACTGACTTTTTTTCTTACTCAATTAGGTATTGTAAGCTGCCTTGGGAATAGCAGAACCTTGAAAGAAGGCCGAGGGATATATTAAATAATTAAAGAAACCATTGGTACTTCCTATTAATGTATGAGTTTTGAGCACTGCTTGCATAGCCAGTTTCATGCTCAAGTACACATATGGGATTTCAAGTCAGTTGAGATTCTCATATATATTCAAAAAATATGACAGGGGCTGACTAAACATGACACATTTTTATGTTCTGTTAATAGAGAATGTATCCGGAGCATATGTTCATGATCCCTTGCCAAGAGATGAGTTCCTCCCATAGCTGCTGCTACAGAACAGCAGAGAAAGCTTCTGTTGGCGTGGCACTTTTCCATGTGATAGTGGAAAAAAAGAGCTACACACAGTTGATTGCAACTTACAGTTCCTGCCCTAATACACTAGGGCTGCTGTTATTTTGCCAGCTGGACTGATTCCATCCATCCTATCAGATAAATTTCAATCTTCATGGCTGCAAGTAATTCTAAAAAAAAAAACAACTTTATTTTTGTGGGGCCCCCCCCTTTTTTTTTTTTGAGTTCTTATTGTGTCTTAAATTCACTGAGACTAAGAGAATCATTAGAGAACAGTTCCTGGACATTATCAGAATGAAAGAGGTCTTCATTCTATCCCAGCATAGTTTAAATATCCTAGATGAAAACCACTAATTATATCAATTCATTAATCTCTCCATCACAATTAAGATTCTACTTTAAGGCCAGATTCACCAGCCTTCCCTCAGCACTTCCATATGGGAAATGTAATAAGGTTCGTATAGCTAGTTGAATCTGCCCTTGTGATAATAGTTCAATTGAATCCATCCTTTGTGCGTTGCTACATTGTCCATTTTATAACGATTCCCAAAGAAGGTCCACCTTTCTTCTGTGATTGTCCAATGAAGGTCTTCATTATCATATGCTCCAAGTCACCTTCAGGAATTTTATGTTGACTGTCTTCTCTGAGATAAGAATAGTCCTATCACATATAACATAGCCAAGTTTTGTATAACAGCAGTGAATGTGCATAAATAATTGCTCTCAGGATTACATTAGTAATTACTTTTCTATCTGTATCTTAATCATTCTTTTTGGTTATCTATGATTAATGCCCCAGATTTTTAAATTTTACAGAATGATTTATGTCTATATTGTCAAATTATTTTATTATAAGTTGAATCTTTATTTCCCCTTTCAGATTTAGATAATTTTTAATTAAAAATAGCTTTAATAGTGTGCACTGCTGTATCATTTATTTTATTCTGTTTATGCATACTATATTTGTATACTTGATTTTATTCTACTCTTTTTTTCTTTTTTTCTTTTTTTAATGGTGATCATTCACCAAAATCTACCTATCATCTATCTATCTATCATCCATCCATCCACCCATCATCTTCTGCCTGAGTATAAAATCTCCCTAATTAAAAAAGAAAAAAAAAGGGAAAAAAAGAGCTTACAAAAATATGTACACAAAGAACAAGAATTGGTGCTACCCAGCAGATTGGTTAAATCCAAACCTCTTAATTGGCTTATTAAATCAATTGGAAATGCCGAAGGTATTTCACATGCTATAACATTACAAGCAATGCTTTTTTTTTTTTAATTGGACATCTCTATGTTACTGTTGCATGTTTGAGCACTTTAATAAAGCAAGGCAAAAGTGATAAGTTACAATCAACTCTGTGTTGCTCTTATTTAATTTCCACCATTAAAAAGTGGTAGGACAGGAAAGAAGTTCCAGATTTCTCTTACTATGGCTATAGGCTACCTATGAAACATCTGGGTAAAAGCTCTATACTTCTTGAAAAATAAAATTACCTAGTACTTTTCCATGTTGAAAATATAAACTTATAGTTTCTGTTAGCTGATGGGTCAGAAGACAGCCAGACACAAGGAAGAACCATTTACTTGCTTGTTTATTGATTTAATTCCTCATGTTAAATCAATGGGTGATAACGGCAGTTAAGAGAAATGGTAAAGGAATGATAAAATACTGTAAGTCTAGTAAAAAGAAAAATACCCTACATTCTTGGTCCAATTCAAAAGAACTGATTGAAGCTGAGGATCCTGACATCTTTTCTGAAGGTGAAAAATGTGGAGGCTAAGAAGAACTCCTGAGGGAGTGTATTCCATAGCTCTGGGATGATACAAGAAAAAGTCCCCTTCTCAGTACTGAGAAAGTCCTTTGAACTTGTGAAAATCCATAAGAGGATTTCTCATGCTGATCTGATTTCCCATATGTGTTTATTCCTAAATAGGCAATCTGTCAGTCACATCTAAGCCCTTCAGAAGGTCGGTCGGTCGGTCGGTCGGTCGGTCGGTCGATCTATCTGTCTGTCTGTCTGTCTGTGATGTCCCCATCTCCTTTTCTTCAGCTTGGGTTAACTTCACAAGCTGTGTAAATAAAGTAACCAAAAACAAAACAAAAAAACAACAAAAACAAAAACAGAATACAAAGGGAAAGAAAAAGGGACAACACAGAATAAGCAGGGAGCTGAGCTGGCTCTAGAAATACCTTAGGTTGCTGACTGCTACCGTAGAAATCAGATATGGACCATCACTGGAGTGTTTATTTTGATATGCTGACGAGGGACCTCTGCGGAGGAGTGTCTAAAAAGTCAAGATGGTGCCTGTTGACTGCATGATTGAAATCCCACCCCCTTTTCATATGTGTGGCATCTGAGGGGGCTTTGATTGCATGGCTGTGGCTGCCACCTTGACTTTTTTGATGCCTGGCCCCTGTGGGCATCCCTGATACTTAGTGTTCATATTTGTATAGTATCATAAAATATTCAAAGTTCCGCCATGGTTCCAGTGACCTCTTTTCAAAGGAATCAAAGCAATATCACTGCACTTTGAAATTCAGCAAATTGCAGTGGGTGTAATATAAATATTTCTGTGTTTATAAAAGTGGTTATTTGCCTTTCATTATTACCAAAATAATATAAAGCAGGATCCTATGTACAAGGATATACAGTACATATCATAGCAATATTGCCAAGGTTTGGGGACATCAGGAGGTAGCTAGAAGCTATATTGGAAACAAAGAAGTATCAAGTGACCTATACTCTAAACCCTGCAAACATTAACAACTGAAAACTCCAACCCTGAACTGACATGCCATCCAATTCTATACAATGCCATATTAACTTGCACGTGGCTTAATCCCTACCCAAGAGATCAATACAAACAAATCATGGAGATTTCAGCTGAATCAGGGATTCTGCACCAAAGAATATGAGCCTCATCTTGATTGAGAGCCATAAATTTAATAAAAATGACAATTTTGTTTATTTCCTGTTTTAAAAATACAAAAGCATCTTATTGGATTATTTTAAAGTGCTTTCCAAACATGAATGAAACCTTTTTCACATCATCTTTGTTATACATATTGTGATAGGCATATAGGACTTGCACATCATTTCTCTGAGGAATGTCAGTCTCTGTGATGTCCTTTAAAAACAATCAGAACTGTACTGAGCTGGTGTTTGAAAAGAACATCAAAAATAATTCATAAAAAACTGATGGGATTATAGATGACAGCATCAAAATATGATAGCTGACATTGAGTACAGGATTCTGGGATGAGTTTGTGATGAAAAGTATTGGGAAATCAGTCATTAAAGTAATGAATCAAAAGCCTAGATTAAAATTTATATAAAACATGTCAGTGCACATTTCTCCATTTTGTATCAGTCTAATCTTGAATGATTCTTCCAAGGAGATTGCTTGCCGTACTTGAAATTGTTTTCTATATATTTTTTGATAAGCATTTTTGTTCATTTGTATTCATGTTTTATAATGGTTCATGGACCAACTTTTAAAGAAACTTGTCATGTTTTGGATTATATAAGCCAGCCTTGCCCAACCAGGGAAAAATATGTAACTCTAAGAAATCCTTTTCATTCTGTTTCCATCAATGTTCTGGGTAAGGCTGGTCTATGTCAAATGAAGAATAATAATGTATACATTATGTAACAGAACCAAGTTGAGGTAGTTTTGCATACTTTTGGAAATCATTCCTCATTGGCTAGAGAAATTCCCCTTTGAATATTACCAGTATGATACATTGCATTGTTTAATTTCTAGGGGAGCATAGAAAGGGTTATTTTAGAGATAGTCTCTATAGCTGCTCAATGATTTTCCTCCATTATGCTTTAACTCAAATTAGACTTAGGCAAAATAAAATCTGTACAGAATACATGTAATAGAATATAAGAACATAATCTAGCATGGGGGGGGGGGGAGAATCTTACTTCTTTATTCTCCTGTTGTTTTCAAACTCAGAATTGCTCTCAAGCTGATTTTACCTGCATGAATGATATGGGTCCCATAACCATTTTGTACCTGTCTTCATTGTAAGTAAAAAAGAATGTTGGAGAAATCAACTTTGGGATAAAAAATAATATGAAAACAAGTGGCAAGTACCCTTTATCCCACAGACCCTGTTCTTTATCTACCCAAATGCAAGAGCTCCATCTAATATATAATTTAGCCCCTGTGGACCCTTCTAGCATCCTTGGATGAAAACAATTGACCAATCTTACTAGTTTCAAATGTCTCATAATGTTTATTTTATAAACTTGTGTAAGGGACAGCATCCATTTTGGCCCTGGATTATTATCATTCTAAGTAGTAGAGAAGTTGTACCACATGATTTCTCTTAAGTAGTCCATTTAAGGGCAGATACATTGCATACACATTACCTTGATTCAGAAATCAATCACTACATCATTAGAATCAGAAGAGAAAAGAACGAAAATGACCAAATTAGCCATGAATGAGAATGTGGATTATTAAATTATTTCTGTTATGTCCTTGATAGTTTTGCATGTATACACATTTGACAAATAAATAAATAAATAAATAAAGCCCAGGTCTTGAGAGATGAATCACTATGGTAGCTTTCCTTACAATAGGATTCTGATTTATGTGGGAATACTGTATAAGTAAAGAGGTTTCTTTCTGGGAAAGTAACTAATAGTATTTCCAGTACAAGCTCTGTAGATATACTTCAGACATAGTAGGAATAGTAGTAGACATTTAATGAAATGATTGGCTAGGGGGTCTAGGGTGAGAAAAATTAAGGGAGACAAAGAAATGTTACCCAAATGCTGAACTGTTGTAGGGCAGGAACAAATGTGATTATATATATATTTTTTTTTCAGAATGTGAAGTGATTTTCACAGGTTCAAAAACATTAGTAAAGTATTCTCATTTTCTCTTTATTGATTATATTGCACACATATTAGTCTGTTTCTCTGTAACTTTAATATTCATAAATATAAGCAGTTCAGAGTTGATATTAAATGTTTTGATAAAGATATCAAGAGCTCCAAGCATATATTTGCAGTTGAAGCCTCATATTATGATGCTGAAAAAGGAGCTATATTCTTCCAATTCAACAATATTCTTCCAAACCCTGCTGCTTAGTGTGCAAACCCTGTGTGCAAATGCTTAGTAACATGTTGTCAAAGTCTTGGCTTTTAGGGTTCAATTATCTTAATAACAGCAAATTAGATTGTAATCATAAAAACATCTCAGAGTAAGCTTCATAGATTTACTTTTGAATAAAATGTTGTAACTCTGCACTTTGTAGTATATACATCTTTTTCACTAAAATCAGTGGACTATATTTTAACATGTTAAGTCATTCAGTTGCTTCTGACTTTTCAGATTTGGACTGTCTGTTAGTAACTGATGTTTTGGGTTTTTGTAAACTCACACTTGTATAATCAGTGATAGTATCCAACCATTTTGTCTTCTACTGTCCTCTTTTTGGATTGCTTTTGATTTTTTCCAAGAATCAAGGGTTTTTTTCCAATGACAGGGTCTTTTCATTATGTGTCTAAAATATTTATGTTTTAATGTATTTTTAAGTGAACAATCAGGTTTCACTTCATCTAATATTGAATGATTTGGTCCCACTTATTCTCAATAATTTTCTCCAACACGGCTGAAAGGCATCATTTTTTCTTCGTTTAATTTTCCTGAAAGTCCAACTTTCACAGCTCCATGTTACATAGCCTTGACAATATATACTTTGTTGTCAATGTGATACATCTATACTTTAATATTTTGTCCAAAGTTGTCCTCCAAAATAGCAGATGTCTCTTTATTTCATGTCTACAGTCACCATTCCTCTGAATTTTTGAGCCTACAAAGATAAAGTTTATTATTATGTCAAGTAATACCTTGTCTATTTCCATGGGTTGGCATTACCTATTGACATACATACATACAGTTCATACATGCATGCATTCACCTCTCACCCCTATTGGTGGTATGTATCTTCCTCAATCTCAGGTCCTCTACCAAAGGCCTGGGAGTTTGAGGGTTCTGCGCAGTATCTTAGCTGTTCCTAGCACTGCAGTCTTCTGGACAGAGAGCTCTGATGTTGTTCCTGGGATCTGCTAGAATCACTCTCCCAGCTTAGGAGTCACAGCCCCGAGTGCTCCTACCATCACTGGGACCACTTTGGCCTTTACTTTCCACATCCTCTCTAGTTCCTCCTTCAGGCCCTGGTACTTCTTCAGCTTCTCATACTCCTTCCTGATGTTGCTGTCACTTGGCACTGCTACATTTATCACCACCACTGTCTTCTACCACGATGACTGGTTGATTGGCCAGTACCTGCCTGTCAGTCAAGATCTGGAAGTCCCACAAGATCTTAGCCCTGTTATTCTCTACAACCTTCTGTGGAATCTTCCATCTGGACTTGGGAGGATCTAACCCATACACTCTGCAGATTCCTGCCTTCATTATACACCTTGCCACTATGTGTTGGAATGTCTCTGAAGCTTCTGTGTACAGTGTGGACCTTGGGTCCTATCTAGTGTGGAAGACCCCTGCTTCTATGGATCTGGTATTTAGTACCTGTTCTTGTGCTGCTGTGATCAGTACCTCAGTGCTGTCTTTTAGTCCAGCCCTTTCCAGCCACTGTTAGGATTTACCAATGTCAGCCACCTCAGCTATCTGTTGATGGTACATCCCATGCAGGGACTTGTCTTGCCATGGCAATTCCTCTGCTTGAACTTCCTCCCAAGTCTGCTCCTGCCTCAGGCATTCTCTCAGCAGCTCATCTTTGGGCGCCATCTTACTGATGTACTCCTGGATGCTCTGGGTTTCATCTAAGACAGTGGCTTTGACACTCACCAGACCTTACCTGCCCTCTTTCCGGCTGGTGTACAGTCTCTGGGTGTTGGACCTGGGGTGGAAACCTCTGTACATTGTGAGGAGCTTCTGGGTCTTCACATCAGCAGCTTCCATGTCCTCCTTTGGCCAGCTCATTATACCAGCAGGGTATCTGATGACTGACAGGGTGTACATGTTGATGGCATGGATCTTTTCTTCCCATTGAGCTGGCTCTTTAGGACCTGTCTTATCCTTTGGTGGTACTTGGATGTTGTTGTCTTCCTTGCCTCCTCATCATGGTTCCCATGTCACTGTGGGATACCAAGGTACTTATAGCTTGTTTGTATGTATGCTATGTGGCCCACTGGTAGTTCTACCCCATCAGTCTTAACCACCTTCCCTCTCTTTACCACCATCCAGCCACATTTCTTCAGTCTGAATGACATCCCAATGTCCTCACTGTAGATCTGTGTCAGGTCTTGTTCACTCTTAGCATACAGCTTGATATCATCCATGTAGAGGAGGTAGATGATGGTAATTCCACTCTTCGTATTGTATCTGTATCCAGTTCTTGTGATTATCTTGCTGAGGGAGTTCAAGCCCATGCAGAACAGCAGTGGAGACAGTGCATCACCTTGGTATATGCCATACTTGATGGCCACTTGTGCAAGCTGTCTTGAGTTGACTTCTAGTGTTGTCTTCCACAGTCCCATTGAGTTCTTAAGGAAGGTTCTTAGTGTCCTGTTGACTTTGTATAGAGCCAAGCTTCACAGTTCTATGTGTGTGGCATTGAGTCATAGGCTTTCCTGTAGTCAATCCAGGCTGTGCTCAGATTGCTCTGCCTAGACCCTGAACCTCAGGCAACTGTTCTATCTATGAACATCTGGTGTTTTGAGCCTCTGGTGTTGTTCCCAATGTCCTTTTGAGCTGTGCTCATGTATTGGCCCATATGGTCCTGTAGCTTGGCAGCTGTGATGCTGATAGGACTTTTCATATTGTGGGGAGGCAGGTTATTGGCTGATAATTGGATGGTGCTATTCCCTTGTGGTGTCTTTCATGATGAACATTATCCTTCTTTGCATTAGCCAGTCTGGGTGGGAGCCTGCTGCTAGCAGCTGATTCATCTGTGCTGCTAGGCATTCATGCACGTGCTGTGGATCATGTCCAGGCCAGGCGCTGTCCAGCTGTTCATGTTTTTGACCCGCTGCTGGATGTCCGTATCATGGCCCAGGCTCTGGACTCAGATTCTGAGTCTGAAGCTGAAGAAGCTGCTCCAGCTGAGCCTGTGGAATGTCAGCCTCAGGAAGGACAAAGCCAAGCAACACACGAGGCTGATCAATTACAGGTACCACCTGAGCAACTGGACAAGTCAGGTGAGGATGACAAAAGGCCTCCCAGTCCTCATGCTAGGTGAGTAGAGAGGAGAGCAGAACAGAGAAAATCTGTAACGCTCTTCACTAAGGAAAGAAGTAAACATTTTGATTACTGACAGCTAGCTGCAGTCTTATTTAAAGAGCAGCTCTGATCGGGCTCTTTGCTAGAAACAACGTCAAACTGTCTCACTGTCTGACCTCCAGCTCATGTGTGACACTCATGTATGGACCTCTGACCTTTGGACTGGCTGACAAACTTGACCTGGATTTTTGAAACCTTGGACTGACTCTGGATGATTGTTTTGTCTGTTGTTTCAAAGCAAAGTTTGCAGGCAACCCATTGCTTCATTTACATTCCTTTGCTTTAAAGTAAAATTGATAATCTCCCAAGAAACCATGTACGTGTATATGACTGAAACCTGAAGCAGGATAGTCTGCTACTGTGATGGGGACTGGTTCCTGTTCTGGGAGATTGCTGTGGTCTGCTGTCAGGTCCTGCAGCCACTTTGCATTGTTGTTATGCAACTTCTCTTTCTCCCATATTTTCTTCCAGTACTGTTCAGTTTCTGCTGTTGGTGGCTCTGCTGTTACTGTGTTGCTGCACTGAAGTTGGGAGTACACCTTGGATGGCTCTTTGGAGAACAGGGCATTTATCTTCTTGGCCTCTGCTTCTCTAGTGTATCTTCTTAGCCTGGTAGCCAGTGCCATGAGCCTTTGTTTAGCAGTCTCTAGGGCTTCAGATGGAGTCAGGCCCATGTATTTTTTCAGTAGCCAAGTCTTATCCTTAATCTCCACACACTAGTCAGTCAGTTCCACCAGCTGACTGACTTCTCTCCAAGTTGCCTTGATCTTAGCCTCCAACCTCATTTTCCGGTGTGTGTGTGTGTGTGTGTGTGTTATGTACTGCTGTTCTTCTTGATTGTGTAGCCAAGTATCTCCAGGATTACAGTGGCTGTAGTGTATACAGTTCATTGGCTTGAGTTATGGTAGTGGTAGGGATTATCGTGAGGGCTCTATTGGCATCTTCTAGCAAACTATCTGATGGCACTTCTCCACTGAGCCTTGGTAGTCAGTCTCGAGGGTTGACTTATCCATGATCTTATGCCTCATATCAGCTGCTGTGCTCTGTAATGGAGAGGGTGGCAATGACATTCCAGCTTCAGTGTTGGTTGTATATCCAACTATTCTTTCGGGACTTCTTGAGTCCAGGATGTAATGTGTAGTTGGTCTCCCTCAAGCTGTGAAAGTAGCTTCCTCTTCATTATGTTGAAGCATTGGATAACTAGCTGTTTCTCAGTTAGTGTGGATGTAGATCTTTTGTCCATCCATAGTTCCCTCATACGTTTCATATATCCCATCTCAGTAGGTCTACTGTTGTAGTAGCATTCCATAAATTCCAAGTTCTCTATGTATGGTATCCCACTTATCTTCAGATTGTCCTGTTTATCCAACATCTTGTTAATCTGGGCATGTCCGAGCCAGCATGACTTTCTTAGTTCATGTCATTCTCATATCCGAGGTGGGCAGGTGAAGCGTTAGGGGGGTCTTTGGCCAAGGACCGCTACTAGTAGGGTAGGTACCAGCTGGGATTTGAAGCCCAGTCTCTGACATCAAAGGGTGGCACTCTAACCACTACGCTATCCAGCCAAGATAGATAGATAGATAGATAGATAGATAGATAGATAGATAGATAGATAGATAGATAGATAGATAGATTTTTTTTTTCAGGGTAGAAATCAAGAGATCATGAGTTCTAGTTCTGCCTAGGCACAAAGACAGCTGGCTGACCTTGGGCCAGTCACTTTCTCTCAGCCCTAGAAAGTAGGCAATGGCAAACCACTTCTGAAAAACCTTGCCAAGAAAACTGCAGGGATTTGTCCAGGTAGTCTCCAAGAATCAGATACGATTGAATGAAATATATATTCAAACTGGCTTTTGTATTCTCTTCTTTAACCTTCAATAAGATTCCTCAAGTTTCCTTCAGTTCCAGTAATTGAAGTGATATCATTAGCAAATCAGAGTTTGCTAATATTTCTCTCAGCAATTGCAATGTCAATTTTTATTTCATCTGATCTAACATTTCACATGGCATATTCTTCATATGTTAAATAAATGATAGTATGCAACTTCAGCATATTCCTTTCCCAATTTTGTATAATTTAATTGCTCTATATTCCATTGAAACTGTTGCAAAATCTTTCTTTACAGCACATTTCCTTGGCAGTTTTATCTGTTAAATGTCATCTGCCACAAATACTGAAGAATGTCTCTATAATTAATTTTTTTGTCTAATAAATTCTTAGAGATTGTATACTTTATTTATAGTCTGATGAATACCATCATTGAGTTGTTCCACAGAATTATTATACTATATAGAAATAGCTTTGTAGTCTGGAGAAAATTCCTTTTATCTGTTAATCAGATATATAGTGTCTTGCCCAAAATGAAGGATTTTAGTGATACCTGTTAAGGTCAATGGAACTTCTGAGAAGAGGATGTAAAAATACTACTCAAAGATACTTCTTTTCCAGTTTTTATATGATCAAGGAGGCTCATGTTATTGTAAAAGATCAACTGAGTTTCCAAAGAATATATATTTTAGTAGTGCATTACCAAAATAATAAAGTTAGTCAAATTAGCATTCTGGTGTTAATAAATATGCATGATGCAATACATTTCTATTTTGGCTTAAATGCTACTTCTAAATATGAGCATGCCAAGTTAATAAAGAGCCAGTTAGTGCCAGTACAAAATATTTAATAGTGGTATTATAAAATTCAAAGGATTTACCAAATGGGGAAAAATGGTAAATTTGGGGAGTATTTCAAGTTTTAAAAACCAAATAGCTTTGTAGAAATTGAAAGGTTAAATGAAAGACAGCTTGAATCTGTTGAATAAGAAGCCTACACCAAGTGCTTGTTCCTAATTTCTGATGTTGTCTACTCAACTGTAACATGGCTGGTGCTACAGGGTGAAGAAGTCCATATGACCTGTTCAGAAGGAAAGGAATGCTGCATCTAATTCTTCCCTTCCATCTTTTCTCTAATAAGAAATTAGTATAGCATAGAGACAGGTAAGAACATTAACCATATATATCTATGGACAGTGTAGTACTGTTGTTAAGATATTGAGATTGGAGTGCGACACCCAGGCTCTAGTTTACCCACAGCCATGAAAGCTCATTGAGTGACTTTGCGCCAGTCGCTCTCTGACAGCCCACCCTGCCTTACAGAGTTGTGGGAGAAAATAGGAGGTGGGTGCACACTGTTTTGAGCTCCTCTATGAAAGGTGGGGTATAGTACTAACAAATTCTTATTGTTATTTACCGCTGGGTGTGTACCATAAATTGCACTGGTGAAAGTGAAACTCTCCATCTGGACTTTTAAAAAGAGAGAGAGTTCTTACAATCTTTGTTCCATAGTCCGAATAGCATGAGGAGATCAATTCAAGTTCAGTTTGGGTGTTCTCTACCCAACTCCTAAATGCTGTCATGGGGTTAAAAAAAGACATGCATGTAATTGTAAAAGCTGAATTGTAGATAATTCCTCCACACAAGCAACATGTTCTCTAGGCCATTTCTCATATTTCCAGTTCAGCAGTATTGGGAATGATAGAGAAGTATGGACCGAAGTAAAATGACTGACTGGAATAATATAGAAGTATGGAAAGAATACTTAAGGAGGGTATATATGTAGTTAGTCTTAACCCCTTTGCACTGACAGTGCATAGTTTACTATTTACTGGAACTGTTTATGCTGGCACTACACGTTTTCTCTTTTCTGTGCAAATGGGTAACAGCCTGAATTCAAAACACTGATCCATATGGTAGATGAGGACTAGATACTATTTATGATCACAGAACATATTCAAAATAACGTTGAGCAGATATATCAGAAGATATACCTGAAGACATAGTTCAGTGTCTGATTGTGCACTGTTGGCTTTGGAACAGAAAACAAAAAGAAACACATAATAGACTGGATCATAATAGAAGTGCATATGGTGATACTCATGGAAGCAAGTTCATCCAGTTTTAAGGATTCCTGTCTTTCCTTTATGTGAAACCTTACGAAAAAGGGCTCTCAATTTCTCTCATCTTTTTCCTTACATTTGGGGAGTCAAGGGATGACAAGGAAACTAATGTTCATGAACCTTCACGCATTTCTCTCATTTCTGTTATTGTTGAAAGACATTGGGCAGACATCCTGTCTCCTTAAGTGTCGAGGCCATAAAGAGATGGGAGGAACTGACCCCAATCTGATTGCCTTCAGAACACCCTTCAGCTGCTCTGGTGATGCCTCGGCATTCCATGAAACAATAAATATCAGAAGATCAAAGGGGGTGCCCCAAACTTTGACTGGCAACCAATGAGTCATTGGGGAGATAGGTTTCCCCCAATAATAAGGAGGATCCCAAATGTATGCCAATTTTAGCCAATCAATTTGTTAATTGCTGTATCTCTGTGTAAGAAATGTGTATAAAATCTTCGAGTGTGATCGGGGTGCTCCTCTGCCTTAAGGGGAGACCCCAGCTGACTCTATTGGCTTGCTTTCAATAAAACTTTAAAATCTCAGCTGGTGTTTTCGTGTCTGATCTTCTGCTGGACTGAATCCTAACTGGGAGAATCAAGAACTCTCAAATTTTGCTAACATATAGATAGGTTTTGAGGAGAATGTGGTAGTTTGGAAAGGTTTAGTTCCAACACCCAGATATTCAATCCGAATCTGCTATAAACTTCTCTATATTTTTTTGCTTTCAGTGAGAGAGGTTTTTTTTTTTTTAATGTTTGGATGTAAAGTTTTATGCAATACAGGAAAATAACATTTTTATGGGATCTCTACTAAAAGGAGTTTTTATATTGTTATTCCCAGTGGGGAGGATCCTCAAGATATCCAGTCTAAATTAACAGGAAAAAAAACCCTTACAAGCAATTCTTTATTTTCTAGTTATTGATCTTGACAGCCAAATCTCTGACAGTTAAAACTATGTAGACAATGTAGGAATTGATTGAAGGTTCAATACCAGACTGATTGTATTAATTAAAAAACAAAACAAAACAAAAAACCCAGAGGGAAGAGAATCACACATAATTTTTTCCCACAAGAGATTCCCTTTTACTGTCTGAAATGCTTCCTGTACTGTCAATATTTTGGATTCTTTATAATCAATATATACTGCTGAGAATTAGCCTGAGTAGTTATAGATGTAGAAAGACAAGCACAATTAGAGGATCATTACATGTGCTAGAAGCATATTTTAAGTTAAGTGTTGATTTAGTTTGTCTTGTTTTGGGTAAAGAATGTGTTGACGGTCAATATTAAACAAAGAAAAATAACAGAGACTAGGTCACAGCTGCTGAAAAAAATAACAGGAAAATGGCAAATTCTTGAATAATACATTGGAATGCATTTCGACAGGGATGTTGCCTAGTAATAATCTAATCTAACAATATTCATTTACAAATTTGAAATTATGCAATGTTTTTGAATAGCCAAACTGGGATTCATGTGGTAAGGGGCTATATGGAGATAGTTTGAGTCAAGAGTTAATGTGATATACATATATACACACATACATATACATATTTGGTGAATGTGATTGTCTGAATTGTACTTATACTTCTTTATGTTTCTGTGACTCAGCTGTTGAGATTTGAAGGTTTTATCATATATTAAAGCATATTCATTAATATATGCTCCATCGTGGTGTTGAAATGTGTTCATGAAATGGCTGCTTGCTTCTTGAATATAATATGTGCTGCCTGTTGAGTTAGAAGTTTTGTTATCAAAAGATTTGAGGACCACCAACCAGGACTTGTTAGAACCAGACTAATTTCTCCTTAAGCTATTGCTTTTCAAACTATTCACTCATTTATTTCATTGTATTGCTCTTAACACTGCTTCAGTACCTGTATATTCTTTGGTACTGTGATCAAACATGGATGCAAAATGTCTCTCTTGTGTCAAGGGCCTCATGTAAGCCTTATGGAACATGTGACTGGGATAAGGTAAATAGTGGCTTTGGTTAAAAATGTACTGTGGTCCTATTCAGTATAAAAACTACCTTTTTTCACAAGTTGATTCCCTTTCACCCACACTCAACCATGTAGTCCACTCTTAAGACTTACTGTGTCCATTTTTAACTCATTCATTGGTGGTAGCTAGAGAGGTGTACAAGGGGCTTTTGAGCTGCAGGTTATGGACCTAGAGTTCAATAATAATGCCCATTTTTAACCCATGGATTGTGTCTTTCTCCCAGGCTCATCTTTCTCCATACAATATACAATGGAGATAGAATGCAGCAAGGAGCACTTGTTTTATGTACCTCTGTAAACTGCAGAAGTTTTACCATCCATTTTGGTTTCCCCTTTCTATAGGGCTGAGGCCATTGTTGACTTCTGTAGTCTGTGTCATGTCCTTGATATCTACTGACATACTCACATGGGTGTTGATGATCCCTGACCAGATAGAGAAATCAACTTCTATTACATTGTATTTATACAGTCAGTGCAATTAAGTTTTTTTCATAAGGTAGACAGCTGTGAAGAGAAAGATAAACCATTAATTTAAACACTTCTGAGCAACAAATCCATTGAGGGTCATCGTTATTTCCTGTACAATTTTAGCTTTCTTTTTCCAGAATCTCCTTAGTCTTTCTGTTCTAACCTGATGGCCTATCCAAATTATATATCTGTTTTCTTCAATAAGAGTCCTTAGGGTTTTATGAAACTCTCCTTATGTATATTGCTTTTAGCATGTAAACTTTTGAGCAAAGGGAAAAATCCAAGTGCAAATGTATTTGCAAATAACATTTGGATTCTCTCAGAATCAGACAGAGGTGAAATGAAAAGTAAGATCAGACATTCTCTAAAATGCCAAATGACTTTCAGAAGAAATGTGACAGGTCAGAGAAAGTTATTTTAATTTGCTGCTGACAATGAATTGATCAGAGCCAAGAGCTAAAGAATGACATTCTGTATTAAACAAGAATAACACAATACATGCTTGCTCTCTTTTCTCTTAGACTTTACAAGTAAATCATAATGTAACTACCAGTATTCTAAGAAATGTTCACTCAACTTCATAAATGAAGACTTTCTCAGGAATTTCTCTGGTCAAGGGAATATATATAGCATACTTCTCCTGGCATAAATCCCATTATCTAACTAAATAGCTTTGCATAAATTTGTTTTTCCTGACATTTTCCTACCTCTGCAATCATGCTTTATAGAAAACTTACATAGCATAATTTTAACTAATGCTGTCTAAAATGGAATGGGTTTTCATTATCTATGTGGCCCTTTTCATAAGAAACAAAACTACAGCAATGATTAAGCCCAGCTCCATAGGCAAAAATAATAAAATAAAATAAAATAAAATAAAATAAATAAAATAAAATAAAATAAAATAAAATAAAATATCCAGATTTCCAAATATTTCCCCTTTTATATATTCACAGCAGTGAATATACTTGTTCATTTATGGGTCTCTGTATGAGGGCTTTGACTGTGTACTTAATACATGTAAAATTTATTATAATAGTATAATATTATGGTTTCTATTGCACATATTCCCAATATAGCTTCTATTCTTGATAGACAGTATAGATTATTAATAGGACAGTGGGAAATTGATGGTGGGAGGGATCTCATTTCAGTTAGAAAATTACATTGCAAATTTTAAATAATCATCAATAATTTTGAAATTTAAATTGCATTATTTATTATGAAGTGTAGAATCCATAGTTAAATTTAACTATTAGGTTAAACTAATGTTTTATTCTATATGAAATTGTCAAAGGTGAATTAGTGGAGTGGGTAACAGATGGCAGTTAGTCAGTGCCAATGGCAACAAGAAATGCATCGGCCCAGTGGCTGTTCTGTACATTTCTGCAATTACATGTGCTCATTCAGTTGATTTCTGAATTATACTTGGATCAAGTTAATTCTGACTGAGGAATTCTGATTTCTGATAAGGTTACTTTTACATCTTCTCTGGTCACTGTCCCCAAGGAGTTCAATATTTGGACTGAACTAGGACAGGGTCTGTTCACAATGGAGTATTAAAAGCATGTGCAAGAAGGTTCCAGGATTTCAGAGTGCAGATCCAGGACATGCCTAGATGGTTTGTTTTCTAATGATGAAGTGAAAAGGTCAACGATGGTGCCATGAGGAAGAGGGGCATGAAAAAAATGTATGGCTGTCGGTTGGTTGAGTCATCTCAGTAGTACTACCAGTTCATCTCCTGATTAGGAACAGGTGGATTTCTCATTTCAGGTTTCACTCAGTTTGTCATTTTTCCTGATCATAAATTCATTTTGGCCCATTTCTCTATCAGTTTGCAAAGTGAACAAAAGAACTCTTTATAAAATTAATATGATTTTCATGTGCATTTCTTCTACTATAAGCACTTTTGCATTTCCTTCCTTCCTTCCTTCCTTCCTTCCTTCCTTCCTTCCTTCCTTCCTTCCTTCCTTCCTTCCTTCCTTCCTTCCTTCCTTCCTTCCTTCCTTCCTTCCTTGACATATTCCTTAGAATTAATGTAAGTCTTTAATTTAATATATTACTGTAATTAATATAATAATATTCCACCTTTTCTCCAGGCACTCAAGGTGGCTTATGTGGGGATCGCCCCTCATTTTAACCAAAGTAGATTGGACTGAGAGAGTGTGGATGGCCCAGTGTCATCTGGTTAGTTTTGATGGTCAAGGGTGGACTTGAACCTCGTCAGTGATCATACATGCACGTTACTCTCAATATGCTCCTGCAGTTCTGAAGAATGTGGATTTCCAATTTGTGTAAAAGCTTGGGAGGTATGAAATGAGTAAATTTCTATAAAAATTCAAACCAAATAAATTTACACCCCATTCCTACTGGACTAAGTTTCCTGCAGTTCTTTCCCCTGATAAATTATCTTTGTTACAAGGCAAGAACAAATCCTGAATCCATTTTTAGTATCTGAGATCAAGATGTCTAATACCTGACCTGAAGATTTTTAATATATGAAGCATTTGTAACCATTTGGGACAAAGATTTTCAAATAATATTGGCTGTAATCTTGCCTGCCTAGCCTACATTGAAAATAATAGGATGTATGTGGACAACATGAAAGATCATTTTATCGTGTTTGGAGGACTTGTAAAAAAATCAGAAATTTTTGGGTTCAAATACATTTACTGATACAAAGAATTTTAAGGACTAAGATTCAACTGAAACCAGAACATTTTTTGTTGGGATTAATGGACAGAAAACTAGAAAAAAGCCATGGAAGATTATTTTCATATATGATCACTCTGCTAGACAACTATATCTTAACTTTATTTTTAACTTAAATTTTGTATTGTTTTTACTCTGTGGAAAAACTTATTTAATAAAAATTATATATAATATATATATATAATATTTATGTGTGTGTGTGTGTGTGTGTGTGTGTGTATAATAGGATGTTTTATATAACTGAGCATTATGTCCTTATTTATTATAACTTCATCTGGATTGAGATGGAGCTGATGTGATTGGAAATAGCTAGGCTCATTTATCCATTTATCTGCTTTGAATGGCAGCTGCAGTTCTTTTGCTATTAAATAGGATGGGTCAGTTCAACTTAAGAGAAAGCTGGAAAATCTTTATCATCATCACCATTATCAAATATTGTAACCTGAACCTAGTTTAGTACTCAATCTTCTACTATGAACTAACATATAATAATGAAGTTCACCCAGCCACTGTTACCACATTTCTTACAGAAAGAGGAGTCCACAATAACAGATGGCTCAAACACCTTGTAAGGTGAAACAAGCTGATTAGAGTTGAGTCCTTCTGGTCTTATGACCAATGTTGCTACTGAAAAGAAATTGGAACTAAACCTATGCTTGTGAGCTACGTCCAGCTTATTCACCAGGGCAAGGCTCTAGAATCCATGGCAGTCTTTGTAGATATATGGATGATATAAAAAGAAGAGGAAGAAAAATGCATAAATAAATGAAAAAATAAACTCCTATTTATATATTACTATAGTAATATAATGTATAATATATTACTATATTATTAGTACTTTTATTGAAACCATATTTTTAGTTCATTTGTTTCCAGCAAAGAATGCGTTTTGGACCTCTCTAATGGCAGCTGAAATCAAGGGAAGTAAACTGATAATAAGCATGTATGTAAATCCCTTTCATGGAGGACGCTAAAAATGAAATTCCAGAAAACTGGGGGTGGGGTGGGAGAAGAGATATATCTCGTCCTTCATTGTAAATAGTAAGCACTAATTTCTTATTATTAATATCACTAAAATAATGTTTTGGTGATTTGGCTTAACTAGATTTCATTCATCTGGTATAAGGCCTCGCCAACTATTTAAAATATCAGCTATTACTTTTTTCTCCCCAGGAAAACAACACACTTATTGAAAGCCTATTTTTCCCACCTGAAGTCTGAAACAGAATGCTCTTTCAGGCTAATTTTAATCCAAAGCATTTTCTCATGATTTGAGGTCTAAGTGAAAGAACAAATTTACTGATGGGAAAACACTTACATACAAAGTGGTAGTTCAAGAAGTTACAGCACAGGAAATGATGAATGTACCTCTCTGCGAACCATTCTTTTCCGACGAAAACCACACAAATGAATACAGAGATAAATAACATCTTGACAGATTTTTTTAATTTAAATTTAACGGTACATTCTTGTAATCATTAGGCAAAAATCAGTCTTGCCTTTTGCATACAAACTCCTAAGCTACAATGAGTGACATATCTATTATAAGAACCACTCCTATGAAATGATTTTTAAAATTCAATTTTTGTACAAATCTGTTTTGATAGAAAGAAACTTGGTTACATAGCATACCATTCCTCTTCACAAACAGCATAATTACTAAAAGTGTCACTAAGCTAAATCTACATAATGACCAATTTATCTTCTTTCCATGTAGAACATTCACACTGACATACATATGGCAAATTTCCCTTTAATGTTTGTGTGTATGCGTAGTACGTATCATTACACAAGTTAGGTTTTTTAACCATACTTACTGAAGTTGGCAAGCCTTTTTTCAAGGTTAAAACTTTTATCTCTTTGTTTTAGCACCCGAAGGGATTTCCAGAGCAATGTTTATTCACTTTGAAAGTCCAAAGCTCCTGAGAATTCCCAGATTTTTCTAATTCTTCCCTACACATGCACTCTATATGCATCAGTCATTGGCAATAGCAAAGTCAATTTTGTGTGTGTGTATATATATGTATGTATGTATTTTCATTCTCTACTAAAGGGACTGCTTTAAGTCTCACCCTTTTACTGACTATAAAAACAATTGTTGTGCTCAAGGCAATTGTTCCCAAAAGGAGGAAGTCAATTTCCTTCTCTCTCAAATGAGAACAAAAATGTTCAATGGGAAAGAAAGAATAGTTAAGGACCAAACAAGTCAGAAAAGTGACAAAGATGGCTTTAAGGGTAGATAATCCAGCAAATCAAGAATAAACTATGACAAGTTGTGTCTGGAATTAGTTTTAGAAGAAAAGAACGCTACCCACCCCACCTCAGGATTGTGGAAGTGGATACTGAACATCAGAACAGCTTTGCTTCTGACCAAGATCAATCTTAGTCCAAGGTTTTGTTTCTCACAGTGGCCAGCTAGGTGCCCCTGTGTTGCCCACAAGCACAAGGTGGAGACATGCCCATCTCCCCCCACTTTTCTCCTGCAGCTGGTATTTGGAAGCATACTGCTCCCAAACTAAATGTAACACTGGATCTTTGAGATTGCTTGCCCTTGATAGACAGGTCCTCCATGAAGTTATCCAATCCCCTGTCAAAGCCATCCCAATTTGTGGTCATTTCCATGTCTTGTGACAATGAAATCCACAATGAATCGGCAGAAATTCCATTTAACTCTTTCCACTTCACCCCCACCCCAGGAATACTGCTGTAGTTGCAAATGCACAAATGATCCATAGTTTGAAATTGTATAATTTTCATCATTTACATGATGTCATGATGTGATTTATGTCATTTGACTTCTACTGGATGCCTATCATACTTACATCAAGAAATATAGCCAAGTAAAACAAGTACCCAAATATAGAGACTATTATATATATTATATAGTGTGTATATTATACAATGAAGGAGGAACTAAAGAGGATGTGGAAAGTAAAGGCCAAATGGTCCCAGTGGTGGTACAAGCACTCAGGTCTGTGACTCCTAAGCTAGGAAAGTGACTCCAACAGATCCCAGGAACAACATCAGAGCTCTCTGTCCAGAAGAGTGCAGGGCTAGGAACAGCTAAGATGCTGCACAGAACTCTCAAACTCCCAGGCCTTTGGTAGAGGACCTGAGATTGAGGAAGACACGTACCACCCACAGGGGTGAGAGGGGAATTTATATATATATATATATATATATATATATATATATATATATAATTTATATTTATATTTATATTTATATATAATATATATATATATATATATATATATATATAAAATTATATATATAAACTTATATATATTTATATATAAACTCATCATGAGAATATATATATATTCTCATGATGAGTTTTCTTTCAATGAGTCATTAAAATGTTCATATTTAATTTTTATTTATTTATTTGTTTAATTTATATAGCCGCCCATCTCACAAAGCCTGGGCAGCGTACAAAAGAGCTTATTGTAAATCTAGCAACTGTCTGTACATTTGTGCACAAACATGCATGCTCAGCTAATTTCTGAAAGCATAAATCAAAGGGATTATTCAGCAGCTCCAATTTTTAAAATGGCTGAACATGTCTGAGACCAGTTTTAGTAGAAGTTTAAATGGAATTTTAATTGATTTTTAAAAGCCAATTTGAAGCACAATTCCCTTTATTAAAAATGAATTAGGGACGCAAACTCAATAGGCTTATATTAAAAGGAATCTTTCTTTCAAGGCCTCTTCAACTGCACTATTTGTTTTATTTCTGGAACTATTACTAGCTATTGTGTGAAAGACAGAACAATATACCCACCATGTAATTTACACTTCTCCAGCCTGAGGATAGAGATGTTTCAGAAAATGAAGCTGAGTACCCTTACTTTTTAAAAAACCTACTGATTCAGGAAGTAGCATATGATGCAACATAGATGTTAAAAACCTTTGCAGATAAGCTGTTTCCAGAGCAAAGTTCCGTGTTGCAAACTTCTGACCTTAGCCAAAATTCCATCTGCTTTTAATTTCCATATACTTTTATTCTTGCTATAAGAGCTATTCATGCTGCTCTTCCTTTTTTTAAAAAAATAATTTTATTAAAGATTACAATTAGAAAAAATACAAACTAATAAAAACTACAAAAATATAAAAAGAAAAAAGAAAAATAGAAAGTGCAGAAAAGAAAAAAAAGAAAAAGAAAAATAGAAGAAAAAGGGGGAAAAAAAGGAAAAGTATGAAGAAGTAACTTCCCCCTTCATCATGACAAGTACAAACAATTTTGGTAATTTATCACCATCTCTTAAAATACAACAAATGATCTCTTCATCTCTTAACTGTAAACAAAATCTTAAAGCCTCATCATTCATTCCTAGTCAGCAAAAGTCCATTAAGGGCTACCAGAGATAACTACATAGCTATTTTAACTTTGATCAAATAAGCCAACTCTATATTCCTTCCCTGTACTTTTAACCATCCTGGCTTTTAATCCCTTCAAATAATGTCCTTGAACTTGATTTCTTTACATCTTCTCTTTGTCTCCTCTCAGCAAATCCTTCAAAACTTTAACATATCTCTTTTGTAAATCCAGTTTAAAAAAAGTTATCCAAATCATCCTTCTGGTTTAATATTTGTACTTTTCAAATATCAAGATATCGACTGGTTTCATTTGTATATCCAGTATACCATCTTTTTCTGTATCATTCTTGTAACTTGTCATGTTTAAATCCACATTCAAATCAATTTCAGTCTTATCCAGTATAGCTTGTTCCTCTTCTGTAACATTTGCACACCATCCATCTATGATGTTAGACATTCTTAAAATTAATTGCTGAGTCCATAATTCACAGATCTCCATAAAAATATCTACTGTTAAAGTGTTTTGCTCCATTCTGTACTAGCATGTCAAATCTGAGTATTCTTCTCCTTTAAATATAATCTATAGTTTCTTCTGGTTCCCTCTAGTGTCTGACATTCAAAGTCCCATCTTATCATTTTTTCCCCCCAAAAAACTGAAACAACCACAGTTTCCCATAGGAAGGATTCTTATAATTATTTTCAAATTTTTATTTCGAATCCATCTGAACCCTTAGTCCATTTTTAACTTTCCAAAAACCAACACTGTAAGCACCCTTTTGCTGTTTATTCCAAAAAATAGTATTTCTCTAAATCCTTAAACTTGTATTTAAAGCTTCTTTTGCAAAAAGGAAGAAAACTCACCCAATGAATGTGATTAAAAACTTGCTGCTTCAAAAGGTCTTAGTATTTGAAAAGCAGTAAAAAATAATTCCAGAGGTGATTAAGAAACAAGGCTTTTTGTCCATGAAGGGTGCATTATTTGGACAGTGAGTTTAGATGGAATCCCTTGACTCCCAGCCACTTGACTCATAAGCCATTAGCAAAAACCTCAGTTCCTGTGGTCTACTCACAAGGAGTGGCTTTCTGGAGTGCATGTGGGCAATCTCATGATCTCTCTTTTCTCTGGAGAGATTTTGCCAGCCATGATCCAGCAACTAACCGTGATCTCCACCATAAATGTTCAGACAGGTATATCTAGCTCACCATGGCCTCACCAGAAGTTCCTTCATGTTGTTCTTCCTGAACACTGAAGAAAACAATCCATTATGGTCCCATGGATTTAGAATCAAGTTTCTTAGAGGTCTTACAGGGAATAATACCATTTCCTCTGGATGAGTTAGCATAATCTCTTCAAATAGTATAAGAATTATGGAAGTTATTTTGTTAACAAATTTGAATCACTGGAATTTCTTAGGCCCATGCTGACTATTCAAGGCTTTGCTTTGCTGGCTACCCAGGTCAAAGTATCTTGTATAAACCATTGACTATACTGTCTAGGAATTCTGGGAGCCAAAGTGTCCATGGCAACATATATGAAAAGGGGCAAAGTTTTGATCAGCCATCATCTTGACTTTTTTGACAATCCCACTCCAGATTGAAAAATTGTAAAGTTGCTTGAGGCATTTTTAAAAGTAGTATATCTCACCCTTATGATGGAAAGATTATGATACTGGTTGAAATAAGATGAATGTATATGTGATATGGATGTCTTCACTGAGAAGGCATTTGTGTGTATAGCTGTAGAAATGTTGGCTTTGAAGCAAACCCAGTTTTTTGGATTGCATGGAAATCAGTGTTGTACAACAGTACACACAAAGCAGACATTCTCACTGAGCTCACAGACTCTTGCTTTAAGTGAGGTGACAGTCATGATTTATTGGTGGTACCATTCACTGTTGCTATTGTGGTGAATTTTATTAATCTGAATAATGCCTGCATTGGGCTCAGATCTCACAAGTATCTCTCTTGCATTTATGTAGCTGACATCATCAAAAGGCTTTAGATGAATGCTTCTGTGCATCACTGCATTGTAGTTGACAGGTTCACAGAAATCATTCTAATAGGACCACAATGAATGTCAAAAAGTTAAGGCTTTCCTTATTTCCTCAAACTAAGGGGAGAAAACAAGACAAAGCTGATAACCTTATATCAAGCTACTGTTAGTTTTGTCCTAACAGTGCAATCCTATAGATTGCCTAGCCAGAAGTCTTTGTTAATTTGACTGAGACATTTTGCTCATGTATTCATGTTTAAAATTGCTGTCTAAACTATACCTAAACAATACATTGGGTTTTCCATCTCCTCCAAATGGAGGCTTGCATTCTTGAGGTTCAGTCTAACTGTAAGGAGAAACTCAAAATTTTCTACATGAAGGTACAAGCTTGATAAGCTATCTCTTTGTTGATTCAGAAAAGGGTGTAAAAATGGCCAACTGTTTTTCTTAACTCCCTTATTGTTATTAGGTTGTACCCTTATATGATGTTTGGACTATGCAAGGTTCAGGCTGCAGTAATAACTTCCTTCTGTGGTAGTAAGACGTATACACATACACACACAGACATGCATGACCATCCTCAAATTATCCTCCTTTAGACAACTTATGTGAAGATCCAGCTCTCTGGAAAAGGTTCTCATGCTGGAAACATGAAAGGAAAAAGAAGAGGACAACCAGCAGCAAGGTGGATGGACTCAGTTACAGTGATGATGAATGCACTGTTGGGAGACTTGAAAGAACAAGTTAGGGTCAAACTCTCATGGAGAAGATGTATCTATATGGTTGCTAGGAGCTGAAAACTGTCTGTCTCTGTCTGTCTGTCTGTCTGTCTGTCTGTCTGTCTGTCTGTCTATCTATCTATCTATCTATCTATCTATCTATCTATCTATCTATCTATCTTATTTCAACCAACATCATAATCTTTTCATCATAAGGGTGAAATGTACTACTTTTAAAAATGCCTCAAGTAACTTTACAATTTTTCAATCTGGAGTGGGATTGTCAAAAAAGTCAAGATGATGGCTGTGATGTCTGATCAAAATGTTGCCTTTGAGATATAGATATAGATATAGATATAGATATAGATATAGATATAGATATAGATATAGATATAGATATAGATATAGATATATTTCAGCGTATTGATGCAAATCTGCAGGCCTCATGAGCTGTGCAAAATATTGGTCAAATCCACTGGATGTCCATTAATTGATTTCTAGTGTTTTATATATATATATATATATATATATATATATATATATATACACACACACACATGAAAAGCTGGATGGCACCTGGCCCGGACATGATCCACACCTACTGGCTAAAGAAACTAACAGCAGTGCATGAACGCCTAGCAGCACAGATGAACCAACTGCTAGCAGCAGGCTCCCACCCAGACTGTCTAACACAAGGAAGGACAGTGCTGATTATGAAGGGAACAGCACCATCCAACTACCAGCCAATAATGAGCCTCCCCACAACATGGAAAGTTCTATCAGGCATCCTAGCTGCCAAGCTACAAGACCATATGGGCCAGTACATGAGCACAGCTCAGAAGGGCATTTGGAACAACACTAGAGGCTCAAACCACCAGTTTCTCATAGATAGAGCAGTCGCCTGAGACTCAAGAACTAGGCAGACCAATCTGAGCATAGCCTGGATTGACTACAGGAAAGCCTATGACTCAATGCCACACACATGGATCTGTGAATGCCTGGCGCTATACAAAGTCAACAGGACACTCAAGAAATCAGTGGGACTGTGGAAGACAACTCAAGACAGCTCGCACAAGTGGCCATCAAGTGCGGCATTTACCAATGTGATGCACTATCCCCACTGCTGTTCTGCATAGGCTTAAACCCCCTCGGCCAGATAATCACAAGGAATGGATATGGGTACAGGTTCAAGAGTGGAATCACCATCAGCCACCTTCTCTACATGGATGACATCAAGCTGTATGCTAAGAGTGAATGAGACATCGACTCACTGATCCACCTGACACGGATCTACAGCAAGGATATTGGGATGTCATTTGGACTGGAGAAGTGTGGCAGAATGCTGGTAAAGAGAGGGAAGGTAGTTAAGACTGATGGAGTGGAACTACCAGTGGGCCACATAGCAGACATAGAGACCAGCTATAAATACCTTGGTGTCCCACAGTCACATGGGAACCATGATGAGGAGGCAAGGAAGACAGCAACATCCAAGTACCACTAAAGGATAAGACAGGTCCCAAAGAGCCAGCTCAATGGGAAGAACAAGATCCATGCCATCAATATGTACGCCCTGCCAGTCAGCAGATACCCTGCCGGTATAGTGAGCTGGCCAAAGGAAGACATGGAGGCTGCCGATGTGAAGACCCGGAAGCTCCTCACAATGTACGGAGGTTTCCACCCCAGGTCCAACACCCAGAGAATGTACACCAGCCACAAAGAGGGCGGGCGGGGTCTGATGAGTGTCAAAGCCACTATCCTGGATGAAATCCCAAGTATCCAGGAGTACATCAGTAAGATGGCACCCAAAGATAAGCTGCTGAGAGAATGCCTGAGGCAGCAGCAGACATGGGAGGAAGTTCAAGTGGAGGAAATACCATGGCAAGACAAGCCCCTGCATGGGATATACCATTGACAGATAGCTGAGGTGGCTGACATTGGTAAATCCTATCAGTGACTGGAAAGGGCCAGACTAAAAGACAGCACTAAGGTACTGATCATAGCAGCACAAGAACAGGCACTAAACACCAGATCCATAGAAGCAGGGGTCTACCACACTAGACAGGACCCAAGGTGCAGATTGTGCAAAGAGGCCTCAGAGACAGTCCAACACATAGTGGCAGGGTGTAAGATGCAGGCAGGAACAGCATATACTGAACAACACAACCAAGTAGCTGGCATTGTGTACAGGAACATCTGCACAGTGTATGGGCTAGATTCCCCCAAGTCCAGATAGGAGATTCCACAGAAGGTCATAGAGAATAACAGGGGTAGGATCCTGTGGGACTTCCAGATCCAGACAGACAGGCAGGTACTGGCCAATCAACCAGACATCATGGTAGTAGACAAAGACCAGAAGACAGTGGTAGTGATAGATGTAGCAGTGCCAAGTGACAGCAACATCAGGAATAAGGAGCATGAGAAGCTTGAGAAGTACCAGGGCCTGAAGGAGGAACTAGAGAGGATGTGGAAAGTAAAGGCCAAAGTGGTCCCAGTAGCAGTAGGAGCACTTGGGGCCTTGACTCCTAAGCTGGGAGAATGGCTCCAACAGATCCCAGGAACAACATCAGAGCTCTCTGTCCAGAAGAGTGCAGTGCTAGGAACAGCTAAGATACTGCGCAGAACCCTCAAACTCCCAGGCCTCTGGTAGAGGACCCAAGATTGAGGAAGACATGTACCACCCATAGGGGTGAGAGGGGATTTTTTTTTTTTCCAAGTGCCTACTTCCCTCAGTGTCATAACTCTTGTTCTCACTTGCTCAGTCTTTAGCAAAAATGACAATCATATCTAAAAATTGTTCATACCTGAGATCTCTAAATATGTCAAGTAACAATAAGAGTCTTGTACTGTTACACAAATATTATCCATAGTGGATCAGAAAAGCTATTTGCTAAACATTAATTTGAAATCTTGAGAATCCTAGAACCAGGATCTTTAAAGCTTACAGAGGGCTGAAATCTTGAAATAACTTACCTGTGTAAAATATTATGCTGTAAATCATTAAGTCTGACTGTTTCGTAAGGTCTGCTATTGATGGTTTCACTGATGCAAGTTAGATGTTCTAAGGGAAGTTATAAGCCTTTTAAGGATCTGTTACCAACATTTTGGAATTGCTTCACTAGCAAGGTCCAGTGGCAAATACTCACCCTTCTTCATTTAGGCTAGTCTTCAAAATCTTTTAATTCAAAAAGTATTGAATTCTTAATGATCTGGCTATAAAGCCAAATTTAACAACCATGCAGCTACATGGGGATTTAGTTGTAATTTGGATACTGTGCCATTATTGCTTTGAATACAAGGTATAAACAGTCTATACAGTTGCTTATGGGCAGAAAGGTTTAATAATAATGGCAATGATACAAAGAACAATGTTCAGATCTTCATAGATTAAGTCCAGTGCATTTGTCCATTAAGTGAAAGAATGTCAGATCATTCATTGTGGAACTTTTACTATAAAAGCCTGTATGCATGTGGGTTTGCGTTGCTGAATTCTGAATTTGTTCTCAGGACAGAGATAAGTATTAGCAATTGTCTCCCTTTTAAAAGAGCTTCTCAACAGAGGTTAGCTACATGCTCTGAAGCAATGGTATCCCTGAGTCCTCACCAAGGGAGTTTCTGTCCAAGTTTTATAATGAATGACTACTGCTGTGCCAACCAAGCCCTTGTGGATTTCTGTATTAAATAAATAGCTGGCATGCTTGAAATGTTAACTAAAACACTAGCAGTGTGAAGAACCAGGTTCCCTTAGATACTTTTGATGGAGTTAATATTTCAACTATTCCACATAATCTATAGTTATGATTATAACTATAGTCTGTATATAGTTTTATCAGAAAACTCTGCTGTATACGGGTAGAAAAGCAAGTTCCCTTCTCCTGCAGTGTGCTTGTACCAGCTCATTTTTGTGCAATCTTTTCCCCCAAATACCATGATGAGTGTGAAGTGCAAAGTCCCCATTATTTCAGCTTCATGTAGAAACAGGGCTAAAATTTGTTGGCTGGCTGGCTGGCTGGCTGGCTGGCTGGCTGGCTGGCTGGCTGGCTGGCTGGCTGGCTGGCTGGCTGGCTGGCTGGCAGGCAGGCAGGCAGGCAGGCAGGCAGGCAGGCAGGCAGGAAGGAAGGAAGGAAGGAAGGAAGGAAGGAAGGAAGGAAGGAAGGAAGGAAGGAAGGAAGGAAATATTTCTCTTAAGAGTGCACGAGCTATGAATTCATGTATTAGATATTTTAGAATATAATATTTATAACACTGCTTCCTGTTTACATGTAGGTTTAGGTGTAGATTAATTAAACATAGAAGCACATTGTACTCATGAATGTATGTTTCCTTGTACAAGCAACAAGAGAAATCTTTTGATTCTTGGGCATTGTGCTGGATTGCTAGCATAGGATTTTTAAAAAAATGTTAAATCTTTGTTATTGTTTTTACAAATTGTCTTAGACTACTGCTTGTCTGTTTGCTGTTTGCTCCTTTTGAAGATTATGCCAGATTTTGATGAACTGATCTCCAAATCTGCAAATAGAAGATCCAAATACAAACAGCAATCATGATAACAAGAATAAAAACTCCATCTCATGTCCTCGCTCCGTGGGTAAAGCATCTCTCTGCTTACTTTTGCAAAGCCAAGAAAATTATTGTCATGGCTTCTTGTGCACAAAATTCTTAATTGCTATTGTGTTTGATCCTAAGCTATTGTTCAGAACGCTGGACTTCTGTATTCTGAAAAATTGCTTAATTGTATAATGTTCTGCATAGGAAATTACTCTTGCAGATCTGCGATACTTTTCATTAAAACTGCATTTGTATATGCATCATTTATTCTGTTTTACCACTATGCAATGGTCATGGTGAGAAACGAAAAACAGAGGTAATTTATTGCATCCAGGGATATAAGATGACATGGATCTTGACATTTATTTATTTATTTATTTATTTATTTATTTATTTATTTCCCATGACTTCCAATTATTTTGCTTCCTTCATATTTTTAAACACATACAATCTGCTCTCAGTCTTCTGATGCAACTGAATCATCCAAACTTACACAGTCTCTGGGTTAGACAAATTAGACTGCAGGAAATCTTACATTCTAGTTCAAATAATTCCAACAAGGTAATGGCCTATTTGCATTTTAATGCGGATTTTGACTACAGCACCTGAGACTTCCGCTGGGGCTGGGATTTAAATTTTAAGGCAATTAAGAATTGATCAGAGTGTGCGTTTGTTTTATCTATTTAATAATCCTGCTTATTTCTGTCAGCAATACTATGCCTGACCTCAACTTATCCTAAGCTATTATGCACAAAATGTGGGGCTTCTGTTGCTGTCATTGCGAGTATTTAGGAGAGGGGGAAGCAGCGCTGGATCACTGATTGGGGTTCCATAGAAATGCTGTTTTAACCAAGAATGCTTATTTTTAATAAGAGAAATGGGAGCAGCATATAAAAATGTATGTTTAAAATGTGATTTTGAGAGAATCTTATTAGTGTATCTGATTTAGCATGAACTTTTATATGGATGCATGCAAAAGTAATTTGGACAAAAAACGGATTTGGTTCACCCAGCAATGGAATCTGGTGGCTTTTGGAAACAAATAGAATGGAAGCATTCTTGCTACCTGGAAGTATATAAATGTCCACAACATGGATTCTAGGATATCTGTATCTGTATCTGTATCTCTCTCTATATATACATATACACATACATATATACAAGGATTCTAAGATACACACACACACATCCAAAACACATACATATCCAAAATATTTGAGAATTAAATCCACAAAATGTATTCATGAAACTGAATAAAATGTGGCAGTTTTGAAGTTAATTTCACTGGACACCTTTCCATTACTTCGCACATTTTCTGAGACAAATAGGAGCTTTGGGATCAATGTTAGTGGGACTGAGCAAGCAAGAGAGAAAGTTAACTTCCCCCATGGAGCGACATCATGGGGCTGACCTTGATACATTACCAAAACCTGGCTGGGCATGGGGGAGGGGGTGGGGAGGCAGGTGGTTTCCTCTGAGAGATGGGCAGCTTTGTAAATTGTTTAAATAAATATATAAAGGCAAACAAACAGGCAAGTAGCATATTCTGGTCATGCTAAGTTCTCACTCTGCAGCTGCCATTTTAAAAGCACATATTGTACAATGAAATGTTTATGCACATTTGAAATCTAATCAATATCCTGTTCAGGGCAGAAATCCACTAAGCCATCCCTGACGGGTACCTAATCAGCCCTGTTTGAAAACCAGCTCCAACTTCTCCATCTTCCTCTTAAAATGGAGTGCCCAGAAATGCACCAGATGTAGTCTAACCAGTAGAGGGTGCAATGTGACTCTTACTTCCGATGATCTGGATGGAATGCTTTTCTGAATGCATACTCATTTTTATAAAAGTTACTTCATCGTACTGTGTGCTCAAGTTCAGCTAACGCTCCATAAAAACACCCAGATCTTTCTTCAGCCAACTGCCATCAAATCAGGTGCTGTGCTTGTACATCTGATCCATCCTGCCCAGAAGGACCTTACATTTATCACAGTTCAACATCATCTTGTTGAACTTAGTGCAATGTGAAAGGTTGTCAAAGGCTTTTGAACTGTTAATTTTTTTCCCCCTAAAGTATTAGCCAATTCCACTGGTTTGGTGGTATCTGCATTCTGGATAATATTATATTCCCTTATACTGTTATATTCCCATATATATGCTCCCTTTTATTCCATTATTTATAAAGATGTTGAATTGCAGCAAGCCAAGGAAGACACCATGTGATACTTCCTCCAAGACAATGAAGAACAGTTTATGGAACAGCTTTGGGTACATTTCTTCGATCAGTTGCAAATCCACCAGACTGCAGAACTCTCTATTCTATTCCCATTTATCCAACTTGTCCATAAGGCTATAAAGAAGAATTTGTATGCAGTCTGTCCTGTGAATCTGCTCACAAGTGTATGAAACAGGCTGAATTTACAACTTTGAGATAAGCCTGATGAATTAATTACAACCATAAACCAGGCAAGCATTGTCATTGGTGAAACCAGGACACTGCTCTGTTCTGATTGCATCACTCACAACTTGCTACCTTCTCTGGCATTCCTTCACCACCGTCTGCTGCTTTCCAGTTCACCACTACTGTCTCTGCTTTAAAGATTGGGGCACCCCTGGGTTTCATACAGTAAAGCAGGCACTATTTAAAGAAGATTTCTTTTTATTATCCAGAATCTACTTCCCATCAGAAATCCCTGGCTTTAGAAAAGGAAGCATATTTTCTCCAATTCTTCATGCTTTTAAAACACATTTTTTACATTTAAAATATTTATATGTCCCATTTTATACATGATATCCAAAGATGTTTTATTAATATTTCTATCCTATATAAATATATTCTATTCTGTTCTGTTCTGTTCTGTTCCTATTCTAATATTCTAATAAAAGGATAGATTTCTGTCACGAAATAACCAAACCCACACAAGCAATAAAGTAGTCTAATATAATCTAATATCATGTTGCATGCAATATTGAATATAACCACAAGAACGTAAGTAGAAAATAAGAGAAGTAACTCTTGAATAAGTAGTGCTTCAGCTCTAGAAGAATTGCTAGAACTTGAATGGCACCTGGATGAATTTTCTATAATAGAGACTCTATGATTGAAGTAGTTTTTTTTTTCTAGATCAAGTATCTTCAAATTCTTAGTTGGTCTGTATCGTAAAATGTACCAGGAAATATGCAGTTGTATCTTGGAAAATATGCAGTTTAATCACCTGCTTCTTTGCCTGAAATGCTGTCCACTATATTCAATGGAACTAATTTACTTCACTTTATTTTGCAGTACAATATTATTTGACTTAACTGGAACTAGGTCCCACCAAACTTACTTCTAACCCAGCATGTCTAGGAATGTGCAGTAAGTTTCCTGTCTATGGTTTTGTTTTAGTTTTCTTCTTTTAATAGATAAAGCCTTTAACTGAACCCAATTTTCTGCAGGTAGCCATAGTGATGGTTTATAAAATGGCACTCTGTTTGCCATATTTTGAAAGGTATATCATCTGCATGCCCTCTGCGAGCAAAGAATTCACCCTATCCCATCTGGCTGACATTATTCAGGTGAATATGGCATTAACACATGCAAAGAGCAATTTCTAAATTTTTGAAAGTGATTAGAAAAGGAAGTATGTGAACTTAGTGTCCTTTCAAGGGCGCTGACTGCAGTTTGAGCAAAATGGCTATTCCTTCATTTCCAAGAGCTCTAAACCTGCCAGAGACCACTATCTTGTGGTCTCCTCATGAGGAGCTGCTGTCTGGAGCACTTGTGGGTGATCTCAAGTCCTCTCCTAATCTGGAGAGGAATTATAGAAGAACCAGTCTATTTGTCAGCTCTTCATTCTGTCACAATTGTTGGCTCCACCATCTTCAGTCTGCCATTTCTTCCTCAGAAGCCATGCAGAAAGCATGTTAAAATTATAACATTTCTTCTCAAGCTGTATATGATTGAAATGATTGTATAGACATTCCATTCAAATGAGTATGCAATGAATACCTATATGCAATCTTGCTATGCAAGACCAATATAGTTTCTTCACTCCTATTTCTCTGTTTTCTTTGCTCCTTCCACATATGCCCAGTGCTGGTGGTGGAGATTTGGTGTGTACAAAAGTATCCCAGGCTGAATCCCTGCTATCAACTTGCTAGAAATTTATTTACTTACTTCTCGCTGCAACGTATATAGCACTCCATTCCCAAAAAGCTTTGAGTGGCTTACAAATGATACATGAATAAAATAAAAAGAATTACAAGAAAAAATAGCCAATCTTCCAAACACAATGCCAACCAATGTGTCCAAGCCACTCACATGCCAAAAAAAAAAAAAAAATGGTTCTAGCGGCAACAACTGTCTACTGTAGGAGCCCACCATACCATCAATCTCCAAAGGCTTTCTGGAACAGCCAGCTCATGGCATCTGGTGCTGGCTTGACTGCGACAAGTAGAGCACAATTCCAAAAGAGAAGGCCAGTACAGAAAAGGCCTGTCCTGATGGTTCCTGATGATGACAACCCCTTAAGAAACAGACTCAAAAAAAAAAAAAGAAAAACATCCCTCAAGGACTTGGAAGGAAAAAAATATGACACAAAGGGAGTTCTTTATCCGCTGAGATCCTGGAGAACTGTTGCTAGTCAGAAAAGATATTGCTGGGTGATACACTATTAATATAAGTCAGCAATGCATCTGGAAGGCATGAATTATTGCTGTGTTATCTGAAGAGTCTCATTAATATCTAGGTATGCCCAGCTAGGTAGCATCAAGCCAATTTTGACTGATATCAAAAAGCTAAGCAGGATTAGACCTGTCAATCCTTGGATGGGAGACTACTAGGCAGCCTCGGGACTCTTGGTTAGACTGAGAAATTTAAAAATCCCAGAAGAAAGCAATGGCAAGCTACTTATTGGCCTGAAGTCACTAGGAATCCATGAACTCACCAAGGCATAGCACACCTCTATTTTGTATCTGTATATTATCATTTTGTTTTTCTTGGGGTTCTCTGAGCTCAGAGAGCCCCAAGGACTCCACAGTTCAACTGTGAGCTACGCATATTCTCTTCTATTGGCATTTTGTTTTCACCAAGTTCTAGTGAGTCAGGACAGACACATTTGTTGTTTCCATTGTACACTCCCATAGAATCTCTTACCCAAAACATAAATCTCCATTGTTTCCTAATTCAGTGAAAGCAATATCCATCCATCCATTAGTTATCCATTTACATCTCTGACTTCTTGTGTAACCCATCATTTGGTACTGACAGTCTTCTTTTGTTTTAGAAGCACAGAGTTATCTGGAAATCACACTTAGGAAATACTCTGGATTTTATTGTAGAAGTACTTGGGTTAACTCCTTGCTTTAAGTCATAATGTAAACTGCTGGTTTTTTGGTTTAGCATGATACGTAAAGCCATCAAATTGCAGAAGGGAAAAGGGGAACTTCTTATAAGAATAATACTTTCAAATGCGTAAATTGAGACAACCAGGAAAATTCCTCAGGGCTATGAAATAACTATTATTTGTTGTTGTTTCTTAAAGCAAAGTGCCCATGCTGAAAGGAATAAGTTGATCTATCAGTTAGTCAACAACTTCTGATTTTGCTCATTGTCAAAGCTGTGTATTTTTCATCACATAAATGCATGGGGATATTTTTAAATGGACTATGATGTTTCTGTAACTTTTATATGTAGTTTTCAACTTCAGTCTATATATGGTGATTATATACTGATAGGTTGTAATTTTAAAAAAAAAGTTTGCTTCACTAGAGCAGAACTGTTTCAATGTCAGATAAGCTTCTTGTATATAATGCTGATTACCACATTTGCTGTCTTAATCATGAGTCTCCTTGAATCAGCAAAAGTAGCATTTAATTGTTGGAGAATTCTCCCATGTTAAAAAAATACAGAATTGCTGAATATTTCAACAAGGTTGTGATGGTGACCCATAATGAATTGGAGCAGAAGATCATATTATGATCGTATTCCTTTTCTGAATCCAGGAGGATAATCTGAAGTTATGGCTACTGACGTTTTCTTCTTCACATATTTATCATGAATATCAGCTTCTTGAGCTCATGTAGGGAGGCAGCCATTATTCACAGACTGCCAAAGTGTGTTGCTGTTGTTTACTATTTAAGTAAAATCCCAACAGTTTAGATCAGCCCTACAGGTTTTTCAGTGACATGAACTAGAATATATATTATAGTATGTGTACTTCAGTATATATTACATAGATATACAGTAAGCATTGATAGATTTTATAATATATAATATATATAATTATATAAGTATATAAGGAAATATACTTAGGACTTGCATATTAATCTAATTACAAAGTCAGATTCCAAATGTTCTGTATGAAGGTACAAACCTGGTAAATTATTTTTCCCCTGATTTAAAAGAAGGTGATGTAAGGTTTCATTTTGTTTTGTTTTTTCCTAAAACCTCTTGTTATCATCAGGCTTCTCTTCTTACTATGTGAAGCCGTAATAACAATTCATAGAGTCACAGAGTTCAAATGGGCTATATAGGTCATCAAGTCCAAATCTGGCTCAGTGTAGGAATCCAAATTAAAACATCCTAGAAAAATGGTTATCTAGACTCCACTTAAACACACCCAATCAATGGGATCCCACCACCCCTTTGAATCCTTCTTAGTGTGGAGCCCAGACCTGGAGCTCCAATTGGGGTCTGATGAGAGGAAAATAAAGTAGAACAATTACCTTCTGTGATGTAGACATTTGGCTTCTGTTGCCTAAAATTTCATCAGCCTTTTTAAAAAAGCATATCTCACTGAAGGCTCATTTTTAATTTACAGTCAACTACTGTTCCAAAAACTTTTTCACAAGTACTATTTCCAAGCCAGGTATTCCCCATTCTATACCTCTAGTTCTGATTTCTCCTTCCCAGTGAAGGACTTTGTGCTTGTTCTGTTAAAATTCCCTTCTGTATAAATAAGACACTTCTATCCAAAAGATAATTTCATCTACATGAACAACCCAAACTATTAGGATAATTTAGGACTCTTCCTCACTGGTCCCTGACTATGACATGAACATATTCTGGCAACTGTTATTTTCTGTCATGTCTTCACGATGCTGAGTTTATCATTCACCTTACAGCCCATGGTTGATATATTATAAATGCAACCTTAGATGTTCCAGTTTTGAAGTTGTGTTTTCATATAGTCATAAATATGATTTGGCATGCTTCATCAACTATATGGTTATTGATCCAGTCAGGGTGGGGTTTGTCTAGCTCCTTTTAACCACTTTAGGCTACTATAGGCATGCCTGCTCTCCTCTGCTCACTGGGAAGTGCCCCCATGACCATTTTTACTCAGACTACAGAAGAAACTGGTCACTTGACTTCTGCAAGGGCATCTGTCTATGTCATATCTGACTGACACTTCCTACAGTGTTGACAGAACTTAAGCAGGGTCCTTTGAAATGCTGGTTCAGCACTCTTTTGAAAAAGTGCTAGTTATTAACCAGAAAGTTAATTTAAAATGAAAAAAAAAAAAAGATCCATGTTCTAACAGCTGTGTTGCTAGTTCAGTCAACATTGGGTGCATTATACATTTTCCACTGCTTCTGCTGGCAAGGGGTTTCATGTGGCTATATTTCTAACTGAGTTTACTATTTTTATCATTTTTTTTAAGACTCAGGCATATGTTCTACAACTATTGTCCTGATTGGTCAATGCTCCTAAGACCAGCACCATGCAATAGAAGTTCCCATGGCTATTTATGAATATTCAGTTTCAGCTTTGGAGATGACAGATGTCATGGTGATGGCTATTTCTGGGTGCTTCCAGCCATGAGGTCAAAAGGGGACTCTTTAGTTACTCACTGCAGCACTGCCATTCCATAGCAGCACTGGTCAAGGCCAGAGCTGGCTGTATAGAGATTACTTCCTCTCACTTCACCCTGTGCCCCTCCAGACCTGTAATCTGTCATGTGGACTACATCTGAACACTGATTTAGTGCTGTTTCAGAAGAACACTAGGCCAATGTTCTGAAATAGCCCTACTGACAAGTAAAGGGCATGGAGAAAGAGTTTACAGGAACATCCAAAGAGCTACTTCCTGCTTTATCCTGTACCCAGCCCTAGCACTTGCCACCTAGCAGCTAGACAATCTAACCTGCTCCAAACCTATGGCAGCCCACCCTGTGTTAAGGAGGCTGATCGGTGGTTGCTTTTTCCACTGGCAATTGATGGAGACAAGAAACATCCAACGGAATCCACTAATCTCTTTCTTTAATTTGGCCCGTAGAAAACAGATAAGAATAGCACCATTCGACAGACTTGTCACTGTAGCAGAAGGAGAATTGGCAATGGGAGCAGCACAGTTGATGTCAGCATACTTTTCTACCAGCTCAGGGATTGGTGAATAAGACTTTAACTCAGCCATCTATCAGAGACCTTTGTCCCTGCTCCACATATTTCACAGGTTATGCAGACAGTAAGTGGCCAAATGCATTTTCTGTTCCAACACACCATCTATCAAATGTTCTCCGCAGGAAGGCTTATCTTGCGCAAAATGATATGTCCTTTTAGCAGAAGGCAAAAATATTTTATTTATTTAAACTTTTGACCATATAGTTTTATCTTGATATTTTTGTGATATATACACACACTTACACGTGCACATACACATACACATGCATACACCTTTGTTATATACTGAGAGGCATTATCTAAATCAAAGGGTGGGATATGATGGTGTTCTTTTGCCCCATTCTGGGGTTTGTTTTGTTTTGTTTTTGTTGTTGTTGCTGTTTTTGTTTTGTTAGGGAGAGAGGACATTAGAAGAGAATATATGTAGCTCAGGGTTGAACCATGATGCTCTCTCAGCTTGGTTGTTTGATTGCAGATGTTCCATTACCAGACTAACTGGTGTTAATCCTTGCTTATCTGGGTGTAAGCTGTGGAAAGGATGTGTTCTGGTCTTATTGTTTTTTTCTTAGCTTTCTTATTGTCTCTTTAGAATGGTATGTAAATGTGGCTTAGACAAAGTCTATTGATGGCTGATTTGTCTGAATGCCAAGCTTCAGGATCATGGAGAAAGCATGTTCCAGAAAAACATCTACTTCTGCTTCATTGACTATGCAAAAGTCTTTGATTGTGTGGATCACAACAAACTGTGGCAAATTCTTAAAGAGATGGGGTACCAGACTATCTTACCTGTCTCCTGAGAAATCTATATGCAGGCCAAGAAGCAACAGTTAGAACTGGTCATGGAACAACCAATTGGTTCAAAATAGGGAAAGGAGTATGACAAGGCTGTATACTCTCACCCTGCTTATTTAACCTATATGCAGAGTACATCATGAGAAATGCCAGGCTGGAAGAATCACAAGCCAGAATTAAGATTGCAGGGAGAAACATCAACATCCTCAGATATGCAGACGATACCACCCTAATGGCAGAAAGTGAAGAACTAAAGAGCCTCTTGATGAGGGTGAAAGAGGAGAGTGCAAAAGCTGGCTTGAAACTCAACATTAAAAAAACTAAGATCATGGCATCTGGACCCATCAATTCCTGGCAAATAGAAGGGGTAGAAATGGAAGCAGTAACAGACTTCATTTATTTGGGCTCCAAGATCACCGCAGACGGAGACTGCAGCCACAAAATTAAAAGATGCTTGGTCCTTGGGAGGAAAGCTATGGCAAACCTAGATAGCATATTAAAAAGCAGAGACGTCACCTTGCCGACAAATATCCGCATAGTCAAAGCTATGGTTTTTCCAGTAGTAATGTATGGCTGTGAGAGCTGGACCATAAAGAAGGCTGAGCGCTGAAGAATTGATGACTTTGAACTGTGGTGCTGGAGAAGACTCTTAAGAGTCCCCTGGGCTGCTAGGAGGTCAAACCAGTCAATCTTAAAGGAAATCAACCCTGACTGCTCATTGGAAGGATCGATAATGAAGCTCAAGCTCAGATACTTTGGTCACCTAATGCGAAGAGAGGACTCTTTGGAAAAGACCCTGATGGTGGGAAAGATTGAAGGCAAAAGGAGAAGAGGACGGCAGAGATGGTTAGATAGCATCACTGAAGCAATGAGCATGAAACTGAGCAAACTAAGGGAGGCAGTGAAGGACAGGAAGGCCTGGCGCAATATGGTTCATGGGGTCACAAAGAGTCAGACATGACTTAACGACTGAACAACAACAAGCTTCCCGGAATTCCCTAGCATTTTTGGATTGAGCTTGGTCTAAGATGCTGACAGTTTCCCAGTTGAAACTATGGTTGACTCTGTCCATGTGTTGTGAGATTAAGGAGTTTTCATTGTGTCTTCTGACTGTTAGTTGGTGTCCATGGATGTGCTTTACTAGTCTTCTGCCTGTCTGTCCTACATAGTGGCTGTTACAGTCCTTACATGGTATGTTGTAGGTGACTCCTGTTTTTTCTTCTTGGGATACTGGGTCTTTTGGTTTGCTTAAGATGTTTTGGAGGGCTTTGTGTGTTATGGTGATATAGTATGGTTGTAATAGTCTGTTGGTTGTTTCTGAGCTGTTTCTGATGTATGGCAGTGTTATCCTTTTCATAGCTTGTGTTGGTTGTGCTGTAGTGGCTTGACTGGTCAGGCACTTTTTGATAAAGTTGTATGGGTACCCATTTGGAAGATGTTGTATAGACAATCTGTTTCCTTTTTTCTGGTGTTTTGGCTGCTGCAGTGTGTTTGTACTCATCTGAATAATGTTCTTACACAGCTGCTCTTGGGGGAGGTGTTGTTGTTACTTTGGTAATGGAGCACTTGGTTAGGGTGGGTTGTCTTTCAATAGACTTATGTTTCTAATTTGCTGTCATTTCCTCTGCTGGAGGGGATATCCAGGAAAGGTAGTGTGTTGTTGTTTTCTTCTTCCCTTGTGAATTTTATTCCTTTGAAGATGTTTTTGATAGTTTCATGTGTCTTCTCTAGTTGTTACAATCAATCAAGCAGAAAACAATACCCTAATCAAGGAACTACCAAGGAGAAAACCACACCCCCACCAACAGTGGCAGGGCAAGCTACTGTATATAAACAGGGAGCAAACCCCACATTCACTAGCACTGATGATGCTACCTAGTTGGGTAATGAAACATCTGCAATCAAAGAACCAAGCTCAGACAGCATCATGAACTCCACAGAGGGAACACTTGAAGTAAATCCCAAACAGTGCTAAAAGAGATAAAGTAAACAGGGCAAAATGATTTCAGCTATCAACATGGGAAGAAAAGGGGCTTACCATGATAATGATCTTTCTGCTGATAGACTTTGAGCATGCTAAAATTAATCCCTAAATTGCAATTTGTAAATTTGGGGCTGTTGGAAATGTGATTTCAGTTGCACTAACCCCTTTGCACCTCACAACTTAGTAACCACAAAGGGCAATAGGGTGTAGAGAGACAGTAAGGCATTTCTTCTGTGTGCTTCTTTATATCTCACTCTGGTGCTGTTGGTGAGATTGTTTTCTATTTTTATGGCTCCAAACACCATATTTTGTTCCATGCCTAGATAACTTTGGACTGATATCCTGAGAAAGCACATCTGTGTGCATGTGCCACATGGAAAACTACTTTTGGTATAGAAATTCAAAAGCAGTTTGGGGAAAAATGCTAATGAACCTAAGGCTGTAATCCTATTCACATTCATTCATTCATTCATTCATTCATTCATTCATTCATTCATTCATTCATTCCAGTTCTATAATGCTGAATTCCATATGACTGAATTAAGCCCTGTTACATTTATATATTTTTTGAGCTTCACACATGCAGATTAGTTGATAGACTGAAATCAAATGGCCTCTAATGTTTAGATTTTGTTTTTGATTGGACAATGAAACACTTTTTAGCAAATGCATATAGAATTAAAATTACTTAATAGATGATTACATCTATACTGAGGTAATTCCAAATGTGGTGTTGAATTTTGATCATGCAATTCTGAGTGCAATGATGCTATCAATGTCAAATTTATGTAGCCTGGCTGGCATATAAACACCGTCATTTTCTTACATATGTAGTTCTCACTCTAAACTTGCAAATTCCTAAACCTGCATTTTATCTCTTCTTTTATGACAAACTTTACCTATTATTCTCATGGCACCTTTATCTGTATAGTGTATTTTTTAATCAGGAACTTAACCAAGAAGGATTAGGTACCTTTTTCTTGGTGTAACAAAAAAAGTAATTATTTTGTGCACATGAAGGAGCTGTTGTCAGATCCTAGAAATATTGATTAATATTCCCTATGATATATATCAGCATTCAGGGTTTCATAAGCAAATACACATGAACTGAACTATGAAAACCAAGTTGTGCACCTTTTAGGGAAGGAGGGGCTAACAAAAAGAACATTAATTTCGTTCAACGTAAACATAAACTTAAATGTGATGAACTTTTTTAAAATAATTTTTTATTGAAGAAATTTTTCAACAGAATTAAAAACAGTACAAATTTTGAATTAAAGAAGAATAAAGAAAAGTAGTAAGAAAGTGAAAAAGAATAATAGAAAAGAAAGCAAAGAAAGAAGAAAGAGAAAAGAAAAAGAAAAATTCTAAAGATGCGGCTTCCAACCTTCTTAACAGTGGTTATAAATATGTTTATATTTTACCCTCTCACTTAAATGTAATGAACTTATATTCATTATATAGTTAACATTACTAGTAGCAATATTTATTAATTTACCATTTTTCTATGTTAAATTTGGTGGCGAGTTTGGGAGGGTTCAGGTTGACAGTTCAGCCTTTAAGTCTTGGCTAGTCAAGAACAGCATAAACCTATTTTCATAGCAGCAGTTAGAACAAGGATCACAGTGTATTTCCTCCTTTCCTTCTGTATTGTTTTCTTCTTATGAAAAAGAGCTTCTGGGTTTCTTCCTCTTTCTTAGCATTAATTAGAATTTTTCAGCAATTCTTTAGGTGGTGGTCTACAGCTATTTTTATGACAGCATGAGTAAAGGTAGTCCTTGCTTAATGACTGTTCGTTTAACAATGGTTTGAAATTACAACGGCCTCGGAAAGGGTGCTTTATGGTCTGTAAGGCACTTCCAGCCTTCATAAAATGTCTCACACACACACACACACACAGTCACGTGGCTGCACTTTGGGTGCTTGGCAATTGGCTCACATTTACGACTGGTTGCCAAGCGTCCCGCATTCATATGATTGTCATTTGCAATCTTCTCTGACAACTTCCCCATTATAAGCCAGCAGAGGAGGTTGCAAGCAGACGGGACACAGTGGTGTGAAGGAACAGACCTCAAATCTTCAGGATTTGAAGTCCGTAACTGCCCAGCACTGGGAGGTTTCCCCTCCCCTTTCAGTTCTGGGCAGTCATGGACCTCAAATCTTCAGGTGCTCCATTCACCACTGAGAGAGGGGAGGGGAAAGAGGATGGAGCAAAAGAGCATGTCTGCTGAAGGATTGCTTAACAACCGCAACTGAGAGTACCTGGATTGCAGTCATTGAATGAAGCAGTCACATGGGTATCTCGCTTAATGACCGCTTTGCTCAATGGCTGAGATTCCAGTCCCAGTTGTGGTCACTAGGCGAGGACTACCTATACTGTTTTCTTTTTTCCTCTTGCCCATTACTCTAGTACTCAGGAAATATACATGTGTATATATATATATATATATATATATTTGTCTTACCAACAACCCTTTGCCCTGCATGATGTGGAAGAGGCTCAGCTTATGAAACTGTCACATGGGGAGGGTAGAATCCAGGGGCAGGTGGCAACTGGTTTGAGTAAGATTGAGAGTTGTTCTGAAGTCAGCAGATGTAAGGGGGTACATCCTTGCTACTCCTAGTCTATGTAAGGGAGATGCCTATACATCTTTCTGGCACTAGAGCTTGTTTCTAACCTATTGCTGTTGGAAATTATATTAATGCATACAGTGTTTGTACAAATTTTGTCCCAAAGCTTTGGACAGGGTTTGGGTTGGTGGAATGACTGAAGCATTAGGTTGGATCCAAGATGATGATAGGGAAGACCTGAAATCCTGGAAAAGAGGGGCCAGATAAAGGCGCAAGGCAAAGGGCCCATGGAGGTCAGGGAAGAAGGCAACTGACTCATGGTGGGCCATGCTTACAACCTACCATCCTGGTGGCTCCCTATCCAGGTAGATTAGAAAACCTCTGCACTCTTTCAGGGATGCTGCAGTGTACTTCGTTCAGATCTAGGCCTGTGCTACACCAAAACATCTTGTTTGCAATAACCAATAAAGCTGTGCCCAGTATTGTCCTCCTATGTTTCATCAATTAACTAGTGTGATTTTTATACTCCTTCCTCACCATCCATAAGTTGCATTTAATGCCAGGAGACAAAAGCCCCATGAGAAAAAGTCCCTCATGAAGTCTTCATTTGGGATTTAACTGAGGCATGGGAAGCCATGGAGGCTAGCGATCACAGAATGAATTATTGTACAGTGGAAGGCAAGGTACTCATACCAATCTTTTATCCTCATAATGGAAATGTATGCAAACCATCCATGAACATTTCATCAATAGGTATTTCTTCTCCTCTGAAAATGATCGGAAAGCAAATTCATATATCAGAATGGTCGAAAGAAAAAAACAAGTTCACCGTAGCATTAGTCTTGTCATTATCAAATGTTCATATCAAGATATCTTTCTAAACAGTAGTTTAATGACATAAAACAGCTTTTGTCTGTCTGCGGCATGTAAACAAAAAGCTAAGGATTAAGGAAAACTATGCACGTAAAACCATCTGAGCAAAGACTGAAACTTGAAATTCTACAAATACCAAATCACTAACACAGGAGTACCACTTCAGAAACTGGATTAGATGATTTGGAACCTCACTCTGCATAGATATTAAGTTGTGAAAAATGTCCTAAGTAGAATACTGGGAGGATGATGAGATGCATCCTGAACGCTTTTCCTGTGCCTGCTAGATGTTTCGGGAATAGGCCATTGAAGCACTGTGGGATATGATTGGGCTGAGGAATAATACCTCACAATGCAGCCCCCTAACTCTCTGGTGCTGGCCAGAGAAGGGCTGAATCACTTGATTCCACTATATAAGAATTAAGGAGGAAGCATGCATTTCTTTATTGTGATTTCTGCAAACTTTGAGAGTGAATGTTGGGATGGTTCTTTTAGGCTCTGAATGGAAACCCAAACAGCTGTTGGGCCTGCACTGCAAAACATGATAAATAATGCCATTGAATCGCATGTTCCATGAAGTGTACTGTAAAGGGATAACCATAGATACAGACTTTCATAATATTGTGCAGATTGATGATATTGGTGCTCATTGTTAAGCACGAAGTACCAAACAGTAGAATAAATCCATTATTTACTATTGATTGATTCTATGCAAGTTCTTGCTTGGGCTTCAGATTTTCAGAATTGAATGAAAAAGTCACTTCAGGTCTTTTTATTAAAACAGGAAATACAAGGATAGAACAGACATATGTAATGGTAGGATTTGGATTTGCAAATGGTAAAAGGAAGAGTTCTAGCATTCAGAATGGCAAAATTAATCATCTTTGAAAGATAATTTCAGTTTCTAATCTTTGCACTCAACTTTGAGATGTTTAGACCCAAGTACAATATTGATAAATTGCTCATTCTGTTATGTCAGTACTTTTGCCTCTCTTCTCTTTTATAAAATTACTGCCTTCAAGATAGGGTAACAAAAGATGCCTTTTCTCAAGAACTGAGATTTCTAAATGAAAAAGAATAGATGAATACTCTGTGCAAAATATGAATAGTGGATGTTTAGGAGACTAGAGCAAAAAAAAAAAAAAAATCACCAAATTATTAATCTCGTGCAACAAATAAATGTCTTTATTGCCTTGATTTTTTTTGTTTTGTTTACATATTGCAGTATTTTTTATCACCACTTAGTTGTACTACTATATAACAATGAAGATTCTAATAAGATGTAGAGTAGGAGCTCAAGAGGGGATGAAAAAACTCCATTCTAGACTTCTCAGAAAACGTCTAACATATCCATTCATAGGAGCTTAATGTAACAAAAAGGAAAGCTCAGTTCACTGCGGATACAGAATCACAATATCATGATTCTACAAGCTGTGAAAAGACAATGGAACCTCTTGTAAAATTTATGGGGATGATATAAGTGGAGACTTTGATCATCTATAAGGGGTTGAGTCTCTTTATGGAGGAGAGGAGGAACCAGGTAGCCGAGGAAGATGTGTAGAGTTCCATGACTTTTTAATGATGCAATGTTGTTTTTTTGCTATGTTTCTGCAGAGAATTCAGGGCATCTGCAAGAGAATTTTATGCAACTACAACTGTTTTTGAGCATAGATGGATAGATGATAGATACATAGGTAGATGGTAGGTAGATGATAGAAAGATAGAGAAATAGAGAGATGAGAGAGAGAGAGACAGATAGACAGATGATAGATAGTCCTTTGGATTTGAAGAAGAAATGCTGTTATGCAGTTCATCTGTGGGCATGGAGGTGGCTCTGCAGTCCCAGTCTGGAAAAACAGAGTATAGCACAATGGGGGCACTGAAAGTCCATTGTTGTAATAACTGTGGGTGTTATTCTGTAACAACACTCACAGTTTTCTATCAGTTTTTGGCAACTACTGTCTTCAAAGCTGGTGGAGGCTTCGTAACACAGAGCTCACCAGCGGGTTCTGTCAGCAGCTGCGGCTTCTAGTTCCCTTGGCTGGATGTCACAGTGGCATAGGGTTTCCTTCAGTGTCTTTGTAGCACTTGTGGGGATGACCTCAAGGTCTCTTCCCCGTCTCTAGTACACCATAGAACAACTGGTGAGGCATACGGTGGTCGTCCATTCTGATGACCTGTTCCACCCACTGCATCTGGGCTCTGATAATCAGGGACTCAATGCTGGTGGACTTTGCATGATCCAAGACCTCCAGTTGGAGACCCAGTTTTGCCAATGAATGTCAAGGATGGAGGGGAGAGTATGTATATGAAATTTCTCCAGTTGTTTGATGTGTTGTCGGTATAGAGTCCAGGACTCACATCCATATAGGAGGAAGGGATAACCACAGCTCTGTAGACTTTCAGCTTTGTGCAGATATGGATGTTGCATTGATTGTGCACTCTAGTACACAGCTGCCCCGGTGCCTGGCTGGCCTTGCTGATCCTGGATTCTTTGTCCAAAGACCCATCACTTAAGATGATGCCTCCCAAGTATTTGAAGATGCTTACATATGTCAGCTGTGTGTTGTCAGCAGTGATTTTTGGTTCTATTGGGTTGGAATTTGGCACGGGCTGGTAAAGTACTTCAGTCTTGTTCAGGCTGATAGTCAGGCCAAAGAGCATAGCAGTCTCTGAGAATTTGTTCAGCATCAACTGTAGGTCACTGTCTTTGTGTGCCAGGAGCTCACAGTCATCAGCAAAGAGGGTTTCTTGAATGACCATATGGAGGCACTTTGTCCTAGCATTCAAGCAGTGAAGGTCAAAGAGAGAGCCGTCCAATCGGTACCTGATGTACACTTTTTCCCTCAGATCATGGACAGCTTGTGACAGCATACAAATAAAGAACAGATTGAACAGGACTGGGGCTAGCACACAACCCTGCTTCACCCCATTGGAAGCAGCAAATGTAGCTGATGTATCACCATTATAAAAGACCTATCATGTCATTCCATCATGGAGTAGCTGAATCAACTTCACAAATTCCCTCGGGCATCCATAATGTCTCAGGATGGTCCAGAAAGCCTCCCTGTTTACAGTGTCAAGTGCCTTTGTCAGGTCAATGGAGACAGAGTAAAGAGGTTTGTTCTATTCAATGCATTTTCCCTGGACTTGCCTCATGGCAAATGTTATGTCTGCTGTTCTCCATTCTGAATGAAAGACACACTGCACCTCTGGGAAGTTCCTTTCTGAAACAGTGACAAGCCTGTTCAGGAGAATGCAGGAAAAGAATCTTGCCTGCGATGAACAGCAGTGAGATACCCCTGCAGTTTCTGCAGTCTGATTTGCTTCCTTTATTTTTATAGAGAGCCATGATGAGGGCATCACGGAAGTTGTTAGGCATCTCCTCTGTGAACCAGATGTCTTCCAAGATGTCTTGGCATGCCTGTAAGGTGTTTGGGTCTAGTGCTTTGTAGATCTCAGCAGGAATGCCATCCTGCCCTGTTGCTTTATTTGAATTCATCTGTGAGATTGCTTTCTTGATCTCATCAGTAGAAGGAGGCAGGTCTAGGGCAACCAAGACTGGCAGCTGAGAAATCTGCTGTAAGACATCAAGATCAACTATGGATAGCCTATTGAGTAGATTGGAAAAGTGTTCAGCCCAGCAGTTTTTCAGTCCTTCCTAATCTTTGATCAGGCTTGACCCATCAGATGACAGCAAGGGAGAGCATCCTGATTTAGAAGGGCCATAAACTGACTTTATGGCACTGAGGAACTCTTGGTAGTATGCTTGTCTGCATACCATCCCACCTGCTCAGCCTTTCATTGCCACCACTCATCCTGCATTTCTCACACTTTTGCCTATACTTTGGACTGCAGGTATTTAAACTTGTCTTTCTTTGAGACAGATGATGGATTGTTCTGCCAGTCTGCATAGGCCTTGTTTTTGGCCTGGAGGGCTGCTGAAATGGTCTCATGGTTTTCATCAAACCAGTCTTGATGTGCCCGGGTTTTCAGCCTGAGTACGGTTGTTGCAGTCTGTGTGATGACATCTTTAAAATGCATCCACTTTTCAGAACAGGTTCCTACAATCAGTAAATTGCCAGAGAGTTTTTTATTAAGTACATCTTGAAAACATTGGACTTGGCCTGGGTCTTGGAGTTGCCGATATTGAATGACATTCTGACAGTCCTTGGTTGCTTACGAGGTAAAGGGGCTATGTGCAGGTTGAGGACCAACCAGACCAGCCTGTAATCTGTCCAGCACTCAGCACCTTACATGGCTCAGGTGATGGTGACATCTTTAAGGTCACATTGACGTAGTCAAGTAGGTGCCAGTGTTTAGACCTGGGATGCACCCAGGTTGTTTTGTACTTGTTTGCAAGTCTGAACATCATGTTACTGATGCACAGATTGTGCTTGGCACACTTGCTCAGAAGCAGCAGGCCATTACTTTTTAGCTTTCCCACCCCATGCCTCCCAAGAACTCTGTCCCAGTAGTTGCTGTCTGTCCCCTCCCTAACACTGAAGTCGCCCGGAATGATGAGTTTGTCACTGGCAGAGTTTGTTTGAATAATCTGATCCAGGTCCTTGTAGAAACCTTCCTTGTCTTCATCTGGACTCATGAGAGTTGGTGCATAGAGGCTGACAGTAGTGATATACTGGGACTTGCTGAGAGGAAAGTAGAACTTCAGAATGCATTCATTTATTCCAGTGGGTAGAGATATTCTTCAGCAGAGCAGTTTTGATTGCAAAACCTACTCTGTGGGTTCTGTTGTCAGTCTGTGGTTCCCCTTTCCAAAAGAACATATGTCCACTTGCTGTTTCCTGTAAGGAACCCTCATCTGCCAGCCTGGTCTCACTGAGCGCAGCATTGTCAATGCTATAACGGCAAAATTTGGCTGCTGTGAGTGCTGTTCATCTTTCAGGCCTTGATACCTTGTCTCTATTTAGATTTAATAGAAAAATACAGTGTTGACCTGAAACATGTGTGCAGATTGGTTAATATGGCTGAACCCCATTAAGACCTTTGGGCTAACAACTGACCTTTTTCCAACTTTTGAGAAACCCTGCATATGTATGTATGTATGCATGCATCTCTTCTGTGTATTTCTGTGTGTGTGTGTGTGTGTGTGTGTGTGTACTCATAGATTAGATTTTTAGCACTACACAGAACCACTTGGAGATTAGGCAGTACTTTGAATACACTGATTTTGAAGTGTAAATCATGTAAATCTCTCCTATCTCTGACTCCTGCATTTAAAATTAATGACCAATGTGGGCAGTCATGATCTCATTCATAGCGAGATGCATGAGCTCAGACAAGGCTCTGGAGTATATCTTTAGTGATTAAAATATTTTTAATCAAGCTTTCAATTTTAGATTTCCAAGACAGAACACCTCACAGTAAAACATCTATCACAGACAGCATTAAAATAGGGTGAATATATACTTCATAAATAGAATCAAATATCACTAGTAGGAGTACGAAAGCAGCTATACATCATATATATCACCAATTATGTTAGAAGTCTGAAAACAAAACTGTTTTTAACCAGCTTCTAAAAGCCATCAGTTTGGGTGCCAGGTACACAAACAAGGGAGAAAAAAAATAGCATGGGTCTCATTATGGAGAGATCTGTGCTTTCTGGTATGGCGCATTTGGAAAAAAGCTTGGACATATCTTGGTGACAAATAAGTGCTGAGGCAAAGTCAACAAAGAAGATGGAGGGCAGTTGTGGATGGCAAATCAAAGCAGATTAACAGGATTCAGAGGCAGGTCATCATAAGACTTAGGGAATCAAGGCATTATAGAATTCCAACACTGCCATGAGGGGATTCTGGGATAGCATGCAAGCTGGCTTTTTCTGTAAGCTAGTTATTCCTGAGAAAGAACACAATGAGATTTGAGCCCCATTTTTAGGAGATGGTTAATTGGGGGGCATGGAATGCCAGATTCACAAAGCCTTCAGGGAATCTTCAGCCATTAGCCTTGCATTGCCTGGACAACTGTCAGAGAAAACCAAATAGCAACATAATAGACTGGAAAAATAAATTAAGAACAACTGGGATTTGATTAAGAAATAGGGAGAATGAGTAAAAGCAAGAAGAACAGCCCACATAGTATATCGTTTAGAGGCTTTAACTAAAAGAGAGAGGGCCAGCTTGGTGTAGCGCTTTAGGTGCTGGGCTAGAAATCAAAAGACTGGGATTTGGAGTCCCACCTTAGGCATGAAAGCCAGCTGGGTGACTTAGGGCCAGTGGCTCTCTCTCAGCCCAACCCACCTCACAGGGTTGTTGTAGGAAAAACAGGAGGCAGGAATATTATGAACTCCACTTTGAGTTGTACAAAAACAAGGCAGGAGATGCATACAATGAAATACAGACGTTGATGAAATATGGTCCAATGGTTTTAAGCAGGTGAATAGTTAGAGGTACATAGACTTGCATCTGCCTACAGTGCTGAAGGGCTGGAACATGGCTGCTCTATGAAGAGAAAAGGATGCTGTTTCCTCCGGCTGTGGATTCAGATCCTAGTTTGAGGAAAAACAAGCGTTCATGGGTCTCCTCTTTGGGTAGTGGGCTCTGCTGGATTGCAGGAGCAAGGTTAGCCACTGTTGAAATTAGCCAAAATGCCTAGAGTAAAACTATATTGGGGCACTGTGGGAACGTTAGATACACATCGGGTCATACATGAATCCAGATTACTCTGAGCACCTGTCTTACATTGGGCAGAAAGTGCTGGTAGCAGGTCCTGCAATTCTGCTGGGTCCCAGCAGTTGCTAGTACTGCTATTAGCCCTTGTAAGAGTAGTAGTACTAGTAGTAGTGGTGGTGATGGTGGTGGTGGTAGTCTTTGACCAGAATTCTGTGAGTTAACAAGTTAATTAAAATAATTGAACAGTTTCTATTTCAAATAAAATAAAAACCACATAAAACTATTACCAGGTCATCAAGGTGAGGAGGGCATGTTTAGCTTTACAGAATGTATATCAAAATGTTGCCACAGAATAACAGATCATCAGCTATGAATTCAATGGATCCCACTCCACAAGGATACAGTCTTAGCTCATAAGCACTTTTTAATATATATTTGCTCTCAAAAACAGCTATTGGAAGGACATTGAGATGTACTGATGTTAGTGCTCTTCAGAGTTTAGGGGCAGGTATTTTATTTAAGCATCTTGCCAATCTCACCAAAAAGGGTTGTGGCTGCTCAGGAGCACTTTTCTGGGTAGGGCAGATTGATCCAATTGAGCTAACAAACCTCTACCATTTTCTCTGAGTACAGTAAGTTTTCAATCATAGCCTATTGTCAGAATGGCCTCATCTGAGAATTCATTATGTTGCAGTTTTTGGAGGGATGTGTTTTTTCATTTTAATTCATAATTGTTGGCAATGAGCAAAGAGCCTAGGTTTTCCGGGGGGGGAAAATAGCCAGTGGACAATATTACAAATCCACACGCCTCTTTCTATTTCAGTCAGATCTGCCTCCTCCTTAGTACCCCATAAGAATACATGGAGCCACTTGAAATAGAGACCTTAAGAAAATAGACTCAACCCTTTCCAGAGGTGCAGAGGAGCTATATGGTAGCCCTTGTGCATGACCCACACTGCCATTTCTCCGTCAATGCCAACTTAGTAATAGCTTACCCACAGTTTTCCCAGTCTTCTACTTCTACTTGCTTTCAAGTGTAGACATGAGGAACTGCTCTTTATTCCTCCAAAACAATGCAAGGCACCCCTGGCTGGAACACAGGAGCTGAAGCAATACACACAGATCTGACAAGATATCCCATGGCTATATCTGTTAAGTTATAAAACCTGAACGAGTCTTCTAGAGAACCAGGAATCAGCATAAGGTGATAGCATCTAGCTGACCTTGAAAAAACTAAGCAGGCTTAGATGTGGTTAATTCTTGGAAGTGGGATCCCCAGAAAATCCCAGGGGTATAGGCTACTGAAACAACCATAACCTGAAAGAAAGCAATGGCAAACCACTTGCACGGATATATCTATGGAGTTATCAGGAGTTAAGCTTGTCTCAGGGCAGTTCTTACAATTTATCTTACAATTTCATCACTGGTATATTCTTACTTTATTGAGAACAAATAGGTATATATGGATAGCATAAGATAAAAAAGGAAAATGCCCACTAAAGAAAATGCACAATTATCTGGGATTTGTTTTTAAACATTGAAAAGCAGGCAGAACATATTATAAATACAATCAAATGAATTTCCTCTGAGTTAATAGTATTTCTTTTTTACCTGAATGATAGTTTTTTTAAAAAGGCAAGGAGTATTATAGTAAGGAAATCATCGTTTATAAATTAAATGACAAAGGAAACAGTGAAGAATGTTAGAATGCATATCATTCTTCAGGTAAACTATATTTTAAGATGTAAAAATGCTTGCATTTATCTATTTATCTGAGTAAAAGTAAATGGCTATATGGAGCTGAAATGGAAAGAGTATAACCTGAATTAATTTGCCCGTGTCATCTAATCTCAGACCTCAGACCTCTGAGATGTAACTTAAGAAATGGCATGGTAAATAAATATCCCACCAGACTGCTTATGATTACATCGGTGAGTAAAAATCAATTGCGTGGCATAGGTGAAGACAAACATGTGCAAAATAGGCAATTTATAGCTTCCACTGAGATCAGGTATTGCTCATGAATAACCACAGCAAATTCATCATGCAACTGTGCATAATGACAAAGAGTGCAAATGGTGTCAGCCTGTTGAATCAGGAGCTCACTTCATTGCAAGCTACCCTTTGCCATCAGATCCTGATTACGAGCAGGTGGCAAAACAAGCCTTAAATGAAGGACTTGTTTCATGAGGATATCCCAAAGCAGTGCTTCTTTTTCATAGGGTGGCAGGTAGTAATCTTGTCCTCTGTCAAGAGAACAGATCTTAAGAGTCTTTCTGTGCTATTCTATTAATAAATTAAAATTATGCTACAGTTAAAGACATTGTGCCCAATCCATTAAATTTATGTATAAAGAAAAGAGACTGAACTAGAGTCCACTCTCCAGATTTTAATCCTTTGTTACACCTATTTTTAATAGAAAGCTATTATGTGCAGCTAACTTTCACCAGATTAAACTGAGTAGTTCACTGAAATGTAATCATAGCCTCCCTAAAATGTAGATTATTTAGTATACTATAGTAAACTATAGTATTAAGCTATAAATACCAACGTTAGCTTGTGAAATGGAAGAACAAAGCTTGTGAGATATCTGAAGCAAGGTTGGGCATGTTGCAAGAAGCGAACAAATCAATGGAGTGAATTGGGCATCTGAGAAGGGGTCAGTAATGTCAAAATGGTGGCCACAACCATGCAATCAAAGCCTCACTTCTTCTTTTACATGTATTACATATTTGGAGTGAATAACAATAACAAGATAGGGTCAAGGGATAGGGACAAGTTAAATACAGGCTTACGCCACTTTATGCTAGGGTTACATTCCCCAAAAACCTCACATAAAGCAAATTTGCATAACATGAGACACTGAACCAGTAGAAAAAAGGGTTGCAGGGCCTGGTGTCAAATTCTGTAACTCAAATGCATTGACAAAGGAGTTCATAATTTTTAGAGACTTATTCATAAGCACTACATTACTCATACATGTTTTCTTCCTTATCTCATGCTTCAGGTACAGTGAAAGTATTTTATCTATCATTTCTACAGCTGGATTGCTAATGCACATGGATATTATGAAGACAAATAGGTAGAATCCACCACAGAACTATGAAATGTATTAGCATTTTTGGTTACATTACACATAGTGCACTTGCCCACCTTAATAGAATAGAATAATAGAATAGAATAATAACTTTATTGTCATTCCACTATATACTATACACCAAGTGCATAATAAAATGAAATTCTGTTGCAGTTAACTCACAATTACAATCAGACACTAGAAGTACCATCAAGATACCATAATTATTATAAAATATACATTCTATACACATTCATTCAAGAATTCGATAGCCTGGGGGACAAAGCTATTTCCCAAACTGGCTGCTCTACATCGGATACAGTGGAACCTCTTCCTAGAAGGTAACAAAGAAAACAGGCCATGATGAGGATGGGAGGCGTCATTGACGATCTTTCGAGTTCTAGACAAACAGCGCATATGCTAGATCTTGGATGAGAGGCAGAGGGATCCTAATTATCTTCTCTGCTGCCCTTACTACCCTTTGCACCGACTTTCTGTCTGAGGCACTACAGCCTCCAAACCAGATGGAAATACATTTGGTAAGTACGCTCTCTATAGTGCCTCTATAGAAAGTAAGGAGAATGGAGGATGGGAGATGTACTTTCCTCATCCTGTGCAAAAAATGTAAATGTTGCTATGCTCATTTTACCAAAAATTCAGTGTTAAGGGACCAGGTCAGACTATTCATTAACTGCACCCCTAGGAATCTAATGCTACTGACTGACTCCACAGCTGTGTTATTAATAAAAAGTGGAGTGTGACTACACCAATTCTTCCTGAAATCTATAATAATCTCCTTTGTTTTTTCCACATTTAGGACCAAGCTGTTTTTCTTACACCACTCCACCAAGCCCTTCACCTCCTCCCTATAAGCCCACTCATTGTCATCCCTGATAAGACCCACCACCATTGTATCATCCGCATATTTCACAACGGAATTGGTGGTGAACCTGGCACAACAGTCATGGGTCATCAGAGTGAACAACAATGGGCTCAGGACACAGCCCTGTGGGGAGCCGATGCTCAGAGAGATAGAGCTAAAGATATTATTTCCAGCTTGCACCAACTGAGACCTCTCAGTAAGGAAGTCAAGTAGCCAATTACACAAGGGAGTGCTGAAACCCAGAGAACACAGTTTGTCCACCAGATGATGGGTAACAATTGTATTGAATGCTGGGCTGAAATCTACAAACAGCAACTGCACATAACTGTTGTTCTCCTCAAAATGTACCAGACTCGAATGAAGAACAGAAGAGATTGCATCCTCTACAGAGCGATTCCATCGATAAGCAAATTGAAGTGGATCAAACAAAGGAGGGAGTCTGGAAACAATGTAATCCTTCATCAGCCTCTCAAAACATTTCAGCACAATGGAAGTGAGTGCTATTGGGCGGTAATCATCGAGGCATGTGATTGTAGATTTTTTAGGCACAGGTATAACAGTTGCAGTCTTAAAGCCTACTGGGACCACAGCCTGGTGCAAGGAAATATTAAATAAGTCTGTGAGGATGCTGGCCAGCTGTTCAGCACAGTCCCTCAGTACCCGCCCTGGAATATTATCTGGTCCCGCTGCTTTCTTAATATTAATTTTTCTCAGGGTCCTCTGAACATCAACTATATCAAGGGTAGGTGCCTGTTCATCAGGATGAGATACAGCCTTCTTCACAGGAGTATTGTTAAATGCTTCAAACCTATCAAAAAACCTATTAAGTTCATTAAGAAAATCTATATTTTCCTCACATGATGTGGGAGTAATTTTATAATCTGTAATAGTCTGAATACCCTGCCACATACGCCTGGTATTTGTAGAATCATGAAAAAAATTCTGAACTTTCTGACCATAAGCCCGCTTTGCTGTTCTTATAGCCTGGTTCAGATCACCTCTAGCTGTTCTAAAAGCCCCCATATCACCAGACCTAAAAGCAGCATACCTCGCTTTCAACTTCACATATACTTCATGAGTCATCCAAGCTTTCTGATTCACCCATAAGATGATGTTCTTAGTAACACTGATATCCTCCATACACTTCTGGATATATGCAGTTACAGATGAAATGTATTCCTCCACATTTGTATGTTGGTTATTTGTTGCAGCTTCCCTAAACATATCCCAGTCTGTACACTCAAAGCAGCCTCATAATGCTTCCATTCAGGCCAAACTCTTACCTGCGTCACAACTGGCTTTTCTCTAGTTAACAAAGGCCTATATGCTGGAATTAGCATTACAGTAAGATGGTCAAAGGAACCAAGATTGGGGTGGGGAAAAGCTTTAAATGCACTCTTGATGTTAGAATAGGCCAGATCCAGTGTGTTCCTACTCCTGGTTGCAAAATCCATATACTGATGGAAATGAGCGACGACTGTTTTCAAATTATCCTGATTAAAGTCTCCAAGTACAATAAACGCACCCTCCGGGTGGGTAGTTTGCAAGTCACTGATACTGTGTTAAAGGACTTTCAAGATCTCCTCTGTATCTGCAGAGGGGGGTATATACACAGCTGTAATAATAATAATGGTGAATTCCCTAGGCAAATAAAAAGGTCTGCATCTGATAGTCAACCACTCCCCATCAGGTGAACAGTAAGTTGAAACCACCTTTGAGTTGATGCACCGTCTGTTATTGATATAAATGCATACTCCACCACCTCGAACTTTTCCACTCAGAGCAGGACTCCTATCCAGTCGGAACATCGTTAACCCCTCCATGCCGACAGCCTTCTCAGGAACAGATGACTTTAACCACATCTCCGTCAGCACTATAACACTACAGTCTCTCATATCACACCTTGTTGTAAAATCCAGCTTCAAATAATCTATTTTGTTCTCCAGAGAACAAACGTTAGTAAACAACATGGATGGAAGTGGCGCTCTATGTGGGTTAACCTTCAGCCTTGCCATTAGTCCTCCCTGGCTCCCCCGCTTTTGCTTTCTAACACTCTGCCTCCTCTGCCTCCTTCTCTGTCTCCTCCATCTCCTCGAAAAGCAGCCAATGCCAGTGAGAGACCCCATGGTCCCATAAGTCTCCAGACCTTGCCAATGCAGCAAACCAAGGCAATGTAGTCTCCCCAAAACAGCAGGACATCCATTGTATGTCTGCAGTTCCAGTATGTGTTGCCGGTCATGTATCAATCTAACTGCACAACGTTGCTGCTCAACCACTAAACTATTGACAGCCAACGCAGCCGCAGCCAAACGAGGTACCGCCATCTTGAAAAATGTGCACTTGCCCACATTAAAATCTTCATCAGCTATGAGGCAAAGTAATATGCCCAACTTTGTTTTTAACATTAGAGAGGTCCTTTTCCTTTTCATTTTGGGTAAGGGGGTTGGACAAGATGTCGATGGCCATTTTGCTCTCTCTTTTTTTTTTTTAATCTGCACTCAGTAGTTACCGACTCTGCAGTGACTGCTCTTTTGGATGAGTCCTTTGCAGTTTTCAAGGCAAGGTGTTTCGGAAGTGGTTTGCCAGTGCCTCCTTCCTAGAGCAGAGCCCAGCTGGCGAGCACAGGAGGTGGGGTTTCCATTGCTTCGCGCGTTTTTCAGGCGAGCACGACTTCCGCACTACCGGCAACTGCTCCTGACTCCTTTTTGCAAGGCGCCGCCAGCATTTTTCCTCCCACTGGAGTGAGAGTACCCATTTATCTATTCATGTAAGTTTTTGAACTGTTGGGTTGACAGGAACTGGGGGAGGAAGCAGGAGCTCACTCTGCTACGCGAAGGCTGGGTTCGAACCGCTGAAGTGTCGACCATTTCTGGCCGGCAACTTTCAGCATCATTAAGCCGCTGCGCCACCGCGTCCCCTTTTGCTCTCATAGTAAGTAGCTATTGCAGGTGCAGAAGTTAAGTGGGAGACAGGATGCACAACTAGAACAACCACATAACACAATAGGAAGTGGGTGAATGAGGAGAAAAGGTTTGGGGGGAGGATGTTGAAGTGATTTTGTTGGGAAGAAGTCTTGGCATGTTTCCAGACTTTTGGTACAAATTGCATAATAGCATTTTTTTCCACATAAAGCAAATTCATGGGGGAAAATGATCAATCGCATAATAGTGAATTTGCATAAAGTGAGGGAAACCTATAGTTAAGCCAGACAAAGGGTGCTAATGTAACTGGAATAAATAATTCTGTTTCAGAATATTATGAAGAAAAGTGAGAAAGCTGTAATGAAGACAATTATTCATTAATTATTCATCCCACGACAAAAGATAAAAAGGTCAAGACAACCAAGACAAGCAAGGATACTATGTAAGACCCACTGAAACAAACTCCAAATTTCTATAAATATGCTGACCAGCAAAGGGGACCAATTGCAAGTAAAAGGGCATGAGAGACATGGTGTGAACATTTAGTGCCCAAATTAGGAGCCTAGGAGCTGCACATCACAGACAGCTTGAAAATAATTACAGACAGCAGCAGAAATTTAAATATTTTCTTCATGATAGTCTAAGAAGTAGGCTACCTTTGGGGGCCTATTTGGGAATGATGAGAGTACAATGTGAGAGCTGTTACAAGATAGCATCCATGGGGCAGTTACCAAACAGGCAAATGGCTGTAAGGATGAATATGGTAATCCAGAAAGCAAACTCGTAAACTGTCTTCCCCCAGTTTTTCTAGTTGTCAGGATGCTTCCCACTATTCCAACTTAGCTTTGCTTTTTTTGTCCTGGGCAGGCAGACATACTTCCAAAGAAAGCATTGGACTCTAGTTGTTTACCTTTGTTTTCTAACAGCAAGAGGTATCTGGGGTGTAGAGGTTGTCAAAAAAAACTTAAGATGGTGGCTGCAAAGCACAATTGAAGCCCCACTCCTTTTTAAGTTTGTAATACCCATCAAAAGAGGGTAGGGTTTCAGTCACATGGTTGTATGGTTACCATCTTAAGTTTTTTGACACCCTCCCCCCCCCCCCCAACACTACTGTTAGCAATATCTGTGAGGAATATGTTATTCCCATGTGGATTCTTCTTCAAAAAGCTCTGTAGTGTGTTGGCTTCCCATTCATTCCAATTTATTTATTGGAGGAGGAGGAGGGGGAAGGGGAGGAGAAGGAGGAGAAGGGGGAGAAGAAGAAGGGGGAGGAGGGGGAGAAGGAGAAGGAGAGGAAGAGGAAGAGGAGGAGGAGGAGGAGGAGGAGGAGGAGGAGGAGGAGGAGGAGGAGGAGGACACCAAAAGAGATGTCTGCAGGAACAATAGTGCTAACTAGCACTGGGTTGTCTATCCTTGCCCTAATTGTACCGTTTCCTTCCTTTGTGTTAAATGTAGTACTATATAATTTTATTTATGTCCAATTCAGATTGGGACCACTGCATAGGATGAAGAGAAAGCCTAATTCTTTTCCCTCAGCCACTTATTCACCCTTCCATGAACATGGATTTTTTTCTTTTCTTTTTAAAATCACCAAGTGCACGTGTGTGTGTGTGTGTGTGCGTGTACAGCTTTTTTGAATTAAGTTACTTGGAAGAAAAGATAGAGCTCCTACTGCAATGCATAGTGATCTTAATTTAGATTGGGCCACTATGTACTCAGTGTAGCATAAAGAAAAATCACAAGGCCAGCTGCACACCATGTATTTGATGCAAATACTTACTTATCCCTTCTTTATGATAAAGTGAAAAAAAATAGAGTTTATTCATTTTTAAATCACTAATCTGCACCTTCCTAATTCCTTCCTAACCCAAGAAGCAACTAATATTATATTAGAATTTCTTTCATTTGTTACTTTCTAGATTTTCAATTACAATACCAGTGGCTCATTTATGCAAAGCCTTGGTAATGTCTCATCTTTCATTGTAAAATCTTGATTCAATTATTATTTTTTACACACCACAAAAGAGAGATCTTTCATCAGAAAATGGGATTGTGACATATACATACATATTTTTGATCCCTTTTGTGCAAAGAAAATGGATCTAAATCATACAATAATTAGAAGGCCAATGTTTAAAGACATGAAATATCTAGTGTTGACTTTACTTCAATATTTCACAAGTTTTTGAATAAAAGGAATTCTTTCTTTGACAGCAATCATTATTTGGGCTGTCTTTATCTAAGTCAGCAATTTTATCACTTTACACTTCATGCATCATAAAGAATCAAGTAAAACTGGGGAAAACTCAGAATGAAGGAGCTGCTTTTACCAGTGAGACTTAATCAGGCAGCACTTTTAAATGCACTTACTAGGGAATAAAAAGGATTTAACTGTATAAGACTTGGTTCCAAATTAAATATCCTGTTTTTATAAAGATGAATGCATTCTCAAGCTTGACTTATGGTGACTGCATCCATGCAGTTTTCTTGGCAGTTATTTGCCATTGTTTTCTTCCTGGAGATGATGATAGATAGATGATAGATAGATAGTTGGGTGGATACTTTTCAGTCTTGATAGGGAACAGAAACTAGGTTAACCAGAATTCTGTACTATACTTGGGATCCAGCCCATAGTCCTAGGCTGGTTCCCAAGTAGAGCAAAGCAATCAAACAATTGTTCTTAATTTATAATTTTAATCTGCATCATTTTAAACTTATTAAACTAAACCTTCCCAAATTTAATTAAGGGATGCATTGCTGTTTCTGCTATCAGTGGAAGGCTAGGAATTACCTTCCCCTTGAATGAGTGGTCCTATGTTAGACTCTAAGCACTTGAATCAGTTAAAATCATTTGCTTATTTTACATCTTTGCATCCTGACTTTTTCCAACATGGAGTTCAGTATAGCATCTATGGATGGACACCCAAGCAATCACCCATTAGAGGACTGGCCAGTTTTGATTTTCTTTTAGGCCATATTTTAGGCTGGTCTTTGCTTTCTGTTCCACATATACTTAAAAAGAATGAAGGTGCAGCTAAATGAGAATGTCAGGGCAGAAGAGGTATTCCCTTCTCCATGGTTAAGACTGGAAGGCATATTTTGATCACCTTGGTAATGTCACTTTGATGTTTCCGATTGTCTTCTTCTTTATGCTTCTTTCCCTTGAACTTGCACTGAATCTTTCAAATAACAAAATACTTTATTTGTGATTTTATGTATATTGTGCATGAGTTGAAAGCAGCCAAGTTTGTACAATTTCTGATCCTTCACAATTAAAGCAGAACTAGAGTATCCTCTACATCAGTGTTTTCCAAGTTTAGCATGTAGACTTCAACTTTCAGAATTCTCAGCAATATTCAATGGAATATGAAAGTTGCCAAGGTTGAGAAACAAAAAAACATAATTTTGCTGGATTTGATATAAAGCCCAAACTGGAGTCATTGAGTATTTGGTGATGCCTTTAAAAAGAGAATGTGCCCACATTAAAGAACTCTGTATCTGCCAAGCTGCTGATGCCACATTTTCATTGTTACAACTTGGCAAGAGTAGGTAACGTTTCTGTAGTCAAGAGTTGCTTTTATTTTTTTTCTCCAAAAGAGAATGGGTAGGAATGTCACAAAGATGTGTTGGGCTGACTTTTGTTTTCTAGGAAAATAGGTTCACTGAGATACCTAACGAGCTTATGAGATGTCTAATGCACCTATTTGACAGACATTCTTCCCCAACCCCCTATAAAAAAAAGATGAATGTTGCACTGCTGGTGAAGTTCAGAAGTGTGATTAGATGGAAAAGAGTCTCCTGAAGCCATAAAAAAAAAAGACTAGAAGTCACATGTAGTCTGTCATGTGTAGTCTGCAGGCTTCAATTTTCTCACCCTTACTAGAGAACATCTTAGTAGACTGCAGTATCTAACCAACATTGGGTGATGTCAAAATTGAGGGTGCAATTATCTTCACATTTATTCTAGAAAGCGGTTCCATTCTACATGGGGCAGACTGAAAAAAGAACACTTTCCATGGACACAACTTTACTTTCATTTTACTGGATCATTTTTTTAGAAGTTTCATTGTTAGTTACATAGGCAATTAAATATTGACTTTTATGACACAGTATCAGCAAGTCATACTGAGTTACACATTAGTTTGGTTACAAATGCATAAGCTTGTAATGAAATTTCTACGTTAATGGGTTTTGCTATGGTAATAAGACTATTACTGTGGATTGCTTTAAGTCTTGGACTTGGCAAAGCAGTGGTAATAGCCCATGATTTTCAGGTGATATGTCTCCATGGGAACTAATTGTGGGATCATTACTTCTTGATGTAGAACCACTCTGAAATGGTCTGAATAAACAGCAACAAATCCCTCTACTCTCTAGGTTTCTTTGTGGGGGAAAAAAATAATTTGTATGGTATATGAGAAAACTGAACTGAATTTTGACAGCTCTACAAACCTAGCTAATGGCAAGGAAAAGGCATTCCTGATGCTATCTAATTTATTTCTCTTAATTGAGGAACAGCCCCAGATAAGTTCAAAATGAAAAGTACTCATCTACCAACTAATAGAGATCTGTTCAATAGCTTTAGGAAGCACAAAAGTTTGTGCCTAATTGTGATTCTAAGCTTTGCTTACAAATGCTGTTAATGTCCCTGTTTACTTTTCAGTTTGTTACCGTTTTGAATTATACAAGTTATGAATTCATACAACCATTAAATTTTCAAGTTGTCATGAAAGTAATAAGGAGAACCATCTATTTGTATCACACTGAGTTTTCAAATTGCTCATCATCAAAGCACTTAGATGTTGAAAAAGTGAAAAGTAGAAATGACCTGATGGTTCCATCAAATTGTGTTCCATTAACAGAAAGGCTTAATAATAAACCATAGCTATTATTAGCTAAAAACAGAAGATTTTTTCTTCCAAAAAGATTCCAATTAACCACTTTTGAAGTATTTATTTTTCTTATAGCGTTTTGAATGATGTTGAAGTGATACCCCAGAAATAACTATTTTTACGATGTGCAAAAGACAATAGATTCACACTTCATGCTGTAACACAATTTCATTGTGCTAAAGATTTTTCTGCTGTCTAGATGGATTATTTTATCTTTCAGTCTCTCAGAGTTTTTTTCTGTTGGATCTCTTCACTTTTCATATTTGTGTGTTAAAGCTGTGCAGCATTTCAGGTTCATTTCCAAGACAGTGTTCTGGAGTGTCCAAAGCTGTGAATGTAGCATCTTTTGGCAGTTCTTTAAAGCAGCTGTGTCTTTTCCCAGGATCATGCAGCTGCCCTCTGAAGCTCTCACATAACTGCAGAAAAAGATATAGTTGTTTTAAAGAGTTGCAATCAAGTTCTACATTGCTGCATACAACACTTTTGCATGTCTGAAACACATTTTTGGAATCAAGTCAAAAACATTGCACAGTCCATGATTGCACAGTATGTACCATTCACTTCAACATACACCTTATGAGCTGTTGCTTATAAAATCTCAGATAGGATGATTTATGAAGATCTGAAGATGCATAACAGCAGAAGGCTATTTAGTTTATCTGAAATTTTATACTATATCAATTTTATACTGTGTCAATACTCTTTCTGTGTGTGTGTGTGTGTGTGTGTGTGTTTGTGTGTGTCTATGTGGGCTCCAGCTACATAGCAAAAGTATTATGCATATCAGAAGTCAACCAGCCAACAGTGAAACAGCAACCATACACAAAAAGCAAACTGTGTGAAAAAGACAGTGGCTACCAAAGAGGTCACTGGATAAGTGATTAATTATGTGACCTTCATAATTTTCCATCTTTTATACCTTTATCTGATTAGAAGCATGCAAGGGGCTGCCCTTGCTATCCCAATCCCTCTGTTGCATACCTATTGTCCCACCCTGCTACACACATATCTTGGAAGAAAAGGTCTAAAGCAGGGAACCTGATTTATACATTAATTTTAAGCAGACTCACTGGTTGCTTCAGACTTTCTATCACTGGCAACCTTCCATCCCCTCACATAATTTAACTATGGGAAGGCTCAAATGCTTGCATATTGATGAGATGGGATTTGTATTTTATCAACATAAAGTTATGGATATTTTGTGGATGGGGGGTAAAAGAGTTTAGGGAATTGCTATGTAATACTGAAAGGGGAAAAAAAACTTGAAAAAATGTTGTTATATTGTTGTTGCTTTTAAGTGGGGGGCAAGGAACAGTATTTTCCAGAAAGTTGGTCAAATGTCTTAGAATTATTTTCCCTACAATTATGCATTGCAAACCATTTCTTTTTATCCTCCTTTTAAAAAATACTTATTTACAGTGTTTGCATTTATTATCTTGTCAATTTAAAACCATGTGAGTTGATAACATTTGAAATGTATCAGATTTGACATTTGTGAAAAGTGAACAATTTATATGATAGGAAAGCATTTAATGTTCTGCAATCCTCATTTTTAGAGGGGAGGTTTAATATTGTTCCACCATATGATTGCCTGTGCCCTGCTTAGATGGGGTGATTGAGGTCGGATAGTCTGTTTTGTTGCTCTCCGCTATTCGTGATGACATTCTGAATTAATAATGTCTTTGTAAATAAATTGTTTTGGTCAGCCAGATGCGGAAAAGCTTTTTTCTTCCTAGTGGATTTGTCAATAGAAATATCTACAAGATTTACCAAATTCTGTTCCATCATAAGAAGGCTATGGGTTTAACACTGGAAATGTCTGCAGGCTACTTTTCTGCCATCCACATTGTTATTATCTATTTTATTCATTTCTTGATTTTCCTTTTTTCTTACAGTGTTGAGCTCCCATTTTATTTTTACTTTATTGTATTTGATCTTTTGATTTTTGGTCACAAAGAAACAAAAATACAGAGTTGTATTTCTTTTTTAAGTTTAGTAAAGCACAAGAGGGAAAGGAAAAGGAAAAACAAATGCAAATACAGCATCTGTGTCATTGATTTCCATACTGTAGTACTGATTTCTATAAATGGCCACTTCAAAAAGTCTCGTCACTGCTGACCATGCCAGGGCTCAGAGGACTGGCTGGTGGGAAGGCCTGAAGCTTTCAGAGGAGATCAAGGAGAATAGCCTGAGAAAGGTGGTGGAATTCAAAAAACCCAGGAAAAACCTATTTCTCCTTCTTCCCATTATCCCCCCACTAGGCTTAGAGACCCCAGAATTCAAAGTATCTAGAGAAGCTGTGAGAGCCAGGAAGGGAGAAAGTGAAACCAGTAAGAGACTCTGGAAGCTGAACATGTATCATTTGTTAAGCCAAGGCCATTCTATTGGAAATATACACAAATTATCTATCTAAAATCAACCTAAAAACAAATGTACCTTAGAGAAGAACAGCGTGGGTGTGTCTAGAAAGTTCCTGTCCCTTTTTCCCACCCTCTGACAAATTGTTACCCTGTTACAACACCATTTTTTTGCTGTGTGGCTACTATATAACAGTGACATTTTATAATCCCTTTTTAAATTTTTTTCCTTAATATTCAGAAGAAGAAAGGAGGAAAAAAAAAAAACACATAGAAAGTGCTTTAACAAAAAGTGAAAGAAATGCAACAAAGGAAAAAAATGTTAATATGTCATTACAACAATAAACAATTACAATTCTATATATACTTATCTTATGCAAATCTTATTCAAGTTCAGATATATTTCTAATACATTTATATGACCATCATTTTTTAACCTACTATGAGTCCCATATTTCATTATATTTGTCCACGCAAAGTCTATGTTTTTTATTTTATTTTATTTTATTTTATTTTATTTTATTTTATTTTATAATCCTTTGTACTTTTAATTAAACTGAAGCTCTTTTTTAAAAATAGAGATTACAGCAAGTCATACTGTATTCTGGCAAAATTACTTATCATTTAATTAATATTTCCTTATTTATTGTGGGTGCCCTTGCCTTTAATATCCATGTAATTCTTTAGGAATAAGCAACCCCATCCTCCCACCACCAGAAAAAAGAAAATTGTTATCCTGAAAATAAATTCCATTTCAACAGAGGCTGAAATAGTTCAGATATGTATATTTTCAGAACAGCCCTTTAGATAATAATCTCTGAATGCTAATGTCAACAAGGTAGGCAGAAAAACAAATGAAATATTTAAATATTTTAAGATATAAAACATGAATGAAAATCTTACAGAGAATGATGTTGGTGGACCTGTGAATGGCTCCTGAAATAACTGTCAGCCCTACAAGGTGGACATACCAGGAAACTGACTCCAAATGATGACTAGATCTATACTTCATTCAGAGAGGCTTTAGTAACAGAATCTTGCAAGTCTGAATGTGTTTTCTCTTCACTCCTTATTATACCCCAAGGAGGTTCAAAGGGGAACCAGTCTGAGTTTCTAATACTTCCCCATTCCCTAGGGCTTAATACATGCTTCTTCTGTACCTGTTAGTGTCCCGATGGCTTCTGAATGCCTTCTCCAAGGTCATTTCTATGACTCCTTATAATAAAGCCCACACCTCACCAACATTCGAATACCATTTCACAGTGAGTACCAAAATGCCTACATTCCTTCAAGTTCACAGATAGAATTTTCCACAGATAAACGAGGAGGGCTAATAACTGCAACAACTGGAAATATATGAAGTATGTCTGTGCTTTGGGGGGGGGGATGGGGAATGATATCATTTGACATCATTGTAGCTTACATGCTACATGCTATACAGGTTAAAGGAAAGTGTGGCTAATTGACATCCATTTTTGGAAAGTTGGTTGAATGTATTATTAAGGAAAAAACAAGTAAACAAAAGACAGTCTTGCTGAAAAGCAACCAATATGTTTCCTGCAAATATAAATCTTGTCTCAGTAATATTTTTGAGATAATCAATAAGCATATATGTTACAGGGACCCAACAAATATTGTATACATGGTCTTTCAAAAAGACAAAGCTCCTGAACAAATTCAGCATGAGATTAAAGGACAGATGCTCTTAGGAATTGACAACAATTTGGTTAAAAAATGGGAAATAAAGCTTAAGAACAAGCAGGCAATTCTCATTCTTCTGAAAAGTGGAAAGTGAAGTCCCCAAGGACAGGTATTTGCATCAGAGCTTTTCAACATGTATATAAAGGATCGAGCAGTGAGGAGGACAGGGAGACTAATTATATCATTGTTCAGGCTGGTAAAATAAAAAAGGGATTGTGATGAGTTGCAAAAGGATCTCCTGAAATGGGATGAATGGACTTCAAAATGACAAAGACAGTTCGGTGTAAACAAATGTCAAATGCTAGTGTGCATACATACACACAGAGAGAATATAAACTCATTCTTTGCATTAATGGGACCTGAACGGGTAGAGACTGACCAGGGATCTTGGAGGCATGATAGACAACTCTGTGAAAAGGACTTCGCAGTGTGCAGTTGTTAAAAAAAAAAAAAAAGTCAGATCATTAGGAAACTAAATGAGAACATAACTGTTTTTATAATAAAACCCATGTGTAATTATATAGCAGAATTACACTTAGAATACTGTGTACAGTTCTGGTTGATATATCTTAAGAAACGAAAAAGTGCTAACCAAAATGATTACGGGACTGGGGCAGCTCCCTAAAAAAAAAGGTTATAGTAATTGGGACTCTTTACTTTGCAATGATGGAGGGTAAGAGAAGAAATAATAGAAATACAGTACATAACAGCATGCGTGGTATTGATAATATGGAGAGAGAAGTTTCCCCCCCCCCCAACCCACACACACCTTTCTCTCAGTGTTACAATTCAGGTGATCCACTTAAGCAAAATGCTAAGTGATTTAACAATGATAGAAGGGAACAGCATAGAGATAAGGTGTTGAATTTGCTTTGGAAGTTGTGATAACGGAAGCTAATTTGAATAGTTTTAGATGATGACAGGACAGGTTAATAAAGAATTAGGCTACTAACATTAAGACTGTTTACAACTGTTTACTGGAAGATGAAACTAGATAAGCACTCTTGTAATACCAACTTGGAAGGCTACAGGAACTGATAGAGAGAATATTAATCATAGTGGAGCCATCTAAGAATGTCTCTGGTTACCAAAGACCCCCTAGGCATGATGACATAACCATGTCTTGAGGGATTTCCTAAATGACAGCAGAGAAGGGGCAAGCCTCACCAAGGGGGAGACTGTTCCGCAAGGAGGGTACCATGGCAGAGAAGACCCACCTCCTGGGACCCATCAAATGCAAGTCCCTGATTGATGGAACACGTAGCATACCTTCTCCACCAGAGTTAATGAGACGGGCTGATGTGATCGGGGAGGGGTGGTCTCTCAGATAACCCAGCCCCATGCCATGAAGGGCTTTAAAGGTCAAAACCAGCACCTTGAATTGGACCTGGAAGCAAACTGGTAGCCAAAGCAGCTCACAAAGCAGAGGTGTAATATGTGCTCTTCTAGGAGCACACATAACTGCCCACGCTGCTGCATTCTGCACCAGTTGAAGCTTCTGGATACTCTTCAAGGGCAGCCCCATGTAAAGTGCATTACAGTAGTCCAATCTGGAGGTGACTTGGGCATGAGTGACTGTGAGCAGAGCCTCCTGATCCAGGAAGGGGTGCAATTGGCCCAAAACACAAAGCTGTGTGAAGGCCTCCTAGCCACAACTGCCACCTGCTGTACTCTAGGAAGACCTCGAAATTGCACACTGGGTCTGTCTGGGACAGTGCCACCCCATCCAGCACCAAAGATGGCATAGTTCCAGAACTGGCAGGACCCTCAGCCACTCAGTCTTGCCAGGGTTCAGCTGAAGCCTGTTGTTCCCCATCCAGACTCTCACAGCCTCCAGACACCGGAGCATCATTTAATTCACCAGGGCAGAGATGTATAGTTGGGTATCATCAGCATACTGATGATATCTCACCACATGGCCACAGATGACCATGTGGTCTCATGTAGATATTAAATAGGGGAGGGGAGAGCTCCAAACCCTGTGGCACCCCACATAGTAGGGGCCAAGGGTGGGACCTCTCCTCCCCAAACATCACAACTGGAATCAACCATGGAGAAAGGAGGCAAACAAGAACAGCACTGTGCCACCCACCCCCAGTCCCCTGAAGCCAAGAGGTCAAATAGGGCAAGGATAGATGCACAACTTCCATCCTACCCATGTCAGAGATCATCTAAAAGTGTAACCAATGCAGTTTCTGCACATTATACCCAGGTGTGCATCTGGACTGAAAAGGATCCAGATAATCCGCTTCATCCAAGGCCCTCTGAAGCTGTTACACAACCACTTTCTCAACCATCTTACCCAAAAAAGGGAGATTAGATACTGGACAAAAGTTGTCCAGTACGGTGAGATCTAGTGATGGCTTCTTGAGGAGGGAGCACACTAAAGCCTCTTTAAGAGGCAAAGGAACAACCACTTCCCTCAGAGATGAATTGATCACCACTAGAGCCCACTCACATGAACCCCCCGGGGTGCTTTCACAAGCCAGGAGGAGCATGGATCTAGGGAGCAGGTGGCTGAGCTAACAGCTTGAAAGACCTGTCCATTTTCTTGAGTCCAACAAGTTCAAACCATTCCCAGATTACCAGGCAAGACTCCACCCCAGGCATCTCCTCTGAACCTGCAACAAAACTGGCATCTAACTGTGAATGAATTCGAGCAATTTTATCCAACAAATGCTGAGCAAATTCCTCCTCATGCTCCTGTAAAAGGTGCTCTGGGTCCCCTTTACCCAAGAGGGCTCATGTCACCTGAAACAGGGCTGCAGGGTGGCAATCTGTGGATCCAATAAGGGCTGAGAAGTACTGTCACTTTGCTGCCCTTACCACCACAAGGTAGGCCTTAATAGCAGCTCTAACCTGTGTCCAGTCGAGCTTGTCCTTTGTTGAGCGTCAGTAATGCTCTAGATGTCTCTTCTCTTGTTTCATCTCCTTCAGCTGCTCCATAAATCATGGGAAGTGATGGAATCCATGGGAGGGGAGACGTCACATGGGTGTGATCTGATCCAAGGCCTCAGCCACCCCCTTATTCCAAGCAGCAACCGAGGCTTTGGATCAGTGCTAACAACAATAGCTATTTTAGTTTTCAGAGCAATAGTATTGGTGGAAATAAACACTTTGTCTTATTTTGTTATCTGATTTAATTCATATTCAAGCCCAGTATTTCTGATTTTGTCATAATCAAACGATTAGGTTGATTGTGTAATGCTATGCTGGTCAATAGCCAAATTAAAGATTTTGGTTTGATTTGGGAACAAAAAGAGAGGAATAGCCAAAGAATACCAAAAAGAAGTCAGTATGTGCTTCATTGATTATAGAAAGGCCTTTTATTGTGTCAATTATGTCAACCTGTAGAATGTGCTTAGAAAAACAGGAATCCCAGAGCATCTCATTATCCTCATGCCAAATCTATACACAGGTCAGGAGGCCACAGTAGGGATAGAACATAGCAAAACAGATGAGCTTCAGGTTGGCAAAGGAGTGAGACAAGCCTCTATACTCTTCCCTTATTTATCCAATCTATATACTGAATATATATTAAAGGTAGATGGATTGGAAGAAGATTTTAAGGTTGTAAGAAGAAAGAACAATAACTTGTACAGTGCTGATGATACTTTTCTCATCACTGAGAATGCAAATGATTGGCAGACTCTAGTAATGAAAGTCAAGGAGCAAAGTGAAAAAAAGGGGCTAAGAATTAATTATAAAGACCAAGCTAATGACAATAGATACAGCAACCAGTCTTATGTGATAATGAAGATATTGAAATGATGTATAGCTTCTGCCTTTTAGGATCAGCTATCAACAATAAAGAAACCAACAGTCAAGGCATACATCACAGATTATCACTTGGTAGAGTAGTCATGATGGACTTGGAAAAGATATTCAGATGCCAGGATATGTCTATACCTACAAAGATCAGAATTGTGCAGACAATAGTTTTCCTTGGGACACTCTATGGAAGCAAAAGTTGGACTTTGAAGAAGCAGAATAGAAACAGTATTGATGCTTTTAAACTTTCATGTTGGAGAAGACTCCTGAGAGTACCATAGATAGCCAATAAAACAAATGGGTCATCAAACAAATCAACCCAGAGTTCTCACTCAAGGCACATGTGACCAGAGTCAAATTATCCTACTTCAGACACTTTATGTGAAGCTCTCTGAAGAAGTCTATAATGCTTGGAAAGATAGAAGGTAATAGAAGAAGATAACCAGCAGCAAGGTGGATAGACTCAATTATAGTTACAATGGGTTCACCTTTGGAACACCTGAAGGACCAGGTGAGGAACAGATTCACCTGCAGAAAATCTATTTATGTGGTTGTTAAAAGAGCTGATGCCAACTTGATGGCATATATTCATTCAATCAGTTACTACTGCCTGAATTCATAGGCAGTGTACCTTAAATACCAACTGATAAGAAGTAACAATGAAAGGAGGGTGTTGCTCTCCAGTCCAGGCTTGAGAGCTTCCCAAATGCATCTGGTTGGCCACTGTGTGACACAGAATGATAAACTAGATATCGGCCTATGGCTTGATCCAGCAATGTTCTTTATGTGTTTATGTTCTTAATTTCAATTAATTCTTATGAATGGAGTATAGTAGTCTTATACTTATTGAAATACAAGATGGGCAATGTGTGTGTGAACTCTATTTTTCATTGTACAATCTATACTGCAGTAGTCTGCAATATCTCTGGCTACCTAGACTTCAGTTAAATCCCAGGGAAAGATAATGTAGGAATTCTCTCCACTGAGCTTTTCCACACTGGGAAATTTGGGAACCAGGAAGGCTTTAGTGTAATTGGTAATGTGCAAACAACACTGGGAGTATCAACGTCTGCCTCCTGCAGCAATAAAGTAAGCTCAAAATCACCACTAAGAGGTATTCACAAAAGAAATTCTCAGGACTGTGAGAAAATGTAAACAACAATAACAACAAGTCAGATGCTTCTTTCACACACACACACACACACACACACACAAACACACACACACATTTTAAAGAGAACATAAAAACTAACACAAACTAATACATTATTGATATTAGTTTGTGTTAACAATTCAGATGCTTCTTTCCTGGGGGAAGAAAATTTTTGAGAAGTTCAAAGGGGGAATTTAGTATAGCATTACTCTTGTAGTATTAATGAACAAAGAACGTTTGGAGGAAGGTAACTTTTTTCTCTCTATCATATATTGGCTCTAATCAAAACTGCGTCTAAATAGCTTCTTCATCATCAAGAACAAACTTCAAAAGCTGATTCTTGGATACATTCACCACTGTTTTACAAATAGTCTGTCTTTTAGAAGAAGAAAGAACCAAAGAGAGGATTCCTGAGGAATAATCACATCTGAAAGCACCAAAGAAACTGTCTCCATCCATCCCGGATGGTTTCCAAGGCCCCATCTGTGATGTCACCATCCACAAAGTATAACATCTGCAGACAAAAATAATAATATTACTCTTAGAAATGCAGGCAGGATATAAATGGATCTGAAGACTGTCTTGCAGTGTGAAAATATATTGACTGTGTTTCAGTTAAATCTGCAATAACTGTGACACTAAGAACAATGAAGCTTGTGCCCTAATGAAATTCTTAGACTATTGAAAAATGTAGTTCAATTTCCTTTGTCACAACAGCAAATAATACCCACATAACATTGCATTAAAAAGGGTGCCTCCAAATGAAGTAATTTCTCAAACTGAACATGATGATTTTTTTATGAAACAAGATCAGGACTTATAAGCAGCTAAAATGAAAAGTGTAGATTTCACTTTCATTTCTGCTACCATTTTCATAAGAAAAGCTTTCTAAAGTGCAGGTTTATGGATTTGTTTTCAATTTTGTTCCAGTTTGGAAGCATTCACGGGCATATGAGTTATACTGTATACTAAGTAAAAGTCTAATTACAGCTTTGGAAAGCCCTGATACGTTTTGAATTGAGCTACAGAAATATAGCCTTAGATGTAATTTTACCTGCAGGCAGATGCATGGAAACATAACACAAGACCCTATTGCAGAAAAATAAAACAAAACATGTTTAAAGCAAGTTCCACGAAGTAGTTCTGAGTGAGTTTTGGGCATGAATGGATGCATGCCATCTCTTTCCGTTTCTTTCTCATTTGTACCTCACAGTCCAGGGATATGCCTCGGCTGCTTTTTGTGTATTTGCAATTTATACACATGCAAATAAGTAGAGAGATATCTGGGGGGTAAACACGCCATCCTCGATTTCTTACCAGAAGCAGCTGCTGTACCTATTCACGACTGAACCTCCACAGGGAGATTTAACCATCAGGCTCATAAGAGGCAATGTTCTTTGTTTAGATGCTGTGGGGAAATTATCAACTTAAAGAATGCTTTTGACATTCAGGAGAAACTACAAAGGCAATGAAATGGAGAACAAACACTGAAAATACCATCAATAATAAGAGTCCCTTGAAAGTAATTTATCAAAAATGTAATAAATAATAGGCTGTGTGGATTGCATCACATTTGCTCAAGAAAGTATTTCCCTCCTGGAATAAAGATAGTCTGCCTCGGTAAAGTGCTGAAGTACAGTCAATGTGACTGTGCCAGTCCTCTCAGTTTGGTCAAAGTGGTTTTGATTCATAAACGGGTGAAGCAAAGTCAGGCAGGAGTGGAGCGGCTCCTGCCTTTACAAGTGGGACCCCAGAATGTTCTGCAGTTTCGTCAAAGAGGCACATGGACAAATCTTTGATCAAAATGAAGCACTCCTTTCAACTCTTGCATAGCCCTAATACATAATGTCATAGTATATAATTACAAATTAGTGCAATACATTTATTTTTAATAGGCAATTCACTGCCCCCTTATGAAATGTAGTCAAGTAAGACATTTCACAGTATAAAAATTAATGGACCTCGCAGTGGAGTTCCACAGTGCTCTGTAGAATATAGTCCCTTGATTCCTAGGTTCCTCATGTCCATTGATGTTCATGGTCTATATATCCTTCCTACTGCTTTGCCATGATGGTTGTGTGTTGAGATTGTCATGCTCAAGATTATCAACCATCATGCCCAGTGTTGTGTTGGCTGAGAATGCAATCCCAACATCCCCATCTGGAAGTTGCTCTGGTGGGAAAGACCCCAGCAGTAGCCTTTTTAAAGCAGTTCTAAGAAAGGCAAGTAGCAATGATTATAATATTCTGTATATTTTTGTTTGTTTGTCTGTGGGTTTGTTTGTTTTGCATCAGAAAGAAAGAAAGAAAGAAAGAAAGAAAGATAGAAAGAAAGAAAGAAAGAAAGAAAGAAAGAAAGAAAGAAAGAAAGAAAGAAAGAAAGAAAGAAAGCAGGCAGGCAGGCAGGCAGGCAGGCAGGCAGGCAGACATGGATGCAAGTGGAACACAATAGCACAACAGTTAATCTGGTAATGTGATTTTGTAGACACTGGTAACAAGGTTGCTCAGTGTAGTTGCAGCCCTGCCCTATAACAGAGATTGAAAGGTTTTCTCAATAAATAAATAAATGTTAAGAAAAATAGAAAATAAAAATATTTGCAATGTATCTTGAGAAGCTAGTGGGGTAGAATGGCACGCCTGATTCCATGTCATGAAAATCATGTCCTTCTCCACAGCAGAAAAGCCAAGAGTGGCAATGCTCTCCATTTGGCTTTTGCAAGAAAAAGGCCTTCTTCTTCTTCATCATCATCATCAGCAGCAGCAGCAGCAGCTTGCACCTTATTTGCTTTTTTCCTCCTATCCTGTTTTATGTTCTCATTGTTTTTGTTCAGTTTTTGTTTTTTATAACTATGATACAAAGGGTGGAAAATTGGGATGAATATTTTTGAATGAAAGGAGTGAGAACCTATTATAAGATTGCATAGCAGCCTGGGAAAGTGCAAAAAAGTGAAATTAATAAGAATAACTACCGTACTAACCCCTCCACTTTCACTTACCTCATGTACAGTGTATTGTTCTTGTTGGATAGCTAACAGCCACAATTCATTCACAGAAATGAAAATTCTCTGGAAAGATAATGCTATAAAACATTTGACCCTTTGCTTCCTGAACTAACTTTAATGATTCTAAAATAAGGGCAAAAAGTGTGTATTTTAAATCTTCAAGGTTTATGAGCTAGGCAAGAGGAAGTTATCAATTTTTGTAAAATGTTGATTTAGATACCCTCAGTGGTTTGGTTGGTGATGATTTTGAAATAAAAAGTATTTAAGTTTTAAGCTGTCCATAGTACTCTATCAGTATTTGAGAAATACATCACTGGAACCTTTCAGCATTCCTGCTGTGCTAGATAAAGTCAAACATACTTTTGGATTTTAGGAATTCTGCAGGGAGCAGAAGCGCCTACATAAGATATACTTTTCACAACTTGTCAAAGATTTTTTTAAAAAAGAAGACAAGAAATGTTGCTCTGCCTGAAACATTGAAATGAAGAGCATGCACACAGTAGCCCATATGCAAGAGATGATTTCTGATGGTAAGGTAGGCATCAGGGAAACAAGATGTTATTTCCCTTTATTTTATTTTTTTTCACTCACACCCTTTTCTTTGAAAAATCACTTGGAAACAGCTCTAAGCAGAACAATTTAAAGTGAGTTGGTGGCATAGAACAATTCCAGTGCATCACAGAATTCACATCAAAGCAGCCACCAGACTTAACGTTGACTTTTACATTAGAAGCATCATGCCGGCCAGGTTGAAGACTATTCATCCATCCATCCATCCATCCATCCATCCATCCATCCATCCATTCATTCATTCATCCATTCATTCAAAAGATCTGTATGGCCGCACATCTTAAAACCCAATCCTGGCTGGCTCACTACAATAAAACTCAGAACTATATTTAAAAAACCAAAAACTATAAAACATAAAACCAAGACAAAACCTGACACCTTATTCATCCCCTTGGACAACCAATTCCAAACATCCTCACTCTACCCCAGTGCCTGGGTAAAAAGCCAGGACTTTATGACCTTCGGAAAGGCTAAAAGGGTTGGGGCCTGCCAGATGACTGGAGGGAGGGTGTTCTACAAGAGCAGCCATGGAAAAGGCACACTTCCGAGGTCCCAGTAGATGGCATGATTTCAGGAATGGGACCTGGACCATGCTTAGCCTATCTGATCTGGTAGGATGGGCAGATACTCTCAGGGAGAGGTGGTCCCACAAATAGCTTAAATAGGTTATTCTCCCACTTCCTTCCACCCCCACATCTGCCTATCCCAACACTAAGTGCATTAGAAAATGTTTGATTTACTATTCATTTCTATCTCATGTGCAACTTGTGTGCAATAAATTACACATTTATTCCTCTAAAGTGGCAGGAATGAGTAAGAATTTAATTCAATACATTTTTTTTAAATACAAAAGATAGACATGCTTTGAAAGCAACTGACACGCTTCCTTTTTACAATGCCATGATGTCAAAAGAGGCACCTGTAATGTCGATCAGCAATTTACTCTCACCCAGATGTACAGCTTTATTATACTCTCAGATGTCTGTGAGCCCTTCTAGTTCTATCTCTTTTACAGACCTAGCACATTTCCAAAAGATTGCTACTGCATGCAAATTTTTTATAGATTTTCAGATTTCAAAACAAACAGTATTTTCAGGAGCATTTTCTATTCTCCAGATAGTAGTAAAGCTGGATTGTAGACTTTTACATGCTTAGCTTAGTCTAATGGTCATGGAACTAAATAGGACTTGCTGACATGCATTGGATTCTTTGTTCAGGATTAACAGTCTATCTATTTTTATAATAAAATCAATGCCATTTAATTGTCCCAGATTCACCAATAAGCATTTTATGATGCATGTATTTAGAATGATCCATTGAATGCTAAAGAACAGATGGACTCCAATGTATAGACCTTTCTCTTGCCTGCTCATTCATATATAGAAGTTATATCCCACCTCTATGTTTAGAGGGCACCCAAGGAGATATATAATAAATATCAACACAGTGACAAATCTGTTAAAAATAGTTAAAACTTAAAGTGAAAATCCTCACTGAAGAAGAAGGTTTTCACTCCTTTCCTATAAGCAGAAAGAATAGAACTGGATCCAACTTCCAAGGTAACACAGTCCACAACTTGAAAGCAAGAAAGAAGAAGATCCTCTTTTACCACCTTTTACCTCAGATGGCGAAGAGATCCTTAACAGAGCATATGCTACTAATTTTATTATCCAGGAATGTTCATAGTGAGATACGTGGTTGTTTAAGTAGCCCAATCCCAAACATTTTATGGCTTTATTGTTGAAAAACAATACCTTAAATGGTAACCAATACAGGTCTTTCAACATGTATGTAATATACTCCTGGTATTATTCTCATATCCAACTATCAGAAGTTTTCGTCTCTTTCTATCTTTTGGAAGAAATCAATAGCCCATGATTTCTATGTTGCCCTTGATTTATAATATCCTGGAAATGAGTTTGCCTGATAAACATTAAGTATTCAGAATTTCATTACCAGGGGCTCTACTTCTTTGACTTGACTGAGCTGGGTAAGAGAACAGTGTGATATTTGACAGGACTAAGGTGAACACAGAATAACTTCACTTTTTTCCAAATTATTTTTTAACCGGAAACATCCTGGACAAATAGTCTTAACAAAAAGCTAAACATCTGGGAAATCAGGGTTTAAAAAAGATTTTGATATTTTCTGGAAAATATATTGGAAACTTCTATTTGAGGGATATAGGGGAGAGAGAAAGGCAAGACTAAGATTAGACTAGAGAGAACCAAGCATTTTTGTCCACCTAAACATGACTGTATCTATCTCAAATTTACCTCCTATTCATATTTCATGTTTTAAATACTAGCTTTGTTCATTCCTTAGTAACTTGGCAGAGGTCTGCAGCCTAACAATATAATATGGTATTTGGGGAGTATGGTATTATGTTAAAGATAGGTTTGTCCTGTGAAGCTGAGTCTATGAGACATTTCCGTGATGTTCAGGATCTTCAAGGGGTACAAACAATACCTCTTAATTAAAAAAAAAAAAGTTTAGTGAAATGTATTTTTCCAACTTCTTATTTGATCAGTAATGTGTGATTAAATTCAGAGGCAAACAACTCATATCAAATCAGTCCATTGGCAAAGCAGATGGAAGACAGGGAGACAGATGGGAACAGACCCTCACTCCCTGAAGAGAAGGCTGGCCAGCCAGTTGTACATTGTGGGCAGGAAAAGGAGGTACAAAGATTGAACATTAAGATAATTAAATAAAGGACTTGCTTTTGAGACACCAGCAATCGCTGGGATTCTTTCATATTGGCTTCTTAGCTTTTTTGTAGTAAAATTACTAATAAGTAGTTCCTGGATCCTTTAGTATCTCTTTATAGTTTCCAATCTAGCTTGCCAGGGAGAAGCCAGACCAATACCCAGCGTTTCCACAAAAGGTTTCCAGGTTTTGTTCTGTTGCCCACTTGATGCAAAAGCAATTGTTTTAAATATTTTAGCAGCATTTCTAAGTGATTAACTTGATTTAGCAAAGGTACATGACAAATGTATAAACCTTTATTTGTGGCTGGCTTCTTAATGTAATCAATTGCATAACTGTGGAACACAGAATCCAGCGTTTTTTTAAAATCTATCCTAATAACTTCAATGATGTTCTTTTCCCAGGTTTCTTCACATTCTGAGCAATTTCATTAAATTCCATGTTCTGTACGAATATGAATGAAAACTGAAATTATTTATTTAATTGTTTATCAATAGGAACATTTCTTGAGAACTTTTCTAGTAGCCATGCCTATCAAGAGTATTTTTTTTTTTCACCTTGCCTTGGGGAAAAAAATAAGAAAGAGAGCAAATGAAACTAAAGTGTGTGAAGCCAAGCAGGCCATATGGACAATTCACCCCCCAGTTCACTCACAGGCATATTGTTTCCTTCTGCAACCAATGGGAAATAAATCTGTTAGCATTTTTATAGCCTTGAAGCTGCACCTGGAAGCAGGGCATAACATATCAAACTGACAACAAGTTAGCAGCTCATGAAGCACTAAGCTTCACACTGAAGTCCCCGGAAGCTTAAAAGAACATTGCTTCAAAAAGGGAACAAATTTGCAGCAGCACCACTGCATGAACTTCATTCATTTTGGTGTTGCTTTTATAATCCCCCACTGAAATGAATGGAAATTACATATAGAAGTTGGATCTGGCTGACTGACTGGTTTGGCTGACTCTGGTGATTGCAAAAAAACAAAGCACAGTCAGATATGGTTAGTACTTGGGTGGAAGACCAGTGTTGGACTAGACTGGGACATCAGCAAACCTAGAAGAGGGCAATGGTGTGGTCTGGGCTGTAAAATTCCTCCTCAGATAAGGAAGAGGACCAGGAAGTGGCAGGCCCAAAGCAAATCCTATTCTGCCAGGTCCCAGGTGGCTCTGCCATCTCTCCCCGAGACCCAGCAGACTTGGACAGACTTGGAGCCTCCTCCATTCAGTGCTCAAGTACAGTGGCATTTGATGAGAAAGTAGCAAAAGGAAGAATGGGACAGGAATGTTCAGCTATGCTACTGTGCTAGTCAGGAGTAACTTGTGGGAGAAAGCTACACCTGATGCAGTCTATTTGTGCTGGATTGAGTCAAAGAATGCTACTCCTTAGAAAGCAGCCTGAGATTAATAAGGCCATCGGGACAATGTTATCTTGTGAAAGCTGCATACAATTCATGCCTTAGACTCTACTCATTACTGGATCCTTCCTAGAAATCTGACTTGGTTTCCCTTAAATTCACCTTCTGGGGTTTTTGTCTTGTATGCAATTTGTCAGTAAGAGAGCTTTTATGTGCATGGTACTCAGATTGGATTTATGACCTAGAGATCAGTCTGACGTGTTGATTGCTACTGAACTTAAGTATATGCAGAACTTATGAGCCTGAACAGGAAATGGCAAACCACTTCCATATTGTAGTCCATGATGTCCATGAAGTCACCTGGAACTGAGCTTGATTCAAAGGAGACTTTGACTTTTACCATTTTTTTCCCCTTGGCAGGCTAGTATGGAAGGAGATTTTAAAGGTCATCACCAGCCCTTTCAATTATAAACCAGTATCCTGTGCAGCCCTTGCGAGATTGGTAAAACAGTAAGGAGAAGAAAGAAATTCTGGTTGATGCTATTTATCATCACAAATGGATATTCTCAGTGGGGATAACATTATGCTATGAATGCCTTACAGTTATTCAGTTATTATTTATATATGGATTTATACATTACCTTTCAAAACTAAAGTTACCCAAAGCAGTTTACATATAAAACATTTTTAAAACAATACCTAAACTATTCAAAACTAGGATTAAACTGACAGCATAAAATGAATTCTAATACAGCCTATATAAATATAATAAAACATCAAAACACAGATAACTGCAGAATGATTTCAGGATAATAGAGAAACCTGCAGAACTAGAAGAGAGTGAATGGTATCGGTGGGAAGGAATTTCCAGCTCCATCTTCCAGAGGTAGATACCCAGGTATGAGCAGATTCACCACAAGGCTGCCCCTGCAGTTCAGACCACCTTTCCAAGGATTCAGTAATCAGTGGCTCTAAAAGCTGTTTAAAGGTTTTAGAGATTCAAAAGTTGCATTATTTTGCCCATCTCATTTGCAATGCTCATCTCCGGTTTCATTTTCAGAATGTAATGCTCTTATTTGTTAAGAGCTGTTTGGATGGTGGTGGGTGAGAGAAGCGGGTATAACCATAGATCATGCACAGGGGATAAAATTTAAGAAAAGCTCTTACTGTAACTGAAGGCATGCATTTTATCAATGGTTGGTGGCAAGCATTCAACAAGTATTCATGGCCTGATCATTTGCAATATGCAAAGTTTTCTAAGTTTTCCTGCGTTTTCCTGGCAGGCCATTTTACTTTCCAAACATTATCTTCACTACTATTCATTATGACTTTCAACAGTAGCATCTCTGTTATATTGTCATGTGCATTAAGGGTGTAACTAATTAGGCTATTGGATACTATTACAATACAGTTTCTCATAAAGATTTGGAACAAGCTAATTATATTGGATGACAGATATATTAAATACCGAAAAAGAGCACATTGGTCATTCATATATCTGGCTAATCCTTACATGGTAATTTCCTTCCCTGAAACAAAGAAAATCTTTCTGGTTTTCACTATCTGCCAACTAAATTTAGTTTCTCATATTCTGCAGTATATGAACATAGCTGTCAGGGACTGAAAAGTGCAAATACATCTTGCAGTGCACTGTCATAGGAAATTGGGGCATGCTAATATTACGATCCACAGAAATACATTTTTGGCTGATGATGGGGCTAATTAAGGATGAGGGGGAGAGTGTCAGTGGGTTTTCAATCTGAATATATTCATTCTTTCTGACCAGTGAAAAGGGCTAACTCACAGTCTCCCAGAAACTTGCTTCTCTGCTTTCATACCCATCCATCATCTGATTTAACAGTTTGTCCCTATGAGTGACATTTAACTATTTTGGAACAAGCTGTAGTTGTCCCATCTTTTATGGCATAGTGAGATTGGAGGAAAAGGAAATAGCTATTGCAGCTTCCAGCACTCTTTCTGGTATTTGCAGAAAAGAAGACAGAAAGGAGAAGGATGCAATGGCACACAGTGTGTCACAGTAATACCACAGTCTGTAATGGACAATGATCTCATTGGCAGCTCACTTCTACACTGCTCTCTCTGCTCTGTGTTGCAGGTAAGAAACGGCTGAGAATTAGAGCTGATACTCAACAACTGAACTAAAATGGTCAAATCCTGATCTGATCTGATCTGATCTGATCATTATAACCATTTAAGGTGCAAGAGTAGCTGTAGTTAAGCACAAAACACTGATCCAGTTTGTAGTTTATAATCAGATAGCTGGCAACTCCTGCGATCCTTGTTCATAGTGCTGGCAGATCTTAGATCTAGTAGATCTTAGTGCCACCATCCATGTTCTTAATCTAAAAATTGGCAAATATTTTGTTAGGCCACATTTGGCATGAACTTCAGAGACATAAATATCTATGATAGGCCATGATACCAGATCTAAAGTTTAAAGCAGATATTATAAATTATAAGGTAAGTTGGAAAAAAAGAAGGAAAAGGGAAGAGAAGACAGATGCTTTGGTATATTAGCAGTAATCATATTACTTTTTTTCTTTAGAATTTCAGTTCATTATGTTCTATGTATTATATAAGGCCCTGATGCACTACTAGGTTCCAGATCTCTGGAATTTATTTATATGAGTGTCTGTTTATGTTTTATTAATTAATGAGATTTATCCACCACCTGAAATCTAAAAGCTCTAGGTGGCTTATACAACTTATGAAATGAAACAAAGAACAAACATCAACGTTATAATTAATTAAAAGAGTAAAGTATTGTCTGTGCTGTAACATTTTCTTTTTCTTTTTTCCTTTTTTTGTTTAAGCAAAGGATGCAAAGAGTAGGCAGTCCTGTGAGGGTGATTTGCAGATACCAAAGGAAGTTTGTTTTATTATGCCTGCAGACCCCAAAAAAGGAGTCTGGCTTAGAAATCTAGGCTTCTCGAAGGTGGGCAAGGCTATTTTGGCCAGAGACTCATTCAGCATTCCAGTCATGGTGGGGTGGGCATAACCAGGATTCAGAACAGTAGCCCTCCCCTTCAATTATTTAATTTAAATAATAAAGAATTACTAGCAAAGAACTTTCCTTATCATTTCTTAATATTATCATTCCTATTACCATTGAAACTACTTTATTTTGCTTCTCTTTTTTTAACCTTTGTTTTTATTTTTGTATTTATTGTTTCTAGGCTTCGAAGCTTCTCTTTTCTTCTCTTTTCAGAAAACTGCTCTGAGCTCTTTGGGGAGAAAAAGCCGCATAGAAATAAAGACAACTCTAAATGAGGAGATAATGCTCATAATTATAATACAGTAGCTATTATTTCTTCATTATTGATTATATTCTTTACCCACTGCTTTAGGTTGGCTCACACTCCTTTTAAATCCAACTGAGTTTGGGTTTAAAACTCTGGCTCCGGTTCTTTATCTGAAAGTGGCAGCTGTGTCATTATTTCTCCTACTACTTTCTATATCTGGAGCAACTGAGAGCAGAAATAAGAAGATCTCTGAACAATCTACTGTCATTTACATTTGGGAGAAAGTAAGAGGAAGGCATACCTTTCATGACATACGATTCTGACGCCACGGCAGAAATCTGGCAAGAGACTCTGAACCATCTTCAGTACAGAGCAAATCAACATGACTCAACATAAACCATTACGGTTAGGCATATTCCACCAAGAACAATTGCACGTAGGAGAGGGGCAGACAAACAGCATCTGTAATAGTTCCTATAGCTGTTCCATCAAGGTTCTCTGGTCATTTCTTGGACGTGCCATATAAAATCAATAACAAATTGATGTTGTTGCTGAAAATCTGACAAAACTTAACTCAGGGTTCCAGGATGGTTTACAAAAGATTTTAGAACCATTCATACCCCACAGAGGGCCTGGATATACTTTGGAAAGGTAGTTTAAGAATACTGTGTTCTCTTTTTTCTGGGTTTAAAGTTATTCAATCTGGGGGCAACTGCTTCTCCCCCCCCCCCTCCTAAGATAAGCAGCAAAGCTCATAATCAATATAAGACACAAATCCACAAGTATCATAGCCCTGCAAAACCTGTTTAGCATTGCACCCCAAAACAAACCCTATTTAGACCCCTACATTTCTGTCCTAGTGGAAATGTCTTCTGTGAATGCATTTGCTGGCCCAGATAATGTGGGGAGGCTGCACTGAGGCTTCAAGAGGGCACAGTGCCTCCGCACTTCAAGCAGCAGATTCAGAGAAGTGCCACACTTGCTCTCATCACCCTAATAACTAGGCAAATCAGCATATATATTTGGGTAGAGATGAAATTAGTTCTACACACTAACGCCATTGCTGCCAAAGAATATGATTGGCTTATTTTGATTGCCTCCTGTTTTAACTAGAATTCTTTCACTGAGCTACATCACTGTTTGGCTGATACAGATGTTAAAAAACACATTTTGATTTCAAGTGTGGTGTTGCATTAGTTTATCAACAAGAAAAGGCCAGTTTCTGTGTTCTAATAGTAATGTACAAGGAGACATTGGAATGCCACTTTGGAAAGCTTTGCAGATGATAAGTATTAGCTTATGTTTGAATTCAACTCTCGGGGATAAATTGTTTTCTTTCAATATTTATACAACAGCTATTGACAGCATCAATTTAATCCCAAGAGTTCTGGAGCCCCTATCACAAAGAGGTGACTTAATTATCACTGCAAGTTTCTAATTGAAACTATAAACTGAAGCAATATGCATATGAAATTAAATGTACATTCTAAGAATATGACATATAACCCTTGTTTGGGGCATCTGCCATGAGTGTATTCACAGAAATTAGCAGGTTTCAGAGCCATTTCTGAAGAGATTCTCCCACCCCCACCACCAAAACTATGCTAAAATACCACCAAGGTTATACTTAGCCCAGTTCAATTGCTTTCCTCACAGCCTGCCACCAAAGTAATATTTTAATTAAATAGCCCTACTCCTCCACAGAGCAACCTCAAGGCCAGTTTCAGCAGTGGACTTTCTGGGCAGCTGTCCATTTTGGCATCCTGGCACAGCCCTTCAACCATGCAAATCAGTCCAGCTGACTATTTAGTTCCCTGTAAATACTCCGAGGGGCCACTACATCAGAGCATTTTTGGAAATTAAAATGATACTCAACTGATGCTACTATTTACCACTTGTGACCTCAAGAATAGCCTACCAATTTCTACTGATAAGAGGAAGGTGTTACCTTTTTAAAGATAGATAGATAGATAGATAGATAGATAGATAGATAGATAGATAGATAGATAGATAGATAGAGATACTGGGGCTTATGTGCAAAGTACAAAACTCTGAGCAGTTAACATTCCCCAGTTTGGTAACAGAATTTAAATAGTAAAAAAATAAAATACCAATTATGTCATAACATGAAGGAAAACACTTAGCAAGCAAATATCCTGATAGCAGGAGAGATTTTAGAAAGCAAGAACCCTCAGACCTAAAATATTGTACTCAAATACTGTACCAATCTGCCTCACAATTTTTCCAAAAGTTTTCTTCCACTCTCGTTTTCTATTCTTATTCTCAGGTACTTAAAGATTTCTTCTGAATTACTGAGTTTACTGGATTGTTGAAAATAGCTGAGGGTATTGCTATTTTCTGCTACACATCTTTCCACCTGTGTGAACCCTCTCAGGATCTAAGCTTCCTAATCTGAAAAGGCCCAGGGGAAGAAATTCCCCATAACATCTTCTCTTGGCATTTAATTGTAGTGTAGGAAAGCACATTCAGCACAATCAAACTTGAAAGATTTGATTATTAGAGCCAATCTCAATAAAAGTAGTTTTAGCCTTCCTGTGGAGTTGACTGCCTGGTCTGCTCTACCTACCTACATATCTTGCAAATCTCATTGTGCTATACCTTATCCCTCTTCTTATACTCCAGCAAATTAGGGAAGCATCTGCCTGAGTTGCTTCTGAATGTTATGTTGTTGTTTTGGACTTAAACAATGTTTCAGCTCCTTTTGCCTAACTAATGGTTCCTACACATTTCCATCAAGGTCATCTTCCTTACTCTCTATAGTTGACTTCATACCATTATCTCTGTAGGTCCCTGAAGAATCCTTTGATTCTTCAGGTGGATATTACTTGCAATCCTCAAATATTATGCAAAATTGTTGTTTTTTCCCCAGACTTTTTTTTTCCCCCCTGGATTTACATTTCTTGAATTGATGATGTATTTGCTTTCTATTTATGAATAGACTATCTAATGATGAAATTGGAAGACTGTTCAATATTATTCTATATGGTCAAGGTTTAATTATGTGTTTAAAATCTGCGGTGAATGTAATGTAATGAGTTCATGTTGGGTTTTTTTGTTCTGTGTTTGTTGGGAGGGGGCATTCAACTTTCTTGCTTTTTCCTTTTTTTTCTTTAATGTAATTCAAATGGAAGCTGACTTTTTAAAAGATATCTTGGTTTGAGGAATCAAAATACCGTGATCCCTTCTGCTCAAAAAAGGCCAATATAATGTAGAAACACTGAATCTGAATGAGAAGGATATTGTTGTGTCTTAAGTCCACAGAAATTAATGGCTGCCCTCCAAACATAGGGAATTAAAGTTAAATTTTATTATGACTGAGCTTTATTCTATGCAGAAGCTTCTGTTGCAGGTAACTCCATTAGATCAGTACTGACTGGCTCTACTTGATTTCATTGTTTTTAGACAACAATGACAATTCTGAAATCAAGTTTTTGTTCTGTTTTTCAGATAAAGAACTCTGCATGTGAAGAATAAAAGACAAGCTTTGTTATTTCTAAATTTTATTATGTGCTGGGGCTTATGTGGCCAAGACCAATTCACCCCAAAAAAGTGAAACTGACTTACTCAGCCTTGTTTCTGAACAAGTTTCTCACTGTAATGAAACTTCTGAAAGAATTGGATTAAAAAAACAGCTGTAATATAGTTCAGTACTTTTCACCCACACTGAATTGTTTAACACAATAACCTTATGTATTTCCAAAGTACCTTATTTTGCATTGTGTGTATTCAACAGAGAGTGGTCTTTCTAAGATCTAAGCCTGAAAAACTAATTTAGTACATTTGTATCCAATAACCTTAGTATTGGTTAAAAGCTGAAATGGATAAAAGGAATTTTGCATTTAGGGAAAAAATAGCAAAATGTAAAGGGCCACTTGAAAAAACAAAAGGCAGTGTTGATATATTCAGTCTTTGAGGGAAAACATGTTGTCTCAAGGACCTAGGATATGAAACAATCTTCAGAGTTCTCTAAGGGAGCTGTTAGAAAGAATACAAGAGCATTGTGGATAATCATTATGACTGTCTGCATTAGTTTCACAGTTTGGCCTAAAGACCACTCCAGCTGCATGTGAACTCATATAAGTGTAAATTCCTTGTCAAGAAAAAACAGCTAGATGCATTTCATTCTTGGTGCAATTATGTTTTTGTCCTGTTGGAAAATGACATTAGGAAGAAACAGAAGTTAGGCTGCTGAACAGATATTGCAAACTGAAAGTCAAGATAGTTGGTTAAAGACTCATTCACAGGATTAAAAATGCAAGCACCAGGCACAGAAGAACCTATTAAAAAGTTGTAAAAAGCTCATTTTAACAGCTACTTGTCAAATAACTAAAACTAGGCAATTTAATGATATTGTACATTTGTTTCAGATTATTCACTTGTTTCATGCAGTTACTAGCTGTTTCATTTTCATATTCACAGCAGAACTCAAGTCATAATCTAGAAAGTTACTCATTTATTTACACCATTTACCATACAAACCTATTATAAACTTTGATTATGCTCAAGCCAATCATAAAGAACTGCCGAAACAATAGCATTAGGAATTACATAGCCTCAAATATTAAACACTTGATGCAATTTCATGGTTAATTCTAAAAGCATTATGAACCATAAATAGTTGCAATGAAACTACCTTATGAATGATTTTTGGCTGAGTGGTTTCATTCTGAATAGTTCATAATCATTTATGAATATTCATGATCAACATTTTAATATGATGGAACACCACTGACTGTCAAGACCAGAAGTAGGCAACAAAAATCTCATAAATAGAGAAGCCAATAAATTTCCATCTTGCATTTAAGTTATCCCATTAGAGTACCCACTTGACTTACAAAAATGAGTAGAAAACATCTAATAAAAATTGAGACCTTGAATAATTGACATATTTAAAACATATGCCATAATAATAATAATAATAATAATAATAATAATAATAATAATAATATAATAATAATAATAGTAATAATAAGTTGTTTAAGGCCGCAAATGCATATCTATATTCAAGGTTTACCTTAATATAATATATAAATGTTCTTTTCCTGAAATACAACTTGTTATTAGCAATTCTGAAGAAAGATAGGTCTAATAAAAATTGAGACATTGAATAATTGACATATTTAAAACATATGCCATAATAATAATAATAATAATAATAATATAATAATAATAATAATAGTAATAATAAGTTGTTTAATGCCGCAAATGCATATCTATATTCAAGGTTTACCTTAATATAATATATAAATGTTCTTTTCCTGAAATACAACTTGTTATTAGCAATTCTAGAAAGATAAGTTTCTAGATTCTGTAAGGTACCCCTGTGTGAAATTACAATGTAATCCAATATACCATGAGCCTTATTTGTTATTGTAAATTGAACTTTAGTCATCTATAACTTCATTAGTTGCCGTTCATAGGGAAGGGAAAATTCAATACTTTATCAAATATTTTATTAAGTGTCTGCGATCAGAGAAGAACCAGCTTAGAATTGAGGAAGAGAAGGGAATCTGCTGGGGTGGGGGATGGGAGGAGAGAAAGAGGATGCACCTTTTCTTAATGTGTTGTGCTGTCACATGCCTGACCAAAAGAGGTAGAATTTAAGATACAACAAAGGCAGCCATATTCTATGAATGCCACTGACCAAAATATTTGATAAATATTTTCTGCTGTACGATGATTTAAACACTGGACTGTTGGCAGAAAGAAACAGGAAGCTATGTTGTGATGAGTCTCCTGATTCTAGTATCAGAACACATCCAATAGGACATAAACTTTGTGGTACCTGAATGTTCGAGAAAACCAAAGCAATAGGAAAAGAAGGCATCTGTTCCTTGTTATGAGGGGTTGGTTAGGGCATAAATTACAACATTCTGATGTCTGTGGGGAGCTACTATTGAGAAGAAGACTTCCTTAAATTTAAGGAACTATAATTAAGCTTGATTGACTTGAGAAATCTGCATTTCTTGAAGTGAAACAGCAAATCATTTCCAACAAAATCACCTCTTCAGGGGAGTATGCCCCACTGAATTTAATAGGATTCACAAATGGTCTATTAAATTTATTTTATTTTTAAGGAAATGTTTCTGGTCAATTTATTACTTCAATTGAACCATCACTTTCTGCAACAACAATCATGTTAGGTTATGCAAGACTATGGCCAGTGCTGTCTGTGGATTTGTATGCTTTAATTTTAATCTCATGCTATAAATAATACTGAAATATAATTGTCTCACAATTCTGGTAACAAACCTAGAACTTCTTTTTGTTAGGAGAACAGGATTAGAAAAGTAGTCTGTGTTGCTCACAAAAAATTCAGTTAAAATGCATATGTTTTTGTCCAAACTGCTCTTCTAGCATTTGATTTCTAGGATGTTTACTTTGAATACAGTTGAAAAATATTGCCTTCCATTTAGATAATGCTATGGCAAAATACCATAAAATGTAGTCCCTTTTTGTTAACAGGTTCTCAAAAATGTACTTTTCATCCACTCAAATGCATGGTTTGCAATGCATAGTAATAAATCAATTTGCCTTTTCCTGAATAAATAACTAAGCAAATTTATTGGGGCTTATATTAACTAGCCATGTTATTATGATCAGGAATATGTATGTGATCATATTTTCACTTGATTAGAGAATCATGGTTAGAATCTCAGGCTAGGCATAAAGAAACCCAGGTTCAAATCATCACACTATTATGAAATTCTCATCATAATGTATCGCACAAGGTTGTCATACAGGCAATATATATGGTATATCTTCCTGGCTTCTTTAGGTAGATCAGCAGATATCAATGTTTTATACTAAGTGTTGTTATCAGGCACCCAAATGCATTTGCAGTGAGAGCCACTGGCTTCTAAATGACGAGTGCAATTTTCTATGCGTTCAATATACATTACATACACTGTACATTTTATTATTGCTGTTGTGATTATAACTGCCCACTCCCATAGAGTATGGGCAGCTTAAAATATACCAAAACAATCAAAACAATCCAAAACGTGCAACACGGGCAGTCCAGACTGAAACAATCGTAACAGTAACAAACCACACCAGGGGCTCCACAAACACATTAGCCCCTGAGATCAAAGCCAGGTCTGAAGAGCTTTTCATAACCCCGGGAGAGAGGCGCCATCTGTATCTCTGGGGAGATGCTGTCCCAGAGGGCAGAGGCTGCAACAGATATGTGTACAATGCAGGGTTTTATCCGCTGGTTACACCTGCCACTGACGCCAGTGATTATCACTGTGAATGCTCCTTTATGCAGACTAGGGTTTTGTGCACTGTTATGTGAACTTGCATTATAACACAGGTATTAAAAATAAGACATTAACAATAGAAATGGCTGAAATCTCATGAGATTGCAAATCTCTTAATATTTTAATGCTCTATGCCTAGAGAGCTGGGGAGATTTTGGCATTTTTACCTACGTCTTACAAGATTCCTTCCTTCCTTCCTATCTATTTATGTATGGGGGTATGTGTGAAAGATATTACACACCACACACACACACACACACACACTCACATACCAACCATGGGCATTCATGCATTAATTGATATCATGGGATATAAGAAACTCATATAAACTATTAGATAATCTAAATATAAATGTTTTGGATGAAAAATATTTTATTTATTTATTTGGTGCTTTCGAGTCAGCGCTGATTCCTGGTGACTGCCTGGACTAGTCCCTGCAGTTTTCTTGACAAGATTTCAGAAGTAGTTTGCCATTGCCTTCTTCCCAGGGCTGAGAGAGAGTGACTGGCCCAAGGTCACCCAGCTCGCTTCATGTTTAAGGCAGGACTAGGACTCATGGTCTCCTGGTTTCTAGTGCCTTAACCACCACACCAAACTGGCTTTCTTATATATTTTATTTTATTTTATTTTATAAAATATATTTTATTACTATTTGTGTAATTCCTAGACTAGTATCTTACATTCCCCACCCCCATCAAAAATAAGTAATACTTGAAACAATTCTATATTTATAAAGAATAATTTCCTCAGGTGTCTCTAAGAATGTCTAGATCAGTGAACTCCCATCATTTTTACTGTCCATTTACAGAGCAGATTTATGCTCAGGCAACTTTCTCTTCAGGTTTTTAATTTAAAAGCTGCAAAAAGATTTTCTGATTCATTTCAGGGTAGGTGTGTGTGTATTTCCTATTGAAACTATTCCAAGAAGCAGTGCAAAGGAAAAGTATATTTTGCAGAGAGTATATCATTACTCTGGGGCTCATTGCAAGGAATAAAAGAAAGACATTTCAAGCAACCTAGCCAACTTCCACGTTTTCAAAAGCAAGGCTCCCCCCCCCACCCTCCCGGAGGGAAAGAAACATTTGCTGGACATTTTCACATGGATCTGCTGTGAAAAATCCACATCTGTTCCCAGTAGGATCCACAATATCATTATTTTACATCCATAGGTGTTATTGCTGTTAAGTTTCCATTTATTCTGGAATGTGTGTGGGGGGTGGGGGGAATAGGATACAATATACCATTGAAGTGTTACAGATGAAAAAAAAAAAAACCTATTAAGCAGTATTGCTATCGAAAGAAAACTGGGGCAGTAGAAGAGATGGCTTTGAAAATGGAGCTAAACTTTGTTACAATTGGATTGAGTGAGACCAAATTTACAAGGAACAGGAAAGCTAGATTGATTGGAAGGCCTCTACATGCCTTCCATGACAAGATGTTATAACAAGTCAAAGCCTCTGTAAAGGTGAAATGAACCTTCAAGAAGGAGAAAAAAAACAACAACCCCAAATTACAGCAGCTGTTTCAAAATATAAGTAAGAGCACTCCAATCTTTCATAAGGACTGCTGGGGGGTTGGAGCCGACAAATACAGAAAACCTCTAGTGGCATTACTTAAGTTTCAAATCCAAGGGAGAGGTAGATTTGAGCCATTCCTAATGCTATCTTTGATATTTATTGTATACCCTGGAAATCAATGAGTATATTATTGAGGACTACAGCCAAAGAGTGCAATCATTCTGAAAGCTCCATCCTTTGAGAGAGAATCTCATGATCACCGCTTAGGAACACAAGGGTGGATTATTATTGTGTAGTGCTCAGAGAAGCACAATGATCTATAGAAATTCAGAGACACAAGCACTTCTCTTTCTGATATTTCAGAGCTGAAGCCTGTCATTCCAACAATCTCTTTGCTTTATTTTCTTTTATTGTATTGTACCTGAAATACAAGTCTAGCTGCTAGAGATAATCTGTACTGATCATTGTCACTAAATAGGAGTGATACAAGGTGGCTGAAAGTAAGGACCATTCTCTAGATAATGCTATCCTCATTTCCTTCTCCCTTTTTGGGCGGGGGGAACCCCCCTTTCAGCTATAATAGAAATGTATACACTCACACCCAGGTTTTCTGCATATGCCCATCAAAGAAAAATAATGAAGTGGAATTTAGCACACCTGCACTGAACTGTTGTATATGGTTTCTAAGAATGGCTATATTGCTTTTTAAAAGAAACAAATAGAATCCTAAATTTAGCTGCTGGCAGCTGAATTCTTTTCACATTATCATCATCACCAAGAAAAAGAAAAGAAAAAAGAAAAAGAAAGTCTTGTAAAATATGGACACCTGAACTTAACTGTAGTTCGCCTGAAGAGTTTTCTTAAGAATTTAGAAAGAGTTTGGAAATCAGTTCCTTGAAACATATTTAATATATCCATTGATTACTGACTTACTGTACTGTGTATGCATTTTTCTTCTATGTTTTTGACAAAAAATGTTAACATGTGCATAATATCATTTTGTCTTCCATTTTGTCCTATGTGGAAAGTGAAATATGGTTTACATGAAGCTATATTTACTGTTATTAATGTTGAGAAGCCAATCAAAGTGGAACATTTGTACTGTATATTAGTTAGTACTGTAGTTTTAACCTTTAGTTTTAATTTTAACCCTTTGTAGTTTTTAACTTGTATATTTTTTCTAAGATTTTATAGTTCTTTACTTGTAACGCCGCCTTGAGTGACTTCTACAGTGAGATGGGCAGCATATATACATTTGAAAATAAATAAATAAAAATAAAAATAAACATTCCTTGTGGGGGGGAAATCAGTTTAGATAACAGAATGTTCATAATGACTTAGGTAAGATACTGTTCTTGAGTTAAACAACATCCAGCTTCATGAAAGATTACCACCACAACAAATTGAACCCCAGTGAGTTCATTTTTAAACTCCCTACTTATTTATTTGTTTTATTTTATTTAAAAGATTTATATGGCCACCCATCTTAAACAACTCTGGGTGGCTCACAACAACAGTAAAAACCAGTGACTATAAAACAACCATAAAACAATAAAATAGCAAAATGATCAAACAAAAACAGAAACCCTGCACCTTAATCATCCCCTTAGGATGCCCTGCAGCAAGCTCCAGTTACCCTCATTCCATTCTTTCGATTCTATTCTATACTATCCCAGCGTCTGGGTAAAAAGCCAGGTCTTGATGGCCTTCTGAAAGGCTAAAATGGTGGGGGCTTGCTGAATCTCCAGGGGGAGGGTGTTCCGTAAGGTAGGGGCAGCCACAGAAAAGGCATGCTTCTGAAGTCACACTACGAGGTAGGATTTCAGGGAAGAGATCTGGAGCATGCCTACCCTATCTGATCTAGTCGGATGGGCAGATATTCTTAGGGAAAGGTGGTCCCACAAATAACCAGGTTCTGTGCCAGGTCCCGTGCCATCCTGACTTTGTGTTACTGATCTCCCACTCCCATAATTTTAGGTGGGCCAGCCCAATAATCACTTGACTACTTCTGACTCTTCTTGACAGATGGATGCTTGTCAACCACTTTCCCTAGGGCTGAACCCCAAAGCTCTGGCTTAAAGTATCTGCAAACTCTAAAGGAGCCTTCTTACTTGCTCCTGAGCTCCCGAAGTCCTGACATGCAGATCTGTGATGGAAGGCTTGAGCGGGGAGGATTCTGAAATGGAGCTTCAAGGTTACAGGGCGGGGGAGTAACATTCCAAGCATCTCCTCAGCCCCCAGCTGGACTGTGTGAAAGTAAGGGGAAGACACTGGCCCCTCCCTAAGGGCTTAGTGGTTATAGTTGCTTTCATTGGGGAATGAGAGTTAGTCTGGCAAGATTGATGTCAGGTTCAGCTCAAGAATCACATGAGAGAGTCCGGAAAGCAGTTCAGCTTCTTTATTTGCTAGCACCTAAAGGACCAGTAAACAGCAGTGAAACTGAGGAAGTACTTCCAAACAGGCAAACACTGAGGCAAAGTAAGTGGTTCACATTCCTAAATTAGATCTTCCCTATCTGTGTTATGAATGACTAGGCCACATCTGGATTGAAAAATAAATTTCTGTTTGCCTTTGCATTTTATGGAAATCTAAGATCCCATTTCCTTTGTGCATGAAGTCATTCAGCCCACATAGCAAGGATCGACTGACCTTAGTCATTGCCTCACACTTGTTTTATTTATTAAGCATTTTTAGCAGAGATTTCCAGTTTGTCTTGAAGTCGCATGGTACTCAAATTTAGATGGCTGGGCTATGAGCCTCACTCAAACTCCAGAAACTAGGTGGAGACAAAACAAAGGAATCGGTTAGGCTGTATCAAAAATTCAATTCAAATCGATCTAATTTAAATGAAATGAAAATAATGAATTAAACACCATTAACATGATTACTCCAAAGTATTTCAGAATTTTGTCATCTATAACATTAAACACTGCAATTCAATAGCAAATTAGGGATAAATTTATGGAGCTTTAAAGAGTCATAAATTGTTTACTTCTGGACTAACAGCATTTATTTATTGCCACAATGCACAACTTTTATTGGCTGAGAAACTCACTTGGCTTTTAAGTTGCGTCCGTGGCTAAACTCCAAAAGTAGTGGATGGGGCTGATAAACTTAGTACAATAGATTTTGTTTTAAGTTAATATACTGTACATCTCAATAGGTTCAAAAAATAATGTCTCCCTCAAAGTGACACTAACTCCTAGCATGGAAACATCCATGTTATTTTCTTGGCAACAGTCTAGGAGCATTTTGGCATCATCTTCTTTCAGTGCGTTTGTTTTTCACTTCCCAGACTAGCTTATCGTTCTGGGATTTCCAAGAAATGTTCCATTCAAGTACAAATCAGGTCTGAACATTACAATACAGGGGAAAAAACATTCAATTATTACTTAGTGTTAGTTTATTCACAAAGTACTTCATCTAACACACCGACACAGACACAGACCCCCCCCCCCACATATCTATCTATCTATCTATCTATCTATCTATCTATCTATCTATCTATCTATCTATCTATCTATCTATGGCATTCCTCCCCCCCCCGTATTCTAGTCATATTCTAACACTTTCACTTTTAGACTAAAAAGAAGTGTGATTTTTTTTCTCTTCCCAGAACCAGCTTGACCTCTAGAATGCTTTTATCTGCATTTACCAAGTCCAAATTCATTTTTCTTCCCAGAGACTGAATGTTTATAAAGAGTATGATTTGTCATTCTTTTCCTAGCTTGCAAAAGTTATAGTGTTACTCCTAGTGAAAGGGACAATTTGTATTTTTATTGGTAATCATTTATACAGTCATACACTAATTATGCTGAAGTCGCAATAAAACAAAACTATAACTCTTTGGCAATACTTTACTTCTGCGATGCTGTAATATATTGTTTCACACTTTCTATCTCCTTTTGTGACCAGTTAGAGTTTATATCCAAACGTCTTTTAAAATGTGTAAATCCGCAATCAATGATCATACTAAAATAATTATAAAGAGTTATTTTCTTGTCAGCGATATGCATGAATGACATTGATGGATTGATTCTGTAGATGTTCCTCTGTTGGGGAAATAGTAGAAGAGTGCTGCGCACAGCCACAACAATTACTATGATCTATGGATATTCAAAGAAATGCATATAGAATTGCTAATGTTGTTTCATACTTACCTGTTATAAGTGTATAGTGAAGTCTAGTAGAGTAGTAGATACTGCTGCTCAGTATTTACCACCTTAAGTAACTTCTTCATCCTATCTTAAGGAAGGGCCAGTCCTGTTTCTTGACTCCATTCAGCATCAGTGTCCATAGCACAATATGCCAAGAAGGGGATATAAGAGGTTTCTGACAGGCAGATCTCAGAAAGGGTTGTTACCTCATTTTATATTCTGGGACTCGAGTCTATAGACAATGATCTGTCCTCACATGGAGCTTCTGCATAAGCCTGTAAAAGTGTGATTCTTAAAGCAGCTGCATCTATTTTCAGGTTTGTGCAGAAACCTATAAAAATACATGCTGCTTTGATGTATAGATAGGAAGATACTGAAATTATGTAAATGACACAATCATTTCCAAAATATGCACAGCAAGACAAGGTCATTGGGTTCTGGAGATATTTGCCAAAATATGTCTGTGTGGATCTGGTGCTGTTGACTTTTTGCCATTGTAGGGAAAATATTTATTTTTACAAAAGTATATGGAGAGCACCTCATATCTACCTTACTTTAATGGTGATTAATATGGTTTGCCACTGCTATTCACAGTGGGATCTTCTTAAGATATAAAGCTGGACTTGGTTTTCTCTCCATAAAATCAGTTAAATAAATATATTTACATATCTCTAGCATTGCTTATAAAGCATCAAAACCATAGATCTGTACATACCCTAAAATATCAAATGCCTCAGACTAACTTGCCTAGTGTGGATATGCCTACATTTTCAAGTTTCAAGAAATATATACATACTCAGAATATTATACAGGAGTGTTTCTGCAGATCCATTAATAGCATTCTTTTGACAGCAGTTGTGAAAATCTAGAGTAAATGGCAATAAAGAGACACAAAAACTTGTACTATTTTTGTGCAATCCAGAAAGGAAACCCTATTTCAAGACATTCTCTTTTCCTGATAAGATTCCTGTTTTGTTTTTGTTTAATTTACTTAATTAAAACATTTATATCTGTCCTACCCTCCATGGAGTTCAAGTGACTTTTCTTCATCTACCTAGAAAATGCCATTTTATGGAATCTTATGTTAATAATTTCCAATGTTTTGGAGAAGTAGCAGTTGCCATTCCATTACAATCAGGCACTGAAGAAGATGGAAAATCATGGCCTACTTCCCAGGCCTCCCTCTCTTGCTGCTGTTACTTGTATATGCTACACAAGAGCAAAGACATTTTAAGGGGAAAGGAAAAGAGAAGAAACATGTTATGTAACCACCAACAGTGAGTTTCAAATTTAGAAAATGTTGCTAAACCTATTCTCATTTTTTTCTCTGCCCACAAATTGGGCAGAGAATGTGAAGAAGGTTGTTGCTTTTAGAAATCCGCCTAATGCAAAGAAATTGTCTTTGCTATTTGATGTATTTAATTGTGTCAGGAATCATCATGAATAGACAAACTGTGAAAGAGAAATATTCATTTGCCATTCAGCTTGTATAATCTTTTGAAGTACTTTTCTGCTATTAATCTATCATAAAATGCGTGTATAACACCCTAAATCAGTGTCCCAACTTAGCTGGCCAACATTTATGCAATGCGTCAAGTATAATGTTGTGCTTTCAGTGATCAGGCAAAGGAGAGAGTGACTTCAGCTCTTTAGCATTCCATAAATAGCAAACTGTGGGTTCCTATGGGATTCCCACATTAAATAAAATTATTGTTCCCATCTTGTTGAAATCCCTGACAATACTTACCCATTTTCTTAGCAATTTGTTCCAGGTGGACAGTTTATAAAAGGGGAGTGCCTTTTCATTAAAGTATTAAGTTGTACATTTGTGCAGTGATTGTCCTTATTTTGTGAGTAGGTTTCTAGGAACTGCAGGGTAGAATGAGCTATTGCTGTCCATGAAATTAAGGAGCAACACAATCTTTTCTGTATTGCATTTAATGAAGTGCTGTGGCACATTTGGCTTTTTTGGCCAAGGTTATTGTCCTTTCAGCTACAGACACAATATTAGGAAGGAACTAATTAATTCAAGGATGGTGGAAAGGAATTCTGTTATTTTCATTTCTTTATATTCAAAGAATTGTTTCTGTTTGTGAAGTCAGCAAAGGTTTACCAAAAACAAAAACAAAAATACACCTTCAAAATAATTCACACTTTGGAAGACATCTGCATGGTACAGAGATGGGTGTATACACTCACAGGTATCCAATTATAACTTATTTAAAACCCTGGATTTCTGTAAAGAACTCTTATTCTCTCCTATGTAAACTAGGATAGAGTATGTAAATAGTGTAAATAAATAATCTCTCCAGAAGGGTGTGCACACTAGTCCTATAAATATCTCTGTTTTTTTCTTCTCAGTTTCAGGCAACTGACCCAGGTAACTGAATGAGGCAACTGACCCAGGCAGCTGATGCAAGTTTCTACCTGAACTTTCTAAAATCCCCTTTTGTTGAAGGACAAAATGCTGAAGTCTTTTAAATTAGTTTCTGTGCTCAGACAGAGTGGAGAGCACTGTCACATTACAAATATTTAAATACATTTCAACTTCTCACATGGCAATATTCTGTGTGTAGGATGAGAAGATGCTATCTGATCCCACCAACCAATCCTAATGATTATACAGTAGTCCTAGAAGCACTATCACATCCTTGGGGGTCAAAAACCAACCTTAAGCTATTGGCCTATTTAAGAGCAACAGCCTACTTCCAAGTAGACCTATCCTTCCAAGATACTCTTGCCAATATCTAGTACTTTTCCATGTTTCTGCTCTCTGTTGTTCATCTCCAAAGAGGAGTTGTTCTTGCAACTTCTCTGAGTCATTTCTTCAGAATCTGTATCCACAGTTATAGTGTCAGAGATGCTGAAAGGCAGTTTTGACAAGATCTCAAGAGCTGGGCCTTGGCTCCTCAGATTAGTTTTTAGCCTCTCATCCAGTTCCTTCTCATCTGAATAGACCATAACCTCTGTGTTTCAGACCCTGTGTTTTCTTGAGGGAATGGAATAGATTTTATCTAGGAGACTCCATGAATGGTTGTTATCTATCTCTGACTTTGAACGATGCAGCTCCTCCCAAGTCCCAAAAGCACACACAAATATACTAAATACACTAGTCTGGTCTTTCAAGGGTCTTTCAACCCTTTGGGATTCTTTGACACTGTAAAAGTAAAGAAAAGAATGAAAGATACCTTTTCATCCTAAATAGGGGCAAAACAAGGTCCATTTAGTTAGTAAATGCTTACTCAGTTTGAAATCAAATAATTCTTTGGTCTACTTAAATAGAAAATTGTGCATGTGATATACACATTCTCTCTCTCTCTCATCCCAATGTTATGACTGTCAAGTATTCATTTTGTGGAGGAATGTGTAGAGGTTTTCATTTCTTCCAGTCCAGCTGGTTCTGATGACAAAATTTAGCTGAGGTTATCATACAAAAGATAGAATGAAAACTTTTTTCAATATAAATGGAAAGCAAAAGGACAGTCCATCTGGGAAAATGTAGTTTATATTGTCATGATGTAAACCATACAGAATTTATTTATGGAGGTATGGAAATGAAATACACTGTTAATAACAACTCAACATTTGTTTCTTTCTTTGGAAACTAAATAATGTCCATTGATATAATACTGTCAGCATTCAAAGGAAAATAAAACTGACATTCACATTGATCTTAATTCCTTTGCCAATGGCACTTTTTTTTTAAATTGACACATCAACTTCATGTTTCATTTCCATGTTTTATTTCTTTGGCATGTTAGAATATATTTACTGATTATTGCTATTACTGTTGTGAAGAAGAAGGGGATAGGAAGAGGAAAGACTGGGAGAAGGAGAAGAAAGAGAAAGAGAAGGAAAAAGAGGAGAAACAACAACTAGACAGGCTGTAGCTTAGGTGGCTTCATCCAGGAATTATGTTTTTCTGTATGCTGCTGTCATTTCACTGGAGTCAGTAGACTATTAAACTGCACTGATTATACCTGTTACAGGAATGCATTATTCATGAAATTGACACCAGAACATCTTCAAACAGCCTGTCATTTTCCATTAGCTTCCATCAACAAAACCATATGCTATTCTCATGGTATATTGCTATGAGATCATATACAAAGGAGACAAACAGGCATTATCCGTTTCCAGGTAAGCATTGCTTTTCAAACAGCAATTCTGAAAGATCAGTTTTCTGGTTTGTTTGATTATTTAGCGGTTAAACATTTCAGCAAATGAGGAGACCAGTGCTGCCTTTTTTGGCAGGGGAAATGATATTCTTCTCATGCAAGATAATATAAAGATTTTTGGCCAATGGAACTTCATTGCAGTGCTGTTTAAATGATGAGAGATACCCTACAAAAATCCCCTTGAACATCTTAATATTATCTTACTTATTTGCTTAAATAAGTGTCTTAAAATGCAACAACTGGGTTCAGCTTTCTCTAGAGTTGGCTGTTCTGACTTCATGGCTTTGGAATAAACCAGAAAATTGATTAGATTTAATTTATGTACTATGTACTGTGTATAAGTAGTATAAAATGCAAAACAGTATAATAATAAAAACAGTGTATTTATTTAATCAAAGTCTACACAATTTTTTATTTATTGTGTGTGTGTGTGTGTGTGTGTGTGCACCTTTGAGTCAGTTTTTGACTCCTGGCAACTGTGTGGAAAAGTCCCTGAAGTTTTCTTGGCCAGGTTTTTCAAAAGTGGTTTCCCATTACCTGCTTTCTAGGGCTGAGAGAGAATGACTGGCCCTGGGTCACACAGCTGGGTTTGTGCCTAAGGTGGAATTCAAACTCACGTTCTCTGGTTTCTAGCCTGATGCCTTAACCACTACACCAAACTGGCTCTTTCAAAACATTAAATATACTGTAATCTGAGATCATTTAAGGAGGTTGAATATGATCCTGACCAAATTAAGTACTATTACATCAGGACTGTCAGTGTGTGGAGGTGGTAAAAAAGTCAAGATGGTGGCTATGATAGCACACAAAAGAGGGATAGAGCTTTAATCATACCATCATGGCCATTGTCTTGACTTTTCTGACCTCTCCCATGAATACCACCAATTAAAGTCCAATTTAGTTCGATAAAAAGTCCAGCATGTAGTTATATAATTTAAAAATATTTCATGGCAATCATTTTATCTCCTTCCAATATTAGTTTTTACTAACTGCGTAAAATTTTACTAATTTCTTTGAGTCTTCAGCCCTATCCTGTTTATTACCAATAAAATAAAAACGGGGAAAACCTTCAATGTTTGCTGTCATTTTGTTCCTTTATTTTCTTCATTCCTGTACATGAAACAAACAGCTTATCATTAGAAATAGGAAAGAAAGCCAGTGACTAAGAAAAATGGCTATTTTTTGTTGAAATACTGGAACACCTTGTCAACTACCAGAACAGGCAGCCTAGAAAGTTTTCCTGACACAAGCTCTATGTTATGCTAAGCTTTCTAGATGTCACTGGCCGTCACTCTTTGCTTTTTATTTATGAAACTGTTTCTGAAAGTAATAAAGAGTTGAATGCATCTCCATTTCCTTTAGAAAAAGAAACACCAATCTCTCCCCCCTTCTCCAGTCATGTTTCCCCTTTCATTATTTTTTCTCAGTTCCCCTGAAAAAGCATTTTTGTTCTTAGCAAAAAGAAACCGTCAGGAGTACAACAAATACATCACTGGCTTTTTTCAGCTAAGATTTTTGGAAGAGCGCTCAAGGCAGTATAGTGAAAGAAATATAAAAATAATAAACTACAACACAATGTGGACTGTACATCTAATTTTTAAAGATGACTGCTAAGCAAAAGGTAAGGGAAATGTTTTCCATACTCCCAAAAGGAAAAAGAAACTTGCTTACAAAAACCATTTTAAAAAAATGGATGATTTAAAAAATAAATGGGGAACTTGATTTTCTTTTAATTTGCTTTTGGGAAAATAAATCTCATGAGGGAGGAAGTCCCATAGTCTGTATGATCTTGGAAAAACAGTCCAGTTCTTTTGATCTTACCAATTTGCTCACCTGGAGGTAGAACATATGGAATAGTTTTTTGGGATGATTTCATGGAATGGTTGGGATGGTAAAAACATTTAGAGAAAAAATATAGAAATTATGCATATAATTGCATATAGAAATTATGCAATTCGATGTTGATCACAGAGCCAAGTAGCCATTCTTCAAATTCTCAGCTGCACCTACAGTGAAGCTTACTTCTGGGTGTGATTCAAGGTGCTGGTTGTTATTTATAAAGTCCTACATGGCATCAGCCCTGGTTACTTGAAAGATCACCTGCCTCCTATGGTATCTGCCCTGCCGATTTGATCCTGCAGGGTTGGCGCACTCTGGATTCCTTCGATGAAGCAATTCCAGCTATAAGGACTGCAGAAGCATGGCTTCTATATAGCAGCACCTGATCTTTGGAATGAGGCTCCCCCTGAGATCCAGATGGCTCCCCCTCTGCTATGTTTAAAAGAGTTGTGAAGACCTGGCCTTTGGCCCTCGCTTCACTGTGCTTGCCATCTTTTATCTTTTATGTTTTCTTGATTTTATGGCAATGTCTTTGATTGCTGTGAGCTGCCTAGAGTCATTAAGAGTCGGGTGGCATACAAGTTTAATAAATTGTTGTTGTTGTTGTTGTTGTTGTTACGGGCAATCTACAATTAGATTCACAAAGACTGGTGAAAACTTAATAATTCAAGTCCTAATCAAAGGCCTAAGAATTATTAAGTTAGTGCAGTGTTGTCGAAACTTGGCCACTTTAAGATGAGTGGACTTCAACTCCTAGAATTCCCCAGCCAGCCATGAAGAATTCTGGGAGTTGAAGTCCACCCATCTTAAAGTGGCCAAGTTTCGACAACACTGAGTTAGTGACTGAGGATTAGGCAGTTTCAAGCAGGGTTTTTTTGTTTGTTGTTTTTTGTTTTTGTAAAATTGGGGTGTTCAGATCTGATAAACTCAAAACTTACAAATATCGAAGGAGTCCTTTATATATTGCTCCAAGGGCTCTAATCATGATTGGTATACCAGTGGATTTCTTTTTCCACAAGCGTTCAACTTTGATCTGTAAGTCCCGGTATTTTGTAATTTTTTCAGATTGTTTTTCCTCAATTCTAGCATTGGTATAGCAACATAAATGAACCAGATTTTCTTCTTTTCAGTGACTGTTGTATCAGGCATGTTATGAACAAGATTGCCTGTCTGTTTGGATCTTAAAGTTCCCTAAGATCTTAACCCACTCATTTTCAACACCTTCTCAACTTGATGGCCCCAGTAGTTCTTGCTACATTCAAATCCAAACTTCTGGCAAAGTTTCCAATGAATAATTCTGGCAACTCAGTCATGACGCTGTTTATAGTCAGCTTGTGAAATTTTGCTGCAGCCACTGATCTAATGGTCAATTGTTTCATTCTTTTCACTACAAAGGTGACATTTACTGTTGTTTGTCACATGATGAATTTTCACTTTTATGCAATTAGTCGGCAAAGCTTTTTCTTGAGCCACTAAAATAAAGCCTTCAGTTTCTTTCTTTCACACTTCTGATCTTAACTAGCTCCATGTGGGGTTTTTATCAGCTTCTCCTTCTATATTCTTCATGTATTGACCATGCATTGACTAGTTCTTCCAATTAACAAATCAGTTTTCAATTGTTTCTTTTCTATAATCAGCCTTCAGCTTTGTTGTTTTCAAAAGCTTTCCTTGACTGACTTCCTTAAACAACAGTTCTTCACTTTTCTTGATATAATCATTCAAGTCATGCTTTTCTTCCTCCACAGTTTGTTTTGCCTGTAGAAGTCCCCTGCCCGCTTTGGCTCTTGGCAAATACAGCCAATCAATATTGTTTTTCAGGTGTAAAACATGGTACATTGGCATTAGTTTTCTTGTTTTCTGATCCAAGTTATCAAGTTCCATCTGGGTCCAGGTAAGTATTCCTGCTGTGTATCATATAATGGGGACTGCCCAGGTATCGATTGCTTTGATGATGTTTCCACCATTTAGCTTTGATTTCAAAATTTTCCAAATTTGTTTAATATATTTGGTAGGAGTACTTTCTTTGACTTGGTTCTATAATAAATCAAAAGCTTCCAAAACTCCCAAATATTTGTAGCCTTGTTCTGGTGCTACTGCCTTTATCAAATCTTCATTGTCAAGCTGTATTCCATCATCTTCAACAATTTTGCCTGCCTTTATGGCTATAGTTGCACACTTGTCAATGCCAAACTGTATTCCAATACCTTTGCTGAATTCTTTTGTGCTTTTTAGCAAGGGATCCAGTTCAGCCTCCATTTTTCCAAATAGTTTTAAGTCATCCATATAGAATAAATGTGAAATTTTTACTATTTTTTTAGCCAGTTCGTATCCACAGTTTGTCTTGTTCAAAAATGCTGTCAATGGGATCATTGATACTATAAAGGGTAAAGCTGATAATGAATTGCCTTTAAAAATTTCATGTTTAATTTCAGCTTCTCCTAACTGTTCCCCATTAGCCATCAGCTTTTTTTTTTTTTTTGCAAAAAATTCATTGAAGTAGTCATAAATTGCCAAATGTTTCTGCTGACTGCAAACATTTTGACAAATTTCTCAATCCAGCTATGTGGGACAGAATCAAATGCCTTTTTATAGTCTTTTTTTTTTTTCCAAATTCTTCAAATCCAACTTGTCAATCAATAACTGGTCCTTCATTCCCCTCAAGTTTTTGCAGCACTCTTTTTGTTCTACAGGGAGTACATTATTACTTTTCAGATAGCTATAACTTTGATTTGCAATGATGCCTGTAAGTAGCTTGTATGTTGTTGGCAAACAGGTTATGGGTCTTTAGCTCATTTCCCTTCTCCTTATACTTCTGAATGAGTTCTTCCAAGGTGCTGTTCATCTGGTCTGCCAATCTTGAGTGTAGACTTGTCAGTGGTTTTAGCCAGGATCCATAGAGTTCATCTGGTCCAGGAGCACTCCAGATTTTGATCTTCTCTGATTGCTTTCATACCATTTCCTCAGTTACCCTAATGTCTTCCATGCTGAGTACTTTCGCTGTGTTTTTAACTTGCTTGATCCATGTTGCATTCTTATTGTGATTCCTGTTGTTCTCCCACAATCTTGTGCAAAATTTTAGGGCCTTTTCTTTGTCAGGCTTTTCATTATTTGTGGTTGATTCTTTCCCATTTTCAAGTGTTCTGTAGAATTGATGCTGATTTGCTCTAAACAGCTGGAATTGTATTATTCAATTGTCAAATCACTTGATCATCTCTGCAATAGCCACAACTCTTTGTTTCAATTATTCTACAATCTCTGCAATTCCTTTGTTCTCCAGGTTGCACTTTACACACAGGCTAGTTTTGACTTTCTTATTCTTCAAATTTCCTGGCCTCAAATTCTTCAAATTACTCAGATCCATGCGAATTTTATTTTCAATTCCAAACAAATTTTCAATTTAGGTTTTCCCTTTTTAATGGCTTCATTCCTTCGTATTTTAAGTCCCAATTCTTCAATAGTTGCATAGGCTGCAGAATATATCAGCTGGTTCATTTGGCTCAATGTCTCAGTTGGAATAATTTTGACAGCTTCATTAATATTCTTCACTATTTTAGCTAAACTCTTCTTGTTAATTTGATTCAATTTTGCCAAATGTATTCTTTTGGCTTCGGTCCTTGATTTTCCCAACTAGTTCTTCATTAACTGATAAACTTCAGAAACTTCAGTTTCTTCTGCTTGTTGTTCTTCATTTACATCAATAGTCTTTTCTCTTTTTACTGTCTGTTGCTCACTCTGAAAATTGATATTATTATTGGTAGTTCTGAATAAACCTGACTTTTGACTTCCTTGTTTTTCAATTGCTTCCAATTCAGCATCAGTAAAGAACTTATGTTTCAAAATTACACACCTTTGGTCCATAAGTCTCTGCTTATTAACCTCTAAATCCAGATGTCTTTCTTTCCAAAGCTGATACATTTGCTTTTGGAATCCGTGTTTCGATGATTCTGATTGGTAGAAACATTCCATAATTGAGAAATGTTCTTCCTTTGACCACATTCTTCACTTTCTACTGCTTTCAAGTAGCCTGTCAGCTCCATGCCCAGGTTGCCTAGCAGAGGGAGCTGAGCCCTGTAGCACATTTTTCAATGGATGCCCAGGAGCCATAGCATCCAATACAACTCTTGTTAATCCGAGCGACAGTCAATCTGATATGAAATTCGAATTGTGTATTTTAGAAATATTCCCCAGTCCTGTACTCTAAACTTCTCCGAAAATCCAAATTCATTAAGAAGTATGTTTTCATGTATTTATTCCAAGTCTGATTTAGCCAAGGTAACATTACAAACATTCCCAGTACTATATAGCACATTATGCATTGGAAACTATTGTGAATGTAATGATTTCACTGATGTGATAATAAATGACTCTTTTATTTTCCACTTAACTATTCCCTTTATTGAAATTTAGTATATAGAGTCTTTGCACCACTACAGAGTCAGCTCTGTGCCATTGTGATCTTACACAATCATCTGTGTTCAGCACCTGGGACTATTTATTTCCAGCTGAACTGTAGTATTATTTGAAACCACAGTAAAGCTTGTCTGTAAATCAACAACAACATTGCATTTCACTGCCTCCCTGGAAAGGTAGCTTGATAGTTTTCAATTCTTTCCATAGGAATCACTCATTTTTTCCCATCTCATATAAAGGCATTTTAGGTAAATACAAATAAATACATGAACCGTGAAGTATGGTGTAGAAGGAGGTTTTGTGTGTGTGTGTTTATCTGTACCTCCACTCCAGATCTTTGTTTCTATGTGCCTTGCCACAGCTTTGGAGATGGTAAATATTAAATGTTCTTCTTTTTGTTCTCAGTGTTTCAAAACTGGAGATGCCCTTAGCATAATTTTCAGACTGCTTTGGTGGACCTGAAGAGTGGAAACAGTGGTGGTATGGAAGCGCCTGTAAATAAATCTTATCTTTATTGTTTTAAAAAGAACTTCTTATAGATTCAGGTAAACAATTGCATTTAACAAAAATATTGTCTATTAAATAATAAAATAGGAAATATGTTGCAGAATATGTAATGTGTGACCTAGACCTGTCACTTTAACTAAAGGTCTGCCTTGTGTTTACTACTGGCTCCTAGTACCGAGAACAAAGTATAACACTGAAATGTATTTTTCTTTGTTTGTAGAAAATGGCTTGATATCTAGAGGTTTGACATTGCTATGAATGTCAATGTCACCATTTTGGAACACTGATAGCACACTTAGCACATTTTCATGACTATTGCCTGATGGATAGTGGATAGCTTTATAAACCAGAAATAATACATGGAGAGAGAAACATTAAAGTTAGGAAGTCAACTTTTATACAAAAGCATTATTGAGGCTGATGCATGTATGAAAGCTTTATTTATGAAAATATGGTGCTAGAAAGGCTTAAGTTACTGAGGTGTATTTACAGTCAAGACCCTATATCTATAGTATCATACTCCTACATTATGGAGAGAGTATGATTTGGGTAAAAGGTTCCTGAACTAAACAAGTCAGAGTCAGAAGAAGAAAAGACAACTGAACTGAGAGATGAAGGAAGGAAGTGCTGAAAACTAGGAGGATATCAGTCTAAACAATAGGATTCCTATTAAATAAAAACATGGAAAATAAGTCTTTGAGACAAGGAAAGGCTAATAGCTATTACTCCTAGTGGTAAATAGGTTTATAAGTACAGAAAGATGGTGCATGCAAAGTTGAATTCCAAAATTCTCCCAGAGTACCAGTATAATCAAAAGGGGAACCAGATTCCCTTATCACAGGTGAAACATCTGACACCAGTCTTAACAGTGGACATTCAAACAATATTGTGTGAAGTGTCACCACAACCACTCATGTTATAGCCTCGACTCAAGTTGGATACTCCTATAGCCTTCAAAAATTTTGCATTGACCTGATGCTGAAGTTACATCCTTCTTCAGCCTGCAGCAACTAGAGAAGGAAGTAAGGTCCAGCAATCCACCGTAAACTTCAGTTATTTTAATACCACCAACATTCACATTGTTTAATCTATATTCCATAGGACTAAATTGGACCTCAAACAAAATATTAATGATCATTTTTTTGAAAAGTGACTCTAGGATAATTAAATTTGCCCTAACCATCCTCTTTATCCTAACCAGAGTGATCCAGTTAGATTTTTTCTTCCCTATAAAATGGGGAAATCAGACAAGAATTTACAATATTAATGTTAACTACACAGTGAAATTATGGGAGCTTCCAGATGCTCAAGCATCCTGGTTAATCCATAGAATATCATTGATAGTAAAGAATAGAAACAGCACCTAGACACTGAATATCTTCTGAATGTTCGTGCTATTACTTTAAATCGATATTAGATACAACTAGCTAGATTTAATTTAAATATAAAGAAAAACTTCCTGGTGGTAAGTTCTATACAACACTGGAATAACATACCTATGGGAGGTATGAGTTCTCCATCTCTGAAGTTTTTAAAAAAGAGGTAGACACCTCTCAGGGAAGGTTTAATTGGTGTCCCTGCACACTGACAGAGTTGGTCTAGGTTATCCTTATAGTACCTTCCAGTTTTAGATTTCTGTGATTTGATTATCCTTCTGTTCTTCTGCTTATTGTTTAGTCGTTAAGTCATGTCCGACTCTTCGTGACCCCATGAACCATATTGCGCCAGGCCTTCCTGTCCTTCACTGCCTCCCTGAGTTTGCTCAGTTTCATGCTCATTGCTTCAGTGATGCTATCTAACCATCTCATCCTCTGCCGTCCTCTTCTCCTTTTGCTTTCAATCTTTCCCACCATCAGGGTCTTCTCCAAAGAGATCTCTCTTCGCATTAGGTGACCAAAGTATCTGAGCTTCAGCTTCATTATCGATCCTTCCAATGAGCAATCAGGGTTGATTTCCTTTAAGATTGACTGGTTTGACCTCCTAGCAGTCCAGGGGACTCTCAAGAGTCTTCTCCAGCACCACAGTTCAAAGGCATCAATTCTTCGGCGCTCAGCCTTCTTTATGGTCCAGCTCTCACAGCCATACATTACTACTGGAAAAACCGTAGCTTTGACTATGCGGATCTTTGTCAGCAAGATGACATCTCTGCTTTTTAATATGCTATCTAGGCTTGCCATAGCTTTCCTCCCAAGGAGCAAGCGTCTTTTAATTTCATGGCTGCAGTCTCTGTCTGCGGTGATCTTGGAGCCCAAATAAATGAAGTCTGTTACTGCTTCCATTTCTACCCCTTCTATTTGCCAGGAATTGATGGGTTCAGATGCCATGATCTTAGTTTTTTTAATGTTGAGTTTCAAGCCAGCTTTTGCACTCTCCTCTTTCACCCTCATCAAGAGGCTCTTTAGTTCTTCTTCACTTTCTGCCATTAGGGTGGTATCGTCTGCATATCTGAGATTGTTGATGATTCTCCCTGCAATCTTAATTCCGGTTTGTGATTCTTCCAGCCTGGCATTTCTCATGATGTACTCTGCATATAGGTTAAATAAGCAGGGTGACAGTATACAGCCTTGTCGTACTCCTTTCCTATTTTGAACCAATCGGTTGTTCCGTGACCAGTTCTAACTGTTGCTTCTTGGCCCGCATACAGATTTCTCAGGAGACAGGTAAGGTGGTCTGGTACTCCCATCTCTTTAAGAATTTGCCACAGTTTGTTGTGATCCACACAATCAAAGGCTTTTGCATAGTCAATGAAGCAGAAGTAGATATTTTTCTGGAACTCTCGTGCTTTCTCCATGATCCAGCGAATGTTGGCGATTTGATCTCTAGTTCCTTTGCCTCTTCGAAACCCAGCTTGTACATCCGGTAGTTCTCGGTTCATGTATTGCTGAAGCCTAGCTTGTAGGATTTTGAGCATAACCTTGCTAGCATGTGAAATGAGTGCAATTGTGCGATAGTTTGAGCATTCTTTGGTATTGCCCTTCTTTGGAATTGGAACATAAACTGACCTTTTCCAATCCCGTGGCCACTGTTGCATTTTCCAAACTTGCTGGCATATTGAGTGCAGCACTTTAACAGCATCGTCTTTTAGTATTTTAAATAACTCAGCTGGAATACTGTCATCTCCACTAGCTTTGTTGTTAGCAATGCTTCCTAAGGCCCACTTGACTTCACTCTCTAGCATGTCCGGCTCAAGGTCAGTGATCACACCAGCGTGGACATCAGGGACATTAAGATCTTTCTTGTATAGTTCTTCTGTGTATTCTTGCCACCTCTTCTTAATCTCTTCTGCTTCTGTTAGGTCCCTGCCTTTTTTGTCCTTTATCATGCCCATCTTTGCACTAAACGTTCCTTTCATATCTCCAATTTTCTTGTAGAGATCTCTTGTCTTCCCCATTCTATTGTTTTCCTCGATTTCTTTGCATTGTTCATTTAAGAAGGCCTTCTTATCTCTCCTTGCTATTCTCTGGAAATCTGCATTCAGTTGCTTATATCTTTCCCTTTCACCCTTGCTTTTCTCATTCCTTCTTTCCACACCTATTTGTAAAGCCTCATCAGACAGCCATTTTGCTTTCTTGCATTTCTTTTTCTTTGGGATAGTTTTAGTTGCTGCCTCCTGTACAATGTTACGGACCTCCGTCCATAGTTCTTCAGGCACTCTGTCTACCAAATCTAATCCTCTAAATCTATTCACCTTCACTGTGTACTCACAAGGAATATGATGCAGTAAGAAGCTCATGATCTGAGCCACAGTTAGCTCCTGGTCTTGTTTTTGCTGTCTGTATAGAGCTTCTCCATCTTTGGCTGCAAAGTATATAATCAATCTGGTTTCGGTATTGACCATCTGGTGATGTCCATGTGTAGAGTCGTCTCTTGTGTTGTTGGAAAAGAGTGTTTGCTATGACTAGCTTGTTCTCTTGACAGAACTCTATTAGCCTTTGCCCTGCTTCATTTTGTACTCCAAGGCCAAACATGCCTGTTATTCCAATTACTCCTTGACTTCCTACTTTAGCATTCCAATCCCCTATGATGAAAAGGACATCTTTTTTTGGTGCTGGTTCTAGAAGGTGTTGTAGGTCTTCATAGAAGCGGTCAACTTCAGCTTCTTCAGCATCAGTGGTTGGGGCATAGACTTGGATGACTGTGATATTGAATGGTTTGCCTTGGATACGCACTGAGATCATTCTGTCGTTTTTGAGGTTGTACCCCATTGCTGCCTTTCCCACTCTCTTATTGACTATGAGTGCAACTCCATTTCTTCTAAGGGTTTCTTGTCCACAGCAGTAGATATAATGGTCACCCGAATTAAATTCACCCATTCCCGTCCATTTCAGTTCGCTGATTCCCAAGATGTCGATGTTCAATCTTGTCATCTCATGTGTGACCACATCCAGCTTGCCTTGGTTCATAGATCTTACATTCCAGGTACCTATACAATATTGTTCTTTACAGCATCGGACCTTCTTTTCGCTTCCAGATACATCCACAGCTGAACGTCCTTTCGGCTTTGGCTTCACTCTTTCTGGAGCTACTTGGAATTGCCCTCCGCTCTTCCCCAGTAGCATATTGGACACCTTCTGACCTGAGGGGCTCATCTTCCGGCGTCATATCTTTTAGCCTTTTAACATTGTCCGTGGGGTTTTCTTGGCAAGGATACTGGAGTGGGTTGCCATTTCCTTCTCCAGTGGACCACATTTTGTCAGAACTCTCTGTCATGACCTGTCTGTCTTGGGTGGCCCTGCACGGTATAGCTCATGGCTTCACTGAGTTACGCAAGCCCCTTCACCACGACAGGGCAGTGATCCATGAAGGGGCTTCTGCTTATTAGAAAGAATATATTCAGATGGAAAGACTGCATAATTGCCCAATGACTTTTGACTGATAGCGTTAGAAACAACTAGTTGGAAATCATCCTGAGACTACTGTATAATGATCTATATGAACTTATATGGAAGTAAACCCCCAGTGAATGCAGAGAACTGCATTGCATGTAAAAAGAAATTAGATCTGACAGTATGTTTAGAATGTCTCCAACTGTTTGGCTCTGCTAAAAGATCAGAAGTGCAACAGCCCTGCCTGCAGATTTTCACTCTAATTAAAGAGAAAATGTGGGTGGGTGGGTAGGTATCTATAATAGCTGTTCCTGGACATTGCTTGGTGCTTTCCCCACATGGTCAATGTATTTGGGGAAAAAAATATCACAAATGATAGGTTGAGCCTGTGGCTCTAGAGATGCTGTGCTGAGGTGGTGAGTGGCATATTCTTCCCAACAACTCATTCTTCTGAAAATGTATAGGCTCTTAATTTCATTGCATCAGCTTTAAGCAGAATGTAGCAGCTGTCTTATTACTGTAACAATTGTTGTTACAATAGAGTAATACAAATGGACTGCATTGTTCTGGAGACTAGGAACCCTGAAAAGCATTTTGAAGCAGGTAGGAATCCACATGGAATAAAAGAACTAAGTGCTTCTATAGCCTCTACAATTTCCATTTGCCATATAAAATCCAACACCTTTTCATGTCTCTATAGGAGTGCTTTAAAGCCATATTCATGGAGAGACCTTGTTACTTTAATTCGATTTAGGGAAGAAGAGAATACTTAGAAGATAAAATGCTATGCATTTCCAAGAAGATACAGCATGAAGCTCATATATGCCCAGTTAGAGGCATGACACCAAGTTATAATGTAAATTCCTAGTCCATTAGCAGGACTATAATTGAAAGAATCCTCCCTAATTATAAGCAGGATATTTTCAAAGATGATATCTGCATTACCAGTAGGTGCCTTTTATTCCAAAGATTAGTTTGTTTAAAAAGAAAGGGGGAAAAAAAGAATAAATCTATGAAAGCGCTTAAAATTGGCAAATATCACTTGCAAAACTGGCAAACATCATTGGTAAATATCAAACACAAGTGGCTCCTTGCATTATTTACAGTTGTTGTCTCTGTTGTTTCAGCACTTTTGGGCTCCATCCCCTTATGAAAATGCTTCAGACTTAAATACTGTCACAATTGCACTAGCACTTAAAGACAGCTGTATAGTGTCTAGTGCCTATGCTGTTCTAATAAATATACTTTACATTGTCAGGGTTTTTTTTTAAGTTGTGTGAGTTTTCATGTTCCTTGACACAAATGGTTGTTTAATACTGGATTTATAAGGAGAAATTGTGAGAATGAATATCTCCAGGATGAAGCTATATATATTTTGATAAAGCAATATTGCATTTTTTTCATACGCTCCTTAAACTTGGAATCAAGGAAGTTTTGTTTGGCTGAGTGGGTGGCCAACAAATGTGGTTAATGAATTTTGGGAACAGCACAATTTGGGACAGGTAAAAAGAAGGATGTCTTCAAATAATTTCTATAGTTAAACTATAGAATTTGGTTCCATGAAAGTCACTGATTTGGATTGATTTTAAAAGATAATTGAGGAAAAAGAAGCCATCAGTAACTGCTTGCAATTCGTTATGTAGTATAATCTTCTCTTTCTGCTCCTTCTCCTTCAAAACAATATTAACAACTGTAGAGATAATTTTTTCTATCTATATTGAAATCATTGTGCTACATTCACAACAATTTTCTGCTTTCATTCAAATGATGTAATATCCAGCATAGAAAACGTGTGCATTCCATGATTTACTATTAGAAAGAAATACTATTCCCAGGCCTTAAAAAGCTACAGGCAGCAGGTCTGTACAGTGAAATCTAGAGGCTTTGTTAATTGATATTTATGCCCTGTGTGCAAAATATGCAATGACAATATATAATTGTTGTGTCTTGTTATGTAAAAAGTAATTTCCATGGGACAGTTCTGTAGCTCGTAACTCATATCTTTGTTCAGTTTAAGTTGTTCTGAATCAAGGATGAATTACAGTTTGCTCAGATGTTTCCCCATTGCTCTTATTTCTGCGCTGGCCCATTTCTGCTCCTCTGTTTGAAGTGAAGAGAAATGGATTATATTTGGGAACAAAAAAAGAAGAAGAAGAAGAAGAAGAAGGTAAGAGATAATTAGCCTTTCTTCATACAGAGAATATCTTTTAATGTCTTCAGGGTTGTAGAGCCACTCTGCTATACAAAAATATATCTATTTTTGTATAGCAGAGTTTTGTATATTTTGTATAGCCTGTTTCCTATGAGACCACCTAAAGTCAGAAAAGCAAAATTATTAGCTTAAGTTTAATGTGCCTTGTGGTTCCTTGATCTCAAGCTCTGTCATCTGAAACCTGCTTCTCAGTATTTCCTTACATGTGGGGTTTAAAAAAGAAGAAGGTGACTGCTGTGAGTGTGTATCACTGACAACAGCTTTCATTATTCTACTTTCATGTGATAAAAAGCTTAGAAGAGGGCTGAGCAACCTTCAGCTCCAGGCCACAGTCATGGTTCCCTTGAGCCTTATGTCTCTTTTGATCATGATCACTGAAATCTGCAGACACAACTTCTCATCAAAGCTAATACTTAGATAGGACACTACCTAGAAATCTCAGGACTGCTGGCTAGATTGGGAACTGATGCTCACTCACTCATTCACTCACTCACTCACACTCACTCTTTCTCTCTCTGTCACACACACACACACACATCTTGAACAAGGCAATGGTAATCCATTTCTGTAATGTCTCCAAAAATACAACATCAATATGTCCATATAGTCACCAGGAGTCAGATTTACCCTATGAAATGCATTATCTGTTAGTATAACAGCATACTGAACCATTCAACTCTCTGAATAATAACAATGCAATAGTGTAAAAAACTGAAGAAATAAAGCTAAAACAAACATTTAATAATCTGAAATATATGTCTGTCTACTCATCTATGTCTGTCTATCTGTTTGTCTGTATCTATCTATCTATCTATCTATCTATCTATCTATCTATCTATCTATCTATCTATCTATCATCTACTAATCATTGTACAATGGCTAAGAGTTGGACTTAAACTGGGGAGATGTGAGTTCAAATCCCTGCATAGTCACAAAGTAGACTTGAATGGCATTGTACTAGACCAGTTCCTTAACAGGTCTGCTGTGATGCCAAATGAGAAAATTATGTAGTGTGCCTTGTCCTGTTTCAATAAACACCAGAATCAATCAGAGGCATCTGCGAGATCAGAAGCTTTTGTTGAAATGATTAAAGCAGCATTATGCCACAGCAGCATCTGTTCTGCCCATTTTATGGCTCACATACAAAAAGGGTAGAGCTTACAGTGTGACCCTACTTTTATCATTTGCTCCCCCCCCCTTTGACATCTCCCCCCTCCCCATGGACACCTCTAGAATAAACTGTGGCTCTTAACTGCCCCTACAGTCATGGTGAAATAGATAGTGGCATTCTGTGTAGCCTGTTACCTATGACATCACTGGGTATCACAGAAAATCATATCATTGGCAGGGCCCTTCCCATGCTGTCATCGCCCATGGCAGAAGCCAAGATAGATCTCTTTCACACTATGCCATCTTCCCAGGTTTGCCATTGTCCTCTCAACCTAATGGAGCAGACAGGACTAGGTGGAAATGAATTGTAATTATCATGATTATAGGAAAACATGCATTAGACTTCACTTTCCAGGCAAGATCAAGAGCCTCTCAAAACTCACAAGAATATTCAAGAATTGAAACTAGGAAACATTCATTGAAGAATTAAGAACCCATTATAATTTCAGTAAGGGGACGTGGTGGCGCAGCGGCTTAATGACGCTGAAAGTTGCTGGCCAGAAATGGTCGACGCTTCAGCAGTTCGAGTCCAGCCTTCGCGTTAGCAGGGTGAGCTCCTGTTTCCTCCCCAGTTCCTGTCAACCCAACAGTTCGAAAACTCACGTGAGTAGATAAATGGGTACTCTCACTCTGGTGGGAGGAAAAATGCTGGCAGCACCTTGCAAAAAGGAGTCGGGAGCAGTTGCTGGTAAGCGTGAAAAACCGCCCGCGCCCGAAAAGGGCACAAAGCAACGGAAACCCCGCCTCCTGTGCACGCCAGCTGGGCTCTGCTCTAGGAAGGAGGCTCTGGCAAATCACTTCCGAAACATTTGCCTTGAAAACTGCAAGGACTCGTCCAAGCAGTCACTGCAGAGTCGGTAACGACTGAGCGCAGATAAAAAAATAATAATAATAATTTCAGCAATTTTAGAGATTTTGAAACATGTTCAAGACTCCTTACATTTTGATGTCTGTCCCATCTTACTCAACCTTGGCTCCCTCTGTTGGGTGGTGTGGCTTAATTCCATCTTTTCATTATTTATATAACATGATAATTTGCTATCATGTTTTTCTTCCCTAGTTGTATGAGAACTAACTCTCACAACATGTAACAAAGAAAACAACAGAGTTTTCTTTCAGAGTTCAGGGTGAGATTGACAATCATTTTCATTTATGCTTTGATACACAGTAACAGTGGTTATCTTTATTTCATCACCTTATTATACTTTGTAAAATAAATAAATTCAGTAAGTCTGCCTTTGCTACATTGTTAGCAATGCAACTAAGAGAGATATCACTGTAGCTTCATATTCCTAGGTGAATTTCTTCTGAATTGTTCACATCTCTATTAATTTAGGATTACATGAAAAAAACTATGGGGCTTCACAGATGATTGGACTGAATGCAGATTTCTTGATCTTAATTTGTACAAGTGGGAATTACTTGATGATGCGTTTGCTCAGGAATTGCTTCTGTACTATTTATCAGCCCAATGTTTAAAGAAATACAATTCTTGATTATTTGCCATTGGTAAACAAAACAAAACACCTTCCCTCTATATGTAAATTGTTATCACTAACACACCCCCTCACCTTCTGTTCACAAACGCAGAAGAGTAGAAATAGAGTATAGATAGAGAATTAAGGATTTATTCTGTGTGTCCCCCTTTAATTTATCACTCTGCCTATTCTTTGTATAATACAGTGTTTTTCAAACTTGGCAACTTTAAGATGTATGGACTTCAGTTCCCAGAATTCCCCAGCCAACATGCATGGGAATTCTGGGAGTTGAAGTCCACACATCTTTAAGTTGCCAGGTTTGAAAAACATTGGTTTAATAGCTTGACAAAGAAGATTCTTTTTTATTTTTTTCCTAACCACTCACACACAGAATGCTCTTGAATTCTTCTCCTAGTACGATGTAGTAGGATGTAGCTATACTAGAAAACTAGATCCTAGTTTTTTCTGATTCCTACAATGAATTTCCTGTAAATAAATTTCCTTTCAGTTATTTAATTCAAGTTAGATTCCTGTTCTCAGGAAACTTCACATTACATACACAAAACGTTTCAACCTCCATGCCTATGGAGCTTCGGTGCAAAAGAAAGCGTAGTATGAGTAATTGAAAAATGAATGTTCTGTAGATGAAGGCAAAGTTGATAAGGTACATTTTACCACCGCTTTTGCTCCTAACATGATTTTGAAAAATAGGGTTGCTGATGCTCAGAAACCACAAATACATATAACAACAAAAAGTGATAATTGGAAAAAATAAGGTCAAGAGAAATAGATAAATGAATGATTTCAGGATTTCTTATGGTTTAGTTTCCCAGAAGTTTTCAAGCAAAGCTGTAATTTCCACAATTACAGTAACTGCATCTCTCTTTCTGTCTCTATCACTCTCTCTCTGGGTATATTTATCATTGCAGTGATTTAAGTGCTCTTCCATACTAGGCTTCTGCTAAATAAAGTAATTCACCACCCGCCTATAATGGCAAGTGATTCAAATGTACAAAAAAGCATTGTCTAGTCTACCTAGTCATTGTACCAAGAGTAAGACTGCACTGTAGGTTCTGGAGAGCTTTGTTCTTTGAAGGTGGGGAAAAAAGAGATTTATATCAGTATGGCTATGCCACACAAAAGCATTTATCCCTTCCCCTTCATCCTCAAGGAAGCATTCATAGAAGCAATTATCAACATGAAGAGACATTGATCTTTTGTTCCATTAACATGTCACCAATATTCAATCAACAGTCTAAACAATAGAAAGTATTATGACCATCAACTGTGATGGTGATCAGAATCTTCAAGGAATGAGGTATCATATTCTGGAAAGACTGGAAAATATATATGCTATTATGTGTGTGTGTATGTATATGTATATGTGTATGTATGTATGCATGTATATATATGCATATGTATATGTGTGTGTGTATATATGTATGTATATGTATATGTGTGTATGTATGTATATATATGTATATGTATATGTGTGTGTATGTATATGTATATGTATATGTGTGTATGTATGTATGTATATGTATATGTGTGTGTGTGTATGTATGTGTGTGTATGTATATATGTATGTGTGAATATATATATATATATATATATATATATATATATATAATGTTATAAGGACAGTCTTAAGGACAGACTTTCAATAAGCTCGTGACTGAAAGACGCTAACTACAGTATTCAGAACCCTGGGTAAACACTGATATGAACAAAGAATGTTGAATTTGCCAGTGATGAATCCAGTTGTGCTTATATCCTCAAACCCAAGAGGTGAAAATATTTGGGATGCTAGGATTTAATCAGGGTAAGTTATCCTTGGAATGAGGTGGCTGAAAGGTGATTGCATTTCCATTGTATAGAGTATATTTATACAAGTTAAGTGTAAAGTATAATGGTATGTGGGAATGACCTTGGGACACAGGGCAAAGATCCACACCAGAGCAATGGTCAGATAAGAGGCAGCTTAGCCTGCAAAAGGAATGTGGGCATGGCAAACATCTCAGAAGGGACCCTTCCTAGTTTCTTGGGCTATAAAGGTGATGTGGGAGAAATCCACTTTCAAACTTGAAAGATTCTGTTACTGTAACCTTACAAGAAAGTAAAGCTAGTACTTCTAGGTGTGCTTTTTGTCTTGACTACCTTGCACAGCTGACATAAGGTGATAATACAACCATTAGGTCCCCAACAGATTTCTATTTGGATTTCTATTACTGGATTCCTGTAAGGAATGGGTACACTGTTGGAAAATTTGAAGGCCCAAGTTAAGGACAGATTGTCATGGAGAAAAATTATCTATGTGGTGTTGATGCTGACTTGACGGCACATAACCAATAAATAAACTGAATTTCTAGAGAAACGCATGGTGCCATAGGATTTCCTGCTCAGAACAAAGTCTGCCCAGTTCAAGCACAATCTTCCTGCTATACATTGAAATCTCACTAGCCTCCTGCCTTGATTAGCGGGAAGAAAAAAGGTGAGACATCTCTACCGAACATCTGTGTCTGAGGTGCAGAAGATGGAAGTTGTGTGAAACCCACTAGCATCCCTTTTCCAGCCTTTACAGCTTCTCCATGGTGGGAAGGGCCAAACATTTCAGAACATTGGGGGTTTAAGACACAAAATAGATGTCTCACACTTTGAAGAAGGCTAAAAGACCCATGTCATTCATTTGTTCATTCATTCATTCATTCATTCATTCATTCATTCATTCATTCATTCATATATCACATTTATATAGCCACCCACTTTCACAAAGTGACTCTGGATGGCATACAGCAATTGAATAAGATAACAGTTGGATAAAAACAATCATTACAAAAGATTAAAAAATGATTATTAAAATGTAAACATTATCATTTAAAAAAAAAAATCAAATTATAAAATATAAAACCCCATGGAGAGAGTAGAGTATCAATCATAGTGGAGCCATCTAAGAATGTCTCCGGTTCCCAAAGACCCCCGGCCTGATGACATAACCAGGTCTTGAGGGACTTCCTAAATGATAGCAGGGAAGCCTCACTTCAGGGAGGAGAACGTTCCACAAGGAAGAAGCCACAACAGAGAAGGCCCACCTCCTGGAACCCACCAAATGCAAGTCCCTGGCTGATGGAACATGTAGCATACCTTCCCTGGCAGAACTAATGGGATGAGCTGACATAATTGTGGTCCCTCATGACCTGGCCTCATGCCATGAAGGGCTTTAAAGATTCCTTAAATCTTTAAGGATTCCTTAAATCTCCAATCTCTTTCCCCAGGCAGGCCTCAGTCTTCATGAAGTGTGATCCTTGAAGTGTCTGGTATGAAAAGTCTGGTATGATCTTTGAGTCAATGGAAGTTGTTCAGAGCTTACCTATCCTTTCTTAGAATCATTTTTCTTTCTACTTTGCAACATTTTACCACACAATTACCATTCACCATTTGTTAATTCTTACGAGCCATTGCTCCAGGAAAATGGAAAATGCATAATAGGTTGGGATTTACACTTCTTGTTGAACCCAGGTTGTTTGATTTTGGCTTAACTGAATATGTGAATTCAGCCATGTGGATTGTAAACCAGACCACTATGGCTTGATCAACAGCAGTTGCTAGAACAAGCCATTGCCACAGAGTAGGTTGTAAAAAGTATAGAACATAATTTTCATGCGTGAGGATGTATTTCTCAGAAGGGTGGGAGATTTTAAGAGATAAAATGAATGTCTGAAGTTTTGCAGATGCTTACCCATTTCACCCCTTTAAAGAATCCCAACTTCCCCCAATTAGTCCCATTTATGGAACCACATAGTCCAATGTGGTCTTTCAGCTGATTAATGTTGTGTGTCTTTGGCTTAAAGCAATGTATGGTGTCTATCACACAGTTCTGTGGAATCCTGTGGAAATTTTCAACAATATCAAATGAAACTTCAGAACTGGAATTCATCATCATCATCATCATCATCATCATCATCATCATCATCATCATCACTTTTATTTAAATTTGGCACACAACTCCCAGTGACTGAGCAAAATTCAGTACATATATAGCAAAATACAGGCAGAAAAGTGTAAGTAAGCTCGCATGTGTTTTTCCAAAAACCATGCTCTACTGAAAATACAGAAGGAGATTGCCATCACCTTATTTTCTTCATAGCAGACTTTCAAAACCTCTTTTTCAATAAATTATGATTATTTCCAAAGTTTTTAGCTTTGTAAGAGATTTTTTTCCCCAAAAGTAGTTAATTCATTCATTTAAAATTTTACCTAAGATCACAAAAGCTTGTTTTGACTTTTATGGGGGAGGGGCTGATTTAACACACGGACAACATCAAAGGAGCTTTGCACTGTAATATAAAAAGAAAAGCAGGAACACTATCACAAATCACATTTTCCAGTAGCACTTAACACTTACATAAAAATTCATGAATATAACATAAATGAGTTTCAATGAATACAAAATAAGGTTTCTTTGTGTTTTGAATAAGTTGATGAACTTGTCAGAAATATTATAACAATATTCATGCTGTAGAAAATTATAGTCATCATAAGTGGTTCATAAATACTTAAGGCCAAGTATACAACAACAACAACAACAACAACAGCAACAGCAACAATTTGGAAAGTGTCACAAAGACATTGATTCTGTGTCCCACAGTCCCAAAGGTATAAACTTCTGAGCAGATACCTGGGATTAATCCTCACTGATCTTAACTACACTAACTTTTATGTATTTATGTTAGTTTATACAAACTTATTTAGAAGGATAAAACTGGCTGTAGTTCATTTCTTTTGCATCAGTTAATGCCCAGGAGGAATTTGGATATCCATTTGATCAAATGCCTACATTTATGCATGGATGTATTCATTGATTGGATTTATATACGCCAGTTTATTGCTGAAACATAGTATTCAAGATTGTTCAAAATAACATAACCTAACATAAAAATAGAAACAAATTTAGAAATATAATTAAGGTGCAATCTAAACAGATAACATCAATTATGTCCAATACATTTAAAAACAATTCAGTAGCTTTCCTAACTTCATCACCAAAGATGAAATACCTAGGCAAAATGTTTTACAACCAAGCAGGGTTAGGGAAGAAATTTCCAGGATGAAATTGTCTGATACTTTGGGGGTCTTGCTGAAGAGTCAGGACTGCAAATGGAAATATCAGAAGAATGACCAGAATATGGGAATATGAGGATAAAGTTCATAGCAAATATTTTTTGAAAACCAAAATTAAAAAAAACAACAACCCAGCAACACTTAAGATCATCTGCTTAGTTATGCATACTTACCACAACTTCTAAAAATCCTCCCCGTCCCCCATGCCCAGAAAAAGGCTGGGTTGTGTACATCACGTTAAATGTCTATTTTTAAAATGGCGATATTGTTTCATTCAATTAAAAGCATCAGTCCACTTATTCTGTGTTTCTTATTTGAAATTCTAATCCTTTATTAACCAGTCTGCAGAAAACAATATTAGGACTGCTAGGTTTTATCTGTGTAGATAGATCCACAGAATTATGCTGGAATAAACCTGAGTCTACTTTCTGTAATAACTGGGGATAAAACTTGATAGAAATTGCACATTGCTTTGTCAAGTGAAAAGTAAACAATTGTTTTGTATGATGTTTCTTTCAGGACAGCAGAAATGGGAGCATGGCACACATTTCTGCCACTAAGGTGATTGAAACATATTGGAATTTGTTTGCCTGAAGAGATTGTTTGGATAAAGAGCCTTTTGTTTGTTTGGGCAGAATTTCCCAATTTCATGAAAACCAGAGTAAAATATTCTAGATCAGGTACTTGTTAACTGGTTTTAAATGGGCTAACAGAAGGCTTCCCTTAAGTGCTAAAAAGAAAATAGACAGAAAGAACTGGCAGAACTCAGGCCATAGCATTTCTATTGTTATTTTATTTTATTTTATTCAGTTTAGGCTCTGCCCAACTTCAACTGACCCTGGACAGCTCACCGGATCCCATCTTGTTCAGTTTTGTATTGGGATTTTTAAGATATACATCTTAAAGATCCGAACACAAAACAGAACAAGATGGGATCCGGTCGCTCTATACAATCATAAATAAAGGGGAACAAAGACACATCCAACAGGAGGCCCCATCCATCTCAAGGCCAGGCTTGGAAGAACAAATAGGTCTTCAAGGCTTTATGGAATGCCAACAGGCCAGCAGTCACATGGATTTCAGGAGGGAATCTCATAAAATATAGTGCTGTAGGCTACAATCCACCATATATTTCTTTAAATTTTAATGCTTTGAATGCAGAATAGCAGCAGTGGAGTAAATGGGGTACTTAAGCTGTCACTGATGGACTGAAGTATCTTGAGCTATTGCTCTCCAGCTGCAGAACTATTAGAAATGAGTGCCAGGATATTAGAAAAAGCTCCTCTGCAGAGGAGCATAACATAATCAAATATAGATCTTAGGACTGAAGTCTGGGGCCCTACCTCCTTGGGTGAGGGGGTAGCAAGGCCATTTAGAAAACATCTCAGAGAATGCAGTAGTACTCAGACTAATATGGACATGATGTGGCCCATAACATATCAGACTCACCATCATATTTTATTTTATATTTATTATTTTATATAATATTTTATAGTCAGGAGGTGATGAAGAGGGAGGCACATAAGCAACAAAAGCAATAACTTCTACAGGAAGAATCTGAATGTGAAAGAATGTATTAGAATGAAAAGAAAATGAATGTTAAGAAAAACACTGGAAAAAAGGGAATACAATTGGTCAAAGAGTTGAAAAATCTGAAAGTACACAAATCCTTGCCTGTGTCTCTCAAAGCTGCTGTAAGATTCACTATCCCTTCCACAAATTACTGTGATTGGTGCATCTCTGGTAAGCTGTTTCCAAGTGGTTAGATGATAGATCTGGCAAAATGTTCCTCATCCTATCTAGTGTTTTGTTTTATTTTTAAAGGAAAATATCTGTTTTTCTACAGAAAGAATCTATAGAATCATTTGATTTTCCTAGGGCTGTCAGAAGTTCCTGATCAATTTTGGTCACTTCAAAGAAAGTCCCAGTTCACCTTGTTCATTTGTCAAATGGTCCAATTTGATCTGAGATTTAACTGAGTCCTTTACATTTTCCAGTATTTGCCTCATGGAGCCAAAGAAGAAAAGACATTTCTTGCTTACTACATGGGGAATAGGATAAGACATACTCTTAATAAAAACAGTTCCATTCTCTTCCAGAGATATGTCCAGAGTTGAGTCCCTGGTTTTAATACAATGTCCCTTAATTCTGCTATTGATTTTACTACAGTATACTTAAAATCAAATGGTATTGAATCAATGATATAATTTAGGATTAGCCAGATGGTTCTTCTTCATAACTTAAACCTTAAAGGGACAGACATTTCATAATAGCAATTGCTCTGGAAATTTGACTGCATAATTCACTGTTTTATAGATTTATAATACTGAATTATAGATTTCCTATTTTAAAAGCAAATGTACTCAGTCAAGACACTTGCCAATTCACATTCAGGATAAGTTTTGAGCTCATCACATATTGTTTCTCAAACAGCATGCACTGTCCTTGCTGTAGTCAATGGAGCCAAACCAATTTATATTAGACTGTTCGTTTTATTTTGATATTTCATACAGTTTGAAAATGACCTAAACAGATTTTCAATGTCTGTAGTAATTTCCCAGAGTACTTCATTTCTAGGCTATATGAGAGCTCATGAAATTAGAATACTAATGTTTAAAATGAAAGTACAATCTTAACTTTCCCCAACAGTTATGCTTTTCAAATACAATTCCTGCCAAACATTAACTCCAGAAGCTTGTTGCTGAATTTTGGTCAATAAATTTTAGTTTTATTTTAGTTTTAAAGGAATAACACAATGGTTTTAGCAGATCATAAAGTATTAATTAGTTTGATATTGATTATAGAGGACAAAAGAGATACTCTGGGTGTATAGCAGTATATATGTTTGAAAAAGAAAAAGATTTTTGTTTGATCTGAAGTATGCTACACCATAGATTTCTTAGATGGATAAAGGATATTTATATGAGACAACAAGGTTACCTGAAACTCATTATTTAGGTACATTGGCATAGGGGTTTTTCTAGTCTGCAGTTTGGTACTGAATCAAATGTTTGTTTGTTTGTTTGTTTATAATTTATATAGCCGTCCATTTCACACAAGGTGATTCTGGGTGGTGTACAACAATTAAAAAATAAATACCTAAAAACAAGTATACATTAAAAAAACTGTAAAAACCCACAAAATAGGAGGGGATAAAATTAATAAGGGAGCCATCGTAAAATCTCCCTGGTCCCTTGGGACCCCCAGGCCTGATCACATAGCCAGGTCTTGAGGGACTTGTGGAATGTTAAGAGGGATGGAGCTAAACTCACTTCTGGGGAGAGAAGATTCCACAAGGTGGGTGCCACAGCAGAGAAGGCCCACCTCCTGGGACCTGCCAAATGTAATTCTCTAGCAGACGGGATATGCAGCATGCCTTCTCTGCCAAATCCAATGGGATGGGCAGATGTAATCGGGCACAGGTGGTCCTTCAGGTAACCCAGCCCCATGCCAATAAAGGTCAAAATAGCACCTTGAATTGGACCCGGAAGCAAACTGGCAACCAGTGCAGCTCGCGGAGCAGAGGTGTAATGTGTACCGCCCTTGGGGCACACATAACTGCCTGTGCCGCTGCATTTTGCAGCAGCTGAAGCTTCCGGATACTCTTGAAGGGCAGCAGTTTTGAGATGTGTACCATCAAAATAGAGGACCTGATGTTTGGCAGAGAACCCTCTTTCAAAATCTGAGCTTGGACTATTGTACTGTTGGAAAGAAATCCTACAAAGTTTATTTCCAACCCAGGAATAAAACTGTGCAGGCAGTTGCTTGAAACAGATGAAATATATTTCTGAGCAAATGTACAAAGCTATGAGCCCCTTCCTTTACACCCATTATAGGGAGAAGCCTTGCTATTGCTCCTCAAAAACAGAAGCACACAAAAGCATGCCTTGAGGAATTCCAAGAAAATGCACTTAGCCAGCATTCCGAGAAGAAGCCCTCCATAGTTAGCTGCTCCACTGGGTTGTGGTTTTCTGCTTGTTTCAAATTTGTTGATTGAAATGGTAATCTCCTAGGGGGAAAGGATCTCTCCTTATCTGATCAACGAGATTTCCTGTTAAACCTTGGCTAGGAAGGAATCCTATTAGCTTAGCATCTCTCACTGCACTTTAGTCTATGTATTTGGCCCATTCTAATTGTAGTTTCTCATCTTTTGCTTTGATCGTGGAGGGAAGATTTTATGGTGGGGAGAAGGATTTTCTTCTCACAGTACATTAATTAAATTTTGTTGACCTTATTATGTCTTCTACCATGCAGATAATTTCCAAAGCATGATGATCTGTATGGTTTTTATTTTGTAGACCTTTAGTTCAAGAACTGAAATCTTTGCTTGGAATCCACTCAAGCCTTTACCTATGCATTATGATATATATTATCTAAGACACATGACTTGATCTGGAAAGTCATGTTCATGTGACCATCTCTCAAGGCACTTGTGATAGTGAGGAGAAAGGCACAAGCTACTATTGGGAAGCTAAGTGCCAAGTGGGTAGAACCATACCATACTTGAGTGGGTAGAATCTGAGGAAGATGTTTGAATTGTTTTTGTTTTCACTTTGATGATAAAACTATTTTAGTTGGGATCTCTACTTGTCCACATTGAATTAGTTAAATAGATCTTTCTTTTGGGGGGATTCCTCTAAAATTCAATTGGTACAAGGTGCCTTCATTTGATTTGGAATTATTCTCTCCCACAATCCCTGACATTTCTATCTACTGACTCAAGAGTGCCTCATAGCAAGAACCACCCTATACTGCTAGTTAAGACAATCACCACTATCATTTTGCCAGAGCAGGAATTTTTTTCCTTAATAGCATGTTTTACTATAGCAGAAGGACAATGATAATGCTTCTCAGAAACACGGCTAAGATCTTAATTAATTCTCTCCCCCTGAGAAAGTGGAAGAAGAATTCTTATGTTCATCATCAGAAAATTATGAATTAGGTCAATATCTGAAGTAGATTTCTCCAGAATTCAGCCCTTGACATTTGCCATGATAGCAAAATTGATAACAATTTTTCTACAACATTGTTTAACCCACTGATTTCAACCCCATTCTCTTTCTCTTTGAAGAATATTTTTTATGTTTGTTCCAAAGCTTGTTGGGCAAAGTTTGAGATATAATTAGACAAAGCCACTGAGGCATCATTGTTTTGCTGTAGTGGGGAAAGCTATTTGGCTGGAGAGGACAAAGAAGTACTTTTGGTAGTAGGACAATTGCTTTTCAATCTACTGCAATTGGGGAAGTATAGAAGAAAAGTGTTGGCTACATGACAGAGAAGAAAGTGTGTGCATGTCTATTCCTGTGTATCTGTGAGAACCTATCTTGAGCTATCATGTGTCATCAGCCAGCCTCATGTGAAAAAGAAAAAAAAAATCAGAGAAGAAGAGAAAATAAAAATTGGTCATCTATTTAGAACCACTTACTCTCACATTAGAAACATTCAAGATTGGAAATAAATTTATCATTTTTAACCCCAATAAACAAAACATTCTTTCTAATGGACTTCATTATACAACAGTTTCAGTAGAAGGGTATATCAACAACTCATATACAATGAAAATCAAACTTTTCTTTTTTTTTTGAAGCAAAACATTACATTTGAACTCATTATCTGGCAACGATTGGAAATTATCTATGCACCAGCTTAGCCAATGTCAGTGTTTTTACTACTCTACAAGGATTTTACAGGAGAGAAGAGGCACTGTGTCTTTCTGGCAATAAAGGTTAAGCTGATTATTAGAAAGACAGTCAAGAGAAATTCCAAGAACATTTTTTTTTTTTTTTAAAGACTGGAAAACAAAGCCCTGACCATCAACTGTATGCATATTACACAGAACATCTGCAGAAATTTGAGGCCTATTTAACCGGTGGTATTAACTTGGTAGAAGAAAGAGAATATACATCTTCAATATATATTTAAAGTTTATAGTTTACTAATTATAGTTTAAGATTCATTCTTCCCAATTGCACAACAATCTCTTAGGCTGAGGCAACCTCTGAAGACTTACAGGAAGTGTCTAACTTTAGGGCTTTGACTCTAAAATTAACTTATTTGTCAGGAAAATGTTCATTAAAATTAACTTGTGTTCACCTGTGGCAAATATTTGGATGCAGAGAACACTGAAAAATTGTCACTGGAAACTTGCCAGTCAGTTAACCCTGTTGCTTTCTCACCTCTTCTTCCTGTCCTGGCATAAACCAGCACACATTGTAAAACACTAGTTATAAGGTTGTCATTAGGGAGATCATTGTCTACCTGGGGAGGGGGGGGGTGTGTTGGGGGGAGGCAAAGATAAGGTAGAGTGAGATAAAGCATCTTGGGGAGCTACAAAAGCAGGGGGCCACTTCACCAGCTTACTATGTAATAAATGTGTGTTTTTTGACTACCATCACTGGAAGGCAGAACTCCAACCCCAGCAGTTACTTTGGGAGCACCCGTGAGATACTTCATATATGCCCACTGTCTTCAATATCTAGTGCATGTGTCTGTGTGTGCATGTGTCTGTGTGTGCATACACAGACACACAGACACTAGACCTGCTGTGCCCCATTTTCTGTCTTTTTGTTAGTTTGATTACACAGCAACCATGTACTGCAGATCCTGAGGAAGTCTGAAAGAAAAAAAAAGCTTCTCTGCCTTGCTGAACATGCTATACATTTCCTGCTTTTCTTCAGTTGCTTTTTGCTCACCAGTCAACTACTTTTATCAGCTTGGTGATTCATAAGAAAGTAAAAATGATCCTGAGGACCAAATGAATGACCAGAATGGGATGCTGATGACATCATCCTGGCACCTAACTCATTATCTTCCATACAGACCAAATCACTTCTACTTTTAAGCTACAATATTTTCATTATTCCAGCAATTCCCATTTGTTTGGGATGTAGAAGGATTTATTTAGTATTTATGACATTCATTTTAGAATGAAAAGTTACATAGTTTCCATTTTTAATTATTTAACATATGTATAATTTTCTAGTAATGCATTCATGGTCTGATAAATGTAGCTGAAACTCCACAATAAATAGGAAAAAATTATATGTATTTTTCCATGCAATGTACAGTAATTTTCTCCTATAGATTATGAGTACAATCTATGAAGGAAAAAAAAACCCTAAGTCATTATATTGAATAAAATTATTTCTAGCCTTCCTGTGGAGGAGGATATTTTTGTTTTTGCCTTTTCAGTGCCATTTCCTTTGTCACTCCATGTCATACATTACATTGAATGTAAAAGGCAATACTTAGACACACACCTCAATTCAGAATAAATAACACAGTTATGGACATTTGATTCCAGTTATGTTCAATGGATATAAATGCTTTCAGGAAAACCAGATTTGCTTTGCTTCAGAAGTGGTTTGGTTCATTTAAAACATACTTAGAAACCTTATAGGGATTGGTTCATTTTAAAATTCACCATGTGTTCCTGGATAAGTAGGCTGTACCAATCAGATATTTGCTAATATCAGCCTAAGAGTTTTTTTAAACCATTCAGAATTAACTTGAGAACATAGTACAATGGCTAAGATATTACCATAGGATTGTGTGCAGAATCCAGTGTTAAATGAATAGAAGTCTAGGGATGGCCCAGTTGGTTACTTTTCCTGCACCCAGTTCCTTCAGTCTTCTCAGAAGAATTCCCACCCTTGAAGAGATTTCTGGGAATAAAGGGAAAGTCATCACTCCCAGTTCCACTGATGAAACAAGCTTCACTGTATAAGGAGGAATATTGGATGCTACCCTAAGAAGACAGAATGCACCTGAAACTGTTATCATTCTAATCATCATTGTGGTTATCAATTGTTCAATCACTTCCAACTCTATGGACATCATTTTGCCAGGACAGTCTGTCATTAGCTCCTTCTTTGTGTCCTTGTGAGCTCATGTTTGTGTCTTCCGTGACAATATCTAGCCACCTTGTCTTCTGTCAGCCTCTTTATCAATTGTCTTAGATTTTTCCAAGCGTCAGGGTCTTCTCCAGTGACTTTCTTCTTCATATAATGTGTCTAAAATAGTTAAGCTTCAGCTTCATGATTAGTGCTTCCAGTAAACAGACTAGTTTTACCATCATCATTAAATTCATGGTATTGACATTTACCCTGGTTCTGGTATCAATGGACATAAATCTGGGTGATAAAACTTAGCTAGGCAGTCTTTTTTTTTTTTTAAGTCTCCAGTGTGTTTATGATTCTGGAGCTCTAAAAATACAGCCACTAAATCTATCATAAAAGTGATTGATGTATTATATATTAATAGACAGCTCAGTCCAAAACATTTGTACTCACCTTGAATGCCCTCTGTGAAAAATCAAAATATATAGCATCACCTTCCTCCTCATCCTCTTCATCTATCAGCCCCAAACACAGTATCTTTACAGTGTTAGCAGTATGCTGTGATTTATAAGACTGTTTTGCATTTGAGAAACCTTAATCTTTTTTTGGCTGGAATGAGCATGAATCTGCCTAAGTGGATCAACCAAAGAAAGAAAGAAAAAACAATACCTTTTCATTAATATCAATCTTTGTCTAATTTAGCATATGCTATTGTTTTCTAATAAATTGACAAGTAATGATTTTTCATTTGTTTTGCATGTATTTTTGAAGAGCAATTATCTTTAGGAAAAATGTCAGAAGCAGCAAACTGCCACTGTTTCAAACACCAATGTACTTAAAGCTTAAACAGCCTAGTAAATATTAACCTGAAATGCACTTCTACTATCAGTTGTAATTATCTTACTCTTGCCTCTAGGTATTCATTATCACCTATGATTTTAAATCCACAGTAAATGGGAGATGATAGGATTCTAGATTTAAATTGTTAACAGTAATCTTACAAGTCTCTTATTGGGAAAAATGTAGTATAGTCAACTTCACTCATGGCAATCCTTGTATGTTTATGGTAATATTTTAAAAAGTGTTTCTCAAGCCCCCAGCATCATTAAAAGTGAATCTATGTCATAGAGGGAAGCATACTGGTTGTCATTCAAAGCTTAATCCTTGCAATAAACAAAGAGTAACCACTTCAAAACACTGGTGCAGTAATGATTAAGGACCATCTCTTAATCAGATGTATCAGAAAGAATTAAGCTTGTAAGTCACTAAAGGCTGGTTGTGATGGGTTAAAGTGCATAAAAGGAGGCACTGATAAGCTACATGTACAAATACAATCATAGCTGGAAATGAGTTCAATGTAAAAAGAAGGGTTTGATTCTAGTAAAACTGGTGAGTCTATGCTAGATAGATCTAAGACATTTTGCTGCCCAAAGCTAAGAATATTAGGTAGTGTTCCTTGTCAATCCATATGCAAACATTCTTTAGACCTTCCTTCAACCCTGGCAATAGAATCATATCTGTGGAGTCCTTGAGGTTCTCTGAGCTTGGTTGTTTTCTTGCAAATGTTTTGTTACCCAGCTAGGTAACATCTTCAGTGCTAGAGTGGAATGGGTTTTTCTCTCTGTATATATACAGTGGCATCCCCTGCCAATGTTGGTGGGGGTGGGGGTTTTGTTTTCTTTTGTTTTTTCCTCTGGTAATTCCTTGATTAGGGTATTGTTTACTGCTTGATTGTATGTCTGGTGATAATCCTGGTGTTAATCTCTGCTTATCTGGGTGATGATTGCTGGTGAGGAGAAGTTCTGGTCTTTTGTTTCCTTTTTATTGTCTCTTTTGAATAGTGTGTAGATGTTGTTTATCTCTAGGTGGGTGTTGATGGCTGCCTTGCCTGAATACCAGGCTGCATACCATATGTTGTAGATGACTCCTGTTTTTTCTTCTTGGGCTACTGGGTCTTTTGGTTTACTTAAGATGTTTTGGAGGGCTTTAGTTGGTTTGTGTGCTACAGAGATGCCACATGGTTGTAATAGTCTGTTGGTAGTTTCTGAGACATTTCTAATGTATGGCAGTGTGATCCTCTTCATAGCTTGTGTTGGTTGTGTTGTAGTAGGTTGAGCGGTCGGGCACTTTTTGATAAAGTTGCATGTATATCCATTTTGTTGGAAGATGTTGTATAGCTGGTCTGTTTCCTTTTTCTGCTGTTCTGGGTTGCTGCAGTGTGTTTGTGCTTGTTTGAACAATGTTCTTACACAGCTCCTCTTGTGGGAGGTTGGGTTGTTACTTTGGTAATGGAGTACTTGATTAATGCGGATTGTCTTTTGATAGACTTGGGTTTCTAATTTGCTGTTGTTTCCTCTGCTGATGAGGATATCCAGGAAGGGTAGCGTGTTGATGTTTTCTTCATCTCTGGTGAATTTTATTCATTTGATGATGTTGTTGATGGTTTCTTGTGTCTTCTCTAGTTGTTTTTTATTATAACAAAGGTGTCATCTACTTATCGGATCCATACTTTAGGTTGTATGTGTGGAGGTGCTATAGTTTCTAGGCATTGCATTATAATTTCTGCTATGAGTCCCGACAGTGGTGATCCCATGGGTGTGCCTCTGATTTGTTGGTATATTTGTCCATCAAACTGAAAGTAGGTAGTGAGGCAGAGGTTGATGAGGTCCATGATTCTGGATATTTCGATCTGGGTGTATTTGGTTAGGTCGGGTGTGTTGTGTAGTACTGCTAATCTGGGTTCTTTCACTAGTTCTGGGTTTATGGATGTAAAGAGTGCTGTGACATCAAATGAGACCATAATTTCATCATCATCTATGTGTACATCTTTGATTTTCTGGAGGCGCTGTAGTGAGGAGGTGATAGAATATTCACTCTTCTCTGTGTGATGTCCAAGCTTTTTGTCAGTTCTTTTGCTATGTTGTATGTTGGAGTCCCTGGAAAGGATACAGTTGTTCGGAGAGGTATGTCACCAGTTCCTATTATTTGAAAAAGAAATTATATTTCCTTCTTTATTAAACCATATATGGAATGATGAAAACAGGTCCTAAAATAATATTACAAAGATTCCTCAGCAGCTTAAAATGTAATTCCATTCCTGTAGTGCAGTAAACATGACATTATAATATAAAGTTAGCTTTACTTATACTTGATGACTCTATATCACTTGGACACAAGCAAGGGCTATATTTAGTTGTGTGGTGGATTCTAATCTAGTGTAACAGATTAATGAGAGTTTTATGGGGCATCTACAGACCCTCAAACTAGCAGATTATCATCAATTTGTCTGATCCACATTACAGCTCCATTTTGCATCTTGCATGGTGTAATTAGTCACACAAATTAGTTTAACAATGTGCCCCATACCACCTTTTTATACCATCTTCCTGCCAAGAGACCCAGAACATTGATTTGGCAAAGTTGAGAATGATTAGTCAATCTCTGTAAAGTAGGCAAAAAAATGTGTCTTCTGAATGTACAGTATGACTGCATGTTTCCGAGAAAGTGAAATGAATGGAAGGTATCAGTGATGATAAATAAGATCATTAAAAATATTTTTTTTTCAGACTGATTAAAATATACTGTTTAATGCACTGTTACTCTTACCCTGAGGGATGATCTAACAACATTTTGAACAAGGAGAAATAAGTATTTGACTTTTAAATGCACGAGGAAAAGGATATGCCAGCAATGAATAAATTGTTTCTGCTACAGCTCTTATTTTGCCAGAGCAGTTGAACCAAGACTACTTTTTTTTTAGTACGGGTTTGACGACTGGATCTTTCTTTTATGGACAGTAGTTGATGCTATGAGCCAACGTTATTTGAAGGCACATTTTATCAATTCTAATTACATTTATTATTCATAGTTATATCAGTTTCAAGTTCAGAATTGTCACCTATATCCAGGTTATATATAGAGTATGCAACAGTCACATTAGATTTCAGTCCTATACATCACTTGGGATAAGGTCCATTGAAGAGAATAGATGCATTTGCTAAGGAGGTATATCTAGGAGTACACTGAAAAAAACATTATATTCTCTCAGAGTTATATAGTAGAAAACAATCTGGAAGATAAATATGGTTAATGCCCAGATTGCAAGAATTTTTATCCAGAGATGCAATTCAAGGAAACTATTAATACAATTTATTTTGCTTTAATCCAGTTCTACTAAAGGAAATGCTATGCCAAGTTGAGATGCAGTTTTGCTTTTTTTCAGGCTTGATATGACCATGAACAGCTTTCAGATCTTTCTAAAAATAGAAACATAAAAAAGACAACTTTACCTCCCATTTTGTTTCCTATTAGATAGTTTACAGTGTTTTGCCTCCCTTAAAAGTATAGAAATGGTCCTGTTAAAATGACTTTCTGATGGCTAAAGAGAATGCTTGAAGCACAGAGGCATAAGTAAGGGACTGATAACAAAGAAAACAATTACTAAAAGCTTTGAAACACTCTGGACATACCTGATAAGTTCTAGAAATGGCAGAATGGTCCTGAAGAGGAAAAGACAGTTGATATTTTCCCAACATTTTATGCTTCACTCCCTATCAGTTATACTCAACAAATTCAGTGGTGAAGAGATTATGGGAGTTGTGTTCTAGAACACATAGAAGGCATTGGTCCCATCCTTTCATAATCAAGTCAGACAGATCTACGTTCCTCCACATCTGCCCAATGAAAATAAGTGTTCTTTCCTTCTTTGTTCCTTTCATCTTGACCTTTCATAACTATTTTCCCCTATTTATTTCTATTAACTCAAAAACAGAATCTAGGAACCAGAACAATTCCATTTCAGATAATATGGAAGGTGTCTCATACCATTAAAGAAACCTGGGATATTTCTAAGGAGGCATGTGTGGTAGAGAGTAGCAGTAAACCATGAGTGAAGACTTTGGGCCCATTTCTACTGGTATAGGACATGCATCAGACAACTATAGATAAAGTATATTACTGTATGTTTATTTGGTAGTGTATAGCTAACCCTGGGGATGTTGTGCAGAAGAAGTATGGGGAGTCATCATCTAGATTTGAACCATCAACTATAGAATGGGTAGGTTTTAAACCTTTTCTTAGTAACCACTTTATGTCTGAATCTATTCTTGAATACCCAGAAGTTAAAAAAGAATACACATGGACCCCACTGAAAGTTTCAAAGTTTAAAGCCTTTCTTTAAACCTCTGTATGGGGGAAAAATGTAAAAATGAAGTAACTGAAGGGGAAGATTTAACCCCCTTTCCCAATTTGAAAGCTGTGAGATTATCTCTAATCAAGGTCCCACTAGTTTTCTGTTCACTAATTAAAATTCCCAGTACCGGCAATATGGAATGGATTATTGCACTTAAAGAGTGTTAAGAAAGTGAAACCAGATTTTGTATTCCCAGTTCATATGCTATCTGTGATCTTGGATTTGAATGAGTGGTAGACTCTTTGTGGGATGTTTGGTCTGGTAGAGTTAGTGTTATTTTTCCAGATGTTTGTTTTTGTGTTGTTTTGTATTATAATATTTTATAATAAGAAATAAATTTTCACATTCTACCCTTAGGAAAATACCAACCAGCCTTACATTTTCCATATAACATTAATTTTTGTTTAAGTGAGAGAATCTACCATTTATTTGTTTAATAAGCTATTTGCTTCTCATCAACATTTTAGATATTCGATTGGAAAGGAGGGATAGGTGAAATTTTATCCAGCCAGCTCAGAGGTGATTCTGCTTGGCTTCTTTTGAAGTGGCATATCTCTGGATCTTTCTCTTGGAAAGAACTTTTATATCATACATCATACAGCCATTGCATTTGAAAGAGAAGGGGATGACAACCTGAGCACCTGCCTGCCTCACTTGCATTCCAGCTGCTGCTTCTCTCCAGCTGGGGTAACTTATTAAATAAATCTTCCAGCCCAAATGTGTGGATGGTGAACAGATGCTAAAAAGATGCTGCCCTGCAGATTCATTCCATTAAAGATGAGAAAATAAGGTCTGCGGTCCAAATGCCCTTGTTGCACTGTGAGGAAGAGGTGTAGATAGATTCCCCTCCCCCCCCCCCCCCCCCCAGCCTGAAAGACAATCTTGAGAAAGGCTGGGGTGTTTATGTACTACAATTCATTGCAAAATAAAAATAATTTAACTCTGACCTGTGACTCCTGGCATTATCCAAAAATAATTTTAAAGAAACCAGAGGCTATTTAAAAAAAACAAGCTTTAATAATGAGCAAAAGTAAACCCTACACAGGTTATATGAACCAAATAACTGAGGAGCAAAGCTCAGCCAAGAGGCCATGTTCTACTGAAACAACAGCCACAACAAATATTTCCAAGCTTGTTAGAACATTTCCATTAGTGATAAAGTCAAATGGCTGTCCCAGAACCCAATGTTGAAAGTTTTCATTTCCTATATTTTATAGATAATTCTTTATTCAGTGTATCCAATTCACTCTTCTTTATATCTGTCTCCACACCTGATATCATATGGTCTATTATCTCACTGACCTTTTACCTATTTGAGGAAAAGGAAAAATTAAGGTTATTGAATGTTATCAGTTTCAGTTTATAATTGATTGATTGATTTCAAGATTTATAAGGCTGCCCAATTCAGACAGTGTGATTCTGGGTGGCATACAACATAAATACACAATAAATCAAAAAGAAGAAAGAAAGAAAATACATATAATATCAAACAGACAATATGTAAGACAAACATGGGGGGACGTCCACTCAACCAATCCTTTATACCTGGGGGAAGAGTCAGGCTTTAACAGCTTTCCTAAAGGCAAGAATAGTTGGGCCTGTCATATATCGGCAGGGTGGGGGAGATTGTTCCAGAGAACAGAGGTGACATCATCATCATCATCATCATCATCATCATCATCATCATCATCATCTCAAATTTATTATTGCTGCCTATCTTCAATGGACTCTGGGCAGTGCACAACACTAAAAAGTCATAAAAATAGATAACACATAAAACCATACAGACTAAAACGACCTTAAAAACAACACAGATCAAACAAAATAGGACCCCCCAAAATACAATAGTACATTAATACGGTAACCCAGACCTTGGACCAAAGCCAGGTTTTAAGAGCTTTCCTGAACCTCAGAAGAGAGGGTGCACTTCTTATCTCTGGGGGGATGCTGTTCCACGGAGTGGGATGGCTTAAGCAATACTTCCATCATTCTTGTTCCTCTCTTCCTTCTGGGTATGAATGCCAGGAAAATGAAGGCAGGACAAGTGGAAGTGATGTGTCTTCTCTTGTTTTCTGGTCACTGTTTAACTCCTTGGACGGGGCAAGAGATCAACAGCAACAATAAAACAAAAACAAAAAACAAGGACCTGAGAGTTTGGGGCTTATCAATGGGATATGGATCTTGTTGGTCAAATGTGGACCATGATGCCATTTCAACTTTTTCAAACATCAGCAGACTCCCTGTGCTTCATAAATATTATGTAACTATTTTTATCTGTGACTTTATTTAAAAAAGAACAAGTAGTAAAAAAGTGAAAGCACATCATTTCATCTCGCTAGTTCATGTTAGCTTTGTGCTTGGTAGGTTGTGCTCAGGGCATCCATGAATGGGGTAGGGGTTAGGTCAATGACATCATGATGGTGGGCACAACTGAGCAATTGAACCCCTGCCCTTTTAAACATGTGTCATACATCACACAAATGTAAAAAGGAACATGGACCAATTCCTCATTCTGTCCACTGTTTTGACATTATTGATCTCCTGGAGACACCCTGATTATGTTACACAACTACTCATCTGATTTTCTGCTTAGCAACCAGGTGCCAAAAAAAAGGAACCAATTTCTCCTTGGCCTATAAGTTCTTCATTACAAACAGCTCAGGAGAACTGATTGAATCCCACTTCGTTGCTTTAAAGTGACATCTATTAAGAACATGTTGACACTTGAAGTGAGGATTGCAATAAGATTTGATCTGAAAGTAAAATATTTTCAGAAAGAGAATCTGTTCTGCAGTTTTCAGAAAAGCTGTTGAAATACCTCAGGAATGGTAATTGTCAGTAGCTTACTGATTCTTGCTGAAGTAACAAATTGTTATTCATTGGCCAGCTGCTATTCAACCCAAAAGAATATTCAGAACATTTTGACCAGTTTGGAAGACTGAATCTATGACCATGAAAGTGCTCATCTGAATGATACACCAATTCTATGTCACCTTGTTCCAATTTCTGATTTTACTGACTTCATTAGAAGGGTATTGTAACTCATGTTAGATTGGAAACGCTGTGCATAAGAAGGGGAAAACCAAAATCCTTCTAACTCTTGGCAGCTTTGTTTTGTTTTCTAAAAGAAAGAGATCAGGAAAGGAATAGATTTGTTTTTCTTTCCTCTGTGTAGAAGTTGGGATTCAGATAATGACTTCACTTACAAGTGAGCAAATAAAAATCAGAAACTGGAGCAGGACCTCACTTAATTTGCATATTATTTAGTTTAGACCTAAACATGTGATCCATGGTACACTTGCCAGAGAGGAGGTCCCTTTGATGTTAGTGGGTTTTGCTTCTAAGTAGACTGATTACAGAAGTGTCATGGGGAAGGGGTGTCAGAAAAGTCAAGTTGGCAGCCAATACCACGTGAATGAAGCTGCAACTTGAGTGCCATGTGGACACTCATGATACACATGAAAAAGTGTATCAAGTGGCAAAAATCCATGGGGTCATCTCTTATGTACTGCTGCTGTCCTAAACACATTTACTAGGATACAACCAGCAGAGTAAAGGTCAATTTGCACACTCCTTTTGATATTGTTCATTGTTTTTATGGTGTTTTTATGCTGTATTATTGTTAACTACCCAGAGGCATGAACCTGAGATGGGCAGCCATATAAATTTAGATAATGAATGAATGAATGAATGAATGAATGAATGAATGAATGAATGAATGAATGAATGAAATATGCTAGCATGGATCCTCCCAATATGGATTGGGACCATAGTATGCAAGGAGGTTTAAAGATTTTTTTCATTGCCAGAACTTTCCTCCCAAATGCCTTTGGGGAGGGGGGATGGTGAATGGCTATGTTAGGAAAGATTAACCTTTCCTTTCCTCCTGCAATGAAGCCCTAACCTGGATCAGCCCCTCCCAACCCCCCAAAGTTTTTTTGATTAAGAACAAGAAATATACCTAGCTACACTTCCAAATTAAGATAATTTATAAAGTGAATTGAAAATTGAACTGGGCAACCCAGGGCTGACAGCAGAGTATGGTTAAAAAAAAAGAAGAAGAAGACAAGGTGGTGGCCCCAACAGTGCAATCAATGCTCTATTTTTTATGTCTGACACATGCAAAAAAAGGGATAGCTTTAATCACACCATCATGGCTGCCATCTTGACTATTTGGACCACATCTTGTAGACAGCCCTTGGGCAACCAGATCTTAACTGTACAAATCCAGATGACTAATAGAAAGGAAGCCAAGAATTAGAACAGTCTGCATTCCTTTGCCACTGTCTAATGGTTGCCCAAACTTTGCAGCCAAGAAGCAGTAGCCCTAATTTAAGATTAAGCTCAGAGCTTCCCTGCTTGAAGCAATTTGTTTAAAAATAAAAAGTATGCACACAGAGCATGGAATGCTAAACCATTACAGCCCATTGAATCCCCCTGAAAATCACAGGAAGCAACTTCAAGGTGCTTTAGTTTGAAAATATTTTTTGAAGGCTTAGCTATCCCTGCCTAAGAGTAACAATGAAAGAAAACATTACCCACCATTAACAAGAAAGCAAGCGTTACACAAAGCACAGCCCTCAAGGATTGCTTTTAACATCTTATTATACTAAAACCCTTGTATTGAATGTTCCTGTTTTTCAGTTATATTACACTCAGATGGCTGATACATTTTGGGACAAGTCTTAGTTAGATGAGTTCAAGGACAAACAGCAGTAAATGTTTCAAAAAGAGTTTGTAAGAGGATTTTAATATATTGTTAACAAATGTACAGCAAAGTAGTTGTTAGCAATACTTTAATACATTGTTAAAAGAAGCAATGCAGCATAAATGTACTTTCCAACAAATAAATCAGAAAAGACATAGTAATCTACCTAGAGCTGGTGTGATAAATAAAGTATAATATAAAATAAAAATGAACAGTTGTGCATTCCTGAAAATATTTAGTGAAAAATAAATTCCATTAAGTTTATGATTCCTCAATAAATGGTAATATAATTGTGGCCTCAGTTTTATACTAGAGGTCAAAACTGAAATAGTGTGCTTTTCCTCTGACTTATACATTTCTTCCTCTTAGGCATAACATAGGGTTGACTGAAATGTGCTTTTAAAGCAATTAATGCAGCTTTAAACAGAGCCCAGCTTAAGTGACAGCACCTAACCAACCTTAAATGAGCTAAAAACTAATCAGGGTCAGACCTGGTTAGTATGTTGATGGGGGACCACTACTTCATCATGCTACTATAGGCTTGAATGGGAAATTGAAAGGGGGGGGAAAAAGCCCATCCTGGAAAAAGGCAATGACAAGCTTTCATATTATTGCCAAGAAAACTGCATGAGGTTGTCCATCAAGTTGCCAGGAGCCAAGATTTTAAAACATATAGCAGAATGAATGAGGGTTGAATTTGGAAGAGTTGGAATGGCCTATTCCTCAGAAAACAGAATGATGTCAGTCTTGAGTACGTCTCTCACTCTCTAAGATTCCAATTAACAACATCTATCACAAGCCAGAAAAAGTCTGTCCCACTTCATTCCTAGTTGTTCAGATCAGTTTTGTGGATACACTGAAAACATTTTTGAGGTAAAGAAATGGTCAAAAATGTCACTCCCATCAGCATTCGGAAATGAGCTGATCAGTCCATTCTAATCTCTCAGAAATGTGGGGCTTCATTCTCTTGACTTGGCAGACTAGCTGTAAAATTTAAAACAAGTGGCATATCTGGGTGAAGCAGCCTGAAGCCTGCACCTTCCATCTTCTTGGTTCTCTGCATTTCATAACAGAGTGAAGAACTGAGAAAACGATTCAAAGGATTAGGGCTTGGAGCTATTCATCAATACCACACTCAGCATTAGATGGACAATTTAAGAAACCTTAAGTTTATTGACATTAGCATTTTAGAAACTATAGAGAATATTGAACTAAACTTTTTTTTTATCTTTCAAGGATTACATTACCGAAATCAGCATAGTGTTAATTATCTCTAATTAATACTATATAAATGCCACTTTATCCAAATAATATAACATATTTCTTGTGTCTTATAATACAATAAAAGAGTATTCTTTTTTAAAAAAATGATTCAAATGAGATTAGTGAATTAAAATATGGGAGTATCTTCTGCAAATTGTTCAAGGTGCTGTTGTATTGGATCTGTGTGTGTGTGTGTGTGCGCAGGCATGTGCACACTAACCTGAACAGTTCAATGTGTGGGGGTGTGTAGGAGACAGAGAGGGAGAGACAGAATGGGGGGGTGGAGTGGGGAGTGAGCATTAAACTGATTTGTCAAGGTGCATGCTACAGAATGGATGACACAGTGTTATACAGAAGATCATGTCTCTGCTAATTTAATACTCACTATACGTAATGTGTTCTTTGCATTTTCAATATTTTAAAATACAATTTCAGGCATCTTTGCAGAGAGCCTGTCCTCATTTTAATACTAATCCTCTGGCCTTTTAAGATTTGACTAATATTTGATCTTCAGTGCAGATTTTTTCCCCCATCTTTTTGAAATGCAGGAACACAAATTCTTCAGATTAAGCCAAGATCAAACTCTTGTAACATAATCAGCTTTTAATCCAATTAATCCTTCAGCCATCATGCAGCGAGACATGTGCTAGTTCGATTAGCTTGTGCATGGTAATGTAAAGGGAACAGCAGAAATACACATCTTTTTTATAGCCTCCTTTCAATATGTAAATAGTCTTGCAATCAAGACACTAGGGAGCTGTAAGGCTGGTAAGGATTTTTGAGAAGTGTCTATGAGAGGGATAAAGGAAGATAGGGAGATAGACATACAATTATTTTAGCCCACAGACTTAAGGTGAAGACTTCCCAAATCAAGCATGACTCCTAGTGACTTTGTGGATATGTTCTAATAGTTTCTTTGGAAATAATGTCTTTCTTCCAAGCTGGTCTTTTGACTTCTCGGACTAAACTATAATGCAAGACTGACCCAACTGATATTTTTTTCAAGATCAGCCAATATCACTAGGTGCTGTGACAATCGCCTAACAAGGCGGAACTGGGACATGGGATTAGGAAAATAATAATAATAATAATAATAATAATAATAATAATAATGATGATGATGATGATGATGATGAAGAAGAAGAAGAAGAAGAAGAAGAAGAAGAAGAAGAAGAAGAAGAAGAAGAAGAAGAAGAAGAAGAAGAAGAAGAAGAATGCAGAAAAAATTGTGGAACTGAAGAAAGATGAAAGTACATTACACACTGCAGTAAGAAAAATAAAAAGAGAAACCTATAGTTTGGGGAAAAGAAAAAAAAAGGGAACAAGCAAAGGGTAATACCCTTTCTGATTCAGAAGTGCAAAAAAAAAAGAGAGAGAGAGAGAGAGAGAGAAAGAAATATGTGGTGGCATAGAGAAAAAAAGACTGTTATAAGGTTCCTATGCAAAGAATTAAAAGGGGAGAATATAATAGATCTAGAGAGAGATCTGTGGTGGGCCAACTACAAAAAGCAGAGTAACAGCTCATAAAGGACAGAAAATAGGATCCAGGGCAAGGAGAGGAGAGTCTGCTTGCAGACAAGAATATGTTATAGGTGCAGACAGAAAAAAGAGTGAGAGAATGGATGTAAAAATTGCATTTAAAATGAAAACAAAAATAACTGTTGCTATTTACTTGTTGATACAGTGTTTTTGCATTAGTAAAAATTCACAATCGTTTGGGGCTGGCACTTCATCCAATAGGGCAGCATTTTTCTGTTGTGTTTCCAAACACAAGGGGAATAAAAGCTTGATTACCTTTTCAAGTTGAGAGTTCAACAATGCATGTGAAAAAGGAGGCATCCATCATTTTAGTACAATCAGATATTTCTGTGCCTCTTTTCCTTTTTCCCTTGTCTTTTCTTAGTGAAGAAGTTTTCAAAGGCACAGCCTGCTCTCTGTTCACATGGGCAAAGTCAAAGCCTTAAATAGGTAATTGGTGGAATGGGACCCTCCAGTATTATTTGAAATGTCATTGTCCCTATCATCTGAAATGTGTCCCTTTGGTCCAAAACAAGTTCTTTGCTATTATCAAATTATCAGATTTTTGAAACGTCACCCCTAGCATTGCCCAGTTCCAACTGAGACACAAACGGGAGTATCCTCAAACAAGGAGGCCTCATCAGGCCCAAGAACAGATGAAGCAACTCCTTTTTTTTTATCCTGAACTTTAGAACTGAAACATTGGCTGAAATGAAGTTGCTCATTTTGGGAAGTGAAAAGGCGGGTGTCTAAATAACACTGTATCTTCACCATTTATTATGCCTGTTTGACATATGCATGCTGGAAGACTAATTGCACATTCAGCTCCCCCATGGCAACATCTGAAAGTGTTATAAATGAATAACTCACAAATTGTCATACAAATTAAAAGCAATCATACATGTTAGTCTCTTGACTTATAGCTGGACTTTGCAAGCTCTATTCATTGTCATTTATGATAATCCTCAGTAGGTCTTCCTGTTTAATTACTAACCCTCTTGTATGCAGATGATTTAATAATTCATGCAAACTATCCTGCTGTTTGGTGTGATAAAATTTTTATCTGTGCACACTGGGAACAGATGAGGAGAAGTATTATAGCTCAGTTTATTCTTCCCCAATAGTTCACGACATTTACATCAGTCTCCTGTGATACTTAATATGCCAATCCAACAGCTATTTTCAACCATGTTTTGGATGATTGGCAGGCTGTCTATAAAACCTGTTTTAGGAAACAGGAAATGACAATAGCCCCATTCATGCCAAATTCATCATTTTCCAGTAGGGGAGTCCAATTTGCTGGTCAGCTGCCTGTACTTCTTCTTTGATCTTCCTTCATTAGGTGGCAAGATTAAGCATTCATCACCAAAGTGGAGTTATTAGAATGCTGGTACTAAATAAACTGCCTTTATCATAAAAGTACAGGAGGAATATATTAAACATAAGGAGAAATTGGACCCATTCATTCTAAACTTGGTTTCCATTTGGTAGAGTTTCTTTGGGCTGCCATGTAGGTGTTTCTAGGTCATGCTGATGTCTTTCATGTTCTGGGGTTTTAGACACTGGAGCTACTTGTGCTCTTTATTATTTCAGTGATAAGTAAGCTAAGAAAAATGACTAATTGCTTGGATGTAACTATTTTTGATATTTAACTCTATTTTTAATTTAACTTTTTAAAAACATTAAAGTAATAATTAAAGGGAAGTCTAAGGGGCATCCATGGGAGGGGTGTCAAAAAAGTAAAGATGGTGACAATGATCATGAGATTGAGGCCACCACCTTGGCTTTTTTGAATCCCATCTCCTCCATTCCCTGTTGATGCCCTGTGAAAACTTATTATTGGAATTTGATGGTATATAGAACTGGATGTTCCCATTATACCCTGAGAAAACAACTTTTTTGTAGTAGGAATTGGGACATTTTATTTTGATGGCTGAAAGACATAGGTATAATCTCAGATAAATAGGAAAAGGTTGGAAGCGTTGATCTTTATTTATGTTTGGGGGTAGTGGTAGTTGAAATTGGCTTAAGTGGCTTAACAGTTCTATTGTAGTGGATTTAGTTGATTTATACCTGAAGATTGGAGGACAATCATGAACATATTACTCAGCAGCTGAACTTTGGCAGCACAAATGTGCAGCTGCAATAAAGAGGATTTTAGCCTTTGAGTTGCAGCCTTTGGGAAACCAGATGGCCATTCCTGTCTTATTCCATATCCTCCACATCACTGAAGATTGTTATTGGCCAAAGAGAGGACCTTCCATTGGGGCTTGGAGACCCTTTCCTAGAAGAACATTAGGAGATTTAAGAGAGAGAGTCTTCAATTAGTAAGGCATGCAATCTGGAGGACAGGTTTGGCCACCCAATCCTAGCATTGCTGCTACCCAGCAGAGGAGGAAAAAAAAAAAAAAGATTCATCATGCATTCTTCCTGCAAGTGCTATTTTTGCAAAAAAGCTTAGGTATGTAAATGGTTGATGCTTCAGCGGTTCGAGTCCAGCCTTCGCATTAAACAGGGTGAGATCCTGTTTCCTCCCCAGTTTCTGTCAATCCAACAGGTCAAAAACTCATGTGAGTAGATAAATGGGTACTCTCACTCCAGTGGGAGGAAAAATGCTGGCGGGGCCTTGCAAAAAGGAGTTGGGAGCAATTGCCAGTAAGTGCGAAAAACCGTGCACGCCCGAAAAGGGCGTGAAGCAACGGAAACCCCGCCTCCTGTGCTCGCCAGCTGGGCTCTGCTCTAGGAAGGAGGCTCTGGCAAACCACTTCCGAAAAACAATTGCCTTGAAAACTGCAAGGACTCGTCCAAGCAGTCACTGCAGGGTCAGCAATGACTGAGCACAGACAAAAAAAAATAAAAATGTAAATATATTACATATCTAGTTTATTATTTATTATATATTTAATGTGTGACAAGCTTCTGACATATTATTTCAGTTGATTTTATAACAATTCTATAAGGGAAGCTTGTGTTGCTGTTATTAATATTATAATTCTATCATTATCATCATCATCATCATCATCATCAACATGGAATGGATGGTGAGAAATGATGACCAAATGCAGGTTTATGGAGTCCTTGGTGCCTTCTGAGCTTGGCTGTTTGCTTGCAGATGTTTCATTACCTGACTAAGTAACATCATCAGTGCTAGTGAGGATGGAGTTTGCTCCCTGTTTATATACAGTAGCTTTGCCTGGCTTCTAAGCATGCTATGACCACTCTTCTTCCACTGATAACTACCCTTGAATTTGGATGACATGTAAAGGCTCTCTACACATATAAATGTTCACACATGCAGTATTTACATCTGAAGACTGACATAGTCTGATGAGGGTCCAGGACCACATGGAGAAGCTGCACACATGCATTAATGGTCATCCAGGTCCTTCCCCATGCTTGCCAAATGCACTGATGGAAGGAAGCACTGCTGCCATGATTGATTGTTGCCATGGTAACATGTTTCATGCCCTCTTCCCAATACTTGCTACACATGTTACAAGGCATGCAAACCTTCTGTAATGTGACTGTAGATCAGGCCTGCACAACATATGGTCCACCAATGTTTTTTAAGAATTAGAATATGTACACCCCTACCCTGCCAAGCATCTCCAAGCCTTGCTGCTGCCAGCTCCAATGCTTCCACCACTCCACTAGCTGCAGAACAGCTGATTGGCACTCCAGGTATTTCTTTGCAGCCCACAAGGATTTTTAATATATCAGCGTAGCCCTTTCTCTTCAACAAGTTGTGCAGGTGTGCTGTAGGTTATACATTTCTGGATTTTCATGCGTGTCTTTCCAGTACACTACTTCATTGTTTATTTGTACTTTTCTTCTCTTTGTGTTTGGACTTGGGATTACAAAGAGATGGGGAATGTGCAATGTGCAGCCCACTAAGCCAAATGTTATACTCGCAGTATGAAATGGCACTTCCATTTTGTTCCACATAATTATACTTCATTTTCACAGCACTTTAATCACTGTGGAGTATAACATTTAATTCTGCTTTCTCAACATTCAAGGGAGAAATAATACTCAGACACAAATAGGAAGTCTGAACCAAGTACCTAATTTTACTTTGCCACTTTGCTAAGAATGAGGCTGCATCAACGTGATCCTTGCTGATGGATACCACCTCAAATCAAAAGGCCTTCCAGTGTTTGGAGGGGCATTTTTGTTAATAGATCAACCCATTTCAGATTATTAAAAGTTATAATGATGCTTCTCATTTCTTAAAGTGTAAATGGTGCGTTCCCGTGGGAGAGTGTTCCAGGTCAGAAGAAACTAATCTTAATTGCTAGAGGACATTCTTTTATCAAGAGGCCACACTGTTATGGGCTTATAAAGGAACACATAGTTGTTGTTATACATCTTGAATTGCTGAAGCTGGAATTCCATTTCCTTAGTACATGTTTGTTACGTTTCATGTTCTATAGGGCAGGCCGCTCATATTTTTATCAACAATTATTAACTTTTATGTTAAAGGGGGAAAAAAAAGGATGCATTTCCAAGGATAATTGCACTCAACATTGCAACTTGTTTAGAGTTCCCAGTATATTAAAGGGAACATATTACTAACTCTGATCTTGTTCCTTGCAACGATATAATAGTTATATCTGTATCTTGAGACTGAAATGAAAATTAAATGCAGTTCTGTTGTCGCATGTTTGCCTTAAAAAATGTAGATAAATGTATGTATATCTATATAGTATTTAACAGAGACGGGGAGATGACATGGTCACACTAAGGTCAGGGCTATCTATGGAGGGTTAGATGGTTGCCATGGTCACCCAAAGCCCTGCCATTTTTGTATTTGCATTGAGATCACACACATAAAAAGGGGCAGTTGCAACCGACATGTCCACTTTTTTGATCCCCTCCCAAAAATCTTAGATGAAATCCAAGGAACTCTATCCACTGAAATTGCACCGGGGGAAGTAAGTCATGATTTTCAGATATTCTCTTTTCCCAGCTCTGTGCTTATGCCTTCTTAATTACAAAGACTTGGAAGATTTCCTAAAGAAGATTTGGAAGGAGAGTTGGGAAGGTATTGAAGGAAATTAAGGCAGCACTCCATTTTGCAGGTGGAAGGTTTGGTTCTTAGATGGAATTATTTGAAGCCCACCTTAGAAGATTTCTGTATGTGCTTTTCTTTTTACTAACTCATAGCATTTCTTTATTTGCAGTTGCTGAAGAGGCAATGTTTTGACCGCCTGTTTCAGAATGTAATATTCCTAATTTTATTGTGGATTTTTACTTATACTCCTGTTGACTTTTTAGAATACTTTATTCTATGCGATAAAAACATTGGATTGGCATCCAGTGATTCCTCTGAGGAAGTTAAGGTGCTCTCTCTATGCATTTAGCATCCTAAATTGGTATAGAAATTGTGTTTTAGAGGAAAGAAAGGGATAAAAGGATAGTAGTTTCTCAAATACATTAAATCAATATATTTGAGGTTTTATAGCTGGGGTCGGCAAACTTTTGGAGCCACGCATAATGGTTTTGGGGGAATTGAGGACTAGAGTAATGATGTAAAATGGGTGGCCTTGTCAGGTGTGTGATACAGACACAGACACACAATTTAATTAGGTTAAACATATTGTAGAATTGCACTGCAATTTTAACGTGCTTCTTGCATCAAAATAGTGGAAAACTGAAATTCACTGGTACAATCAGAAGGGACACTGGGGTTGAGAAAAAAGATTCTGTGGGCCAGATATCTCATTCCCCCTACATAAAACTCATCTACATTCTGACGTTTTTTGCCAAGGAGTATAGGAAACCATTTCATGCATATGTAGCATGTCTACCCAAAATGGATTCTAACTCCAGGAAGTGTGGGCTGTATCTTTATAATAGATCTCCTGGCTTTTCAGATGCCATCAGACTTCTGCCTCTGCCATTTTCTCTGTCAAACACTAACACAGTTAATTTGCTAGAACACACAACTCTAGGGAAAGTTCCATTAAAGTTAGAGATAATGTGGATTTATTTGGAGGATATACAAAACAGAGACACTAATTAGAACCTAAAGTACTCTCAGCATGACAGCTTTTATTCTTTGCTGTCTATACTTTCCCACTGGTGATGACAAGCAATGGAGGGAAGCTCTTTTTTTTTTTATCAAAACTATTTTTGTTTGTTTCTATTTCACCCTACCCTCATTCTGTGTCAATCGTTTTATGATTTCAGTAGAAGACAATCAACTAAACATTGCCTTTGACTCATGGGGTTCCATTTGTTTTTGTGTTTTCCAGCACAAATGCACGCACCAGGTGGCTTCCACAAGTAATCAGCATTACAATTAAGAGGCTCAAATAAAACTTTTGGGGATCACAGCCTCAGTAACCTGAGGCTAAATTCTTCCTATCATGACAATGTGATTATCTAGATATGGCTCACTATTAAATTAGTCCTATACACATCTCCACAAAAGAAGGCCTCATTGTATTTCCAGGCAAGAATGAATAGCTCAAGTGGATCAATACAAGCCCAGGTAAACCTTTCTAACCATCACTGGCTACTGGAGCCATTCATTAATATAATCAGCTACCCAAATAAACCAATAGCAGTATTTCAGCAAAATTCTAGCTGCAGACCTACAATAAATTATGTATGATCACAAATGAGACACTGCCCTTTGGCCACGTATCCTGGCTGGCCAGCAGCTTGAATCAGCTGACTTCCCAATTCTGAAATCGGGAGATTACAATAACAGTCATTTTCAGTAATGTCCACTAGGTCATCATGCTGGCAGATTGTATTAAGTTTGCTAGGGAACAAGTTCTCAATCTTTTATTTTGGGCAAAAGAAAATGCATATAATCATGCCTGAGCATCACCTATCTGTTTTGCAAACCAGAAATCCCTATGCATGGTTATCTAATAAGTAACAATTATTTCACTTCACTTTGCTACCTGAAGAGTCTGCAAATCAAACCAACATTACTATTACTTTACACACTGGTGAAGCCTTTCATCCAAGTGATTTTTCTGGAGTTTCCTCTACAAAGTGTAAGTTTTCTCCTGCAGCACTTGCAATCTGCTACGCCAAGAAGCAAAGAAGTGGTGAACAGCAGGACAAAGGGACAGCCAGACAGGCTTACAAGCTTCTCTCTGGGCCACCTCTTGTCAATAAGAGCAAAGGATCTCCACAAAGGAGCCATGTTTCCATGTTAAGTTCACTCTACTGTTTCTAACAGTTTTATTCATCACAAGTGCTGGAGATATTAAGCCAGATCTAGACTTGGAAGTATAGGTATGAGTCACCCTGTGAATCAGCAGATAAAGGGTCCTTTGCCAAAGGAAAACATGATTTCAGGGCAACAACCCAGATGAAAATTGGAGAATTGAACTTGGAATAGAACTCTTGGCATAGACATAAATTTCTAACAGGGTGAATTTAAAATAAAAGCAAGAGAAGATTTGACATCAGAAGGATATATGTGTCAATGGTTCTCACCTGTCCAATTAGTAGAAAGGTTTGAAGTTCATAAAAAGACATATGGTTTTAAATGTGATAAAACTGTATTTGAAATTGAGTTATGTACTAATGATGAGCACCTTATTGCTAAAATGTATAAACTTTTGTTGAGATTTGAAACAGAAGATGAACAAATTAAAGACAATATGTTAAAATGGGCTAAAATTTTTGGACATGATATACAAATAGAACAATGGGAAAATATCGGGAGAAAGGGTTGAAATTTACACTGTGTTATAATTTTAAAGGTTTTTTTTTAACAAAATGATGTATCAATGGTATTTGTCACCAGAAAGTTTGTCAAAAATGTATAAAGGGACTTCAAATATATGTTGGAAATATGAACAATGAGAAGGAACTTTTTATCATCTTTGGTGGACATGTAATAAAGCTAAACAATTTTAGATTTATATATGTGGAGTCCTTGGGGTTCTCTGAGCTTGGTTGTTTTCTTGCAAATCTTTCATTACCCAGCTAGGTAACATCTTCAGTGCTAGAGTGGAATGGGATTTTCTCTCTGTATATATACAGTGGCATCCCCTGCCAGTGTTGGTGGGGGTGGGGGGTTTGTTTTCTTTTGCTTTTTCCTCTGGTAATTCCTTGATTAGGGTATTGTTTACTGCTTGATTGTATGTCTGGTGGTAATCCTGGTGTTAATCTCTGCTTATCTGGGTGATGGTTGCTGGTGAGGAGAAGTTCTGGTCTTTTGTTTCCTTTTTATTGTCTCTTTTGAATAGTGTGTAGATGTTGTTTATCTGTGTGCCTGTTGATGGCTGCCTTGTCTTAATACCAAGCTTTCAGGAATTCCCTCGCATTTTGGGATTTAGCTTGGTCTAAGATGCTGACAGTTTCCCAGTTGAAACTATGGTTAAGTCTGTCCATATGTTGTGAGATTAAGGAGTTTTCATCATGTCTTCTGACTGCTAGCTGGTGTTCATGGATGTGCTCTGCTAGCCTTCTGTCTGTCTGTTGTACATAGTGGTTGTTACAGTCCTTATACTGCATGTTGTAGATGACTCCTGTTTTTTCTCCTTGGGCTACTGGGTCTTTTGGTTTGCTTAAGATGTTTTGGAGGACTTTAGTTGGTTTGTGTGCTATGGAGATGTCATGTGGTTATAATAGTCTGTTGGTAGTTTCTGAGACAAAACTCATGGGCTTTTGTTTTTATGTATGATAACTGCAGTGAGCCTTTTGTATGCTCAACGGTGGAAAGGTTTGATATTACCTATGATAGAAGAATGGACTGTACAGTCGATGGGCTAGCTGAGATGGTGAAGTGGACAGCTTTGATTAGAGAAAAGACATTGGATAATTTTAATGCTAATTGGAAGCCCCTTAGGGACATTTTGCAGGAAACAGAAAAAAATGAAGTTATGATATATGGATTTGATGATTAGTAAAATTAATAGATTATAAAAAAATGGATGTTAAGTTGAAATCTTGGAGTTTAATGTGTTTTACTTACATCTGCTGTAAAAGAAGTCGGAAGTCTTTTTTTTTTTTCTGGTATTTCTGCTTCTTTTTCTTTCTTTTTTTGCACTTTTTCTTTCTCATTATTCTTTCTATTATCTTTCTTGATTATTAGTTCTTGTTAGTTTTTATCTTTCTGATTTTTTTTTAATTTAATAAATTATTATAAAAAAGAGAGAGAGAATTGGACAGTACTCCCCTTTCCCCACCAGGGGAACAGATTACCATGTGACTGCCTGAGCAAGAAAAGGTTAGAACTCCAGCATTCTGGTAGTCTTCCCCAGCAGTGTGCTAGCCACAGTGCAGATGATAGACTGTGGGCAAATCTTCATATGGTGTTTCACTTCATCGTGACACTATGCTTGTGTGTGCTTTGCAACCCCTCTCTAGCAAAGTTTCTCTAGCAGCACTTACCAAGCTTTGGCAAATGATGCTAGACAATGTGCTGCTCTGCCTTCTTTGTTGCCATTCATCAAATGCTTTGGGGAGCAATACAGGAGGATGTGCAGTTTCCTCTGTAAAAGTGTTCATCTCAGAGGTGTGGATGGTAATACTATTTGCCTTATTTGGCTTGACCTTGCCAAAGCCCCAAAAAGTTTCTACTTATATTTCTACCTATACCTATCCAGAAGTTTCTTCAAGCTTTGGCAAGTGATAAGAAGGAAACAGTGAAAGCTTCAAGGATAGGTGAATTTGTTGTCAAATAAATTTGGTTTTCCTTTTTGCTTTGATAATAGAATCACATCTCATCCACACTACAAATTTATTTGATCAGGTACAACTAAGTCACCTCGCACAAATCTGTCTAACAGAGTATGGATCTGGACCATAATCTTGCAATATGTTATTAATAAAGTATAGCCAATGCTTTACTATCAATTTACTTACCATATTATGGTTCTTCTATCCTCAGGGTTCAAGTGTCAACTCTCCTACTCACATTACTGTACTAGAAATTGGCATCATGAGCACAATTATCTTCAGCTGTTTACATGCCACTCTTCTTTATTAAAGATGGGTTTATCTTTTACATGATGGGATTAAGGTACAAAAATATGACAAATTGCTATGATTGTTTGCAGTACAATCCTAACTGAAACCACTTGAATTCAATTAATTTAATGCAGTTCTTCCTTTGTTGCATGGAAGATTTTCATAATTTTTGTTTTCTTCTTGCTCACAGCAAAATTGATTTGAAATATTTGTGTGGTATATATACATTGTGGATTCCTCCAAATGTTTATTCAAAATATCCCAAGTGTTGAATATAAATGGAAAAATGAAGTGGAAGTTTCACTTCTTAGTGTTGTAGCTTAAAAAAAATCAGTCACCTTAGTAAAAGATTCAAACCTTTTTTTGGTCTGCTCCTTACCATTTGATTTATGTTACTTTTTGGCAACATAGTGTGTTTTCATTATTTATGTATTGTATTTCTCACCTTCACTTTCTCTTTGTGAGATTCCATATTTTCCTCATTATATTATTACTTTGCTTTTGTGATTCTTGTTATTTTATAAAACTATAGTGTCTTAATCTTTTTTTTTATACATACTGCTCTTTTATAAGTCTTTTATATGGTGAATTTGAATCCTCAGATTTTGCTATGTACTTTATCCTTTCTTATATTCTAAACTCTATCAGCTTAATTTGATGTTGACTACCAAAACTTTCTAAATACTTTGCTTTAAAACATATAATCAGAAAAAGGAGAAAAATAAAACCTTCTATTAAAGGGGAGAAAACGAAGTCATACTGCCAATACAACATTATCTCATCATCATAGATTATTCTGCACTAAGATGAAAACACTAAATGGCTTCTTAAATGTTTAACAATCATTTGTCTTAATTAAATGAATCTTTAAGCATTACAGTTCTACCACGCACCCACAAAAGAAACTGATTTCCAGTGCAGCAAACAACTCTGGATGTGAGTGCCAGTAGGATTGGAAACATTGACATCTTCTTAGGGCAAGTTTGATTTAGTGCTCATGAATTAGTTCTTTGGAACTGTGTTAAGTCACTAAGACCAGTTGCATAGCATTTATGGTTTGTGCCATTAGAAATAGTGATGAAAACTACCATTCTTTGAAGGCTTTTGTTATAGTTCTAAATTATGTTGCTTAAATAGAACTGACTTGTATGTAACAATGTTTATTATCAGCTATATACCTAACAGGTTGTTTCATATATTTCTACTTTCTCAGAAACTATTCTCAGGGCCAGTAAAGATTGTGGACCCAAGGATTGTGTTTTTATATTTTTAACGTGGTTACTGAATTAACCCATTTTCTGGGTTTTCACAAGATACTGAAACATAAGTTAAGAAAGGATGGGGTTCACCCAACTTGCTGTGTCATAGAAATCTAAACAGAGTTGTTTAGAGTTGTAGAAACACAATCATGTGGAACGCATCCAGAGTAATCATTCAGTGCTTCTCGCTTTTCATCACCTGCTGGACAACATTTTACCAGGACTGTTTCTCAGTGATTGTTTCCTTGAGTTCTTGTAAGCTCATGCTTGAGTCATTATCTAACCACCCTGGGATTGTTTGTTGACATGTTGTTATTATTTAATATTGAACAGTAGAAGAGTCTTGCTTCCGGCCATCCTTGTAATACCTATTTCTATTTCTTCTCATCCTGCATTGTTCATGATATAATCTATACATAAATTAAATAAATAAGGTGACAGCATATAACTTTGGCACATTCCTTTCCCCATTTTGAATAATTTCTCCTTTTTCTATACCAGTTGTTGCTTCCTGGTCTCATACAAATTCTTCAATAGGCAATAGAGGTGGTGTTAAACACCCATATTTTTAAGAGCAAACCACCATTTCTTGCTGTCTACACAGTCAAACACTTTGTATAATCAATAGCACAGATATTGAAGTGTTTTTGGAGCTCGCTTGCTTTTTCCATTATGCATTGGTTGTTAACAGTGTAATCTCAGGTGCCCCTAACTTTTCTGAATCTAGCTTGTGCAATTTGCAGTGCTACCTCCTTGTGCTATTGAAGTCTGAATTGCAAAACCTTGAGCATGATCTTATGAGCATGTGAGATAAGTGCAGCTGTTCAGTAGTTGGAACAGTCTTTAGCACTGGGAGATAAATGGATGCTTTCCAGTCCCTTGGCTGTTCCTGTGCATACCATACTTGCCTACAAGCTGTGATAGAACTTTAACTGCATCATCTTGTGAGATTTCAAACACTGCTGGAGCAGCAGTATTTTCAGAGGCAAATTTAACCTCTGTTTCCAGAATGTTTGGCTCTCGTTTGGTGATCAAATCTTTATATGTATCATCAGCTTTGGTGACTTTTTGTAGTTTGTTCATATATTCACACAATCTTTTCCTTTAGTCTTCTTTCTCCTTATCTTTTCTTATTCTTCTCTGAAACTCAGCATTTAATTGGCCAAATTGCTTCTCTGTTTGTTGTCTTTTGCTTTCTACCTTTCTTCAGTTGTTTCCAAGGTATCCACTTGGTATCCATTCCTCCTTTTCTTCCTTTTTGCATTTCAGATATTTTTGTTTAGTTTGACTTTACTGATTCACAAATTTCAGTCCAGAGTTCTTCAGACACTTTA